>NC_069783.1:86256697-87535552 GCF_027406575.1 Nycticebus coucang
AAATAAATTTGCATGCTTTTTTCTTATCAATCAGCCTTTTGTTATGGGGCATCCACCGTGAACCTTACAATGGATGGGTGAAGAAAAGCTATGACTTTCTCCCTTCCAGTACCCTGGACCCTCAAATGATGACATGGGGGTTCTCACCAGTCTGACACTGCAAGTTTGATTCCAACTGTGGGAGCCTCTTGAATGGTTTCTCTGCCTCCACCATAGCCTACTCACAGTCCATTCAGCAGCACTAACTGCATCATGTCCTTTCCCCTCTTAAAATTTCTAATGGTTTCTCTTTACTAAGAACAAAATCCGAATTCTTTTTTTTTTTTTTTTTTTTGTGGTTTTTGGCCGGGGCTGGGTTTGAACCTGCCACCTCCGGCATATGGGACCGGCGCCCTACTCCTTGAGCCACAGGCGCTGCCCAAAATCCAAATTCTTTACGAGGACCCACAGTATCTTATGTAGACTGGCTGCCATCTAACCCCACAAACCCACCTCCTGCCCTTCTTCTCTTTCTTACTCTAGCAGAACAGCGGTTCTCAACCTGTGGGTCCGACCCCTTTTTAACAATGAAAATACATCCTGCATATTAGATATTTACATTACGATTCATAATGGTAGCAAAATTACAGTTATGAAATAGCAACGAAAATAATTTTATGGTTGGGGGTCACCACAACATGAGGAACTATATTAAAGGGTCGCGGCATTAGGAGGCATTAGGAAGGCTGAGAACCACTGCCCCAGAACTTTGGATATCTGTCTCCTCTTCATTCAGGGCTCAGCACAAATGCTACTTCCTGAGAGCAGTCTTCTGTTAACCCCAAATAATCCCTTTCCCTCAAGTTATCCTACATCCCATGACTGGGGTTTTCCAGGCTTTGCTAACCCAGATTTGTTTATCTATACTGTCCAAGGATTCAAAGACAGTGTTAGGTCCACCTGACAGTTAGATCTGGTGCCTGGTTGGCAGCCCCCATGACAAGACAGGCTTAGTGACAAGGCATCAGAAGATCATTATGAAACCTGCTCCCACTTTTTGTTCTGAAATCCCTTCAGACTAAGAGGAAGGGAGAGGCCATCTCTAGGTAGAATGACTAATTATCTCAGTTTTCTAAGGATATGGAGTTTTCAGATCTAAAATTGGGAAATTCTCAGGAAAACTGGAACTTGTTGGTCACCCTATAAACTGAGTTTTCTTAAGGAAGTTTAATAGCTGATTTGAAATCCAACCAAATGAACTTTGTCTTATTTTTAGCCTTGCCCACATCATAGAAGTTAGAAACTGAAGAACAAATACTTTTTACAATATCTTGTATGACTTTGATTGATAAGAAAATACCTTATGATAGACACACACACATACACGCGTGCGCGCACACACACACACACACACACACACACACTATCAACAATGTACCACAAGGCTGAACAGTTAATATGGCTCTGGCCCTAAGTCCTTTGTACAGTACCTGTCCTGTGAGCTTGAAAAATACTTGATAAACTGTTGAACTGAGTTAACTGAATATATTATTGGATCACTTTCAAAAACTTCATGGCCAGAAAATATGAAGAAACTAGGCTGTTGCAGAAATTCTTTACAGCTCTGACAACACAGAAAGACTTCATAATCTAAATATAGCTGGTTACCTATATGCCAGTGACCAAATTGTTCAGTCAATAGAGAAAGATGCTGCTCGGGAGGCTGAGGCAAGAGAATCGCGTAAGCCCAGGAGTTAGAGGTTGCTATGAGCCATGCGTCACCGTGGCACTCTACCAAGGGCGGTACAGTGAGACTCTGTCTCTACAAAAAAAAAAAAAAAAAAATAGAGAAAGATGGTCTGCCACCTTGTGGTAACTCTTAGCATTGCTCCCTGGAAAACCACAATTAATTGCTGTGTTAGGTGAGTTTATTAGGATAGACTCATAGGAAGGAAGGGCTGGGAGACTTTTTACGCCATGATTATTTTTCTAACCATTGAACTAGGGAAACATTACATGAAATGTAAGAGATATTTTAAAAAAGAGAAAATGTGCGAAGGATATTTTAAAATTGTGAATTCTTGTTCATAAGAAATCTCATGGTTGCAAACCACTGGAGGACAGAGCTTCCCGCTTTGATCTCATCTCCCAGTCATTCTTTAGCTCAGAGGGTGTAAAGAAGAAGGAAACATGAAGTTGTTGGAGACAGAGCATGATGGTGGACAGGATGGACGTGTAGCCCGCCTCTCCCAAGTCATCAGTGAGAGAAAGGGGGGGTCTGGACCTTTCCCCCACGTGGATTACTGGTGTGGACAGACAGATGGAGACACTCAGTGAATTGGCAGATTGCTGTATATGAGGTATAATTTAAAACCACGGACTCTGTCGTAGAGATTTTTCCCTGCTTGGCTGTGCTGGCCAGTAGGCCCCTCTCTCATGGAGGATAGTAGTTTGCAAGTCCTGGCAAAACCCATCTGATGAAAATTTATTCCTGAGCAGAGTTTGGAACCCGAAAGGGGAGCCACTCAGAATCACAAGGAATTAAGCAACCCGATGGAAAATTGAAAGGAAGGGATCCTGCCCGGGAAACAGACATTTTGAATTGTCTGAAATGGCAGGCACTTTTCCCCAGAACAACAGGAGTGATTAAATAGACTGGACCATTCCTGGTGGGGAATATTGGTGCAGGCTGGCAGTTCAGGCTGTGCTGCAAACTGGTGGATGCTGGATTCAAAATTTCCAGATTCAAAAGGGAGACTCTGAGCCACAAAAACTGAGTATAAGGTTTCCAAGAGCCACAGCTGCGGTGGCAGCAAGAGCCGGTAGCAGCCAGCACCCTCCCCCACAGCTGGTCATAGTTGCCAGTTTGCAGGAGAACACAGGAGCAGAGTGGAAAGATTTGTGAAGCGTGGACTCCTGCGCTGAGTTGGGAGGTTGGATAGGAGTGCTGTCTGGAACAGAGCAGCTGAGGTTGCACAACAATTAGGTAAAAACAACTTTTACAGACACTCCAAAATGGTGATCGGCCAGGTAGGGTGGTTACCATGGTATCAGTATAAACTGTGAATCAGGTATAAGCCTGGGAACCACTCACCAGGTGTCCAGAAAGTATATTGCATTATAAATATATTCCTACAAAAGTTGATCCCTATGACATATATATAGATGTATATTTCTACATATATATAAGAATAATATTTTTGTGGTCGGTGCCTTTTTTTCTCATCATTTTCTTGGAGGAACTATTGTTAATTCTTTTTTAATTTTTTAATTTTTATTTTTCCTATTTTTAATTTTTTCTTTCTTCTTTTTTAACTTTTTTATGAACACCACTTTTTTTATTCTCCCTTCTCTCTTCCTCTTCTTCCCTTCCTATGGTCTCTGAGAATGCTAACATCAGATTTCTAGAGGGTTTTTTGGTTGTTCGTTTTGTTTGTATGTTTTTTACCCTTTTTTCTCAATTATTTTATGATTATTATTTTTATTGTAGTTTTTTTTTGTTGTTGTTGTCTGTATGTCTGTGTGTTTCTGATTGTTTGTGCATCTGTGGGCTTGTGTGTCTGGTAGCCTTTTTATCTGTTTATTTGCTCATTTGGACTCAATAAGTTTGATGTTTTGACCTGTAATTCTGAGTTCCCAGCACTCCCCTCCACTTTTACTCTGAGGTCTGGAGGCCTGTCCCCCAGGAGTCCAGATTCTTGGGTGATTTCTCGAGGGGTGTGGACAGGGCCTGGACTGCAGCTGGTCAGTGCTGATTCTGTGGCACAGGAGTGAGGAGACGACAGTCAGCTGAAAGGGAACCACACCAGAGCGGCAGTGCCCTGAGGCGCAGAGCAGCAGCTGTTTTTGGAAACAATACAGCCTACCCCCCACCTCTGGATATTCCGAAGCCAAACCCCTGTCTCCCAGGGCAACCAGAGGAGGCCGGGCATCTTCTCAGATGGCAATCACCGCGGAACAGATCTGGGACTGAAACACAGGCCCTGTGAGTAAAGGGTTTGTCTGTGGTGGTACCAGCCTGGGTGGAGCACAGGGACTAGAAAACGCATGCACAGAGCCTGGAAATTCCCAGGGCAGGGCTGACCCAGAGGACTGCTTTACTGAGCCTAAGACGCACCCGGCCCTCAGGGATCATCAGCCTATAGGCAAGGGAAGGCAGGAGGCTAGAGCTGACTGTGCTACAAATACAAACCTGCAGGAGTAAAGACAGGGCCTGAGGCACAGGTTCTGGGAACTCAAAACAGCTTCTCTTCTGCAGAGGAATTTAGCAGGGACAGAAACAAAGTCTCACAAAGTTGTTCTGTTCTGTCAGTAACATCAATCAGGGGCGGGGCTGGAACTGAGTGAACACCCCCCAGCCTCCATCAAGTGCCCGAGATTGTCAGGCCTCACCACCCCCTGATGGATAGAGGCAGAGAGCAGTGGCATGGCTGAGAAGATATAGATTTCCTTGTGATTCAGGCAGGTGAAAAGCCCTGGAGTATCTGCTCACAGGAGGCAACTGAGTCACAGCCCTGCAGGGCTATCAGTGACTGGGTGTGACAGAGGTGCAAGGTGGGGAAGGAGCCATCAACCTTCCCAGACTACTCTATTTGCTGGGTGGGTCCTTCTGACTACATGGAGCACTGGAGCAAGTCATGTTTGAGTTGTCACCAGACCCCTGCCATCCAGTTCCCAGAGACTTTTGAAACTCTCACACCGAAGACAGGTGCTGACTGAGACAATTGATTTGGACCTTTTGAACTGAGCCAATCACCTGAGGACAATTCAAGTGGTGCCTTGGGTATGTGGTTGTAGGAAGATTTGATTTTCCTTTTCCAATTGTTGCCTGTGTGGGGTGGGGTGACTTAATTGCTGGTATTTCTCCACAGCTGAGACTTCAACCCAGAGTAACTGTTTCACTAGGATTGAACAGAGACCAGCTGAAAACAAGGCAGAACCACTTAGCCCCACCACACCAAATAGATCCCCAGTTTCTCAGGCCGTAGCACTGTACAGGTCCTCAACAAAGCTCCAGGGGAAAAATCAAATGGTGTAAAATAGTCATGGGGCGGAATCAGCAGAAAAACTCTGGTAACATGAATAACCAAAATAGATCAACTCCCAAGGAAAGATATGGCAGATGTAACTGAAGATCCCATTCATAAACAGCTGGCCGAGATGTCAGAAATTGAATTCAGAATTTGGATCGCAAACAAGATTAATAGAATGGAGGAAAATTTGGAAGTAGAAATTCGAAGAGCAATTCAAAAGTCAGAATTAGAAATTCGTGGAGAAATTCAAAAGTTGTCTTAAGAATTTAATGAATTTAAAGACAAAACCACCAGTGATGCACTGAAGCAAGAATTTGCAGCCCTCAAAGATCTGAAAAATACAGTACAATGCCTCAGTAACAGAGTGGAGTAAGCAGAAGAAAGGATTTCTGACATTGAAGACAAGATTTTGAAAGGTCCCAAACTCTCAAGAGGAAGAGAAATGGAGGGCAAAAACAGATCATTCTCTCAGAGAGCTCTGGGATAATTTGAAGAAGGCTAATATCCACCTCATTGGAATCCCTGAAAGTGATGAAGTGGCCTTGCAAGGCATAGAGGCCCTTCTCCATGAAATTATGAAAGAGAATTTTCCAGACATGCCGAGAGATTCTGAAATTCAGATAGCAGACAGTTTCCGAACCCCAGAACGACTCAATCCAAATAATACATCCCCCAGGCATATCATAATTAACTTCACTAGGGTTAATATGAAAGAGAAAATTTTGAAAGCAGCCAGACTTAAGAAATTCATTACCTACAAAGGGAAGAATATTAGAATGACTGCAGATCTCTCTGCTGAAACTTTTCAAGCCAGAGGAGGATGGTCTTCGACTTTTAATCTCCTAAGGCAAAATAACTTTCAATCCCAGATCCTGTATCCAGCTAAACTGAGTTTCATTTATGATGGAGAAATTAAATACTTTAATGACATTCATATGTTGAAGAAATCTGCTATAACCAAACCAGCTCTTCAGGATATTCTCAGACCTATCTTCCATAATGACCAGCCCAATCCTCTACCACAAAAATAAACTCACTCAGAAACTTTTGATCAAACTCTAACTTCCACAGCGGCAAAAGGATTAAAAATGTCCACTGGACTTTTGAAAAACTCAATACCCAAAATTTTACCAGACTTGTCAATATTCTCCTTTAATGTGAACAGCTTAAACTGTCCTCTAAAGAGGCACAGGTTAGCTGACTGGATACAGAAACTTAGGCCAGATATTTGCTGCATACAAAAGTCACATCTTACCTTAAAAGATAAATATAGACTCATGGTGAAAGGATGGTCGTCCATATTTGAGGCAAATGGTAGCCAGAAAAAAGCAGGCATTGCAATTCTATTTGCAGACACAATAGGCTTTAAACCAACAAAAGTAAGGAAGGATAAGAATGGACACTTCATATTTGTTAAGGGTAATACTCAATATGATGAGATTTAAATTATGAATATTTATGCACCCAACAAGAATATGCCTCAATTTATAAGAGAAACTCTAACAGACATGAACAACTTGATTTCATCCTGCTCCATAACAGTCAGAGATTCAACCCTCCTTTAGCAGTGTTGGATAGATCCTCCAATAAGAAACTGAGCAAAGAAAATTTAGATTTAAACCTAACCATCCAACATTTGGATTTAGGAGACATCTACAGAACATTTCATCCCAACAAAACTGAATACACTTACTTCTCATCAGTGCATGGAACATACTCCAAAATCGATCACATCTTAGGTCACAAGTCTAACCTCAGTAAATTTAAAGGAATAGAAATCATTCCTTGCATCTTCTTAGACCACCATGGAATAAAAGTTGAACTCAGTTAGAACGGGAATCTGCATTTTCATACAAAAACATGGAAGTTAAATAACCTTATGCTGAATGATAGCTGGATCAGAGATGAGATGAAGAAGGAAATTGCCAAAATTTTGGAGCAAAATAACAATGAAGACACAAATTATCAGAACCTCTGGGATACCGCAAAGGTAGTTCTAAGAGGGAAATTTATAGCACTGCAAGCCTTCCTCAAGAGAATGGAAGAGAGAAAGTTAACAACTTAATGGGACATCTCAAGCAACTGGAAAAGGAAGAACATTCCAACCCCAGACCCAGTAGAAGAAAAGAAATAACCAAAATTAGAGCAGATTAAATGAAATTGAAAACGAAAGAATTATACAACAGATCAATAAATCAAAAAGTTGGCTTTTTGAAAAGGGCAATAAAATAGATAAGCCTTTGGCTAACTTAACCAGGAAAAAAAGAGTAAAATCTCTAATTTCATCAATCAGAAACGACAAAGATGAAATAACAACAGACTCCTCAGAAATTCAAAAAATCCTTAATGAATATTACAAGAAACTTTATTCTCACAAATATGAAAATCTGAAGGAAATTGACCAATGCTTGGAAGCATGTCACCTTCCAAGACTTAGCCAGAATCTTGTGGAAATGTTGAACAGGCCAATATCAAGTTCTGAAATAGCATCAACCATACAAAATCTCCCTAAAAAGAAGAGCCTGGGACCAGATGGCTTCATGTCAGAATTTTACCAAACCTTTAAAGAGGAACTAGTACCTATATTACTCAACCTGTTCAAAAATGTAGAAAAAGAAGGAAGACTACCCAACACATTATATGAAGCAAATATCACCCTGATCCCCAGTGCAGTAAAAGACCCAACAAGAAAAGAAAATTATAGACCAACATCACTAATGAATATAGATGCAAAAATATTCAACAAGATCCTAACAAACAGAATCCAGCAGCACATCAAACAAATTATACATCATGACCAAGTCGGTTTTATCCCAGGGTCTCAAGGCTGGTTTAATATACGTAAATCTATAAGTATAATTCAGCACATAAATAAACTAAAAAACAAAGACCATATGATTCTTTCAATTGATGCAGAAAAAGCTTTTGATAATATCCAGCATCCCTTCATGATCAGAACACTTAAGAAAATTGTTATAGAAGGGGCATTTCTTAAACTGATAGAGGCCATCTACAGCAAACCCACAGCCAATATTGTATTGAATGGAGTTAAATTGAAATCATTTCCACTCAGATCAGGAACCAGAGAAGGCTGCCCATTGTCTCCACTGCTCTTTAGCATTGTAATGGAAGTTTTAGCCACCGCAATTAGGGAAGAAAAGGTGATCAAGGGTACCTATATAGGGTAAGAAGAGATCAAACTTTCACTTTTCGCAGATGATATGATTGTATATCTGGAAAACAACAAGGATTCTACTATAAAACTTTTAGAAGTGATCAAGGAATACAGCAGTGTCTCAGGTTACAAAATCAACATTCATAAATCGGTAGCCTTTATATATACCAACAATAGTCAAGCTGAAAAAAACAGTTAAGGACTCTATTCCATTCACAGTAGTGTCAAAGAAGATGAAATATTTAGGAGTTTATCTAATGAAGGATGTGAAAGATCTCTATAAAGAGAACTATGAAACTCTAAGAAAAGAAATAGCTGAAAATGTTAACAAATGGAAAAACATACCATGCTCATGGCTAGGAAGAATCAACATTGTTAAAATGTCCATACTACCCAAAGCAATGTATAATTTTAATGCAATCCCTATTAAAGCTCCAGTGTCATACTTTAAAGATCTTGAATAATCAATACGTCATTTTATATGGAATCAGAAAAAACCTCAAATAGCCAAGACATTACTCAGAAATAAAAACAATGCAGGAGGATTCATGCTACCAGACCTCAGATTATACTATGAATCGATAGTGATCAAAACAGCATGGTACTGGCACAAAAACAGAGAAGTAGATATCTGGAACAGAATAGAGAACCAAGAGATGAACCCAGCTACTTATCGTTATTTGATTTTTGACAAGCCAATTAAAATCATTCAATGTGGAAAAGATTCCCTATTTAACAAATAGTGCTGGGTGAACTGCCTGGCAACCTGTAGAAGACTGAAACTGGACCCACACCTTTCACCATTAACTAAGATAGACTCTCACTGGATAAAAGATTTAAACTTAAGACATGAAAGTATAAAAATCCTAGAAGAGAGTGCAGGGAAAACCATTGAAGAAATTGGTCTGGGCGAGTGTTTTATGAGGAGGACCCCCTGGGCAATTGAAGTAGCTTCAAAAATACACTACTGGGACCTGATCAAACTAAAAGGCTTCTGCCCAGCCAAGAACACAGTAAGTAAAGCAAGCAGACAGCCCTCAGAATGGGAGAAGATATTTGCAGGTTATGTCCCCGACAAAGGTTTAATAACCAGAATATACAGAGAACTCGAACGTATAAGCAAGAAAAGAACAAGTGATCCCATTGCAGGCTGGGCAAGGGACATGAAGAGAAACTTCTCTAAAGAAGACAGGCGCACAGCCTACAGAAATATGAAAAAATGCTCATCATCTTTAATCATCAGAGAAATGCAAATCAAAACTATTTTGAGATACCATCTAACTCCAGTAAGATTAGCCCATATCGCAAAATCCCAAGACCAGAGATGTTGGCGTGGATGTGGAGAGAAGGGAACACTTCTAAACTGCTGGTGGGAATGCAAATTAATACATTCCTTTTGGAAAGATGTTTGGAGAACACTTAGAGTTCTAAAAATAGATCTGCCATTCAATCCTATAATTCCTCTACTAGGTAATACCCAGAAGACCAAAAATCACATTATAACAAGGATATTTGTACCAGAATGTTTATTGCAGCCCAATTCATAATTGCTAAGTCATGGAAAAAGCCCAAGTGCCCATTGATCCACGAATGGATTAATAAATTGTGGTATATGTACACCATGGAATATTACACAGCCTTAAGGAAAGATGGAGACTTCTTTTATATCTACATGGATGGAGCTGGAACATATTCTTCTTAGTAAAGTATCTCAAGAATGGAAGAAAAAGTATCCAATGTACTCAGCCCTACTATGAAACTAATTTATGGCTTTCATATGAAAGCTATAACCCAGTTATAAACTAAGAATATGGTGAAGGGGTGGGGGGAGGGGGGAAGGATGGGTGGAGGGAGGGCAATTGGTGGGTTTACACCTGCGGTGCATCTTACAAGGGTACATGTGAAACTTAGTAAATGTAGAATATAATTGTCTTAATACAATAACTAAGAAAATGCCAGGAAGGCTATGTTAACCAGTGTGATAAAAATGTGTCAGACTGTTTATAAAACCAGTGTGTGGTGCCCCATGGTCGCATTAATGTACACAGCTATGATTTAATATTAATAAAATAAACAAATAAATAAAAAAGAAAAAGAAATCATAGTAGTGGGGTGGCGCCTGTGGCTCAAGGAGTAGGGTGCCGGTCCCATATGCCAGAGGTAGCAGGTTCAAACCCAGCCCCAGCCAAAAACCACAAAAAAAAAAAAAAAAAAAAATTTGCTTTAAAAAAAATAAAAAATCATAATAGTGTAAGGGAAAGGGAAAAAGGAACTGAAGGCTATTTAATATTCACATGAACTAGATGTTCTATATAGATTTTTCTCCTCAGAACAACTTTGTAATATGGATAATATTATATACATTTTGCAGATAATAAAATGAATACTAAGAGGGGTTAAGGCATTTCTCTGGAATTAAACAAGAAAATAAAGGGCATAACAGACTCAAGCTCATTCTCTTTGGCTCCAAAGTGTGATCTTGAGATTTTTTAAAAATTACCATTCCGTGTCTAAATCTCAGGATGTCATACTCCATTTTGTCATACATTTAACCGATTGCCTTTAAAAAAATTAACTGACTGCAGAGTAGTTTACATACAGCATTTACTTTAAGCTTGTTATGTTGAAGAAATTATACAGTCAGAAAGTTGCAAAAATGGTTACTTATTATGTAACTATAGTGTAATATCAAAACCAGGAATTCGATATTGGCACAGAGTATGTGTATAGTTCTATGCTATTTTATCATATATAAATTCACACAGCCACTCCTGCAGTCAAGACACAGAACTGCTCCATCACCACAAAGATCTCCCTTGTGCTACCTGTTCTTAGTCACACCACAGCTCTTCCATTCACCATCCCTAAACCTCTAATCTGGCTAAACCACTAACCTGGTCTCCATCTCTATAATCTCATTTCAATAATGTTATACAAATGGAATCATATAGTGTGACCTTTTGAGATTCCCTCCCTCCCTCCAGCCGTCAGCATAATGCTTTTGTGTCAATAGCTCATTCTTTTTAGGAGAGTTCCAGACAGGTGTGCTGTCTCATGCCTATAATCCTAGCACCTGGGAGACTGAGGTGGGTGGATGGCTTGAGCTCAGGAGTTCCAGACCAGCCTGAGCAAGAGCCATAACCCATCTCTACTAAAAATAAAAAAACTAGCTGGGCGTTATGGCTGGAACCTCTAGTCCCAGCTACTTGGGAGGCTGAGTAAAGAGGATATTTTGGGGCAGTGCCTGTGGCTCAAAGGAGTAGGGTGCCAGCCCCACATGCTGGAGGTGGCAGGTTTAAACCCAGCCCCGGCCAAAAACAACAACAACAACAACAACAAAGAGGATATTTTGAGCATAAGAGGTAGCGGTTGCTGTGAGCTATGACACCATGACACTCTACCTAGGGTGACAGAGTGACACTCTGTCTTAAAAAAAAAAAAAAAAAAAGGCTCAGCACCTATGGCTCAAGTGGCTAAGGTGCCAGCCACATACACCTGAGCTGGCAGGTTCGAATCCAGCCCAGGCCTGCCAAACAACAATGAGGGCTGAAACCAAAAAATAGCTAGGCGTTGTGGCAGGCGCCTGTAGTCCCATCCACTTGGGAGGCAGAGGCAAGAGAATTGCTTAAGCCCAGGAGTTGGAAGTTGCTGTAAGCTGTGATGCCACAGCGTTCTACCCAGGGCGACAGCTTGAGGCTCTGTCTCAAAAAACAATAGAGTTCCATGGACTAGAAATGCCACAATTTGTTTTTTGTTTAACCATTTAACCCCTGGGCAGGACATTTGTTTACAGTTTTTGTTATTACAAATAAGGCCTCTGTGAATGTTCATACACGGGTTTTAGTGTAAATATTTTCTGGAGTAAATGTTCAGGATTGCAACTCCTGGGTTATAAAGTAGACATGTTTATTTTTTTAAGAAACTGCCTTGGGGGCAAGACATGATTGCAAGAGGGACTTTACCTAACAATTGTAATCAGTGTAACTGGCTTATTGTACCCTCGATGAATCCCCAACAATAAAAATAAATAAATAAAAAAAAAAAAAAAAAAGAAACTGCCAAGTTAGGCCAGGCTCAGTGGCTCATGCCTGTAATCCTAGCACTCTAGGAGGCCAAGGCAGGTGGATTGCTTGAGTTCATGGGTTCAAGACCAGCCTGAGCCAGAGTGAGACCCCGTCTTTACTAAAAATACAAAAAACTGATGCAAGAGGATCATTTGAGCCCAAGAGTTGGAGGTTGCTGTGAGCTATCATGTCATGGTACTCTATGCAGGGCAACAACTTGAGACTCTGTCTTAAAAAAAAAAAAAGACTGCCAAATTAATGTGCAGAGTGGCTGTACCATTTTACTTTCCTAACAGTGTTGTAAGAGAAATCCACTTCTCTCCATCTTTGCCAGAATTTTGTGTTGTCACCATTTTTAGCCATTCCAACAAATGTGGAGTACTATATCATCACAGTCTTAATTTGCATTTCCGTAATGACAGGTGATGTTGAAAATCTTTCCGTGTGTTTATTTCCCATCAGTATCTCCTCTTCAGTCAAATGCCTTTTCATATCACTTGCCCATTTTCTACTTAGATTTTGGTTTTGTGTTTATGGTCGAGTTTTGAGCATTCTTTACATATTCTAAATATACTTCCTTCTTCAGATTTGGCATTTGAAAATATTTCCTCCTAGTATATAGCTTATCTTTTCATCTTTAACAGATTCCTTCAGGGAGCAATATTTTTAAATTTTCTGAAATCCAGTTATCAGTTTTTTTTTCTTTCTTTTTTTTTTTTTGAGACAGAATCTCACTTTGTCACCCTCGGTAGAGTGCTGTGCTGTCATAGCTCATGGCTACCTCCAGCTCTTGGGCTTAGGCGATTCTCTTGACTCATTCTCCCGAGTAGCTGGGACTACAGGCGCCTGCCACAATGCCCAGGTATTTTTTTTTTTTTTTTTTTTTTTGCGATTCTCTTGCCTCAGCCTCCCCAGTAGCTGGGACTACAGGCGCCCGCCACAACACCCAGCTATTTTTATTTATTTATTTATTTATTTATTTTTTATTGTTGGGGATTCGTTGAGGGTACAATAAGCCAGGTTACCCTGATTGCAATTGTTAGGTAAAGTCCCTCTTGCAATCATGTCTTGCCCCCATAAAGTGTGACACACACCAAGGCCCCACACCCCTCCCTCCTTCCCTCTTTCTGTTTCCCCCCCATAACCATAATTGTCATTAATTGTCCTCATATCAAAATTGAGTACATAGGATTCATGCTTCTCCATTCTTGTGATGCTTTACTAAGAATAATGTCTTCCACGTCCATCCAGGTTAATACGAAGGATGTAAAGTCTCCATTTTTTTTAATGGCTGAATAGTATTCCATGGTATACATATACCACAGCTTGTTAATCCATTCCTGGGTTGGTGGGCATTTAGGCTGTTTCCACATTTTGGCGATTGTAAATTGAGCTGCAATAAACAGTCTAGTACAAGTGTCCTTATGATAAAAGGATTTCTTTCCTTCTGGGTAGATGCCCAGTAATGGGATTGCAGGATCAAATGGGAGGTCTAGCTTGAGTGCTTTGAGGTTTCTCCATACTTCCTTCCAGAAAGGTTGTACTAGTTTGCAGTCCCACCAGCAGTGTAAAAGTGTTCCCTTCTCTCCACATCCACGCCAGCATCTGCAATTTTGAGATTTTGTGATGTGGGCCATTCTCACTGGGGTTACATGATATCTCAGGGTTGTTTTGATTTGCATTTCTCTAATATATAGAGATGATGAACATTTTTTCATGTGTTTGTTAGCCATTCGTCTGTCATCTTTAGAGAAAGTTCTATTCATGTCTCTTGCCCATTGATATAAGGGATTGTTGGCTTTTTTCATGTGGATTAATTTGAGTTCTCTATAGATCCTAGTTATCAAGCTTTTGTCTGATTGAAAATATGCAAATATCCTTTCCCATTGTGTAGGTTGTCTCTTTGCTTTGGGTATTGTCTCCTTAGCTGTACAGAAGCTTTTCAGTTTAATGAAGTCCCATTTGTTTATTTTTGTTGTTGCAATTGCCGTGGCAGTCTTCTTCATGAAGTCTTTCCCCAGGCCAATATCTTCCAGTGTTTTGCCTATGCTTTCTTAGAGGATTTTTATTGTTTCATGCCTTAAATTTAAGTCCTTTATCCATCTTGAATCAATTTTTGTGAGTGGGGAAAGGTGCGGGTCCAGTTTCAGTCTTTTACATGTAGACATCCAGTTCTCCCAACACCATTTATTGAATAGGGAGTCTTTCCCCCAAGGTATGTTCTTGTTTGGTTTATCAAAGATTAGGTGGTTGTAAAATGTTAGTTTCATTTCTTGGTTTTCAATTTGATTCCAAGTGTCTATGTCTCTGTTTTTGTGCCAGTACCATGCTGTCTTGAGCACTATGGCTTTGTAGTACAGACTAAAATCTGGTATGTTGATGCCTCCAGCTTTATTTTTGTTACGGAGAACTGCCTTAGCTATATGGGTTTTTTCCGGTTCCATACAAAGTGCAGAATAATTTTTTCCAAATCTTGAAAGTATGATGTTGGTATTGTGATAGGAATGGCATTGAATAGGTAGATTGCTTTGGGAAGTATAGACATTTTAACAATGTTGATTCTTCCCATCCATGAGCATGGTATGTTCTTCCATTTGTTAATATCCTCTGCTATTTCCTTTCTGAGGATTTCATAGTTTTCTTTATAGAGGTCATTCACCTCCTTCGTTAGGTATACTCTTAGGTACTTCATTTTCTTTGAAACTATGGTGAAGGGAGTTGTGTCCTTAATTAGCTTCTCATCTTGACTGTTATTGGTGTACACAAAGGCTACTGACTTGTGGACATTGATTTTATATCCTGAAACATTACTGTATTTTTTTTTTTCACTACTGTATTTTTTGATGACTTCTAGGAGTCTTGTGATTGAGGCTTTGGGGTTCTCTAAGTATAAGATCATGTCGTCAGCAAAGAGGGAGAGTTTGACCTCCTCTGCTCCCATTTGGATTCCCTTTATTTCTTTGTCTTGCCTAATTGTATTGGCTAGAACTTCCAGCACTACGTTGAATAGTAAAGGTGACAGAGGACAACCTTGTCTGGTTCCAGTTCTAAGAGGAAAAGCTTTCAGTTTTACTCCATTCAGTAAAATATTGGCTGTGGGTTTGTCATAGATAGCTTCAATCAGTTTTAGAAATGTGCCACCTATGCCTATACTCTTCAGTGTTCTAATTAGAAAAGGATGCTGGATTTTATCAAATGCTTTTTCTGCATCTATTGAGAGGATCATGTGATCTTTATTTATGCCTCTGTGAATATGGTGGATAACGTTTATAGACTTGCGTATGTTAAACCAGCCTTGCATCCCTGGGATGAAGCCTACTTGATCATGATGAATGACTTTTTTGATGATAAGCTGTAATCTATTGGCTAGGATTTTGTTGAGAATTTTTGCGTCTATATTCATGAGTGAGATTGGTCTGAAATTCTCCTTTTTGTTTGGGTCTTTTCCTGGTTTTGGTATCAGGGTGATGTTTGTTTTTGCTTCATAGAATGTGTTGGGGAAGATTCCTTCTTTCTGAATTTTTTGGAATAATTTCTGCAGTACAGGAATAAGCTCTTCCTTGAAGGTTTGATAGAATTCTGGAGTGAAGCCATCTGGACCAGGGCATTTTTTAGTTGGAAGCTTTTTTATTGTTTCTTTGATCTCAGTGCTTGAAATTGGTCTGTTCAGGAGCTCTATTTCTTCCTGGCTGAGTCTAGGGAGACGGAGTGATTCCAAATATTGATCCATTTCTTTCACGTTGTCAAATTTCTGGGCATAGAGTTTCTGGTAGTATTCAGAGATGATCTCTTGTATCTCTGTAGGATCAGTTGTTATTTCCCCTTTATCATTTCTGATTGAGGTTACTAGAGATTTTACTTTTCTATTCCTTGTTAGTCTGGCCAATGGTTTATCTATTTTATTTATTTTTTCAAAAAACCAACTCCTTGTTTCATTAATTTTCTGAATGATTCTTTTGTTTTCAATTTCATTGATCTCTGATTTGATTTTGGATATTTCTTTTCTTCTACTGAGTTTAGGCTTAGATTGTTCTTCTTTTTCCAATTCCATAAGATCTCTTGTGAGATTGTTGATGTGCTCTCTTTCTGTTTTTCGAATGTAGGCATCTAAAGCAATGAATTTTCCTCTCAAAACTGCTTTTGCAGTATCCCACAGGTTTTGGTAGCTTGTGTCTTCATTGTTGTTATGCTCCTGGAAGTTAATGATTTCCTGTTTTATTTCTTCCTGCACCCATCTGTTATTCAACAGAAGATTGTTTAATTTCCATGCCTTTGTGTGGGGTCGAGCATTTTTGTTAGAGTTGAGTTCCACCTTTAGTGCCTTATGGTCTGAGAAGATACAAGATAAAATTTCAATTCTTTTGATTCTGTTGATATTTGTTTTGTGTCCCAGGATATGATCAATTTTGGAGAATGTTCCATGGGGTGATGAGAAGAATGTATATTCTTTATCTTTGGGATGGAGTGTTCTATATGCGTCTATCAAGCACAGTTGTTCTAGGGTCTCATTTAAATCTCTTATATCCTTGTTTAATTTCTGTTTAGAGGATCTGTCCAGCTCTGTAAGAGGAGTGTTAAGGTCCCCTGTTATTATGGTATTATCAGATATCATATTGCTCAGACTGAGTAAGGTCTGTTTCAAGAATCTGGGAGCATTTAAATTGGGTGCATGGATATTTAGAATTGAAATGTCTTCTTGTTGTATTTTTCCCTTGACCAATATAAAGTGACCATCTTTGTCTTTTTTGACTTTAGTTGCTTTAAATCCACATGTATCTGAAAATAAGATTGCAACTCCTCTTTTCTTCTGAATGCCATTTGCCTGAAAAATTCTCTTCCAACCCTTGACTCGGAGCTTTAATTTGTCTTTTGAAGCCAGGTGTGTTTCTTGCAGACAGCAAATGGATGGCTTGTGTTTTTCAATCCAGTCAACCAATCTATGTCTCTTCAGTGGGGAATTCAAGCCATTAACATTTATTGAGATAATTGATAAGTGTGGTAGTATTCTATTCATCTTATTTTGTGAGAGTCCATTGCTTAGTTTTATCTTTTGCATCAGTGTGGAGGTTAGGTTCTGTCCTTTAATCTGAGTTTTTACTTTGCTGCTGATCCATTGTGGTGGTCAGTGTGCAGAACAGGTTGAAGTATTTCCTGTAGAGCTGGTCTTGTTGTGGCGAATTTCCTCAATGTTTGTATATCTGTAAATGATTTGATTTCTCCGTCAATTTTGAAGCTTAGCTTAGCAGGGTACAGAATTCTGGGCTGGAAATTGTTCTGTTTAAGTAGATGACCATTGTCTTCTTGCTTGGAAAGTTTCATTAGAGAAGTCTGCTGTCACTCTGATGGATTTGCCCCTGTAGGTCAACTGGCCCTTACTCCTGGAAGCTTGCAGAATCTTTTCTTTTGTCTTGACTTTGGACAGGTTCATCACAATGTGTCTTGGAGAAGCTCAGTTAGAGTTGAGGCGACCCGGGGTCCGATATCCCTCTGAAAGCAGTGTGTCAGACTCTTTGGTGATGTTTGGGAAATTTTCTTTTATAATATTCTCTAGTATGGCTTCCATTCCTCTGGGGCATTCTTCTTCCCCTTCTGGAATTCCTATAACTCGTATGTTGGAACGCTTCATAAAGTCCCATAATTCTGACAGTGAACGTTCTGCTTTCTCTCTCTTCTTTTCTGCCTCTTTTACTATCTGAGTTATCTCAAAAACTTTGTCTTCTACCTCTGAAATTCTTTCTTCTGCATGGTCTAACCTGTTGCTGATACTTTCCATTGCGTCTTTAAGTTCGTTGATTGACTGTTTCATTTCCTTCAGCTCTGCTATATCCTTTTTATATTCTTCATATCATTCATCTCTTATTTGATTCTGTTTTTGAATTTCCTTTTGGTTAATTTCCACTTTATTAGCAGTTTCCTTCATTGTTTCCATCATTTCTTTCATTGTTTTCAACATGTGTATTCTAAATTCCCTTTCTGTCATTCCTAACATTTCTGTATAGGTGGAATCCTCTGCAGTAGCTACCTCATGGTCCCTTGGCAGGGTTGTTCTGGACTGGTTCTTCATGTTGCCTAGAGTTTTCTGATGATTCTTCCTCATGAGTGATTTTTTTTATCTGTTTCCTTGCCCTAGTTTTCCTTTCACTTCCTCTTGCTCTTTAAGTTCTTGTGCCTGTGGACTAAGGGTTACAGGACCAGAAGGGTGAGAAGGTTGAAGAGCAAAAAAGGGATGAAAGAAAGGATGACCGAGTGATAAGAAAAAAAAAATAGAGAAAGGAGAGGGGGTGGGTAAAAGGAATATTGACAAAAAGAGGAGAGACACAGAAAGAGGGAGACAGAGCAATATAGGTGTACAGTAGGGTGCTTTGATACAACCTTAAAAAAAGAAAACCACTTTCTGGGGGTGCCCAGTTGGGTGGTTCCCTTGAAGTCAGCAGCTCTTTGCTAACCTGATCAGACACAGTATCCCACCTCCACCAAGTAGAGAGGAAAGACAAAAATGCTATAAATCAAACCAAAACAAGCAAACAGAAAACTTTACGGGATAAAATTGGCTGGAAAAACCAAATAATAGTGGTAGAAACACTAACAAAAATGATGTTCTAATTATTGAAATAGGCATCAATGGGAAATTATAATTAAACTAGAAAAATTGAGAAAGAAAAAGGATCTGTATGGAAAAGGTTGAACTTAAAAAGAAAACAACAATCAACAATATCAAAATAAACAAAAAAAAACAACCAAACCAAAAAAAAACACAACCAAAAACAAAGCAGTATGTATACGTTATTGAATATTATCTGGGCAACACGTCGTCTTCTGGGGTATGAGATGTTAATTACAGTTCTGATACAACTGGAGGCTGCTAGTTTCTCAAACCCCAACAGGTAGACACCCTAAATCTCTCTTCAGCCCACTTAAAAGGCACTTTGAACTTGTTCACTTGCTGAGCAGAAGCTTTCCCAGGGAAGTGCTTGTCGCTGGAATCCCTGCTGAAGTGGCTATCCACTTACCCTGTGTGCCAAAACTGGTCTCCCTCTGCCCCCGAGGGTTAGGGCTGCAAGGCGGCTCAGACCCCACCCTTAGGCTAGTTGGTCGCTGGGTTACCAGCTCCCACCCAATTCTAGCTCTGCGACCCTGAGGGCGGAGCTTGCCGGGGCAGATCGCTCACAATGGCTGCCTGTGACCCAGAGTCAAACACTATTAGCTCTGTCTGGCTCAGTGGCTCAGACTGGGGCCCTAGACAAAGGCCAAAGTTCTCTGCACTCCCACTCAGGCTCTCCCCAAGGCAGTTCAGCTGAGTGCCAAGTCCAAAGACACCAAAACAGTTCACAGGTAAGGCCTTTCTGGTTTGCAGTCTCACTGCTACTGAACTTACAGTTGCGGGTGGGTTTAGACGGATTGAACACACGCGACCACTTGCCAGTTTTCCACTGTTTTAGTCCTCCTCTTGGGGTCCAGAAGTCTCTCGCTGACTCCCTGTATCCTCTCAGGGGTGATGATAGGCAGATCCCACCAGCCAGAGATGCCTGGAGTCCTATCTCCCCAGACTCATGGTGCCCAGATGCAAGGAAGCTGTTACTTGGCTGCCATCTTGCTCCGCCTCCCACCGCCAGCTATTTTTTTTGTTGTTGCAGTTTGGCTGGGGCCAGGAACCCACCACCCTTGGTATATGGGGCTAGTGTTCTACTCACTGAGCCACAGGCACTTCCTTCAGTTTTTCTTTTTTTTAGATCATGCTTTTGGATCATGTTTAAGAACTATTCACCAGGCTCAGCACCCATAGTACAGTGGTTACGGCACTGGTTACAGTGCCAGACACATGCACCGAGCCTGGCAGGTTCGAGCCCGGCCCAGGCCAGCTAAACAACAATGACAACTGCAACAAGAAAATAGCCAGGTGTTGTGGCAGGTGCCTATAGTCCCAGCTACTTGCGAGGCATAGACAAGAGAATCACTTAAGCCCAAAAGTCTGAGGTTGCTGTGAGCTGTGACACCATAGCACTCTACCCATGGTGACACAGTGAGACTCTGTCTCAAAAAAAAAAAAAAGAACTTTTCACCAAGCTCTAGGTACCAAATATTTTCTCCTATGTAATCTTCTAAAAACTTCAGTTGTGGCTCAGTGCCTGTGGCTGAAGTGGCTAAGTCACCAGCCACATACAACTGAGGTGGAAGGTTCAAATCTAGCCCAGGCCAGCCAAACAACAATGACGGCTGCAATCAAAAAATAGCCAGGTGTTGTGGTGGGCACCTGTAGTCCCAGCTACTTGGGAGGCAGAGGCAGGAGAATTGCTTGAGCCCAGGAGTTGGAGGTTGCTGTGAGCTGTGATGCCATAGCTCTCTACCCAGGGCGACATCTTGACTCTCTGTCTCATAAAAAAGTAATTAAAAAATAAAATTTTAGTTGTATTTTTTTGTTTGTTTGTTTTTTGAGACAGAGTCTCACTTTGTTTGCTTCGGTAGAGTGTTATGCCATCATACCTCATAGCAACCTCAAACTCTTCGGCTCTACCAGTTGGATGAAAATATTTTCAAATTGTATATAAAACAAGCACATTGTACCCCACGAGTGCATTAATGTACACAGCTATTATTTAATAATAAAAAAAAAAAACTCTTGGGCTCAAGCGATTTTTAGACATGGGGCTCACTCTGGCTCAGGCTGGTCTTGAACCTGTGAGCTCAGGTAATCCACCCACTTCAGCCTCCCAAAGAGCTAGGATTACAGGCATGAGCCATCATGCCCAGCCTTTAGTTATATGTTTTACATTTAAACCTATTATCCATTTTGAGCTTATTTTATATCAAGTGTGAGGTTTGGTTGAGGTTATTATTTGCCCATTGTTATCTGTAGTACACTGAATAATGGCCCCTAGAGGTGTGAACACTCTAATATCTGGAAGCTCGTTACCTTACATGGCAAAAGAGTTTGTCCAGATGTGATTAAAATTCTTGAGATAAGCTATCCATATGGGCTGCATATCATCACAACAGCTCTTTTCTTTTTTTTTTTTATTGTTAAGTCATAGCTGTGTACATTAGTGCAATCAAGGGGTACAATGTGCTGGTTTCATATACAATCTGAAATATTCTCATCAAACTGTTCAACGTAGCCTTCATGGCATTTTCTTAGTTATTGTATGTAGGCACTTGTATTCTGCCTTTAGTAAGTTTAGCTTGTACCCATTCTAAGATGCACCGTAGGTGTGGCCCCACCCATTACCCTCCCTCCACCTTAAACTCCCCCCTCCCTTCCCCTTCCTTGCCCTTTCCTCATAGTCTTGTGCTATAGTTGGGTTATAGCCTTCGTGTGAAAGCTATACTTTAGCTTCATAGTAGAGCTGAGTACTTGGATACTTTTTCTTCCATTCCTGAGATACTTTGCTAAGAAGACTATGTTCCAGCTCCATCCATGTAAACATGAAAGAGGTAAAGTCTCCATCTTTCTTTAAGGCTGCATAATATTCCATGGGATACATGCACCACAATTTGCTAGTCCATTCATCGGTCGATGGGCACTCGGGCTTCTTCCATGACTTAGCGATTATGAATTGGGCTGAAATAAACATTCTAGTACACATGTCTTTATTATGTTGAGATTTTTGGTCTTCTGGGTATAAACCTAGTAAAGAAATTACAGGATCGAATGGCAGGTCTATTTTTAGGTCTCTAAGTATTCTCCAAACATCCTTCCAGAAGGAAGGTATTAGTGTGCATTCCCACCAGCAGTGTAGAAGTGTGCCCTTTTCTCCACATCCACGCTAACATCTCTGGTTTTGGGATTTTGTTATGTGGGCTACTCTTACTGGGGTTAGGTGATATCTCAAAGTAGTTTTGATTTGCATTTCTCTGATGATTAAGGATGATGAGCTTCTTTTCATGTGTTTGTAGATCATGCGTCTGTCTTCTGTAGAGAAGTTTCTCTTCAAGTCCCTTGCCCACCCTGATATGAGATCACTTGTTCTTTTCTTGCTAATACGTTTGAGTTTTCTGTGGATTCTGGTTATTAGACCTTTATCGAAGGTATAATGTGCAAATATTTTCTCCCATTCTGAGGGCTGTCTGCTTGCTTTACTTACTATGTTCTTGGCTGTGCAGAGCTTTTTAGTTTGATCAGGTCCCAGTAGTGTATTTTTGATACTGCTTCAATTGCCTGGGGAGTCCTCCTTATAAAATATTCACCTAGGCCAATTCCTTCAAGAGTTTTCCCTGCACTTACTTCAAGTATTTTTATAGTTTGATGTCTTAAGTTTAAATCTTTTATCCAGTGAGAGTCTTAGTTCTTTTTTTTTTTTTTTTTTTTTTTTGCAGGCAAAATGAATGATTTATTAAGAGATAGCTGGTGCTTGCTCAGGCACAGCAGCAGAGTCTATCTTAGTTAATGGTGAAAGGTGTGGGTCCAGTTTCAGTCTTTTATAGGTTGCCAGCCAGTTCACCCAGCACTATTTGTTAAATAGGGAATCTTTTCCCCACTGAATGTTTTTAATTGGCTTCTCAAAGATCAAATAACAGTAAGTAGCTGGATTCATCTCTTGGTTCTCTATTGTGTTCCAGATATCTACTTCTCTGTTTTTGTGCCAGTACCGTGCTGTTTTGATCACTATTGATTTATAGTACAGTCTCAGATCTGGTAGAGTGATTCCTTCTGCTGTGTGTTTATTGCTAAGTAATGTTTTGGCTATTCAAGGTTTTTTCTGATTCCATATATAATGAAGTATTATTTTTTCAAGATCTTTAAAATGTGACAATGGAGCTTTAATAGGAATTGCATTAAAATTATATATTTCTTTGGGTAGTATAGACACTTTAACAATGTTAATTCTTCCCAGCCATGAGCATGATATGTTTTTCCATTTGTTAACATCTTCAGCTATTTCTTTTCTTAAAGTTTCATAGTTCTCTTTGTAGAGATCTTTCATGTCCTTTGTTAGGTATACTCCCAAATATTTCATCTCCTTTGGCACTACTGTGAAAGGAATAGAGTCCTTGACTGTTTTTTTTTTTGGCTTGATTATTGTTGGTATATATAAAGGCTACAGATTTATGGGTGTTGATTTTGTAGCCTGAGACATTGCTGTATTCCTTGATCACTTCTAAAAGTTTTGTAGAAGAATTCCTAGTTTTTTCCAGATATACGATCATGTCATCTGTGAAGAGTGAAAGTTTGATCTCTTTTGACCCTATGTGGATACCCTTGATCACCTTTTCTTCCCTAATTGCAATGTCTAAAACTTCCATTATAATGTTAAAGAGCAATGGAGACAATGAACAACCTTGCCTGGTTCCTGTTCTAAGTGGAAATGATTTCAATTTAACTCCATTCAATACAATACTGGCTGTGGGTTTGCTGTAGATGGCCTCTATTAGTTTAAGAAATGTCCCTTCTATAACAATTTTCTTAAGTGTTTTGATCATGAAGGGGTGCTGCATATTATCAAAAGCTTTTTCTGCATCAATTGAAAGAATCATATGGTCTTTATTTTTTAGTTTGTTGATGTGCTGAATTACATTTATAGATTTACGTATATTGAACCAGCCTTGAGACCCTGGGATAAATCCCACTTGATCGTGGTGTATAATTTTTTTAATGTGTTGTTGGATTCTGTTTGTTAGGATCTTATTGAGTATTTTAGCATCATTAGTGATATTGGTCTATAATTTTCTTTTCTTGTTGGGTCTTTCCCTGGTTTGGGGATCAAGGTGATGTTTGCTTCATAGAATGTGATGGTTAATATTCCTTCTTTTTCTACATTTTGGAAGAGGTTTAGTAATATATGTACTAGTTCTTCTTTAAAGGTTTGGTAAAATTCTGATGTAAAGCCATCTGGTCCTGGGCTTTTCTTTTTAGGGAGATTTTGTATAGTTGATGCTATTTCAGAACTTGATATAGGCCTGTTCAACATTTCTACTTCATTCTGGCTAAGTCTTGGTAGGTGGTATACTTCCAGGTATTGGTCGATTTCTTTCAGATTTTCATATTTCTGAGAGTAGAGTTTCTTGTAGTATTCATTAAGGATTTCTTGAATTTCTGAGGGGTCTGTTGTTATTTTATTGTTACCATTTCTGATTGATGAAATTAGAAATTTTACTCTTTTTTTTCTGGTTAGGTTGGCCAAAGGTATATCTATTTTATTGATCTTTTCTAAAAACCAACTTTTGGATTTATTGATCTGTTGTATAATTCTTTTGTTTTCAATTTCATTTAATTCTGCTCTGATTTTGTTTATTTCTTTTCTTCTGCTGGGTTTGGGGTTGGAGTATTCTTCCTTCTCCAGTTGCTTGAGATGTCCCATTAAGTTATTAACTTCCTCTCTTTCCATTTTCTTGAGGAAGGCTTACAGTGCTATAAATTTCTCTCTTAGGACTGCCTTTGCAGTATCCCAGAGGTTCTGGTAATTTGTGTCTTGATTGTTGTTTGTTCCAAAAATTTGGTGATTTCCTTCTTAATCTCATCTATAACCCATCTATCTTTCAGCATAAGGTTGTTTAACTTTCATGTTTTTGTATGGGTATGCCGGTTCCTGTTGTTATTGAGTTCAACTTTTATTCCATAATGGTCTGAAAAGATGCAAGGAATAATTTCTATTTTTTTAAATTTGCTGAGGTTAGATTTGTGGCCTAGGATGTGGTCGATTTTGGATTATCTTCCGTGGGTGGATGAGAAGAATGTGTATTCAGTTTTGTTGGGATGAAATGTTCTATGATGTCTGTTAAGTGCAGATGTTGAGTGATTAATGTTAAATCTAAAATTTCTTTGCTTAGCTTCTTTTTGGAGGATCTATTCAGCACTGATAAAGGCGTGTTAAAATCTCCAACTACTATGGAACTGGAGGAAATCAAGTTGCTCATGTCTGTTAGAGTTTCTCTTATAAATTGAGGTGTGTTCTGTTTGGGTGCATAAATATTAATAATTGGAATTTCATCATATTGAGTATTACCTTTAACATATGTGAAGTGTCCATCCTTATCCTTCCTTATTTCAGTTTGTTTAAAGCCTATTGCATCTGCGAATAGGATTGCAATGCCTGCTTTTTTCTGCTTTCCGTTTGCCTGGAGTATAGATGACCATCCCTTCACCTTGAGTCTATATTTGTCTTTTAATGTAAGATGTGATTCTTATATGCAGCAGATATCTGGCTTGATTTTTTTGTATCCAGTCAGCCAACCTGTGCCTCTTTAGAGGATAATTTAAACCATTCGTATTAATTGAGAATATTGATAAGACTTTCGAGAGTCCGATGGACATTTTTAATCCTTTTGCGACTGTGGAAGTTGGAATTTGATCAAAATTTTCTGGGTGGGTTTACTTTCTGGTGGAGGATTACTCTGGTCTTTATGGAGGATAGGTCTGAGAATATCCTGGAGAGCTGGTTTAGTTATGGCCAATTTCTTCAACATGTGAATTTCATTAAGGTGTTTAATTTCTCCATCATAAATGAAGCTCAGTTTAGCTGGGTACAGGATATTGGGTTGAAAGTTATTTTGTTTTAGGAGATTAAAATTCGATGACCATCCTCTTCTAGCTTGAAAGTTTTCAGCAGAGAGATCTGCAGTTATTCTAATATACTTGCCCTTGTAAGTGATGGTTTTCTTTCATTTGGCTGCTTTCAGAATTTTCTCCTTCATATTGACTTTAATGAAGTTGATTATGATGTGTCTGGGGGATGTCTTATTTGGGTCGAGTCATGCTGGAGTTCTGAAACTGTCTGCTATCTGAATTTCAGAATCTCTTGGCATGTCTGGAAAGTTCTCCTTCATAATCTCATGGAGAAGAGACTCTGTGCCTTGTGAAGCCACTTAGTCACTTTCAGGGATCCCTATAAAACGAATATTGATTTTCTTCGAATTATCCCAGAGCCCTCTGAGAGAGTGATCTGTTTTTGCCCTCCATTTCTCTTCCTCTTTGAGAGTTTGGGAGCATTTGAAAGCCTTGTCTTCAATGTCAGAAATCCTTTCTTCTGCTTGCTTCATTCTGTTACTGAGGGGTTCTACTGTTTTTCTCAGATCTTTGAGGGCTGCAACTTCATGCCTCAATGTGTCAAAATCTTTGGTCATTTGGTCTTTGAATTTGTTGAATTCTTGAGATATCTTTTGGGTTGCTGCTTGGAATTCTAATTCAATCTTATTTGCTATCCAGATTCTGAATTCGATTTCTGACATCTCAGCTATTTGTTTGTGCACGGGATCTTGTGCTGTGTCTGCCCCATTGATCCTTGGGGGAATTGATCTACTCTGACTATTCACATTGCCAGAGTTTTTCTGTTGATTTTGCTTCATGATTTGTTTTTCACTGTTGCCTCTGGCCATCCTCAGAGTTGGGGAGGTGTCTCTTCAAGATTAGACCCCAGTGAGATCACTCTATTGTTCCTGGATCTTTGTAGGGAGTGGCCCTGTGTAGTTCCTCTGGGGCTGCCCCAGCCAGGGAGTTCTGGTTGTGGAAGCAGCTCCAGGGTGTGACACACCCACATCCAGCCACAGGGCGGGAGGTGGTGCGCACGGTTCTGGGAGTGCCTGGCTTCCAGTGACTTTGCACAGAGAGCCCAAAGTCTCTAGCAGTCTCTGGCCAGGAGAAGGACTCTGTGTAGAGGCAGGGAGGGCTCCAGAGGGCACGTGGCTACCAGAGTCCCTGGCCAGATGAGTGGGCTGGTGTGGAGGGAGGGAGGGTACAGGAGGGAGGACACAGTGTTGGGTGGCTCCCGCAGTTCCTGGTCAGGACATGTGGAGGCCCAGTGGGCGTGGGTCATGGGTAGGGATTTGTGGCAGAGCTCTAATGGAGGTCGGGTAGTGCCAAGTCCAGGAGTTTGAGGTTGCTATGAGCTATGACGCCACGGCACTCTACACAGGGCAACAGCCCAAGCTCCAGTGTGCCAAAACCGTTCTTACTCTGCCCCTGAGGGTTAAGGCTGTAAGGCATCTCAGTCCCCGCCTTTAGGCTGCTCAGTCACTAGGTTACTAGCTCCCCCCAAATCCTTGCTCTGTGACCCTGAGGGTGGAGCTCGCCGGGGCAGATCTCTCACAATGGCTCCCTGCGGCCCACAGCGGAACACTATTAGCTCCATCTAGCACAGCGGCTCAGTCTGGGGCCATAGACAATGCCCAAAGTTCTCTGCACTTCTGCTCAAGCTCTCCCCAAAGGCAGTTCAACTGAGTGCCAAGTCCAAAAACACCAAAACAGTTCACAGGTAAGGCCTTTCTGGTTTGCAGTCTCACTGCTGCTTGTGCTTATGGCTACCAGTGGGATTAGGTCAATCGAACACACCCAACCACTTGCCAGTTTTCCACTGTTTTCATCCTCCTCTTGGGGTTTCGAAGTCCCTTGCTGACTCCCCGTATCCTCAAAGGGATGATTTTAGGTAGATCCCACCAGCCAGAGATGCCTGGAGTCTTTTCTACCGAGTCTCACCATGCCCTGTTGCAGGGAGGCTGTTACTCAGCCGCCATCTTGGATTGTCTTTATCTTTTCTTTTCTTTTTTTTCCACTTCTGGTTCTTATGGAAGGGAAGTAGGAAGAGACAGTGAGTAGGAGCTGTGACCACAGAAATAAGATGCGAGAATGATGCAAGGAAAAAGCTATAAGTCAAGAAATACAGGAAGATTGGCTCCACGTCCATAGCTCACTAGTTAGGACTTGGGCCACATGCACTGGGGTTGGCAGGTCCAAGCCTGGGCCTACTAAACAACAATGACAACAACAACAACAAAAATAGCTGGGCATTGTGGTAGGCGTCTGTAGTTGCAGTTACTTGGGATGCTGAGGCAAGAAGATTGATCAGCCCCAAGAGTTTGAGTTTGCTGTGGGGTATGATGGCATGGCACACTACCCAGGGCAATAGAGTGAGACTCTGTCTAAAAAAAAAAGAAAGAAATACAGGAACATGCCTCTACCAGTTTGTGACAAAGACAGGACTAAGAATCAACCAAATTCTAACTTGATTCCTTACTTTTCCATTATTCTTTCCATTTTATCATATAATTTCTGTATATGCTAAGTCATATTTTAGCTGAGTGTTCACACCTGTCATCCTAGCACTTTGAGAGACCAAGGTGAAAGGATTGCTTGAGGCCAGGAGATCAAGACCAGCCTGAGCAAGAGTGAGACCACCCCCATCCTTGCAAAAATAAAAACAAATAACAAATTTTAAAAGTTAAGAAAAAATTTTCTCAGTTATATGGGTGAAGAGATGCTTCTAGAAAGAACACCATTATGGCTGCTCACAGAGAACCTCAGATGCAGTTCAAATTTGTTTTGGTTGGTGATGGTGGTACTGGAAAAACTACATTTGCAAAATGTCATTTGATCAGTGAATTTGAGAAGTATGTAGCCATCTTAGGTGGTGAAGTCCATCCACTTGTGTTCCACACCAACAGAGGTTCCATTAAGCTCAATGTATGGGCTACAGCTGGCCAGGAGAAATTTGTTGGACTGAGAGATGGCTATTATATCCAAACCCAGTGTGCCATTATAATGTTTGATGTAACATCAAGAGTTACTTACAAGAATGTGTAAAACTGGCATAGAGATCTAATACGAGAATGTGAGAACATCCCCTTTGTGTTGTGTGGCAACAAAGTAGACATTAAGGGCAGGCAAATGAAGGCAAAATATAATGTCTTCCCCCAAAAGAATAATCTTCAGTACTACAACATTATTGCTCAAAGTAACTACTACTTTGAAAAGCCCTTCCTCTGACTTACTGCAAATTTCACTGGAGACCTTAACTTGGAGTTTGTTGCCATGCCTGCTTTTGGCCCCCCAGAGGCTGTCGTGGACCCAGCTTTGGCAGCACAGTATGAGCATGACTTAGAGGTTGCTCTCCCAGATGAGGATGATGACCTGTGAGAATGGAGTTGGAGCCCAGCGTCAGAAGTCTAGTTTTATAGGCTATCCTATGATGTCAGTGATGCAGTGTGTGTGCCACTTTATTTTCTAGCTAAGAGGAACAGTTTCATCTGTAGGATACTGAAGGGTATGGATGGGCTTTGGAGTGAATGTGGCAGTTTTAAAAACACCTTCACCCTTTGGGCCTGCATATTTAGCTGTTTTGGAAAGCAGTTGATTCATTCTTGAGTTTTGAATGTAAGACTGCTACAGTCACATCACAGTATGCAGTGATGAAATCTTATTTGTTAATGTCATTTCCATTCCTTTTTGTTTAGAATCAGAATAAAGTTTTTATTTCAAATACAAAATTTTTTTTGATAAACTGTAAACAATTACATAAATACTATACTAGAATTTTAACATGCTGATTTTATCCACTCATCATCTATCCATCTGCCCATTCATTTATGCATCCAATAACCACATGCTGGTGCCAGGGTAAAGGATGTGAAAGATAGCCCAGGCACGCTGGATCATGCCTGCAAACTACTTAGGAGGCTGAGATGGGAGGATCTCTTGAGGCCATGAGTTCAAGATCAGCATGGGCAACCGAGACCCCAACTCAATGAAAAATAAATTTAAAAAAAGATAGGAGGATTCATGCTTCTCCATTCTTGTGATGCTTTACTAAGAATAATGACAAGGTTATGGGTGGGGGAAGCAGAAAGAGGGACGGAGGGAGGGGGGTGGGGCCTTGGTGTGTGTCACACTTTATGGGGGCAAGACATGATTGCAAGAGGGACTTTACCTAACAATTGCAATCAGTGTAACCTGGCTTATTGTACCCTCAATGAATCCCCAACAATAAAAAAAAAAATAAATAAACTCCTGAAAAATAAAATAAAATAAAATAAAATGGAGGCCTTGCAAAAAGAAAAAAAAAGAAGAAGCTTGCCCTCTAGTGGGAACAAGTAGACATAGCAATTACAGGCATAAATGAGTGCCTATTAATTTGTCTTAAAGGATGTCTTACTCAGATGAAGATGAAGGCTGAGGAGATGAGGTATTAGGTAAGGGATTGTAGTGAGGACATTTAGGCTCAGGCACCAGCTCTTTCAAAAATATGATGACTTGTCAGAATGTAATATGCTAGAGAAAGTTTGGGAGGCTGACTATACTCAGGGTTTATTTAGGTGGCTAGTGTACTGGTGGGGGAGGGTGATGTTAAAGGATGATGATCAGCTCATGGCATCCTCCTGCATGCCTTGTTAAGAAACTTGGACTTGGCTCGGCGCCTGTGGCTCAAGCGGCTAAGGCGCCAGCCACATGAGCTTGTGGGTTCGAATCCAGCCCGGGCCTGCCATACAATGAGGGCTGCAATCAAAAAATAGCAGGGTGTTGTGGCAGACGCCTGTAGTCCCAGCTACGTGGGAGGTGGAGGCAGGAGACTCGCTTGAGCCCAGGCATTAGAGGTTGCTGTGAGCTGTGAAGCCATAGCACTCTACCCAGGATGACAGCTTGAGGCTCTGTCTCAAAAAAAAAAAAAAATTTAATTTCGGCTTGGCGCCCATAGCACAGTGTTTACAGAGCCAGCCACATACATTGAGGGTGGCAGGTTCAAACCCAGCCATGGCCAGCTAAACAATTGCAACCAAAAAATAGCCAGGCATTGTGGCAGGCACTTGTAGTGCCAGCTACTTGGGAGGCTGAGAATCACTTAAGTCCAAGAGTTTCAGGTTGCTATGAGCTGTGATGTCAAAGCACTCTACTGAGGGCAACATAGTAAGACTGTCTCCAAAAAAAAAAATTTAATTTCAGCTTTGCCCCACCCTTTGCTACCTTGCTCGCTCACAGATTGTGTCCCTGATACTAGCAGGTGGTGTGTGCCAACCCATTTTAATATTTATAGATTGTTTAACATATTTATCTCTCTGATGCTCCCATGCACAGGAGGCCATAAGTTATTTTTGACACTTCGGAATTCATTTCTTCCTTCCTCCCAGTACTCTATTTTTTTTTTTTTTTTTTTTGGACACAGAGTCTCACTCTGTCACCCCAGCTTACTTCTGGGTTCAGGTGATCTTCCTGTTTCAGCCTCCTGATAGCTGTGACCACAGGGAGGCAATATCGTGCCTGGCTAATTTTTTCTACTTTTAGTAGAGATGGGGTCTCATTTTTCTTGCTCAGGTTGGTCTCAAACTCCTGAGCTGAAGCAATCCTCCCACATTGGCTTTCCAGAATGCTAGAATTACAGGTGTGAGCCACCGCACTTGGCTTTCTAATTTTTATTCCACACCTTCTCTCCATAGTCCCTGTGCCTCCCAGGAGGGTAACTCTAGCTCCTAAAGAACTTGAAACTGGGGGCTGGGCATGGGTGACTTAATCCTCTGATCCAAGTACTTCAGAAGACTGAGGTGTGAGGAATGCTTGAGGTTAGGAGCTCAAGACCAGCCTAAGCAACATAGCAAGACCCAATCTCTTAAAAAAAAAAAAATCAGCTGGGTGGGGTGGCACACCCCTGTAGACCTAGCTATCCTAGTTATTCAGGATGCTGAGGCTGCAGTGAGCTATTATCTTGCTACCAGACTCTAGCCCGGGCAACATGTGAGACCCCATGATATGGTTTGGATGTTTGGCCCCTCCAAATCCCAGGTTGAAATTTAATTCCCAGTGTTGGAGGGGAGGACCAGTGAGAGGTGTTTAGGTCACGGGGGCAGGTCCCTCATGAATAGTTTTGTGCCCTCCCCTCAATACTAAGTGAGTTCTTACATTATTAGTTCACAGGAGAGCTGTCGTTTAAGAGAAGCTGGCACTGTCTCCTCCCTCCCTCTCTCTCCCTCTCCTGCTCCCTCTTTACCTCTGCCTTAATTAGAAGCTCCTTGAAGCTCTCACCAGAAGCAGATGCTGGTGCCACGCTTCTTGTACAACTTGCAGAACCGTGAGGCAAATAAACCACTTTTCCTTATAAATTACCCACCCTCAGATATTCCCCTGTAGCAACACAAAACAGACTAACATACCTTGTCTCTTAAAAAGAAGAGTTCAAACTATGGGAAAGCTACTACTTCCACCACTCCCACCCCCTAGTGGTTCTGAATGTACATATTTCCTACTTTGAGCTCATTAAAGGGAAGCTCAGAGGGTGAGGGAGGGACAGCTGAAGGCTCTGCAGCACCTTGGGACCATAGGGAAAGTCCCTCTGAGGTTGGAACCAACCTAGAGGAGGCCAAGTTGACATGGATATGATCCTAGCTTTGGAAATTGAGATCTAAGCTGAACTGGAGACAATTTGGTTTGGGGACCCAGTTAATTCCTTTAAGGCTGGGGCCAGTTCAAACGAGTTTTCTGTCATCTACAAGTGAGAGATTTCCTAACTTAAAGACCTCCCTGGGAGGTGCTTCTTGCCAGGGAAAGTCAAAGCCAATAAGAACTGAAGTGGAGCCCAGGGGAAAAGAGGCTTGAAACCTACCGATGAAACCTACTTGATCTGGGCAAAAGGAACCCTTTTTAGGGAGCAGGTTCACCTGTTACCCCATTAGGGTGGGTGGGGGAAGGGCAGGGAGGCAAAGCCCCTGGGGAAATGAGGAAAGGCAGGTTTACCTCACGGAAGGAAAGACTCAGGGAAGCAGCTCCAGTTCCTCAACAAAAAGAGGCTCAGTGATGTGGCTCTCACTTGTAGTCCTAACACTTTGGGAGGCTGGAGGACTGCTTGAAGCTAGACAAGCGTGGACAACATAGTGAGACCCCTATCTATACAAACTTCAGCTGGACTTAGTGTTGTATAGTCCCAGCCTCTTGGGAGGCTGAGGCAGGAGGATCACTTGAGCCTAGGATTTCAAGGCTATTGTGAGTTATGATATCAGCACTGCACTGCCGCCAAAAAAAAAAATAGAATGCAGCAGACCCTCTTCCCAGAGTCTGCAACTCAAGCCCAGAAACAGGTCTTGGAGAGATGCTGGGTGGGAGACGGGTGGAAACTACTTGAGAGTCTCTTGAAGGACACTTCTCCAGAACTACTTCAACCAAAGCCTGTGGGGCTTTTCTTTCTGCCATCTTCACTCTCTGAACTTTGCTATACAGTGAACTTCACTAAATAAATCTTTCCTTTGGACATCTCTGCCTGTCTCAGATCCTGCATTATAGAGGACTTAAAGTTGTGTATTTCCAAGTACTGGTCTATACCCACGAAGGCTTGTGAAATCAATTTAGTATTTTAGTATGTTTTGTGCTTGTATAACAAAATACCACAGACTGGGTAATTAATAATGAACAGAAACATACTTCCTCACAGTTCCGGAGGCTGGGAAGTTGAAGATCAAAGGGCCAGCATCTGTCAGAGAGCCTTCAGAGAGGACCAAACTTGCCTTTTATACCAGCATCAATCCCACCCATGAAGACGGAGCCCTCATAGCCTAATAATCTCTCTCTCTCTTTTTTTTTTTCTGACACAGAATCTGGCTCTGTCATCCAGGCTAGAGTGCTGGATGTAGCTCACAGCAATCTTGAACTCCTGGGTTCAAGCCATCCTTCTGCCTCAGTCTCCTGAACAGCTGGATTATAGACACCCCCTACAATGCCCGGCTAATTTTTCTTTTCTTTTCTTTTCTCTTCTTTCCCTTTCTTTTCTTTTCCCTTCTTTCCCTTCCCTTCTCTTGTCTTTTTTCTTTTTCCCTTTCCCTTTCCTCTTTTTTTCTTCCCTTCTCTTCCCTTCCCTCTCCTTTTTCTTTCTTTTTTTTTTTTTTGAGACAGAGTCTCACTCTGTTGCCCTGGTTAGAATGCTATGGCCTCATAGCTCACAGCAACCTCAAACTTGTGGGCTCAAGTGATCCTCTTGCCTCAGCCTCCCAAGTAGCTGGGACTACAGATGCCCACCACAATGCCTGGCTATTTTTTAGAGACAGGGTCTCGCTTTTGCTCAGGCTGGTCTGTGAACTCCTGAGCTCAGACAATACAACTATCTCAGCCTCCCAGAGTGCTAGGATTATAGGCATGAGCCACTGCGCCCAGCCTTAATTGTTCTATTTTGAGTAAAGACAGAGTCTTTCTCTTGCTCAGGCTGGTCTGGTTTCGAGTAGAGGCTGGTCTTGAACTCCTGGCCTCAAATGATCCTCCTACCTCAGCCTCCCCAGAGTGCTAGAATTATAGACAGGAGCAATCTCACCCGGCTTTCTGATTACCTCTTAAAGGTCCCATTTCTTAATACTGTCAGTAAGGCAACTAAATTTCAACATGACTTTTGCAGGACACAAACATTCAGACAATAGCAGTGCATCTCAACTAATATTTTAGAGGAAAAAAGAATAGAAAACACCAATATATTACATATAATAAGAGTAAGTGTTTTCACAAATTTTTCTTTTCAGTGTTGTTGTGTAGAATGTGGTACTTGTTGTGGGGTATAGGTCAAATTGAATTCCTTTGGCAGGCTCGGTGCGTATAGCTCAGCAGCGAGGGCGCCAGCCACATACACCACACCTTTGAAGTGCTGATGAACAGAATCATTTTCACTGGAAAATGCCTTCACCATGACAACAGAGGCACTGGACTCAGCCTGAGTTTCAAAACAGCCTGCACTTGTCTGTATCCCTGGTAGCTACAGCAGCACCCAGCATGTAGTAAATGCCCCGTAAATGTTTGTCGAAAGAAGAGATGAGGTGACTAAGTAAAAACTTTCTGTTTAGGTTAAATAGATTGAGAGGATTGAGAGGAAAAAGAAAACAAGAAGACATTTGTTCTCTATGGGAACAAGCAAAGGGAGATTTCATTAAGGTGCGAGAATGATTGACTTAACAATGAGAAGAAATATGTGTTGAATTTTATAGGATGTCTGCTAAATTAGGGTCTTACCTGGTAGTGATGTTATTTGTTTTCTGGAGCATATTGCATGAGCCAAGCTGGACAGGTAGGCATATTTGAAAGAACTATCCTTAGCGGATAGTATAGATTTGGGACAAATTTATTCATTTCAAAGACTTCTAGAGTAAAAGTTAAAGGTATGCAGGTGGTGCCCGTAGCACAGTGATTAAGGCGCCGGCCACATACACTGAGGCTGGCAGGTTTGAACTGGGCCGGGGCCAGCTAAACAATGACAACTGCAACAAAACATAGCCAGGCATTGTGGTGGACGCCTGTAGTCCCAGCTACTCAGGAGGCTGAGGCAGGAGAATCGCTTAAGCCCAAGAGTTTGAGGTTGCTGTGAGCTGTGATGCCACGGCACTCCACTGAGGGCAACATAAGTGAGACTGTGTCTCATAAAAAAAAAAAAAATTAAAGGCATTCCTATATGTAGACTAAAGAACTGACCAGAGTTTTGGTTTCAGGCGGATATATAAGGACATGACACAAAGTTACCTCAGACATAGTGGGATAATAATAGGACATGTACAAAAAGTAGGAAAAACTTCTCTAGGAAATCTATTGGCTTTACACCATCTCTGAAACAGAGGCTTAGAGCATCGAAAAAGCCTGAGTATGGCTTTTGTCATTTAATAGCAAAAAGATAACAGGTTCACTTCTCCTGGTTAACAGGAGAAGTGAACCTGTTATCCGAGAGAAGTGGGTAAAGTTTTCTTGGGCCCTGAGATCTGAGGGAATTTGTTACAGAGGCCCTTGTTTGAAGGCACTGAACAAAATAATGTAAGGACACTTCTGCTGTAGCTGTTGTTGTTGTTGTTTTTTTTTTTTAAATGCAGAGGCAGGTATTCTCAGTAAATGCCCTGTAAATAAGGCAAGATCATCTTTTCCTTTTTCTCATTTTCCTCATCAGTCTTTGTTGGTGAGACTTGATGCAAATAAATAACACCTACTCAGTCCATTTTGCATTGAACTGAGGGACCCTGGAGGATGACACCAACAAGAGCTCCACAGGGAGAGACAAGGGTGCAACCCTTCCCAACAATCCTCACATGCATTTATTGAAATCTCAGGCATGAGAATTTATAGCACAGTGGCAAGCTTCAAAGAAAGAGTAAAGGTTAAAAAATAAGTTTATCTTTAACTGTATGATTGAACTCTTAACACATTCTGTTTACTGCACTTTTGTCTGGCCATTTTCTTACCAATGTTAAATATGACTTAGGGCTGAGACAGTAGGCTGTGTCTAGTGAGTATTGTTTTTAGTATTCAGGACCAGTAGTGATGCTTGGCTTTTTCTCAGATCACTCTGTCCTTAGTGCCTGGCACTTTTAACCCTATGCTCTATCCTACAAATCTTCTTTTGAGGAATCTGTATCAGATTAACCCAGGGAACGTTGCAATAATTAACCATCTCCAGTATTGCTGGCTCAAAACATGAGTTTATTGCTTGTTCATGCTACTTATAGGCAGACAGGGGGCGCTGCTCACCACAGTCACCCAGGAACTTATGCTAATGAAGGCAGCCTCCTAGGAAAATGCTGGTCCTTGTTCCAAAGGGAAAAATGCTCCAGGGGGGTCTCACACCAACAAGTGAATATACCAATGAGAATATGACAATTCTATTAACTACTCACTGGCTAGATACAGTCACATAGCCACATGGAGCCGCTGGGGAAGGAAGTACAATCTCACCGGGTGCTTGGAAGAAGAAAAATTGGAGGTATTTGGTGAACAGCACTGAAGAGTTTCACAGCCTCTGAGTGCCAGTCTAAACCGAGGAGCGGCTGTGGGTATTAGAGAATGCAGAAGCTGGGCGGCGCCTGTGGCTCAGTGGGTAGGGCGCCGGCCCCATATACCAAGGCTGGTGGGTTCGAACTCGGCCCCCATCAAACTGCAACAAAAAATAGCCAGGTGTTGTGGGGGCGCCTGTAGTCCCCCGACTCGGGAGGCTGAGGCAAGAGAATCGCCTAAGTCCAGGAGTTGGAGGTTGCTGTGAGCTGTGATGCCATGACACTCTACCGAGGGCCATAAAGTGAGACTCTGTCTCTAAAAAAAGAGAGAGAGAGAGAATGTAGAAGCTGTGAATAATTTGCCTCTTTGGCCTCCCTGTTTCCGTAGTCATTAGCCTCCTGTTTTCTCTTCCTTCCCTTCCTCCTGGCTGAGTGTTCTGCATGTGGCGCTCTTAGCTTGCAGTTGTGACCTGAAGTAGCCCTCTCCTGCAGACCCAATCCCTGATACTTGGGTGGAGGGAGATAAGCAGTCTTTAAGTCAACTTAGTCTATATTTAGGAAGATAAGTTTGCTGAGATAAAAAATATCACAACGCTTGTCCTTAAAAATCGAATACATGGCTTGGTGCCCTTAGCACAGTGGTTACAGCGCCAACCACATACACCGAGGCTGGCGTATTCTAACCTGACCCAGCCTGCTAAACAACGATAACAACTGCAACAACAACCAAAAAAATAGCCGGGCGCTGTGGCAAGCGCCTGTAGTCCTACCTACTTGAGAGGCTGAGGCAAGAGAATCACTTAAGCTCAAGAGTCTGAGGTTGCTGTGAGCTGTGATACCAAGGTACCTTACCAAAGGCAACAAAGTGAGACTGTGTTTAAAAAAAAAAAAAAAATCGAGTATAAATGATTCATGTCATTTTGTGTCAATCTCAACTCCTTTGGTCCTATTTTCTCAGCTGTAAGATAAGAATGGGCTAAATCAGTGATGTTCAACATGGGTACACAATAGAATCATCTAGATATCTTTTCAAAATTACTGAAGCTGGAATTCTTTCCCCAAATGAATCCTATTAATATTTCTTATAGCAGGCTTGGCGCCTGTGGCTCAAGTGGCTAAGGCACCAGCCACATACACCTGAGCTGGCAGGTTCGAATCCAACCTGGCCCGCCAAACAACAATGATGGTTGCAACCAAAAAATAGCTGGGCATTGTGGGGGGCACCTGTAGTCCCAGCTACTTGGGCGGCTGAGGCAGGAGAACCACTTGAGCCCAGGAATTGGAGGTTGCTGTGAGCTGTGATGCCATGACATTCTACCCAGGGCCACAGCTTGAGGCTCTCAAAAAAAAAAAAAAATTATAACAGCTTGAGGCTCTGTTATATTTCTTGTAACAGAGCCCTGGCATGATGCTTTAGAAATCTCCTATGTGATTCAGATATGCAGCCAGGGTTGAAAACCACTGGACTACAGGGTGTCTCAAAGGTCACTCAGAAAGTCTCCATACATCAGGAAAATAGGTAATTATAGTTAAATGTACCTTTATTTACAAAATATTCATCACAAAATTTTATAATATTTTACAAAATACTCCCTAAGTGTTCGCCATCTCTTTGTCAAATTTCGTAATGAATATTTTGTAAAAAGAGGTACATTTAGCCATAATTTCCCATCTTCTTGATGTATGGTGACTTTATGGGCCCCTGTAGATCACCTCCAAGCTCTTGAGATTTTTCTCCTCTACTTGAGAGATAACTGTATTTGAAACAATGTGAATAATGAATATTAGTTCAGCACATGAAATATACACAGAATACTTGAAGAAAAGCTATCTTTTTTATTTTTTTGAGACATGGTCTTATTTAGTTGTCCTTGGTAGAGTGCTGTGGCTTCATAGCTCACAGCAACCTCAAACTCTTGGGCACAAGTGATTCTCTTGCCTCAGCCTCCCCAAAAGCTGGGACTATAGGCATCTGCTGCAATGCCCGACTTTTTTTTTTTTGGTAGTTTTTGGCTGGGGCCAGCTTTTTTTTTTTTTATGTTTTAGATTTTTTTATTTTATTTTTATTGTTTTTATAGACCATTTGACATATTTTCATCACACTGGTTAACATAGTTTTCCTGGCATTTTCTTAGTTATTGTGTTAAGACATTTACATACTACATTTACTAAGTTTCACATATACCCTTGTAAGATTCACCATAGGTGCAATCCCACCAATCACCCTCCTTCTGCCCATCCTCCCCTCCCTCCCCTCCCTCTTCCCCTTCCCCATATTCTTAGGTTATAACCTAAGCATTATAGCTTTCATATGAAAGCCATAGCTTTCATATGAAAGCCATAAATTAGTTTCATAGTAGGGCTGAGTACATTGGATACTTTTTCTTCCATTCTTGAGATACTTTACTAAGAAGAATATGTTCCAGCTCCATCCATGTAAACATGAAAGAGGTAAAGTCTCCGTCTTTCTTTAAGGCTGCATAATATTCCATGGTGTACGTATACCACAGTTTATTAATCCATTCATGGATCGATGGGCATTTGGGCTTTTTCCATGACTTAGCAATTAATTATGAATTGGGCTGCAATAAACATTCTGGTACAAATATCTTTGTTATAATGTGATTTTTGGTCTTCTGGGTATATACCTAGTAGAGAAATTATAGGATTGAATGCCAGATCTATTTTTAGATCTCTAAGTGTTCTCCAAACATCTTTCCAAAAGGAATGTATTAATTTGCATTCCCACCAGCAGTGTAGAAGTTTTCCCTTTTCTCCATATCCACGTCAACATATCTGGTCTTGGGATTTTGTGATATGGGCTAATCTTACTGGAGTTAGATGATATCTCAAAGTAGTTTTTTTTTTTTTTTTTGTGTGTGTGTGTGTGTGGTTTTTTTGGCCAGGGATGGGTTTGAACCTGCCACCTCCGGCATATGGGACCGGAGCCCTACTCCTTGAGCCACAGGCTCCACCCATCTCAAAGTAGTTTTGATTTGCATTTCTCTGATGATTAAGGATAATGAGCATTTTTTCATATGTCTGTAGGCTGTGCACCTGTCCTTTTCAGAGAAGTTTCTCTTCAAGTCCCTGGGACCAGCTTTGAACCTGCCATCTCCCGTATATGGGGCCGGTGCCCTACTCCTTTCAGCCACAGGTGCTGCCCTAACGCCCAACTATTTTTTTTTTGCAGTTTTTGCAGTTTTTGGCTGGGGCTGGGTTTGAACCCACCACCTCCAGCATATGGGGTCGGTACCCTACTCCTTTGAGCCACAGGCACTGCCCCGCCCAACTATTTTTTAGAGATGGGGGTCTCTCTGTTGCTCAGGCTAGTCTTGAACTCCTGAGTTCAGGCAATCCACCTGCCTCGGCCTCCCAGAGTGTTGGGATTACATGTGTGATCCACCATGCTTGGCAAGAAAAGCTGTCCTTTGTATGCTAAAAGTATGCTTTCAGTGACAGGGAAGAGGGTATAGAGAAACCATCATCTCTATCTACTTTTTAGATTTTCCTCTGAGTCAAGCAGTGAGACCTTCCAATTTCTAAGTTTTTTATTATCAAAAAAGAGTTGCAGACTGGGGGGAAATGTTGATTTTTTAAAAAAGTCAATCTTTAGGAATTAAACTGCTTCTAAGCCAGTGTTAGTGAAATGTCACAGTCTTATCCACACAACTGCCTGGGGACTTTTAGCAGATTCCAGGTTCTCAAGATATTCTAACAATGTCCCTTATCCCACACGCCTCAAGTGATTCTCTTGCCTCAGCCTCCCAAGTAGCTGGGACTACAGGTGCCTACCACAACACCCAGCTATTTTTAGAGAAGTGGTCTTGCTCTTGCTCAGGCTGGTCTCGAACCTGTGATCTCAGGGCAATCCACCCACCTTGGCCTCCCAGAGTGCTAAAATTACAGGCGTGAGCCACTGCGCCCAGCCTAAGACCTCTTGTTTTAGTTCTAAGTGCTCAGGATGCCAAACACCATATTTTTGGGGTGTGTGTGTGTCTCATTTTCTGAACCACAGAAACATGCTGGGATGAAGATAAGACACATTCACTTTGCCTTTTCAAATTCCTGATCCACGGAGTCCTTTGTTGCTGTTTCCTGAACCTAACTTTGGGGTGGTGTGACAAAATAAAAATATTCATATATCTGATCTCTGCCCCATGTTTCCTGGCACTTACTCCTAAAATCCTTATAATGGCCTAAGTGGTAAGTGTTTTCTATACACTAGGAGATGACTGAGGGCTCCTAGATAGTCTCAGGATAGGGCTGGGTGTGAACCAAACATGTGATTAGGGGGTTGGAACTTTTAACCCACCCCGGACCTCCAGAATAAAGAGAGGGGCTGAAGGTTGAGTCAATGATGACTAATAGGCAATGACTTAATCAATCATGCCCATGCAATGAAGCCTCCATATACATCCCAAAGATCTGGGTTCAGAGAGCTTCAGGGTTGCTGAACACATCCAGATGTTGGAAGGTGATTCACCCCAATCCATGGGAACAGAAGCTTCTAAACTTGGGTCCCTTCCAGACCATTCCCTGGGTGTCTCTTCATTTGGATCCTCTAAAATATCTTTCATAATAAATCAATAATAGTAACTAAACTTTTCCTGGGCTCTAGCAAGCTATCGTAACTGAGCAGGAGTTTGCAGGAACTTCCTAGTTAAACCTAAGTGAGATAGAAAGTTATGAGTAATCTGAGAACTTCCAACTTGTGATTGGCATCTGAAGTGAGGCATAGTCTTGTGGGCCTGAGCCCCTAAACCTGTGGGGTCTGCACTAACTCTGGTTAGTGCCATAATTGAATCGAATTGGAGGACACCTAGTTGGTGTCTGCAGAGAATTGGAGCATTGCTTGGTGTGGGATTAACTCCCACAAATTTAGTATCAGAGACAAGGTGTTCTGGACTGCTGCAAGTGAAAACAGAGAAAAACAGTTGTTGTTTTTTTAACACAAGTGGTATGGAGTGTCAACCGAAATTAACACACAGAGGCTTGTTAGCTCATGCCTGTAATCCTAGCACTCTGGGAGGCCGAGGTGGGAGGATTGCTTAAGCTCAGGAGTTTGAGACCAGCCTGAGCAAGAGCAAGACGCCATCTCTGCTAAAAATAGAAAAATTACCTGGCCATTGTGGTAGTGCCTATAGTCCTAACTACTTGGGAGGGTAAGGCAAAAAGATTGCTTGAGCCCAGGAGTTTGAGATTGCTGTGAACTATGATGACATCACAGCACCTGGCCTGGGCAACAGCATGTGACTGTCTCAATAAATAAATAAATAAATAAATAAACAAACAAACAAAGTAAAGCTTTCTAAAATAAAATGATATTTATTTGGGAATTGGCATTGCAATGGGAATACATGCCAGATTAAACTGTGTGCATATTTAGGGAGCGAAAAGAAGACAAGGTTTTTAAAAAGAAAATAAGGACAATCATATAATTGTCCTTAGAAGCAGGGATCAATTCCAAGGGTATAACCAGTCTGAGGTTAGATAGGCAGTTGCTGGGTTAAGGTTGTCCTTGAAGAAGTATTTTTTTTTTGAGTGAGGTTGCAGTGGACTTAGTGCAAGGTTGTGGTTTTTATAAAATATTTTGTGATAGTTCTTATTATCAGGAGTTTGTGCTTGAGAACCCTGATTTCATGACCAGCTCTGTTTTTTTGTTTGTTTGTTTGTTTTAGAGAGAGATTCTCACTGCATTGCCCTTGGTAGAGTGCTATGGCATCACAGCTCACAGCAACCTCAAACTCTTGGGGTTAAGTGATTCTCTTGCTCAGCCTCCCATGTAGCTGGGACAACAGGTGCATGCCATGATGCCTGGCTATTTTTTTTTCTTTTTTTGGCAGTTGTTTAGCTGGCCCGGGCGGAGTTCAAACCTGCCAGCCTTGGCGTATGTGGCTGGTGCCATAACCACTGTGCAACAGGCACTGAGCCTATTTTTCAGGATTTTAAACATAATTGATTCCATTTTGATTCTGACAACTTTCACAGTGGCAAAAATAACTGGAACAGGACTGGTGTTAAAGGTAGCAGCATGAGTAATGAAGGACACATAGTAGAGCTGCACTTTAACCAGGATTTAGGTTCTAATTTCATTGCAGGTAATGAGATTTAACTATTAGGAAAACTATTGAGAATTCCTCAGAGGCTGGACACAGTGGCTAACACCTATAATTCTGTCACTTTGGGAGGCTAACGTAGGAGAATCACTTGAGTCCAGAAATTTGAGACTAGTGTGGGCAACATTCTTAGACCTGTTTCTACAATACAAAAAAAAAAAAAAAATTTTGTTTTTCAATTAGCCAGGCATGGTGGCATGTATCTATAGTCCTGGCTACATGTGGGGCTGAAGTGGGAGGATATCTGGAGCTCTGGAGTTCCAGGCTGCAGTGAGCTATGATTGTGCCTGCCATTGCACAGAAAAAAAAAAAAAAAAAAAAAAGAGGCTGAGCACCTGTAGCTCAAGCAGCTAAGGCGTAAGCTACATACACCAAAGCTGGCGGGTTCGAATACAGCTCGGGCCTGCCAAACAACAATGACAACTACAACCAAACACTAGCCAGGCGTTTGTGGTGGGCACCTGTAGTACCAGCTGCATGGGAGGCTGAGGCAAGAGAATCACTTGAGCCAGGAGTTTGAGGTTGCTCTGAGCTGTGATGTCACAGTACTCTACAGGGGGTGACAGCTTGAGGCTCTGTCTCAAAAAAAAAAAAAAGGAAGGAAGGAAGGTGAAAAGAAAGAAAGAGGGAAAGAAGGAAAGAAAGGGAAGGGAAAGAAAGGATGGGGAGAGTCCGGGTGTGGTGGCTATAATCCTAGTACTCTGGGAATCCGAGGCAGGTGGATTGCTTGAGCTCAGGAGTTTAAGACCAGCAAGATTGAGACCCCATCTCTAAAAATAGCTGGGTATTGTGGTGGGCACCTGTAGTCCTAGCTACTTGGGAGGCTGAGGCAAGAGGACCACTTGAGCCCACAAGTTTGAGGTTGCTGCAAGCTATGATGCCATGGCACTCTTTAGGAAGGAAGGGAGGGGGAGAGGAAGGGAGGGAAAGAGAGAGAGAAAGAAAAGGAAGGCAGGAAGGAAGGAAATAAATTACTCAAAAAGGAGCATGCCGGTGAGCCCTCGTAAGTCTTTCATTAGGACTCCAGCAACTATTTTCCTTTAGGTGGCACTGACACACTGCCAGCACCAGGTGGCATTGTTGGCTTATGTCATAAAGATCAGGTTGACCGCTAGGGTCACGTTTTGGCCACAGGATACTTGTAGGGTGAGTCCTATGGGAACTGAGACTGGCTGAGAGCACTGAGAGGAATGATGGTGGGATCTCCTATACTATTTAATTTTTTTCTTTCTTGCAGTGAATGGCCATTGTAAAAGTTTTTTTTTTTTTTTTTGAAAAAGAGTTTCACTATGTTGCCTTGGGTACAGTGCTGTGGCATCACAGCTCACAGCAACCTCAGACTCTTGGGCTTAAATGATTCTCTTGCTTTAGCCTCCCAGGTACCTGGGACTACAGGCGCCCACCACAACAGCCTGGCTATTTTGTTGTTGTTGTTGTTGTTGCAGTTGTCATTGTTGTTTAGCAGGCCTGAGCTGGGCTCAAACCCACCAGCCTGGGTGTATGTGGCTGGCACCCTACTCACTGAACTACGGGCGCCGCCCAGTCTTTTAATGTTTTAAAAGTCCACTCTATGTATTTTTATCCATGGTTCATATTTAGCAGAATGGCCTGTAGGGCCCCATCCCATAAAATTAAGTCACAAGGAAGGAGTCAGTGAGGAATTCTTCTGACCTGGGAAAAGTGGGATCCTCCTCATGGCCAGACTTCGAGGTCGACTCTGCCTCCCATCTCATCCTATGCTTTACTCTCTGTGAATATGGGCTGGATGAAATGATCTGTCAGAAACAATTGTGTAAAATGTTAAGTTGGAAGAGACCCTAGAGATAATTTATTTCAACGCTCCTTCTCTCCTCTGCCCCCCTGCCCCCCAACCATCCTACTCCCTGCCGCGGACTGCCGGTCGATGGGCCTCAGTCCGAGGGTGCTCAGGGTGAACGGTACAGGTTGGTTGAAAGGTCGACGCAGGAAAAAATGACAGACTGCTACACACCACGAGTGATGAAGAAAGCAGCTGTAAATTTTATTGAGTTCAGAAGTTGGTATTTATACATTTTCTTTCTAAGGTTCAAACAATGTAATCGTTATTTTGCTTATGTTTGTAAATTATCTTTGTGTCTGCATATGTGGTTTATCATGCATTACATGTTTTCAAGGTTTTTGTTTTGGGGAGGTGGTTTATCTTTTCAAGGTTTTTGCTCTAGGGAGGTGGTTTATTTTTAACACCTGGTTACTTCCTCTTATCTAGGAATGTCAAGGCTTGTGACTTCTCTTAGCTCTGTAATTGTTCTCAGTTTCTTATAATTTCTTTTAAAAATAGCTGAACATATTCTTTTACGTATAATGCTTGACTACTTCTATATATATTTTCTATATATTTTTACTCTTATTAGTAACTATACTTTGATTCATAATTAATTGTTTGTTAAACATTAAACTACTCTATTGATTTGTATTACATATGAAAATTAGTGAAGCAAGATGTTTTTCTAAGTAAAGTTTTACTGCAGGTGGTGATAGTGTATGTCATGTTGGAACATCTTGTTTGCTGTGCCTGCATTGTCTCAATGCACTGTCTCAATTCACTGACATTTGATGATGGGAACGTGCTATTGCACCGTTCCCCTGGAGACATTGAGTCTCTTCAGGCATTCTTTCTCTGTTTAATTATGGATCAGTAAGTCATTATGTTTATTCTTAGTTTCTCAAGACAAGCAGGCATTCAACTCAACAAACAGGTTTCAGAGCAAAGGTTTCTTAGGCTTTTATGCCGCACCTCGTGAGTCATTACGTTCAACAAAAAGTATGCTAGGCAACTTCTGCGCTGCTGTCGCATACTAGGGGTGCTGGGGGCTTCGCTCCGGGGAGCACAGACCACCTACCCATGCGTTTTACAACGCGGACAGCGCCACCTCGCTGCGGCTTGATGCCGAGGGTGCGGCAGTTCCCCCTTTTTTGTTTGTGAAGCGTAATTCAAAGAGGTCTTGGCGAACAGCCTTTATGGAGGAAAACACACAACGCAAGAGACATGGTAACAGTAAAACAACACAGAATATCAGACATCCAATAATAGCTATAAACACAATGTACTGAATCCAGGTTAAGGGATTCAAAGCCTTGAAATTATCAGTCAGTGATTGAGCTAATGCATCCAGAGATGTGGTAGATAGATGAGCTTCACTTATGGTCGTGATGTCTTTCTGGAGGGTGTGTAAATCATGAGTTATGTCATTGTCCTTCCATACACCCTGTAAATGTGCCTTTGTTTTTTCCCATGATGTAGAAAGATTGTAAGGTAAAGGTGTAACACAAATGGCTTGAAAAGCTGAGTGACACTTAGTCTGTAATTTATGTTGTATGAACTTTATATCTTGTCCTAAAGCTAATACTACTTCTTCTAAGATATTTAATTTTGTTTCAAGTTTATTATCTATACTGGCCTGTGTCATCAAGGCTAAGGTAATATTGCTACTTAAAGAATTCACAAAATGTGCAGTGTGTACTTCCTGCACCAAGGCAGTTGTGGCTACTGCAAACGTGGTAACTATAGAAATTAAAGTTGCAATGCCTAAAATTAATGCTGCTACAAATCTTTTAGGTCTGATTAATTCATTAAGTGTTTGTAACACTTGTAATGCAGAATTATCATACCAAGGATCATTCTGTAAATTAACAGGTAACATTACATAAGAAGGTTTTTTTACAATTAACATAACATTCAGCAATCTATTATTTACATGAAATATATCAGAAGAAGCAATACAATTGGTTATTTTTACAAGTTAAAAGATTTTAAAGGAAATACATAGTCAACTGGATCACATGTAAATTCTTTCACAAATTCTCTTTTATGAGTTTCATTTAACTTGCACAGACCATCTACAAACATTCTAAACTTTCTTGAACTTTTGCTCTGCCTTTTACTTTCTTTACATAACTATTCTGTTTCAGGACAAAATTTATCACACAAGATTCTTTCTTTACACAATGTCATATTCCTTTCTGTTTAATTTCTCTTACTCTCAAAAACTCACTTTCCACCAAACAGGATCCCAGTTTACCATGAAGTTACTTATTCACTCAGCTAAACTGATAATTAGAAGGTTTAAAAGGCAAGAATCTTATCCATTGACAAAGATTCAGTTTGTAAAAATATTTTTCTTATTTATACAAATTACTAGTGGCAAAGGGCCAATAATAAAGGTTTTAAACCTCACCCTTGGGATTTCGTCAGTGCTGCTGTCTGGGGGCTGTAACACTTGGGAGGCAGGCCCGCCCCACGAAGGGCAGGGGGGCCCTCAGCTTCCTTCCCCGCTGGGTCTTTTCAGCCGTCTTGGAGCCAGTGGAAATGCGCCCGGTGGTTTTGTTTGCTATCGGCGAGTGTACTTTCATTTTCTCCAAGCGGCGGGTGAGATCTTGCAGCATCCGCTGGCGTCTTCTTCTGCGTTGTCTTTTCTGAATCTGAGTTAACTACTCCTGGAATAACTTCAAAGTTTTTAGTATAATTTGAACTTCTCCCAATTATAATTCCAACTGTCCCCGGCAAAAGTTGCCCTTTTACTGCAGTGGGGATTAAAGTAACACCGTCCCATTTGGATAATAAGACATTCCTTTCACTTGCTAAATTTAAACCTGCACTCCCAGGAGTGCCCCGTGAAAGGTCATGAATAGTAAATTCAGGGGCTTGAGGATTCAAAGTAGATAAAGGCTGTGTTTTACAAGCTACAGCCTGCTCTCCCTTGGGGCCTGGGCTGGGAGAATGCCCCTTTGCTAGTTTTTTTGATCTCCGTACGTCCTGATCCTCAGGATCAGTGTCTCCCTTGTCATTCAAGGGGGTTCCATCCTTATGAAATTTTGATTTACATTTATTTTTCCAGTGTCTGCCCTTCTTACAGCGAGGGCATAAGCCGGGTGGGTCCCCCCTCGGCTTATTGGCATGGGACTGTTTACAGTCCTTCTGCATGTGTCCTGGCTTGCCACAATTGTAGCAAGTGTTGGTAGGAGCTGTTGGCCCCTTTCCTCCTTTATTGAAGGTATTTTTAACATAGGCACTGAATTTCTGTCCTTGCATTGCTGCAGCATAAGCCATACCCTGGGCTATAGCTGGTGAGGCATCCATGCATGCTTCTAACTGTTTGAGCAACAGTGATGTGCCCTCAGACGGGGGGAGCATTCTGTTAATGGCTTCTTCCAGCCTTGAAATAAAGTCTTGGTACGGCTCCTCCAACCGTTTGAGGGACACATTGAACCCATTTTTAACTAACAAACGCTGTAGCATGACACTGAACATACGTTCCTCTTTGATCAATGCGTGCCCCATGGTACCTGTTGATTACTCACACTTAACCGGTCAGCCTTTACCGGCGGGACTGCAGCTCCCTGGTGAGAGTCGCCTTCAACCTGAAAAGAAGGAAAGAAAGGAAAAGAAAGATCACCTGTCCTTCAGGTCCCTGTTCGAGGGCGCCAGCTGCCGCGGACCGCCGGTCGATGGGCCTCAGTTCGAGGGTGCTCAGGGTGAACGGTACAGGTTGGTTGAGAGGTCGACGCAGGAAAAAATGACAGACTGCACACAGCACTTGGTGAAGTAAGCAGCTGTAAATTTTATTGAGTTCAGAAGTTGGTATTTATACATTTTCTTTCTAAGGTTCAAACAATGTAATCGTTATTTTGCTTATGTTTGTAAATTATCTTTGTGTCTGCATATGTGGTTTATCATGCATTACATGTTTTCAAGGTTTTTGTTTTGGGGAGGTGGTTTATCTTTTCAAGGTTTTTGCTCTAGGGAGGTGGTTTATTTTTAACACCTGGTTACTTCCTCTTATCTAGGAATGTCAAGGCTTGTGACTTCTCTTAGCTCTGTAATTGTTCTCAGTTTCTTATAATTTCTTTTAAAAATAGCTGAACATATTCTTTTACGTATAATGCTTGACTACTTCTATATATATTTTCTATATATTTTTACTCTTATTAGTAACTATACTTTGATTCATAATTAATTGTTTGTTAAACATTAAACTACTCTATTGATTTGTATTACATATGAAAATTAGTGAAGCAAGATGTTTTTCTAAGTAAAGTTTTACTGCAGGTGGTGATAGTGTATGTCATGTTGGAACATCTTGTTTGCTGTGCCTGCATTGTCTCAATGCACTGTCTCAATTCACTGACATTTGATGATGGGAACGTGCTATTGCACCGTTCCCCTGGAGACATTGAGTCTCTTCAGGCTTTCTTTCTCTGTTTAATTATGGATCAGTAAGTCATTATGTTTATTCTTAGTTTCTCAAGACAAGCAGGCATTCAACTCAACAAACAGGTTTCAGAGCAAAGGTTTCTTAGGCTTTTATGCCGCACCTCGTGAGTCATTACGTTCAACAAAAAGTATGCTAGGCAACTTCTGCGCTGCTGTCGCATACTAGGGGTGCTGGGGGCTTCGCTCCGGGGAGCACAGACCACCTACCCATGCGTTTTACAACGCGGACAGCGCCACCTCGCTGCGGCTTGATGCCGAGGGTGCGGCAACTCCCAGTTTCTATGAATTCAACTCTAATAGGAGGAAGGTGAGGACTGGAGAGATGATCAGGCTTTACTCAAGGTCACAAAGCCAGTCAGTAACTGTGCTGGAATTGGAACCACCTGGGTTCTCATTTTCTTATGCCTCATCCTTTTTACCATGCATGCCATCCTGAAGTAATTCCACCATGTTCTGTTTTCGTTCTTACAAAAACATTGGAATAGTAAGTCGAAATGATTAACACAAAGTTCTTCAACGATTTGTCTCCTTTGTCCTTCCTGGTCTTTTTCTTTTTTAATTTCAGATTAATATAGGGGTGGCTTGGTGCCTGTAGCTGAGGGCGCCAGTCACATACACCAGAGCTGGCGGATTTGAACCCAGCCCGGGCCTGCCAAACAACAACAACAAATAGCCCGGCATCATGGTGGGTGCCTATAGTCCCAGCTACTTGGGAGGCTGAGGCAAGAGAATCGCTTGAGCCCAAGAGTTTGAGGTAGCTGTGAGCTGTGACACCAGGGCACTCTACCCAGGGTGACATAGTAAGATTCTGTCTCAAAAAAAAAAAATGGGGGTACATATGATTATGTTACATAGTTTGCTTTTGTGAGGTTAAAGTCCTGGTTGTAGTTGTACCTTTCCTTCCTGGTCTTTTCTATAGTTAAAAACAGGCTCTCGTGAGGCAAACATATTGACAAAGACTATCCCTCAACCAAAACTTTATCCAGGCTCCTAAGTCCTTCCTGATTTGTCTTTACCTGGGGATTTTTTCTCTTCTGTGTCCCTGTAGAATCCAATTTGAATAAGAAACTTTGTAAGTCATTTTAGCAAAACTCCCCCCTTGGTATCTGACTACTCTTGATAGTTTATTACTCTAGATTATTGTTTCTAGCAATGATCTTACCAAGTCAGTTCTGTCAGAAACCCTATTGTTGATTTTTCTCTTAGTCACTTTCCATCCACTGACCCCCAACCCTGCTCCTTGTAACCTACAAATCCCTATTTGTGTTCGTTGGAACCAGAGCTATGTCTCCTCTCTCTCTCCCACTGAGAGCCCCCATCACAGTGTACCCTATACCTGTTGTCATAGCTCCCCTTGAATAAAGTCTGCCTTTCCATCTTTAAAAAGTATCATGAATAATTGTTTTTCTTTAAGAGCATTAAACATTTAGACTTTGTCCTAACAGATCTTTGGTCATAAAAAGCCTACAAAGTGGGGTGGGAGGTTGATATCTAAACTGAAAGATCTAGCCTGAATCTTTAGGTTCAAATCTATTTCCCTCAGATACTTGTTTTGAAAGGCAGGCTGTTTCCCCATTCCCACAGAAACTCTGTTGAAAAGCCAGAAAACCTGGGAGTGGAAACTGACCAGAACCAGAATGAGAAATTGATCAGCCTATTTTGGCTGCCCAAATGAAGGACAAGTCTACAAGAATGGTTGACATTTGTATTTATTAGTGAAAGGAATTCAAGTAAGTACACAATTTGTACTAAATCAATCTTTAGGTTGATATCTAAACTGAAAGATCCTAGCCTTTCTAAACAACTTAAGAAAAACATCCTGAGGTTAGCTATGTCTCGCTTTTATCATTCTTGCAATAATAAAGACAATGTTGATTTCTGAAATGTTCCTTTGCCATTAATAGTACTTCATGTTAGTCCGTATCTAAATGGTGATGGAGATGTGCTCTGCTTTTCTAGTAGAGAAAACAGCAGTAGTTGGTCTCAGGTCTACTCCTCTCCGGCATGACCCCACCATTGTGTGATGGTGCTCTGGTCCCAGAAGCCTCTATCAGAAGCCCCCTGTCTTGTAAACTCTGGCTGGGCCTGTTGTTAGGGGGATCAGCAAAGGACCAATTGCTGTAAAAGACTTGAGGAACACCATATGGTGCATCCAACAGAGACTTCATTGTATTTCACACATAGCAAACTGTTGCAGAGACACAGGAGACACATTTAGGAAGGAGTTACCTTGGTCCATTTTTTTTTTTTTTTGTAGAGACAGAGTCTCACTGTACTGCCCTCGGGTAGAGTGCCGTGGCATCACACGGCTCACAGCAACCTCTTAACTCTTGGGCTTACGCGATTCTCTTGCCTCAGCCTCCTGAGCAGCTGGGACTACAGGCGCCCGCCACAACGCCCGGCTATTTTCTTGTTGCAGTTTGGCTGGGGCTGGGTTTAAACCTGCCACCCTCGGCATATGGGGCCGGCGCCCTACTCACTGAGCCACAGGCGCCGCCCTTGGTCCATTTTTTTTAAATCACAGTTCTTGGTAAATTTATTATATACACAAACTGCTTATGAGAAATAAAAAAGGGAGGTTATTCCATGCCCTGACTGCATTAGGGGGGTGGGTAAAGGTGGGGATCTGGAGGATGCAAAGAAGGAGGAACCTAGAGCTGGTGCCCTGTGTTCATCATTCTGCACGTGCTGGGCCCAGCAGTAAACAAGAAAGACAAATTTTCTGCCTATATTTTAAAGGGGGTTGGGCGGCGCCTGTGGGTCAGTGAGTAGAACGCTGGCCCCATATACCCAGGGTGGCGGGTTCAAACCCAGCCCCGGCCAAACTGCAACAACAACAAAAAAAAACTGGGCATTGTGGCAGGCGCCTGTAGTCCCAGCTACTTGGGAGGCAGAGGCAAGAGAATTGCCTAAACCCAGGAGTTGGAGGTTGCTGTGAGCTGTGATGCCATGGCACTGTACCGAGGGTGATAAAGAGACTCTGCTCTAAATAAAAAAAGGGGGGGAGTGCATACAGACAATAAACCAAGAAAAAGGTTGGGCGGCGCCTATGGCTCAGTCAGTATGGCGCTGGCCCCATATACCGAGGGTGGCAGGTTCAAACCCTGCCCTGGCCAAACTGCAGCAAAAAAATAGCATGGCGTTGTGGCGGGCGCCTGTAGCCCCAGCTACTCAGGAGGCTGAGGCAAGAGAATCGACTAAGCCCAGGAGTTGGAGGTTTCTGTGAGCTGTGACACCATGGCACTCTACCAAGGGCAATAAAGTGAGACTCTGTCTCTAAAAAAAAAAAAAAAAAAAAACAACAACAACAAAGAAAAAGATTGTGTAATGCCTACCTAAAGGAAGAAGTTGAGGCACAGAATATAATTTTATTTTTATTATCATTATTTTTGAATATTTTTGTAGAGACAGAGTCTCACTTTATCGCCTTTGGTAGAGTGCCGTGGTGACACAACTCACAGCAACCTCCAACTCCTAGGCTTAGGCAATTCTCTTGCCTCAGCCTCCCGAGTAGCTGGGACTACCAGAATATAATTTTAAAGAATTTACTTGAGGGTGGTGCCTGTGGCTCAAGGAGTAGGGCGCTGGCCCCATATACTGGAGGTGGTAGGTTCAAACCTGGCCCTGGCCAAAAACTGCAAAAAAAAGAATTTACTTGAGACAAGATGAGTGCCGGGAGCCAAAACATATCACAAAAATGCCCCTTGCTATCTTGATTTTACAGCAAACTATTCTCAGGAATTCAACCGTAAACAGCAACAGTACTTTCCCCTTGCATATCTCCTCAAAAATGCACCCCCCCGCCTTAGCGTCCTTCTCCTAGTAATTTTCCAGAAACTAGCCCCCTCCCCGCCTTGTTAGGAATAGCCCTTAGTTACTTCCTCGTTTGTGTGCTTATAAGTCCAGCTGAAAAATAAACTCGACGGAGCTTGATCAGACTCTTGACTTGCTCTCATTCTTTCGTGTCTCTTGTCCCCTCATTCGACTGACCCCTTTGTTTCCCAGGTCCCCATTGAATTCCCCGTGGACTGGGGCAGATGAGGAGAGCTCCCTCTCCAAAAGATGAGGAAGACTCAAACCCTTGGATATGTGCTCCATTTGGCCTTTGTTACAAGCAGGTTTTTTTTTTTTTTTTTTTGAGACAGAGGCTCAAGCAATTGCCCTGGGTAGAGGGCCATGGGATCATAGCTCACAGCAACTTCCAACTCTTGGGCTCAAGCAATCTTCTTGCCTCAGTTTTTCTAGTTTTAGTGGAGAAGGGAGTCTTGCTTTTGCTCAAGCTGGTCTCGAACTCCTGAGCTAAAGCAATCCACCTGCCTCACCCTCCCAGAGTGCTAGGATTACAGGCTTTAACCGCTGCGCCCAGGTGACAAGCAGGCTTTTAAAGACAGAGGGAGGACAAGAAGTGGGCTAATATGAAGTTGTGTGTCAGGAATTATCATTGGTTTGCAGAAACAACATTGATTAGTGATTGGCCATAACTTGTTCTTTGTATCATAAATTCCAGAACTATGAAGATCATGGTGAGGGTCACATTGTGAAACTACAGAGAAGGAAAGAAAGAACAAGATGCCTTTAAACAATTGCCCCTGGGCATGAGGTGGGGGTATGGCTGAAATATCATACCTTTGTTTCACTGGGTCTGATAAATTTTACATTCCTTACATTCCTCAGAGTGCTCTGAGCTATTTTTCTTAGGGATAACATGGTGATGGAACAAAATAGAATGATGTGATGGGAGGGGAGAGACTGGAGCTGAGGATTGGGGCAGTGGTACTTTACTTATAAATTAGGGAAGACCTTTGGGCCTAAGATCTGAATGAAGCAAAAGAGCTGGTCTTTTGAAGGTTTGTAGGGGTGAAGGGAGAATTTCCCCTACATCTTCTGAAAGTTCATTGAAGATCAACTGACAAAAGGCGAAGAAAGAGGAGAAAAGCCATATAAATTTATTTGATCATAGTTTTATGTGACACAGCACTTTTAGAATACAGACCCAAAGACACAGGTGAAACTGTTCAACAAATTATAGACAGCTTGTATAGAAATCTGCTTAGAACAAAAGGTATGTTCTGATTTTTAATAGACTTGAGAGGGGAAACTCAGCAAGGTCTGTCTGCTCTGATTGTTCTTGGCCTCTCTGCAGTGTTTATTATTTCTGGGTCCAGCTCAGGACCTGTCTAGAATAGGGTCTTATGACCTGCAATCCAACAAAGTAGGTTAGAAGTTTCTTAGGGGAAAGTTTAGAGTATATTTTTAGGTTTTATGGCTGGCTTTGAGGAAAGGTGTTCTGGTTTCTATGATGTGCCTCAGGGAAGAGGGATTCTATGGCTAGCTTGGGGGCAGAATCATGAGCCAGAGACAGAAGGGCAAAAGAAGGTCATATTCTTCTTTCAGAGGCCTTCACTTTGTAGTATCATTTTCTGAGCTCCAACAAGGTCCATGGATAAAACATGCAGTTCTTACTAGTGTAATCTATAATTAACAGGCTTTTTATTAGATTATAAAGTAGATTGATATCAACTTTGTGAGACCCTGAAAGCATTTCATCATCCAAAACCTATGCCTGTCCCTTCATTTAGTTTTTTCTCACTCATAGCTTTTTCCCCCTTAATCATTTTGTATTAATATTTGTTGTTATTACTTGTGATTTTAAAGAGAAAAGCCATTACGTGTAGTTTATATAAAGTTCAGGGATATATTGGGGGTGGTGTGGGACAATTAATAAATCCCCACTTGGGTGGTGCCTATAGCTCAGTGGGTAGGGCGCTGGCTCCATATACCGAGGGTGGCAGGTTCGAACCTGGCCCCCGCCAAACTGCAACAACAGCAAAACAAAAACAAATTCCCACTTGGGTGATTCTATGAGTTTAAGATTTTTTTTAGAGACAGGGTCTCACTTTATCGCCCTCAGTAGAGTGCTATGGTGTCACAACTCACGGCAACCTCTAATTCCTAGGCTTAAGCAATTGTCTCAGCCTCCTGAGTAGCTGGGATTACAGGCGCCCACCACAACACCTGGCTATTTTTTTGTTGCAGTTTGGCCAGGGCTGGGTTTGAACCCGCCACCCTTAGTATATGAGGCTGGCGCCCTACCCACTGAGCCACAATTGCTGCCCTGAGGTTAAGATTTGGTCCTATAATCACTAAAGGTTTGCATTCCAGCTTCACTTACAATCAGTGTGACCTTGAGTAAGTAAAGATTTCTTTTGTGCCAAAGGGGATTGAGAGGTTCTGGCATAGAACTGGGGTGAAGGTCTCCAAGAAAGGAGAGGAGGCCAGTCCAGAGACAATGAAAGACTTCAATAGAGGGGGGAAAAGAGAGTGGAGTGTCAGTTTAGCAACATTGCAAAAGGCTTTTATTAGCCTCTTCAGTATAGCTGAAATGGGGTGGTCAGCCCTGATGTAAGCCTGAGGCTCTGTAAGGGTATGGGTGTATCCTTAGGATTATGAGCCAGGTTATGGGTAGGATGTTTCCAGGAACGCTGGCCTTGAGGTACTCCAGGAACCTGGAAGGGGATTTTTGGTTTCTCACCTGATTTTTTTTTTTAAGTATCTGCACTCCTGTCAGGGTTATGTGAATTCCATTTCCACAGGAATAATAATACCCACTTCTTATAGTTAGGATTAAATGTGACAATTTCTGCAAAGCATTTAGCATGGTGACTGACACTATTATCAATAATCGTGCTAGAAAAAGTTACACATGAACGTGATGCTTATAGATTTTTTTGGGGGACAGAGTCTCACTCTGTTTCCCAGGCTAGAGTGTCATGACATCAGCCTAGCTCATAGCAACCTCCAACTCCTGGGTTCAAGTGATCCTCCTGCCTCAGCCTCCCAAGAAGTTGAGACTACAGGCACTTGTCACAACACCCTGCTAATTTTTCTATATATTTTTTGTTTTTAGAAGCGACATGGGCAGGGGTGTTTCTCTTCCTCCAGCTGGTCTCAAATTCCTGAGCTCAAAGGAACCTACCATCTTGGTTTCCCAGAGTGCTATGATTACAGGCATGAGCCACACTTCAACTGGCCATTATGCTTGAAATGTCACTGGGTGAAGAGTGTCTAGCCACCTATCCCTTTTCAGCCAATATGCAGAGATGGTAATAGGTCTACCAAACTTTGTCAGAAGGCCGGCAATTCTGGAGAACAGTAAGAGTAGCCTCTCCAGGACTATTCTGTCCTTCCATTTCCAAAATTACAGTTTTATACATAAAAGTTCAAAGCAAAGACCACATTAACCCTTATTTAAAATAACAGCAGAACTCAGTGACCTAGTATGTATAACATTCCAATTCAAAAGTTAATCAATCAGCCTAAACTACTCAAGATAGGCATCTTTAGGGTGGTTGCTACATTTACAAAGCAATTAAGAATGGGAATCTAAATCAATCAGCCTAAACTACTCAAGATAGGCATCTTTAGGGTGGTTGCTATATTTACAAAGCAATTAAGGATGGGAGACAGGGGCAGCGCCTATGGCTCAGTCGGTAAGGCGCCGGCCCCATATGCCGAGGGTGGCGGGTTCAAACCAGGCCCCCGGCTGAATTGCAACCAAAAAAATAGCCGGGCGTGGTGGCAGGCGCCTGTAGTCCCAGCTACTCGGGAGACTGAGGCAAGAGAATCACTTAAGCCCAGGAGTTGGAGGTTGCTGTGAGCTGTGTGATGCCACGGCACTCTACCCAGGGCCATAAAGTGAGACTCTGTCTCTACAAAAAAAAAAAAAAAAAGAATGGGAGACAGGAAGTAAAGGTCACTTAGTACCTAAATTGATCAGACCAGCTGTGTCATGTTGGCCCTAGACTGACTGACTCCATCTTATTCCCACTATCTGTGCTTTCAATACTGAGCGCTTGCACACAGGAAAGAAGGCCCAAAGTTTTTTGGTGGTGGTGGTGGTGGTTTTTTTTTTTTTTTAAGGCAGAGCCTCATTCTCGGTAGAGTGGGAGGGACCTCATAGCTTACAGCAACCTCAAACTCATGGGCTCAAAAGATCCTCTTACCTCAGGAATAACTGAGACTACAGGCATTCGCCATGATGCCCAGCTTGTTTTTCTATTTTTAGTAGAGCAGTCTCACTTTTGCTCAGGCTGGTCTGGAGCTCCTAAATTCAGGCAATTTGCCTGCCTTGACCTCCCAGACTGTTAGGATTACATGCATGGGGCTGGTCCCTAAAGTTTGGAGAGGAGCTCATCAGCAGACAGAACGATTCCACTAACATGGACAAGAAACACAAAGATTATTGTTTTTATAAACCTGCAAGTGGTTGGTTGGCTGGGGTCGGTATTGTTATTCTTGCCTGTAAAATGGGGGCAGTAAGAATTCCTCTTCTCGGCTAGGCGCCTGGAGCTCAACCGCTAGGGCGCCAACCACATACACCAGAGCGGTGGGTTGGAATCCAGCCCGGGCCTGCCAAACAATGACAACTACAACCAAAAACAGCTGGGCGTTGTGGCGGGCTACTTGATGTAGTCCCAGCTAATTGGGAGACTGAGGCAAGAGAATCGCTTAAGCCCAAGATTTTGTGGTTGCTGTGAGGCCATGGCACTCTACCGAGGGCGACAGCTTGAGACTCTTTGTCTCAAAAAAAAAAAAAAAAAAAAAAAAAAGAATTCCTCCTTTCTACTATTCTCGACATCAAGCAACCACCGCCCTGGGGCAAAGAATGTCTTAAGGAAGGGGGTTTATCCACCAGTGGTTTGGGGCCTGTTGCGATGTCTAGGAGGGACTTCGCCGGAGGGGTAGGTTCACGTTCCTGGGGAGTGGTCACCCCATAAGGGCCATGATGTCATTACAACAGTCACTGTCCTGAGGTCTCATCCAAGGCCACGTTCTTAATGCTGGGAAAAAAAACAACAGGGTCAGGTCTAATATCCCTTTCTTGGATGCATAGGAAGGCAGAAAAGTCACTAGGGTTGACCTAACTAAAGGGGAATAACCACACCACCGCTGAACAGATAGTGGATGAAAAGATCTTCCCGAGGCCACCCGTTCTTACGGAGTAACGCTCCGGAACCCGTCGCTCGGGATGTGTGGTCTGGTCGCGGGGCATTGTGGGGATGGTAGTCCAGGGTGGGGGTGCGGCTATGGGCCGCGGAGCCATAGAACTACATTTCCCAGCAAGGCCCGCGCAAAAGAACGCGCCGAACGCGTACATGCGTGATCAGACTTCCGGACGAGCTGGGGGAGGGACCGCGGCGGAGGCTGGAGGTAGGCGTCGGGATGCAGCGCCCCGGGCCCTTCAGCACCCTCTACGGGCGGGTCCTGGCCCCGCTGCCCGGGCGGGCCGGGGGCGCGGTCTCCGGTGGAGGCGGGAACAGCTGGGGCCTCCCGGGCTCGCACGTGCAGCTGCCAGGTCGTACACAGTCGGGGACCCGCGACTGTGCTGGAAGCACAAGTACCAGCGGCGGGGACTCCGACAGCGTCTGCCCGGCCCCCTCCAAGATGTCCAAGGCCGAAGAGGCCAAGAAGCTGGCAGGCCGTGCGGCGGTGGAGAACCACGTGAGGGTGAGCACCTTGGGGCGTGGGGCTCCTGTTGCGCGTCTGGGTACGATCCGCGCGCGCTTAGTTTCTGGCAGGGCGGGGTTGTATGAGAATGGAGAGGGTGTGAACTTTACCGGAGTTTAGACCCCTCTTCCCTACTGCTTAAAGGCCTTTCAGATACAGTAGGATCGGTTGGGGGAAGAGTACCCTAAAAGCTGAGCTTTCTAAAGACTCCTCGTCTGGCTGAAACAGCTTGCAAAGTGGAGTATGGAGGTGTCAGACGTTTAGAGTAGACGCTAGAGGCACCTGCCTTGTCGTTTCCTTATCAATAAATGGGAAATGGTGAGCATGGGGGCTGCCGAGAGGTCTTTACTTCTCTTCACTGCTCCAGGAAGCCCGCGCCGAGTGGGTTTGTTAAGTGCTTTGAAATTTCATTCCAACTAGACACTTAGCTGTGTGTGCACTGGCGGAAGGAAGGACAGACCCGAGCCTTTAAAGCTCCTTCCTTTGATAGGGCTGGGTGGGTACCTGAAGTCTGGAGGATGTTTTTAATGTGGGCTGCAGAGATGTTTAGCTGTTACTCAGTGAGGTGGTGGTCTCCATTTGTTTATTAAGTGACGGGTGCGGTGCAGTTAGTGGAGTCTTTTAACCCAAGTGGGTTTGCTGTCACCAATCAAGTTTAATTATCTTGATTATGGTACCGAGTGGAGTATTTCTGCCCCACGGTGGAGTTTCCTCGGCCTTTTTGGCTTTTTGTCTCTCATTTCTACTTCTGTGTAAGTGGCATCAGATTTCCTTTTCTAATTATTCTTTACATTTGTTAATGGTTTACTCTGTAAAGTTATTTTGTATAACTTAACGTTCTTTGAGTTTGCTTAACCACAGCCTGCTTGGGGGGGGCCGTGTGGTAACCTGTGGCTCAGCTGAGTCTGTAGAGGGGTAGCCACATGCAGCCACTCCTGTTCCAGTGCCCTTTTACCTTATCCACTGCAGCCCTTTCTGGTGTAGTTTGTTGCAAGCTGGTTAGCAGTAGGATTTTCTATGGGAATTAACAGAGATAATGTAAAATGTGTTTTAGCTTTAAGTTTAGAATTTAGTTCTTCAGTTATAAAATTGGGACATAAGCTGATATTTCAAAATACTTGCATGAAGTGAATAGTTAATAGATGGGTAAAAGAAATCTATACAATTAGGTTTGGCGTCCATAGCACAGTGATTACAGCACCAGCCACATTCACCAAGACTGGTGTGTTCTAACCCGCCGAGGCCAGCTAAACAATGACAACAACAAAAAATAGCCCAGCGTTGTGTGGGCACCTGTAGTCCCAGCTACTTAGGAGGCTGAGGCAAGAGAATCGCTTAAGCCCAAGAGTTTGAGGTTGCTGTGAGCTGTGGGTGACTGTCTCCAAAAAAAAAAAAAAAAAAAAGAAAAAACTATACAGTTAGAAAAGCTCCATATCTAAGTTGTCCTGTTAGTGTATTTACATTGCTATTTGGTGGTGCACTTCTCTCTGACTGTTGTTTATAGTTACGTATTTGGTTAAATTAAAGTCTGCAAGCCCTCACCTTAGGTTAGAGCCCCAAAATGCTAGATTCCAGCCACATTGTTCAATGAAGTTACCAGGTGATCCTGGAGAGACCTTCATTGGCTTCTTAAAATCAAATACTGTTCTGCTGGGTTCAGTTAAAAGGCCATTTCCTTTGACTTTTTCCTTAGCTTTCTAGGGAGAGGAAGATCCTCCTCTCTGATTCTGTAGCACTTTATACAGCTTCATGTTGGTGGCTTATGTTCTAGTCATCTGTGTGTTTGTCTTTCCCAGCTCCCTAAAGGGCATGCTTCTGAAGGGTAGTTAACTTTATCTTCTTCCAGTGTGGGCCACAGTGGGGCTTGCTCAGTTGGTTGAATTGTGTGGAATGTAGACACATAAATGCAGGTTTGTAGTGCAATTGGAGGCCCTTTGCTTAGAATCTCTTAGGGGGTTCGAGGGGGTGGGGTTTCCATTCCCTTTGCCCTTTGGTGTTCCATGTTGGTGACCACTTCTGTGTTTGAGTGGATGGAGAAATTGGAGAATTCTCAGCTGAAGTTTTTGTATAGCAATCATGGGTCCAGTTCTGCCTGTTTGTGGGAGTGTAGCCACCCAGGGTGGGTCACCACCCGGGACTGTGCTCTCCTTGAAAGTCTGTAGCCTCATTCCTTGACTCTCTTAGGAGCTTAGCTTTTGTTCTTTGACTGGCTTAGTTTGAAGAAGCTGGTGGGCAGTGGTTTCAATTCGTTAGCAGAACTAGTATTTCCAATACACCATTGGACAAACTGGTACACATACATGTGGCTTAGTATTCCTAATTAGAATGGGGCCACTCCTCTAGGAGGGCCTGTTTGACCATCTTTTGAGGTTGGGCCATCTCGTCAGCAGTCTTTGGTCGCCTCTGTTTGGCTTTGGCACTGATTCCTAGGCCAGTCATTTGATTTTAAAGTAGCAAGATCACATGGTTCAAGAGCTTTCAGGCTGGAAGGCCCTTGCAATTCCTCATCTTTTCCAAAAGCCAAAGGAAGAGTCTTGTAGTGCTTGTCTGATTAACCTGAGTTTATCTGCGTGCCACTTGTCTGCAGGGAGTCTGAATAACATGAGTGTATGGCTGAGTTTAGTAATGAGGAATCTGGCAGTTGAATTACTGTATAGCTGGAGTTCTTAGCTTCAGGTCAAGTGTGAAAGTCAGGTTATGTCTATAGTGTGATATTATGAGATAGATATCTTTTTGTCTATGGTTCCTGGCTCATAATTTGTTGTAATCTTTTGTTATAATGTTGGGGTGCTTTAGGCCTCAGAAGCAGGCCTCAGAAAACAGAATTTCTCTCTAAGCATCTGCTCCCCCTTTACCTGCTCTTTTCCCCAATGTAGACATCTTTCCTTGCCTTTTCTGTCTTGGAGCTGACCATAAAGAAACTCTGACTTAAATTGTCTGATTGTAGGTCATACCTAGAGGAAGGAAGGCTGTGTAGAGATGCCACAAAGAATCCAAACAGACAGGACTTGCTGTGTTTTCCCCATTCGATCTATCACTGTTATATCATATCCTTTTTGCCCAGTCACCTTTCTACATGGTTGTCCATGCATCAGTTGTTCTTATCCAATGAAGTCTCCATAAAAGGCATGAGAGGACCTGATAGGAGAGCTTCCAGATAGCTGAACATGTGGATGTTCCTTGAGGACATGGAAGCTCCACACCCCTTGCCTCCATACCTCTCCATATGTGTCTTTTAATCTGTATATATCCTTTGTAATATCCTTTATATTAAACTGATAAGTGTTTCTCTGAGTTCTGTGAGCTACTCTATCAAATTATTCAAATCCAGATGGGAGGTGTGGAAGTGCCAATTTGAAGCCAATGAGTCAGAAGTTCTGAGGCCCCAACTTGTGACTGACTGGTGGAAAGGAGGTGGTGGTTTGGTAGGACAGAGCCCTGAATCTGTGATATCTGTCATTATCTCCAGATAGACAGTGTCAGAATTGAATTGGAGATATCTAGCTGGCGTCTGCTGCAGAACTGATTGCTTGGTATATGGGGAGAAGCCACCACATTTGGTCTCCCTAGTCTTCTGCATTGGTGATTGTTGTGCATTAAGACCAAGGAAACCCAGATTAAGATTTTCCACACTCAGATGTGGGCATTTTCTAATTTCTTGAAGATTTTTGTATGTTGACATATTTACATATATATTTTGAGACAAAGTCTCACTTTGTCACCCTTGGTAGAGTGCTGTGAGTCACAAGTCACAGCAACTTCCAACTCCTGGGCTTAGACGATTCTCCTGCCTCACCTCCCAAGTAGCTGGGACTACAGGCCCCCGCCTCAACGCTCGGCTATTTTTTTGTTGCAGTTTGGCTGGGGCCGGGTTTGAACCTGCCACCCTCGGTATGTGGGGCCAATGCCCTACTCACTGAGCCACAGGTGCCACCCTATGTTGATATATTTTTGCCATTTGGAATGTTTTTGTGTTGTGACATATTAATTACTTGTCTTCAAATCCTTGTCTTTGAGGTTTGCCCAGGCAGTTAAGTGACTTTATTAGATGCATTGATTTTTGAGGGCATTGTCACAGGTGGAATCCCAACCTAGTGCAAGCTCTGCTCTTATGGACCAAGCCCCTTGGTATATTTAGTGAACACGCCTGATCTCATCTGATCTCGTTAGCTAAGCAGGGTCCGGCCTGTTTAGTACTTGGATGGGAGACCGCCTGGGAATACCGGGTGCTGTAGGCTTAAAAAAAAAATGTATCAAATGTAGGGCTCAGGGGTGGGCTAACCTTGGATATTCCAGTGGCTTCTTTATTTTTTAATTAATAGAGTGCCATGACATCACATGGCTCACAGCAACCCTCAGCTCCTGGGCTTAGGTGATTCTCTTGCCTCAGCCTCCTGAGCAGCTGGGACTACAGGCACCCGCCACAATGCCCGGTTATTTTTTTGTTGTGCTTTGGCCGGGGCTGGGTTTGAACCTGCCACCCTCGGTATATGGGGCTGGTGCCCTAGTCAGGGAGCCACAGGTGCCACCCTTTTATAAGTTTTTTATTATTAAATCATAGCTATGTACATTAATGCAATCATGGGGCACCATACACTGGTTTTATAGACCATTTGACATATTTTCATCACACTGGTTAACATAGTCTTCCTGGCATTTTCTTAGTTATTGTGTTAAGACATTTACATACTACATTTACTGAGTTTCACATATACCCTTGTAAGATGCACCGCAGGTATAATCCCACCAATCACCCTCCCTCCGCCCCCTCCCCCCTTCCTCCCCTTCCTTTCCCCTTCTCCTTATTCTTAGGTTATAACTGGGTTATAGCCTTCATGTGAAAGCCATAAATTAGTTTCATAGTAGGGCTGAGTACATTGGATACTTTTTCTTCCATTCTTGAGATACTTTACTAAGAAGAATATGTTCAAGCTTCATCCATGTAAACATGAAAGAGGTAAAGTCTCCATCTTTCTTTAAGGCTGCATAATATTCCATGGTGTACATATACCACAATTTATTGATCCATTCGTGGATCGATGGGCACTTGGGCTTTTTCCATGACTTAGCTATTATGAATTGGGCTGCAATAAACATTCTGGTGCAAATATCTTTGTTATAATGTGATTTTTGGTCTTCTGGGTATATACCTAGTAGAGGAATTATAGAATTGAATGGCAGATCTATTTTTAGATCTCTAAGTGTTCTCCAAACATCTTTCCAAAAGGAATGTATTAATTTGCATTCCTACCAGCAGTGTAGAAGTGTTCCCTTTTCTCCACATCCACGTCAACATCTCTGGTCTTGGGATTTTGTGATATGGGCTAATCTTACTGGAGTTAGATGGTATCTCAAAATAGTTTTGATTTGCATTTGTCTGATGATTAAAGATGATGAGCATTTTTTATATGTCTGTAGGCCATGCGCCTGTCTTCTTCAGAGAAGTTTCTCTTTAAGTCCCTTGCCCAGCATGAGATGGGATCACTTGTTCTTTTCTTGCTAATACGTTTGAGTTCTCTGTAGATTCTATCCAGTGGCTTTTGATCTGTGAGTTCCTGTATTAAAGGTCCGTGGCATTAGGAAGATTGAGAACCACTGCTCTAGATGGTAAGCTTGTATGAAAAGTCACTGAAGCAGAAACCCCAGCTTTCTGCCTTTACCTAGGCTCTGTTGTTTCTTCTTAGGGTCTTTTCTTTCTGATTACTTACCTGGGGTTGGCCAGGAATCTTTTTCTTTCTTTCTTTCTTTCTTTTTTTTTTTTTTAGAGACAGAATCTGACTTTATCGCCCTTGTTAGAGTGCTGTGGCATCACAGCTCACAGCAACCTCCAAGCCCTGGGCTTAAGCAATTCTCTTGCCTTAGCCTCCCAAGCAGCTGGGACTACAGGTGCCTGACAGAATGCCTGGCTATTTTTTTGTTGCAGTGTGACTGAGGCCTGGTTTGAACATGCCACACTGGGTATATGGAGCCAGCGCCCTACTCACTGGGCCACAGGTGCTGCCAGGAATCTTTTTCTTTCTTTCTTTTTTTTTTTTTTTTGTTTTTTGTTGTTGTTCCAGTTTTGGCTGGGGCTGGATTTGAACCTGCCACCTTGGTATATGGGGCTGGTGCCCTACTCACTGAGCCACAGGGGCCGCCCAGGAATCTTTTTCACGTGTTTTTTGTTTATCTGCTGCAGGCCATTTCTGTGAGATTGGTTTAAGTTGCTATATAATTGTAAGTAATTAAGCTAATCATTTTGTCTAGTAGAATTTGGTGAGGAAATGGTGATGTTGGGAGTGTCAGAAATGAAGGGAGGAGAGCCCTGTTGATTAATGGACCATTAAATTACAGCCTTTTTTTGGTATGTTTAATTCTGACTCTGACAAATTACAGCTTTGAGGTTCCATGGTTCTGTTTTTATAAATTAGGCAACAGTACTAACCTTACACCTGTGTTGGTGAATTGCTGGTCAATTTTTGGTGAATAATAATTTTATAGCCCTAGAAAGTGCGCTAACAAGGAATAAAATGTTGTATTAATAAGTTTTATTTTTTCTTCCCTCCCTTTGTTAGAATAACCAAGTGCTGGGAATTGGAAGTGGTTCTACAATTGTCCATGCTGTGCAGCGAATAGGTATGTTTTTGGACTATCAACTGGATGTTTTATGTGTGAAGATTGGGAAGGGGAGATAGAGTAGAGGGAAACACAAGTTTGGCGCTTGCCTATCTTGGCCTCAGCAGTGCAGGGCTGGGGAGAGGGGGACTGGCTGTGAGAGGTCCATTGAGTGTTTCTGCTTTTTCTTGTCTTTTTTTTTTTTTTTTTGTAGAGACAGAGTCTCACTTTATGGCCCTCGGTAGAGTGCCGTGGCCTCACACAGCTCACAGCAACCTCCAACTCCTGGGCTTAAGAGATTCTCTTGCCTCAGCCTCCCGTGTAGCTGGGACTACAGGCGCCCGCCACAACACCCGGCTATTTTTTGGTTGTAGTTTGGCCGGGGCCGGGTTTGAACCTGCCACCCTCGGTATATGGGGCCGGCACCTTACTGACTGAGCCACAGGCGCCGCCTGCTTTTTCTTTTCTTTTTTTTTTTTCTTTTTTGAGACAGAGTCTCACTATGTTGCCCTTGGTAGAGTGCAGTGGCGTCACAGCTCAAGGCAACCTCCAATTCCCAACCTCCAATTCCCTGGGCTTAAGCTATTCTCTTGCCTCAGACTCCCAAGTAGTTGGGACTGCAGGCGTACGCCAAAACGCCTATTTTTTTTTTTTTGTTTGCAAACCCGCCACCTCTGGCATATGGGGCTGGCGCCCTACTCCTTTGAGCCACAGGTGCCACCCCACGCCTGGCTATTTTTTTGTTGCAGTTGTTCATTGTTATCTAGCTGGCCCAGGCTAGGTTCGAACCCGCCAGCCTTGGTATATGTGGCCTGCACCGTAACCACTGTGCTACAGGCACCGAGCTTTGTTTATGCTTTTTCCTAGAAAGAGGGATTCTTCAACTAACTTTGGAGAATGCCTTTGCATTTGTTTACCCTGTTCAGCTAGAGGGGAGGAACTGACTTTGCATGAAGTCCCAACATTATTTTAATAATCTCCATAGCTAGCATGCTTTCACCTTAATAGCATGTGTGTGGTCTCAGGCATTTTCAAGCAAACTAGTTGAGGTCAGAGTAGGTTTGCCCTGACCATGACCCTGAAGTGGATGCTGTAGTTGGTAGTTGTTTCCTGCTTGTGTTGATAGGGTGTCTCTGAGTTTAGGAAAGGCTTAGGATAGGGTGTCTCTGAGTTTAGGAAAGGCTTAGGAATTATCAGCTCCTGTGACTGCTCAACAGGTTTTACTGCCCTGTTCTCTGTAACAACGAAGCCCAAAAGAGAGGCTTGCCGGGATGCTGATCTTTTTTCTAGGTGCCAAGGGGCAGAGCCCAGGAGGCAAAATCCAGGATCACTTTGTCTTTAAGGAGTGGTTGTAGTGCCCTGTGTGGGCTTCTGGAAGTTTCATCAGCCAAATGGGAGCTTTAGTGTTGTATAACTTTCTATCTTAACCCCATGTGTGGAGAATTTGGGGGCACAGGAATTAATGCACTCATTGAAAGACTTGGAAGTTTAGTAAGACAATTGTTTTCTTAAAACTTCTTTTTTTTTTTTTTAATCAAACTTTTCTGAAATGTACAAATTCAAAATAAATAAATAAACCACCTTTATTCGCTGGGGCATGATTATATTTTTTACTAAAATACAAAAATAAAGTTCTAGTTTTTCTCTGGCAGAGGCAACATAGGATTGTGAAGGTAAACTACCTGGGATCATATCCCAGCTCTTCTACTTATTAGCTGTACCTACCAAGTTACTTTACCTCTCTGTGCCACAGTTTTCTCATCCGTAAAATGGGGGAAATAGTTATAGCCAAAACCCCAATATAAGTGACTGAGGCAAAGATCTCAATCATGGAGCTTTATAAGTCAAAATTTGAAGATGAGCCCAAACCACATGCAAATCTATGACTTTTTGAAGGGGAGTTTGGGAACTTCAATATTTAAGCGGGGGGTGGAGGGAATAGGGCATAACAAAAGAAAAAATAGCAATGGGTGGGCGGGGGGGGGGCAAAATGATTACATTTTTTGTGAGGCCCAGAAAAATCTATGTTTTGCATAAGATAAGGCAATCGTTAGAAAAAGGTTGTTAAAGAAACATCAATTGTGTAGATATCCCTGAGTAGATGGAACAATATTTCATGTTGTTTCTCTTTTGTTCCTGGGTAGATAAACTTGTAATTCATTATTGGAATGGAATTGAACAGATGTTAGTTCATTATTTATTTTTATTCTTTTCTTACTTAAAAGATGTGTTAGTGGAACAGAATTTAGTTTTAGAAGCTAGACTTAACCTGCAGACCTAAAGTTACAATTTGCTTATCTTGCTTATGGGAGGCCAGCAAGGAATTTTTTCTTTCTTTCTTTTCTTTCTTTCTTCCTTTCTTCCTTCCTTCCTTCCTTTCCTTCCTTCTTTCCTTTTCTTTCTTGTAGAGTGCCGTGACATCCTATCACAGCAACCTCCAACTCGGCTCAAGCAATCCTCTTGCTTCAGTTTTTTCTATTTTTAGTAGAGATGGGGTCTTACTTTTTGCTCAGGCTGTTCTCAAACCTGTGAGCTCAAGGTGTCCACCCACCTTGGCCTCCCAGAGTGCTAGAATTATAGGCGTGAGCCACCACACCTGGCCTAGCCAGGAATTTTTCTTTTTTTTTTTTTTTTTTTTTTCAGTTTTTGGCTGAGGCTGGGCTTGAACCTGCCATCTCGGCATATGGGGCTGGCCCCCTACTCCTTTGAGCCATAGGTGCCGCCCATTTTTTTTTTCTTTTTTTCTTCTTTTGGAATTTTGTAAGGAATGATAGGTCAGGGCGAAGGCAGTTCCTGGGGATCTGGCTGATGTCTAATGTTAGTAACAGCTATTCCTTTAGAAGTGGGAATAGCCTGACTTATCCTCCAGGCTTGACCTTCTCTTTTGCATAAGGATTTGGGAGAGTATAGTTCTGAAATTTTTATTTTTCTTTATATAACTTACCTTTTTGGTTAGTAGGATTAAAAAAATCCATATATTCAAAGTTCTTAGAATGTTGCCAGGTACATAATAATAATACTAAACACTGATACTGCTCTTTCTGTGGGTAGTACTAGCCTCCTTAGACTTTCTCATGCCTCTGCTTTCTGATGCGTGAAGCATGGTCATCAGCTTTTTCACCAAGGATGGGGAGACAGAATGAAAGGCAGCCGTCAGTGGCCTTTCATAGGATTTGAGCAAATGCACATCTGACATGGAAAATAAAGTGAGGAGAGTGAAAAACCACTAATATGGCTTTTATCTCTACAGCTGAAAGAGTGAAGCAAGAGAATCTGAACCTCATCTGCATCCCCACCTCCTTCCAGGTACGTCCTGCTTTCCATTCTGCATCTTGACAGCTGCTGCTGAATCTTCTGTTCCCTGAGGTTGTGGCTTTTTGCTGTGTTTCAGGGTTGCTCTAGATGAGAGAGCCAGGAGTAGGAGAGGAGTTTACTGACCAAGGATTGCTCCTTAGAAGTATTTCTAGATGCATTCCTTTATTCATTCAGGGAATATTTCAGTGCGTCTTGCATTCAGACATAATGGAGTATGCAGAGATTAACCTGTGTTCTTTATCCTTAAGGAGTATTAGTCTCATTTATAAGTGAGAACGAGGCTAATAGGAATTAAGTAATGTATTAGTAAAACAAGTATAGTATTTTGATTCTATACCTAATGCTCTTTCGTTATAAAATAGGAGCTGGTAAAAGAAAACAGTGGAGCCACTTAAATATAGGGAAAGATAAGGAAAAAATAGATTTCGGGAAGTGGAAGGGAAGGGAGGTACTCAAATAGGGCCATCTCTTGTCCTTCATCTATCCATTGCAGGGAGGGATATATATGTAATCTCTTGTTGGGTTAGTCTAGGTGATACTATGAACTGGAATGGCAGGTTGGACTTGTGGGTGGCTGATCCTATGGACTTAGTCTTGGATAGCTGAGTTTTCTTGGAAAACTTTCACAATCCTAGTGGCACAAAATGCTGGCAGCCTGCAGCAAGCTCTGGTGAAGGGGGAAAGGGTGTTTTTATTTTTTTTTTTTAGAGACACAGTCTTGCTTTATCACCCTTGGTAGAGTGCTATGAAATCACAGCTCACAGCAACTTCCACTGCTGGGCTTAGGCGATTCTCTTGCCTCCCGAGTAGCTGGGACTACAGGCGCCCGCCACAATGTCTTGCTATTTTTTATTGTTGTTGCAGTTTGGCCGGGCCGGATTTGAACCCGCCACCCTCAGTATATGGGGCCGGTGCCCTACCCATTGAGCCACAGGTGCTGTTTTTTTTTTTTTTTAACTTTGTAATTCATGTCAAATTTAATAGTCTCTTCACTGATTCTTTTTACTGAGAAAGGGAATTTTCATTTTCCCCTTGTTCTTAAGACTAACACAGTTTTTTTTTTTGGCCGGGGCTGGGTTTGAACCCGCCACCTCAGGCATATGGGACCGGCGCCCTACTCCTTGAGCCACAGGCGCCGCCCCACAGTTTTTTTTTTTTTTTAATATACACATACTTTTATTAAGTAACTTTTAGAAGATATTTGTCAATCCAGTTTTGAAAATGGTTGTAATCTTTCCCCTCTCCCTTTGAGAAATACACAAGTTTGTTATAAAAATAATCTAGAAGCATATAAATCAACCTATTGTAAATCTCTGAAGTATTACCAAACCTCCCTCATCCCATATCCAAAGTCAAAAAGAACTCATTCCCAGTCTCTGAGCAAATTATTATCATTAGGTCTTCAAATACATCCTTAATTTTCAGCCAAAGTCCAGGTTATGAGAAAAACTGATTTGCCCAACACTTACATACTCTCTTGAGGAGGGCAATAAAGGCAGAGACCACGTCCTCCTGCATCCTCCTCCAGTTCATAGAATTTAACATTTAGCATACCTACAGTTTTTGCTTTATAGTTACAAGTGAAACTTACTTCCTCCTCTTCCCTCCTTGGTGCTATCCTCCCTTCCTCTTACCACCCAAGACAGGTGGCCTGAAATTCATCTTACCTCCTAAGCCCTCTTTCCTTTTCTCTTCCTGGCTAGGTGGACCCCTTTTCCTCTTGCCTGCAGAACTCTGCCATCCCCTCTTTTTTTTTGCCCTTCTGGCTTTTTTCCTCTTTTTGGCGGCCTCCTCTTAGTCCTCCTCCCTCAACTGCTTATTGGTGGCTTCCTCATATCAAGGTTTTTTGCTGTTCATGACTCAAAGCATCTCCAGCTGGTTCTTTCTCTTGGCTGCAAAGTCTCCAAAAAGGGGCTGAAACTTCCTCTTTTTGCTGGAGCCCCGGGTGGCCTTCTTGGGAAGGCTGTCATGATAGCGCCCTACAGAGGCAGTGGAGACCCTGGCCGCCTGCATGGCGCCACCCCGCTCCTCCTTACTCTGGTACCCGGTAGGGTGCTGGCCAGCGCCGCTGGGATGCAGCATCTTATGTGCGCGGGCCAGGTTCCACAGTCTGTTCAGCTCATTCTTGGCTACCTGTTCCTTCTTGGCCTGAATCTGCTTGGCGAACTGGTCCTCTAAGGGGTTGGCACTGTCTGGCACCTCAATCACCTATTCCTTGGTGTTGTCTTGGGTGCCCCAGCCGCTCACCTCATCCACAACAGATTGGTCTTCTTTGTCGGATAGATGCCCTTGTGGCGTGCGAACTGCTGCCAGTTAAGTGGCCACCACCGGGGAACAAGGTTCTCCCGCAGCAGGCGCGTAGTGGGCTCAGCCAGTTGCGCCACCACAGCCTCTTCCACGCACTCCATGAGCAGCTGCCACAGCTGGTTGATCAGCGCTGGGTGTTGTCCCGCTCCAGGGCTCGCAGCTCGGCCTCCGGCGTGGGTCCCGCGCACCGCAGCCCCTTTGGGGGGTTCCTGTCCGAAGCCAACAGGTTGCCTAGCTCTAACTCCAGCTCTACCTCGTTGTGCACAGTGATGCGCTGCAGCTTCTCTGCCTGGTCCCGCTCTGCCTTGGCCAGGAGCTCTTCCACAGTCTGGCCCTCCATGGCTCCATCTCGGCCCACATGCTTTGGGGCGGCAGACGGAGTTACTTTTGGGACCGTAGCGCCTCAGTACTGGCCTAACAACAGTTTTTGTAATCAACTTTTCTTTTCTTTTTTTTTTTAGAGACAGAGTCTCACTTTATGCCCTTGTAATCAACTTTTCTTTTCTTTTTTCTTTTTTTTTTTTTTTTTTTTGAGACAGTCTCACTTTATTGCCCCTTGGTAGAGCATGGCATCACAGCTCACAGCAACCTCCATCTTCTGGGCTTAGGCAATTCTCTTGCCTCAGCCTCCCAAGTAGCTGGGACTATAGGCGCCCGCCAGAACACCCGGCTATTTTTTTGTTGTAGTTTGGTGGGGCCGGGTTCGAACCCACCGCCCTCAACCCCCACTGCCCTCTGTATATGGGGCCGGCGCCCTACCCACTAAGCCATAGGCGCTGCTGTCTAATCTTCAGCTTCTTTAGTCCTGAGGAGCTCTTCTTTATTTACTTCAGTATTAGCAGCAGCTTTAATCTGGAGAAGTATTTCCAGGATATTTTTTTTCTGAGGAGCTGTTTTTTCAGATATACTCTTCCATGTCTGCTTCAGTCTTACTTTTTCCCCATTCTTCAGTTTTCCAAGACTCATGATATAAAACTGTTAGTAGATACATTGCATAATCGTAATTCTGTCTCTTTAAAGGGTATCTGACTGTTTTGATGGTAAGTATATCTGTGGTCTTGCAGTATCGCTCACCAACAAATTTAATAAGTTTCTTCCTTGCATGGTCATCTAAGTTCAAACTGGAAAGTTTAACCCTTAAGGTTACTACTTGTGCTTTGGGGTTTGGAGCAGATGGTCCTGAAGAAACATAATCAGCAGCATCAATTTCAACTGGAAAATGCTTTTTACATTTCTCATCATTGTCCAGTGCAGCTGGCCACTCAGTACAGAAATCTTTAAGAGCTTCACAATGCTTTTTAATGGCTATAGGAGTCAAATGCAGATACTTGGGTATTTTTAAAAGTTCTAGATTTCCCTCCTTGGCCATGAGGCATGCCCTTTTTACTGGATACCCCGTTCTGACAGGAAGAGGTAGTGTAGAGGGTTTAAATAGCGCTGCAACAGGGTAAACGCTAGCAAAGTCCTGGTCAACAGACATTCTCTGTCCTTGGAGGCAGTGCCTTTCTTTTTGGCAGCCATTCAGTTTTGGATCTTCTTTGGGTTAAGTCTCGTGAACTGTGGGGACATGGTGATAGAGAATGCACTCAGCCTTCTGGCCCCTGGCTGCAGAGCCAGCCACGCTGCAAGAGCGGCGGCCATTGTGGCTACAAGAAGAAAAGGTGTTTGTTAAGGTTTCTTTTAACCAGGTGTAGCTGCAGCTTGACAGAGCAGAAAGTAGAGGGAGGGATTCCAGGTAGACAGTTCAGAGAGTTAGGGTAATGCATGCTTTTGGAGCTTCTTTCAAGGTTAAGTCTCTTGGGAATCTTGAGTGAGGTTGGTGGGTATCCAGGGACAGAGGAAATAGTTTAAGAGGGTTTGTATTGCTTTATTTGCAATCTTGCTATATAGGGCGGCACCCGTAGCTCAGTGGGTAGGGTGCTGGCCACGTACACCAAGTTTGGCGGATTCTAACCTTGTGCAACCAGCTAAAACAACGACAACTGAAGGGCCCGGCAGTGAATCCTAACCCTGTGGTGGGGCAGGGGAGGGGGGGAAAAGCGGCTACAGTTTTAAAAGACCATTTTTTTCTCTCTAGTTCTAAATGAGTAATTGACCTTGGGTCTTCTGCAGAATGCCAGCATCTTATCTCAAAACTACTTATAACATAGCAACCACAGTTTTTTTTTTTTGCAGCCAGAAAAATTTAGTTTTTAACAAACTTTGTAGTAACTCTTTAATTGCTGGAAAGAGAGGGTTTTGACTGCAACACTACAATGTTAACTATCTCCCACCCAGAGATATTAAGGGCAATGGGAGACATGGGGGATATAAGAGAGAAGATAAAAAGGCTAGTTAGCAGGGTGGGGGTGGGGTGGGGCAGAGTCGGTCTTTCACCAGGGGATGAGAGATTCTCAGCGGCCGCCCCTGGGTGAGAGTTGGCCCTGGTGCCCCAGCCCCAGCCACAGCCAGGGAGGGCCCGCCCTCCAGAGTCTCACAGACTCCAGGCCGGGTCAGTCCCAGATAGAGCCAGCAAATCCAACATGCACTCCTTTGTTCTCACAGCCTCCAGGTAGGGCCAGTCCCAGATAGAGCCAGCCAATCCTAAACCTCCTAAGTTACCTCAGTCCCTGCGCCGACCTACCCCTCAACTTGGTCCCTGTTTCCCCCCGGGAAGTTTCCCCTGTGTTTTGTTGCACCCCAAATGCATCACGCCAAAGAGTATAAAACCCACCATCATTTCTACCTTGGGTCGTCCCCTCTGAGCAGAGTTCTGCCGGAGGTACGGCCCAAGCATGCTTGAATAAAGGCACTCCTTTGTTTTTTGCATATGTGTCTGGTGATCTCTCAGTAGTGGAATTTGGCCTTAACACAACTGCAACAACAACAAATAGCTGAGAGTTGTGGCGGGCGCCTGAAGTCCCAGCTACTTGGGAGGCTGAGGCAAGAGAATCGCTTAAGGGTGGTGCCTGTGTCTCAATGAGTAGGGTGCCAGCCCCATATACCGAGGGTGGCAGGTTCAAGCCCAGCCCTGGCCAAACTGCAACAACAACAACAAAAAAAATAGCCGGGTGTTGTGGCGGGCGCCTATAGTCCCAGCTGCTCGGAGGCTGAGGCAAGAGAATCACATAAGCCCAAGAGCTTGAGGTTGCTGTGAGCCGTGTGACGCCATGGCACTCTACCGAGGGCAGTAAAGTGAGACTCTGTCTCTACAAAAAAAAAAAAAAAAAAAGAATCGCTTAAGCCCAAGAGTTTGTCTACCCAGGGTGACAGCCTGAGACTCTGTCTCAAAAAAAAAAAAAAACAAAAAAAAAAAAAAGAAAAAAGAAATCTTGCTGTATGGAAGAAACACTTTTCTTTTCTTTCTTTTTTTTTTTTTTTTTTCCCCCGACAAGAGTCTCAAGCTGTAGTCCTGGGTACAGGACTCACAGCAACCTCAAACTCTTGGGTTTAAGTGATTCTCTTGCCTCAGCCTTCCAAGTAGCTGGGACTACAGGCGCCCACCACAACACCTGGCTATTTTTTGTTGCAGTTGTCAATGTTGATTTTAGCTGGCCTGGGCTGGATTCAAACCCGCCATCTTTTGTATATGTGGCTGACACCCTACCCACTGAGCTATGGGTGCTGCCCACGAAACACTTTTAAAAAGCTCTTTTATCTGATTGAATTCTTGCCCCAATGTTTTGAAACTATATACTTTGCTTGCTATTTTTAATTTTTCTCAACTTAGCCCAAAAGCCACAATGCCTGGCTATTTTTCGAGATGAGGTCTCATTTTGGCTCAGGCTGGTCTGAAACCTGTGAGCTCAGGCAGGCCACCTGCCTTGGCCTCCCAGAGTGCTATGTTTACAGGCGTGAGCCACCATGCCTGGCCCAGTGTCTGCCAATTTGAGGACCGTAACCCAGGAATACAGACTCAGCACCAACTGAGAATGTGTCTTGGAGTGGAGAATGTGTCTTGGAGTGGGTTACATAAGGCTCAGTAGGAATATGTTTTGTTACATAGAAAGTGAAGCAAAGGTGACATTCTTAAGATTCTGAGTTGTGCTCAGTGACATTATCTATAGATAAAGCAAATCTGTGGTTAACGTTCTAGGGTAAAAAGTTAACAAGTGCACAGGCATCTCAGGGTCTGGAGAGGGGATTGTTGCCTGCTTTTGTGCTTCATCTGATGGGTAAGGTTATAGTCAGTACATGTCAGTGAAATAATTGACAGACTCCAGCCTTGCAGGCAAGAGTTTAGCTTTTAGGTCATAGGCCTAGTTTCTAAATATATCCAATTTGCAGCCATTGAGCTGCTTTTAAATTTGTTTTGTTCAATTTTCCTTTTTCTCTCAATTTTCCCTTTTTAGTCTGACTTAATCTTCCAAAGGAGGACTTTGGAGACCAAATACTATAATTTGAGGGACTTGAAGATAACAGATCTTGTTTTTTCAGAATTACAGTGTATATGGGATCACATTGAATTCTGTCAATGTTCTTCACCCCTATACAAAGTGTTATCAGGGAGGATTCAGAGGCTCCTGTATTTCCTTTTAGAATGCTGAAGACTCTTGTTTTATGCTAATGTTTCCTCAGTTCACACAGATATGAGATGATCATTGCAATTAGGGTTATTCTTTTTTTTTTTAAGAGACATTTAGAGTCTCATTTTGTCGCCCTCGGTAGAGTGCCTTGGCGTCACGGCTTACGGCAGCCTCCAGCTCCTGGGCTTAGGCGATTCTCTTGCCTCAGCCTTCCAAGAGGCTGAGACTACAGGCGCTTGCCACAGTGCACTGCTATTGTTTGTTGAGGTTGTCATTGTTGTTTAGCTGGGCTGGGCCAGGTTCCTACCCACCAGCCTTGGTGTATGTGGCCGGCGCCAGTGTTGCCGTAACCACTGTACTACAGGCACTGAGCCAAATGTTGACTTTTTTGTGAATGTCTTTTTATAAGTAAGTTTTCAGTTGTAATATTCCAAATACTGCCCATATTGTAGCTAGGGCTCTTTTTATCTTAGTTGGCCAGTGTCGTTTTATCCACTAGACTTGTTGTCCCTGAGCATTTATATTGGAAATGTACTTTTGGTATAGGTTATGCACCCCAAAATGTTGGGTACTCCAAGTTTAGGTGATATGGGTAGTAGTTACCTGTAGATATAGTTTAGTTTAGATATGCAATAAAGCTTCTCACATTCTCCGAGGGTGAATTTTTAAAGTATCATCTGGCAATATCTTTGCCCACCAAGTGCAGTAGAACCTCCATAGTTGACTACCTCCCTCAGTTGACCTAATTTTTATAGACTGGAAATGCACCACAAGTACTCCAGGGAAGTTCCTTATGTTGACCACCTCCATATGTTGACTAATTTGTTATATTCCCTTGAGTGGTCAACTTGCAGAGGTTCTACTGTCATTCCCATTATATGGTCCCTAGTTTCATTAAAATGTTTTGTGGACCTTTAGCTGTTAATGGATAAAGAGGGTCCAGCCACCTCTCACTGTCAGTCATGTGCAGAGAAGGGGATAGGTCCATCAAACTTGATTTGTCTGAAGGCCAGCACTTCTGGAGAACAATGACAGTAGCCTGTCCAAGAGTGTTCTGTTCTTTCATTTCCAAAATTATAGGTTTTTTTTTTTTTTTTTTAATAGAGACAGTCTTACTTTATTGCTCTTGGTAGAGTGCTGTGGCATCACAGCTCACAGCAACCTCCAACTCCTGGGCTTAGGCCATTGTTTTGCCTCAGCCTCTCAAGTAGCTGGGACTACAGGTGCTCGCTACAATGCTCGGCTGTTTTTTTACTGCAGTTTGGCCGGGGCTGGGTTTGAACCCACTACCCTCGGTATATTGGGCCAGCGCCCTACCCACTGAGCCCCAGGTCTCTCCCCCAAATTACAGTTTTATACATTAAAAGTTCAAAGTGAAAACTACAGGGCGGCGCCTGTGGCTCAAAGGAGTAGGGCACCGGCCCCATATACTGGAGGTGGCGGGTTCAAACACAGCCCCTGCCAAAAACTGCAAAAAAAAAAAAAATAATAAATAAGTGAAAACTACATAAACCCGTATTCCAAATAATAATCAGCATAACTCAGTGACGTATTACATTCCGATTCAAAAGTTAATCTAAATCAATCCACCTAAACTACTCAAGATAGGCAGCTTTAGGGTGGGAGCTAAATTTACAAATAGTAAGAATGGAGGGGAGGGTGTGAAGGTCAGGCAGGACCTAAACTGACCAGACCAGCTGTGTCATGTCTGCTCTAGCTAGCCTGACAGACTCCCATCTTATTCTCAACTACATGTGCTTTCACAACTATAAAAATAAGGCCTCTGACACTTAGGACAAGAGACACTGTGGCAGCTAAATGTCTTCCTTCATATCCAGGGACTTTGGCTAGTAAGTGATCATCTGTATTCACAGTGAGTGATCTATTTGTAAAGCATTAAAAACTGCCTGACCAGGCATGGAATTGAAAGAACTTCCGGGATGTCTTCTCTAAATTGGGTCCTTGGTAGTATATTATGCTTGAAAAAACAGTGCTGTAGGCTATAGGAACTTTGGGCTGTTTCCAAGAAGTTGATATAAAGGATCCAGTGTCCTTTTGATATTGAAAAAATGAAGGTTTGTCCTACTTTCATATCATTTAGATTAGTGATTTCCCAGTCAGAGGAGTGGGGCTCAAAGAAGGGAGAGTTAGTAGATTGTCATCATAACCAGGAAATAAAAATAAAAAGGTGTATGCAGAAGAAATTCAATGAGTACAGACATCGTCCAGTGTCTTGGGAAGTGTCTGCTCAGATGTCATCTGCTTCATGTCCTTGGAGGTGTTGGGAATCTTAGAGATCTTTAATTGGAAGACTCCGGTGGACTCAGAAGTCCATATAAATGTTGGAGCTTTCTCTAAATGAGAATTGTAAATCCAGGAGTCAACTTCTTCAAGTTTAGCTGCACAGCGATCGGTCAATAATACCTGATAAGGGCTTTTCCAATAAGGTTCACAGTGCGGCTTTTACTTGATGTCTTCTCCAGTGAACAAGTTCTCTGGCTGGAGATTGTGGTATTTAAGATCTCCTGAGAGCACACTGTAAAAAGAATCTTTTATTAATTTAATTTTTAGGGAAAGAAGTTAGTTAAGCCTTGACAATAATGGAATATTAAGTCCTTCAGTAAAGTTGGTTCATGGAAACTGCCATCCAGTTTCAGAGGTTAACTTGTCTCATAAAGGAATGATGGTTGCTTTCTGAGAGGAGTTTTTGGGTTAAGCAAAACCCATGGAAGAGTCTTGAGCTCAGTAATAGGAAAGCTTTTGTATGATCCTGTTTGTTGTTAAATCAGTCCAAAAGTCTGGGGATGGTATGCACAATGAAAATGTTGGAAAATGAGTCAGATTTCACAATTTGAGCAGATTACCTCTCCAGTAAAGAGTTCCCCTATCCCTATGTAATTCAGAAGGAAGGAATTGCCCAGGAGGGAATTATCTGCTCTAACAAATATTTTCCTACTGCCTGTTTGCCTTTTCTGCAAAGAAATCTTTCAAGCCAGTGAGAAAACGTGCAGATCACAACCAGTACACAGTTATAACCCTGAGCTACAGGCAATTAGATAAAATCCGTTTGCCAAATATCGAAAGATCCAGTGGGCAAAGGGACATTCCCTTGAGATCTGTGAGAGGCTTTCTTGGATTATGTTTAAGATGATTTGGACACTTAGCATAAACCTAATAAGCTGTTATGGACAGGATTTCCAGTAATAATGTTTTTCCCCGGGCGGCGCCTGTGGCTCAGTTGGTGGGGCGCCGGCCCCATGTACCGAGGGTGGCGGGTTCAAACCCTACCCCGGCTGAACTGCAACCAAAAAATAGCCGGGCATTGTGGCGGGCGCCTGTAGTCCCAGCTACTCAGGAGGCTGAGGCAAGAGAATCGCTTAAGCCCACAAGTTGGAGGTTGCTGTGAACTGTGTGATGCCATGGCACTCTACTGAGGGCCATAAAGTGAGACTCTATCTCCACACAAAAAAAAAAATAATAAAAAATAATGTTTTTCCCAAGCAGTGATTTTCCCATGTCCCCAGTGAATGAGCTCATGGACGTGTTATAGGAAATTGAAATCTTAAAGGCAAAACAGGTCTGTGATTGGGTCCATACTTGACATAGTTTACAAGTTGGGGGAAAGCATCCCCCCTTTATTAGCCATATCTGCTTTTCTCTCTCTGAAGCTTTTTCTTGAGCCCTTTGAGTTCCTTTACATGGGAGCTCATTTTGAATATAGTCACTTCTGTAATTTCTCTGATAATAGCACCAGAAAAATGATTTTCTTTATTCTTCAAAGAGTTGAATTTGGAATGTCCAGGAATCTTAATAAGAAGCCATTTTTTTGTCTTATTTTGCCATTGGATAGCTTCCAAAAGACCAAAAACTTGAGAGCAACCTTCCAAAATTACAAGCTACACCAAAAGTATAATGACTTTCCGTGTAAACATCAGTCACTTGAGTTTTGGCAAATTGACAAGCTCTGGTGAATGCTTATTAACTCAGCTAACTCTGCTTATTTTACTTTAGGCAAGGAATTGCTCTCATGATGTCTGTGAGAGACACAACAGCGCAGTCTGTTTAGTATTTTTTACATTGTTGGAATTGTATCTTTTAGTTATGTTCCATCTGTGAACTGGGTAAATAGCATTTTTCAGTGGTATCTTTAAGTCCTTTCTGGACATCAAAAGCTGTTCTATTACTAAAATGCAGTCATGACCTATCTCATTGGTTTCATCAGGAATTATTCTTGCAGGATTAAGAGAATTATAGTAAGAGAGGGTAATAATGTGGAGGAAAAGTACTTTGTAAGAAGCCAGTCTTTTAGCAGAAAAGTGTTGTGAATCATGTGAATTTAAAAGCTTCTGCAGGCTGGGTGCCTGTAGCTCAGCAGCTAGGGTGCCAGCCACATATCCCGGAGCTGGCGGGTTCAAACCCAGCCCAGGCCTGCCAAACAATAATGACAATTATGACCAAAAAATAGCCGGGCATTGTTGCAGGTGCCTATAGTCCCAGCTACTTGGGAGGCTGAGGCAAGAGAATCACTTAAGCCCAAGAGTTTGAGGTTGCTATGAGCTGTGATGCCATGGCACTCTACCCAGGGCAACATAGTCTCTGTCTCAAAAAAAAGAAAAGAAAACAAAATAAAAGGTTCTGCAGAATAAGGTACATATTATCATCAAAGGATCCTCCTCCATTATAATTTCCTTACTGGCCTCATGAAGCATGACAGCACCTGAAATGGCCCTCAGAGAAGGGGCTAGCACATGTGTCACAAAGTCTAATTGCTGACTGTAAATAAGTAGTCAATAGGTCTATATTGTCCCATGGATTTTTGGGTTAGAAGACCCAAAAATCTGCCAGGGTTTTCATGAACAAAAAGTTAAAACAGTAGCTGATAATTTGGATGGACCAAAGGGGGAGCTCTTGTAGGATTTTCCTTTTCCTTGTTTTTTCTTTTTTGACTGGGTGTTCCTATATTGCCCAGCCAAGGCTCAAGTGATCACTTTTATTTATTTATTTTTTTTGAGACAGAGACTATGTTGCCCTGGGTAGAGTGCCGTGGCATCACAGCTCATAGCAACCTCCCAAGTAGTTGGGACTACAGGTACCCACCACCATGCCGACCTTTATTTCTTGAACAGCTATTTGTCCTTCTGATGTCCAATGTATGGGGTCGGGTTGATCTTTCAACAATGTAATAAAGGTTATATTATGAGAGAGAAACTGGGACTGGGGATCCAGCTATGGCAGTGTCCAGTTAAGCCACCCCCCCCCAGCTGCTTTTAAATTTTGGAGTATGGCATGTATGTAGGAATTCCAGTTACTCAATCTAGATTTATGAGTAGTTTCCCTTAAGAAATTAAATATCCTGGGCGGTACCTGTAGCTCAGTGGTTAAGATGCTGGCCACATACACCAAGGTTGGCGCTTTCGAACCTGGCCCAGGTCTGCTAGAACAACAATGACAATTGCAGCAAAAATAGCCAGGTGCTGTGGCGGGCACCTTAGTCTCAGCTACTTGGGAAACTGAGGCAAGACAATTGCTTAAGCCTATGTGTTTGAGGTTTCCGTGAGCTGTGATGCCGTGGCACTCTATCCACGGCAACATAGTGAGACTATGTCTTAAAAAAAAAAAAACAAAAAAAAAAACAAAACTCTGGGAGGCCAAGGCGTGGATTGCCTGAGCTCACTGGTTCGAGACCAGCCTGAGCCAGAGAGAGTCCGTGCCTTGAAAAATAGGTGGGTGTTGTGGCAGGTGCCTGTAGTCCCAGCTACTTGGGAGACTGAGGCAAGAGAATCATTTGAGCCCCAGAGTTTGAGGTTGTTGTGAGCTGTGACATCACGGCACTCTACCGAGGGCCACAAAGTGAAACTATGTCTCCAAAACAAAACAAAACAAACAAAAAAAAAAAAACAGGGTAGGATTCAGAACAGAAACGCATCTCCCATGTCAGCTGATGGTTTGGTTTGTTCTCTACTTATATGTAGCCGCACCTCCTCCAGAGTATTGCTTAGGAGGAAGGGAAAGCCCTCTTTATTGCTTCAGAGTCCCCCATTTCTTCTTTTATTTTCTTTTTGTTTCTGTACCTATTTCAGCTTTCTGTAGTTTTTCTTTGGGTGTTCTGTTTTCTTGTAATAATTAACAGACATTTTGGGATATTTGAGACTTGTTTTTTTTTTTTTTTGTTTGTTTTTTTTAGAAAGGGATGCCTTCTGTTTAGATCTGATAAGCTGACCAGTAAGTTGTTGAAACTGTAGATTTATGATTTTAGTGGCTTTGCTATCTTTTTTCTATTGTATAACTCTGGCCAGTTTATTAGCAAGGTTCACTAGTTCTGAGGGGCACAGAATCTCAATTTCTTTGGTACATTTTGACCACCTTGGCCAGTCCGTTAAAGAAGGTTGTATTGAATAAAAGAATCATTCCGATCATTCCATAGACTTTTCTTTATTCCCAAATACTGTTTAAAAACCCTTTGAAATATTTTTTTCTTTTCTTTCTTTCTTTTTTTTTTTTAGAGACAGTCTCACTTTGTCACCCTTGGTAGAGTGCCATGGCGTCACAGCTCACAGCAACCTCCGATTCTCTTGCCTCAGCCTCTAGAGCAGCTGGGACTGCAGGCGCCTGCCACAATGCCCGGCTATTTTTTTTTGTTGCAGTTTGGCAGGGGCAGGCTTCGAAACCGCCACCCTCTGTATTTGGGGCTGGTGTCCTACCCACTGAGCCACAGGCGCCACCCCAAAAAACCCTTTCAAATCTTTCAGAACAGTCCAGCACAGTCTCGTTTGGTCCTTGTTTACAATGCTGGACTTTAGACCAGTAAGTAATCTTAGGAAATGTTTGGGAAATTACTTGAGCTAAATGGTTTGCTAATTCTCAAGCTTTTTATTTTTGTTCTTCAGCCATTTGTGTTTTTTTTTTGTAGAGACAGAGTCTTTCTTTTATGGCCCTCGGTAGAGTGCCGTGGCGTCACACAGCTCACAGCAACCTCCAACTCCTGGGCTTAAGCGATTCTCTTGCGTCAGCCTCCGGAATAGCTGGAACTACAGGCACCCGCCACAACTGCCCGGCTATTTTTTGGTTGCAGTTTGGCCGGGGCCGGGTTTGAACCCGCCACCCTCGGTATATGGGGCCGGCGCCTTACCGACTGAGCCACAGGCGCCGCCCTCTTCAGCCATTTGTTTATGAAATTCACTTAATGATTTCCTGTCAGACTTTGGTACCCATTTCCTTCATTTCTTTTAGATACTAACATATGAACCAAATGATAGAGATCTAAATAGCCAGGTTCATAACTTCTCATAGTTAAAGACTAAACTCCCTCGAAAAATCTATAGGATTCTAGGCTAGGATCTAGAAATTCGTTATTAAGAGCTCTAAGTTCTGCCTTGGTCCGAGGGTGTAAACTACTGAAAGTTCTCCCCTTGGGTAAAGTTTTTCTCTAAAGGGTGCTATCAAAATTTCTGTGGGTGGCAGAGGAGAGGGTAAAGGAAAACCTGGGCAAGGAATTCTGAAGTAAAGGATAAGGTTCTGGAGGAGCTGTAAGAAGACCGCTAAAGCTTCAGACAGTTTCTCCAGTTAAAAAAATGGTTTCCCGGGTCTTGCAGTTCACCTCCTTTATGGAGCCCTATTGTCTTGGGGACCTCCTGATGTCAGGTCATCTTTCTTTCCCTTAGTGGTCTGGTGTCTTGGAGAAGCCTGCCCACTTCTTTTTTGGGTAGGTATTAGGGTGTGAGCTCATAGTACTGACAGGAAAGAATTCTAGACACAAAGATTATTAGAGTTTTAAGGAGGAAAGTTTATTTTACTTCTCCCAAGGACAAGGGGCTGGGTTTTTTATTGGGGTTAAAAAAGGGAAAGAAAGTTTATTACTACAGGCCAATAACAAGAGGCAGCTGTGAAAGGGCTTTTTTTGTTTGTTTGTTTTTCTTTCTTTCTTTTTTTTTTTTTTTTTTTTATTGTTGGGGATTCATCGAGGGTACCATAAGCCGGGTTACACTGATTGCATTTGTTAGGTAAAGTCTCTCTTGCAGTTTGTTTTTCTCATTCCTCTGTGAGGCTGGCTTATCAGGGTCCTTGGAATATAGTCTGGTGAGAGCAGAGAGGGTCACGTGTTCCTTCTATCTTCTCCGTTCTTTTCAGGTACTGTGGAAACAAGCTCTTAGAAACACATCTTAAGCCCCAGGTGGTTAATCAGACAAAGGGATAGGTGTGTGCTGTGATCTTTTTTTTTTCTCTATTCTATTAGTTTATTAACAATTCTCTCCCATCAGGAGGGGTATGCATGGTTGCCCACATCCTGGCAGTGTTAGGTGAAGAGGACTGAAAGATATCTGTCCGTATTCTCAATTTTAATCTTCTTGTTTTTGGATAACTCCTGTGGCAGATGGGAGAAAGTGTCTGCAACATTTTGCAGTGTCTCCTTAAACCTGAGCATGATCATGTGACTTTGCCAATGGGACATCACCGAATGAGATGCCCTCAGGGACTTGAAAAGTGCTTTTACATTGGGCCTTGACCTCTCTTGATACTGGAACCATTTTCCCACCATGTGAATGTAGGGGAGGGAAAAATTGCTTCCATCTTGCCCTAAGTTCTTTGCCTGGACCGTGAATTAAACTGATAGAAAGCTGTCAATGTAAAGGAAGAAGTAGAGGCAAAATTAATATAGGTAGAGAGTTTATTTGTTTCAAGTTTGAGGACTGCAACCCAGGAGATAGATTCAAATTGCCCTGAACAAAAGCAGGGACTGTTTTTAAATTGAATATAAATTGATTGGCTGTGCATTGTTCTTTGTATAACACATTCTAGGAACATTATGATACTAGGTAAGGGTTATATTGTACAATTTGTATATTAGGTAATTTTTTGGCTAGTCTGGAAATAAACAAAAAGAAAAAAATAAAAGAATATGCCCTTAAACTGTTAACCCCAGCAAGAGAACCTTATTTTTATGTTTTTCTGGGCCAGATACACTTTGCATACTTCACATGCTTTTTTTTGGAGACATAGTCTCACTATATCGCCCTGGGTAGAGTGCCGTGGTGTCACAGCTCACAGCAACCTCAAACTTGTGGGCTTAAGTGATTCTCTTTCCTCAGCCTCCCCAGTAACTGGGACTACAGGTGCCCACCACAGTGCCTGGCTATGTTTCTGTTGCAGTTGTCATTGTTGTTTAGCAGGCCTGGGCTGGGCTCAAACCCGCCAGCTTGGGTATGTGTGGCGGGTGCCCTACTCTCTAAGCTATGGATGCTGAGCCATATACCTCACATTCTTCAGATTGCTCTGAGCTACTTTTCTTTCTTTCTCAAAGTAGATTAACAGGAGAAAAACCATATTTAATTATGTATGTATACACAAGAGTCTCACAAAAATGTGAGACTTGAAGAAGGGCCAGGTGATTGAAATTTATATGGTATTTTGAGCTATAGAAAGGAATAGGGGCTGGTTCTGAGGGGGTGTGGAGACAAATTATGGGAAGGTGAAGGGAGGATATATATGGTGAATAAAACTTGTTTTGCAGATAGAAAGTCTCTTAGGTAATAAAAGTTGTCTCTGAGCACCCTCTTCCTGATAGATACTTTTCCTAAAGTAGATTTCCTTTATAGATGTAAATTTCCTTTATGAAATTGCAGCCTTTCAGAGCCACTCATTGGTCTGCAGATTCTCAGAATAACCAACATGAAATATACCAAAGAAGTATATTTTAGGGTGACATATGTGGTCCCCTACAGTCATACTTGGAGTTAGTGTGTCCTGAGGCCCAACATAAACAAACTGTGATAAGTCTGGAGAATGAGAGGCTGTGTGGAGAGTGGCTCCAAGCATGTGAATGAGGCCACCTTACACTAGTCGCCCTAGACTTACCAGTCTATGGAATTACGAGAAATAATAAATATTTGCTCTGTTAAACACTGTGTTCTGGAGTACCTGTTTTGCAGCAAAAGTTCACTGAACAATACCTTTGTCCTTAAGTGTGCCTGGCAACCTAGTCCTAAGACCAGCTGTTTGATTTTCTCCAGAGATTGAACATCTACCTTGGGAGTAGGGTAGGAGGATTTGATGTATAATAGATTTTTGAATAGCTTTTCAACCAGTCTTCCCTTTTTAAAACAAAAAACAAAAAATTTCTACCTTCATGTCTTGAAGTTCAAGATATCACTGATTCCTGAGACTTTTGGAAGGGTCTGTGATGTTTGTTTATTTATTTTTTGAGACAGAGTCTCACTCCATTGCCCAGAGTTGAGTGCCCTGGCGTTATTGCTCACAGCAACCTCAAACTCTTGGGCTCAAGTGATCCTCTTGCCTCAGCCTCCCGAGTAGCTGAGGCTATTGGCGCCCGCCACAACGTCTGACTGTTTTTAGAGATGGTGTCTAGATCTTGCTCAGGCTGGTCTGGAACTCCTGAGCTCAAGCAATCCTCCTGCCTTGGCCTTCCAGAGTGCTAGGTTTATAGGCGTGACCCACCTTGCCCAGCCTTGTGATGTTTATTTAGTTGTTCCTTAGCTTTTTCCACGATTTCTCTTCCTTATTTCTGCCCTTTACCATTGTCTAGCAGAGGGTCTAGCTTTTAAAAGTTGCTGTTTCTTCCTTAGTGAGGTTTATGCCTTTAAGAAAAATTCCTTTCTTGTAGTTTTGGTGAGGTTTAGGAAAGGACCTGAACTAAACACAGGTGTCCATATCGCCACTTTTGTCTGAAAGTCCAATCTTGTGTTTTTAGGATAACTTTCTCACCCACCTGTGCTGTATGGTGATAATTGATCACAGTATGGCCAGACTGGAAAATGGTGGTTGATTCTGGTTGAGTAGAGGAGTTCTTCATAGTTCCTGGTCCTTTTAAAATTTACTTGTTTGAGTCCCCACCCCCTCATATGCAAAGTTATTTTGTGTTAAGTTTGCCAAATAGAATCTTCTGAAATAATTGGAAGGAAATTAAAATTTTTTTGTAGGGAGGCAGTGCCTGTGGCTCAGTGAGTAGGGGGCTGGCCCTATGTATCAAGGGTGGCGGGTTCAAACCCAGCCCCGGCCAAACTGCAACAAAAATAATAGCCAGGCATTGTGGCAGGTGCCTATAGTCCCAGCTACTCGGCAGGCTGAGGCAAGAGAATCGCCTAAGCCCGAGAGCTAGAGTTTGCTGTGAGCTGTGACACTACGGGACTCTATTGAGGGCGACAAAGTGAGACTCAGTCTCTTAAAAACAAACAAAAAAAAAAATTATTTTTTTTCCTAGGGGTCAAGGGAAAATGATGTCCCCTTCATCCTCTGAAAGTTTGCTGAAAATCACTGGCAAAGTCAGCTTAGTAGAAGAAAGACATACAAATTTATTTAGCTGATCCTGATTTTACAAGATACAGGAGCCCTCAGAAGGAAGATAAAAACACACAGGAGAAACCGTCTGTTTTTATGCTTAGGTTTAACAAAGTGTGGACAGCTACTCAGAAATATGATTGGACAAAAAGAGTATCATCTAACACTGACAGACTGGAAACCCAGCAAGTCCTGTTTCTTCAGGTGGTTCTTGGCTTTTGGGCAGCATTCCTTCCTTCTGAATATTGGGCAGGACCCTCTCTGGAATGGGGGAGTCTCATGACTTACAAACAAGAAAAGATTACCTAATTTCTTTATGGCCAGTTCTTACACAGAAAGGTAGGGGAAAGTTAGAATAATAAATTTAGGGTATGGCTGGCTTTGGGGAAAATCTTTTCTGGTTTCTATGACCAGCCTTGGGGAAGAGGGATTCTAGTTTCTGTGGGTAGCCTTGGGAGAAAATGAGGGGCTAGGGACAGGAGGGGAAAAGGTCAGGGAAAAAAAACCTGTGGCATCTGAGGCCTTCGTTTCAGATTATCATTTTCTGAGCTCCAACAATTTTGTACTTTTTTTTTTTTTTTTTTGAGACAGAGCCTCAAGCTGTCACCTTGGGTAGAGTGCCGTAGCATTACAGCTCACAGCAGCCTCCAACTCCTGGGCTCAAGTGATTCTCCTGCCTCTGCATCCCAAGTAGTTGGGATTACAGGTACCCACCACAATGCCCAGCTATTTTTTGGTTGCAGCCATCATTGTTGTTTGTAGGCCCAGGCTGGATTTGAACCCGCCAGCTCAGGTGTATGTGGCTGGCACCTTAGCTGCTTGAGCCACAGGCGCCAAGCCTAGGTATCCTATTTTTTAACAAGTAAACCTCTAAGGTTTAAATGATTTGGGTAGATTTGTCCTGTAAAATGAAAGCAAAATAAAGCATTTGAAAGCTGGATCTGGTCTTCTAAGGTAAAAGCAGAATTTATTGCTTACTCTGTCTTCAGTCCTATCTTGACTAGGTGGTGGAAAGGAAAATGTAGAGTTTGCAGGTTCAATTGTGAAATTCATGAAAAACAGGAAGACTGCCACGTGCCACTTGTCCCTAATCAGACATTTGGGGGCACCAGCTGTGGGATGGTAATGAGAAGGCATTGCTTCCTATTTTTTCAGAAGCACAAGCTCATCATTAGCTTTCCTGGCTCCCTGCACTTTACAGAGCTCTGGCCAGAAGAGGCAGGCCAGGGGTGTTTGCGCCATATCCTCAGAGACTCTTTAGTTTGCCAGCTGGAAGCTTCTGCTGTCTAGCAGGTGCTGATCTCAGCCAGCACTGGAGGCCTGAATGTGCTGACTGAGCCAGTGGTGGGTCAGAACCCTCATAGTAGGACTGTTGTGTTGACTTGATGTATTATTTTGCTAAGTAACTTCGATGTAAGTTTCCACAATTGATTAGCTTAAAAAGCAAATTCATTGTCTCACAATTCTGGAGGCTAAAAGTAGAGATTTTTTCCCCCTCATAGTCTGGAGGCTAAAAGGCCAAGAGATTATGGTGATGGTAGAGGCTGATGATGGTAAGGTAGCTCACATCTGTCATCCCAACACTTTGGAAGTCTGAGGCTGGAGGGATTGCTTGAGGCCAGGAGTTTGAGACCAGCCTAGGCAACACAGTGAGACCTCATCTCTACAAAAAATTGAAAAGAAAATATTTGTTAGGTGTGTTGGTGCATGTCTGTAATCCTAGCTACTTAAGAGGTTGAGGCAGGAGGATTTCTTGAGCCCATATAGTGAGCTATGATAATGCCACTGTACTCCATCCTGGGAAACAGTGAGACCCCCATCTCTTGTTTTTTTTTTTTTGGCTGGGGCTAGGTTTGAACCTGCCACCTCCGACATACGGAACCGGCACCCTACTCCTTGAGCCACAGGTGCCGCCAGAGACCCCCATCTCTTAAAAAAAAAAAAAAAAGTGATGGTGGAGTTGGTTCCTTCATGGTCTGAAGGAAAATCGTACTTTTCTCCTAGCTCTTGGTGGGTTGCTGCAACCCTTGGCTCAAAGGCTCATTAACCTAATTTCTGCCTTCATGTGCACATGATGTTCGTTTGCTCTGTGTGTCAGAATATCCCCTTTTTAAAACACACTAGCCATAGTGGATTGGGGCTCACTCTAATGACCTCATTTAAACTTGGTTACCTCTTTAAAGACCATATATCTAAAAGGACATATTCTGAGGTACTGGGGGTTAGGACTCAAACATACCTTTTTGGGGCAGAACACAATTCAACACGTAATATTTAGGAAGGATGAGGCTGAGGCCACTTGTGATTATCGCTTCTTTGTAATCACAGTTGCAGGGACATTCAAAGGCATCTGTAGAGTTGAGTCAAAAGTGGGAAAGAAGGGAGAGTTGCGGACCTGCCCATGGGGGTTGGCTTACGCTGTTCCATCCCAGGAGAACCTCCAGGTCCTTGTACAGGGTCCTAGACTTCAGTTTGCATCCTCACAAATTGGCAGAATTCCTGAACCCATATTGAGAATATGAGTATAGACTTGTTTGAAGGAAGTACAGGTTATCTCTTTGCTTTGTTTGCTTATTTCCTATCTGGGAAGATGGGAGTGTCCCATTGCTTTCAGAAGCTGGGTCGGGGGCATGGGAGAGGGATCCCAGTGGGCCTCCTGGCTGCAGAACGTAGAGAGCATTCACCTAGCACGCCACCGTCCTGGTGCCAGGCTCTGGTCAGGTTCTGGAATGGGTGGCTAGGGGTTGTGTTGAGGAGGCAGATTCAGACAGACAGTGATCATTTGAGGTACATGCATTTTAATAAGAATAGGAGGCTCTTGTGAGTGGGAGGTGTGTTTTTACTGTCTCCAGTGTCCATCGTGTCTGGCACTCTGTGTTTATGGAATAAATTATTGTTATATTTATGTGTATTTTAACAAGTACATGGTAGGGAAGTAGAGATAGGTGCCTTGTAGAGGAAGGAGAGCCCACTCCTTGTTCAGGGTGTGGTGGTTATTCTTTAGAAAGCCTTGATCGGTTAGCAGTATATGATTGGTTCATAATACCTGTGTGTGCGCATCCTATGTGTATGAAAAAGATTGATCACTTGAGCATGCCAACCCCCACCCTTACACCCCACCCCCTTCCTCTGTAGTTCTTTATGAACTAATCAGAAGTGTTATACCGTCACTTCTGCTGTGTGCCTTTGGTCACACAGACCAACCCTGGGTCATGTGGAAAGGGACTCCCTAAAGCCATGAACATCAGGAAGTGAGGACTGTTGGGGGCCATTCTGGCGGCTGCCTTCCAGACTTTGCCAATGTTGTATAGCCTCAGGGTCTAGAATTAGGATGGCTTCACTAAACTACTGTTGGAGAAATCTAGGGACTGAGAAATAATCCACCAGTACTATTTTTGTTATTTCCCTCCTTCATTATATATTTCTCTTTAATAAGTACTTGCTTTTTTCAACCAAATTTTATTTTAGCTTTTTACTATGGAAAATTTTGAAGTTTAAAAAGGGCAATGAGGGCGGCGCCTGTGGCTCAGTCGGTAGGGCGCCGGCCCCATATACCGAGGGTGGCGGGTTCGAACCCAGACCCGGCCAAACTGCAACCAAAGGAAAAAAAAAAAAGGGCAATGAACATGGCTGGCACTTGGCTCCTGCCTATAATCCTAGCAGTTAGGGAGGCCAAGGCCTGATTGCTTGAACTCAGAAGTTTGAGACCTTCTCTACTAAAAGTAGAAAAAGTTAGCTGGGCATTATGGCAGGCACCTGTAGTCCTAGCTACTTGGGAGGCTGAAGCAAGAGGATTACTCAAGCCCAAGATTGAGGTTGCTGTGAGCTAGGATGATGCCACAGCACTCTACCCAGGACAACAGAGTGCGACTCTGTCTCAAAACCTACCCCCGCCCCCAAACCAAAAATCCCAAAAGGCTAAAGAACAACAAAATGAACTTCCATGTACCCAGCACCCAGTTTAAACAGTTATCAATTCATGGCCAATTCTGTTTCGTGTATACCTCAATCACTCCCCTACCCTTGTTATTTTGGGAATAAATTCTAGGCATAAGATCAACTCATTGCATGTATTTCATATTCATATTAATCTCTGAAAAATAGGGAGTCCTTTAAAAATCAAACAATGCTCAGAAATTAACTCTAGTCTTCAGTAGCATCAAATAAAACTCTAGGATTCAAAAATATTGAAAAATACTCAAAAATATTGTCTTTAAAAATATTTTTAAGAGTTTGAATTAGGATCCAAGTATAGCCTACATGTTGTAAATTTCAGGGTCTTAGTGTTATATTTTTATTGTTTTAGGATGTTAGATTAGAAGAATGGCCTTGGTTGTTTCATCCATTTTCGTCTTTTACAGAAAAACCAAGGGCCACATGGCTGGCTCATTTAAGATTAGAATCTGGACCTTCTGCTTACTACTCTGAGATGCTCTTTACTTTAAGCAGAAAATGTTTTAAAGGTATACCTTTGCAGAAAAGTTTTCCATGGTTTGGTTCCTCTGCATATTACAAGCAATGACATGGACTTGGGTGTTCAAATGCAAGAGTTCCTGGTACCTTTATTCTAGCTTTGAAATCCTGCTCAGAGTTACATGGTGGCCCAATCCACTGTTCTACTTATGTCAGCCTTTTGAAAAGGGTGCCTATGAGGCTTGTCTATAAAGTAAACGGTGCTGACTTTTTCTTAAAGATCCTGAATCTCTCCCTGTCTCGTGCTTTAAATTTGCCATTTCATACTTATCCATTGTAGAGTTCTGGCCTGTTATGCTTTTCCAAGTGTATATGTACTTTTCCCTGTATCCTTAACCATATGGCCTAGAAATCATAGTGATTCCTCAGTCTTTATTGTTAGATTATTTTATTATTATTTTTTGAGACAGAGTCTCACTATGTCACCCTTGGTAGAGTGCTGTGGCGTCACAGCTCACAGCAACCTCAAACTCTTGGGCTTAAGCGATTCTCTTGCCTCATCCTCCCAAGTAGCTGGGTATAGGTGCCCGCCACAATGCCCAGCTATTTTTTGTTGTAGTTGTCATTGTTTGGCAGGCCCAGTCTGGGTTCAAACCCACCAACCCCAATGTATGTGGCCAACGCCTAACTACTGAGTTATGGGCACTGAGCCTGTTGGATTATTTTAAAAACGTTTCTAATGCTTTGTGATTTGTGTTTTATTATATATTTTAGGAGTTTTTCGTAACTCTTGTACGGCCTAAAGCTTTAGGAGACTGGCATTGCCTGCAGTAGCAAGTCACTGAGGGGCGCTCTTAGCTTATCAGTGGAACGGAATCTTCACTGTGTGCTGTTTGCCTTTTTCGGTCTCCCACGTTGAATTAGCAGTTTGGCCATTCTTGGCTCCATCTCCTATCTCTTGACGAGCTAGGTTGGGAGCCTCAGTGTTTGATAACTTGGATCCAAAAGAATTCTGAGAGTCCTCGTCTTGTACCCAGAGTATACAGATGATTATGGGTGCTTTTTCTGTCTTCCTCAGGCCCGTCAGCTCATCCTGCAGTATGGTTTAACGCTCAGTGATCTGGATCGACACCCAGAGGTAAGAGAGAAAGAGTCAGACTGCTGTGTCTGTCTCCTTTTTTTTATGGCTGCCACTTGTTTGTAGGTTTCAGATATTTTGTCAAGTGTAGGGAAAAGATCAGTTAGTTACACTAATTTTTCTTCTTGAACTCTGAGTATTAATCATGGCTGAGGTCACAGGTGTAGAGGTGGTTAGTTTACAGTATGTTCCTTCTGGTTTAACTTCGAGGGCTTGGTCTGAGTGTAGTGAAGAGGATATGGACAAACCCAGGGCTGGACCTAGGGCCGGATCCAGGGCTTCCTGAGGTCCTCCTACAGAGGTAGGAGCCAGCCCTCAGAGCTTACATTTAAGTGAAGTAAGAAGGAATCATCTGAGGCAGTCACAGGCATTTGAAGGCAGATTAAAATGAAGTTTTGTGATAAAGACTGTCATGTACAGGGGCAGGCTGGAGTTGGTGTGAGTGGGCAATAATGCATATCATCCTACCTGGCGCTTTCTGAGCCATTAGAAATTGATCTCTAATCAGTACCATAATTTTCGCACTTTATAGATGTGAAAAGGCACAGAGAGGGTAAGTTATTTGCGAAGGCCACACTGTAAGTGGCAGAACCAGAATTTGAACTCAGGTGCTCCCGGTTCTAGTGTGATGCTAGTTCGATTTTGTGGGAGAAGGTAAAGTTTGAAATGAGTTGTAAAGGCTGTGGCAAGGGCAGGAGAGAACATTCCTGAGATGGTGGATGACAGCCATGGAAACATTTCCACATGGGCATGTGAGTATGTGTGCACACTGTTCAGACTAGGGGATAAGGACAGAATGAGTGGAATGAGCTGGTCATGGTGGGGGAAGGGAGAGAGGGCAAGCAAGCTGGATTGGTGTCAGGACGTGATTGTGGTCTAGTAACCCACGTAGCCATGGTATGCATGGGCCTCAGAGGGGTTAGTAAGAACCATGAGAACGAGCTGTTGGGGAATTTCTATGGATATAGCCTGGGAGACAGGCAGATTATCTATTCAGTGGTTGTGAGGAGAATGCTTTAGGATGAAGTTAGGTTTGGAACCTAGGTAAAAAGTTGCTACCTTCCATGTCCCAGAGAATTGTCACAGTGTGCAGCCGGCCCAAGGCTTGGTGCAGACTGGGGGAATACAGGCTGTAACTTCAGACAAAGGCCAAAATCTGTAAAAGGATGGAAGTAAGCATGCCTCACATGAAACTGTGTTGGCTTTATACTTGTGCTACAATGCCCATGCCAAGCAACTTAGTAACTGCAACATGAATAGAATTTGTACCCTGCATACTGCTGGTTTTAAAAAAATGTAATTTAGGGGGTGGCGCCCGTGGCTCAAGGAGTAAGGCGCCAGCTCCATATACCGGGGGTGGTGGGTTCAAGCCTGGCCCTGGCCAAAAGTGGAAAAAAATGTACTTTAGGTTTCCACTTTGTCCATGCATACTACCGTGAGTGATGAGAAGTGTACTTCTTTTTTTTTTGAGACAGAGTCTCAAGCTGTTGCCCTGGGTAGAGGGCCATGGAGTCACAGCTCACAGCAACCTCAAACTCTTGGGCTTAAGTGATTCTCTTGTGTTAGCCTCCCCAGTAGCTAGGACTATAGGTGCCCACCACAACGCCCAGCTATTTTTTGTTACAGTTGTCCTTGTTTAGCTGGCCCGGGCTGGGTTTGAACCCACCATCTTTGGTGTATGTGGCTGGCACCATAACCACTGTGCCATGAGTGTTGAGGCATTGATTTTGGTTTTTGAAAGATGAATGAACTCATTTGCCCCTTGATGGCTTTTGGAGCTGGTAGAACCACCTAATAGAGGGAGTGGCAAGCCCAGACAAGTGGAGTCTGAGCAGTAGTGCTTCAAATAATTTCCAACTCAGGAACACCTTGAATGTCTGTTATCATCTTTAGATATATCCCCTCATCTGATCTTCGTGTCTACTTGAAATTGCCTGTCAATTTGCCCACAATTAGTGCAGAGATATTTGTATCAGTTTTTCTTGGCTTTTTTCCTCCCCGTTGACCCTCTACCCTCAATGAAATTTGGAGGACCAAAACCGTAATGGCTAAGATCTCTCTCCTATCCCCAAGAACTAATTTTTGCTTCCTGGGGCATGATACAACTCACACTGAGAATGTTCAACTAATTTTTGCTTCCTGGGGCATGAACAGCTCACATGTTCTAAATAGTTCCAGCTTGTCCACAGAGAAGCTGATGAGTGGGAAAAGGGAGTTAGGAGTCATTGTGAGAGCTGTACCCAAGTTGAGTCCCAGGTCCTGTGCTAGTTTCCTCGTGACCCCAGTGGAGCAGCTTAACCTTTGGAGCCTCAGTTTCTTGATTTGGTAAATGAGACTACTGTTCCTGCTAATAGGGCCACAGAGGATCTGATGAGTTATTGTCCAGTCGGGATTAGCATACAGCCTCCCCTCGAGAGCTCTTGGTGTTTTCTGTATCTTTACTTCTCCCTGACACAGATTGACCTCGCCATCGATGGTGCTGATGAAGTAGATGCTGATCTGAATCTCATCAAGGGTGGTGGGTGAGTGTTTCTTGCTAAAGATTGTCTACCAGTTGATCCTTAGCAAAGCAGGATGGGATCTAGAATGAGCAAGTTGCCGTTGTGTTGGACATGAATCTGTCTGCTATTGCCTTAGATCCAGACTGGTGTTTCTGGCTGGGAACAACAATCTGGTGACAAGGAAGCTGGGCCTTTTTAGTGTGCTTGTTCATCTTAGTGGGCTCTCTGCGGATCTGCATTCTTCTGTTGATTCAAACTTATTGTCCAGGCCAAATCAAAATATTATCAGGCTAGATTATCAGGTCTATGGGCACCAATATACGACTTGTGCTTTAAAGCCATGCTTACCTCTGTGAGCAGTTAGGGATGCTATTCATTCATTTGGAAGACATTAATTGGGTGTTTCCTTTCTTTTTTTTTTTTTTTCCAGTTTTTGGCTAGGGGTGGGTTTGAACCCACCACCTCCACCATATGGGGCCAGCGCCCTACCCCTCTGAGCCACGGGTGCTACCCAATTGGGTGTTTCCTAAGTTGAGATTTGGGCAGGCAGGGAATGGTGAGTTGAAAAGAATGAAGTCCTGTTCTGCTGGTTCTTACATAATCAGTCAGGCTACTGAATGACACAATATTTGTTTAAGATCACACATTATTGTTTAGATGATTTTTATATGTGTTATTTAAATCTCTCGACTGCAGGTAGGAGATAATTTAGATGCTTAGCACTAGAAGTAGGCCTGGACCCAGATGTGCTGATTTCCCACGATCTGGGCTCTCTCCTTTCCATCACCCTGTCAAATAGTTGATTGGGCACATTGTTCAAAGTTTGTCTTCCTCAGGTTATTGATCCTCCCATTCATACCATGTCTAGATGACATCTCTCTAAGCACAAAGAATCATGTTAGACGCATCTTGGATGGGATTATGCCTGGCCCGAACGGGAACCACTCTAGGTTTCTCCCAGACACAGGCTAGTGTTCCTATAGTCCTTTACCAGATACAGCATGATGGATTGGGCATGTCCTTTTAAAAGTTAAAAGTTGGACGGTGCCTGTGGCTCAAAGGAGTAGGGCGCCAGCCCCGTCCAAAAACTGCAAAAAAAAAAAAAAGTTAAAAGTTAAATTTCTCTTTAAGTGCCAGGATTGAGTAGATTTAGAGTTTGTTTATCTGATCTTAGTTCCCAGATTGAGATTTTGTTATACTCCTGTGTTCATTTGCTTCTTTTCTAACCACAGAGGCTGCCTGACCCAGGAGAAGATCGTGGCTGGCTATGCCAGTCGCTTCATCGTGATCGCTGATTTCAGGTACAGTTTCTGGCTTTCTGAACTGCTGACTGAAGAGGGAGTTTTGATCCCCAAGCCTCATTCCTGTTTTATAGAAGAGGAAATAGAGAGATGGAGGACGACTCCAACTTTTTGAGACTGATAGCTGAGACTTAAGGCATTGTCTAGGAGAGTTTATGTCTTGCTTCCAGCTGAAGGTAGAGGTTGCAAACTGATTGCATTACCCTTAGGCTGAAGCAGAAGTCTCCAGTCTTTTTTTTTTTTTTTTTTTTTTTTTTTTAATTTTTTTATTAAATCATAACTGTATACAATGATATGATCATGGGGCATCATACACTCACTTCATAAACCATTTGACACATTTTTATCACAGTGGTTAACATAGCCTTTCCGGCGTTATCTCAGTTACTGTGCCAAAACATTTACATTCTACATTTACCAAGTTTCGCAAATACCCCTGTAATATGCACCACAGGTGTGATCCCACCGATCCCCCTCCCTCTACCCACCCCCCCTTTCCCACTTCCCCCTATTGTTAAGTTGTAGCTGGGTTATAGCTTTCATGTGAGAGTCCCAAATTAGTTTCATAGTAGGGCTGTGTACATTGGGTATTTTTTCTTCCATTCTTGGGATACTTTACTAAGAAGAATATGTTCCAGCTCCATCCATGTAAACATGAAAGAGGTAAAGTCTCCATCTTTCTTTAAGGCTGCATAGTATTCCATGGTATACATATACCACAATTTATTAATCCATTCGTGGATCGATGGGCACTTGGGCTTTTTCCATGACTTAGCTATTATGAATTGGGCTGCAATAAACATTCTGGTACAAATATCTTTGTTATGTTGTGATTTTTGGTCTTCTGGGTATATGCCCAGCAGAGGAATTACAGGATTGAATGGCAGATCTATTTTTAGATCTCTGAGTGTTCTCCATATATCTTTCCAAAAGGAATGTATTAATTTGCATTCCCACCAGCAGTGCAGAAGTGTTCCCTTTTCTCCGCATCCACGCCAACATCTCTGGTCTTGAGATTTTGTGATATAGGCTAGTCTCATTGGAGTTAGATGATATCTCAAAGTAGTTTTGATTTGCATTTCTCTGATGATTAAAGATGATGAGCATTTTTTCATAAGAAGAAGGCCGTGCGCCTGTCTTCTTCAGAGAAGTTTCTCTTCAAATCCCTTGCCCAGCCTGCGATGGGATCCCTTGTTTTTTTCTTGCTGATGCGTTTGAGTTCTCTGTGGATTCTGGTTATTAAACCTTTGTCAGAGTTACACCCTGCAAATATCTTCTCCCATTCTGAGGGCTGTCTGCCTGCTCTGCTTACTGTGTTCTTAGCTGTGCAGAAGCTTTTTAGTTTGATCAAGTCCCAGTAGTGTATTTTTGAAGCTGCTTCAATTGCCCGGGGGGTTCTCCTCATGAAATACTCACCCAGACCAATTTCTTCAAGGGTTTTCCCTGCATTCTCCTCTAGTATTTTTATAGTTTCATGTCTTAAGTTTAAATCTTTAATCCAATGAGAGTCTATCTTAGTTAATGGTGAAAGGTGTGGGTCTAATTTCAGTCTTCTGCAGGTTGCCAGCCAGTTCACCCAGCACCATTTGTTAAATAGGGAATCTTTTCCCCACTGAATGTTTTTAATTGGCTTGTCAAAAATCAAATAGCGGTAAGTAGCTGGATTCATCTCTTGGTTCTCTATTCTATTCCAGATATCTACTTCTCTGTTTTTGTGCCAATACCATGCTGTTTTGATCACTATCGATTTGTAGTAAAGTCTGAGGTCTGGTAGTGTGATTCCTCCTGTTTTGTTTTTATTTCTGAGTAATGTCTTGGCTATTCGAGGTTTTTTCTGATTCCATATAAAACGAAGTAATGTTTTTTCAAGATCTTTAAAATATGACAGTGGAGCTTTAATAGGGAGTGCGTTGAAAGTATATATTGCTTTGGGTAGTATGGACATTTTGATAATGTTGATTCTTCCTAGCCATGAGCATGGTATGTTTTTCCATTTGTTAACATTTTCAGCTATTTCTTTTCTTAGAGTTTCATAGTTCTCTTTATAGAGATCTTTCACGTCTTTTGTTAGGTAAATTCCCAAATATTTCATCTTCTTTGGCACTACTGTGAATGGGATAGAGTCCTTAACTGCTTTTTCAATTTGACTGTTGTTGGTGTATATAAAGGCTACCGATTTATGAATGTTGATTTTGTAACCTGAGACGCTGCTGTATTCCTTGATCACTTCTAGGAGTTTTGTAGTAGAGTCCCTAGTGTTTTCCAGATACACAATCATATCATCTGCGAAGAGCGAGAGTTTGATCTCTTCTGACCCTATATGGATACCCTTGATCGCCTTTTCTTCCCTAATTGCGGTGGCTAAAACTTCCATTACAATGTTGAAAAGCAATGGAGACAATGGGCAGCCTTGTCTGGTTCCTGATCTGAGTGGAAATGATTCCAATTTAACTCCATTCAATATGATATTGGCTGTGGGTTTGGTGTAGATAGCCTCTATCAGTTTAAGAAAAGTCCCTTCTAGACCAATTTTCTTGAGTGTTCTGATCATGAAGGGATGCTGGATATTATCAAAAGCTTTTTCTGCATCAATTGAGAGAATCATATGGTCTTTGTTTTTTAATTTGTTTATGTGCTGAATTACATTTATAGATTTACGTATATTGAACCAGCCTTGAGACCCTGGGATAAAACCAACTTGGTCATGATGTATAATTTGTTTGATGTGTTGTTGGATTCTGTTTGTTAGGATCTTGTTGAATATTTTTGCATCTATATTCATTAGTGATATTGGTCTATAATTTTCTTTTCTTGTTGGGTCTTTTCCTGGTTTGGGGATCAGGGTGATATTTGCTTCATAGAAGGTGTTGGGTAGTCTTCCTTCTTTTTCTACATTTTGGAACAGGTTGAGTAATATAGGTACTAATTCCTCTTTAAAGGTTTGGTAGAATTCTGACGTGAAACCATCTGGTCCCGGGCTTTTCTTTTTAGGGAGGTTTTGTATAGTTGATGCTATTTCTGAACTTGATATGGGTCTGTTCAACATTTCCACTTGATTCTGGTTAAGTCTTGGAAGGTGGTGTGCTTCCAAGTATCGGTCTATTTCCTTCAGATTTTCATATTTCTGAGAATAAAGTTTCTTGTAATATTCATTAAGGATTTTTTGGATTTCTGATGAGTCTGTGGTTATTTCGTCTTTGTTGTTTCTGATTGATGATATTAGAGATTTTACTCTTTTTTTCCTGATTAGGTTGGCCAGAGGTTTATCTATTTTATTGACCTTTTCAAAAAACCAGCTTTTTGATTTATTGATCTGTTGTATTATTCTTTTGTTTTCAATTTCATTTAATTCTGCTCTAATTTTGGTTATTTCTTTTCTTCTACTGGGTTTGGGGTTGGAATGTTCTTCCTTTTCCAGTTGCGTGAGATGTCCCATTAAGTTGTTAACTTCCTCTCTTTCTGTTCTCTTGAGGAAGGCTTGCAGTGCTATAAATTTCCCTCTTAGAACTGCCTTTGCAGTGTCCCAGAGGTTCTGATAGCTTGTGTCTTCATTGTCATTTTGTTCCAAAAAATTGGTGATTTCTTTCTTAATCTCATCTCTGACCCAGCTATCATTCAGCATAAGGTTATTTAACTTCCATGTTTTTGTATGGGTGTGCAGATTCCTGTTGTTACTCAATTCAAGTTTTATTCCATGATGGTCCGAGAAGATGCATGGAATAATTTCTATTCCTTTAAATTTACTGAGGTTAGACTTGTGACCTAAAATGTGATCAATTTTGGAGTAAGTTCCGTGGGCTGATGAGAAGTATGTGTATTCAGTTTTGTTGGGATGAAATGTTCTGTAGATGTCTGCTAAATCTAAATATTGGATGGTTAGGTTTAAATCTAAGATTTCTTTGCTCAGCTTCTTTCTGGAGGATCGATCCAACACTGCCAAGGGAGTGTTGAAATCTCCAAGGATTATGGAGCTGGAGGAAATCAAGTTACTCATGTCTGTTAGAGTTTCTCTTATAAATTGAGGTGCATTCTGGTTGGGTGCATAGATATTAATAATTGAGATCTCGTCATATTGAGTATTACCCTTAACAAATATGAAGTGACCATTCTTGTCTTTCCTTACTTTTGATGGTTTAAAGCCTACTGTATCTGCAAATAAAATTGCAACACCTGCTTTTTTCTGATTACCATTTGCCTGAAATATGGATGACCATCCTTTCACCCTGAGTCTGTATTTGTCTTTTAAGTTGAGATGTGACTCTTGTATGCAACAAATATCTGGCTTGAGTTTTTGTATCCAGTCAGCTAACCTATGCCTCTTTAGAGGACAGTTTAAGCCATTCACATTGATGGAGAGTATTGATAAGTCTGGTGGAATTTTGGGTATCGAGTTTTTCAAAGGTCCAGTGGACATTTTTAATCCTTTCGCCAGTGTGGAAGTTGGAGTTTGATCCGAAGTTTCTGAGTGAGTTTACTTTTGTGGTATAGGATTGGATTGGTCATTGTGGAGGATAGGTCTGAGAACATCCTGAAGAGCTGGTTTACTTATGGCAAATTTTTTCAACATATGAATGTCATTGAAGTATTTAATTTCTCCATCATAGATGAAACTCAGTTTAGCTGGATACAAGATCCTGGGTTGAAAGTTTTTTTGCTTTAGGAGATTAAAAGTTGATGACCAGCCTCTTCTTGCTTGAAAAGTTTCAGCAGAGAGATCTGCAGTTATTCTAATATTCTTACCTTTGTACGTTATAGTTTTCTTTCGCCGGGCTGCTTTGAGAATCTTCTCTTTCATGTTAACTTTAGTGAAGCTAATTATGATATGTCTGGGAGATGGCTTATTGGGGTTGAATCGTGCTGGGGTTCTGAAGCTGTCTGCTATCTGAATTTCAGATTCTCTAGGCATGTCTGGAAAATTTTCTTTCATAATTTCATGTACAAGGGCCTCTGTGTCCTTGGCAGCCACTTCATCATTCTCCGAAATTCCTATAACCCTTATGTTGTTTTTTTTCGAATTATCTGAGAGCTCTCTGAGTGAGTGATCCGTTTTTGCTCTCCATTTCTCTTCCTCTTTGAGAGATTGGGAGCGTTCGAAGACTTTATCTTTAATGTCAGAAATCCTTTCTTCTACTTGCTCCATTCTGTTACTGAGGGATTCTACTGTATTTTTCATATCTTTGAGGGCTGTAAGTTCTTGTTTCAGTGTGTCTAAGTCTTTGGTGGTTTTGTCTTTAAATTCATTAAATTCTTGAGACAATTTTTGAATTTCTCCTCGAATTCCTAATTCCATTTTATTAATCTTGTCTGCAAACCAAATTCTGAATTCGACTTCTGACATCTCAGCCAGTTGTTTATGAATGGGATCTTCAATCACATCTGCCGTATCTTTTCTTGGGGGGGTTGATCTATTCTGGTTATTCATGTTACCAGAGTTTTTCCGCTGATTCCGCCCCATGGGTTACTCCCTTTGGTTTTTCCCCTGGGGTTTTATCGAGGGCCCGTACAGTGTTGTGGCCTGAGAAACTGGGGCCCTGTCTGGTGTGGTGGAGCAAAGTGGTTCTGTCTTGTTTTCAGCTGGTTTCTGTTCGATCCTATTGCAACTTCTACTCTGGCTTGAAGTCTCAGCTGTGTGGAAAAATCAGCAATTAAGTCACCCCGCCTGCCCACCTCTGGCCCCAGTTGGAAAAGGAGAATCAAACCTTCCTACAATCGCACACCCAGGGCACCGCCTGAAGAGTCCTCAGTCTATTAGCCCAGTTCAAAAGGTCCGAATCAACTGTCTCAATCGGCACTTGTCTCTGGTGGAAGGGTTCAAGAGGTCTCTGGGAACTGGATCACAGGGGCCTGGTGACTCCTCTGACACAGCTCACCCCAGTGCAGCGTGGAGTCAGGAGGAGCCACCCAGCAAACAGAGCAGTCTGGGAAGGTTGACGTCTCCTTCCCCACTTTGCCCCTCCGTCGGACCCAGTCACTGGTATCTCTGCAGATGGCTAACCCAGTTGCCTGCAGTGAACAGACACTCCAGGGGTTTGCACCTGCCTGAATCGCAAGGAAGTCTGCCAGGCCCCCACAGACTGCCGCTATCTAGCAGGAGGAGATGGGGCCTGACATCTTTGAGTGTTTGATGCAGGTGATGGGAAGGAGGTGTTCACTCAGGCTTAGCCCCGTCCCTGATGGATGCTGCTAACAGAACAGAACAGAACAGACAACTTTGTGAGGTTCTGTCTCTGTTCCTGTCGTCGCCTACAGAAGACGGGCTGTTTTGAGTTCAAACGTCTTTGCTGCTGGAGAATTGCGTCTGAACACCTCTCTGGGTCGGCCCCACCCTGGAGGCTTCCGGGTTTGTGAGCAGTGTCACCGGTGGCCTCCTCTGGTTGCCCAGGGAGACAGGGGGTGTGGCCTCAGAATATCCAGAAGTGAGCGTTCTGCCGTTAAAGAAAAAACGGCTGTTGATCTACCTCCAGGGAACTGCTGCTCTGGTGTGGGCACTCAGGCGACCCTTTTCTCCTCTGTCCCGTGCCCCAGAGTCAGCACTGAGCGGCTGCAGTTTGTGCTGGGTCCACACCCCTTAAGAGATCCCCCAAGAATCAGAACTCTTGGGGGATGGGCCCCCAGACCCCGATTGGGAGTGGGGCGGGGGGAAGCTAGAGTTTCATTCAGTTTCACGCAATACTGCGGTCCGGGGAGGGCTCCTGCACTGCACCGCAGGGAAGTGCCGCCAAGGCTTGATTTCCCCTCAGCGGAGTGCCCTCTCCTCGCTCACGTGTCCCAGAGTCAGCGCTGACCTGACGCAGCTCAGGCACTGTGCACTCCCCTCGAGAAATCACCCAGGGAGCCGAACTCCTGGGGGATAGGCCCTCAGACCCCGAGTGAGAGTAGGGGCTCTCAGCTCTCAGCGGGGAGGCCAGAGTCTTATTCAGTCTTGGGCCCCGTATGCCCGGGGAGGGTTGCTGTACTGCACCGCAGGGAAGTGCCGCGAGGCGTGACTCCCCCTCAGCCCGGTGCCCTCTCCTCACTCGCGCGCCTCAGAGTCAATGCTGACCAGTCGCAACTCGGGGACTGTCCACTCCCCTTGAGAAATCACCCAAGGATCCGAAGTCCTGGGGGACAGGCCTCCAGACCTCAGTGGGCGGGAGGGGAGCGCCGGGGATTCAGGGTTGCCGGCAAAGGATTCCCAAAGTTTTATTCAGCCCTATGTCCGGCAGGAGAACGCCACGGCACCCCAGTAGGGGAGGTAGGTCCAGTTTTTAGAAGGTCTCTCCCGTGGAGTGTAGTGGGAGGGCCTTTAATTTCTGCCCGCTTGTTCAATTGTGGGGCTCTAGAGCCGGTCTCATGGGGGAGGGGGACTCCCGTCCGCTTGGTGGTGGATTTTGTACCTTTTGTTTGCGTCCTTGTGATCACAACTTGCCTCAGCGGTGTTGATGTGCGTTCTTCAGCCTTCTCTCTTGTGAGGCTCAAGTCCACCAGGATACTTACTAAATTCCTGTCCCTTGACTCTCCTTCTGGACGGGAGCCTTTGTTGAAAGCTGGCTTCAGTCCGCCATCTTGTCTCCCCCCGAGTCTCCAGTCTTATTTCATGTATCCAGTGGAGGTGGAGGAAACAGCCTGTCACCTGTTAACAGAGCATATCCCATATATTGCTTGTGACACACGTATCCCTGTGAAGACAGGCAGCCTCAGAGTAAGCAGAGTTCAACATACCCTGCTTCCTCTTGGGCAACTTGAAACATATAGGCAGTCTTTGATGAGGCTCTCACGTTCTCCTTTAAGGAGTCTAGTAGGAAGCATTTTTTGTTGCTATTAACTTAAAATACATGTATGTGTGTGTATTCACTTACTATGAACTATTATAGCTATAGGTAGAGCCTAAATATTAAATATCTATATAACCCCAAAGTCAGGCATGTCAGATTTTAACATTCTTGTCACACTTACTTCCAGCATCTCATTTCTTTTTTTTTTTTTTTTTAGAGACAGAGTCTCACTTTATCCCCCTCAGTAGAGTGTCGTGGTGACACAGCTCACAGCAACCTCCAACTCCTGGGCTTAGGTGATTCTCTTGCCTCAGCCTCCCGAGTAGCTGGGGCTATGGGCGCCCTCCACAATGCCTGGCTATTTTTTTGTTGTTGCAGTTTGGCCAGGGCCGGGTTCGAACCTGCCACACTTGGTATATGCGGAGGGTGCCCTACCCCTTGAGCCACAGGCGCCGCCCAGCATCTCATTTCTTAAAGTAGAACATTAATCAGATGTTTCCTTTAAATATAACATTTGAAGCTCTGCATATACTGCCTTTGATCACAGTGTTTGGCCTCCCAGCATCTCATTAACCCCACTCTTGGTTTTGGTGCTTTTAACCATTGAGCTTACTTACTTTTGTTGTGCTTTTTGACTCTTTCCAGGAAAGATTCAAAGAACCTTGGGGATCAGTGGCACAAGGGAATCCCCATTGAGGTCATACCAATGGCCTACGTCCCAGTGAGCCGAGCTGTGAGCCAGAAGTTTGGGGGTGCAGTTGAACTCCGAATGGCTGTTAACAAGGCAGTAAGTTTCCTCACTGGGGTGGAGGTGTTCTGGAGGGCACTCAGGTTCTCAGGGTATCCTCCCTTTTGTTCCAGTTAGGTCCTCTATTTCTACCAAGCAGTTGGGTTCTATTTATTTATTTATTTAGTCACTGAGTCTATCTCTTGTCACCCTGGGTAGAGAACATTGGCATCATCATAGCTCATAGCAACATCAGATTCTTGGGTTTAAGTGATCCTCCTGCCTCAGTCTCCCATGCAGCTGAGACTACAGGCGTGCACCACAGTGCCTGGCTCATTTTTCTATTTTTAGTAGAGATGGAGTCTTGCTCTTGCTCTTGCTTAGACTGGTCTGAACTCCTGAGCTCAAGAATCCTCCCACCTCGTCCCCCCAGAGTTCTAGGATTGCAGGTGTGAGCCACCATGCCTAGCCTATTTATATATTTTTGTTATTTTATTTATTTACTTATTTATTTTTGAGACAGAGTCTTACTATGTTGCCCTTGGTGCCATGGCGTCACAGCTCATAGCAACCTCGAACTCTTGGGCTTAAGCGATTCTCTTGCCTCAGCCTCCCAAGTAGCTGGGACTACAGGCTTCCGTCATAGCACCTGGCTATTTATTTTTTTGTTGCACTTGTCATTGTTGTTTAGCTGGCCTGGGCCAGGTTCGAATCCACCAGCCTCGGTGCACGTGGCTGGTGCCGTAACCACTGTGCTATGGGCGCCAAGCCTATTTGTTTATTTTTAATTGACGTATTTATTTTTAGTCAATTAAAATAAACTCAGTGACTATTTTGTTTCTATATGAAAACTCACTTGGCAAGACTATACTCAATACAGTGCATATTGTTTTTTTTTTTTTTTCCTTTTTTGCGACAGAATCTCACTGTGTTGCCCTGGGTAGAGTACTGTGGTGTCACAGCTCACAGCAACCTCAAACTCGTGAGCTTAAGCGATTCTCTTGCCTCAGCCTCCCAAGTAGCTGGGACCATAGGCACCTGCCAAAATGATTGGCTATTTTTGTTGTTGTTGTTCTTTCAGTTGTCATTGCTGTTTTAGCTGGCCTGGGCTGGGTTTGAACTCACCAGCCTCAGCGTATGTGGCCAGCGCCCTACCCACTGAGCTATGGGCACCGCCACAGTGCATATCTTTGATACAAATGGGAAATAATTTTTTCTCTTTGCTTTGGGATCTGATACATTCCTCAGGTTCTGACCTTTGTATCCAAGGCCCAGAATATCCTGGTTGATAGCTGCTAAACCCCAGCTCTGTAGAGCATCACTAGGACAGAAGGTTATTTAGTTTCCACAGGGTAATTTTTTTTTTTTTTTTTTTTGTAGAGACAGAGTCTCACTTTATGGCCCTCTGTAGAGTGCCGTGGCCTCACACAGCTCACATCAACCTCCAACTCCTGGGCTTAAGTGATTCTCTTGCCTCAGCCTCCTGAGTAGCTGGGACTACAGGCGCCCGCCACAACGCCCGGCTATTTTTTTGGTTGCAGTGTGGCCAGGGCCGGGTTTGAACCCGCCACCCTCGGTATATGGGGCCGGCGCCTTACCGACTGAGCCACAGGCACCGCCCTCCACAGGGTAATTTTCTTTTCCCTCCTCCCTCATTCTGTTGTTAAATGTGACAAGAAGTTGTTCAAACCCAGCTCCAGCCAAAAACCACAAAAAAAAAAAAAAAAAGTGACAAGAAGTAGAATTTCTTGAGGTACATGAGCTGATCTCCCCAGGGATATATTCCAGACACTTAGTCGAAATGTTTCATATTATTACTCTTTAGCTTCTAAAGTGGGTTACACAGAAGTTTTCCTCTCCTTACACTTAAACAAAAATAATAATCCAAATGCCAACTACAGTTACATATATGTATAACCGTATAAAAAGGTTGGAAGATAGAGAAAAGATCTATAACTCTGCCCTGGTACATTTTTGTTTTGATACTTTTCTCCCCCTTGTTTTCATGACTTAAAAAAGGCATAATCCTGGCTTAGTGCCCATAGCACAGTGGTTACAGTGCCAGCCACATAACTGAGGCTGGTGGGTTTGAACCCAGCCTGGGCCAGCTAAGCAACAATGGCAATTGCAAGAGAAAAAATAGCCAGGCATTGTGGCGGGTGCCTGTAGTCCCAGCTTCTTGGGAGGCTGTGGCAAGAGAATCGTTTAAGCCCAAGAGTTTGAGGTTGCTGTGAGCTGCGATGCCTTGGCACTCTACCGAGGGCAACGTAGTGAGACTCTGTCTCAAAAAAAAAGGCACAATCCTAATCCTCAGCTTAAAGGGCAGGAGGAGATTGTTGGAGGCTCAGAGAGTGTGCACTCTCTTGCTCACTTTGCCTCAGCTGGGCTTATTACTTCCAGCAGAGCCCTAGCCTTCTGCCTCTGCAGCCTTCTGCCTCCACAGAGTTCTCGCTGAGAGCCCACTTCTCCTTGGCCAGTCTGTAGGAGTCATGGTGTGCTTCCTTTGACTTGGTTTTCTGTCAATATTTGTGTTCTTAAGTACTCAAATCTGCTTTTCTAGTGTCTGAAGCTGTTGAGGAATTCTGGATTAATTAACTAAAACTATCCCCTGCTTGTTTGACCTCGGACCTGTCACTGCTCTCCCTATCTTTTTACTGGGATTGCCTGATTGGAGGGAGGTTGTGGTGGGTGAAGTAGCATTGCCTTGTTTCATGTTATTGATGGTACTTACTGTGAAGCTGTGGGAATGTTGTGTGATGTTGGTAATCTATTGATGTAGATTTTTTTTTTTTTTTTTTTGGAGAAAGTTTCACTATGTGCCCTTGGTAGAGTGCTGTGGCGTCACAGCTCACAGCAACCTTAAACTCTTGGGCTTAAGTGATTCTCTTCCCTCAGCCTCCCGAGTAGCTGGGACTACACATGCCCGCCACAACGCTGGGCTATTTTTTTGGTTGCAGTTGTCATTGTTCAGCGGGCTCAGGCTGGATTCAAACCCACCAGCGTCGGGTGTATGTAGCCAGCACCCTACTCACTGAGCTATGGATGCTGAGCCTGTTGCTGTAGATTTTCACTATAATAATAGCTAATTCTTTCTGAGCCCTTACTGTGGTAAATGTTCATGCATATAATTTACATTATACATAAGCTGTGTTATGAAGTGGATATTATTATCCCTTTTTTGTAGTTGAGAAACTTGAGGCTCACAGAAAGTAGTGGCTCCTTGAATTCTGTATCTGTGTGGCATTAACACTCAAATCTAGTCTCGGCTCTTATTGTTCAGCGGCTAAGGCACCAGCCATATACACCGGAGCTGGCAGGTTCAAATCCAGCCTGGGCCTGCCAAACAACAAGGAAAACTATAACCAAAAAATAGCCAGGTGTTGTGGTGGGCACGTTTAGTCCCAGCTACTTGGGAGGCGGAGGCAAGAGAATCGCTAGAGCCCAAGAGTTTGAGGGTTACTATGAGCTGTTATGCCATCACACTCTACCAAGGGCAACATGGTGAGATTCTGTCTCAAAGAAAAAGACTCAAATCTAAGTCTTTCTGACTTCAAAACTGTTCATTACTACTTGACTGCATACCCTTCTAGAAAGTACAAATTGGGAGCATCGATTGGAGCTGGTTAATTAGGATTCCTGTCTTTTCTTTATCACCTCCGCTGTCCTGTTCTTCTCTGTCTACTTGTGTCTTTGTATCCTTGGTCAATATGGACATTGTCTTCTAGGGTCCTGTGGTGACAGATAATGGGAATTTTATCTTGGATTGGAAGTTTGACCGGGTACACAAATGGAGTGAAGTGAACACAGCTATCAAAATGATTCCAGGTAACACAAGTGGCGTGTACTAGGCATACACGTCCATGCCCTTTATTAACTGTTTTCTGCTTGTGGCCACAGGAGGCATGATGAATGTCAGCTTTGTAAGACTTGTGTTGTTGTTTATCTGCAGCTCTGTTTTTATGCATCATAGGCTATTTGAGTTGGGATAGTACTGAAGCTCATGGAAAGTCAGAGAGGGCTTCTTTGAAATATGACCACCATCTCTGGGTCGATTCTTTCCTTCCAGGAGCTGGAATGCTACCTCTTTTTCTAGGCCCTCTTTTTAAGCATTGGGAAAAATGATTCAGTTCACCCACATTCACTGGGTACATAACATAAGCAGGATGCTGTGCCACACGATGTAGGTTATGCCCTGCAGAATGTGGACTCTGTCCTCAGGCAGAGTTAATGTAATCCCAAGGAAATGTGTGTGTGGCTGTGTAGAAGCCATGCCTACGAATAAGAAGGAGTAGATGGAGTAAGATAAATCCTATTAGAGGAATACTCAGAGCCTAGAGTGCTGGAGTTTGCTTTCTTTGGGGAATGCGAGGGAGCTCTGTGGTATAGAGGAGATTTTTAACCTATGCCTTAGCATGCCTAATCTAGACACTGTGCTATTTAAAAATGTCTCCTTTGAGTCCCACTTTGATGAAGTCATTAAAGGAGTTGTACACAGAGGGTCAAGCTATTTGCTCAAAGGCTGCATCACCAAAAGGGAGCCCTTAGTTGACTGTCTTTAGAACCAGAATGTTTAATCGTCACTTGCTCAAGTGCTGGATGAGGAGAGTGTGTCAAATGAACATTTGGAACAGTGGAGAGCCTTTGATGCAGCCTCTGCTGGGGAGTGAGTGATGGAGTAGGAGCCAGGATGGGGCCTCAGGTGAGGGCTGTGTGGGTAGTGTAGAGGTGAGTTTTGAGGATGGAGCCCTAGCCCAGGCCAGAGGAGGTATTGGGGGTTCCTTTGAATTGAGAGGATTCAAAAGAGCAGGCAGTCTTGAGAAATATCGGTCTCCAGGAATATTTCATGTTATGGAATACCTTGGGGCCAGAACTGGCTAATGAGACAGATAAAGTCCATGTAGCAGAGCATATTCTGGAGCAGACTATCTAGATGAGGATCCTCACCCCACTGTGTTCTGACAGAGTGGACTTGGAACAGTTAGTTAACATCGCTGGGCCTCAGTTTCTTCCTCTGTAAAAGGGGTAATACTAGTACTTACCTGCTAGGGTTGTTGGGAGAATTAGATGAGTTAAAGCAGCACTCAGTATACAAGAAGTATTTATTGAATGAATAAATCCCTAGGAAGAAATGCCCTATCTTCACCATTAATTAAATATACTACATTCTAAGTTATCCATGAGATTCACTGCTGGACCAGTGTTGGTGCTGTACGGGGGGGTTTCTTACAGTGCCCACTAGGTAGCTCTCTTGCTTTGGCTCAGACCTTTCTTGGCTTATTGAGACGTCCTTGGTAAGGACATTTTCCCCATACTTTGCTCTCCACCTAAGTGTGTAGAAGTTGTATTCTAGAGAAGCTCATATATGCTGTGTGATAGGTTCTTCCAACTCTACAGTCTGTTACTTTAATCTTCTATTGACAATCTTTTACCAGATTTATTAAATCAAAAAGATGAGTTGAATTTTAGTCACTCTCTAAAATTAGTGCTTAGTGTTATCTTTTTAATAGATGAACTAAAGAGCCAAGAACCCAGGCAGAAGAGAAGACGAAAAGGTCACTGTTAGTAAAATGGGAGAATTTGCCTCTAATATAACAAACAAACCCAGGGTCTAGGAGGAAACCACTCACCAGTGTCGGTGCTGTACAATTGGGTTTCTTACAGAGCCCACTAGGTAGCTGTCTTGCTTCTGCTCAGACCTTTCTTGGCTTATTGAGACATTGAGATGTCTTTGGTAAGGACCTTTTCCCCATGCTTTGCTCTCCACCTAAGCGTTCAGAGTTGCATTAGGAATTTAGAGTCAAGAAAATCACAAAAGAGGCTAGCTATTAAATCATATAGTATGATAACAAGAGGACCATCAAGAGTAGTTTGTTGTCGCTTCTCATTTTCTCTCTTCCTAATTTAGTCCATTTGATTCACTGCTGAACTAGTGTCAGGGGAGGAGAAGTGAGTTTCCTTGCTTATCCCTGCTTCTCTGCCCTTGTCCTGTGTATGTTCATGTGCAGTGTGTAGGGACACTTGGAGATCAGCTTCTTTGGTTGTTTTACTGGGTTCTGTCCAGAGCAGAGCAACTCTTTTTAAGGGCCAGAGCTGTCAAGGTTCTTTCCTTAAGTTCATACTTAGCAACTTCTTCCCTTTCCACTGTATTTTATTAGGGGAAGGGGTGCTGTCAGTCACTCTCAGAAGCTCAGTAATTCAAAGAGAGGTTGCTCCAAGATCATACCTTACACTGCTATCCATTCATCTCTGCCCTTCAAAGCTTTCTTCTTGTTGCAGAATTTTTGAGGAGAATGGGTCTTGGCTCCTTTGTTTGTCTTGGGGGAGGCTCCAGTTGTGTAGGCACTGTTTGGGGACCTTTATGTCTCAGTGGTCCTTCTCTACTCCCTGGCTTTTCATGCGTTAGATGACTCTCTACCTCATTGTATTTGTTTATTGTGAGCTGTCTTTGGAAGTTTTAATTTTTTTATCCTTTTGAATTTATGTAATTCATAATTATGAGTAAATAGTGGCAAGTCCCTCTACCCCCTTTTCCAGCCAATTTGTTATCCTGTTCAGAGGCACCCACAATCAACAAAATCGTGTAGTGTTTTGACATGGTCTTCTATAAACACACACACGAAACCTTCCCTGCCCCACCTGTTTTTACGCAATTGGCAGCACACTATATACGTGGTCTGTTTCCTGCTTATTTTGGAGATGATTACAGATTGGTTCACAAAAGAGCTTCTCATTCTTTTTTTTTCTAAATATATATTCCATTTTGTGGTTATGTAATATAATTTATTTAACCAGATCACCACTAGTGGCCATTTATGTTTCTAATCCTTTGCTTTTGTTACAAGAGAATTACTGCAGGAAGGATGATTGTGCCTATGATTTTTGCTAGATGGTGCCAAATTGCCCCGTGCAGATTGTACCATTTTACCATTCTGACAGCACTCCAGGCTAATCAGTGTTGTCATCTCATTGTATTAATAGGTGTGTATGTATATATGGAAATATTTTCGGTGAAGGTCTCTTGTAGTTGTTAATTCTCACTGCTGAATAGTGTTCCATTGTTTGTATGTGTGTGAAAAAATGTTTATCCATTCTTCTCTCTCTCTCTCTCTTTATTTTTTTTTTTTACAGTTTTTGGCCAGGGCCGAGTTTGAACCCGCCACCTCCAGTATATGGGGCTGGCGCCCTACTCCTTTGAGCCACAGGCGCCACCCATCCATTCTTCTCTTGATGGCATTTGGGTATTCTCAGTTCTTAGCTATTATAAAGAGTGCTACTATGAACATTTTATACATATCTTGCTGGCCATGTGTAAGCCTAACAATTGTGTGTTTAGAGTTGCTAGTTGTTAGGTATGAATATGTTAGGCTATATAAGATGTACTCACAGACATTTTCCAAGTGGTTTTTGGGAACCAGTTGACCCTCCACCATCAACATGTAAATGTCTTTGTGTCCTAGACAAGTTTTATTACATTCAATTCTGGGGAGTGTGTAACGATAGGCTGTAGTGTTTTTTTTTTTTTGAGACAGTCTCACTATGTCACCCTCAGTAGAGTGTTGTGGCGTCACGGCTCACAGCAACCTCAGGCTCTTGGGCTTAAGTGATTCTCTTGCCTTAGCCTCCTTAGTGGCTATGACTATAGGAGCCTACCACAACGCCTAGCTATTTTTTGTTATTGTTGTCGTTGTTTCAGCAGGCCCTGTCTGGGTTCAAACCCACCAGCCCTGGTGCATGTGACCAGGGCTCTAACCACTGAGCTGCGGGCACCGAGCCTAGGTTGTAGTTTAAATTCATACTCTGTTTTGACTGATGAATTTGAGCACCTCTTAAAAAATGTTTTTGGTCATTTTGGATAGCTTTTGTGACGTACCTGTTCTAATATTTTGCCCTGTTTTCTATTTGGTTTTCAGTGATTTGAGGAGTTTATAGTTTCTTGATGTGGTCTTTTGACAAATACATGCCTTGCAGATATCTCCTTCTGCTCTGTCAGGAAATCTTTGAAAGCTCTGTGATTGAAAATAACAGGGTGTGAGGGATTGCTTGGAGTAGTTATAGACGGTCTGTTTACAAGATGACTTGACATCTGATACATCTGAAGGATGGAGAAGAGCCAACGCTTGAAGTGCTTGAGGATGATCGCAAGAGACATAGTCATTGTAGTCCAGGCAAAGGGAACAGCATGAGCAAAGGCCCTGAGGCAGGACGAAGCTTGGATGTTTGAATACAGAAGGAAAGCCAAGAGGGAGGGGAAAAAGAGGTAGCAAGAAAAAATAATCAGAATCTCTTTTCATTGCTATGGGAGAGAAAAGAAAGGCTTTTAGGTTTGTCATTCCTCTGGTGGTGTTTATGACAGTTGCATCATAGTGACTCAGCGATGCTTGATTCTGTTTTTGCCTTGGGAAGTTGAAACAATGCTTTTTTCTGTCTTTTGTTTTATAGGTGTGGTGGACACAGGTCTGTTCATCAACATGGCTGAGCGAGTTTACTTTGGGATGCAGGATGGTTCAGTGAACATGAGGGAGAAGCCTTTCTCTTGACCCTGCAAGGAGCAGAGTGTGTTCATCTTGAGCCCACAACCTATGTGGACACACTTCTCCAGGAGCCTTTGCCTTAATGTATCTGTGCCAGGATGAACAACTGGCAGGGTGAGGTGGGGGTGGGGGTGTTTAAATCCAGTCTTCTCAAGTATTGTTACTAAGTGTCTTTTTAAAAAGAGAAATATAAACATATATTTTTACTATTTAAATATTCAGTTTTTTTATAAAGTAGAACTTGATTTCATGTTTTATATCAAACATTTACCAAAAAATGGGGTGGGTAGAGGGGACTGTCTTTAAAACCTTTGATTTGAGCCTGCTGGTTAAGCTTCTGAATATTGGATTTGCTGAGAAATAACAAATCAGAACTTTTTTTTTAAGCTGGTAGAATGAAGGGCCCAGCTGGCAGTAATCTCCTGATGCCTTACTGGAAACCTTGTTTACTTGTCTGCCACTCTCTGTTTTGTTTCAGTTAGTTTTCATTGTGAGCACGCACAATACAGTACCTAGTTACATATTTGATCTGGTTTACAAAAGTCTGCTGGGCAGAGCAGTGTGGTGTGGAGTGACTTGGAATGTAAACTTACAGGGGAAAAAATGTGGTCGTACTTTTGCTAAGATCCGGGGGTTTCTCCAGATGCCCACTGTTGGAAGCAGTTGGCCAGAATGATTGCCAGTACTGCCAAAGCACTGATGTGAAATGTGAAATATTTGTTTCTTTAATGATTTGTTGTTAATTATTTTTGTGTTTCTTTATTATTACTTGCATGGTTTGACATCAGAAATTGTCACCTCTTTTTATTGTTTGCAGATTGGAATAAAACTGTGTGGTGCCATTTTGACTCTTTGCCTTTACTATAGAATTTGAAGTACAATGGGAATCCATTTTGTCAGTCAGTTTACATCAGGTATTTGATAAGGGGTAGAATTCACCCAAGACATCTTGAACCAAAGAATAGGTGAATACTTCCTTTATTTCTGAGAGATTTATTGTCCAGATATGTCAGTTATCTAAGAAAATATGCCATAGACCTTTGTCAAACAAGGTATTAAATTTCTCTGTTAATGGAGGTTAACACAGCTGAGCAAAAGTTACAAATTATTCCCAAGTTTCACATTAGACCATTTTTAGTCCTGGAAGCTGACATGCAGTAAAACTTATCTGGTAACCTGAATTTCCTCTTCATTCCTCCATCCCTGTGATCTTCAGACAGTCTGCCCAGTAAGCAGTGAACTGTCCAGAGCACAGCCTCACAGGGGAAGGAAATGCTGTGACCAGCTCAGTGATCTCAGGGATGATTCTAGATGAGACTCAAAGGACTCCATCCTATTGTTAGAGGTCTTTATTCAGAGAGTCCTGATTTCCCCCTTGCCAGCTTTGCACAATGTTTGAACAGTCATCTTCCCCCCCCCCCCCCCCAGCTTTCACTGGTTTTTTGAAGCTTGGATATCTCACATCTATTGGCATCTAAGTTCCTGTTAAATCAAGGTGCAGAATAAAAGTTAACTAGGACTGTGTATTAAAGAGACATTTTATTTCTTAGTTGCTCCTTTTTTACTCTTAAGTTGCTCTTTAAAAATAATTGCCTCTTGTTGTTAGGAAATCTATTGTTAGGAGTGCTTTATTTTTCTTTAAGACTAGCGTGGTTTGGACGATAGTTTTTTGCACAAAATGAGTACTAGATCTTAGCTGAGAAACTTGATAGAACTGATTTTTGAAATAATCTTTCTTTTTTTTTTGAAATAATCTTTCAAAGCTCCTGTTGCATGGATTAATTTTAGGAATAAAGATAAACAACAAAGTTGAACTGAATTTCTGAAAAACACCTACATGGTCCATATCACATGTAAATTGTGGGTTTCACAGGCTTTGACACCTGTGACTGAACTGTGGCTCCTTTGAATATTGATGTTAGGTTTTTCTTCTAGTGAAGAAAACACAACACCTGCTGTGCTTTAGGTATACATATAGCATTTTGTTCTAGAGGTAAATTTTTTTTTTTTTTTTTTTTGAGACAGAGTTTCACTATGTCACCCTTGGTAGAGTGTCATGGCATCATAGCTCACAGCAACCTCAAACTTGGGCTTAAGTGATTGTCTTGCCTCAGCCTCCCAAGTAGCTGGGACTTCAGGCGCCCACCGCAACGCCCGGCTATTTTGGTTGTAGTTGTTGTTTGGCAGGCCCTGGCTGGCTTCGAACTCGCCAGCTCTAGTGTATGTGGCTGGCTCCCTCGCTGCTGAGCCACAGGCGCCGAGCCTAGAGGGAAATTTTCAGTGAAGATTGTTCATTAAAATTCTTATGATAAATTGGGATAGAAAAACCATTTTTTTCTGTGTGATCCACATGCTAGTTACGTGTGACTAATCTGAGGGACACAAGTTCAGCTGCCATCACACTTCTGGGAGACATCAAAGAAGAAAGATCACTTGGATTTGAATAAAATGTATTCAGTTTGGTTTCAGCACAGCTTCTCACAAAGTTTTAATACTCTTCATTTACCACACTATTTCTGAGCTGCTATCCTGGGCACTAGTGGGAGGGAGAGGATGGGATACAGGTGAGTAAATGCCTCCTGTGTTCCAGATGCTTCCAGCCTGGTAAGCCGGCAGGCAAGTTGACAGAGGATGCCACAGTGGGTGAAGTGATCAGGTGATTCAACAGATTCCTGTGTGTCGTCTTTGCCAGCTTTGACTCCCATCAGAACACTTTTAGCTAAAAGTTAAATAAAGTTTATGGCAGAGAGGCCTGAACAGTATAAATCACTTGGTCACAGACACAAAGGTGGTTAGTGACCAAGCCAGCCTGTAACCCCTGGTCTTCAGGGTGGGGTTTTTATAGTCTCTGAGAGGATGCTCTTATGCTAGCCTTAAGAAATACCAGGGATTGGCTCGGTGCCTGTAGCTTAGTGGCTAGGGCGCCAGCCACATACACTGAAGCTGGTGGGTTCGAATTCAGCCCGGGCCAACTACAACCCCAAAATAGCCAGGCATTGTGGTGGGCACCTGTAGTCCCAGCTACTTGAGAGGCTGAGGCAAGAGAATTGCTTAAGTCCAACAGTTTGAGGTTGCTGTGAGCCATGATGCCATGGCACTCTACCAAGAGTGATATAAGACTCTTTGAAAAAAACAAAAACAAATGCCAGGGATGCCATATTGTAACTTTTTATGGGAAAATTCCAATGGCTATGGGCAAGTTCCAAGGAAAAGCTAATTTTAGAGTAATCTTTTCAAGAAGCTAACTTTTATTTGAGGAGAGGGGCTTTATTTAATATGCTGTTTTAAATAAACTGTTTCAGAAGTTTCAATCTTATAGGTGTGAGGAGTGTGGAAAGGGGCAAACTCATATTCGAATGGTAGAGTGTGGCAGGCCCTATTCTAGGCGTTTTGTAAACTCACTGCAACCTTCTGGTGTTCTCTTTATTTGCAGAATGAGAAATAGGCTCAATTCAAGTAATTTGTTCAGGTCACACACTGACAAGCCCCTCAGACCGCTCTAGCTCTGGGTCCTGCTCCTACTTCAAGGCGGTTATAGGGCTTTGAACAATTTGTGATCCTTAACTGTGTCCATCTGTTGTAACTTGAGTCACAATTTGTTAAAGTCCTGAGGTTAGCGGATGGCTTATTGTGTGTGTGTGTGTAGGCTCATGGCTAATTACAATACTAATCAACTTCTGTATCCTGATGAGCTTTCTTTAGTGGAAGGAGAGTATGGATTAGAACATTGCACATAACTTTGGGGGAGGGGGACACAGAAAAGTGCCCTTCACAGAAGTCATACTTATTTGTCACTCTGGAACAAAGCTTGACAACCATTGGTTTCTCCTCTCTCCAATGTCTTTTTTTCTTTTCCTTCTTTCTCCCTTTGATTTAAGCACAATGGTAGCCATAGGCATCGCTAGCCAGGGAAGGGACATTTATGACTAAGAATTGTTAATTCCCTTTACTCAAAGATCATTCAGGAGTACACAGTTGAACACAGTTGAATTTATTGACCCACTGAAAAGAAAATCACACACCATGATGAGCTGTGGGTGTTTAGAGTGTTAGGACTTAGAGGGTTTGGGCTTAAGGCAGTGGGGCTTTGCTCTGGATTGGGAATTGAGGAAGCAGAAGTGATTCTTTGATTGGGTGACTTAATACCCAGAAGGTAAGAAGAAGCAGTGAGACCACAGCTGGCATTGGTAAAGAAACAGCAGTTACTTGATAATGATGTTTGGTGATTTTTGTGACTTGGACAACATTTATGTTTTGTCTGTGTGATTATGGTCTTGTTTTTGTCTTCCTCATGGTCACTGGGGGGCCTTGTCTGATGTTGATATTCTGTGAAATTGTTCATGTTCAGCAGGAGGACACCATGGACTAGCTGTGGGTGCCAGGTGGCTTGTAGCAACAAACACCAAGGCCTGATTGACAGAGCCAGACCAGCTCCCTATGCCAGGGCCATCTCTCTTCCTGAAGATATGGCTGACCCCATGATCCAGAGGGCCTGAGAATTCTTCATCCAACTCTTCCACCCCTTTGACCAACCAGCATTGAGCACCTGCTGTGTACTGGGCACTGGGGTGGGAGAGTTAGGTCCCAATACCCTATGCTGTGGCTCCAGCCCTGAGGCTTCACTGGTACCATGTCAATCATTTCTTGTGACTTTCTTCTGAAATGCCTAACTTGGCTCATTTCCTGTCATACCCAGCAGCTGATGCAGACAGAGTTAGGATTGCATCAGCCTTCACTCTCCACTGACCGAGTAATCAGATGAGGTTTATAACATGGGTTCGGTGCCTTTCCTTTTTTAGTTACTGGGTTGTACTGCAGGGCAGCAAAACACTCCAATATAGCCAAGTATTCAGATGTGCCCAACGTGGACTCAGCAAATAAACATCTGTAATTGTGCTGTGAAAGAGATATTGGTGTAACAGTTAACATGGGCAGTGGAGCAGGGCAAGATTCCAGAGAAGGAAGGAAGAATCTTCTCCGGAAGGGCAACCCCAATGTCTGTGGACAGTGCATTAGCAGATTGATGAATAAAATTCTTTGGTCAAATCATTGAGAACCGTATCTGCTCAGCCACAAGATGGGGGAGGAAGCAGATCTGTCTCAGGGAACTGAAGTTGTGGCTGGCTGCATCTCTGTCAGCCCCAACCCAGTGGCAGTAAGATCCCTGAATGTCTCCCCTGTCCCATGTCACAGAGAACTACATTTTGAAATAGTTCTCAAGTTTAGGCATAGTTTCAAATAGGAGAGTGATGCTCTTCCTCATTTTAATTCAGAAGTTCTTAGGGAAGGGTGAGATCAGTCTCCAGTCACTGATGAGTTCTGGAACTTCCAGAGCTGAACATTGAGCTCGATGCCCTGGGCTCTGTTCCTCAGTGCCAGTGATGCTGCCTCCTTTCTCTGAGCCTTTGGAAGGACTCACACGGTGAGAGCTGCAGGGAGCTGGCATTCAGAGCAGCACAGGTGTGGGCAAGAACACCACTGCCCTGTAGACATGTGAGCCATGTAATGTAATATGCTCTAGTTGCTACACAAAAGGTTGAAAGAAACAGGTGAAATTGATGTAATAAAATAAGCCAAACTATCTAAAATACTACTAGTTTAACACACCGTATATTATAACACATATTATTATATATTATTTCACATTCTTTTTTTGTACTGGGTATTCAAAATATTGTGTATATTTCACTTTGGTACATCTCATCAGCCACACGTGGTGAGCTCAACGGCCACATGTGGTGAATAACTATGCTGTTGGAAAACACAGGTCCTGAATACGAGGGGAATTCGGCCTTGCCCTTGTTCTGGCTTACTTAACCTTTTGACTGTAAACAACACCTGTAGGCATTCAAAGAACATGTTTGTTTGGTGTCAACTACGCCTGTAGACATGTTTAGTTTCTGAGCATTCCTCCACAGTCAAAGGGTCAAGTCTCCTCTGATTTCTTGGAGCAAGGCTGTGGTCTTCAGATGTTTGCTAGACCCACAGAGCAAAGAGAGAGCTACTGAAGGTGATGTACTCCGTAGCCCCAGAGTGAAGTGAGACCTTCAACTATGTTTCAAGCAGATAACCTTCTTGACCTTAATTCTGGGAAAGCATGCCATCTTTTCATCTTGTGAATTGAATGATTATTTTAGTTGAGATATATTATTTTTTTTTTCTGAATGAAGTATGATGAAGATAACGTAAGTTTGAAATCCCATTCTTCCATTTTCTAGCTTTTAAGACAAGTAATTTCATCTTGAAGCTTTAATTCCCTAATTATAAAATGGGCATAATAATATTAACTTTTTGGGTTCTTTTGAGGATTAAATGGGCTAATTCATGCCAAAATTTTTATTTATTTATTTATTTTTATTTTTTTTTGAGACACAGTCTCACTTTGTTGCCCTTGGTAGAGTGCTGTGGCATCACAGCTCACAGCAAACTCAAACTCTTGGGCTCAAGTGATTCTCTTGCCTCAGCCTCCCAAATAGCTGGGACTATAAGTGCCCATCACAATGCCTGGTTATTTTTAGAGATCAGGTCTCGCTCTGGCTCAGGCTGGTCTTCAACTGGTGAGCTCAGGCAATCCACCCACCTCAGCTTCTCAAAGTGCTGGGATTACAGGTGTGAGCCATTGTGCCTGGCCTCATACCAAAAGTTTTAAAACAATTACTGGCACATAGAAGTAAGTGTTAAATTATTGAACATTGGGATGTACAAAGTTCCTTGCTAAAAACAATAGGGCGGGTATTTAGAGGGGCAAACTGTGAGCTGAGTCGTGGGAACATGGGGTTCATGGTTCTCTACTTTTGCATATGTATAATATTTTTCTTAATACAATTCTTGTTAAAATGACTTGCCAAATTTTGTTCAGAAATTTACTGGGGGAAAAATTGTTACAATAATTGCATTTGCCCATGTGATGTGCCATAGAAATTTACTTTAGGGATGTGTGTGTGTGTATGTTCTATTAGAGGAAGGTCGGAGAGAGCCTCACAATGTTGCTGATCATTTAGCTGAGTCTTTTTTTTTAAATTTTAAATTTTCAAAATTTAATATCAACTTTATTGAGATATAGAACAAATATTATACAATTCATTCATTTAAACTACATAATTTAGGAGCTTTGAATATGGGTTCAGCGCCTTTGCTTTCTTAGTGACTGGGTTGCAACCCATAGAGCAACTATCACGACAGTCAACTCCAGAGCATTTTCCTTGCCCCGAAGAGAAATTTTGTGTCCATTAGGTTATTCCATATCTTCATCCAATCCTTCCCCTTCCCAAGCCCTAGGCAACCCTGAATTCACTTTGTCTGTATGGATTTGCCTCTTCTGGATATTTTGTATGAATAGAAACATATAGTATGTGATCTCTTGTTATTATGATCTACTGTTACTTTGCATGCTGTTTTCTAGATTCATCCATTTCTGTTATAAAAATATTTCATTCTTTTTTATTACAGAATAATATTCTATGTATGGGTATATTACCCTTTGTTTATCCATCTGTCAGTTGATGGCCATTGGGCTGTTTGTATAATACTTGCTGACTATTATGAATAATGCTGCTATTAGCATTCATGTACAAGTTTCTGTGTGGATGTGTGTTTTCGTTTTGTTGTTTCTCTGTTCCTCATTTATTTATTTATTTATTTGTTTATTTATTTTTTTGAGACAGAGTCTCACTATGTCACCCTCGGTAGAGTGCCACAGCGTCACAGCTCTCAGTAACATCAAACTCTTGGGGTTAAATGATTCTCCTGCCTCAGCCTGCCAAGCAGCTGGGACTACAGGCGCCCGCCACAATGCTGGATTTTTTTTGTTGTTATTATTGGTTAGCTGGCCCAGGCCAGGTTCAAACCTACCAACTTCAGTGTATGTGGCTGGCGCCGTAACCACTGTGTTACAGGCACCAAGTCTCCTTTATTTATTTTTATTTATTTTCTTTTGGTTTAAACTTTTTTTTAATCATATCATTATAGTTTCTCTTCTTTTTACTCTGTATACACACACCATATATATATAATTTGTATACATAGGCGTATGTATATATGTACACAATATATCAAAGTGTGACAGTTAAGTTCATGTACTCATTCTAGAAAAAGTGCTACATATCTCATTGCTCAGTATCACTACAGTCACTTTCAAAGTACTCCCCTTAGCCATCTGATGTCTTCTAGGATGAGTTTGTGAACTTAATTATCAGACCTCGTATGTGTGACTTTTTTAGTGGTTACTCTAGTTGCTGAATAGTAAAGGAAGAGTAAGAGACCACCAGGCAGGCAGTGGGGGATGGGGAAGGGCGAGGTGGAAAGGGAACGTCCATGTGGGGGGATAGCATGTGCCAAAGAAGGGTCAGGGAGGAAGTGGTGAGGACAGGTAACTCCGAGGAACTCTGATAGTTGACAAGTAACGCTGGCTCTAGAGAGATATGGAGAGAAGAAAAGGAAAGACAGGAGCCACATAATGAAGGGACCATGCTAACTGTTGCTAAGGACTCTGACTGAACTTGATAGTGGGGGTTTCCAGGCAGTGGAGTGGCACGATCAGAGTCATCACAGGCAGCAGGGAGGGGAGTGGGATAAATGAGGCAGAATCCAGGCTGGGGAATTCAGTTAGTAGTCCATAGAAATGGTTCAGGGAGGCTTCCCAGCTTTTTTTTTTTTTTTGGTAGAGACAGAGTCTCACTTTATTGCCCTTAGTAGAGTGCCATGGTGTCACACGGCTCACAGCAACCTCCACTTCTGGGCTTAGGTGATTCTCTTGCCTCAGCCTCCCGAGTAGTTGGGACTACAGGCGCCGCCCGGCCATTTTTTTTGTTGCAGTTTGGCCGGGGCCGGGTTTGAACCCACCACCCTCAGTATAGGGGGTCGGCGCGCTACCCACTGAGCCACAGGTGCTGCCCGACTTCCCAGCTTATTCTAAGTCCTTCTCATAGGATGTTTTCTTCCCAGTTTGGGGGCACAGCATATCTAGGTTGTCAGAGTTGCTTCCACTACCAGGAAACATTCTCTTGTGGGTATTTTTTCTGGGATATCATGGAGTGTCACTAGCTACCTCAAAGGCTGGAACTGTGAAGCTTAGTAAATCCTGTTAACTTGAAAATATTTCTATTAAAATGATGCATTGTTTAGGAAGCCCCACAAACACAATAAGATGTAAAGTGTAAGTAAGAAATATATTTGCTTCTTGGAAAGAAGACATAATGATAAATATTTATAAAGTAAGATCAATATAGAAGGCAAATGAAGATAAAAGTTAGGTACTGAGTTTAACAGATTTTTTTTTTTCTTGTCTTCCCCAGCATCTCAACCTCCTACTTCGATTTGGGGTATTGCTTATTGTGAGATCTTGCTGCAGGACATTCTCCTAACCCCCTGCCCAAAGCTGAAATGTCTATTCACCCTGCTTCCTGCAGTCAGGGCATGGACATAGGCTTGGCCAATGACTATTCCTGTCCAGAGTTTGAACCCTAAGGAAGTATCTCAGTTCTCTATTGCTGAGTAACAACCACTCCAAAGCTTAGTGGTTGAGAACAACACCATTCACTTGCTCAGAGTCCTACAAGTTGAACAGGGCTTGGTGGAGATGGCTCATCTTTGTTTCATGAGGCTTTAGCTGGGACAACTTGACTGAGGCTGGAATGCCTGGGGGCTGCCTAAGCCTCTTGTTCTCCACTGGCCAGCCTAGGTTTCCTCACAGCATGGTGGGCAGCTGGATTCTAAGGAGGAATGTTCTTGTGGAAGCTACGAGACTTTCTCAGAAATTGTGCAATGTTACTCTTACTCTTGTTGCTTACAGCAAGCCAAAATGTCTAGATTCAAGGAGGTGAAGAAATAAACCACTTCCTTCGAAGGGAAGGAATTAATGCAGAGTTGGCAAGTTGTCTGTTACAGGGAATGATGAAAATGCAAGAAGCATTAAACCACAGTTCATTGGATTGGTGGCTACAGAATATAGCAGTTGGTGAGCAGCAATGCCGGGAATGGAATTCAGGTGGCAGCATCAATACTGGTACCTGTTTCAGACATTTTAGGGTGGGATCTTGGCCAGATTTCCAGCTTCCCAGCTTCCCTTGGTTCCATCTTTTATCACCTTCTCTTTCACTTTGGAGTTGCAAGATATCTTTTTAAATAAATACCCTTTCTGCTTAATTTAGCCAGAGCCAGCTTCTGTTGTTTACATCTGAGAACGCTGAATGATAGCCTGGAATGAGTACAATAGACAAGATATTTTACCAAAGAGGAAATGCACATGCTACCAAACACCTGGAAAATGAACCAGCTCATTACAATGAAAACAAATCATATCTTAAGTTAAAAGACTCATAGCCAGATACCTTCTTTTGCCTATGAAATACGCAAATTAATATAATCAGAGCTGCAAAGAGCACAAGAAGACAAACTTGCTTAGATTGCTGGTGGGAATTGTAAACTGGTCTCACCTTTTTTTCCTGGAGATTATTATTATTATTTTTTTTTTGCAATTTGAAATCTTTAAATGGCAATAAAGTTACAATCACCCATCTATGGAGACTAACATTGTAACTCCAAATATTTGATCTGCAATGTGTACGTAAGCAGTTTCTCATCGCACAATTATCAAAACGTATTCTTCCTATTAGGAACCAGCAACTTATTTTTGTATTTATTTTTCTGTGAAGTAAGAACTATTTCTTCTTTGATAACTGGCTCATTTTTATTGTTTATCAAAAACTAAAGGGTGGGGAGGAAAGTGTGATGGATTAAAAAATTTCTTTTTTAAGGAAAGATAAAATTCATTTTCACAAATTTACAAGTGTTGCTGGTGCAGGATTTATGCTACTAAGCAATTAGGCTGGGAATCAAATGCAAGTTCCACTTTCTTGTCTCAGGAATCAGCATATTTCAGAAATATGGGGTTTTGTATATATTCTAAAATCAAGCCAACAGTCTGTTTCAACCAGATGATTTGGAAGTTAGAAGTCAACATAGCTAGGTTGTGCACAAAGCCCAAGGCAAGTCCTTTTCATTCTAGCCCATTTTTGCAAAAGGGAGAGTTGCTCTCTACAGAGCCACTAAAGAGAGGCGGGAAGTCAGTGAGAGATGGAGGTCTACAAAGTGGGCACCGGGGACACACGGCGCACAGGAGCTCACAGCAGGTCCATGCCACGGTAACACAGGAGGTAGGCTGTGCGTTCAGCAGTTGGCTTCACCACCTGGTACTAGTTAATCACCTTGACTGTCTGGTCATCGATGCGCAGTCAGCCGTTCAGACCAATCTGGAAGACATCCGTAGTGTAGTGACCCCTCTGGTGCTGCCGCCATGATGGTAGACCACTGCAAACAGCTGATATGTTTCGTGGCATTTGAAATTCTTGTCTTTAACCCCTGGAGAAAGAAGTTCTTTAGTAACCTCCAAGTCCACAGGATAGTCGATATTTGTGATAAGCTTCTGACATCCCCTAGTCTTCTCATAAACAAACCATTTTAGGTGTAGCACAAGAACAGCAGGCAGTTTTTCCAGAGTCACTCTTTGACTTATTTCAACCTCTTGCTTGGTTTTTGTGGTATGACCTTGGACAGATTCTCTTGCCACCAAGCTTTCCAATGCGTCCTGGACCGTACGTATCTTGTCAGACTGGATATCCAGCTGCAACGTGAAAAATGGTTGCAAAGTGGCAGATTCTTTTGAACTCTGCTGGTGAACCACAGACCTGATGTGTCCACCAAAGATGCCGGTGATGGGAGTCTGAACAAAATCTGCCTGGTGGGTGACTGAAATCTTGTTCCTGGGGTCCATTCGCTCCCATTCATCCTCGCTTCCTTCGCCTTGCTCCTTCTGCTCATAATTGTCAAGTGAGTGGCTCTTGGGCCCGTTGGAAGTCGTAAGTTTTTCGTTATTTGGTGACAGCAGCTTTTTCAGGTTCAACATTTCCTCATGAAGTCCTTTTAGAATGAAACCTAAATACTCCTCAGCATCGTCTTGGCGACCCTTCTCAGACAGGCTCAACTTGTTCACGTTCAGGAGTCTACAGATATACGTGGGTTCAAAGGCAGCTCCAGGGCCAATATCCCTCACAATTTTATCCCCAAGAGCTTGTCGGGGTTTTGGAGATACTGGCATATTAGTAAACTCATTCATTAGCTGAACAAAGCTATCTATCATGGGTGTTGATGTACAAGGCCTTTGCACTTTTGAATACAGAGGGATGAACGTCATCAGGTGGTACATCAGAGGGCATGCAATAAATGCCTGCAGTGTGACGTTAATGTAGCACCAGTTTCCTTTATTGATCAGCCCATGGGGTTGCAATGACACTGGCTTATGTATTAAGGTTACATTCTCCAGTAACTCTGCAATCTTTATGGTTATAGGATCCTCTGAAACTGGAACAAGTCCTTCTTTAACTTCAACCTGCTTTTCAGAGACCAGGGGAGATGTGGTAGGAGGGGAATACTTGGTTTCCACATAAGCCACAAGTGAAGAGGAAGAAGGCTTAGAATCATGAAAGAGACTGGCCCAGGACTTGGGCTGGTGGACAGGAAGGGTGTCTGACACAGAGACCACGCTGTCAGCAGGCGGTGAAGCACGCTCAGGTTTAGCTGGGTCCAAATCTACGCTCTCCATAGTGTGCAACTCCACCCCATTGGCAGCTGTGCCCTCACCCAAGGATTCAAGTATTTGTCCATTAGCAACTCCATGGTTTTCAATAGTATTGGTACCAACATAGGGCTGAGCCCCAGCTGTCCTTAACAGGTTGTCTCTGCCAGCCTCTCCAGGGAAGCAGGACTGATCAAAATCAGTCCCATGGACCCCTTCAAGCTGCTCTGCAGTCCTGGTGTCACCACTGAGTGCTCTGGGGAAAGGGTCATCAGGCCCACTGTCACTGGCAGAGTCTGTGGAGTTCTGAGGGCTGTCACAAGTCCTGGGTGTAACCGATGGAGGCATGTCACCATAAAATGCGCATCCTCTATGCTGATGCTGTTTGCTGTTGCGTGACCAGAGACACGAACGAACAGCAGCTTTGCTGTGGGTGTAAACTCGCTCCTGTAATTATTATATCAAGAAACAGACTACACGAAATGAGATGGCATGTAGCAAAAATCTTTATTCCAGGTTTTGACTTTATACTTTTCTAGTCACATACACACTTAATCTATTATCTATTAGTTTCATCATTATCTTCTTTTACCTATCTGAAATTAACTTGAAAGGAAATATTTCGTTATCATATCAATACAATTACCTTTGTAGTAAACCTCGTCTTCTAAACATTGACTAATTCCTGAACAGGTATCTGAAGAAAGATCACAAAGAAGAAAGTAGCCACAGGGGAACAGAGTTAATAGAAGAATATCTTCAAGCATTCACTCAGTTTACTCAGCGTGAAGTAATGACTGTGTCTTTCCTTCAGAGCAGAGTACCTACAGACCTCTGACAATATGTTGTTAACATAGGTCCACCCTCTAGCCCGTATCTCTGAGGAAGGGCGGCATGCCCTTTGATCTCAGGCTTCACGGGGTGTACAGCTTCAGAGAAAAGGCTTAAGGAATTTTACAACTCCAAGGAAGCCAACTCTGCGTGTAACCCAGTGGGGGTCCAGGTCCCTTAAGCCTCAGGAAGAAAAGCAAGTCATTTTAAACTCACACTGAATTCACTTTGTGTGCTTTTTGTAGGATAAGTTTATTTCTAAATATTATCCTACGCTTCGCAGCTGCTGAATTAGCATGGCCATTGACCAGGGCCTCTGTGGAAATACTATCTTCACCACCATCTTTCAAGTAACTATAATATCCAGGTGGCTGGATATTTTTTCTTCTTTTTACGCTCCCTTTGTCCAAGACCACCTGAGACACCATCATTTTCTAGAACTTCTATCTCCACACTGCAACTGCTATCCTCAGCAAGGGCAGATCCTGGGTACTGACAATCAGTGGAACTATAGCTTGCTTCCTTATCTATGCCATTAGGGCTTGGTTTGGAAGTTGTACAACCAAGAATAAATTCAGGAGCCTGAGGGTTCAATGTGCTTGAGACACTGATACTTCTTGGCAAAGTGTCACTGGGTTCAATTACTTCATTAACACCAAATTCAATTCTCTGATATTCTTGTCCGTCGGGAAGTATATCCACAACCTGCTTGCCACACAGAACTGTTCCACTGTACAAAGGAAGCTCAACTGAAGAGCGAGGAGTCACAAAGAACAGATTAAATTCATCAGGGCTAAAATCTTCAAAAATATACTTTCTGCTGACTCATGTCACTACCTCCATTTCAGTTTTCTCTGCCAAACATACTGCAGGTTGTGGAGGGCCATTGTGGCCCATTTCAATGAGACTCGGGGTTCCCTGGCTCTGCACGCTGCATCCCCCGCCGCCGCCATCTTCTCACGCCCTTCCTGGAGATTATTTGCAATATGTACCAAGAATCTTTTATTTATTTATTTATTTATTTTTATTTTAATTGTTAAATTGTAGCTGTGTACATTAGTGCAATCAAGGGGTACAATGTGCTGGTTTCATATACAATCTGAAATATTCTCATCAAACTGTTCAACGTAGCCTTCATGGCAAATTCTTAGTTATCGTATGTAGACATTTGTATTCTGCCTTTAGTAAGTTTCGCCTGTACCCATTCTAAGATGCACTGTAGGTGTGGCCCCACCCATTACCCTCCTTGCACCCTAACCTCCCCCCTCCCTTCCCCTTCCTTGGCCCTTTCCTCATAGTCTTGTGCTATAGTTGGGTTATAGCCTTCATGTGAAAGCTATAATTTAGCTTCATAGTAGGGCTGAATACATTGGGTACTTTTTCTTCCATTCCTGAGATACTTTGCTAAGAAGAATATGTTCCAGCTCCATCCATGTAAACATGAAAGAGGTAAAGTCTCCATCTTTCTTTAAGGCTGCATAATATTCCATGGTATACATGTACCATAATTGGCTAGTCCATTTGTGGGTCAGTGCACACTTGGGCTTCTTCCATGACTTACCAATTATGAATTGGGCTGCAATAAACATTCTGGTATAGATGTCTTTGTTATCTTGTGATTTTTGGTCTTCTGGGTATAAACCTAGTAAAGGAATTATAGGATCGAATGGCAGGTCTATTTTTAGGTCTCTAAGTATTCTCCAAACATCCTTCCAGAAGGAATGTATTAGTGGGCATTCCCACCAGCAGTGTAGAAGTGTGCCCTTTTCTCCACATCCGCGCCAACATTTCTGGTTTTGGGATTTTGTTATGTGGGCTACTGTTACTGGGGTTAGGTGATATCTCAAGGTAGTTTTGATTTGCATTTCTCTGATGATTAAGGACAATGAGCTTTTTATCATGTGTTTGTAGATCGTGCGTCTGTCTTCTTTAGAGAAGTTTCTCTTTAAGTCCCTTGCCCACCCTGAGATGGGATCACGTGTTCTTTTCTTGCTAATACGTTTAAGTTCTCTGTGGATCTGGTTATTAGACCTTTATCGGAGGTATAACCTGCAAATATTTTCTCCCATTCTGAGGGCTGTCTGCTTGCTTTACTTACTATGTTCTTGGCTGTGCAGAAGCTTTTTAGTTTGATCAGGTCCCAGTAGTGTATTTTTGATACTGCTTCGATTGCCTGGAGAGTCCTCCTCATAAAATATTCACCCAGGCCGATTCCTTCAAGAGTTTTCCCTGCACTTTCTTCAAGTATTTTTATAGTTTCCTGTCTTAAGTTTAGATCTTTTATCCGGTGAGAGTCTATCTTAGTTAATGGTGAAAGGTGTGGTTCTACTTTCAGTCTTCTACAGGTTGCCAGCCAGTTCACCCAGCACCATTTGTTAAATAGGGAATCTTTTCCCCACTGGACATTTTTAATTGGCTTGTCAAAGATCAAATAATGGTAAGTAGGTGGATTCATCTTCTTGATTCTCTATTCTGTTCCATACATCTACTTCTCTGTTTTGTGCCAATACCATGCTGTTTTGATCACTATCAATTTATAGTACAGTCTCAGGTCTGGTAGCGTGATTCCTCCTGCTGTGATTTTATTGCTGATTAATGTTTTGGCTATTCGAGGTTTTATCTGATTCCATATAAAACGAAGTATTATTTTTTCAAGATTTTTAAAATATGAGAATGGAGCTTTAACAGCAATTTCATTAAAATTATATATTGCTTTGGGTAGTATGGGCATTTAAACAATGTTGATTCTTCCCAGCCATGAGCATGGTATGTTTTTACATTTGTTAACATCCTCAGCTATTTCTTTTCTTTTTTTTTTTTGTAGAGACAGAGTCTCACTGTACCACCCTTGGGTAGAGTGCTGTGGTGTCACACGGCTCACAGCAACCTTTAACTCTTGGGCTAACGTGATTCTCTTGCCTCAGCCTCCCAAGCAGCTGGGACTACAGGCACCTGCCACAACGCCCGGCTATTTTTTTGTTGCAGTTTGGCCGGGGCTGGGTTTGAACCCACCACCCTTGGCATATGGGACTGGCGCCCTACTCACTGAGCCACAGGCGCCGCCCAGCTATTTCTTTTCTTAAAGTTTCATAGTTCTCGTTGTAGAGATCTTTCACGTCCTTTCTTAGTATACTCCCAAGTATTTCATCTTCTTTGGCACTACTGTGAAAGGAATAGAGTCCTTGACTGTTTTTTCAGCTTGGCTATTGTTGGTATATATAAAGGCTAATTTCTGAGGGGTCTATTGTTATTTCATCGTTACCATTTCTGATTGATGAAATTAGAGATTTTACTCTTTTTTTTTTTTTGGTTAGGTTTGCCAAAGGTTTATCTATTTTAATGATCTTTTCAAAAAACCAACTCTTGGATTTATTGTTCTGTTGTATAATTCTTTTGTTTTCAATTTCATTTAATTCTGCTTTGATTTTGGTTCTTTTCTTCTGCTGGGTTTGGGTTTGGAGTGTTCTTCCTTCTCCAGTTGCTTAAGATGTCCATGAAGTTATTAACTTCATCTCTTTCCATTTTCTTGAGGAAGGCTTGCAGTGCTATAAATTTTCCTCTTAGGACTGCCTTTGCAGTATCCCAGAGGTTCTGGTAATTCATGTCTTGATTGTTGTTTTGTTCCAAAATTTGGTATTTTCCTTCTTAATCTCGTCTGTAACCCATCTATCCTTTAGCATAAGGTTATTTAGCTTCCATGTTTTTGTATGGGTATGCAGGTTCCTGTTGTTATTGAGTTCAACTTTTATTCCATGATGGTCTGAGAAGATGCAAGGAATAATTTCTATTTTTTTAAATTTGCTGAGGTTAGATTTGTGGCCTAGGATGTGGTTGATTTTGGAGTGTGTTCCATGGGCTGATAAAAGAATGTGTATTCAGTTTTGTTGGGATGAAATGTTCTGTAGATGTCTGTTAAGTCCAGATGTTGAATGGTTAAGTTTAAATCTAAAATTTCTTTGCTTAGCTTCTAACAGGGTGCTAACTGCTAACGGTTGTTAAAATCTCCAACTACTATGAACCTGGAGGAAATCAAGTTGCTCAGGTCTGTTAGAGTTTCTTTTATTAATTGAAGTGCATTCTGGTTGGGTGCATAAATATTAATAATTGAAATCTCATCATCATGAGTATTACCTTTAACAAATATGAAGTGTCCATCCACATCCTTCCTTATTTTGGTTGGTTTAAAGCCTATTGCATCTGAGAATAGGATTGCAATGCCTGCTTTTTTCTGCTTTCCTTTTGCCTGGAGTATAGATGACCATCCCTTCACCTTGAGTCTATATTTGTCTTTTAATGTAAGATGCAATTCTTGTATGCATCAGATATCTGGCTTGAGTTTTTGTATCCAGTCAGGCAACCTGTGCCTCTTTAGAGGACAATTTTTAAACCATTCACATTAATTGAGAATATTGATAAGCCTTTAGAGAGTCTGGTGGACATTTTTAATCCTTTTGCAACTGTGGATGTTGGAATTTGATCAAAATTTTCTGGGTGCATTTACTTTTGTGGTGGAGGATTACGCTGGTCTTTATGGAGGATAGGTCTGAGACTATCCTGGAAAGCTGGTTTAGTTATGGCAAATTTCTTCAACATGTGAATGTCATTGAAGTATTTAATTTCTCTGTCATAAATGAAGCTCAGTTTAGCTGGGTATAGGATCCTGGGTTGAAAGTTATTTTGTTTTAGGAGATTAAAAGTCAATGACCATCCTCTTCTAGCTTGAAAGGTTTCAGCAGAGAGATTTGCAGTTATTCTAATATTCTTCCTCTTATAGGTGATGGTTTTCTTTCATCTGGCAGCTTTCAGTATTTTCTCCTTCATATTAACTTTAGTGAAATTGATTATTATGTGTCTGGGGGATGTCATATTTGGGTTGAGTTGTGCTTGAGTTCTGAAACTGTCTACTATCTGAATGTCAGAGTCTCTTGGCATGTCTGGAAAGTTCTCCTTCATAATCTCATGGAGAAAAGACTGTGCCTTGTGAAGCCACTTTGTTGCTTTTGGGGATCCCTATAAGACGAATGTTGGTTTTCTTCAAATTATCCCAGAGCTCTCTGAGAGAGTGATCTGTTTTTGCCCTCTATTTCTCTTCCTCTTTGAGAGTTTGGGAATGTTCGAAAGCTTTGTCTTCAATGTCAGAAATCCTTTCTTCTGCTTGCTCCATTCTGTTGCTGAGGGATTCTACTGTGTTTCTCAGATCTTTGAGGGATGCAACTTCTTGTCTCAATGTGTCAAAATCTTTGGTCATTTGGTCTTTGAATTTGTTGAATTCTTGAGATATTTTTTGGTTACTGCTTGGAATTCTAATTCGATCTTATTTGCTATCCAGATTCTGAATTTGATTTCTAACATCTCAGCTATTTCTTTGTGCATGAGATCTTGCCCTGTGTCTGCCCCATTGATCCTTTGGGGAGTTTATGTACTCTGACTATTCATATTGCCAGAGTTTTTCTGTTGATTTCCCCTCATGATTTATTTTCACCGTTGGCCTCTGGCCGTCCTCAGAGTTGGGGAGGTTTCTCTCCAAGATTAAACCCCAGAGGGATTACTCTATTGTTTCTGGATCTTTGTAGGGAGTGACCCTGTGTAGTTCCTCTGGGGCTGCCCCAGCCAGGGAGTTCTGATTGTGGAAGCAGCTCTGGAGTGTTACACACCTGGATTCAGAAACAGGGTGGGAGGTGGTGCACACGGTTCTGGGGGTGCGTGCTGCCCATTGACTTTGGCACAGAGAGCCCAAGGCTCCAGAAGTCTCTGGCCAGGAGAAGGGTTCTGCGCAGAGGCAGTGAGGGCTCTGGAAGGCATGCAGCTACCAGAGTCCCTGGCCAGATGAGCGGGCCAGTGTGGAGGCAGGGAGGGTACAAGAGGGAGGACACAGCATTGCGTGGCTCTGGCAGTTCCTTGTCAGGGCATGCGGAGGCCCGGAGGGCACGGGTCATGGTTCGGGGGTCGTGGCTCAGCTTTTATGGAGGTCCTGGCAGCGCCATGCCCAGGAGTTTGAGGTTGCTATGAGCTGTGATGCCACGGCATTCTGCCCAGGGCAACAGCCCGAGGCTCCAGTGTGCCAAAACCAGTCTCACTCTGCCCCACAGGGTTAAGTCTGTAAGGCATCTCAATCCCCGCCTTTAGGGTGCTCAGTCACTAGGTTACTAGATCCCGCCCCCTCCTTGCTCTGCGACCCTGAGGGCGGAGCTTGCTGGGGCAGTTCTCTCACAATGGCTCCCTGCCGCCCCCAGTTGAACACTATTATCTCCATCCGGCTCAGCAGCTCAGTCTGGGGCCCTAGACAATGACCAAAGTTCTTGGCACTCCTGCTCAAGCTCTCCCCAAGGCAGTTTAACTGAGTGCCAAGTCCAAAAATACCAAAACAGTTCACAGGTAAGGCCTTTCCGGTTTGCACTGCTGCTTGTACTTATGGCTGCTAGTGGGATAAGGTCGATTGAACACATGCAACCACTTGCCAGTTTTCCACTGTTTTTGTCCTCCTCTTGGGGCCCAGAAGTCTCTTGCTGACTCCCTGTATCCTCAAATGGATGATTATAGGCAGATCCCACCAGCCAGAGATGCCTGGAGTCTTATCTCCTCAGACTCACCGTGCCCAGTTGCAGGGAAGCTGTTACTCAGCCACCATCTTGCTCTGTACCAAGAATCTTAAAATGGGTCATTTTGTTTTTTTAGTCACCTCCAGGAATACAGTCTAAGCAAATGCTTAGAAATGTGGATAGAAATCTATATGCAAAGATGTTGAGATTAATATATTTTAGCAAAAATTGTATACTTGAATGACACAAGGCAATTAAGGTGTCATGTAATAAAACATGTAGCTATATAAAATGTTTTATAAGAAACTAAATATAGTTTAGTTTATATTTAGTTTATATTATGTTTATATTTTATGTAAAAATTTATGTAATAATATTGAGTGATAACTTATGGATCTGAGAGTAGATGGACAATGACCACCACCCAGAATGATCTTGACTGGATAAAAATGGTGCATATTACATGATGTTAGAAGTACTTGTCTTTGATAATGTAATTATAGATGGCTTTTATTTACATACGTTTTCCTGTATTTTCTAAATAACCTGAACAATATTATTAGAATTTTAAAAATGCAAGTGTGTGTGGGGTAGATATAAAATAAACATTTTTAAGAAGATAATACGTACGTAAATGTGGATGTGATGTACTCCACAACAGAGTGGTAGGCTCTGGGTCTTAAGTGGCCCTCAGGGGCTGGTGTCCTTGCTTCACTGGACCAACAGGTGGCGCTGCAGCCCAGTGTACTGAGGCTCCCCGGACAGGAAGGTTAAGGCTGGGATTCCTGGGGCCTGTTGCAGGGCTGGACATTTTGGGGCTTTGTTCCTCTCAGTCTTCATCTCAGGGCTGACCCTTAGACTCATGAGAAAGCCAAGTCAAGCACCGTTGGAACTCAAGGGTCCTTCCTTGTCTTTTTGGGGTGTTTGGCATGCGTGTCCCTTACCCTGAGCCTCACTGTACTGTTTATACTTGGCCTAAAGGTGTTTACAGGAAGGTGCCCAGTGGTCACTGCTTAGAGCTCAGTTATAGATGACATGTAAAAGTAAGAGCCCCCTGAAATCCATAGTGACTTTTCCCTAGGAAGCCACAAATGTTGGTGTGCGAGGCTCTACAGCTTTGAGTTTTGGGGTCTCAGAGAGCCATCTCACCCACAGTGACTGACCCTGGGAGACCAGCTCAGGCCACAAACCAGAGAAGCACCATGTGTAGTTAGACCTGTGTTAGGAAGTGACCAGACGACATTTCTCTGCAGTGGGATGTGTACCTTGAATGTCTGGTATCCCTGCTCACCTAGCCTGCATTTTGGGTGCACACAGCCTTCTGTGGCTGAGGGTGCTGGCTGGGCTGGGCTGCCATTACTGCCTGCTTTAAGTTCCTCCACGTCCTCTTCAGACAGATGGTTTTCCTGGGACATCTATGGACATATCCTCAGGGCTCAGAGCAGTTGTTCTAGGGAGCAGGGAGGCTTTCCTGGGGGAGAGTGGGTCAAACTCCAAATAGTGGATATTGCAAAAACGCAGCTGCAGCCCAGTGAGGGGCCACCTGGGCTGCCACTAGGGCACCCACAGTGTGCAAAGCCAACCCGCTGCCCGTGCAGAAACTCTGGGGTAAGAACTAAGTCCTGGGGCTCGCAGGCTGTGTGCCCCTTACAACTTGCTTGGTGTGTGTTTGTCTGTTGGAGGGGTGTATTGTCGGACAATCCAAGAGAGGCTCAAGGAGTTGGAAGAAGAATTTCCTGTCACTTTTAATTGTCTTTTCCAATCCCTCTCCTTCCCTACTACCTATCCAGACAGTGTACTTTTGTTTGGCTTTTTTTCCTCCAGTAAGGATAGAAGGCTGTACAACTCTATGCTTTTATGTTTTGGAAAATGAGTTACAACCACTCGAAGGAACAGGTTACTTAGGTGAACTGTAAATAAAGAGATTGTATGGAATTTTAATGGTGAAAAAAAGCATGATTTCATCAAAGTGAACTATTTCAGGTGCAAAAACTTAAGTCTCTAATAAGCTTTGTCTCAGGTTGATAATGCTTGTACATGTTGATCTTGGAAATTCTTGAGGTACTTTTCAGAGAGTTGTGTACCATGGGCCCAAAAGAGATCAGCTCCCTTCTCTTAATATAATTTTCTTGGGGTTTTAAAAATGCATTTTTATTTTTTTTGTGAGATATACAGTAATGTTCTCCATAATGCATTCTTATTCCTAAAATAAATTGCTGTATTAAAGGTGTGTGCATATGACATTTTATTTGTTTTTGAAAGTTTTGAAGAGAAAAGAAGAATTCTTTTTTTCCTCTAAGTAACCTTTTAAATTTTGTTTTTAATTGCTTCCAGGTGGTTAGTATTCATTAATTATAAATTCAGTTAGTGAGCAAAATATATTTTCTGTGTGCCTCTTTCTTAGCAGTGCTTCTCAACCTGTGGGTTGCAACCCACAGGAACTGTATTAAAGGGCCGTGCTATTAGGAAGGGTGAGAACCACTGTTCTGTAAGAACCACACTAGATTGTTTCTAATTCTGAGTTTATATAAATGATGGTAATGAATATGTTTATCTGAGTAAAAAATTGCATTCTAGAACCTATTTTTCTGAATAATTTTCTATAATTAAAATAATCAGCACTTTCATAATCTGAGATTTATAGCAAGGATAATTTAAGCAAATTCCAAAAGTTTTGGTTTTAAAAGTAGTTCAAGAACTATTTTGCTCTACAAGGAGAGTTTATACAGCTTGTGCCTCTAAGCCTGGCTTCTTGTCATGCCTTTTTTAACATACTAGTTTTTTGTTTCAGTCCACATTTTAAAAAGCTTACCTTAGAGCTAAAATATTTTGTTAAATGTTTCTCAGCCTAGGGGATATGAGTAGTAGAAGTACTTCTTACAATTACTCTGTTGTACTGTTTGAATGTTTCACCAAATGCATGCACTAGCTTTCCAAAAATTAAATGGAAAAAGTTTCAATAATCAAATCAGTAAGATATTCTATGCCTTTTAATTTTTCATTAACATTTTTGCTCTTTTAATACTCTCAGGGTGGAATTAGACAAATCCATGTGAGAAATTAGAGAAGTGACTTATTAACTAAAGCATGCCTTTGTGTGCAGATACACCTTTGATAATTTATTTAGACCATTGTCCAAATCTAAAGTATTTCGGTTTTCAATCTAGAATGACTAAATTTATGGTTCACATGTCACTTGATAATAAAAGATCCTTTATGATTCTGAGAAATATTTGCTGTAACTGGTGAAATTGTACCTTTTAGATCATGTAATTCAAACTGTTAGCCAACAATTAGCCCTTATTTTTGTGTGGTTAAGTAACGGTGTTTTTTTACTCCAGGTGCTAGAGCAGGGTCTCCATGGCTGTGGAATGATCCAGCCAGGGCCTGGCATGGGAGGGTTTGGTTCCATCTCAATCTGCAATCAGACAGAAGTCTGTTTCTTATTTCTGTTATGCAACGTTGGCAGGGTGTTCTGCCTCTTTCCCTGAATATTCCTTGTTGTAAAAATGATATTTTGAAAAAATTTTAAAGGAAAAAAATTCACAATCTTCCACTTTCATAGAATAGTCTCAGTATTTTTTGTCTGTGTTCTTTGCAATCTTTTTTCATAAATGCATGTATTTTTACATAGAGCTGATTGTAAGAGGTATAGATTTCCACACTTTACTTTATAAATGCCTAGTAATTTATAGTTTTCTATAAATTACTAGTAATTTATAGTTTTCAGATAGACTTCAGAAACTTCCTCTCAATTGCCTACAAGTTTATCCATTAAATTGTCTTCCCATTATTTCTCTCAGCCATTTTATTTATTTTATTATTTCATTTTATTTTGTTTTATTTATTTTATATTTTATTTTATTCGAGGTGGGGTCTCACTATGTTGCTCAGGCTGGTCTCAAGAAATCCTCCCACCTCAGCCTCCCAAGTAACTGGAAATATAGATACATGTCACCACCTCTGTTCTTCTTTAATCATCTCTTCTATTGTTGGGCATTTAGGATTTTTCTGTTTTTTGAGACGGAGTCTCACTTTGTTGCCCTGGGTAGAGTGCTGTGGCGTCATAGCTCACAGCAACCTCCAACTGTTGGGCTTAAGCAATGCTCTTTCCTCAGCCTTCCAAGTAGCTGGGACTACAGGTGCCTGCCATAATGCCCAGCTATTTTTTTGGTTGTAGTTGTCATTATTGTTTGGCAGGCCTGGGGGGGATTTGAATCCGCCAGCTCCAGTGTATGTGGCTGGCACTCTAGCCACTGAGCAACAGGTGCTGAACCAGTTTTTCTAATGCCTGCTTGTCAAACCTTGAAATTATCAAATTAAAGGGAATGGATGGCATTTTAGTGGCTTTTGATATGTTACTAAACTCCCTTTCAAATGATTGTGCCAATTTGTTATGCCAATTAAGAATTCACAAGTATTATTTTCCAACCATGTGAAGATTATTTTGCAGTTTATTTCCACATATCCAAATCTTTCTTCTCCAACTAGCAAAAGCACGAGCTCTGAGGGTGAAGTAAGACATATACATACAATGTGTGTTTACCTTTACTACAAAGATCTTAGTGTCAGATATTGAATTCTATGCATATTCTCTCTGAGAATATGAGAAACAGAGATAACTGACTTAGCTCCAGGCCATGACTCTGGTGTTAGTTTTTATTTGATAGACTGATTAGGTAAGTTCTTTTGCCACAAACCTTGAGCAGTAAAGTGAAAACTTTGATTTTCTTTCTTTCTTTTCTTTTTCTTTTTTTTTGAGACAGCGTCTCACTATGTCACCCTTCGTACAGTGCTGTGGCATCACAGCTCACAGCAATCTCAAACTCCTAGACTTAAGCAATTCTCTTGCCTCAGCCTCCCCAGTAGCTGGGACTACAGGCGCCTGCCACAATGCCCAGCTATTTTTTTGTTGCTGTTGTTGTCATTGTTAGCAGGCCTGGGCCAGGTTTGAACCCGCCAGCCACTGGTGCATGTGGCTGGCATCCTAACCACTGAGCTATGGGCACCGCCAAAACATTGATTTTCTGTTTCCACGACTGTAGACATCTGTCCAGAAAGAGGGAGTTGGGGGAAATGCTTCCTGCTGGTCTAATTCTGAACATGGAATCAGTAGGAAAGTAGACCTGGGAGCCCATCAGACAGGAAGAAAACAGTCTTGGTTCACACTGTTGGCAGGGTCAGGGAAGCACAGACAGAATTCTACTACCATTGCTGGGAGTTGTTCAGAAGGTCATGTTCAACAAGCTTGCAGAGCACTTTCCTCGTCATTATTTGTGTGACCATTACTCAACGTGGTATAGAATGTAGTTAAGTGCTTTATACCCAGTTTTATACCGAGACTTATTTTTGATGGGTCAAATGACTTAGCATCACACAGAAGCAGAACCAGAACCATGAATGAGTCTGTTTTCAAACTCAGTGTTGTTTTCTGTTTTATTTCCATTTTAAGCTACTTAACTATTTCAAAACATGTCATCGGAGGGTAGAGCTCTCTCATGCAGCATGCACAGCACAGGTGAAAGGAAAACTAGATCAGTCACCTGGGCAGTTTTGCCCAATGTTGACGCTCAGATCAGGATACTCAGGGGTTTCTAGATTTATGTTTGCTTTCAACTGCATTGCTTAGATAAACTGGATAATCTCCTAAGCTCGTTCTTGGACTCCCTGGGTGTATTTTCCATGTTCGTGAGGGTGGGAATGTCTTTTAGGTGGTGAATTCCTGAAGATCTGTGGAGGCACAAGGCCATGCACAGCAGGGGAGTCACAGCTCAAGCTACAAGATGGGCCTGGTCTGTCCTGGGTGGAATCGTTATTGCAGTTTCTCGTTGGCCACTTATCTTCCTTAGAGCAATACCGCTTTTCTTTTTTTTAATTTCAGAATATTAGGAGGTACTTGTGTTTGGTTTACATACTTTGTTTTTATAGAGATTAAGTCAAAGTTATACTCCTAAGTTACACATCCAGATAGTGTGCATTGTACCCAATAGGTGTGAATTTACCTGTTCCCTTCTCCCTCTTCCCCCTGCTCGATTTTCATTGAGACTTACTTCCAAATGTGAACTTAAATGGTGATTGATTAGTTCCAATTTGGTATGGAGCATGTGTGTTTGTTTCTCCATTCTTGTGATGGTTCATTTAGAAGAGTTGTTTCCAGTTTCCTCCAGGTTGTCCAAAAAGATACTTGGTTGCCTTTTTTTTTTTTTTTGTGGCTGAGTACTAGTCCATAGCATGCATATACCACATTTTATTAATCCATCCATATATTGGCAGGCACTTGGGTTATTTCAGAGCAGTGCCTCTTTAAATGCTTTTTTGTCTGATAATGTTTAAAAAAATCTTCTCTAAGCAGAATGCTGATAGACTTGTTTTCATATTAAAGTGGTTATTTCCTTATGATAAACTGCAAATCATGCTCAAAAAAATGACCTTAACAATTCTTCAGATTGCCATGCAGGGATCGTAACATTTGAGATGTGGAATGGGGCTTCACAATCACTCAGCCCAACCCTCTCATGTTACAGACAGGAAACCAAGGCCTGGGGACTCATCGAAGATTGTGGTGACCAGAGAAGGACTCCAGTCACTGTTTTAATAACTGCATAATGAACATTGGATGTTTGCTGCTCTTTTACAAAAGGAGAGTGGAGAAGACAAAGGGAAAGTACCCCAGTTCAGAAATCAGAAACAAAAAATAATTATAATCACAGGAGCACTTAACAAGTGCTTTATAATTTATAAACTCCTAAACACACAGAAGCATAACATGAATTTGTAAAATAAGGCTTATTTGATAGTTTATGAAATAGAGCCTTAGTTCACGAATACTTTTGCTTCTTTATAGTATTACAGTAATTTGTTGTGAGATTCTGAAGTGATTTCTGAATTATCAGAAGAAAATTGTAAAGAGTTGAAATCAGACCTACTGGCTTTCTTTTGCTTCTGTCATGATCTTTTTCTAAAATCTATTCAATTTAACTAGAATAACTCATTCCTTAAGTAAGGCAGCTAACATGGAGTTTTTTGAGGTTACTTAACAAATTTTAGCAATTTTCTTGGCCTTGTATCAAGAATTTTTAATTCATCTTTTGCTAAAGAGAAAGGATTTGTGGATTTTGATAACTGCACACGATAGATTTCTTTTTTTTTTTTTGAGACAGAGTCTCATTTTGTCCCCTTGAGTAAAGTGCTGTGGCATCATAGCTCGCAGCAACCTCAAACTCTTGGGCTCAAGTGATCCTCTTGCCTCAGCCTCCCAACTAGCTAGGACTACAGGCACCTACCCCAATGCCGGGCTATTTTTTTTTTTTAGAGACAGGTCTCACTCTTGCTCAAGCTGGTGTGGAACTCCCGAACTCAAGTAATCCACCTGCCTTGGCCTCCTACAGTGCTAGGATTACAGGCATGAGCCACCACCTCCAGCCCACAAAATGGATTTTAAATCGTCAGGTTTTGATAGAGCAAGGAGGTCAAATGAACAACTTACACTAACATTTACAAAATGCTTCGAATTTGAGAGGCAGGTTGTTGGAAGAAGGAGTTTCTTTACGGAGCGGCCTCTGTATCACTGATGGATGTCTGAGGATAGGATTTATTGCTTATATTCTGATATGAAGGGACAGCGGTGAAACATTTTGTAAAGCTATGTTCACATCTAGGTTGATAAAAATAACAAGAGAAGTTACCTTTCCCTGCGCCCTCCTCTGTCTAGGTGCTGTCAAGTTGTCACTATCCTCATGGTAACCTTCAAACAAGTGTTCTTTTGTGATCTTAAAAAAAATATAAATGAGGAAACTTGTGCCTATAATTCTAGCATTCTGGGAGGTTGAGGCAGGAGGATTACTTGAGCTCAGGAGTTCGAGACCATCCTAAGCAAGGGCATGACCCTGTCTCTACTAAAAGTAGAAAAAATTAGCCAGGTGTTGTGGTGGGTGCCTATACTCCCAGCCACTAAGGAGGCTGAGGCAGGAGGATCTCTTAAGGCCAGGAGTTTGAGGTTGCTGTTAGTGAGGCTGATGCCATGGTACTCTAAGCTTGGGCAACAGATGAGGAAACTGAAGTTCAGATAGCTTTAGCAAGTTACTCAAGGCCAGATAACCAAGTTGTGGCAGAGATGGATTCAAAGTCAGGTCTGCTTGGCTCTAAAGTCTGGAATCTTTTCATTGTAATTATATTATTATACTGAAGACACTCTGATTAAAATATTTTTCTGGGGCAGCGCCTGTGGCTCAAAGGGCTAGGGCTCTGGTCCCATATGCCAGAGGTGGTGGGTTCAAACCCAGCCCTGGCCAAAAACCACCAAAAAAAAAAAAAAAAAAATATTTTTCTGCTTTCTTTGACAATTTATTCCCCAGATCTAACCATTTTATTTTTCTGGCCTCGCTGGGCAGGGAGTGTGCCTCTGACCAGCCCATGGCTGTGCTGCACCCTCTCGTGCTCACCGTTCCTCCTACTTACTCCACACACAGTGAGGCTACACATGAGCCAGGGCGTTAAACAGTCCTCTCCTCTGACTTGACTTGACTTTTCCTTTTGGTACCATAAGGATAAGCTTTGGAGTAGCTGAAGAGGGAATCTTAGGAGCAAAGGCTCCCCACCCCCACGGAGTGCACACCAGCAACTTTTGGTTCCTTCACTGCTTGAGCAACCTGTGACCTTGACCCTCATGCCAGCCCCATAGTGAGAAAAGCCTGTTTTCATTTCTTCTTTTGCCAAGCCCATCTGGATAGAGCAGGTGCAAGTCTAGTGCTTAAAATAGAAGCCTATTTTTCCGTGTGACGTGGCCCTGTGGAAACCCCCTTGCTTCTTTGCCTGTTGTTCAGGTGAATGAGATGATGAAGATACCTCATTGTTTACTGTGGCATTTTCTTCACTTCCATGAGATCTTTCGTTTCTCAGTTGACTTCTCTAGTTTCTTCATTTGTAAAACACAGGACTTGTTCTTTGTAAGTTCAAGGGTCCCTCCTGTCTTTGATATTCTCTGTTTATGTATCTGATTAGGCCTCAGATTTTGGAATTTACCATCTCTGTCTTGTTTACTTCTCCCAGCAATGTTATTTTAGCAGGAATAGCTGTAACTAAACATTATTCCCCTATCTGAACAGCCCTATTTGCTCTCTACCAGCAACCCTCTCTAAAGCAGTGGGTAAGCACCAGTTAAAACTTTAAGTGTTGACTTTGTGCTTAGGGTCACAGAGAACTATAGGTGATTTAATCTAATATTGGGAGGGATTGTTTCCATGACAACTATTCTTCCTTTTTTCCTTAAAAACTAAAGATTCCTCTCGAGAGTTCTAAATCTTAAGAGACTGGGCTTAAAGGGAATGGTATTTATAAAATTTCTCTGGCTTTCTTTTCTGAGAGCAAAACTCCTGAGCCTCTGTATCCTTCTTTGTAAATTAGGAATAGTAATACTTCCCATGGCGTTATTGTGGGAATTTAATGAAAGAAAGGGTGTGGCACTGCTTAGCAAGTTCTGGCAAGTATTAGAAAATGCTTGTTAACTTAGGGTCAAATAATAAGGTTCATTTTCTCTGCTCTTGAGTGCTAGCTATGGATTAACTCTGAGACTGAAGAATAAGCTTAAGATGGGTGCTCTGATTTCAAGAAGCTAGCAATATTTTAGATGGAACAAAAGGAATACATATAAAACAATTAGAGAACAGCTTATATCAAGAAAATCCTTTAAATGCTGCATTGAGAAGAAAGTACCCCAAGCAGAGCAGGCAAATTCTCACAATGATCATCTCCAAAGGAAGTTTTCAGGAAGAATGGAAGTACCATACCAGTACAGCTGGCTATCCTGAGAAAAAGTCAAGACCACAGGTTATGGGTTGCAACAATGAGGCAAAGACTAAGTAAATTATGTACTGTTGGTGAGAAAGAATGCTGTGGTGTACATCATTCAAAATGATCAACATAATGTATAAGTGGAAAAAGAAGTGCAATGATATAATAGCAAGTGAAAGAAGTTGAACACAAAATTGTAGTAAGGGTGTGGAGATGTATAGGTAAAGGTTAGAAAAGAATATGATGTGATAAATTAATGTATGTGTTAGGGTTATGGATTTATGGATGAATTTCCAAACTATTTCTTTTATTAGGCTTTCACTTTTGATAAATGACATAGGCCAAACAGTTTGAATAATTTCACATTGAACGACGACTTGGATAATATACTAGCCCCTGAGTGAAAGCTCCATCCTTCTCTGGGGCAAGACGTCTTCTCTGGTCTTCATTGTGACCTCTGCCTTGAATGACTCAATATTTTAAGAGAAAACAGTGCAACAAATCCAGCAGGTGATGAAATCCTCTCTCTAACATTTACATTTCTGTGGCTATTCTTTCTCAAATTCCCTACAATCTGATCCCAAATCCAAATGAAGGGAGAAGTTCCAGGAGCTCTGATGATAGCTGCCTCAAGGATTTGTCTTGCTACTTCTTTGGGACATACCTGGTTCTCCCAAGAATTAGTCAGCTCTAATGGAGGCACATATCCCTTTAAGAAAAAGCAGTGTCCACTGCCAACTTAGCCAATGGATAGTTCAGGAGGTGATTTACATTTCACTTTGGCAGGTGAAGCCTTCATTTTCAAAAAATCTCCCTATTAACTTTCCTTAAAAATGTTTTGACTTTTCTGGAATGCATGGACTCCATACTGTAACAGCTCTGTAGGCAGTAATGCATACTTAGGGCTGGCCCTTCCACGGCTTGAGTAGGTGGGCTCTTGTTAAGAGAAATAATCTGAGGAGAAGCAATACAACTGTAGCTGGGACTACAGGCACCCGCCACAAAAACTTAGATAAACCACCTCAGTGGTCTTCCAGATTTCAATATTATTCCAGTCATGTTAGTTCAACCTTGTGCAAGTCAATCCAGTGCCAATTAGTCCAATCTAATACTGGGGTGATTTTTGCCAAAGAATCTAAGGATTAAATCATTTTCTCCTGAGTTAGAAGTTAAAGTCCTTGTCTTCTAGTCTTCCTGCCTGTGGCCCTTTCTTTCCCCACCTGCCAACATCTCAAGGCCTGTTTGTCTAGGTTGCTTGAGAATACAGAGTATAGGAAGGAGACTGGAGGGAGAGCCTTGAGTCTTGGGTGGTATTCTTGGTTCAACTTCAAATAGTAAGAGTGTCGAACAGGTCAATCAATAGCTTCAAGCCTCAGTCTCCTTATTTGTTAAAATAAAGAGATTAATCTGGTTTTTTTTTGAGCCACTTTTTTCTAGTTCTTATAGTCTATGAACTTATCTTCAGCTCTTTTGTCTAATATTTTATAAAATTAACTCTAATCTAGCCCCAATTACTCTGTTATTTTTAGTTGGCTCTTTTCAGAGCATTAGTACCTAATTCATATTATTATAATTTTTCTTTGTATCCTAAAGAATTTTTTCCGGCAAAGTTGGTATTTTTTCTTTTTCTTTCTTTTCTTTTCTTTTTTTTTTATGGATTCCTTAAGGATAGGTGTTGTGATATTCATGTGCTTATATTTCCTCACTATACCCTGCATTCTCAGACCCTTGTCAAAACAACATATTTCTTGGTGATTTTATCCTTTCTTTAGACTATTTCTCATTTCTATAATGTGGTTATAACTCAAGAGTAAAAAATTATCAACATTTTAAATAAACTCTGGAATTCTTATAGAGCTAATATTTCTTTTTGAGTCAAGGTTGGAAATAATTTCACACAGAAGTTTTTTTATAAAACAAATTTATTCTTATAACTACATGAATGAGGATATTTGACAAATTTTCTGGAAAAGACATACAAAAGTTTTTTTTTTTTTTCCAATTGTGAAAGAGCAATAATTCTAAGTTATTCAGAGAAAATAAGTAGCATTTCTTTCCTGGTCAACTCAATGAACTCTTACCTGTGGTCAAATCACTCTACTCTAAAGTGGACTAGTCCTCTTGACTCTGTGAGGGATCACTGAATGTGCGCATCAGTGGTGAGAGTAGCTATGGTGCTAGGAAGGGGTAGTGTTGTGAAGTGGGACTGGATTATCTAAGTTATCATGAGAAATGAAAATTTATTGCTAGCTGGCTGGTTCAGAAGGTACAATCTCCTGTCTCTACATGAAACATTATTTAGAACTCAGGGTATCACAGAGCTGGTATCCTGCATGAGTACAGCAGAAGCAGAAGCAAACCAGTCCCTGAAGTCACTTTCCACCATATGGAAAGTAGATTACAAGTGCAGCGGGACTCTTCAGGGAGGCCTTGACCAGTGGGTCCAATGGTGATGTTCTAGGCGGATGGTTGTATGCAGCAAAAAGGCTCAAACTCAGAGGAAGTGTGTCTGAGATAACCTTTTACACTTGGGCAAGTCTCGATATTTTTGGTCCTGTTTCTTCAACTGTAAACTGGATTAGTAATGACACACTCTGTGAGTCAGTGCATTCAAAAAACAAACACTGTTCACACATAGAAAAACAACTGCACAACTATCCTATAATCACCAATTCATTTATGCAATTATCAACAATTCATTTGTTTTTTCAACAAATGCTTCTGTAACCAAGGTGCTGTGCTTTGTGCTAAGCACTGCAATGAGTATAAAATTGAGTAAAGATCAATTTGCAAAAATTCTACTTCAGGTTTTCAATAAACGGTAGGTGAATCATAAATTGAAATGTGGAAGTAAAGAGTAACTTCCTATAGATCCCCTAGCTACTATTTGGACCCTCAAATGTTCTGGTATAGTTTCTAAGAAGAACAGTACCAGTTTCTATATGATGGATGAAAGGCCTGGCCTTTTAGGAGGTTATATTTTTCCAGAAAATAAAGACAGAGATGCTTAGAACTTACATAAATCAAATACATCAGTGATGGATGGTATGTAGTGAATATAGTGATGTGGGGAATCAAAGAGAGAATGAACTTTGGGTGAAATCAAGAGAGTTTTTCAGATGGCCTTCAGGGGAGGTGGGATTTCTTTAGGTCAGCTGGAAAGAGAATCAAGCTTTCATTGTTCAGATGTACCTAAAGGTAAATGGGTCATAAGAGTTATGAAGCTACCCACTTTGATAGTGTTACATTTGATACACTGTTTTTGTCTCATTATTTTGGTGTGTGTCACAAATCTGACAACATGGTGACAATGCTATTTGCAACTGTCTATCAGATAATCCTAATGAAAATATAAGTTTTAGGAACTTAATTTTACTTATCAATTTATACTATAGATTATAGTATTTGAAAGAAGCATAATTCTTTTTCTTCTGTAATAATTGGGAATTACTGTATTTCTGAGCAACAATGCTCCGGTTGAGGCTGAGGGTGGAGAGAGGCAGCTGCATAGGGTGGGACGCAGTCTAGACAGGAGCATGTCTGTGGCCATGTGTGCGTGTTGGAGTGGGTCTGGGAGGACTGGATTGTGTCATTTTTCACTTATGTCTATTTAGCTTCTCCTGTTTCAAGGATTTTTGATTTTGTACCCAATTTAGGAGGCCTTGTCTGTGTTCTCAAACACTGATGGTCTTACAAGTGTGGTTGGGGGTGAGGGGCAGGGAGCCGAAGACAAGCTCACATAAGAGCAGAGAGCCTCAGAACCTTCTAATCCATCGGGTATAATGGCTCCCTTCTTTATAGCAGCACTTTGAGGAAATCTTGCCATCTCTGGGTGGACTTCTCTGGTTGATAGAGTCAATGGAGATTCTTTAATAAGAATTATGCCATCTAGAAATGGAGTCTTGGGACAGTGAGTGGTAGACCAACTGATGGACATCTCAACCCACAGCAATTCTCCTAATTCCTCAGCCAGGACACTCTGTGTTAGGATTCAAATTCTTCTCAGGGCCTAACCAGTCTCTTTCTATTTCCCTCCGTTCTGAACATTCTTATCTCTATTATCTTTATCTTTCTGTCAGCTCTCTTCCTTGTTCACTCCCTTCTAATCCTTTTGAAAGTTTTTATTGTACACACATAGAATTAAATTATAAGCATTAATTTGTTAAATAAAATGCTGCATATGAATACGCTCACACCCATGGAATATTTTCTATTTCTTAATCAAACGAAGAAAAAAGAGAATTTGGAGGAACATAGAGGACTAGGCAGATTATTTGTTTGGGTCAGTGATCCTTAATCTAGAACTTCCTCATGTCTAGAGTATTATCTTTGGTAGATGACCAAAGAAAATAAACACTGGGGGCTGGGCACGGTGGCTCAAGCCTGTAATCTTAGCACTCTGTGAGGTCGAGGCGGATAGATCACTTGTGCTCAGGAGCTTGAGACCAGCCTGAGCAAGAGTGAGACACCATCTCTAAAATTAGTGTGGTGTTGTGGCAGGCAACTGTAGTCCCAGCTACTCAGGAAGCTGAGACAAGAGGATTGCTTTCGACCAAGAGTTGGAGGTTGCTGTGAGCTATGATGTGCTCACATTTCTTTTGTGAGCATAAGAAAATAAGTTGGTAAACAATGTCAGGAATCAAAATATGCTCAACCCAATCTCTTATGACCTTGGCTTCACTATACTGAGGCACTCTATGGAGGGTACTCTACTGAGGGCAACAGAGTGAGGCTGTATCTCAAAAAAAAAAAGAAAAGAAAAAAGAAAGAAAATATACATTGGAAGCCCTATATGTGGGTCTGTAACAGCACAGTGGAGGGTACAGTGAAAATGGAACAGGAGTGGGTAGGAGGGCCTTCTCATTGTATTCCAGTCCAGGGAGCAGATTTGAACTTTGACTTAGTAAATGTGGCTCTGGAAGGGCTCAAGGCAAGTGTTTGTAGATGATGGTCAGGCCCTCGAGGACAGGGGCTGCCATGTCTTCTCTTCCTTGTGCACCTTCCCTCATCTGCCTCCCATCCTATAGCCATGAATCAGGTGCTCATAAGTGTCCCTCAGTAGGATGAAAGAATTCAGGGATACAAGGGGGGCCAGGGTCGTAAGAGACTGGGTTGGGTATATTTTGATTCCCAACATTGTTTACCTACTTATTTTCTTATGCTCCTTTATCTGTGACAATAGTTTTTTCCTTGTTATTTGTCTCTTTGCATAATGAAGGGGGAAAGAATAGTTCCAGTCCTTAGAGGACTTCATTAGTCATGCCATCATTTACCTGACCACAAGCCAAGTAGGCAGGAAGGCAGATCTCAATTGTCATGCAGCTCAAAATGATTTTGTGATGTTGTAGAATCCAGAGGCGCTTTTCACACAAAGATACAACACACACCTTTATCTCACTGCCTCCCTGGCTTAGAAGCTGGAGGGTTGGGCCACTTTAAATTATATACTAATGACTGGTGCTGATGATCCTCGTGTCTTTGTTTTCAGTATGAAATACTAGATATTTGAGTAATGCACCTTCTGTCTTAGTGCTGTGACATTTTGTAAGTTGCATTATGGCATCAGGCAGGATGGATTGTAAAGAAATACATTCTACTGACCTGGATACTTATCCCTGTGCGTGAGGTACAGTATCTTCAAATAACGCCTATGTTGTGGCTCTATGTCTTCATTTTTTAGATCGAGAGATTTTTCTCACCATTACCTGACAACTAGGTAAGGATGAACAGAAAGACTATAGTGTGTTATTGCATATTGAAGGAAACAAAGGTTTCAAGCTAAGGAAGCATATCTTCTGAGTTCAACCATAAAACCCAAAAACTTGTTAATAACTGAGAACATGAAAAGATCAAGGCTTGAGTACATACTCTGCACCATGCCCTCTACTAAGTGGATTATACACAATATTTTATTACTGCTCAGAGATGTTGAGATCAAAGTTTTATTGTTATTGCTTCATTATAAACAAAGAAGCCAAGACTAAGAGGGGGTAAATAAGTTTATAAGTGATGGATTCCCATGGGAGAGCTCACTAACCCATGGCTTCCCAATCAAAAGGCTAGAGCATTGGAATGACTTGTGAAGATACCTTGGTGTTAACATAATTTGCAGGTTGGCTAATATCTGGACAGAAAATATGCATCTTCTCTGACCTCCCACATGTGGTGGGTGCCCCTCCTGTGCCCTTCCATACATCTCTGGAGACACCCCAATTGCTCTGTGTTGCAATTTATAGTTACTTATTTCCACACTAGATTGGGAGCTTCTTAAGGTTGAGAGCTCTGTCTTGTCTGCCATGTTATCTGTAGAATTTAGTATAGAGCCAGGCATAGAGATGCCAGTAATTCCATGAAATGAGTGAAAATGGGCATCCATACAGCCAAGCATATGAACAAGTTTTTCCTATAGCAGTTAGTGTTGTTTGGTGCAAAGGGGCCAACAGCTAGCCATGTGACTTGAGGAAGGACCAACAGATGGGGGAATGGATATGTGGGTGGGTACATGCATGGGTGGAAAGGGAATGCAACAGAAGAGAATGCTTCTGTCATGGGCTTAGGAAGTTTACTGAAATATATTCTGCAATGTTGTTATATATAGTTCATCCTTCTCCTTCCCAGCCTCTCATCCCTAAGATGACCAAACTTTTTAACATAAACTGCTTCTTGCTGCTCTCACATGCTTCCAGGGCCTCTCTGGGCCACATGAAGCACCTGCTTGCTCACAGCCTCCTCCTCACATGCAATTATGTGGGTCCCATTGCCACATCAGACCCCTTAGAGGACACTGACTAGTCTAGGCTAAGATTTTTCCATGAGGAGAACCCTAGGACTAGAAATGGGGCAGTGGACCTTGGTAAGGTGATGTCAAGCAAGCTTGGGGTTGGTGTCACTTCCACCCTAGTGATGGACACAACCTTGGGCCAGGTGCTGTGGGGGCCCCAGGTGCATGGGGGTTTAGAACTTCTGAAAGGGTTTGGAGCTCTCCACCCAGCCTGCTGGAGGAGGATGGGCACGAAAGCAACAGATGTGCTCAAGGTTCTGTTTTCAGTTCCTCAAAGCATCTTCTCCTTGATCAAAGCAGTGTGACCGTTACTATGACAGTTTCTATCTTGGTCTCTGGGACTCTCCCTCATACGGTGGTGTTACTTTTTAAAATCTTTTTAGGCAAGTCACCATGAAACTCAGTAATAACCAAACTGGGGTGGAGATGGCTGGGGGCCTGGTTGGGGCCGGGGTACTAGGATAATGATAGTAGAAGATGTTGGGGTACCCAGAAGGACCTTTGGCTAACGAGTTATTTTTCCAAACAAGACCAACATTCCTCCTAGTTGTCTTAGGCCTGGTTGACCCTCCATTTTTGCAGTGGTTTACTGTTTCTTCCCCTAAGATGTTTACAATTAGCTCTTTATTGCACCTAATAAAAACAAAACAGGCAAAATGCTGACCTCAAATTTCAAATATATCTCTAAGTGATCAGGTTGAGTCACTTAATGACCACTCTAGATTTTCCTCACCTGTTAAATGAGAGATGTTATTTCCAATCTCCTTTCTTTATTTTAAGACTCACTGATACTTTGCCCCTGAAAATGGCAACCATGAATAGTAGTTATTGAGGGACCAGAGCTGTATTTTAGAGTGAGGGCTCTTGATAAGGCTGCCTGAGCTTGAATCCTGGTTTGCAGACTTACTGATTGTATGATCTTGGATGTCATATATATATATTTTAAGTCTTAGTTTCCTTAACTGTAAAAAGGAGATAATGCAAGCTGGGCCAGGGGCCCCATCCTGTTGGAGGATTTGGTGACATGATGCTTGTCAGTGTTGAAAACTGTTACAAGTTGTGATGTGCTAAGCTACCAACAGGTTCATAGATGTTCTCCTCTATGCCGATTTGTTTTCCATTTTGATCAACAATATTTCATTGCTTTGTTGTAGGTTGGGAGCTCTTTCTCATTTGTTCTTGAACCCATGGTGAAATAAAAGCTTGTGTGTTTTCTTGAGAAGAAACCATAGACAGGGAAGGGCCTTATTCACCATCCAGTATGACCTTGTTATTAGTTGTAAAGGAGCTGACTGAGGCCTAGCTGTCACCATTACAAACCAACATTATTGGACCTACACAGAATGTACCATGTGTAAAACTATGGAAAAACATGAATATTTGAGCTTGACAACGCTGGTTTCAGTTTTGATTCTGTCTTTTACTAGCTCTGTAGTTTTTTTTTTTTTTTGCAGTTTTTGGCCAGGGCTGGGTTTGAACCTGCCATTTCCAGCATATGGGGCTGGCACCCTACTCCTTTGAGCCACAGGCGCTGCCTGCTCTGTAGTTTTTAATGTGTTCCATAACCTTTCTTAGCCTTAGTTTCTTCGTCTACGAAGCAGGCTACTGCAAGACACCTTAGTGTGTGGTGTGAGGGTCAAAGGGGTCATAGAGATGGCAGTGCTGACAAATGTCTCCCCACTCCACTGCCCCCTCCTCTCTGCCATCCCCTTTCTTACTGTGTGCAGAGAATCTTGCTGAACACAAAAAGTTTCAGCCACAGTTGGGAAAGAGAACCTTACCATAAAGAGAAAAATAATTGCATGGTAGTAGTAGTAGGGGCTACTCAAAACCTGAGAAGAAATTGGGAGGTGAATGGAAGGAATGATAAAAGGTGTTGGGGACAGACAGGGAACAGAGAAAGAGGGAGGGAAGAGGGAGGATATTGTTTATCCAGGGACAATGGGGAAAGGGTGAGGGGAAGGAGAAAGAGGAGAGGAAGGGTTGAAGGTAGGGTAAAAAATCAGAGAAGTAAGGTGTCTCTGAACAGCAGGGGTATCTTCTGGGGTGTCTATGGGGGCACTTTTTAGGGAAGGAGCCAGCAAGTGGATCCCCAGGGAGAGGAACTGGTGGGTGGTGAGGAGTCCCTCCTGTGAGAGTCACTCCTCTGCTCCATCTTCTTTTTCCTTAGCCTTGTCCTACCTAGGCTAGAGCCTTCCCTTGCTTGCTTCAATCTACAAGGTCTTCCTGAATTTTTAACCCTATAAAATCTAAGCAATATACCTTGGAGAAGTCACACAGAATTCCCAGCCCATCTGTGGACCTCTCTGCATCTGTGCCCTGGACACTCCCTTCTCTTCTGTTTCTATGGGTGAACCCTCTATGATCCTAGCTAAGGGCAGCATCTCTACCTTCACCCACCCTGCTCACCGACTGAGGGACATCGCTCCAGCCATTTTCTCCTCTTTTTCCCACAGCACCGATTTGCCCTCTCTCCTGCATCATTCTCATCAGCATTTAAAGGTGCTGCCATTTCTCTTGATTAACAACTACAGACCCAAATGAAAGAAAAACACAATTAAATTCAAGAAAGGGGGATGAAGTTTGGTAAATTCCCACCTAATGGGTATGATGTAGGGGTATATAGCAGACTTCCTGGGAGACGGACTCAACTACAACTTGAACTTTACCTTACAAATGCAAACAAAGTAACCTAATCATATGTACCCTGATATTAACCCCATATTAAAAAAAAGTGCTAATACTTGTCTTGATTTGAACATACCCTCTGTAGACACCATTTCCCCCATATGTTACTGCCTCATTTCTCTCCTTCCCCTTTCCAGTTCTCTCCTTGAAAGAATTGTCCTGCAATCTGTCTCCAATTTCTTTGCTCCCATTCTTTTAGGACCCATTCTGATCTTACTTTTGCCCCTGCCATTCATGAGTGAGGAATAACCATGGAATGAAATAGCTTAGAAGTAGACCCAACTTACGACAATTAAGTTTGTGAACTTGCCACTGTGTGCTTATGTTGGCAGCATTGTACAAATAGCTCAGTATGGTTTCATAACCTTAGTAAACCAGTGTCTCATAGCTGTGTTCACGTCAACGTGTGGCAGTGTCTTGCCGAGTGGTGTTCATTATTGTTGTTGCATATTATTGTGTGCTGACACGAGAATATCAGAGCTTGAAATAGAGTAACAAACAGACATTTCTAAGTATCTTGTTAAACTTGGAAAGAGTGGAAGTGAAATCAGGGATATGTTAGTCCAAGTTTATGAGGATAATGCTGTAAAGAAAGTGGTAGTGTGCAAATGGAGTAAACATTTTTTTGAGGGGGAAGAAAGTGTCTCTTATGAAGAGAGGTCAGAGCTGCCAGTAATGAGCAGAACTTATGAAGACATTGCAAAATTTCATTGCACCTTGTGTCAAAATTGTCGGCTGACTGTGACAAGCATAGCAGACCAAGTAAACATAGAGAAATAGGAAAATCTTAACTGACAATCTTGGCCAACTACTCATGGCTCTTGTATCATGACAGTGCATCAGCTTACATGGTACTGTCTGTGAAGGAGTTTTTAGCTAGTAAACAGATAACTGTATTAGAATACCTTCCAAGCTCACCTGATCTGACCCCCAATGACTTTTTTCTTTACCTGAAATAAAGGAAGTATTGAATGGAAGACATTTTGATGACATTGAGGACATCAAGGATAATATGACAACAGCTTTGATGGGCTATTCCAGAAAAAGAGTTCCAAAATTGGTTTGCAGGGTGGACTAGGCACTGGCATGAGGTGATCATAGTGATGTTCAGTAATGAAGTATATAGAAATTTTCCTACGATGAGTTCATGAATTTAATTGTCATACCAGGTATGACAATTTTTTTTTGACAATTTTTTAATTTTTTTGAGACAGAGTCTCAAGCTGTGGCCCTGGGTAGAGCACTGTGGCGTCACAGCTCACAGCAACCTCAAACTCTTGGGCTTAAGTGATTCTCTTGCCTCAGCCTCCCAAGTAGCTGGGATTATAGGTGACCACGACAATACCTGGCTATTCTTTTTTGTTGTTCTTGTTGCAGTTGTCATTGTGGTTTTAGCTGGCCTGGGCCAGGTTTGATACTGCCAGCCTCTGTGTACGTGGCCGGTGCCCTACCCACTGAGCATGGGTGCCGCCAACACCTGGTATATTTTCTTTTTTTTTTTTGTTTTATAGAGACAGAGTTTCACTTTATGGCCCTTGGTAGAGTGCCGTGGCATCACACAGCTCACAGCAACTTCCAACTCCTGGGCCTAGGCGATTCTCCTGCCTCAGCCTTCTGAGCAGCTGGGACTACAGGCGCCCGCCACAATGCCCGGCTATTTTTTTGTTGCAGGTTGGCCGGGGCTGGGTTTGAACCCGCCACCCTCGGTATGTGGGGCCGGCGCCCTGCTCACTGAGCCACAGGCGCCACCCCCTGGTATATTTTCAATTGATTTTCAACAAAGGTCCCAAAACAATCTAATGAGGAAAGGAAAGTTTTCTTAAACAGGGCTAGAACAGCTATATACCCTTACGGAAAAAAACAAAAAAACAAAACTTGACTCTTATTCTATGCACACAAATGAATTCCAAAGGGATCAAATTTGAGCTCCTGGTATTTTCTCCTAACTCCATGCCTTTGATAGGCTTCTCATTTCAATTAAGGCAAATCTAGCCTGCTAAATTTGCTCAGGATGAAAACCCTGGATTCCCTGTTGAATCTTTTCTCCCCACACCCTCCCTATAAGTCACCATGAGACTACTTCAAACATAGCCTGTGTTGCATGGATTTTTGTGGCAGGCTTCTAACTGGGGCTTCATACTTTCATCCCACCCCTGATGGTTTATTCTCATCAGATCACCTAGGGAAGTCCTGTGTATATATAAGTCATATAAGTCAGATGACATTATTCTTATGCTCAAAACCTGACATCTTTTGTCTCAATTGGTAAAAGAAGTGCTTCCTATGACACACGAGGCCCTCTCAACCTCCCCTCTCTGTACCCTGTGTTGTGAGCACTGCAGGCACACAGCCACCTCAGGACTTTTCATTGCCGTTCCCGCTGTGCTCTTGTCCACTTGTTCACATGGTTCACATACCCACTTAGTTCTTTACCTAAATATTTCCTTCTCTTAGATATCTTTCCTAATCCTGTTGAAACTTATATCTCTCTTCCAATAATTCCTGCCCTCTTTCCCTGCTTTAATACTCTCTTTAGTACATGCCACTCTCTAAGATTATATATAATATATAATCTATATAATCTTAAATTAGAGAGAGTGAGAGAAAGATAGATATGTTTGGTAGCCTGGGCTGTGGTGTCAGCCTAGCTCACAACAACCTCAAACTCCTGAATTCAAGTGATCCTCCTGCCTCAGCCTCCCCAGTAGCTGGAACTACAAGTACCCACTACAACTATTGGCTATTTTTTTTTTCCTATTTGTAGTAGAGATAGGGGTCTCACTCTTGCACAGGCTGGTCTCAAACTCCTGAGGTCAAGCAATCTTCCCACCTCAGCCTGCCTCTCAGAGTGCTAGGATTATAGGCCTGAGCCACCATGCCTGGCCTAAGATAATAAATTTTTATTTATTAATATTATTTATTATTTATTTTTCCAGTTAAACTAGAAGCTTCACGAGGGAAGGAGGTTTTACCCCAGCATCAAAAACAGTGTACTGGTAAACTACCTGCCCAGCACACATTAAAGTTTTTAATAGCATTAGAAAAAACAAAACAAAACAAAACAGTGTCTGGCACATTTCAGGCATTCAATAAATACTTGTTAAATGAAAGAATAAATTGGAATTTGGGTCCACAGACTATTAATAAGTCTCCCATTTCCTCAAACTGTTGTCCTGTTGGATGCTACTGTTTCATTGGGCTAGTTCACTTTCCTTGTCCAGCATTTGACTGTGTAATTAGACTGTAAGAGCATTAGTGGCAAGGACTGTGGATTTTATCTCAGGCCACTTTATATCCTCCACCATTGCTAGCATCATGAGGGACACTTGAAAATGGCTTCCCTCTTTCCAGTTCCCACATTGTGTCACACTGTATAAATAACATGAGTATTTATAAATACTCATGAGTCAATCTCTTCGCTTTCTACAAAATATTTCATATCTCATAAATGCTTGATTCCTAGTATATTCATATTCTTGGGTGGCTATGTAATTATGGTTTTCATTATCATAATGTCTTTGCCCACATTTGCAAAAGTATTGAGAACATTTTCTGGAGGGTAATTGACTAGAAGTCTATAGAGTGGTAAAAAGGAATGGTAACTTACAAAAATCCTCTTACTCCTTCCCCAGTACAGGTGCTCCGGCCAAGTGGCCCCTTCTATAGAAATATGAAAAGGCCTGACATGCATATGAGCTCACTGAGGGCCCAGGTTTCAACAGAGAACAAAGAGTTGTTAGGCTGAAAGAACATAGTTGAAGAGTTAGGTCTTGGAATTGTCATTACCTGGAACAAGGCAGAATGTAAAAGCAAACAATCAAGTAAACAGACACTTCCCTGGGCTTCCTCGTTGCCTTTCCTGTTTGATTTCTTATCCTCCATCCATCAGCCTTTGCTTTCTCTTTCTCTTCCTTCCTTTACCCCTCTTTCCCCAATTTCTTTCTCTCCATCTGTATGGAGGAAATTTCTTTATGCATCCTCTTTTCTCTGAAATAATATGTTCAACTTATCAACTTTCTCAGGGACTTAAGGGAGCAAAGGTATTAGCGTCAACTCTAGGCGACGTGACTAATTCTGAAAAAATTTCAACTTTATAGAATAAAAAGAGTTGAAATGTTGAAATGGGAAGCTACAGTCCATTTTTGAAGCCACAGAGGATCCCATTCTGATGGAAAAGCACTGTGAGGTCACCTGTGCAGCTCTTTGTCTTACACACAGGGTGACAGAGGAATTGCACACCCAGGGGTCCTCGGTCAGTGTGAGTGGCTGACAGGTCACCTTTGTTCTTCTGTCATTGTTGGTGACTGATAGGAGGGAAGATGGAGGTGGGGGTGAGGGGGTAGCAGTTAGACTGCTCCAATCTTGTGACACTGAACACTGATTTTTATTCTAACTAAACAGCACATAGTCCCTCTTAATGGTTACTTCTAACATAATTATGATACAATATTCAAACCAAGAATTTGACCTTAACACTATGTACATGGTTCTGTGTCATTTTATTACATGTCTACCCACCACTGCCATCAAGGTACAGACATATTCCACTACCAAAAAGATCTCCCTTATGACACTTTCTTTGTGGTCCCATCAACTCTCCTAGGATCACAAATGCTATGTGATCATTTGAGATTGACTTTTTCCACTAAGTACAAAGTCCTTCACAATTACCCATTGTTGCATGCCTCAATGCTTTGCTCCTTTTTATTGCTTCATAGTATTCCATGGTGTGGATGTATCACAATTTGTTTGACCAGTGACTTATACAGAAATGAATCAGTTCTTTTCAGTTTTTGGCTGTTACTAACAAAACTACTGCCTATGCACAATCATGTATAGATATGTTTGTGTTGACATAGGTCCTCATTTCTTGGGAGTAAATTCCCAGGAGTATAATTTTTGGGTCACATAGTAGATATATTTTGTTTAGTTTTTTTTTTTAAACTGACAAACTACTATATTTTCTGGAGTAGCCTTACTATTATATATTCCTGCCAGCAATGTATGAATGATCTGTATTCACTACATTCTCACCAACATTTCAGTATGACCTCATTTTAACTTAATTCCACTTGCAAAGACCCTATGTCCGAATGAGGTCACATTTATGAAGTTGAGTATGTGTTTTTGATGGACACAATTTCAACCCACAATATTTACCCTTGGTTGGGTAATGGTGGGTCTGGTTTGAGAGTTTTGCCTTCTGGGACCAGACTTTGAATTCATAGCTGGATTATATATGCTCTTGCTTGTTGAATTTGGTCCCCAGGAAAGGGTGAGTAAGTTCATGTCATTTGAAGAGATACTTAACTCTATTCCGATCTCCCAAGTTTTCAAAAATTTGATAATGAAGACTATTCTCAGGAAGCAGAATGGCAAAGTATCTCCCTATCCAGTTTTCTCAGGACTGTCTCTGCTGCCCCAGTACTGTCAAGAAGGAAAACAAAGCATGAAAACTGGAGTATAAGATAATTGAGGAAAGGAATGCTATTTAGTTATTTTTACATCTAGTTCAGATTATAGGCTAGAAAGGTGCTTAGTAAGGTGTGTTGCATCAGTGAGTAGCTGAGTAGGGGAGGGCCAGGGTGCCCCATAGAAGGGGGAAGAGTCAAAGTTGGTATTATATGTGAACCCCCCAACACATAAGATTTCACATGTGGTTTCCCAATATTTGTACAAGACTAATAGTGTCCTTTGCCCCGTTGCTGAAGGTCTGTTCCATTCCATTTCTATATATTTGAGCTTCTGCTTAGCTAAATGGAGGAGGAGACCCCTGGAAAACAGCACATCTGACCCCTTGTTCTGTTCAGCACTTTGAGTGCTGAGAGGCAGAACAGTACAGGGAGAGGGGCTCCAGAGATCAGTTAGGCAGGTAGAGATTTGATCCTGAGCCTCCAAGCTACCAGCTGTGTGGCCTTGGCCGATTACTTTTTCCTTTCAGCCTCTCTTATATGTAAACTTGGCATAAGATATTTCTTGTTGTGAACTTATTTTGAAGTATAACATATATAAGAAAAGTGCACAGGTTATAATTGTACAACTCAATAAATTCTCACCCAGAAGCCCTTCTTGTCCCCTCCCAGCCTTCCAACCTCCTCGCCCCACCCCCAGTCAAGAGTAATCCCCATCCCAATTTCTCATTTTATTTATACCTAATTTTGAACTTCATGTGAATTAAAACATACAGAACATATGTTGTATTTGGTTTCTTTTGCTTAACATTTTGTTTATGAGATTCAATTATGTTATTAGGCAAAGTTGTAGTTTGTTAATTCTCCTTATTGAATAGGATTAAACATACCACAATTTAACAACCCATTCTACTGTTAGTAGACGTTTGAGTGATTTCAGATTTTTGGCTTTCATAAATAAAGCTTCTTTGAGCATTCTTGCATAAGTTTTTGTTTTTTCTTGGTGAATAGGGCTATCCATAGGAGAAGGATTGAGTTACAGAATATGAACACCTCCCATCTTTATACAACCTTTCCAACACTTTAATGCATGTTTGTTTTTTTTTGTAATGTCCCATCTATGCCTCTTAAGTGTTTTTATAAGAAAGACATACCAAACTTTTTTTTTTTTTTTTTGAGACAGTGCCTCAAGCTGTCGCCCTTGGTAGAGTGCTGTGGCGTCACAGCTCACAGCAACCTCCAACTCTTGGGCTTAAGCGATTCTCTTGCCTCAGCCTCCCACGTAGCTGGGTCGACAGGAGCCTGTCACAACGCCCGGCTATTTTTTTGGTTATAGTTGTTGTTGTTTGGCAGGCCCGGCTATTTTTTTGGTTATAGTTGTCGTTGTTTGGCAGGCCCAACCTGCCAGCTCTGGTGTATGTGGCTGGTGCCTTAGCCGCCTGAGCTGCAGGCACTGAGCCAGACATACCAAACTTTAATGAATGTTTTTAACCTCACAATGTAGTGAAAATTAAATTAAGTTGTGGAAAGTGGTCAGCATGGTCCTCAGCAAAGTGGTGTCCCTCAATACATTTTAAAAGATCTGATGAAGGCATAATATTCCATTAAGTCTAAGTACCACGATGGACTTAAACATATTCCTATTCCTTGTTTATTTAGTTTTCATTATTTTGTTATTTTTATATCACATTGCAATCAATGACTTTCTTTACAGCTATTTTCTTCTTTTGAAAAGTTTGCTTTGGTAGATTCTCAGGGTATGTTGAATCAAAGAACATGTTACTATTAAGGCTGTGAAAAGGACTCTGAGGGCTTGTGGAGCAGGGGGGAGTGGAGGTGTAAGGACGGTGGCTTTGTAGGTTTTAGAGAGGAGTATCTTGCAGAGAACAGTAGGGCAAGGTAGAATGGAGGATGACTTTTATAAATGGTGGTGCATTTTTAGGGCAACCAAATATTTAGTGTCTTATTGGGTAATTGGAAAGAACAATGTGTAACAACCATTAAATGAAGAAGGCGAGAGAAATCACAGGTGCAAAGATTAACTTTATTCGTTCATTTCCTCCCCAAATATTAGCATGATTAAAGCCAAGGAGGAAGGGGGATGATGTGGGGAGAGGTGCTGGAGGACTGCAGTAGGGGTAGGTCCCTTGTGGGAGAAGGTCCCAAGGCCTACGCAGGGAAGGGGCTGATGCTGGGCCGGGGAGGCCTCTCCCTCTAACACGCTTGCCTATTGAAGCTCTTGGTGAGGGGCGAGCTCAAGCTCTGATGAACAACCTCGCAGACATAGGTGCTGTGGCGGTTGTACTCTGGAGTGGGCAATGTCAGGATACTGCTGAGGCTAAAGGTGTTGTCTTTGCTGTCCTGCTCTGAGAGGCTGTTCTGGATATCATTTGTCTGGGGGACGTTATCCACCTTCCAAGTGACATTGATATCTTTGGGGTAGAAGCCAGTTATTGTGCACAAGACAGAGACAGTTCCGGAGCTCAGCTCCTCCTGGGCTGGTGGGAACAGGACGACAGATGGCTGAGCCGCATCCCCTGAGGACGAAAGCACAGAGAATGATGTTTAAGTAACAGAGAAGTTCTTCACCCGGGTGCCTCGTTTGTGGACGATTACAGACTGTGTTAGGACAGACAGACAGAAAGCTGCATGTTTATCCTGTATAATTGTAACAATGGGGCCAGGAAGCATATTTATAATCTTGATGATTTGAGTTTTCCCCTAGACTCCCCCCACCATTTATGAAAGTTTTAAATGGTTTTGTTTGAACTCTTTGAAGCCATTTTGATGCCTCTGCATGCTTTCTAACCTTACCTTTCTTTTTTTCAACTGTGTTCTTTGCCACCTGTAGTAAACTTCATGATTTAGACAAGGAAATACAGGCTGTTTTTTCTGTCCTCCTTTCGAAGTCAGAACAGGCTGTGGCCTCTCATTATGGAAGACTAGGCAGCGGTAATGTTGGCTTTCACTTCCCTTGTGCCTCTCCTACGACTGTGCTGTGATCTCCCCAGGGCTTGCTTGGGCTTGGCTGGCCAAATCCCCCTACCGCAGTATTGTGCCCCAGGCCCTACATCTCTTCCAGGATGGATATCAACTTTTCTGCCCTCTGTGATCATGCCTGCAACTCTCATCCCATTCATAAAGGTCTCAGAGTGAGACCTGCCCCTGATCTGATGGCCTGCAACCTCATGGGGTGATTTTTGGCCAGACCAGGAGGGGTCAACTGTTGGCCACCTGCCTAAGAGGAAGTGGCTAACTTTACTTTTGACCTTGAGCAGCTGGCAGATGGCCTCTTGGAAATTCCCCCATGTGGGTATTCAAGCCCTCAGGTGGGAGAACAAGAGCTAAAAAAAAAAAAAAATCAAGAATCCTTTGCTGAGACCAGGCATGGTGGCTTCATGCCTGTAATCCTAACACTCTTGGAGGCAGAGGTGAAAGGATCCCTGAGTTTAGGAGTTAAAAACCACCCTGAGCAAAAGTGAGACTTCATTTCTATTGAAAATAGAAAAATTAACTGGATGTTGTGGCGGATGCCTGTAGTCCCAGCTTCTTAGGAAGCTAAGGCAGAAGGATTGCTTGAGCCTAATAGTTTGAGAAGGTTCTTGTGAGCTAGGCTGAGGCCAGGGCACTCTAGCCTGGGCAACAGACTGAGACTCTGTCTCAAAAAGAAAAAGAAGAATCCTGTGCTGGGAGAAATGAACAGATAATGTGAACAGGTTTTTATAAAGCTAAACTCAATATTAATCAAGCAGTTCAATAGAAGAGACTGAATATTTTTATGTTTGATAACTGTCTTCTCTTTTAACCTTTATTACTAATTTTTTTTCAAATAAATGTGGGAAATAGGTTTGACAGCAAGTAACATAATCTTTGGAAAATAAACAGGAGAAAACATTCTAGGAAGATACTCCTGTCTGTGTGAATTCCTGATAGCTTTAAATTTTAAAATTAAAACATTAAACAATATATTTGATATGGCAGTTATTTCAAGGTATCTTATTAGCTTTCAATAGAGTTTAAAACACTTTAAAAAATTTTTAAGTATTAAACTTATTTTAAAATAGTTTAAAGCAGTGAAGTAGTTTTTAATAGTTCTAATTAGTTTTAAAAGAGCCTTAAAAGGGCCCTAAACTGGTGTTGAAGACCAAAATAATACTTTTTAAATATCACTTTTGAAATTAGCTAGGGTAAATAACATCAACAATAACAAATTATTAAACTATTTTACAAATTATAAAATTAAAATGTCCAGATTAAAATTTTCTATTACGGAATTAAGATCTTGGAAAATACATTTAAAAGTTTTTATTAATCACATCTATATATGATTATTTTCTACAACTGCAATATAATCTTACCCAGGCAGTTAAATTTTTGAAGTAAAAACACATCACCAATTTGTCTTATTTTTAATAAGTTAATATACCTTAATGGTATTTAATGTGATTTGCTGAAGACCTGAGTGGCTAGACTGCTGGCATTAAATTTGATTTTTGCTGATGTGTATTTTAACCGGAAAGAGTTGTATACATATATATTTTTTTCTTTGAATTGAACTCTTGTTACTGAAATAAACTTTATGAGTATATATTAAAATAATTAAATAGCACCAAAAAAAGCATTAAGTTCTTTCTAATTCCTTAAGAGAAATTTTCATTAATGAGATACAATAATGAATGTGAATTTTACTTTTGAAATCTCTAATAAATCAGCTCTCTCACTGTTTTTCCCATGTTAGCTCATTGCCCATTATAATTCTATCCTGTCTCTGTTAGTGGAATTATTTGTACCACTGTGTATCAGAAAAGCTGGCCATGGCAGAGTTAACCAGGCTAGCGCTAGATTGCTGTGTCCTTTAGTTGTTAGGATACACTGCCCTGTGAGTGCGGTGGCAGGGCCACAGAAGTCATTCAAACATGAAAGAAGACCACTGCCACGTCTGCAGACCGCTGACTTGGCCGTGGCCTTCTTGGCGTAATAAAATATGGATAAATAATAACTGAGAGTAATAAAAGAATATACATTTCAAAATATTTTCTATTTTCCTACAAATCCATAGGCATTTAAAAATGCAATTAATTTCTTTCTTTTATTTAACCTTGGAACCTGAGCTTTTGGGAACAACTGTCTTCATCATTATAAGTGATTATTTCATGTTTAGTGAAATAATTGGATTATTAAAAAAGGAATTATCAAATTGGATTTTTTAAAAAGGAATTATCTGCCAAGGCCTTATTTCTATAGAATCTATCATTTTGCCAGTTTATAACTCATTTTATTTATTTATTTATTTTTTTGTGGTTTTTGGCCGGGGCTGGGTTTGAACCTGCCACCTCCGGCATATGGGACCGGCGCCCTACTCACTGAGCCACAAGTGCCGCCCTATAACTCATTTTAGATTCTAAAAATAACATTGCTGATTTTCTACTAAACTGCCTCTTCTATATGACAAAATAGGTAATACCTGAAAAAGTCTCTCACTTATTTCTTAGGGCATGCTATTGATTTTTATAGTTATAAAATAATTTATTGGACAGAAGAAAGAAAATAGACTACAAAATACATTTTTCTACTTTTCTATATCATATACGAAGAGCAAACAATCAATACAAAACTTGGCAAAATTGAATGAAAATAAACTTACTTTTGCCCTTTAGAACTCCTAGGGTTCCTTTTTCAACTACTCTATTTTTTTTCCCTTTGAGTCTTTTGGTTTAGATTAATTTAATCCTTTTGTCTCCAAATCCATTTTTGAAGCTGAGTCTAACTTTTGCAGTTGGTGATAAATTTGAAATGCTCTCATTCACCCATCCCCATAAAACTTGTATTTAAGCCTCTCCAAGTTAATATTGGCAATTAGACCCAAATTTCAGAAGGCAATAGAGAAAAATTACTTATGTGCAATATCTAATTGTGTCTCTCAGCCAAAGAAGACCCACACAGCCTTAGCTTAATAGCTTTTCCCTCAACAAAGGCTTCTTTTTGCTGCTGTTATCACTAGACTGATATACAGAGGAAATCCGGCAATTTAGGTGCTGTGTCGATTGACTACCTGCTCTTCCTTGAGATGGACTGATTTTCAGTTCTTTACTCATCTGATTTTTCGAAATAATCCTGTTCTTTTCGGAATTGACCTCGATTTATATCTCGAACATAACCCCCCCCATTCACAACTCTATAAGAAAGAAGACTGGAAAAGTGCACTTCTGCTCTCCTTTCAGCGTGGTGCCCTTCCTTAACTTCTCCCCTACAAAAACCTCCCTCAAAGGGCAGTAAGCCCCTTTCCTAATTCAGTTATTTTGATTTAGAAATCTTAAAAATTAACCGGTAGCTAGCCTCCTGTGGATAGTTTCCTCTCCTGTGTATCCAACCTGGAAATGAAATTTGCTATATCCCTGGCATCCAACTAACAAAAATGCACACAAAGGAACAAAAAGCAAACCAATCAGAACAATTAGAAACGGTGAAGAATGAGTGGAAAAAAATACTCACGTTTGCTCTCCACCTTGGTGCCTGGGCCGAAAGTGAGCCACAGTGAGGACTCTGATACTCGCGCCTCAACAAAAACCTCCCTTTGAAGCCCTTCGTAATCAGATTGGCTATTTCTTTCCCATCCTCCCCATAAATCCTATTCTCCTCACAAACCCAATAATTTTTCTGTTTGCCCGGCTTTTAAGCTGGCTATCATACATTCTGTCATTCACTTTTGAGCCACTAGGAATAGATCATTTAACCAAAATATCACAACCTAGCACAAATGATATATGAACACGAAAACCTCACAAAGAATCGAGCACAGATGTACTTACATTTTATTTCTAGCTTGGTCCCTTTGCCAAAAGTAATCAGAATGATTTGCCTTTAACTTCTCCCTCTACAAAAACCTCCAAAGGGCAGTAAGCCCCTTTCCCAATTCAGTTATTTTGATTTAGAAATCTTAAAAATTAGCCATCAGCTAGCCTCCTGTGGATAATTTCCTCTCCTGTGTATCCAACCTGGAAATGAAATTTGCTATATCCCTGGCATCCAACTAACAAAAATGCACACAAAGGAACAAAAAACAAACCAATCGGAACAATTAGAAACGGTGAAGAATGAGTGGGAAAAAATACTCACGTTTGATTTCCACCTTGGTGCCTGCGCCGAAAGTGTACTCACAGTGGTTTCCCTTAACCTCCTCTCTGTACAAAAACTATGTTCCTTCTGACAAGTGAGGAAGGCTCCATCCAGACACATTATTGTGCTCCCCAGTAGATTTCCAAAGCTATCACTTAGACAAGTTATTTTCACCCAGTGCAGTCATAGAAAATATGCAATCAATTCTCAAGTTTGCCTATAGAACCTCATCTTTAATTTTGCCCTGGAGGATATCACAATCTGGATGCAAAGAGTCAGCTTATAGATCACTTCATAGATCCAGAGACCATAAGACACGGACAACCAAGAAAGGAAAGTTTGGGTTTTACTCACGTTTGATTTCCACCTTGGTCCCTTTACCGAACGTCCACCACAGTGAGAGCTCCCCATCGGCTCACTGTACAAAAACCCTCTCACTGAAGGGGAACAGAGCTCTGGGTCAGCTGCTGAGGCTTAGCTCCCTTTCAGAGCTGGTGTGGAAGCCCTGGGGCTTTTCTGACAAAGCATGTTTCTCTTCCTAGATGAGATCTAAAATCCCAAAAGACAATATGTTTACGTCTATGGCCTTATGGCCTCTCTCCACTTTAGCAGCTTGCCATTTCTGTTACTCATTATTTATTTTTTGGATGGCAGCTGAATGTAAATCACAAAGAAAGGCAAGCACGTTAAAAAAATTGCCACTTTTTTATACGTTTTCCTGGGATGGGGTGGGGAACTTTTGTGAATGATAAACTTCATTTGGTGTAATGATGGAACTCTCAGCGAGTAATGCGTCTAATTAAATGTTGTCTTCCTATTTGAACTTCTTTGCTGTGATGTTGCTTTCAAAAAGGCAGACTAAATATGTATCAAATCAAGGCACATATCTTTGAAATGTGGTTTGGAATTTAGCTACGAATGACATGTACACAAATATGAAGAACAACAGAGCAGAAAAGTAGACTTTGGTTGCTTGGTCTGTTGACACAGGAAAGGCCGAGCTCACGTCTTACTGAGATGAGCAGGGGCATGCCATCTTTGGAGCTACCCTAGTGGCATGCCATCGTGTTCCACAGTAACTCCATCAAGGACACTGAAGACCTCCTTTTGTTTTGAGTCCAGCTTATTGTAGTCTTGTTTGTCTCCGAACCCAACCCCTTCCATACATTGCTCCTGCCACCCTAAACTCCTTACAGTTCTTCTATGGCCTCCAGCTTTTACAAAATACTCTAACTGCTCAGAAACACCTTTGCCAAGCTGGGTTAGCTTGTGAACAGCTCATTGTCTTTCAATATTCAAAATGCAGAGAGACCTTCTCTCAGATTTTACCCAAGCAGGTGACTGACTTTGTAGAGAACAGGGACAGGTCACTGGGCCTAGAATGCCTAATTGTTCTGACCTGCCGTGAAATTCTCTTTTACTCTACTAGATTGTGTTTTAGTGTTTTATTTGCCTTGTGTTCGGGAGGCCCAGTATTTTCACCTGGCAAATGTTCAACTAACATTTTCAGAATGAATGATAAAACAATGAATAATTGAAAATCAATAACAGATCAGAGATGATAAATTATAATAGTTCAAAGACTAATACTGACCACTGAAATAGTAAGTTTTACAAGAGAAAACTTTAGCTGTTAATATAAACATTAGGGGTAGGTTTATCTGATTCTGTCACTGGGAGCTTTGCTAGTTGCCTTGAATAGTAGAAAAAGCAGTGGGCACACTAAAAGCCCTGACTTAAGCATTATACAAGGTGTCCAGGTAACAAAAACATTTGTACTTGACTAATATTTTGAAATGATAATAAGAAATGAATAAGCAATAGATATCACTAGAAGTTAAGGAAGGGAAGGGATCAAGTTGGAGGTAAAGAGAAGAGAAAAATTGGCAAGTGGAAATTAAATGTGTAAAATAGCTACCAAGAACATAGTTAACATGGATCCTAATAGGATAAAAAGTTATTTTCTTGGTAAAGATACATGTAATACCAATTATAAAGGTTGACATTTACTGAGCACTTACAAAGTGCCAGACAATATATGTAGATGACCACACTTACTTTTCTCCAAGACTCCATGAACTATAAACTAGAAACTAATATTATCCTCTATTTTGTATGTGTAAAAAAGAGGTCAAGTGCCTGGCTATTGGCAGTAAGTGGCAGAGCTGGGATCTGAACCCAGAGCCCATGTACCTAACTGTGCTATACTAAAGATTTGACTCTGGGAGTAAAATCACCCAACAGAAGCAGCATCACAGCAGGAAATGCTTGGGTTGGGGAAGGAAAAGGGAACTTCTTAGACTGTCTCAGGGTTGGAAATGACTGGATACATATACCTAGATTGTATATATAAGACCATGCATGGAAATGTTGTTTAAAGATGGAAAATAACTAAAATATCTACAAATAGGACTTTGGTTAACCTAGTTATTTTAAAACTTTATAATGGAGCATAAACAGCCAATAAGTTTCCTTTACATCAGTAACAATGTATGAAGTAGCTTTCCATCTAGTCACATGGAAAGTCACAGTCAGTGGCCTGAACAGTAAGTGTGGTGTGGTGTCATAATCCCATTTCAACTGATTTTATATCTCATTCTTAAAGGATATGCAAACCATGCTCCTGGGATTACAGAGGGGCAACGACGACACTTTCCCTTTCTATTCTTCTGTATGTAGATGACCACACTTACTTTTCTCCAAGACTCCATGAACTATGAACTAGAAACTAATATTATCCTCTATTTTGTATGTGCATGTTAGATTATTTGGTTTTTAAAAAATTAATTAAATGTGTTAAGTTTATAATGTTTAGAAAAAATAAAGCTGTACTAATTTTGAAAAAAGGTAAACTCTGATGTTGCTGGGTAGCATTCTCAGTATTCCTGTGCAGTGTGTAAATATAACTTTTTAGGTGGTGTATGCACACATGCACAAGTTTCATCAATCAAACACTTTTATTTTATTTTTTTTTTTGGCCAGGACCGGGTTTGAACCCGCCACCTCCAGTATATGGGGCCTGCACCCTACACCTCTGAGCCACAGGCACTGCCCGATCAAATACTTTTCTATGATCTTTAAATTGAAAGTGCCAAAAAAAGTTGAGAGATTTCCTAGCTCTGTACAGGAAATACTCAAAAGTAGATGTGTGTGGCAGAAATAAGAATGAAAAAGATATACTATGGACAGGGCAACCACTAACTATTACAAAGTAGCACTTCTTACTAATAAAAGATGATTATTAGAAGAACCATTGTGGCAAAAACTATTTTATCAGCCACACACAGTGGTGATCCTTAGGAATTGTTGTTGTGATCTTTGTAGTAACATAAAATGGATCACTGAGAAGTGGTTGAGATCCTCAGAATGTGAGTGGTTTGTTACACGAAAGCAAAAGACGTCTCAGAAGCAGTGGTGAGCACTATTATTTTATAGTGTTTATGGTGCACACGGATGAGATCAATGTAGTGAGGAAAGGCAAAGTGTCAGTAAGACGATCTGACAGGTTCTTGAATTTAATGTATGACAGTGATGGAAATAGACCATCTTAGGAAGCTGTCCACCAACTCATCCCTGAAGCTTTCTGTTTGATCCTCAGCAAAGTCAGATTCTCAGAATAAATTCTAAACTGCTGTGGAGGGGAGAGAGAGAAGGAGAGGAAGGGAAAGAGAAGGGGAGGAAGGGAGAGAGAAGGAGAGGAAGGGAGAGAGAAGGGGAGGAAGGGAGGGAGAAGGGGAGGAAGGGAGGGAGAAGGGGAGGAAGGGAGGGAGAAGGGGAGGAAGGGAGGGAGAAGGGGAGGAAGGGAGAGAGAAGGGGAGGAAGGGAGGGAGAAGGGGAGGAAGGGAGGGAGAAGGGGAGGAAGGGAGGGAGAAGGGGAGGAAGGGAGAGAGAAGGGGAGGAAGGGAGGGAGAAGGGGAGGAAGGGAGGGAGAAGGGGAGGAAGGGAGGGAGAAGGGGAGGAAGGGAGGGAGAAGGGGAGGAAGGGAGGGAGAAGGAGAGGAAGGGAAAGAGAAGGGGAGGAGGGAGGGAGAAGGGGAGGAAGGGAGGGAGAAGGGGAGGAAGGGAGAGAGAAGGGGAGGAAGGGAGGGAGAAGGGGAGGAAGGGAGGGAGAAGGGGAGGAAGGGAGGGAGAAGGGGAGGAAGGGAGGGAGAAGGGGAGGAAGGGAGGGAGAAGGGGAGGAAGGGAGAGAGAAGGAGAGGAAGGGAGAGAGAAGGGGAAGAAGGGAGAGAGAAGGAGAGGAAGGGAGAGAGAAGGGGAGGAAGGGAGGGAGAAGGGGAGGAAGGGAGGGAGAAGGGGAGGAAGGGAGGGAGAAGGGGAGGAAGGGAGGGAGAAGGGGAGGAAGGGAGAGAGAAGGAGAGGAAGGGAGGGAGAAGGGGAGGAAGGGAGGGAGAAGGGGAGGAAGGGAGGGAGAAGGGGAGGAAGGGAGGGAGAAGGGGAGGAAGGGAGAGAGAAGGAGAGGAAGGGAGAGAGAAGGGGAGGAAGGGAGAGAGAAGGGGAAGAAGGGAGAGAGAAGGAGAGGAAGGGAGAGAGAAGGGGAGGAAGGGAGGGAGAAGGGGAGGAAGGGAGGGAGAAGGGGAGGAAGGGAGGGAGAAGGGGAGGAAGGGAGGGAGAAGGGGAAGAAGGGAGAGAGAAGGAGAGGAAGGGAGGGAGAAGGGGAGGAAGGGAGAGAGAAGGAGAGGAAGGGAGAGAGAAGGGGAGGAAGGGAGAGAGAAGGGGAAGAAGGGAGAGAGAAGGAGAGGAAGGGAGGGAGAAGGGGAGGAAGGGAGGGAGAAGGGGAGGAAGGGAGAGAGAAGGGGAGGAAGGGAGAGAGAAGGGGAGGAAGGGAGAGAGAAGGGGAGGAAGGGAGGGAGAAGGGGAGGAAGGGAGAGAGAAGGAGAGGAAGGGAGAGAGAGGGGAGAAAGGGAGGGAGAAGGGGAGGAAGGAAGGGAGAAGGAGAGGAAGGGAAAGAGAAGGGGAGGAAGGAAGGGAGAAGGAGAGGAAGGAAGGGAGAAGGGGAGGAAGGGAGAGAGAAGGGGAGGAAGGGAGGGAGAAGGGGAGGAAGGGAGGGAGAGAGAGAAAAAGCCAGTGTACCTTAATGCATATATATAAATAATCCTGAAAATAATCTTAATACTGTTCTTCAGGTCTAAAATTTCAAGAAACATCAACTTTTGCCTTTTATTTGACAAAATTAACTAGCCTATTTGAGGAAGATCCCTTTATATCACTAACACACAGCAGATTACCTGCTATGTCAGGGGACACAAGGGCACAATTTTGCCCTTTGCACGGTTTGAAGGATGGTGGCCTCCCTGGCTCTGGAATATGTGTATCTGATATCCATCTTCAAGTCTGTAGTTCAGTATTTTTTTTCCCCAGCTCATTGGTCATGGTGGGGTCTGAAGAAGGTGATTCTTTTAGCTGCAGCTTGACTCCTCCAAGGACTTTAACTCTGTCATTTTTACTCATGTATGCTGATATCCCACAAGGAAAGAAGGAGCTTCCATGGCTCACAGCCAGTGGCTCTTAGAACCTGATCAATTGCTGTACTCCCAGCTAGAGTGTCACGAGTGGATATTTGTCCTGGATCCCCAGAGGTAAAGCTGGCCCATTAGCCAGGAAAGAGGGAATCCAAGGAGGTCATTTCAGAAATAACTGCTGCTTTGCCTCATCATGTCAGGTCTGTTTCTCTCATCTCTGAAGAAAGGTGTGCTGGCAGAAAGAACTGAAGTCCTTTGTCTGGCTGTGGGCAAATGTATGAGTCAAGAACACGACCCAGGATTCTGGTTCCACTCTGGAAAATGAAGAGGCTCATCTTGTTTTCAAGAGGATGGCAGGGTTGTAGGTATTTTTTGACTTCTTCAGTAAGACAGCACCAACTGTGTCAGAGCTTACTACCCTTAGAGAGGCTTAGCTGCTAAGATTTACATATTGGGTGTTGTGGTTTCCGGTGCATACCGCACAGGGGATGGGCCGTTCAAGCTCTGTCGTGGAGCTCCCTTCCCTCCCCACCTGCCTACTTGGCACCCAGTCCCGTGTCCTTGGGGGACTGTGGTTGGGCCAGCTCTGGCTGCAGTTGTGAAATCAATGAGATGGGGCTTGGTTTTTCAGACCTCCAGATGCCCTGATTATCCTGGCTGAGGCTAGAGTTCCCAGCCTGGAAGGGAGAACAGGAGGAGGGCAGGCCCACAGAAACAACCAACCAACATGATTGAAACAGGAGTAAGTTGGACTTTTAAGTTCAATTTAATGTGTCTGTCCTCCACTCTCTCAAAATTCCTTTTGCAATGACAGAAAAAATATAAAACTGAGAATAAATTTATTTTGTGGTTGAAGAATTATGAAAGGTCCTATTAGAAGGAAAACACTTTGGACACTCCAGAGATTTAAAGCATGGACTCAGGATAGGTGTGGTGGCTCACACCTGTAATCCTAGCACTCTGGGGTGTTGAGGTGGGTGGACTGCTTGAGCTCACAAGTTTGAGACCAGCCCGAACAAGAGCAAGACCCTGTCTCTACTAAAAATAGAAAAACTGGGGCAAGAGGATTGCTTGAGCTTGGAGGTTGCTGTAAGCTATGATGATGCAAAGACACTCTACCTGGGGCGACAGCTTGAGACTCTGTCTCAAACTAAACAAAACAAAACATGGAATTGAATTGATAGAATAACTGGAATCTACAAATTTTTATTCCATTGCAAAAATAGAAGGAGTCCTTGAAACAGCCAACTTCAGTTTTCCCATAAAGCCTTGGGAAAAACATACTTCAGTGTCATCAGGGAGTAGGCAGGAAAAGGTGGAATAACACCTTGGTCACCTGTGCTGGGTGCAGACAGGTTGGCCTTCCTGCTTCAGGCTGTGCGAATAGTGATTGAAATAAAAAGGATGAACAAGCATTCAATAGCTATGAGATAAGAAACTTCTGAAACACTAGAAGAAAAAAAATGGACAAATAAAATTAAGCCAATCCAGTAAAATTCATGAAAAGGGAATCAAAAATCAAGAGGCAAGCAAGTCCAAATATAAAAGTCATAAAGAATAATCAATGTTAAGTTATCTATAACTTGAAAATAAAAATAATGCCAAAAGATGACTATGTGTCTTTTAAAGGTCATTTGATTTACTAGAGAAATTAAATTTGTTTGATTTCTATTTACTAAAGATTTAAAACTAGATTCTTAAAAAGTTATGTGTTAACCTAGAGAAAACTGATTACCATGAAAATGATAAATGATTCATTTTTGGGGGAGATAGAGCCTCACTCTGTCATCCTGGGTAGAGTATAGTGGCGTCATCATAGCTCACTGCAACTTCAAACTCCTGGGCTCAAGCTATTCTCTTGCCACAGCCTCCTAGAGTACTAAGATTATAGGCGTGAACTACCATGCCCCGCACCCTAATAAATGATTCTTTTTTTTTTTTTTTTGAGACAGAGTCTCATTTTGTCACCCTCAGTAGAGTGCCATGCATCATAGCTCAGAGCAACCTCAAACTCTTGGATTCAAGCAATCCTCTTGCCTTAGCCTCCCAAATAGTTGGGACTATAGGCGCCCACCACAATGCCCAGCTATTTTTTTAGAGATGGGGTCTTGCTCTTGCTCAGGCTGGTCTTGAACTCATGAGCTCAAGTGATCTGCCCTCCTCAGCATCCCAGAGTGCTAGGATTACAGGCATAAGCCATTGATAAATGATTCTTAACTGTAGAGAAGATAAACCCAATGCCTGTTGTTTTATTGCTCAGTAGGACAGAAATAAGTTTTGCATCTTATTTAGTAATCTTCCAGCATTAATAGATTTGTATGTATGTGTGTGCACATAAGTTTGTATTTGTGTGTTAGGTATATATGTATATAACAGCCAGTGATAAAGCTGGTTCAAAGAAGGATATCCATGGTTTTACTTTCTGGGGTTTCAGTTAGTCACCCATGGTCAATTGTGGTCTAAAAATATTAAATGGAGGCTCGGTGCCCAGAGCACAGTGGTTATGGTGCCAGTCACATATGCTGAGGGTGGCGGGTTTGAACCCGGCCTGGGCCAGCTAAACAACTGCAACAAAAAAATCGCTGGGTGTTAAAGCGGGCACCTGTAGTCGCAGCTACTTGGGAAGCTGAGGCATGAGAATCACTTACGCCCAAGAATGCGAGGTTGCTGTGAGCTGTGATGCTACGGCACTCTACCGAGGGCAACATAGTGAGACTCTGTCTTTAGTTTAAACAAAACAAAACAAAAAAATGAAATGGAAAATCTAGAAAAAACAATTCCTTTTAAATGGAGCTCCTTTCTTAGTAGTGTGATGAAATCTCATGTACTTCCTGCTCTTTCTTGCTCTGGAGTGAATCATTCCTTTGTCCAGAGTCTCCACGCTGTCCACACTACCCTCCTATTAGTTTCTTAGCAGCCGTCTTGGTCATCAGATCGAATCCCCTGGCATCCCAGTTCTTGTGTTCAAGTCACCCTTATTTTACTTAATTGTTCTACTTTATTATTAGTTGTTGTTAATTAGTTATGACCAATTAATAAATTAAACCTTATAACCAGTATGTATACATAGAAAAGACATAATATATGTATATAGGATTGAATATGTAATAGTACAGGCATTCACTGAGAGTCTTGGAATGTAACCCTGGAGGATAAGGGGTGACTACTGTTTATATAAATTAAGGAGTTCTTCAAAGATCTACCTCAAGGTGGGGCATGGTGGCTCATACCTGAAACTCTAGAAGGCTGAGGTGGGAGGATCACTTTAGCTCAGGAGTTCCAGACCAGCTCAAGCAAATGAGACCCTCATTTTTGCTAAAAAAAAAAAAAAAAAAAAAGAAAAATTATCCAGTGCAGTGGCAGATGCCTGTAGTTTCAGCTACTTGGGATGCTGAGGCAGGAGGATCACTTGACCCCAGGAATTTGAGGTTCCTGTGAGCTAGTCTGATGCCATGGCACTCTAACCTGGGCAACAAAGTGAGACTCTGTCTCAAAATAAAAAAGCAAAAACAAAAAACCTACCTCCTCTAAAAGAACTTAATAGATGGCAGTTTTCTGGAAGTTTTTTAATTCTTTTTTTTCTTCCTATGTCAAGAAGATATACAAATATGAAACACCTTTCAACTCATTTTCTGCACTGGCGTAACTTTGATACATTAGCTAGTCTAGAGGTCTGGAGTGTAGTCCACAGAAGAAATCTAGGACCACCACTGATTGTAAGGGATCATCTCTATTCCTTGAATCTTAAATCCAATAATTTCATGAAAAGAAAAGGTAGAGATTTAGTCAACTCTTGTAATTGCCTGAGCAGGAGTCTGGAGAAGTGTTATGCTGAAGGGCAGGTGCCAAAATTAATAAGCAAAACCCAGAGAAGTCCATCCAAATGTAAGACATAAGCACCAGTACACATCAACCCGGAGGCAAAACTGGGATCATAAGAACAGCCACACCCAGCAGGTCCCTGGCCCCTGTCTCCACCTAGGATAGCAAATCCTCCAATTCCATGAAAAAAAATATTCTTCACCCTCCTCTTATTATTGATGGGTTTCAGAGGGCAAAGAGGGAGGGCTTGCATTTAACGTTGTGTCCTCTGTGGCTAACAAGTGCCTGGCATAGGGTTGTTCAATGAATGAATGAAATGAATAAGAATTGTTCAGCAGCCACATGGCACTTGCCATTTTTTTTTCTCCTCAGTTTCTCTGGCATTGTCTAGCAGTTAGCCTAGGTAGTCTCTGAAACCCTGAAAACTGCCCTTGATGGTGGTGGTATCCTTACCTGGGATTGTCTCTGCCTGTAGCTGATTTTGGCTTCTTCTTCTTTTTTTTTTTTAACGTTAGACTGAATAATGAAAAGACTTGGTGCTCTTTTGAAGGGGTTTTGTAGGATTGAAGACTGTTTGAACTGGAAGAGACAAACTATGTCTGTCTCAGTTGATAATTGCTGGAGTTCATTGGTGCACGGTTGATAATTATGTTGTGGGCACATGAGATAGGATAAAGGGTCCCTAAAGAAGATGGCGACCTGAGTATCTTATTAAATATTTTCCAGATTGGTACTGGGCCTCTTTTGTCCACTGTCATGACAACCTCAGCCCAAGGGGAGCTATGGCCTAATTATACCTTCTAGAGAAGGAGGGAAGTGACTGAGGTGGGGGGGACAAATTGAGGCAGTGAGACCTATGTGGGGACATCATACAGAAAGAAGGTGACAAGTATAGAACATCCTTTCTTCTGTATGGGTCTTCTCTGTTCTAACCTTAGCAAAGTTACTGATGATTATTACGTCTTTCTGTGGGATTCAGCCCCCTCTGATAGTCTCAGCAGCAGGACAGAAGTTGGGCCTGCTAGTTCAGGTGGTGATGGGTGTGAGTCTGTGAGTTCCAGTCAGGTTAGCCCTGCTCAAGCCAAGGGGATGAAATGCTACCGTTGGAGGTTAAATGTGAAGGATGATCTCTAGTGAAATTGCAGTAGGCACCGGCTAGCATAGAATGAAAATGAAAGTGCATGTACTCCTAGTGTCTGAAACTGTAGGCAATGAAGGAACAGACTGTTTTACAGATTCCCTGTTTTTCATTGGTTCGAGACCTTAACTTGAAGCTCAGGAAATTCACGCTACAGGATGGCATGTTGTTTATGAGGCATCTAACAACAATGCATGAAACAGAATGTTTAATTATTAAGGAACTGATGATACATGAAGAAAAAGTAATCCAGGGCCACTCAGTGTCTATGAAAGAAGGATCTTCTTCCCAGAGGAAGAATCCTGTCTTGAGGGGTGGCTGGGCAGGACTGCGGCTCTCTCTGCTCTGCCTCCTGGTGGCCGAGTGGCTCAGCTGCAGCTGCCAAGTCCCCCTTTACTGGGAAAGGGCTTTTTGCCTGCTTACCAAGAATAAAGCAGGTGTTTAGTAAACGCAAGATACCTTTGGCGTTTACTATGTGAGTAATTATAAATATAAATTTGTTAAAGACTCTTAACAATTTTGATGTCCTCACTTGTTAGCCAAACTTTAGTTGTGTATTTAAACTATTGAATTTTCTACCTAAGGGTGATAATACTTCCTTATATTATTGTGGCTGGTGCATTTCGTTTTGCTTTTTGAAAGTTCAAAAAGACTTTTTCTCCCAGAAAGATGTGGTATAAGCATTTTACCCTATTTCTCTCATTAAATACAAATCAAAATCCTGGACATCATATGTGAAACAAACGACAAAGACTGAAAAGTGAAGAGACAGTGAAGACCCAAGGGACAGCACAGTGGTGAATCCCCCAAGGGTTTTCTTTTTGCCTAATGTAACCAAGAAATTGAGAACCCAGAAACACCAGCAGGTACAGACAAAAAATCTCCAGCAAAAGCTGGAGTCAAAAGATAAGGAAAGGAGAACCCTAGTAAGACAGAAAACTTTTAGATAATTGCTCTACTCCATTCAAACACCATGAAAAACTGCCTTCTGGGTGATGCCTGTGGCTTGGTGGGTAGGGTGATGGCCCCATATACTGAGGGTGGCAGGTTCAAACTCTGCCCTGGCCAAACTGCAACAAAAAAATAGCCGGGCATTGTGGTGGGTGCCTGTAGTTCCAGCTACTTGGGAGGCTGAGGCAGGAGAATCCCCTAAGCCCAGGAGTTGGAGGTTGCTGTGAGCTGTGATGCCACAGCACTCTACTGAGGGTGATAAAGTAAAACTCTGTCTCCAGAAAAAAAAAAAAAAGAAAGAAAAGAAAAAGAAAAACTGCCTTCTCCTACACCCCAGTTCAGGCCCTATGGGGACCCTAGACGTCTACACTAGTGAGGCTGTCATGCCTTTCTGGATGTCTTGAGAGAAGAAGGAGTGAGGGTCTGGACGCCCATCTTCCCCTGGGTTGTAATGGGGCCTTGTGTCTTATTCACTGTGACATCAGCAGAGACCACAGGGCAGCCTGGACATTCCCTATCCTGTGGTGGCAAGGTGCCCCTCCTCTTTCCCCTCCTGGTGGGGTGGTGATGGAGGAGGCCTTGTGGAGGGTTAGGACCCTTATTGCCCAGAGGTGATAAAACCACCTCCACCATGGTGTCAATGGAAGCCATAAGGGAAGCAGTGATGATACACTTCTGCCTCTTCTAGCCAGGGAGGTGTCAGCAGAAGCCTAGGGACTCGGCCCCCTCTGATAGTCTCAGCAGCAGGTGGAGATCTGGGATCCTCACCTCTGCCCAGCAATAATGAGGAGCCTCTCTATCCCCAGAAATCAGTGGAGACCAAGTGGGGCACATAGACTTCTATTCCTGCCCAACAGTAACAAGGCTGTACTCCTGACTTCTGCCAGAATGGTGCAAGGGGAAGCTTGCTGAGATAGGTTTAAATAAAATCTGGAGTCCCATGATACTGTGAGAGTCCAGATTTCAATTGAAAATCACTCATCACACCAAGAACCAGGAAAATCTCAACTTTAATGCGACAATTACAGATGTTAATACTAATATAACAAGAGATGTTAGGATCATCTGAAAATGATGTTAAATTTAACATCATAAGAATACTTAAAACTCAACATTGCCATAAACCAGTAATATCAGAAATCCACATTTCTAGAATACTCCAAACAGCAGCAGCAAAATACATGTTTTTTTCAAGTGTGCATGGAACATATATGAAGATTAGAAAATTTGTTCATGGGAGGAAGGGCAAGATGGCTGACTGGAGCCAGCTTTCAACAGAAGCTCCCATCCAGAGGGAAGGATAATGACCAGAGAGTTCCCAATAAAGCTAAAGATCCAGAGCCGAGCTAAGAAAAAAGAGTGACAAGTGCACGTCACCACTGCTGAGGCAAGCTGTGATTCCAAGGAAGCAAATTTCAGGTACAAAACTCATCCCAAGATGTGGAGCAGTGTACAGTGAAGCGGAGGCAGAGTGGCTCTGCGAGCTCCTCTCCACTTTCCCATAGAGAAACCCTGACTGGCTGCTGAGGGTGAGCCACACACATGCCCTCACCCCAGGAAGCCCACGAGGTCACTAATATATGACAAAGGCTTTGTCGCAGTTCATCTTCCTCCCTGTGTATTTTCCATTTGCCTTCCTGGGTTAAATGAATGGAGTAGAATTTCTAACAAATTGAATAATATCTAAAATATATTTTTTCAGGCCTTCATTTGGTTTCTCCCTTCTGCTGCACATCATTTTCTTCCAGGGACCAGCTTCCTTCTTGACTCCTTCCCAGAAGCCCTTGCTACTGAGGCTCCCATCCAGAAGGAGAGTTACAGGACAGAAATTTAGCAAGTAACCTGGTGGATTTGAGCTTCACCAAGAGAGAAGGTTGAAGAACGCACATCAACCCCGCTGAGGCAAGCTACAACCCCAAGGATACAAACAAAAAATACAAAATCCATCACCAAGTTGACAGGAGTCCCCTCCCCCATGAGAATGGCTTGGACTGCCCCACAAACAAGCAAGCAGAGTTCAAAGATCCTCCCACTACACTCCATGGGAGAGACCCTCTAAAAACTGGACCTACCTCCCCTACTAGGGTGCCACAGCGTTCTCCTGCCAGGCATAAAACTGTATAAAACTGTATGTATTCTCTACCTGCAAATATGAGCTCCCAGCCCTCCCCTCCACTTTCACTCTGAGGTCTGGAGGCCTGTCCCCCAGGAGTCCAGATTCTTGGGTGATTTCTTGAGGGGTGTGGACAGTGCCTAAACTGCAGCTGGTCAGTGCTGACTCTGCGGCATGGGAGTGAGGAGAGGATGGTCAGCTGAGAGGGAACCACACCGGAACGGCGGTGCCCCGAGGCGCAGAGCAGCTGCCGTTTTTTAGCAACAATAGGGCTCACTCCTGGATATTCTGAAGCCACACCCCCTGTCTCCCTGGGCAACCAGAGGAGGCCAGGCATCTACTGAGGTGGCAACCACCACGGAACAGATCTGGGATGGAAATGCAGGCCCCATGAGTAAAGGGTTTGCCTGAGGCGGTACTGGACTGGGTGAAATGCAGGGACTAGAAATGCACTCACAGACCTGGGAAGTTCCCAGGGCAGGGCTGACCCAGAGGACCACTTTACTGAGCCTAAGAGGCACCCGGCCCTCGGGGGATCGTCAGCCTATAGACAAAGGAAGACGGGAGGCTAGAACTGACAGGTAATCGGATACAAACCTGCAGGAGCAAAGACAGGGAATGAGGAGCAGGCTCTGGGAACTCAAAACAGCTTCTCTTCTGCAGGGGCATTTAGCAGGGACAGAAAAAATTCCCACGAAGTTGTTCTGTTCTGTTCTGTCAGTAACATCAATCAGGGGCGGGGCTGGAACTGAGTGAACACCCCCCAGCCTCCATCAAGTTCCTGAGGTTGTTAGGCCTCACCTCCCCCTGCTAGATAGAGGCAGAGTGCAGTGGCCTGGTTGAGCCAAAATAGATTTTCTTGTGATTCAGGCAGGTACAAACCCCTGGAGTATCTATTCACTACAGGCAACTGGGTCAAAGCCCTGTGGGACTATCAGTGACTGGGTGTGACAGAGGTGCAAGGTGGGGAAGGAGGCATCGACCATCCCAGACTGATCTATTTGCTGGGTGGGTCCTCCTGACTCCACACAGCACTGGAGCAAGCCATATCAGAGTAGTCACCAGACCCCTGTGATGCAGTTGCCAGAGACCTTTTAAACTCTCCCGCCTGAGACAGGTGCTCACTGAGACAATTGATTTGGAGCTTTTGAACAGAGACAATCACCTGAGGACTATTCAGGTGGTGTCCTGGGAGTGTGGTTGTAGGAAGGTTTGATTTTACTTTTCCAATTGTTGCCTGTGGGGGGCGGGGTGACTTAACTGCTGGTATTTCTCCACAGCTGAGACTTCAACCCAGAGTAACTGTTTCACTAGGGTCAAACAGAGACCAGCTGAAAATAAGACAGAACCGCTTAGCCCCACCACACTAAAAAGTTCCCCAGTTTCTCAGGCCATAGCACTGTATGGGACCTCAACAAAGCTCCAGGGGAAAAATCAAATGGTGTAAAACAATCATGGGGTGGAATCAGTGAGAAAACTCTGGTAACATGAATAACCAGAATAGATCAACTCCCCCAAGGAAAGATATGGCAGATGTAACTGAAGATCCCATTCATAAACATCTGGCCGAGATGTCAGAAATCATATTCAGAATTTGGATTGCAAACAAGATTAATAAAATGGAGGAAAATTTGGAATTAGACATGCGAGCAGCAATTCAAAAGTCGGAATTAGAAAATTGAGGAGAAATTCAAAAGTTGTCTCAAGAATTTAACGAATTTAAAGACAAAACCACCAAAGACTTTGACGCACTGAAGCAAGAATTTGCAGCTCTCAAAGATCTGAAAAATACAGTAGAATCCCTCAATAACAGAGTGGAGCAAGCAGAAGAAAGGATTTCTGACATTGAAGACAAAGCCTTTGAACGCTCACAAACTCTCAAAGAGGAAGAGAAATGAAGAGCAAAAACAGATCATAATCTCAGAGAGCTCTGGGATAATTTGAAGATGGCTAATATCAACCTCATTGGAATCCCTGAAAGTGATGAAGTGGCCTCACAAGGCACAGAAAACCTTCTCCATGAAATTATGAAAGATAATTTTCCAGACATGCCAAGACATTCTGAAATTCAGATAGCAGACAGTTTCAGAACCCCAGCATGACTCAATCTGAATAAGACATCCCCCAGGCATATCATAATTAACTTCACTAAAGTTAATATGAAGGAGAAAATTCTGAAAGCAGCCAGATGTAAGAAATCCATTACCTACAAAGGGAAGAATATTAGAATGACTGCAGATCTCTCTGCTGAAACTTTTCAAGCCAGAAGAGAGTGGTCATCGAGTCTTAATCTCTTAAAGCAAAATAACTTTCAACCCCGGATCCTGTATCCAGCTAAACTGAGTTTCATTTATGATGGAGACATTAAATACTTCAATGACATTCATATGTTGAAGAAATCTGCCATAATCAAACCAGCTCTTCAGGATATTCTCAGACCTATCCTCCATAATGACCAGCCCAATCTTCTACCACAAAAGTAAACTCACTCACAAACTTTTGATCAAACTCCAACTTCCACAGTGGCAAAAGGATTAAAAATGTCCACTGGACTTTCAAAAAACTCGATACCCAAAATTTTACTAGACTTATCAATATTCTCTATTAATGTGAATGGCTTAAACTGTCCTCTAAAGAGGCACCGGTTAGCTGACAGGATACAAAAACTCAGGCCATACAAGAGTCACATCTTACCTTAAAAGACAAATATAGACTCAGGATGAAAGGCTGGTCACCCATATTTCAGGAAAATGGTAATCAGAAAAAAGCAGGTGTTGCAATTCTATTTGCAGATACAATAGGCTTTAAACCAATGAAAGTAAGGAAGGATAAGAATGGTCACTTCATATTTGTTAAGGGTAATACTCAATACAATGAGATTTCAATTATTAATATCTAGGCACTCAACCAGAATGCACCTCAATTTATAAGAGAAACTCTAACAGACATGAGCAACTTGATTTCCTCCAGCTCCATAATAGTTGGAGATTTCAACACTCCCTTGACAGTGTTGGATCAATCCTCCAATAAGAAGCTGAGCAAAGAAATTTTAGATTTAAACCTATCTATCCAACATTTGGATTTAGCAGACATCTACTGAACATTTCATCCCAACAAAACTGAATACACATACTTCTCGTCAGCCCACAGAACATACTCCAAAATCTTTCACATCTTAGGTCACAAGTCTAACCTCAGTAAATTTAAAGGAATAGAAATTATTCCTTGCATCTTCTCGGACCACCATGGAATAAAAGTTGAGCTCAGTAACAACAGGAATCTGCATACTCATACAAAAACATGGAAGTTAAATAACCTTATGCTGAATGATAGCTGGGTCAGAGATGAGATTAAGAAGGAAATTGCCAAATTTTTGGAGCAAAACGACAATGAAGACACGAATTATCAGAACCTCTGTGATAGTGCCAAGGCAGTCCTAAGAGAGAAATTTATAGCACTGCAAGCCTTCCTCAAGAGAACGGAAAGAGAGAAAGTTAACAACTTAATGGGACATCTCAAGCAACTGGAAAAGGAAGAACATTCCAACCCCAAACCTAGTAGAAGAAAAGAAATAACCAAAATTAGAGCAGAATTAAATGAAATTGAAAACAAAAGAATTATACAACAGATCAATAAATCCAAAAGTTGGTTTTTTGAAAAGGTCAATAAAATAGATAAACCTTTTTTTGGCTAACCTAACCAGGAAAAAAAAGAGTAAAATCTCTAATCTCATCAATCAGAACGACAAAGACAAAATAACAACAGACTCCTCAGAAATTCAAAAAATCCTTAATGAATATTACAAGAAACTTTATTCTCAGAAATATGAAAATCTGAAGAAAATTGACCAACACTTGGAAGCATGTCATTTCCAAGACTTAGCCAGAATCAAGTGGAAATCTTGAACAGGCCCATATCAAGTTCTGAAATAGCATTAACCATATAAAACCTCCCTAAAAAGAAAAGCCCGGGACCAGATGGCTTCACATCAGAATTCTACCAAACCTTTAAAGACGAATTAGTACCTATATTAATCAACCTGTTCCAAAATGTAGAAAAAGACAGAAGACTACCCAACATGTTCTATGAAGTAAACATCACCCTGATCCCCAAACCAGGAAAAGACCCAACAAGAAAATAAAATTATAGACCAATATCACTAATAAAAATAGATGCAAAAATATTCAACAAGATCCTAACAAACAGAATCCAGCAACACATCAAAAAAAATTATCCATCATAACCAAGTCGGTTTTATCCCAAGATCTCAAGGCTGGTTCAATATCCATAAATCTATAAGTATAATTCAGCACATAAACAAATTAAAAAACAAAGACCATATGATTCTCTCAATCGATGCAGAAAAAGCTTTTGATAATAGCCAGCATCCTTCATGATCAGAACACTTAAGAAAATTGGTATAGAAGGGACATTTCTTAAGCTGATAGAGGCCATCAACAGCAAACCCACAGCCAATATCGTATTGAATGGAGTTAAATTGAAATCATTTCCACTCAGATCAGGAACCAGACAAGGCTGCCCATTGTCTGCACTGCTCTTTAACATTGTAATGGAAGTTTTAGCCACCACAATTAGGGAAGAAAAGGCAATCAAGGCTGTCCATATAGGGTCAGAAGAGATCAAACTTTTGCTCTTCGCAGATGATATGATTGTATATATGGAACACACCAGGAAGTCTACTACAAAACTCTTAGAAGTGATCAAGGAATACATCAGCATCTCAGGTTAAAAATCAACATTCATAAATCGGTAGCCTTTATATATACCAACAATAGTCAAGCTGAAAATACAGTTAAGGACTCTATTCCATTCACAGTAGTGCCAAAGAAGATGAAATATTTGGGAGTTTATCTAACAAAGGACATGAAAGATCTCTGTAAAGGGAACTATGAAACTCTAAGGAAAGAAATAGCTGAAAATGTTAACAAATGGAAAAACATACCATGCTCATGGCTGGGAAGAATCAACATTGTTAAAATGTCCATACTACCCAAAGCAATATACAATTTGAATGCAATCCCTATTAAAGCTCCACTGTCATACTTTAAAGATCTTGAAAAAAAGAATACTTCATTTTATATGGAATCAGAAAAAACCTCGAATAGCCAAGACATTATTCAGAAATAAAAACAAAGCAGGAGGAATCACGCTACCAGAGCTCAGACTATACTACAAATCGATAGTGATCAAAACAGCATGGTACTGGCAGAAAAACAGAGAAGTAGATGTCTGGAACAGAATAGAGAACCAAGAGATGAATTCAGCTACTTACCATTATTTGATCTTTGACAAGCCAATTAAAATCATTCAGTGGGGAAAAGATTTTCTATTTAACAAATGGTGCTGGGTGAACTGGCTGGCAACATGTAGAAGACTGAAACTGGACCCACACCTTTCACCATTAACTAAGATAGACTCTCATTGGATTAAAGATTTAAACTTAAGACATGAAAGTATAAAAATACTAGAGGAGAGTGCAGGGAAAACCCTTGAAGAAATCAGTCTGGGAGAGTATTTTATTAGGAGGATCCTCTGGGCAATTGAAGCAGCTTCAAAAATACACTACTGGGACCTGATCAAACCAAAAGTCTTCTGCACAGCCACGAACACCGTAAGTCAAGCATGCAGACAGCCCTCAGAATGGGAGAAGATATTTGCAGGTTATGTCTCTGACAAAGGTTTAATAACCAGAATCCACAGAGAACTCAAATGTATAAGCAAGAAAACAACAAGTGATCGCATCACAGGCTGGGCAAGGATTTGAAGAGAAACTTCTCTGAAGAAGACAGGTGCACAGCCTACAGACATGAAAAAATGCTCATCATCTTTAATCATCAGAGAATGCAAGTCAAAACTATTTTGGGATATCATCTAACTCCAGTAAGATTAGCCTATATCACAAAATCCCAAGACCAGAGATGTTGGCGTGGATGTGGAAAAAAGGGAACACTTCTACACTGTTGGTGGGAATGCAAATTAATACATTCCTTTTGGAAAGATGTTTGGAGAACACTTAGGGATCTAAAAATAGATCTGCCATTCAATTGTATAATTCCTCTACTAGGTATATACCCAGAAGACCAAAAATCACATTATAACAATGATATTTGTACCAGAATGTTTATTGCAGCCCAATTCATAATAGCTAAGTCATGGAAAAAGCCCAAGTGCCCATCGATCCACCAATGGATTAATAAATTGTGGTATATGTACACCATGGAATATTATGCAGCCTTAAAGAAAGATGGAGACTTTACCTCTTTCATGTTTACATGGATGAAGCTTGAACATATTCTTCTTAGTAAAGTATCTCAAGAATGGAAGAAAAAGTATCCAATGTACGCAGCCGTACTATGAAACTAATTTATGGCTTTCACATGAAAGCTATAACCCAGTTAAAACCTAAGAATAGGGGGAAGGGGGAAAGGGAGGGAAGGAAGGGGGGAGGTGGGCAGAGGGAGGGTGATTGGTGGGATCACACCGGTGGTGCATCTTACAAGGGTGTATGTGAAACTTAGTAAATGTAGTATGTGAATGTCTCAACACAATAACTAAGAAAATGCCAGGAAGGCTATGTTAACCAGTGTGATGAAAATGTGTCATATGGTCTATAAAACGTGTATGGTGCCCCATGATCACATTAATGTACACAGCTATGATTCAATAAAAATAAATAAATAAATAAAACAAAACTCATCCCAACGAAAAAGAGTGTCTGTCCCTTCCCCCAAGAGAGTTTTATTTTGCTTGCTGTGAGATTTCTACAAGTACACAATGAACTGAGGACCTCTTGTCTCACCCCACGGGAGAGAATTGGTGGAAGGGAGGACTACTTCTCCAGAGGGACCCTGCAGTGAGCCTGGGCATTCTCTTGTCAGGCATGAACATTGAACAATGTTTTCCCTGCCATTTTTAACTCCCATTTTTAACACAGACACATTTTGTCATTTGATCTTTGATAAGCCTATCAAAAATATAAATTGGAGGAAAGACTCCTTGCTGGCGACATGTAGAAGACTGAAACCTCACCCACACCTTTCACCTCCAATAAAAATTGACTTTCACTGGATAAGAGACTTAAATTTGAGACAGGAAACTGTAAGGATTCTTGGAGAAAATGCTGTGGAAACACTTGAAGAAATTGGCCTGGGAGAACACTTTGTCAGAAGGACCCCCCTGGGCAATTGAAGCTATACCAAAAATACATTACTGGAATCTGATCAAACTAAAAAGCTTCTATCTACACTGCCAAGAACACAGTAAGTAAAGCAAGTAGACAGCCCTCAGAATGGGAGAGGATATTTGTAGGTTATGTTTCTGACAAAAGTTTGATAACCAGAATCTACAGAGAACTCAAACTTATTAATAAGAAAAGAACAAGTGATCTCATTTTATTGTGGGCAAGAGACATGAACAGAAGCTTCTCTGAAGAAGACAGGCCCATGGTCTAGAGACACAATGCTCATCATCTTTAATCATCAGAGAAATGCAAATCAAAACCACTTTGAAATATCATCTAACTCCAGTAAGAGTAGCTTACATAACAAAATCCCAGAACTACAGATGTTGGAGAAAAGGAGAAACTTCTGCCCTGCTTGTGGGAATGCAAGCTAATGTTCCTTTTGGAAAGAGGTTTGGAGAACATTCAGGGATCTAAAATTAGGCCTGCTGTTTGATCCTGCAATTCCCCTACTAGGCATATATCCAGAAGACCAAAAATCACTTTGCAATAAAGATATTTGCACCAGATTATTCACTGCAGCTCAATTCGTAATTGCCAAGTCATGGAAGAAGCCAAAGTGCCCATCGACCCATGAATGTATTAATAAATTGTAGTGTATGTATACCACGGAATACTATGCAGCCTTAAAAAAGATGCTGACTTTACCTCTTTTATGTTTACATGGATGGAGCTGGAAAATATTCTTCTTAGTAAAGTATCTCGAGAATGGAAGAAAAAGTATCCAATGTGCTTAGTACTTTTTTGAAACCAATCTATAATTACTCACACTTTCTTATGAAAGATAGATCACAACTGTAGCCCAGGATGAAGGAGAGAAATAGAGGGGGATGGGAGGTCAGGGGGGAGGTTCAATATAGGGAGGGTAAATGATCAAACCACACATATGGAGCATATTGCAAGGGTACAAGTCAAATCTACCCAGTATAGAACATAAATGTCTTAACACAATAATTAAGTAAATGAGGTGAAAGCTATATTAATTAGTTTGATGTAAGCATTCCAAATTGTATAAAAAAACACACTGTACTGCACAAATGCATAAATATATTCATGATCTATGTGTGTATTACTTAATAAAAGGAAAAAAAGAAAATTTGTTCAAATAACAAACCTTAAGACATCTAACAGAATAGAAACCATACAGAGTGTGCTTTTTGACTACCTGGAATCAAACTGGAAATCAATAACAGGAAAATAATAAAAAAATTCAGAACCCTTGCAAACTAAACAAAATACTTCTAAACAATCTATGGAAAGTTTTAAGGAAAAAAAAATTAGATACTGAACAGAACAAAACCAAAATTGCAACATACAAAAATTTGTGGGACACAGCTAAAGCCCAAAGAAATGAATAAGTGAAAACTTATGTTCACACAAAAATGTATACAGTGCACAATCATTCATAGCAATTTTATTTATGGTAACAAAAAACTAAAGGTCAGGTGCAGTGACACATGCCTGTAGTCCCAGCTACTTGGGAGGCTGAGGCAAGAGGATACCTTGAGCTCAGGAGTTCAAGGCTACAGGGAACTATGATTGCATCCTGGGTGACAGAGCTAGATGATTCCACTTATATAACATTGTTGTTTCAAAAATGTTATAGAAAAGTATAAATTTTTATAATTTTTGTAAAATTATATAGTTGTGGTAGGCAGGAGTTAAGGATTGCGGAGTGGGAGTTGAAAAATAGGTCTGACTTTAAAGTCACTAATCCCTAGTTAAAATAGCTTGTTAATTAATTTGGGATCACACACTAGAGGCAATGTGACCCTAGAGTCCACACTCCTGCTGAGCTATTCTGCAGTAAACATCATCAAATGTGTCTTGTATATAAACATATGAATAGTTCTTTACTATCTATAGATGGAAAGAGATATTCATGGTTGCAGTGTGTGTGAGTTTTAAAGTTTATGAATTGGGCCCCAATTGATGTATTAATTTAAATCCCAACATTTGCAAAAGTAGGTCCACCATAGAGTTTTCTTTCTCCACACCCTCTCCAATACTTGATAGTTTTAGGATTAAAAAAAATTTTTTTTACCAGTCAAATGAGTAATAAATTGTTTCATTTTTGGTTTCTTTCTTTTTTCTTTTTTTATTGTTTGGGATTCATTGAGGGTATAAAGAATTAGGTTGCACTGATTGCATTTGTTAGGTAAAGTCCTTCTTATAATTGTGTCCCTCCCCCAAGAGGTGTGCCATACACCATGGTCCCCCTCCTCCTCCCTCCTCCCCTCTCCCCACTTGCTCATTCCTCCACCCCCCCACCTTGTATTAAATCGTCTATTGCCTTCATATTAGAATTGAATACATTGGGTTCTTGCTTCTCTATTTTTGTGATGCTTTCCTAAGAAGAATGTGTTCCAACTCAATCCAGGTTAAAACAAAAGATGTAAATTCTCCACCTTTTTAAATGGTTGAATAGTATTCCATGGTATACATATACCACAGCTTGTTAATCCATTCCTGGGTTGCTGGGCATTTAGTTTATTTCCACATTTTAGCAATTGTAAATTGAGTTGTGATAAATAGTCTAATACAAATGTCCTTATGATAAAATGATTTTTCTTCTGAGTAGATGCCTAGTAAGGGGATTGCAGGATCAAATGGGGGGTCTAATTTAAGTTCTTTGAGAATTCTCCATATTTTCTTCCAAAAAGGTTGTATTAGTTTGCAGTTCCACCAGCAGTGTGAAAATGTTCCCTCCTCTCCGCATCCACTCCAGCATCTGTAGCTTTGAGACTTTGTGATGGGGGTATTCTCACTGAGTGTAGGTGATACCTCAGGGTGGTTTTGATTTGCATCATATCTCTGATATCAGAGATGATGAATATTTTTTCAAATGTTCATTAGTCATTTGTCTGTCTTTATCAGAGAAGGTTCTGTTTGTATCTCTTGCCCAGTGGTAGATGGGATTGTTTACTCTTTTTTTGATTAATTTGAGTTCTCTATAGATTCTAGTTATCAACTCATCAGATTTGTAAGATGCAAATATCTTTTCCCATTTGTAAGGTTGTCTTTTTGCTTTACTTGTTGTGTCCTTAGCTGTGCAGAAGCTTTTCAGCTTAATTAAGTCCCATTTGTTAATTTTTGTTGTTATTGCAATGGCCACTGAAGTCTTTGTCATAAAATCTTTCTCCAGTCAACAATGTCAAAAGTTTTCCCCACACTTTCTTCTAAGATTTTTATAGTTTTGTGTCTTATATTGAAGTCTTCTATACATCTTGAGTCAATTTTTATAGGGGTAAAAAGTGTGGATTGAGTTTCAGTCTTTTACATGTGGTTATCCAGTTCTCCCAGCACCATTTGTTAAATAGGGATTCTTTTCTCCACTCTATGCTTTGTTTGGTTTATCAAAGATCAGATGGCAGATAGAGACTGGTTTCATCCCATGGTTTTCTCTTCTGTTCCATATGTCTATGTCTCTGTTTTTGTGTCAATACTATGCTATTTTAATTACTGTGGACTTGTAATATAGCCTGATGTCTGGTAGGGTGATGCCTCCAAGTTTGTTTTTTCTTCTGGTTGCATACAAAATGAAGTACTATTTTTTTTCCAGTTCTTAAAAATATGATGTTGGAATTTTAATGGGAATTGCATTGAATCTGTAGATTGCTTTGGGTAGAATAGACATTTTGAAAATGTTGATTGTTCCCAGCTGAGTGCATGGTATGTTCTTCCCTTTGTTAGTGTCTTCTGCAATTTCTTTTCTTAGGATTTCATAATTCTCTTTGAAAAGATCTTTCACCTCTTTTGTTAGGTGTATTCCTAAATATTTAATTTTCTTTGAAGCTATTGTGAAGGGAATTGTGTCCTTGATTTGCTTCTTAACTTGGCTGTTATTGGCATATACAAAAGCTACTGATTTGTGGACATTGATTTTCTTTTTGTTTGTTTTTTTGAGACAGAGTCTCACTTCGTCACCCTTGGTAGAGTGCCATGGCATCATAGCTTACAGCAACCTCAAATTCTTGCCTCTGCCTACTGAGTAGCTGGGACTATAGGCACCCACCAGAATGCCTAGCTATTTGTAGAGACGGGTTCTTGCTCTAGCTCAGGCTGGTCTTGAATTCCTGTGCTAAAGTGGTCCGCCCAACTCAGCCTCCCAAAGTGCTGGGATTACAGGACATTGATGAGATGTTACTGTATTTTCTGATTAATTCCAGGAGTTTTGTGGTTGTTCTCTGGGGTTTTCTAAGTATATGATCATATCATCAGCAAAGAGTGAAAGTTTGACCTCCTCTACCCCCATTTGGATGACCTTTTATATCATTCTCTTGCCTGACTGCATTGGCTAGAATGTCCAGCATGATGTTGAATAATAGTGGCAATAGTGTACATTCTTATCTGGTTCCAGTTCTAAGTGGAAAAGCTTTCAGTTTTATTTCATTCAGTATGATGTGGGTTTGTCATAGATGGCTTCAATCATCTTAAGAAATGTGCCACTTATGCCTATTTTCTAAAATGTTCTTAGAAAAGGATGCTGAATTTTTTCAAATGCTTTCTCTTTATCTATTGAGAGGATCATATAGTATTTGTGTTTGCTTTTATTGATATGATGTATTGCATTTATGGATTTGCTTATATAAAACCAGCCTTGCATCCCTTGGATGAAGCCTACTTGATCATGATGTATAGCTTTTTAAATATGTAGCTGCATTTATTGGCTAAGATTTTGTTGAATATTTTTACATTGATATTCATTAGTAAAATTGGTCTGTAGTTCTCCTTTTTAGCTGCGTCTTTTCTGGTTTTGGAATCAAGGTAAGGTTTGCTTCATAGAACACATTGGGGAAGATTTCTTCTGTCTCATTGTTTTGGAATAGGCCCTGCAGTATAGGTACAAGCTCATTTTTGAAGGTGTGATAAAATTCTGATGTGAAGCTACCTGGTTTCAGGCTTTTTTTTTTTATTGTTGTTGTTGGAAGGTTTTTTTTTTTTATTGTTTTAGCAATCTCAGTGCTTGATATTGGTTGTTCATGATATTGTTCAAGAGATCTATTTCTTCCTGGTTAAGCTTAGAAAGATGGTGTGATTGCAGGTATTGGTCCCTTTCCTCCACATTATCAAATTTCTAGGCATACAGTTTTTGGTAGTAGTCATAAATAATCTCTTGTATCTCTGTAGTATCAGTTGTTATTTCTCCCTCTTCATTTCTGATTGAGGTTATTAAAGATTTTACTTTTTCATTTCTGGTTAATCTGGCCAGTGGTTTATCAATTTCATTTATCTTTTTGAATACCAACTTTTTGTTTCATTAGTTTTCTGAATGATTCTTTTATTTTCTATTGCATTTTTTTCTGATTTAATTTTGGTTATTTCTTTTCTTCTGGTAGATTTGGGATTGGGTTATTCTTCCTTTTCCATTTTCTAAAGATGATTCATTAGACTGTTGATATGTTCTCTTTCTGTTTTTTGAATATAGGCATCAAATGTGATAAATTTCCTTCTTAGGACTGTTTTTGCAGTGTCTCACAGGTTTTGGTAGCTTGTGTCTTCATTGTTGTTATGCTCAAGGAAGTTAATGGTTTTCTTTTTTATCTCTTCCTTGACCCAACTGTCATTTGGCATAAGGTTGTTTAATTTCCATGCCTCTGTGTGAGGATGACTATTTTTGTTGGAGTTGAATTTCACCTTTGTTGCTTTGTGGTCTGAGAAGATATAAAGATACAAGTAAAATTTCAATTCTTTTGATTTTGTTGTGGTATTACTTGTGTCCTATGATATGATCTATTTTGGAGAATGTTCCATGGGCTGATGAGAAAAATGTATATTCTTTAGCTTTGGGATGGAGTGTTCTGTATATGTCTATTAAGTACATTTTCTCTAGGGTCACATTTAAATCCTTTGTATCTTTGTTTAGTTTCTGTTTAGAGGATCTGTCCGGCTTTGTAAGAGGAGTGCTAAAATCCTCTGCTATTATGGTGTTATAAGATATCATATTGCTCAGACTAATCAAGGTCTGTTTCAAAAATCTGGGAGAATTTAAGTTGGATGCATAAATATTTAGAATTGAAATGTCTTTTTTTCTTTCTTTTTTTTTTTTTTGTAGTTTTTGGCCGGGACTGGGTTTGAACCTGCCACCTTCGGTATATGGGGCTGGCACCCTACTTCTTTGAGCCACAGGTGCCAACCTGAAATGTCTTTTTATTGTATTTTTCCCTTGACCAGTATGAAGTGTCTGTGTTTATTTTTTTGACTTTAGTTTTAAATCCACTTATAACTGAAATTAAGATCGCAACCCTTCCTTTCTTTTTAATTCCATTTGCCTGAAAAATTATTCTCCTTATTTTATTAAGGGAGAATAATTAAGACTCCCTTAACCCTGAGTCTTACTTTATCCTTTGAAACTAGATGTGTTTCCTGCAAGCAGCAAATGGATGGCTTGTGCTTTTTTATCCAATCAGCCAGCTATGCCTCTTCAGTGGCATTAACATTTATTGAGAGAATTCATAAGTGTGGTGGAGTTCTATTTATCTTATTTTGTGAAAGTCCATTCCTTAGTTTTATCTTTTGTGTCATTGTGGATGCTAGGTTTTGTTCTTTAGTTTCTAGGTGTTTAAATTGCTGATGGTCCATTGTGGTAGTCAGTATGCAGAATAGATCTAAGTATTTTCTGTAGAGCTGGCTTAATGTGTTAAATTTCCTCAATTTTTTTTTATCAGTAAATGATTTGATTTATCCATCAATTTTAAAGCTTAGCTTAGTAGGATATAGAATTCTGGGCTGAAAATTATTTTGAGTAGGTGAAAGGTAGAAGATCATTCTCTTTTGGCTTGAAAAGTTTCATTTGAGAAGTCTGTGGTCACCCTGGTGGATTTCACCCTGTATGTCAAATGGCATTTATGCCTGGCTGCTTGCAGAATCTTCTTTTTCATCTTGATTTTAGACCGGTTCATGACAATGTCTTGGAGAAGCTCTATTTGAGTTGATATGACCAGGGGTTAGACATCCCTCTGAAAGGACTGTGTCAGAATCTTTGGTGATACTTGGGAAATGTTCACTTATGATATCCTATAGTAGGGCTTCTATTCCTCTGGAGCATTCTTCTCCTCCTGGGATTCCTATGATTCTTATGTTTGAGTGCTTCATGAAGTCCCATAATTCTCTCAGTGAATGTTCTACTTTCTCTCTCTCTTTTTCTGTCTCTATAACTGCCTTCATTAGCTCAAGAACTTTATCCTCTACCTCTGAGATTCTTTCTTCTACATGGTGTACTCTGTTATTGATACTTTCTACTGTATCTTTAAGTTCCCTGACTGACTGCTTCAATTCTTTAAGCTCCACTATATCCTTTCTATATTCTTCATATCATTCATCTCTTATTTGATACTGTTTTTGGATTTCCTTTAGGTTATTTTCCACTTTCTCATCAAATAACTTCATTGTTTTTACCATCCATATTTTAAATTCCCTTTCTATCATTTTTAACATTTCTTTATAGGCAGAATCCTCTGTGGTAACTACCCCATGATCCCTTGTGGGGGTTGCCCTTGTTTGGTTTTTCATATTGTCAGGATTTTTCTGCTGTTTCTTCCTCATGAGTATTTTATTTTTGTCTGTGTCTTTGCCCTACCTTTTCCTTTTACTTCCTCCTGATCTTTAAGTTACTGTGCCTCTGTCTAAGGAGTTGAAGTGTCCTTTTGGTAAAGAACTAAAAGGAACAGAAGAGTTAAGAGCAAGAAGAGGTAAAAGATAAAAAAGGAGAAAAGAGAAAGGAAAGGGGGAGAAAAAAAGGGAAGATTGACAAAAAGAAGGAAAGAATGGAAAGAGAGAGTGAGAGGAGTAATAGTGGTGTATAGTAGAGTACTTGATCCACACTCAGAAATCACAATCTCTGGGATTTGGATTGGGTGGGTCTCTTGAGGTCTGGAGCTCTTTGCCAACTTGAGCAGACACAAGACCCAACCTCCACCAAATAGAGAAGCAAGACAAAAAATACTGTAAATCAAAACAAAACAAACAAAAATTCTTAAGGGATAAAATTGGAGGAAAAAACAATTATGGGACAGAAAAACTAGCAAAAATGAAGCCCTTATTATTAAAGAAGGAAACAATGAAAAATTATAATTACATGAGAAAAAAGAAAAAATAGAAAAAGAAAATTCCTGGGGGAATAAAGTTGAAAAAATTTTTTAGAAAGAAAAAAAAAACCCATATATATCTATATAACTATATATCTATGTCTATGTCTATCTCTATCTCTACTTATATCTGTATCTATAACCATCTATATCTATCTGTATCTATATATCTTGCTGTATATTGCTTGGGCAACAGCAAGATCTTCTGGGGTATGAGATGCTAATCCTGATGCTGATACAACTGTATAAGTTGGAGACTGGAAGCCTCTGTCTTGTCAAGGAGACCTTATCCCGTCTTTCTGAATTCTTGCCCTCAAAATACGCAGAGTTGGGAGCCTGAACCTCTCCTCAGTCTGCTTAATAGACATGCCTTGACCTTTCTAAACTGTGTACTGTGTCCCTTGGCTATGCAGTGGGTTTCCCAGGTAAGCATGTGTCGCTCAGGAGTGGTTGCCCTGCTTATCAGGTGCATCAGGAGTGGTTGCCCTGCTTATCAGGTGCATCAGAGCTGGCCTCACTCTAGGACCCTAAGGGCTGAGCCTGCAAGGCAGTCTTCTCACAATGGCTATGACTAGCTTGCGGCCAAACAATGAAAGTTCTAATCTGCCCAGTGGCTCAGTCCTGGCACCTAGGTGCTGCTCAAAATCACTGCTTTCTTGTCCAAACTTTCCCAAGGTAATTCAACCTAGTGCCCAAGTACAAAAAGCAAACTACTGCCACTGCAGCAGCCACTGTATGGCTGACCTTTGCCTGCATGCATGTACTTGCCACTTCTTCACTGCTTTGCTCCTCCTCTTGAGTTCCTGAAGTCTCCCACTACCTACCTGTGCCCCTGAAGAGATGTTTCTGGGCTGAGCCCACAAACCAGAGGTACCTGGAGTCTTTTCTCCCCAATCTTACCACACACATTGCAAAGAAGCTATCTCTAGTCTGCCATCTTGCTCTGCTCCCTCATTTTTGGTTTAAAATACACTTTGCATTTCCTCATAATTCATGAGGTTGACTATTTAAAAATGTTTATTGGCCATTAGGGTCTCATCTGTTGTGAATTGCCTTTTCCTAAGATATGCTCAACTTTTTATCAAGTTGTTCATTTTTCTACCGGTTTAGAGGAGTTCCCATCCTTTCTTCTCCCTCTCATTCTCCTCCTCCTCCTTCTTCTTTTCCTCCTCCTCCTCCTCTTCCTTCTTCTTTTTAAATTTCAGATTAATATGAGAGTAAAGATGGTTAAGTTACATTGTTTGCATTTGTTAGGTAGAGTGCAAGTTGTAGTTGTGCCCCTCACCCAGGAGATGTGTCACATGCCCCTACATTATGCCTGCTCTGGCTCTGAACCATCTGTCCCCAGACAGGTGATTCAAAAGGACCCTTTACTTGCTTAACCTACTGTAGTTGGATTTCAACTACACACAGTGGAATGAATATCAATGAATATAGATACGGCTTTCTAATATTTTCCCTTAAGAGTTTTGCATTGATGTTTATAAGTGAGTTTGTTCTACACATTTTTTTCCTCATTTTCAGTCTTTGATTTTGGCTTCAAGATTATCCTAGCCCTATGAAATGATTTATGTTTCTAAATAATAGTTGTTTACCCTCTTTCACTCTTCCCTGCAACATTTTTTTTTTAATATGGCATTTTGGGTGGGGGAGGTTGGTTGTTTTTCTTGTAATTAGGTTTTGTTAAAACTTAACCATACAGTTATCTGGACCTGGACCTTGATTTAAGCAAGCTGTCTGTAAAAACACTGTTTGTGGACAAAGCAGTTTGAATAGAAATGGGCATTAGTTATTAGAAAATCACTGTTAATTCTGCTAGAAATCATAGTAGCACAGTGGTTATCAGTTAGCAATGTGTATAAATTGTTCTCTTAAAATAGCATAGTGCGTGGGAGGCAGGGAATTGCAGAAAGGAGATGGATGGAGGAGGTAGTTGGAACAAGGTTGGAAAAATGTTAATTTGTGAATTTTGGGCTTTGTTATACTATCTGCATATCTTTGTAAATGGTCAAACATTTATATAAATGTTAAAAAAATAATTAAGGTCGGGCTAGTGGCTCCTGCCTGTAATCCTAACACTCGGGGAGGCTGAGATGAGAGGATTGCTTGAGCTAAGGAATTGGAGAACAGCCTGAGCAAGAGTGAGACTCCCATTTCTACTAAAATAAATAAATAAATAAATAAATAAATAAATAAATAAAAAGGAAAAATTAGCCTAGTGTTGTGGAAGGTAACTATAATCCCAGCTATTTGGGAGGCTGAGATAAGAGAATCACTTGAACCCAGGAGTTTGAGTGAGTTCTAGCCTGGGGTCACTCAAAAAAGTCTCAGACCGTTGACTGTGACTGTCACACTCTATCAGCAGATGGCAGTATCGTACACATAACGAGACTCCATCTGGGCTGTGTATTGTAAGTAACAAAGCAATGAGGTACAGTATAGGCCAGATCAGATTTTATTGCTTTTAGACAAAAGGTTGTGGTAATGTTTGCAAAGCCAAGAGCAGGTATATAGTCATCTTAAATTATTTTTAAAATTCTAAGTGATTTATTAAAGTTTTAGAGGAAAGTTAGATAGAAATAAATAAAACAAAGCCCTCATAAACCTATAGACTCCCAAGTATAAAATCATTTGACATCTCTCTCTCTTTATATACATATATTTCTACTTAACTACATTTAAATCAGTATTTTCATACATTTATATGGTTTTGCAAAATCTTTATTATTGATGAAAATTATTTTGGAATTTGCTTTAAAAACTTGCATGAAAAACTTTCCCTTACATTACTCAGTAGTTTTCTTTACCTTGTTTTCATTTGGCATAGTTCAATCTTCAGAAAGAGCTTCTTATTTTAAGAAATTTCCTGACTATAATAGTAGGCAACATTTCATAGGTAAAATATTTCATTGACTAATACTATTATATTTTAATTCAGTTTATATAAAATAGCTTTAAGGACAGAGTGTGCAATTTGTTGTATAAAAAGTAATACAGATCCTGTCACTGGGCCACCTTACATTGGAATCCTATTTTTTGGTGTAGGTATCAATAGCAGTTTGATATTTAAAAAAGCAGCCTGTAATATGAGCATTCTCATAAAGTAGTGAAGTACAAAATTGGACAATCAGTGTAAGAGAGCTAGTTTCCTTCCTCAGAATAATTGAGAGATGAGATAATTCTAAAACTTTGTCCAAGTTAGACTATTTATAATGTCTCTTTTCCCCAAAATATTTGTTTAATTAAAAATTTATGATGAAATTAGAAAAATAAGAATAAAAATAGAAACCAAATTGAGACAAAACAATGCTAATCATTAAGTTCACAATAGAGGTTGCCTGATCCAAAAAGGAAAAGGGAAAAAAGATAACTTAGACTTAATCTAAATTAAACCTCTGCTCATCAAAAGACAGTTAATGGTGGCACCCATAGCTTAGTGGGTAGGGCACCAGCCACATACACCTAAAAAGACACAATTAAGAAAATAAAGTAACAAGCTACACATTAGGAGTAAATATTCATAAAACATAAATGTGAGAAAGGGATTGTATAAAAAATGTACAAAGAGCAGAGGTTTAATTTAGATTAAGTCTAAGTTATCTTTTTGATTGGCCAAAAATTTGATCAGATATTTCTTTTTCTTTTTATTGTTAAATCATAGATGTGTACATTTGTGCAATCAAGGGGTACAATGTGCTGGTTTCATATACAATCTGAAATATTATCATCAAACTGTTCAACATAGCCTTCATAGCATTTTCTTAGTTATTGTATGTAGACATTTGTATTCTGGCCTTTAGTAAGTTTCTCCTGTACCCATTCTAAGATGCACCATAGGTGTGGCCCCTCCCATTACCCTCCTTCCACTCTAACCTCCCCCCTCCCTTCCCCTTCCTTGGCCCTTTCCTCATAGTCTTGTGCTATAGTTGGGTTATAGCCTTCATGTGAAAGCTATAATTTAGCTTTACAGTAGGGCTGAGTACATTGGATACTTTTTCTTCCATTCCTGAGATACTTTGCTAAGAAGAATATGTTCCAGCTCCATCCATGTAAACATGAAAGAGGTAAAGACTCTGTCTTTCTTTAAGGCTGCATAATATTCCATGGTAGCAATTTAATTCTTAACAGTCAAAACTTGGAAATAGCTAAATGTCTTTAGACTGATCTCTAGTTGAGCAAACTATGGTATATCCATAAAATGGAATACTAGTTAGCAATAAAAAGTGAACTATGATACACAAAATAACATGGATGAATCTCAAATGCATTAAGCTAAGTGAGCAAAGCTAAACTCAAAGGCTACACACTGCATGCTTCCATTTATATAACATTCTGGAACTTAACAATCAGAGTCTTTCATCATTAGTTGTAGTAATTGGAAATCTGTGCATCTTTTTTTTTTTTTTTGTAGAGACAGAGTCTCACTTTACCGCCCTTGGTAGAGTGCCATGATGTCACAGGACTCACAGCAACCTCTAGCTCTTGGGCTTAGGCGATTCTCTTGCCTCAGCCTCCTGAACAGCAGGGACTACAGGCATCCGCCACAGTGCCAGGCTATTTTTTGGTTGCAGTTTGGCCGGGGCTGGGTTTGAACCCACCACCCTCGGTATATGGGGCTGGCACCCTTCTCACTGAGCCACAGGCGCCGCCCCATTTTTTTTTTTTTAACTGATTACACTGTTTAGAGGGCTAAGCTACTCTTCATAGAGGCATTAGTCTCAGGTATCCAGAAATCATCCTTGCTCTTGGAGTCCCTACATGGCCCTGGTGAAGGTGGAGAAAGTGAGGCATTACTTTGGACACAAAATTTAAAACTCAGTAGTCAAGATAAATAATATTTTAATGCAATTTATCATTTATTTATTGCAGTTTTTGGCCAGGGCTGGGTTTGACCCTGCCACCTCTGGCATATGTACTCTTTTGAGCTACAGGTGCTGCCCTAATGCAATATTTTTTTTAAATAAAAATAATGCAAAAATTCCAATTTTACATTTCCAGCCAGGCTACTTCCCTGAACTTCAGAATCACACACATTTATCTTCAGGGATACCTACTGGAGGTACAGAGCGTGTCTCAAAAGTCTAGTATGTCCAACTCAAAGTCCTGATTTTCGTCTACCTCACACCATTGTTTCCTCTCAGCCTTCTCTGTCTCAGTAAGTGTCCTTTCAAATTCCATAGTTGTTCAGGTCCAAACACTGTATCAGTCATTGAATTTACCTTTTTCTCACACCTCATGTCTTAATTTTGCTTTTTTCTCACATCCAGTATTTTAATAGTTTTTATTTTTTCTACCTTTAAAATATGACTGGAATCCGACCACCTCCCACCACAGCTGCCACTGGGTGTCCTGGCTATTTCCAAGAAGGGAAACATGTCCTGGTCTGGATAAGAATATCAAAGGATGTTTAATTGGGACTTTTCTGTATTTATTTTGTAAACTGTCTTAAAAGCCAACAATAATGTAATAGATATCAAGTACCCTGTAATAAAAATTTTTATTTTCTCTCCTCCTAAATTGCACTTTTTATGGGAAGTGGTAGTACTGGAGCATTTTAAAAACAACAAGCAAGCTTATACTATTGGTGTTTGCCAGGTGCCATGATGGTAGGGTGGCGTTGGGAAGTATACTGTTTAATCCTAGAACTAATAGTAAGGAAGCTTGTGGTCAGAGGTGGGGAAGCTTTTCATGTTGGAAGGTGCATTAGTTTAGCTATAATCAAATAAGGCATTCAAGAAACTTCAATAAGATATACTTAAAATACACATTATTTTGTAAAACTCCATTATGTACCTAATTTCGAAAATGAAAACTATTTGTTAATTTTAAAACTAACATTTTAATGACTTTGTTTTGTCTGATTTTTGTTGGAAAGTATTTTAATATTTGGTTACAGTGTGGATATTTGTGGTTTCATTTAATCCTCCAGGATGGATAGCAGACATTTGTGTCTTGATTTAGATTAGGTAGGAGCATGTAGTTTTTCAGCAGTAAGTGGTAGAAAAAAGAAAGAAAGCATTCTGGGGGCATGTTGCCGAACGTATGTGTAGTCTACTGCATTTTTCCACATTTTGGTTGGATCTTTCTTAGCATCAAACAATGACTTTAAAATGTCAAACTGAGAACTCAATCAATCTATCTTAGTTCTTTAGGTGTCTTAGTGTTATCAACTAGGTGAGGCTGAAATGCTAATTTGAGTGTGATGTCCTGATTCTCAAAGTTGGTGAACCTTACATTATATTCTCTAGTTAATGGGTCTATTATAGCTACGTATTCTTCAAATGATTCGCACATATCATCCTGTTCATCAATGTCCTTTGCTGACTGGGTAAAATGTTCATCCAAAATTTCCTTTTGAAGAAGTGCTTTTAAAAAAGATAGCTTTTTCTCAAATGCTTGCAGTTTTTTTTTTTTTTTAGGTAAAGTCCCTCTTGCAATCATGTCTTGCCCCCAGAAGGTGTGGCACACACCAAGGCCACACCCCCCTCCCTCCTCTCTCTCTGCTTTTCCTCCCCCTCCCCATGACCTTAATTGTCGTTACTTATCCTGATATCAAAATTGAGTACATAGGATTCATGCTTCTCCATTCTTTTTTCTTTTTATTGTTGGGGATTCATTGAGGGTACAATAAGCCAGGTTACACTGATAGCATTTGTTAGGTAAAGTCCCTCTTGTAATCATGTCTTGTCCTCAGAAGGTGTGGCACACACCAAGGCCCCACTCCTCTCCCTCCTTCCCTCTCTCTGCTTTTACTATGACCTTAATTGTCATTAATTGTCCTAATATCAAAATTGAGTACATAGGATTCATGCTTCTCCATTCTTGTGATGCTTTACTAAGCATAATGTCTTCCATTTCCATCCAGATTAATATGAAGGATGTAAAGTCTCCATTTTTTTTTTAATAGCTGAATAGTATTCCATGGTATACATATATCACAGCTTGTTAATCCATTCCTGGGTTGGTGGGCATTTAGACTGTTTCCACATTTTGGCGATTGTAAATTGAGCTGCAATAAACAGTCTAGTACAAGTGTCCTTATGATAAAAGGATTTTTTTCCTTCTGGGTAGATGCCCAGTAATGGGATTGCAGGATCAAATGGATGGGAGGTCTAGCTTGAGTGCTTTGAGGTTTCTCCATACTTCCTTCCAGAAAGGTTGTACTAGTTTGCAGTCCCACCAGCAGTGTAAAAGTGTTCCCATCTCTCCACATCCATGCCAGCTCTGTACTTCTGAGATTTTGTGATGTGGGCCATTCTCACTGGGGTTAGATGGTATCTCAGGGTGGTTTTGATTTGCATTTCTCTAATATATAGGGATGATGAACATTTTTTCATATGTTTGTTAGCCATTCGTCTGTCTTCTTTAGAGAAGGTTCTATTCATGTCTCTTGCCCATTGATATATGGGATTGTTGGTTTTTTTCATGTGGATTAATTTGAGTTCTCTATAAATCCTAGTTATCAAGCTTTTGTCTGATTCAAAATATGCGAATATCCTTTCCCATTGTGTAGGTTGTCTCTTTGCTTTGGTTGTTGTCTCCTTAGCTGTACAGAAGCTTTTCAGTTTAATGAAGTCCCATTTGTTTATTTTTGTTGTTGCAATTGCCATGGCAGTCTTCTTCATGAAGTCTTTCCCCAGGCCAATATCTTCCAGTGTTTTTCCTGCGCTTTCTTTGAGGATTTTTACTGTTTCATGCCTTAAATTTAAGTCCTTTATCAATCTTAAATCAATTTTTGTTAGTGGGGAAACGTGTGGGTCCAGTTTCAGTCTTTTACATGTGAATATCCAGTTCTCCCAACACCATTTGTTGAATAGGGAGTCTTTCCCCTAAGGTATATTCTTGTTTGGTTTATTGAAGATTAGGTAGTTGTAAGACGTTAGTTTCATTTCCTGGTTTTCTATTTGATTCCAAGTGTCTGTGTCTCTATTTTTGTGCCAGTACCATGCTGTCTTGACCACTATGGCTTTGTAGTGCAGACTAAAATCTGGTATGCTGATGCCCCCAGCTTTATTTTTATTTAAGAACTTATTATTATTTAGGAACTGCCTTAGCTGTATGTTTCTTTTTCTGGATCCATACAAAATGCAGAATCATTTTTTCCAAATCTTGAAAGTACAATTTTATTTTGATAGGAATGGCATTGAATAGGTAGATTGCTTTGGGAAGTATAGACATTTTAACAATGTTGATTCTTCCCATCCATGAGCATGGTGTGTTCTTCCATTTGTTAATATCCTCTGCTATTTCTTTTCTGAGGATTTCATAATTTTCTTTATACAGGTCCTTCACCTCCTTCGTTAGGTATATTCCCAGGTATTTCATTTTTTTTTTTTTTATTGTTGGGGATTCATTGAGGGTACAATAAGCCAGGTTACACTGATTGCAATTGTTAGATAAAGTCCCTCTTGCAATTGGTATTTCATTATTTTGAAACTATGGTGAAGGGAGTTGTGTCTTTAATTAGCTTCTCATATTGACTGTTATTGGCATATACAAAGGCTACTGACTTGTGGACATTGATTTTATATCCTGAAACATTACCGTATTTTTTGATGACTTCTAGGAGTCTTATGGTTGAGTCTTTGGGATTCTCTAAGTATAAGATCATGTCGTTAGCAAAGCGGGAGAGTTTGCCCTCCTCTGCTCCTGTTTGGATTCCCTTTATTTCCTTGTCTTGCCTAATTGTATTGGCTAGAACTTCCAGCACTATGTTGAATAGTAAAGGTGACAGAGGACAACCTTGTCTTGTTCCAGTTTTAAGAGGAAAAGCTTTCAGTTTACTCCATTCAGTAAAATATTAGCTGTGGGTTTGTCATAGATAGCTTCAATCAGTTTTAGAAATGTGCCACCTATGCCTATACTCTTCAGTGTTCTAATTAGAAAAGGATGTTGGATTTTATCAAATGCTTTTTCTGCATCTATTGAGAGGATCATGTGATCTTTATTTTTGCCTCTGTTAATATGGTGGATAACATTTATGGATTTGTGTATGTTAAACCAGCCTTGCATCCCTGGGATGAAACCTACTTGATCATGATGTATGACTTTTTTGATGCGAAGCTGTAATCTATTGGCTAGGATTTTGTTGAGAATTTTTGCATCTATATTCATGAGTGAGATTGGTCTGAAATTCTCCTTTTTGGTTGGGTCTTTTCCTGGTTTTGGTATCAGGATAATGTTTGGTATCAGGATAATGTTTTGGTATCAGAATGTGTTGGGGAAGATTCCTTCTTCCTCAATTTTTTGGAATAATTTCTGCAGTACAGGAATAAGATCTTCCTTGAAGGTTTGATAGAATTCTGGTGTGAAGCCATCTGAACCAGGGCATTTTTTGGTTGGAAGGTTTTTTATTGTTTCTTTAATCTTGGTACTTGAAATTGGTCTGTTCAGGAGCTCTATTTCTTCCTGGCTAAGTCTAGGGAGAGGGTGTGATTCCAAATATTGATCCATTTCTTTCACATTGTCAAATTTCTGGGCATAGAGTTTCTGGTAGTATTCAGAGATGATCTCTTGTATCTCTGTGGGATCAGTTGTTATTTCCCCTTTATCATTTCTGATTGAGGTTACTTGAGATTTTACTTTTCTATTTCTAGTTAGTCTGGCCAATGGTTTATCTATTTTATTTATTTTTTCAAAAACCAACTTCTTGTTTCATTAATTTTCTGAATGATTCTTTTGTTTTCAATTTCATTGATCTCTGATTTGATTTTGGATATTTCTTTTCTTCTACTGAGTTTAGGCTCAAATTGTTCTTCTTTTTCCAATTCCATAAGATGGCTTGTGAGTTTGTTGATGTGTTCTCTTTCTGTTTTTCGAATGTAGGCATCTAAAGTGATAAATTTTCCTCTCAAAATTGCTTTTGCAGTATCTCACAGGTTTTGGTAGCTAGTGTCTTCATTGCTGTTATGCTAAAGGAAGTTAATGATTTCCTGTTTTATTTCTTCCTGCACTCATCTGTTATTCAACAAATGATTTTTTAATTTCCATGCCTTTGTGTGGGGTCGAACGTTTTTATTAGAGTTGAGTTTCAGCTTATGGTTGAAAGTGCCTTATGGTCTGAGAAGATACAAGGTAAAATTTTAATTCTTTTTATTTTGTTGATATTTGTTTTGTGTCCCAGGATATGATCAATTTTGGAGAATGTTCCCTGGGGTGATGAGAAGAATGTTTATTCTTTTTTTTTTTTTTTTGTGGTTTTTTGGCTGTGGCTGGGTTTGAATCTGCCACCTCTGGCATATGGGACTGGCGCCCTACTCCTTGAGCCACAGGCGCCGCCCAAGAATGTTTGTTCTTTATCTTTGGGATGGAGTGTTCTATATGTGTCTATCAAGCACAGTTGTTCTAGGGTCTCATTTAAATCTCTTATATCTTTGTTTAATTTCTATTTAGAGGATCTGTCCAGCTCTGTAAGAGGAGTGTTAAAGTCCCCTGTTATTATGGTATTATCGGATAGCATATTGCTCACACTGAGTAAGGTCTGTTTCAAGAATCTGGGAGCATTTAAATTGGGTGCATAAATATTTAGAATTGAAACATCTTCTTGTATTTTTCCCTTGACCAATATAAAGTGACCATCTTTGTCTTTTTTGACTTTAGTTGCTTTAAATCCACATGTATCTGAAAATAAGATTGCAACTCCTCTTTTCTTTTGAATTCCATTTGCTTGAAAAATTCTCTTCCAACCCTTGATTCAGAGTTTTAATTTGTCTTTTGAAGCCAGGTGTGCTTCCTGCAGACAGCAAATGGATGTCTTGTGTTTTTTCATCCAGTCAGCCAATCTATGTCTCTTCAGTGTGGGACTCAAGCCATTAACATTTATTGAGATAATTGATAAGTGTGGTAGTGTTCTATTCATCTTATTTTGTGAGAGTCCATTGCTTAGTTTTATCTTTTGCATCAGTGTGGAGGTTAGGTTCTGTCCTTAATTTTTGAGTTCTTTGCTGCTGATCCATTGTGATGGTCAGTGTAGAACAGGTTGAAGTATTTCCTGTAGAGCTGGTCTTGTTGTGGTGAATTTCCTCAATGTTTGTATGTCCATAAATGATTTTATTTCTCTGTCAATTTTAAAGCTTAGCTTAGCAGGGTACAGAATTCTGGGCTGGAAATTGTTCTGTTTAAGTAGATTAAAGGTAGATGACCATTGTCTTCTTGCTTGGAAAGTTTCATTAGAGAAGTCTGCGGTCACTCTGATGGATTTGCCCCTGTAGGTCAACTGGTGCTTACTCCTGGCAGCTTGTGGAATCTTTTCTTTTGTCTTGACTTTGGACAGGTTCATCACAATGTGTCTTGGAGAAGCTCGGTTAGAGTTGAGGCGACCTGGGGTCCGATATCCCTCTGAATGCAGTGTTTCAGAATCTTTGGTGATATTTGGGAAATTTTCATTTATAATATTTTCTAGTATGGCTTCCATTCCTCCGGGGCATTCTTCCTCCCCTTTTGGGATTCCTATAACTTGTATGTGGAATGCTTCATAAAGTCCCATAATTCTCACAGTGAACGTTCTGCTTTCTCTCTCTTCTTTTCTGCCTCTTTTACTATCTGAGTTATCTCAAGATATTTGCCTTCTACCTCTGAAATTCTTTCTTCTGCATGGTCTAACCTGTTGCTGATACTTTCCATTGCATCTTTAAGTTCCCTAATTGACTGCTTCAGTTCCTTCAGCTCTGGTATATACTTTCTATAGTCTTCATATAGTTCATCTCTTATCTGATTCTGTTTTTGGATTTCCTTTTGGTTATTTTCCACTTTATTAGCAGTTTCCTTCATTGTTTCCATCATAAGTATTCTAAATTCCCTTTCTGTCATTCCTAACCTTTCTTTATAGGTGGAATCCTCTGCAGTAGCTACCTCATGATCCCTTGGTGGGGTTGTTCTGGACTAGTTCTTCATGTTGCCTGGAGTTTTCTGCTGATTCTTCCTCATGAGTGATTTATTTTATCTGTTTCCTTGCCCTAATTTTCCTTTCACTTCCTCTTGCTCTTTAAGTTCTCGTGCCTGTGGACTAAGGTTTTGATGAGTCCTTTTGGTATAGGACCAGAAGGATGAGAAGTTTGAAGAGCAAGAAGGGATGAAAGAAAGAAGGAAAGAACAAAAAGAAAATAGAGAAAAGATAGGGGGTGGGTAAAAGGAATATTGACAAAAAGAAGAGTGGCACAGAAAGAGGGAGTCAGAGCAATGTAAGTGTACAGTAGGGTACTTTGACACAACCTTAAAAAAACCCCAACCTCTGGGGTTGCCCATTTGGGTGGTTCCCTTGAGGTCAGAAGCTCTTTGCTAACCTGATGAAACACAGTACCCCACCTCCACCAAGTAGAGAGGAAAGACAAAAATGCTATAAATCAAACCAAAGCAAGCAAACAGAAAACATTACAGGATAAAATTGGGTGAAAAACCAAATAATAGGGGTAGAAACACTAGCAATAATGAAGTTCTAGTTATTGAAAAAGTCAGCATAGGGAAATTATATTTAAACTAGAAAAATGGAGAAAGAAAAGAAAAAAATATGTATGGAAAACTTTGAAATTAAAAAGGAAAACCAGAACAACAACATCAAAATAAACAAAGAACAAACAAATAAATAACAACCAAAAACAAAGCAGTATATATATCTTGTTGAATATTGTCTGGGCAATAGATGGTCTTCTGGGGTACGAGATGTTAATCACAATGCTGATACAACTGGAGGCCTGTGCTGATTTCTCAAACCCCACAGGGTAGACACCCTAAATCTCTCTTCACCCGTCTTAAAAGGCACTTTAAACTTCTAAACTTGCTAAGCAGAAGCTTTCCCAGGAAAGTGCTTGTCACTGGAATCACTGCTGATATGGCTATCCACTTACCCAGTGTGCCAAAACCAGTCTCATTCTGAGGGTTAGGGCTGTAAAGCGGCTCAGTCCCTGCCTTTAGGCTGCTCAGTTACTAGGTTACTAGCTCCCGCCCGATCCTTACTTTGCAACCCTGAGGGTGGACCTTGTTGGTGTAGTTCTCTCTCAATGGCTCCCTGCAGCCCACAGTCAAACACTATTAGTTCCGTCCGTCCGGCTCAGCAGCTCAATCTGGGGCCCTAGACAATGCCCAAAGTTCTCCGCACTCCTGCTTAAGCTCTCCCCAAGGCAGTTCAACTGAGTGCCAAGTCCAAAAACACCAAAACAGTTCACAGGTAAGGCCTTTCCAGTTTTCAGTCTCGCTGCTACTGTACTTACAGCTGTCAGTAAGTAGATAGACTGATCGAACACATGTGAACAATTGACAGTTTTCCTCTGTTTTTGTCCTCCTCTTGGGGTCCAGAAGTTTCTCGTTGACTCCCTGTATCCTCAAAGGGATGATTATAGGCAGATCCCACCAGCCAGGGATGCCTGGAGTCTTATCTCCCCAGACTCACGGTGCCCAGATGCAAGGAAGCTGTTACTCGGCCGCCATCTTGCTCTCTCCTCCCCCCATTTTTTTTTTTATTGGAACACCCTTTTTATTCACCTGATGTGGCCCCCTATGACATTTTTTTTGTATTGGAACACCCTTTTTATTCACCTGATATGGCCCCCTATGACATTTTTGTTCCCTGAAGATAAAGGAAAAATTGAAAAAACAAAGGCATTTTACTGACATTCAGAATGTCAGCGTTAATATAACAACAGGTTTGATGGGCATTTGAGAAAAGTAAAGAGTTCCAAAACTGCTTTGAAGGGAAGATTAGGCACTGGCATCAGTACATAGCTTCCCCAGTGGGGTGTTTTGAGTGTGACTGTAGTGATATTCAGGAATGAGGTGTGTAGCACAGTCCTGGTACCAAGACAAGTCAAGTTCTACAGGTCTTCATGAGGAGAAATCTCCCCTTTCCTCCAATGTCACTTGATTCATAGAAGAAACTATTAATTAAGTTAGTGTTCATTATTCTGGAGCATACTCATTTTCTTTTTTTTTTTTTTTATTGTTGGGGATTCATTGAGGGTACAATAAGCCAGTTACACTGATTGCAATTGTTAGGTAAAGTCCCTCTTGCAATCATGTCTTGCCCCCATAAAGTGTGACACACACTAAGGCACCACCCTCCTCCCTCCATCCCTCTTTCTGCTTCCCCCCCATAACCTTAATTGTCATTAATTGTCCTCATATCAAGATTGAGTACATAGGATTCATGCTTCTCCATTTTTGTGATGCTTTACTAAGAATAATGTCTTCCACTTCCATCCAGGTTAATATGAAGGATGTAAAGTCTCCATTTTTTTTAATGGCTGAATAGTATTCCATGGTATACATATACCACAGCTTGTTAATCCATTCCTGGGTTGGTGGGCATTTAGGCTGTTTCCACATTTTGGCAATGGTAAATTGAGCTGCAATAAACAGTCTAGTACAAGTGTCCTTATGATAAAAGGATTTTTTTCCTTCTGGGTAGATGCCCAGTAATGGGATTGCAGGATCGAATGGGAGGTCTAGGTTGAGTGCTTTGAGGTTTCTCCATACTTCCTTCCAGAAAGGTTGTACTAGTTTGCAGTCCCACCAGCAGTGCAAAATGTTCCCTTCTCTCCACATCCACGCCAGCATCTGCAGTTTTGAGATTTTGTGATGTGGGCCATTCTCACTGGGGTTAGATGATATCTCAGGGTTGTTTTGATTTGCATTTCTCTAATATATAGAGATGATGAACATTTTTTCATGTGTTTGTTAGCCATTCGTCTGTCATCTTTAGAGAAAGTTCTATTCATGTCTCTTGCCCATTGATATAAGGGATTGTTGGCTTTTTTCATGTAGATTAATTTGAGTTCTCTATAGATACTGGTTATCAAGCTTTTGTCTGATTGAAAATATGCAAATATCCTTTCCCATTGTGTGGGTTGTCTCTTTGCTTTGGTTATTGTGCCCTTAGCTGTACAGAAGCTTTTCAGTTTAATGAAGTCCCATTTGTTTATTTTTGTTGTTGTTGCAATTGCCATGGCAGTCTTCTTCATGAAGTCTTCCCCCAGGCCAATATCTTCCAGTGTTTTTCCTATGCTTTCTTTGAGGATTTTTATTGTTTCATGCCTTAAATTTAAGTCCTTTATCCATCTTGAATCAATTTTTGTGAGTGGGGAAAGGTGTGGGTCCAGTTTCAGTCTTTTACATGTAGACATCCAGTTCTCCCAACACCATTTATTGAATAGGGAGTCTTTCCCCCAAGGTAAGTTCTTGTTTGGTTTATCAAAGATTAGGTGGTTGTAAGATGTTAGTTTCATTTCTTGGTGTTCAATTCGATTCCAAGTGTCTATGTCTCTGTTTTTGTGCCAGTACCATGCTGTCTTGAACACTATGGCTTTGTAGTACAGACTAAAATCTGGTATGCTGATGCCCCCAGCTTTATTTTTGTTACTAAGAACTGCCTTAGCTATATGGGGTTTTTTCCGGTTCCATACAAAACGCAGAATCATTTTTTCCAAATCTGGAAAGTACGATGTAGGTACTTTGATAGGAATGGCATTGAATAGGTAGATAGCTTTAGGAAGTATAGACATTTTAACAATGTTGATTCTTCCCATCCATGAGCATGGTATGTTCTTCCATTTGTTAATATCCTCTGCTATTTCCCTTCTGAGGATTTCATAGTTTTCTTTATAGAGGTCCTTCACCTCCTTCGTTAGGTATATTCCTAGGTATTTCATTTTCTTTGAAACTATGGTGAAGGGAGTTGTGTCCTTAATTAGCTTCTCATCTTGACTGTTATTGGTGTATACAAAGGCTACTGACTTGTGGACATTGATTTTATATCCTGAAACATTACTGTATTTTTTGATGACTTCTAGGAGTCTTGTGGTTGAGTCTTTGGGGTTCTCTAAGTATAAGATCATGTCGTCAGCAAAGAGGGAGAGTTTGACCTCCTCTGCTCCCATTTGGATTCCCTTTATTTCCTTGTCTTGCCTAATTGTATTGGCTAGAACTTCCAGCACTATGTTGAATAGTAAAGGTGACAGAGGACAACCTTGTCTGGTTCCAGTTCTAAGAGGAAAAGCTTTCAGTTTTACTCCATTCAGTAAAATATTGGCTGTGGGTTTGTCATAGATAGCTTCAATCAGTTTTAGAAATGTGCCACCTATGCCTATACTCTTCAGTGTTCTAATTAGAAAAGGATGTTGGATTTTATCAAATGCTTTTTCTGCATCTATTGAGAGGATCATATGATCTTTATTTTTGCCTCTGTTAATATGGTGGATAACGTTTATGGACTTGCGTATGTTAAACCAGCCTTGCATCCCTGGGATGAAGCCTACTTGATCATGATGAATGACTTTTTTGATGATAAGCTGTAATCTATTGGCTAGGATTTTGTTAAGAATTTTTGCATCTATATTCATGAGTGAGATTGGTCTGAAATTCTCCTTTTTGTTTGGGTCTTTTCCTGGTTTTGGTATCAGGGTGATGTTTGCTTCATAGAATGTGTTGGGGAAGATTCCTTCTTCCTCAGTTTTTTGGAATAATTTCTACAGTACAGGAATAAGCTCTTCCTTGAAGCTTTGATAGAATTCTGGAGTGAAGCCATCTGGACCAGGGCATTTTTTAGTTGGAAGCTTTTTTATTGTTTCTTTGATCTCAGTGCTTGAAATTGGTCTGTTCAGGAGGTCTATTTCTTCCTGGCTAAGTCTAGGGAGAGGGTGTGATTCCAAATATTGATCCATTTCCTTCACATTGTCAAATTTCTGGGCATAGAGTTTCTGGTAGTATTCAGAGATGATCTCTTGTATCTCTGTGGGATCAGTTGTTATTTCCCCTTTATCGTTTCTGATTGAGGTTATTAGAGATTTTACTTTTCTATTTCTAGTTAGTCTGGCCAATGGTTTATCTATTTTATTTATTTTTTCAAAAAACCAACTCCTTGTTTCATTAATTTTCTGAATGATTCTTTTGTTTTCAATTTCATTGATCTCTGATTTGATTTTGGATATTTCTTTTCTTCTACTGAGTTTAGGCTTAGATTGTTCTTCTTTTTCCAATTCCATAAGATCTCTTGTGAGATTGTTGATGTGCTCTCTTTCTGTTTTTCGAATGTAGGCATCTAAAGCGATGAATTTTCCTCTCAAAACTGCTTTTGCAGTATCCCACAGGTTTTGGTAGCTTGTGTCTTCATTGTTGTTATGCTCAAGGAAGTTAATGATTTCCTGTTTTATTTCTTCCTGCACCCATCTGTTATTCAACAGAAGATTGTTTAATTTCCATGCCTTTGGGTGGGGTTGAGCATTTTTGTTAGAGTTGAGTTCCACCTTTAATGCCTTATGGTCTGAAAAGATACAAGGTAAAATTTCAATTCTTTTGATTCTGTTGATATTTGTTTTGTGTCCCAGGATATGATCAATTTTGGAGAATGTTCCATGGGGTGATGAGAAGAATGTATATTCTTTATCTTTGGGGTGGAGTGTTCTATATGCGTCTATCAAGCATAGTTGTTCTAGGGTCTCATTTAAATCTCTTACATCTTTGTTTCATTTCTGTTTAGAGGATCTGTCCAGCTCTGTAAGAGGTGTGTTAAAGTTCCCTGTTATGATGGTATTATCAGATATCATATTGCTCAGACTGAGTAAGGTCTGCTTCAAGAATCTGGGAGCATTTAAATTGAGTGCATAAATATTTAGAATTGAAATGTCTTCTTGTTGTAGTTTTCCCTTGACAAATATAAAGTGACCATCTTTGTCTTTTTTGACTTTAGTTGCTTTAAATCCACATGTATCTGAAAATAAGATTGCAACTCCTCTTTTCTTCTGAATTCCATTTGCCTGAAAAATTGTCTTCCAACCCTTGACTCGGAGCTTTAATTTGTCTTTTGAAGCCACGTGTGTTTCTTGCAGACAGGAAATGGATGGTTTGTGTTTTTTAATCCAGTCAGCCAATCTATGTCTCTTCAGTGGGGAATTCAAGCCATTAACATTTTCTGAGATAATTGATAAGTGTGGTAGTATTCTATTCATCTTATTTGGTGAGAGTCCATTGCTTAGTTTTATCTTTTGCATCAGTGTGGAGGTTTGGTTCTGTCCTTTAATTTCTGAGTTCTTACTTTGTTACTGATCCATTGTGGTGGTCAGTGTGCAGAACAGGTTGAAGTATTTCCTGTAGAGCTGGTCTTGTTGTGGCGAATTTCCTCAATGTTTGTATATCCGTAAATGATTTGATTTCTCCGTCAATTTTGAAGCTTAGCTTAGCAGGGTACAGAATTCTGGGCTGAAAATTGTTCTGTTTAAGTAGATTAAAGGTAGATGACCATTGTCTTCTTGCTTGGAAAGTTTCATTAGAGAAATCTGCGGTCACTCTGATGGATTTTCCCCTGTAGGTCAACTGGCGCTTACTCCTGGCAGCTTGGAGAATCTTTTCTTTTGTCTTGACTTTGGACAGGTTCATCACAATGTGTCTTGGAGAAGCTCGGTTAGAGTTGAGGCGACCTGGGGTCCGATATCCCTCTGAAAGCAGTGTGTCAGAATCTTTGGTGATGTTTGGGAAATTTTCTTTTATAATATTCTCTAGTATGGCTTCCATTCCTCTGGGACATTCTTCTTCCCCTTCTGGAATTCCTATAACTCGTATGTTGGAACGCTTCATAAAGTCCCATAATTCTGACAGTGAACGTTCTGCTTTCTCTCTCTTCTTTTCTGCCTCTTTTACTGTCTGAGTGATCTCAAGAACTTTGTCTTCTACCTCTGAAATTCTTTCTTCCGCATGGTCTAACCTGTTGCTGATACTTTCCATTGCATCTTTAAGTTCCCTAATTGACTGTTTCAGTTCCTTCAGGTCTGCTATATCCTTTTTATATTCTTCATATCGTTCATCTCTTATTTGATTCTGTTTTTGGATTTCCTTTTGGTTAATTTTCACTTTATTAGCAATTTCCTTCATTGCTTCCATCATTTCTTTCATTGTTTTCAACATGTGTATTGTAAATTCCCTTTCTGTCATTCCTAACATTTCTATACTGGTGGAATCATCTGCAGTAGCTACCTCATGGTCCCTTGGTGGGGTTGTTCTAGACTGGTTCTTCATGTTGCCTGGAGTTTTCTGCTGATTCTTCCTCATGAGTGATTTCTTTTATCTGTTTCCTTGCCCTAATTTTCCTTTCACTTCCTCTTGCTCTTTAATTTCTTTTGCCTGTGGACTAAGGGTTACAGGACCAGAAGGGTGAGAAGGTTGAAGAGCAATAAAAGGGGTTGAAAGAAAGGAGGACCGAGTGATAAGAAAAAAAGAAAGATAGAGAAAGGAGAGGGGGTGGGTATAAGGAATATTGACAAAAAGAAGAGAGGCACAGAAAGAGGGAGACAGGGCAATATAGGTGTACAGTAGGGTACTTTGACACAACCTTAAAAAACCCCACCTTCTGGGGGTGCCCAGTTGCGTGGTTCCCTTGAGGTCAGCAGCTCTTTGCTAACCTGATGAGACACAGTACCCCACCTCCACCAAGTAGAGAGGAAAGACAAAAATGCTATAAATCAAACCAAAAGAAGCAAACAGAAAACTTTACGGGGATAAAATTGGGTGAAAAACCAAATTATATCGGTAGAAACACTAGCAAAAATGAAGTTGAAGTTATTTAAAAAGGCAGCAATGGGAAATTATAATTAAACTAGGAAAATTGAGAAAGAAAAAGGGATCTGTGTGGAAAAGATTGAAATTAAAAAAACAAAAGAACGTCAGCAATGTCAAAATAAACAAACAAAAAAAACAACCAAACCAAAAAAAAAAAAAGAAAAAAATACACAACCAAGAACAAAGCAGTTTGTATATGTTATTGAATATTGTCTGGGCAACACGTGGTCTTCTGGGGTATGAGATGTTAGTCACAGTTCTGATACGACTGGAGGCTGCTGATTTCTCAAACCCCAGCAGGTAGACACCCTAAATCTCTCTTCAGCCTACTTAAAAGGCACTTTGAACTTGTAAACTTGCTGAGCAGAAGCTTTCCCAGCTTTCTCGCTGGAATCGCTGCTGAGGTGGCTATCCACTTACCCAGTGTGCCAAAACCGGTCTCACTCTTCCCCTGAGGGTTAGGGCTGCAAGGCGGCTCAGACCCCACCCTTAGGCTACTTGGTTGCTGGGTTACCAGCTCCCACCCGTTTCTAGCTCTGCGACCCTGAGGGCGGAGCTTGCCGGGGCAGATCACTGACAATGGATCCGTGTGACCTACCGCCAAACACTATTAGCTCCGTCTGGCTCAGCGGCTCAGACTGGGGCCCTAGACAATGGCCAAAGTTCTCCGCACTCCCGCTCAGGCCTTCCCCAAGGCAGTTCAACTCAGTGCCAGGTCCAAGGACATCAAAACAGTTCACAGGTAAGGCCTTTCTGGTTTGCAGTCTCGCTGCTACTGAACTTACAGTTGTGGGCGGGTTTAGATGGATTGAACACACGCGACCACTTGCCGGTTTTCCACTGTTTTAGTCCTCCTCTTGGGGTCCAGAAGTCTCTCGCTGACTCCCTGTATCTTCATAGGAGTGATGATAGGCAGTTCCCACCAGCCAGAGATGCCTGGAGTCCTATCTCCCCAGACTCACGGTGCCCAGATGCAAGGAAGCTGTTACTCGGCTGCCATCTTGCTCCAGTCCCAGCATACTCATTTTCTGCAGGTCAGAGGGTGACAGAGGGTGTTGCTGACTCCTGGATGGTCCTGGAGTACCAACAGTTGAAGAGGGAAACCCAGATTAGCACCCAGCTCAAGAGGCAAGTGCTGTTCACCTCCTCCCCCCATTTTTTAGGTTATAACTTTCATATGAAAGCCATAAATTAGTTTCCCAAAATATTTTCAAACACAGGCTAATCTTCTTATCTTAATTTTTATTTTTGCCACTCCTATTTGAGCTCACGGGAAAAGCTTCTTTGGAAAGTAAGAATTGTGAACCACTTATCTCTGTGTGTCTCTCCCAAAATCTGGGGCCTTAATTATGGAGGGATCTACTGGTCCTCTGCTCTTCCAGTGCTCATGTCCTTTTTCTTTTCTTTTTTTTTAAATTTTTATTAAATCATAGCTGAAGACCAAAATCACAATAGAACAAAGACATTTGTACCAGAATGTTTATTGCATCCCAATTCATAATTGCTAAATCAGGAAGAAGCCCAAATGCCTGCCCATTGACCCACAAATGGATTAATAAATTGTGGTATATGTTCACCATGGAATATTATGTAGCCTTAAAGATGGAGACTTTACCTCTTTCATGTTTACATGGATGGAGCTGGAATATATTCTTCTTAGTAAAGTATCTCAAGAATGGAAGAAAAAGTATCAAATATACTCAGCCCTACTATGAAACTAATTTATAGCTTTCATGTGAAAGCTATAACTCAGTTATAACCTAAGAATATGGGGAAGAGGGAGAGGGCGGGGGGGGGAGATGGGCAGAGGGAGGGTGATTGGTGGGACCACACCTAAAATGCATCTTACAAGGGTACATGTGAAACTTACTAAATGTAGAATATAAATGTCTTAACACAATAACTAAGAAAATGCCAGGAAGGCTATGTTAACCAGTGTGACAAAAATATGTCAAATGGTATATAAAACCAGTGTATGATGCCCATGATTGCATTAATGTACACAGCTTTGATTTAATAATAAATTAAAAAAAAGAAAAGTTACAAATGTTAATTTTTTTTTTTTTTTGAGGCAGAGTCTCCCTATGTCACCCTGGGTAGAGTGCTGTGGAATCACAGCTCATGGCAACCTCAAACTCTTGGGCTTAAGCAATTCTCTTGCTTCAGTCTCCCAAGTAGGTGGGACTACAGGTGCCCACAATGACACTTGGCTATTTTTTTTTGTTGCATTTGTCATTGTTGATTTTAGCTGGCCTGGGCTGGGCTTGAACCTGTCAGCCTAGGTGTATATGGCTAGTGCAGTACCCACTAAGCTATGGGTGCCGCTGTTAAACATTAGTTTGGAAATATTCTGTAAGATTGAAATTAATTCAAAATTAGTAGTTATAAAAATTCTTCTCAGAGTATTGTCAAAGGGCAGACCTTTGGGATCCATAGCTTTACTGGTGTCAGCAGGTGTCATGGTATGACTCATCTGTCTCTGCACCTCCTAATTTCCCACTCCTGCTCATTCTTTTGTGCCTTGAAGAAATACTTATGAAATCAGGAACATGGGAGGACCACTTCTGACCAATTCCTCCCACAAGTTAAGATGAAGATAAATGCTATAAAGATTACAACACAGGGCATATGCTGGACAGCGATTGGCTGAGTGAGGCTAGGGGTAGCAGAAAAACCAGGAAACCAAAAAACTGAGATGACCTCCCAGAAGGTTAGTTTGTAGTGTGTTGTGTCTCCCCTTTCTCCTCTGTGAACCCTTGAAGACTGTGATGTGTCTCCAGAGGCTGAGGGTGCACATGAGGGATGCACATCTGATTTGTCTTGGAGGAAACCAAAGGAGAGGCTGGCTGAAGCTCTGTTCTGCTGGGAGAGGGTGGAGTGATACAAGGTGGATCTTTGGGAAGAGCTAGAGGTAGTGGGATTCAGACTGTCTCCTCTTTCACCTCAGACAGTAGCCCATGGAGAGGTTAAGCTAGGGGAGGGCAGGTAAAAGCCAGTCATTGCCCCTTCAGAGGTTGAGCATTACCATGCACCTGAGAAGACTCATCTGTGATAAGAAATGACTGTATGAGGGGGGAAGGAAAATGGCTGACTAGAAGCAGCTTTTGCCTGAGGCTCCTGTCCAGAGAGAGAGATATTGGATAGAAGTGGACTCAGTGAAGCTGAAGGTGGGGAGCTGAGCATAGCAAGATGATAAACAAGTGCACATCATCTCTGAGACAAGCTGAAGACATACAAAGCCCATTGCCAAGAGGATGGGAGACCCTTCCCCCAACCCAGAGGCCCATTGAGAGATCTCTGCAAGCGAGCAGGGAACAAAGAACCTCTCACATTGCCCCATGGGAGAGAGCCACTGAACCCTGGTACTCCTCCTCCAAGGAGGTCCTACCTGTGAGCCTAGGTGTCATCCTGCCTGGCATAAAAGCGGTCAAATATTTTCCTCACAATTCTGAACACACAGTTTACCCTTTCCCCTTAGCCTGGCTACCTGAAAGTCTAACCCCTGCAGAGTCTAAATTGTTTGGTGAATTCAACAAAAGGCCCAAGCATTGTGTGGGCCCCTGAATAGCAGCACAGAAACAGTGACTCATGTGGAAGCAGGGTGGCTCAGGGAGAGAGGTAAGAGCAGGGAAGGAAAGACACATAAGGAGAAAGGGAAGGAGAAGGTGATGGTGTGGCATGCATACAGGCATTGAACTCCCATTTTGACTTTGGTGGGTGAACTTTCCCACTGGAGGGGATCAGGCTCCAACCCCATGGTTTTGCCAGATGAACTGCCTGTGGATTTCTACTTTTTGGACACTTGAAACTCTCTGAATTCTTTCTTGTGAGCAGTGATTTTACTTCCTGGGACAATCTGATTAGAACTTATGACCTGAGCTGTCCACCGAGGGACCCTCCAAGGTAGAGTGGTGGTTGTTTTGTAGCAAAGAGGGAGAGATTCTTCTCCTCTATCTGTCTCCAGTGGGGGTGGGATGCTGCAGTTGTTTGTATCTCTTTCCAGTTGAGATTTCAGTCTAATATCATGATTCATCAGGACTGGGTAGGGGCAGACTGACATTAGACAGAGCCAGTTTGCATTATGTCACCAAGCAGGTTCTCATAGTCTCTGGCTGAAGCTCTGAAAGGGGCCTTTGTAAGGCTGTCAGAGAAAAACCACAATCATAAGCTCTCTCTCATTGGTAAAGGGCTGGTTAGCTCCAATTCCTGGGATTCACCAGTTTTAATCACCAAATTGGGGAAAATGCTTGTGGGGAGGAACCAGTGAAAGAATTCTGGCAACATGAATTATCAGAGTAAATCAACTCCCCTAAGGGATGACAAAGGAGATACACCAGAAGATACCATTAATAGAGAAATGGCTGAAATGTCAGAAAAAGAGTTCAGAAGATGAATAAAATGAATAGAATGGAGGAAAAGATGGAAACAGAAATAGAAATACAAAAAGTAGTTCAAAAATTTTCTTAAGAAATTAATGAATTCAAAGACAAAGTCACCAAGGATATGAACATAATGGGAAAAGATATAGCAGAGCTTAAGGAAATGAAAAATATATTTGAGGAACTTCAAAGATTTTTGCATGTTGTGATTTACGACAAAGGTCTGATAACTAGAATCTATAGAGACTCAAATTAATTAATAAATAAGAAAAGAACAAACAAACCCTTCTCTTTGTGGTCAAGAGATTTGAACAGCAACTTCTCTGAAGATGACAAGTGAATGGCTAATAAACACATAGAAAAATGCTCATCATCTTTAATCATCAGAGAAATGCGAATCAAAACCACTTTGGGATATAACTCTGGTAAGATTACCCAATATCATAAAGTCCTAAAACTGCAGATGTTGGTGTGGATATGGGGAGAAGGGAACACTTCTACACTGCTGGTGGGATTGCAAACTAAGACAGCCTTTTTTTTTTAATTTATTTATTTTTATTATTAAGTCATAGCTGTGTACATTAGTGCAATCAAGGGGTACAATGTGCGGGTTTCATATACAATCTGAAATATTCTCATCAAACTGTTCAACGTAGCCTTCATGGCATTTTCTTAGTTACTGTATGTAGGCATTTGTATTCTGCATTTAGTAAGTTTAGCCTGTACCCATTCTAAGATGCACCGTAGATGTGGCCCGAGCCATTACCCTCCCTTCACCAAAACCTCCCCCCTCCCTTCCCCTTCCTTGGCACTTTCCCCATAGTCCTGTGCTATAGTTGGGTTATAGTCTTCATGTGAAAGCTATAATTTAGCTTCATAGTAGAGATGAGTACATTGGATACTTTTTCTTCCACTCTTGAGATACTTTGCTAAGAAGAATATGTTCCAGCTCCATCCATGTAAACATGAAAGAGGTAAAGTCTCCATCTTTCTTTAAGGCTGTATAATATTCCATGGTATACATGTACCACAATTTGCTAGTCCATTCATGGGTCAATGGACACTTGGGCTTCTTCCATGACTTAGCGATTATGAATTGGGCTGCAATAAACATTCTGGTACAGATGTCTTTGTTATATTGTGACTTTTGGTCTTCTGGGTATAAACCTAATAAAGGAATTATAGGATCAAAAGGCAGGTCTATTTTTAGGTCTCTAAGTATTCTCCAAACATCCTTCCAGAAGGAACGTATTAGTGTGCATTCCCACCAGCAGTGTAGAAGTGTGCTCTTTTCTCCACATCAACACCAACATCTCTGGTTTTGGGATTTAATAATATAGCCTTTTTGGAAAGAAGTATGGAGCATTCTCAAGGAACTAAAAGTTAACCTTCCAGGTGGCACTTGTGGCTCAGTGGGTAGGGTGCCAGCTCCATATACCAAGGGTGGTGGGTTCAAACCCAGCCCCAGCCAAACTGCAACAAAAAAATAGCCGGGCAGTGTGGTGGGCACCTATAGTCGCAGCTACTGGGATATTGAGGCAAGAGAATTGCCTAAGCCCAGGAATTGGAGGTTGCTGTGAGCTTTGTGATGCCACAGCACTCTACCGTGGGCGATAAAGTGAGACTCTTGTCTCTACAAAAAAAAAAAAGTTGACCTTCCATTTGATCCTACAATTCCATTACTAGGTATCTTTCCAGAAGAACAAAAATCATTTTACAACAAAGACATTTGCACCATAATGCAGAATGTTTACTGCAGCCCAATTCATAATTGCCAAGTTGTAGAAGCAGCCCAAATGCCCATCAACCCATGAATGTATTAACAAATTGTTGTATATGTATACCATGAAATAATATTCAGTCATAGAAAAAGATGGAGACTTTTCATCTTTTATGTTTACCTGGATGGAGTTGGAACATATTATTCTTAGTAAAGTATCTCAAGAACGGGAAAAAAAGTAGCCAAATGTATTCAATACTATTATGAAATCAATATATAAACTCACTCTCCTATGAATGATAAAACAGAAATATAGTCTAAGAAGGGGGAGGGGAAAGGAGGAAGAAGAGAGGAAAGGGGGAGGGTAATTGGTGGGTGAAGGGAGGGCATTTGGTAGGATCTTGTCTAATGTGCACAAGGCAAGGGCATAATTCAGAATAACTAAGTAAATTATCAATGTCTTACCACAAAAAGTACATGATGTGATGGTTATGTTAATCAGTTTAAGCATTCCACATTGTATATCAAATCACCACATTATACCCCTCAAATGTATATACTTATGATTTAATTAAACTTAAATTTTAAAAAGTACAAATCCCAAAATGAAAAAAAAAAAAAAAAAGACTGTGTGACACAATTATTTATGCTACTATAAAAGATGTGGAAATTTTGCTGGAAATTTTGTCCAATGTGCAGAAGAAATGACCCTTTGGGTAGAAATTAGCACCACAGCAAAAGATGATAAAATCTTTGCCTGAGATCATCTCATGATCCAGCCTGTTTAATGAGCATTTAAACTGCCAAAAGGCTAAGCCCACATTGAGGAAAGGCTGAGAAAGTCTGCCATTTACTGCAGCCCAATTCATAATTGCCAAGTTGTAGAAGCAGCCCAAATGCCCATCAACCCATGAATGTATTAACAAATGTATTAAGCTGTGTCCCAGGGTCACAGCTTAGCATCCGAGAAATGTCTATAGGTAAAGGAGCAAAGCAACCCCTGGGACAGTAGAGCCTGTCTTTTAGAGTGACAGGAACAGTCGAACATTGTCTGATGTCTCACAGGGAACTGCTTTTGTTCTTTTATGCAAGATACTGTGGTAAATCTTAGAGGCAACTCAGGGCCATTCTGAGGAATTATGACCATTTGAGCAGCACCCCTATTGGTATAAGACATCTGTTTACACTTGGTTTCTGTGTAGGGCTTACACAAGCACAAGCACGGGCCATCATGATGCCCCCGGGGAAGATCCTCAAGGGAAGGTCTGGGCAGGGCAGGGCACAGGGGAGGCTCTGACAGGCAGCATTGCCAGGTGTGACCACAATCTTGAATTTCATGAGTGCCTTCATCCTCCATGAGGATTTGCATAAATGTCTCCCCACAGGCCCAGCCTTGTGATTAAGCCGATAAACGTGGCCTTTTAACAGGGTCTGAACATCTTCAGGAGGGTGAGAGGCAGCAGGATGGTGCTGTCCCAGCTCTTCGGGCTGCTGTTCCTCTGTATTTCAGGTGAGAGACTGTACAAGGGGACAGCATCCTCAGCTCCATGCCTGGAGCTTCCTGAGAAGAGTGGTGTTGGGAGGGAACAGGAAATAAATGCCACTCATAGCTCAGATCTGCTTAGGGCTTGTCTTCCTCCTTGTGGGCACATTCTGGCTTTAATAGGATCTGACAGCATCTCTGGATCAACCCTGTGTGCCTCTGGTTACAGGGTCCAGTGGCCAGATTTTGCTCACCCAGGCTGCAGCATTCCTGTCTACCTCCCCGGGAGAGAGCGTCTCCATCAGCTGCAGGGCCAGTGAGAGCCTCCTCTACAAAGATGGGAAGCACTACCTATCCTGGTACCAGCACAGACCTGGGAAGAGCCCTAAGGTCCTCATTTACCATGCTTCCACCCGTGTTGATGGGGTGTCTACCCGGTTCAGTGGCAGTGGATCAGGGACAGAATTCAGTCTCACCATTGCAGACCTGAAGCCTGAGGACTTTGCAACCTATTTTTGTCTTCAAACCCTGAAGAGTCCTCCCACAGTGATTGAGTCCTTAACATAAACTCCTCCACCATTGTGATGAGTCCACAGGCCCAGCCTCCTTATCAGCCCCTTGCACAGTAGCTCCTCTGGCAGGGACAGCTAAGCACAGTCAATACATGGGGATATGAAAAATAGTTTAACTGGACCAGCCACAGGGTGCCTAGAGCCCTGACTTGTCCCCTTGTTACCCCTCTGTGGTTTTAAATATTTTGCATAGAGGACACTTCAAAGACTTAGGAGTAACTAGAACAAAAATGTAGAAGAAACAAGGACATATTTATTCTCTCTCTTCCCCATGACTCCCTCTCTAGAGTTTCCTCTGGACACTGGGGCAGGTTTATCCATCATTTTCAGCCACTCCCCTTCTTCTGATCTCAACCCCTAACTTTGGGATATAGGTCTAGGCCATTTGTAGCCACAGACCAGCCCTCTCCACCCGGATTCAATTTCATTTTCAACTCTCCTTTGTAACATCCCTCCAGCCCTTGTGCACTAGGTTCCCTGCTGCTCACTGTCTCACATACCAGAGCATTTCTTCTCCAGACCTTTGTGTCCTGATGAGACTATTTGGAGCCACCATTCAGCCATTGACCTAGATATGAGTGAGAAACTGCTAGGTCACTGGATTTTCAAGTCCCTACAGTAATACAGACTGTGTTTTTTCTTGTCATCTGGTATTCACAAGGGGAGACTCTTAGTATAGACACAGTTTGGAGCAAGAGATACTGTTTATTAAGGAAAATCAAGAATTATGACTTGCACAAGAAAAGCTTATTCAAGAAGTCAACAAACCAGAAGTGCATCACTCATGCATTGAGAGAGAAATAATGTAGCTTCCTAAAATGTAGGACTTAGAATAAGAGTTTCTATGGTCCTATCTCTCTCAATTCCCTGTTTAAAAAATAATTTTCTTTTTGAATCACACGTGACAAGTGATGCCTATATTGTACACCTTATCTCTAGTGCCTTGATCCTGTCTCTGAAATTTCTTGCCATCTTATTCTCTCACCAAAACCTGGCTTTCTCCTAGGGGTGCTATTTCCTCTGTGGCCCTCTGTTCTACCCTTTAGTATCAGAGATGACAGCAGTGCCATAAATGTGTTCTCCTTGTTTCCCTTTGCCACTCTCTGGTAAAACTCCTCCATTTTGCCCTAAAAACCCTCAGCTTTGATTATCATGTCATTGAACAATACCACCCATTATTACCCCTCTATACTGAAATCATCCTAGAAACTCCATAATATTCCAATAAAAAAAAGAACTATGGAAAAGTACTGAGGTATAGCCATCTCCAGCAGGAATCAGGTCACGAGAATCTTAGCAGGGTAAAAAAAAACCCCACACATTGTGGATGATAAGAGCATAGTGTAGTTTAGGCCAAGCCTTCAAGAGGGCCTGTTTGACAGAGTCCAGTTTCCTCAGACCCCCTTGTAGCTGCCTGGATAGCCTATGGCAAGGAGCAGTGAGAGTTATAAGCAACACCTATATAGCTCAGTAATATAACAACTTGGTGAAAAGGGCATGGGGAGAGATTTGGCTCTCCTAACAAACACGAGAGCTCGAGAGACGAGAGCATCAGTGATTGGTGCTCTTAACGCTATGGTGTTAAGAGCCACAGGATTATTTCTATAAGAGGCTAGAGGAGAAGACAGTTGGGAGCATGCGCATTCTATCACAGACCCACTCTCTCTGATTCTGTCACTTCTCCTGTCTGCAGAATGCCTGCATGGTATCTTCCTCTACACAAGTCTGCTAAGATGTATTCTTCTTACTAAGACTGCTTTACTCCCTTGAATACTGTCTTCTTCTCTCTCTCCCTTCTGCTAAAGCAAATAGCCCTCAGGCACCTAAGAGCAATTGTTTCTGAGCAAGGTAGCCTAGCAGTCTGTGTCTGGAACCTAGATAGGCTGGGGGCCAGAGACCCGGCCAGTTCTGGGGCCTGACAAGTGGCACCCCCGATGGGACATGATAAGTGGTGTCCATGCAGGGACCCCGACAAGTGGTGTCAGAAGTGGGATAGTGAATGCCACTGACAAATGGTGTAGTCAGCACCATCTGGTGGATAAGCCACTGAGATTTAGTAGAAGGGAGAATAAGCTAAGAACAAACGAGAGAAAAAGAGAGAGGAGGAAAACAAAGAGGAAAAAGAAATATATAAGGAAAAGACAGCCAAAAAGACAGTCAACAACAGGCCTTCTTTATTTAGTTTTTTCCTTTCTCTCCTGTGATTTCTCTTTCCAAGTTCTAATCACCTTTTTTGTAAAGTGGCTTGGGGAAAAAAGCTGATAAAAGGCTTTAGCCTCTTCTGTGAAGCAGCTGGGGAAAAAAAGCAGATAAAAGCCTTCAGAGAGGAAAGAGAAAAGAGAAAAGATAGAACTAGGGGTAAGAAGAACCTTTAGTAAACAAAAGCCTTTAGACTTGGGGGTGAAAGAAGCCTTTGGCAGTTGTAAATAGTGGAGAGAAGAGAAGTTTGGGAATAGGTTGCAAGAGTTTACCAAGTTAGGTAAAGGAACCTTTAATTGCCTTCCCCTATACCAATGTCCACTCTCAGCAGGAAGTAGTTTAGGAATGATTGATACCCCCTGTCCCTTTAAGGCAATAAAAGGTTCAATTCAAAAGGGAAAGATTGTAAGAGGTAAAAGGCCAATAGGCGAAACTTACTAAATGCAGAATACAAATGTCTACATACAATAACTAAGAAAATACCATGAAGACTATGTTGAACAGTTTGATGAGAATATTTCAGATTGTATATGAAACAAGCACATTGTACCCTTGATTGCACTAATGTACACAGCTATGATTTAACAATTAAAAAAAAAAAAGCCAACTGAAAAAGCCAGAAGAGAAAAATGACAACTAAGACAATGCAGTTATAATATCAGATTGAACATCTAAAAGATCAGAATAGTGGCTGAGATAAAACAGTTGAAAGATCAGATTGAACAGTTAGAAGACTGGATGAATAATCTTACAGTTGAAGCCAGTAAATGCTATATCAGCATAGCAACTCAGATTGGACAGTTAGAAGATCAGCTGAGAAATCCCCAGCTAAAATCAAATGCCGTAAATGCAGAAAACTAGGCCATATGAGAAAAGAATGTTGGAAAGGGAAAAGAACACCAAATGCCAAGGAAAAGAAACAAAGAGCACGTAAACCTTGAGGCCTATGCCCCAAGTGTAAAAAAGGCCTCCATTGGGCAAGAGAATGCAGCTCTAGGTTTGATAGGAATAGAACACGTTTATTGTAGGGCCAGAATCAGGACCCACTGGTCAATACAGAAATGAAAACAATGCCATTTCTATGATTCTTTGGTAAAACAATATAATTCATTCAACTTTATGCTAAGGGAGAATCCTCCTCATAGTGGGTTATGCCAGGGGAGAAATCCTGCCCACAGTGTGCTGGACCTTGATGCCCCAGAGACAAATGTGGGGAAATTAAACCAGACCCATGAATGGCAATGGAGGAAAAATAGACTAAATTTGTTTGTGGTGTATTTGGTTATCCTGCTCAGTGAAGGGGTAGCCCACCTCTTGCCAGCATGTACAGAAAGATAGGCCGGGTCCCCGAAAGGGGGAAAATTACACTCAGGGTAAAGTGAAGCCTTTGGAAAGATTGCAAGAAGGAGGAAACAAAGGGAGTGCAAATTGGATAAGCCACCTTTGTGCTAGGGAGCTCCATTAGAAATAAGATCTGGATTCAACTAGTGAAAGAAAAATTCCACTGAAAAAGTGTCTGTTTGCTAGCTGCTAAAGGCAGAAGTAGCAGCTTGCCAGCTACTAAATGTGGAAGCAGCAAAGGGCAGTGAAAGCAAGGAGAACTTTGCTACCAAGGAATGTAAAGGGTGGAACCTCTGGAAAAGCAAAACCTCTGTTAGCAATGAGATTTTCGCTACCAAGGACCATGAGTAGTGGAGCCTCTGGAACAGCGAGAGTAAGAGCAAAGGAAAAGCTTCAGGCAAGGAAGCAGGGCCTCTGTTCAAAGCAGTGGGGTCTTCACTACCAAGGACCATGAGAAGTGAAGCCTTTGGAAAGGTGGATCTCTGTTCAAAGCAGTAGGAATTTTGCTACCAAGAACTGCAAGTAGTGGAGCCTTTGGAACAGTGAGAGTAAGATCTTTGCTTGCAAAGACCACAAGGAAAAGCACTATCTTTTGTTCATCTGTTTATTACAAATTCATGTAGCAAAGGAAAAGCTTCCTGAGGGAAGCGGGACCTTTGTGTTGTAAATTTTCTCAGCCAAAGATTCTCTTAATTTGAAAAATCTTTAAAGAAATTAACATTATAATTACTGTCATTTCCCTAGCTGCAGCTGATATGGGGCTTTGTCATTTAAAGAACCCCTACCTGGAATTCTGCACTTTGAAAATCATCTTACATTCCATATTGCCTAGTAAAAGGAAAAGGGCTGAATAACATCAGCAACTGCCCAGCTATTTTTTTTTGTTGCAGTTTGGCTGGGGCTGGGTTCCAACCCACCACCCTTGGTATATGGGGCTGGTGCCTTACTCACTGAGCCTCAGGCACCACCCTCAACTGCCTTTGCTATATCAGAAACTATTTTGTTTATGTACAAAAGAAGGGGGAAATGTAGCAGCCCATATAGTGTATGGCAAGGAGCAGTGAGGTTATAAGAAACACCTGTATAGCTCAGTAATGTAACCTTGGTGAAAAGGGCATGGGGAGAGATTTGGCTCACCTAACAAACATGAGAGTTCACCAGACAAGAGCATCAGTGATTGGCAGTCTCTACACCTAGGGTGTTAAGAGCCACAGGAGTGTGTCTATAAGACGCTGGAGGAGAAGGCAGTTGGGAACCTGCACATTCTATCGCGGATCCGCTCACTCTGACTCTTTCACTTCTGCTTGCAGAATGCCTACACAGTGTCTCTATGAAAGACTGCTAAGATGTATTCTTTTTACTAAGACTGTTTTACTGCCTTGAATACTGTCTTTCTCTCTCTCTCTCCCTTCTGTTAAAGCAAATAGCCCTCAGGCATCTAAGACCAATTGTTTCTGAGGAACGTAGCCTAATGGTCTGTGTCTGGAACCTAGAGAAGCCGGGGGCCAGAGACCTGGCCAGTCCTAGGCCCCAACAAGTGGCACCCCAGATAGAACATGATAAGTGGTGTCCATGCTGGGACCCCGACAACACACTATACACCTGTTGGCTCAGGGCTACCATTCCAGAAGATTGTTTGACCAAAGTCCAGGGTGCCCCCTCCCCCACCCGGTGCCATAAATGGGGTAAGAACAGAATGCCTAGCAACTAAAGATTATTATTGACTAAGCTATGCCAAGGTACAGATGGGAAACCAAAGTGAGTCAAGAAAGTTAAAGTTCATACCTTTAACTTTGGAGTACATTTTGAAAACACATGATGTACCTCTATGATTTTTTGTCCTTTATTTCCTTGTTGCTTAATGTTAATGTTTGCTTGGGGAACCCATTTCATGGATTTGACAGAATAAAAGGACCTTTGAGAAACCTGCTTTGTGCAGCACTTCCTAGCAGCTCCTGCCGCTAGAGATAGTGTATGCCTCTCCAGGCCTTCATTGGTTATTCTGCTTAAGATAATTGAGTCTGAGCCTTTCCTCAGGCCATCACTCTCAGTGCATTCCCATTGTGGGGTCCCTCTTGCTCCCCAAGATCTTCAGCTCAGGTTGTTCTGTGGATCTTGTGGAGAGCTGGAGATCATCACCATTGAGAAGTTGAAAAACAGCAAGATGATGTGTCTGGACCAGACACAGAGCATCTAGAGGTCAAGTTTCTGTTTGTGAGTGCAAGTCCTAATCTTACTCAGATTCCAGCATTGCTGACTGTGTCCTAAAGAAGAGATGCCACCAGCTGCACAGTCAGAGCCTCCCCACGTTGGTGAGAGGAACCATGTAACCTTATTTCAGCACAAGCCAGGGAGGTCTCCTGAGCTCCTTGGTTATCAGCTGCTGACTGAGTTCATGGTCATGGTGAGCTTGGTTCAGTGGTGGTAAGTTTGGACTGATTCACTGCAGCATTCTCTGTCATTTGAAATTAATAAGAATTTGTGGCAGAGTTCCTTGATATTTTATGGATGTCCCATTCCTTATAAAAGTATCAGTATGAACTCATGGGTTCATATTTTCTTCAGTGAGTTATGTTACCATCATTATTTTTATACTTAAAATTATCCATATTTGGCCAATGGGAGTCCCATTCCAAATGGCTCTTCTTCATTTCATCATTTTTGGGGGGATTTCCTTAGTTTTTGGTAGAAGATCATACAAACTCGTTTCTTGTTTTTCCTATTCTAGACTTCAAATAAGTTATTTCTCCAAGGATCCTGGTTCTTTGTAGTAGTAAGTAGTATTTGGAAACAAAACTCTGGGAAGTATGAGTGTTCATGGAGACTGAGACATTAATGAATTTAGGTTAGAGAATATCTCTCAATCATCTATTATTTAACTTATCATATATCCTTTCCTTTATGTGTAGCTAGAAGCACAGTACAGGCTAGCATTCCTATGGTTAGCCATAGGACTCATGTGGCAATGGCCCGGGGCCTCAAGCACCTTCCCTCTTTGCTCTGCATGCCTAAGGTGGACAGGGAGGTTGGAATGTTCAGCAGAGTAGATGAGAAACTAGTTTGGGAAATTTCTAGATAGAAATCAGCAGCTTAGCAGAGACAGGATATCAGTAGAGTTAAAAAGCAGCTGACAATTACCTTCAAACTATAGCTATCTAGCCTGTGGGCTATAACTTTCCCTCATTAAGCCCTTACCATAGTGTTGTTTAATCTGTGATTTAGTGTTTTACTACCCTTCACTCTTATAGTCTTCTTTAAACAAAAGACCACCTATTTAATTGAACCGTAAGACTGTTAATTTCTCACTTTGATACTTTGTATATGCACACCCCCAAAGTCCTAATAAAAAGCCCTTGAGAATTCGGTTCAGGGCAGCATCTGTCTCACTATAGGCCAATAAGATGTCAGTCTCTAGGTTGCATTAAAAACTCTACATGTGAATTTCTCATGCTGTTCCTCTCTGTCTTCCAACCCTGGCTGTTGGGAAAGTCCCCGCTTGAGGAATTCTCAGTCCACAGATTGTAGCTTCCTCTCGTGTTGCAACATTTATTTATGCATACATTCATATCTGTATACATCTATGAGTTTACACTAATATCTCTACTTCAATCCAAAATCAGTTTATTCTGGTATTTTTTTCTTTACGTTACTCATTTAAAACATTAACAATAGACAGTAGTTGTATCCCTTTCTTTATTTGCAACTCTTTTTTTCCAACAAAATCTTGACTCTAATTATCCTTAATTCATTTACTTACATGATCAACAATGCTTCTGAATGAAACCAGTCTTCTGTTGTCACTGCCACCTGTATTCCCACTATACCCCTTGCCCTGAATATACTCTGCCTCACCCTTGATACCTCATCAGGACACAGCTCACCTTACTTTCCTGCTGTGTGGCTGCCCTCTTCTCCCTGCCTGAGCTCTGACACCTGCACACTGTGGCCCACATCCATGGGAATGTCAGATGCATCCTGCTGCACCCTTGACACACACTGGACCAGGTGTGTCCTCTCAGAGGTGGGGACACCCTCCTTACCTAGCTCTTGCTTCAGCATTCTGTGCTGAGTTTTCCCTTCCACTCCATTCTTGGTTGTCTTTTATACTCCATGTGAGCTCCAACATCTTGTACAGTGCATTTATATTCACCTTCCTGGTGGTTGTCTTCTCAACATGCTTGCACCTCAGTATTCTGCATCCAACCTTTGAGAACTGTGTTTTATTAGGAACAGTAAAAGACTAAGTGGTGGAGTACCATGCAAATTTAGGGAACATAGTAGATTCAAGGGCAGACAAGCATTTGGTCTAGGAAGGACTTCAGCTTTCTCTTATACTTTTTTGCATCTCTGGATGGTAGTACTAATTGATAATTTATCAAACTGAACCCTCAGGGGTTCAACCACAGAGAAGGCCTTTATTGCTTCAAAAATGTGCACAGTTACCAAAAGTAAGAATTTCTTAAAGGTTCTGGGTTGTGTCAAATGGATAGATTCTTTTTTGGATAAAAAAATAGAAAGAGAAACATGTCCTGAACCTTGAAGAGAGCAAAAGACTCTACTCACTGGACAGTAGGTTGATTCTGGCCCATGGCCTCCAGAGAGGAAAGTGGTCTTTGCAGGCAAATCTTTACTGTCTTTCTCTGCCCTGGGACACTGGGCCTCTCCTGAGTCACCGAGATGAGCCAGCCTTGCAGCTGTGCCTAGCCTGTCCATCCCCTACTGATTTGCATATTCCCAGCACACAGCCTCCTGCCCTAGACACTTATTAACAGGCTGGCTACCTCTTGTGTAGGAGTCAGTCCCTGTCAGGACACAGCATGGACATGAGGGCTCCCACTCAGCTTCTGGGGCTCCTACTGCTCTGGCTCCCAGGTAAGGAGGTAGAATACTAGGAATTAATTCAGCTTTTATGGGAAGTATTGTTTAGCAATTCAGGGGTATCACCTTATAATGTGGTTAATTGTGTGGATGTTTATTTTTATGTTACCCATCTTAGGTGCCAGCTGTGACATCCAGATGTCCCAGTCTCCATCCTCCCTGCCTGCATCTCTAGGAGACACAGTCACTATCACTTGTCAGGCCAGTCAGGGCATTAGCAATAATTTAAACTGGTATCAACAGAAACCAGGGTCATCTCCCAATCTACTGATCTATTATGCATCAAATTTGCACAGTGGGGTCCCATCGAGGTTCAGAGGTAGTGGGTCTGGGACACATTTCACTCTCACCATCAATGGCCTGCAGGCTGAAGATGTTGCAACTTATTACTTCCAACAGGAAAACAGTTGGCCTCTCACAGTGTTACAAGTCATAACATAAACCCTCCAGGGAAGCAGGTGTGTGAGGCTGGTTGCCCTGCTGGGCCTCCTGGTGCTTTCATTTGCTGAGAATGTTTCTCAGAGGCAGCATGCTTTGAAGGTCACTGGATGGTTTTGGTAAAAGGGGTCAGGAGGCTCCTCTGCAAACTTTCTTTCCTCTTCTTCAGCCACTGCAGCCAAAACATGACACTACATCTCTCAATTTAATTAAGGAAAGAGATTATTACAACAACTGATGTCTCTGGGTCATGGCATTAATCAAGGTTTATACAGCAAAAGAGAAGCCACTCTCAGGTAGGTGCAGTGGCTCATGCTTGTAATCCTAGCACTTGGAAGGCCTAGGCAGGAGGATCCCTTGAGCTCAGGAGTTTGAGACAAGCCTGAGCAAGAGTGAGACCCCTGTTTCTACTTAAAAAAAAAAAAAAATGGAAAAATTACCTAACATCGTGGTGGGTTCCTGTAGTCTCAGTTACTCAGGAGGCTGAGGCCAGAGGATTGCTTGAGCCTGGGAGTTCAAGGTTACTATAAGCTAGGCTGATGCCATGCCACTCTACCCAGGGCAACGGAGTAAGACTGTTAAAAACAACAACAACAACAACAACAAAAATCCACTGTAGATATTCCAAACAGGAATTGTTTAAATTCAGGATAATTAATAGCTAAACTAAGGTCTTTCAAAGGCCTAGAGTTATAGTACGGTCCTGGTCCACTTTCTGCCTCTAGTATACTAGAGACTGGATAATTTATAAACAATAGAAGTTTATTTGGCTATAGTTCTGGATGTTGGAAAGTATAAGAGCATGGTGCAGGTATCTGGCAAGGGGCATTCCAAGATAGAAGGCATCATGTGATGAGGAAGAACACTGGAGAAGTCGAGAAAGGAAGGTAATCAAGCTCAACTCACTTTTACATGAAACATATTCTTGAGATAATTAACCCACTCCTGTGAAATGACATTAATCCATTCACCTAATTATCTCTTAAAGGTCCCTCTTTTTAATTATGTTACATTGGCAATGACATTTCAACATTAGCTTGTAGGGGACATAAAAACTGTAGTAGTTAGTCCGGGAAGCAGAAGCTAGAAATGATGGGAATTCTATTCTTGTGCTTCTCCAGAAGCCAGAGTGCATCTGCCATTGAGGTACAGGCTGCTTAACCATAGGGTTCCCGAGCTGTCCAAGAAGTCCAGGTGTGGCACTGCTGATGCTCTCAGTTGCCTGCTGTACCTCACCAGGTGTTTCTCTAGCCCTCACCTCTGCTCATGCATCTGCCTGTAGGTGCTGATGGATAGCATTGGATCCTCCTCTTCTGATTTCCAAATCTTATGGGACCCATCCTGCATTAACCAACTCTAGAGAGAAGAGACTGGAGGGAATGCACTTCCAGCATGATCGTGATGATGGAGAGCTGACACTAGCTGCCCAGTGTAGGCATTATTGCCTCAACTCTCAGAATTGTGCCAGTTAGGGGGTAGACTCAGAGTACACTTGGATGTGCTTCATCAGCAAGTCTGGGGTCATAGCAAAAACCATTCCTTAAGTAAAGTAGTAAACAGAAAAATGAGGAATTGCATTAAATAGGTAGAAAGGATTTAACAAACAAATGAATAGCTTGTTTTTATTTAAAGCAAATATAGATATAACACTTCTTCCCTTAATATGCAAATACCTTGCTGCTCCTACTTTGTTAAGAAGCTAGCCTCATCATTGGCATCAGTAAAGTTTGTTAGACATTCTGATGAGCAGGCTGTACATTAAACTTACTGATGAGAATCTGCATTTTAACAAGAAACCAGAGTATTTGTATAAGATTTAAGAAGATCTTTTAAATGGACTTTTATTTCAACTAAACAAACAAAATTTTTTGATGAAGACACTTAAGAAAAGTTATACTAAAACCAACATGGTGAAAACCCACCTCTTCTATTTTCTAACTCATGCAAAATTAAATTAGAAAAAAAATTTATGTTGGTGAAGATTGGAAACTATTGTTAATTATTTTCGGAATGATGAAATACCTTAAAAATTAAATTGGGTAGAGGTTTATAGAGACTTGAGAAATTATAAATGCTAAAAGAGAAATAAAACTTTTGTGCATCTGTGTTGAAGATATTTAGGGTTAAATTTGCTTAGATAGCTTGGTTTAGGGATTTTATTAATTGCCTTGAGTAATTATGATTCATCCAGTATTGGCCCAAGATCAAATACTACTCTTTGTTTGGAGACTAGCTCAATGGTTTGCAACAGAACCACCCAGTTGATCCCTACTTAGATCAGTCAAGTTATTGTTAATGTGAGCATATATGAATATTAATTTTAATTCTTAGAATTACAGGTCATTGAATTTTTGAATGGCTTGTTGTAAATAATTATTGTGTAAAAGCTAAGACAATATTTAAACATTCACATGCATAGTTGGATTTATTTTATTAAAACTGTTTTTATAAATGTAAATACTTATGTATGTATTCATAAAAATATAAAAACATACAAGATAGAAGTAAAACTGAATGGAAATCAAGTAAGTGGGAAAAGAGAGGAGAGGTTGGGTAAATTCACTCCTTACTGCTATAATGCACACTGTCTGGGTGAAGGGCACATTTCTAACTATAACTTAGAGTATAGAAAAGCAAATTATTCAACCAAAATGTCTGTACCCCTGTAATATTCTGGAATAAAATAAAAATATATAAAAAGAAAATCTAAAACATATTTGAAGAAAGAGAATAAAATTTAGCTCATTTATGGAACTATCAAGCAACAATAGTTAGGAATAAAGTTATCTGTATGTATCAATATTTAACAGTGTAAAAATAATGAAAAATACATACATAATACAGACTCACTTAAAATCATTAGGTTCACATTTTGTACAGAAAAGTGTATGTATAATATATACATGATTATGGATATACATATGCATATGAGTATGTGTATATAATATACATATAAAAGGAATATATACTTGATATACTGCTTTCTGCACAAACATATATGTAATTGATACTTGAACAATGCAGGGGTTAAAGGTATGTAGTCAAATAAACCTGTGAATAAATTTTGAATCCCCTAAAACTTAACTCCTAATAGCCTACTGTTGACTGGAAGCCTTACCAATACTATAAATAGTCAATTAATACATAGTTTGCATATTATATGTATTAGATACTGTATTCTTATAATAAAATATCCTGGAAAAAGAAACTATAAGGACTAGAAATATATTTACTATTCATTAGTGGAAGAGGATCATCACAAAAGTTTACTTCTACGTCATTGTCATCAGGTTGAGTAAACTTAGGAGGAGGAAGAAGAGGAGGGTTGGTTTTTCTGTCTCAAGAGTGGCAGAGGAAGAAGAAAATTCACCCGTAAGTGACCTGGGAAGCTCAAACCCACATTGTTCAAGGGCCAAGTGTGTATTCATGTCTAAACAAAGTTTTATGATGTCCATGTGTGAGTGTGTGTTTGTGCAGGACTGTATATGCTATACTGTAGTGATATATTTATCCAATTTTTGAGTAAAGGTAAGCATGCTGTCTTTTGTAGAGGAATGTTCACATTATGTTAGATGGTAGCATATTACTGCTGTTATTATTATTACCCAAGAGTTCACATGTGAGGAGAAAGAGATGTATATTTATGACTGAAAGCCACAATGGTGCAATGGGGAAGAAGTCACCCCTGCTAACATGACCAAGGCTTGCCAGATGTTGGCAAGGAAGCCCATAAAGCCCAAGTTTTAGCAGCAGCCTTTCAAACTCCCTGCATATGTTATAAATGTGGAAAGGAAGGACATTTTCAAAAGACCTCCCCCCTCAATAATAACAATAACAGCGGTCCCAATGCTGGGTTGCCCAAGAAAAATATGTCCCAAATGTGGTAAATGATTTCACTGGGCCAATCAGTGCTATTCTAAACTGAAACCAAAAGACAGCAGGTCTAGCCATTCTTATAGAAGAAAAAATGCCTTTAAATAAAAAATGTTAACGAAAGACAAATATGGTGATTATATAATGATAAACAGAGCAATTCAACAAGAAGGCAAATCAATCCTAAATATTTTGTACCTAACACAGGTGCTCCCAGATTCATAAAGCATATTCTGCTAGCTCCAAGCCAAAGAGATAAAAGGCAGCATTGCCAGGAACTTCAACACCACGCTGACAGAACTGGAAATATCATCCAAGCAGAAAATAAATAAACACTGGACTTAAATAGAGTTCTAGAAGAAATTTTGCTAATTCACTTTTACAGGGAATTTTACCCAAAACTACTGAATGCACATTCTTTCCTCAGAACATAGAATATTCTCCAGACTGATCATATCTTAGGTCACAAAACAAGTCTCAACAAATTCAAAAATTGAAACCGTATCATGTGTCTCCCTAGATTAGAAACCAATTCTGGGGCAGCACCTGTGGCTCAACGGAGTAGGGTGCCGGCCCCATATGCAGGAGGTGGCAGGTTCAAACCCAGCCCCGGCCAAAAACTGCAAAAAAAAAAAAAAAGAATAGGAACTAATTCCAAGAGAAACACTAAAGTCTACACAAAGTCATAGAAACTAAATAGCCTCATGCTAAATAATTATTAGGTCAATAATAAAATTAAGATGGAAATCAAAAGATTGGTTAAACTGAATGATAAAGGAAAAACAAACTATCAAACATGATGGGACTCAGCATATGCAGTCCTAAGGGGAAAATTTATAGTGTTGAGTGTCTTTACCAAAAAGATAGAAAATTTACAAATTAACAATCTAATGACACATTTCCAGGAAATAGAAAAAAATTAGCAAGCCAACCCCAAAGCTAGCAGAAGAAAAAATAAATAGCTAAGACCAGGGCATAATTAAATGAAATGGGAAACCAATAAAAAAAAATAAAGGATCAATGAAACAAAAAAGTTGATTCTTTGAAAAGATAAAATCAATGGACCTCTTGTTATATTAAACAGGAAGAGAAGTAAAAGGGCCCAAATAAACTGAATTAGGAATGAAAAAGGAGATATTGCAAGGAAATCACAAATACGCAAAATACTATCTGTAAATACTATGTAAATCTCTACACCCATGAATGAGAACATGGAGAGGAAATGGACAAATTCCTGGAAACACACAGCTTCCCATACTCAACTGGTAAGAAATAGAACTTCTGAACAGACCAATAATAAGTAGCAAGATCAAAGCAGTCATATATAATCCTCTAAAAAAAGAAAACAAGGCCATGGCCCAGGTGGATTCACAGCTGAATTCTGCCTTAGAAAAAAGAGCTGGTATTCATTCTGTAGAAAGTATTCTATAACATCAAGAAGGAGGGAATCTTCATCAACTCATTCTACAAAGCCTATATCACCTATATACCAAAATTAGGAAACTGCATGACAAAAAAAAAAAAAAATACAGACATAAATCTCTTATAAATATGGACATCAAACTCCTCAACAAACCAAAACTCCTTCTCAAACCAAATCCAACAGCACATCAATAAAATAATCCACAATGACCAGTGGGCTTCAATTCAGGGATGCAAGGATGGTTCAACACATGTATATGAAAAAATATGATTCACTACATAAACAGATGTAAAAACAAGGACCATCTGATCATCTTAATAGAAGCAGAAAAGCACCCTTTCATGATAAAAACCCTCAACAAACTAGGCATAGAAGGAACATATCTCAAAATTAATAAAGCCATATATGACAGTCCCATAGCCAACATCATACTGAATGGTGAAAAGCTGAATGCATTGTCCATAACGACTAGAAAAAGACAAGAGTGTCCACTGTCACCACTTCTATTAAACATAGTGCTGAAAGTCTGACCCAGAGCAATCAGTTGAGAAAAAAATAAAGGGCATCCACATATGGAAAGATGAGGTCAAACTATTGCTTTTCACTACTGATGTCATATCATATTGAGGAAAACCCCAATATCTACTTCAAGAGATTCCTGGAGTGATAAATAATTCACCATTCAAAGGTTTTAAGTCAATATACACAATTCAGTAGCATTTCTATATACTAATAACATCCAGATGAGAGTCCAATAAAAGACATATACAATTCACAATATCTACAAAGAAAATAAAATATGTAGAAATATACTTAACCAAGGAGGTAAAAGACTTCTACAAGGAGAACTGCAAAAGAATGGGAAATCACAGAGAACAAACACAAATGAAAAAAAATTTACCCAAAGTAATTTACAGATTCAATGCTATACTCATGAAAATACCAACATGATATTTCACAGATTTAGGAAAAATAATTCTACACTTCATCTGGAACCAGAAAAGAACTAAATATCCAAAGTGATCTTAGTAAAAAAGATGTCTGGTAATGGAGGTATCACATTATCAGATGTGAAATTAGTATAGTATTGGCACAAAAATAGACATAGACCAATGTAACAGAACAGAAAACCCACAGAAAACCTTCCTCATGTAGCCAACTGATCTTTGACAAACTCACAATAATATGCACCAGGGAAAAGAAGCCCTATTCAATAAATGGTGCTGGGAAAATTGGATAGCCACATGCAAAACAAAGAAACAGCCCGTATCTCCCACTACTCACAACATTTAATTCAGGATGAATAAAAGACTTAAATGTAAGTCATGAAATTATAACAATTCTAAAGGAAATGTAGGAAAAAGTCTTCTAGACATTGATCTAAGCGACAAATTTATACTAAGCCCCCAAGGTTAATTATAGCAAAAATAAAAATAAATAAATGGGGCTTGATCAAATTCCAAAGCTTCTGCACAGCTAAGGTAATAATCAACAGAGAAAATCAACAACCTACAAAATGGGGGAAAATATTTGCAAACTATACAGCTGATAAAGGCCTAAAATTCAGATTCTACAAAGAATTCAAATGAATCAGCAAGAAACCTCACAACCTTATTAAAGAGAAATCAAAGGACATAAAGAGATTTTTTTTTTTTTAGGAAGACACAAATGACCAACAAACATGTAAAAAAAAAAAAGCTCAACATCACTAATCATTAGGGAAATGCAAATTGAACCCATAATGAAATATCATCTTACCACTTTTAAAATGGCTTTCATTAAAAACTCCAAAAAATGATAGATGCTGGCATGGATGCAGACAGAAAGAAACATTTATATATTGTTGGCAGAATAGCAAATCGGTACAACCTCTATGGAAAGCAGTATGGAGATTTCTTGAAGAACTAAAAGTAGTCCCAGACCATTTAATCTAGTAATCTCACTACTGGGTACCTACCCAAAGGAAAATAAATCATTTTATCAAAAAGACACCTGCAGTTGAATGTTTATTTCAGTATCATTCATAATTACAGAGATGTGGAATCCACCCAAGTGCCCATCAATTAATTCATGAATGCGTTAATAAAATATGGTATATGCATACCATGAGTATCACTGAACCATAAAAATATATGAATTATTGCCTTTTATGGTAATTTGGATGGATCCAGAGAGTGTTATCCTAAATAAACTGTCTCAGGAATGTCAAAACGAACACCACATGCACTCTGTAAGAAATTGGAACTACCTGATAGGCATACACGTGCACAGAGGAAAGTAAAAGTCATGGGAAATCATTCAAGGGGGAGATGGTAGAAGGGAGGAGGTCAACTATGTAACAGGTACAATGAACACAATTTAGGTGACAGGCACAGTTGTATTTCTGACTCAAGTATTACAAATGCTGTCTATGTAACAAAAACATTTGTACCCCCTTAATGTTTTGAAAGATAAATAAATGAATAAAAGAAAACAATAAGTTGAAATAAATGTATTTAAATTAAACAGTGTGGAACTGAATAAGGAAAATTTAATTATTAAGGAACAAGAGCATTATGTTACTGAAGCTGACTCTACTAATCTGATTTCTCACTCTTCATCTCTTTCACCTTATTGTGCAGCTATAATATTCATATTTCTGTTTTCAAAGTGTTCATGTAGTTTTAAAAAATGTACATTTATGCTCTAGAGAGAGGGAAGGAGGGAAGCGGTGGGGTCTTGGTGTGTGCCACACCTTTTGGGGGCAAGACACAATAGTAAGAAGTACTTTACCTAACAAATGCAATCAGTGTAACCTGATTTCTTGTACCCTCAATGAATCCCCAGCAATAAATTTTTAAAAAATGTACATTTATGCTCTAGAAAGAAAATCATTTTAGCTCTATTTGCTTCCATTGGAAAGTCAATAATTCATCATAATTAACATAAAATAAAAATTTTAAATCATGAAAAATCTCTCAGGGTGTAGAGAAATTATAGTTCAGTAGAACTAACATATATGTTGATATTAAAGGAAGACAGAGCTGAGTAATCAGGGAAGCACATGTGCAGCATTGTAGTGCTGCCTCTCAGACCCTGGGTTCCTTCAGCGGTATCAGCCCCTCTGTGTGGGGAGTTCATAGAGGGGCGATGGTTGATGAGGTGGGTAATATCACATGGAGTCTGTCACTGGCAGGTTACTCAGGATCAGAGCCACATAAAAAAGAACACTGAAGCCTGCAAAATAGTAAGAGTCTGATTGCAGAAAAGCAAAGGAAAAGCAAGATGAGAATCGTCTGGGAGGTGTCATCAATCATAACCTTTTGAGTGCAAGCATAGTTGTGAAGCTAAAACTATACATAGCTCGTGTGTGAAGTTTTACACTCTACCCTTTAAACATTGTCTCCCCATTTCACTACCACATAGAATATAATTTGCATATTCATCCTTACATAACTTCCTAACATCTCTGAGGCCACATAACTTACCCTGTATTACTGGTTAGGATACTGTCAACCACCTGCAGGTCTAGGCAAAGACTATGGGGTCCCAGGCTCAGCTTCTCAGCTTCCTTCTCTTCTTGATCTCTGGTAAGAAAAATGTGTCCTCTTCTCTATGGCACTAAGTCCTTTGAATCTCCAACAAATGTTACATTTTCATAAGAAATTTATTTTCCTCATTTTCTGATGCATTTGACTTATCTTTCTTAATTTCCTCAATAAACAGATACCAAGGCAGAAACGATGCTCACTCAGTCTCCAGAATTAGTATCAGTAGCTCCAGGAGACAAAGCTACCATCACTTGCTAGTCAAGATATTGATGATGATATTCACTGGTATCAACAGAAACCAGGAGAAGCTCCTAAATTCATTATGAAATATGTTTCTACTCTCATTTCTGGAGTCCCATCTCGGTTCAGTGGCAGTGGATATGGAACAGATTTTACTCTGACAATTAATAATGTGCAGTCTGAAGATGCTGCGTATTATTTCTGTCAACAAGATGATAATTTACCTCTCACAGTGATGCATCCTGTTACAAAAACCTCTAAATGTTTTTAGCAAGATTGCCTCAGCTGCTCCTAAAAATGTTCAGTATGCGGAACTAGGTGGCCTTTTGGTCTTTCTGAGGCATCTACAAGCACACACATCTCACTTCCTTTTTTATTTATTTATTTATTTTATTTTTTTGTAGAGACAGACACTTTATCACCCTCGGTAGAGTGCCGTGATGTCACAGGACTCACAGCAACCTCCAGCTCTTGGGCTTTCACGATTTTCCTGCCTCAGCCTCCCGAGCAGCTGGGCCTATAGGCGCATGCCACAATGCCCGGCTATTTTTTGGTTGCAGTTCAGTCGGGGCTGGGTTTGAACCCGCCACCCTCGGGGCCGGCGCCATGGCTATCTACCACTGTAGGTTTCTTTATCATAAATAGTCTATTTTACATGAAACTTTAAAAGAACTACACATTAGAGTCATTTTTCCAATTTTATAGAAATATTATTCTTCTAACTCTCATCTGAGCCCCAGGGCCCTAGGAAGCTGAGAAGTTGGGGCTGTAACTCCATCCTGCTGATCATCACCCATCTGGTACACTCAGGCCTCCCTTCCAGGGAACCCCCATCCTTCCCTCTGAGAAGCCAGCCTCACTCTGAAGGAGCCCATACAAAGATCAGAGAGAATGAGAGCAAAAGTGCCTGTGTGGTGAGTTATAAAGACAAACAATGGAAAAACAGGGACAAAAATACCCTTACCCAGACATGATTATAAGAACCCAAAATCAACTTAAGACTATAAAGTTCTATAAATGCTCTATAATGTTCAGAAAAATTTTCAAATAAAAGTATTTTTATATCAATTATAGTCTTTCAAACCAACTGTAGTGAACTTGAAAGCATAAATTACTTTTGTCATAGACACTATGTGTTTGTGAGCATATAATTTCATACCTTCATTGAAACATGTGCCAGTATGTGAAATATACTTATGCCACTAGATAGGATAAGGATTGACTGTTCAAATTTCTGTCTATATCTCAGACTCCCTTTTGAATTTATTTACATATTTGAGGTTCCTCCTGGATATCTTGGAGACAATTCTACATCCAGACCAGGTCTGTGATATTTCCCTCCAATAAATACTCAGAATGGAAGTCACTGCAGATTTAGAATCACCCTGGCTACTGCTTTTAGATGCACCAGTTTCTCAAAAAACCTCTCAAGTTTTCCTGAGGTCTGCTAGGGAAAAGTTTCTCTCTGTCCCTAGAAGAATTAAGGTGTCATAGTTCTTCCTGGGAGAAATAGGTGGAACAGTTTCAGCTCCCAAGCTCAGATAGAACAGTTCTTCAATATATAAATAGCAGCATCATTATTTGTATATAACATGTCAGTATCACAAATTCTTCTGGAAAGAGGGCATCATGGACAAATTAAACAGGACCCCTGACCTCACATAACTTTCATTTAATGGAAGGAAAGGGTAATAAACAAGAAAATAACATTTCTCAGTCATTCCCCCCTGGCTCCTCTGATGTTAGTTCCCTGGAGTGATGCCATTACCCAGAGGAAGTGGGGCATGGACAGGGCCAGAGAACAAGGGAACAAGTTACTGCAGTTGAACACTTGTGCTTCCTAGAAAAATAAAATCCATGGTAGTTTCATTAATTGCTGGATACCCAAATCATGTTTTGATCATAGACAGTGATCTTTCAATTCATCATATTCCTGAAGCATGACACCAGCAAAGTCAGGGACAACAATCAGTGCTTTGACACTGTATATGAAAATGATGGGACATGATTTTAGCAGAGCATCTTTTAGTGTGTTTAATATTTACTTGTAGTAAAGATAATTTTCTTCATCTTTACTCTTCTCTATTTTTTCTTTCAAAATGAAGTTTTTATAGGTAAAGGAGACATTTTTATTTTGTTCCTCAGATCTATAGTGACTCTTTGAAGCTCTATCTTACCTTTCCCTACTGTATTCTTTTTTTTTTTTTTTGCAGTTTTTGGCTGGGGCTGGTTTTGAACCTGCCACCTCCGACATATGGGGCCGGCCCCCTTCTCCTTTGAGCCACAGGTGCCGCCCCCTACTGTTTTCTTTAACTAAGAATTCTGGTCACAGATAGGAGAGTGAATATTGTTGCTTTCTCATCCAAATCAATTATTTTCTCCTTCCAAAGCTCTCAATTACTGTTTGGTAGACTGGTTTTGGAAATACTTATTCCAACCCAATCCCATGGATGGAATGTAGGATAAAAATTTCATCTTTGAGAGAGGCCATCACCTTGGCTACAGTGATATGGCAAGTTGGTCATAACATAAATTTGCCCATTTTGTCATAATCTAGGGATTCCTGCTGGAATTTGAGGAAAGAGAGTCATACATGAGCAAAGAGTATATTACACCAGGATCTACTGGCATCCACTCTAAAGCTTTCCTTAATAGGGAACTTGTACAAGGGAACTTGTACAAGGGAACTTGTACAATGGAAGACTAAGTGGAGAGGCAGGAGTAAACTGCATTTTAGTGATTAAGTGACTGAACCGAGATCAAGCTTTCTTTTAAAATTTCTTCTCTAGACTTTTCATTAACATAAGTTCTAGAAGCCCCTTTACTATCGAATGCAGTGTAAGTTGAGATTTCTGCTCACTGAAAGTGAAAATTTGCCAAAAAATCCTGCAGTCTTAACTAACCTAATTTGGCAATGAAATTGGAAGCATCACCATTTAATTTTTAACCCTGAAAAGTTAAATCACAGAAAACACAAAATAACCATTTAAAAATGGTGTGTTCTTAACCTGTTAAGAACCTGACTGTTCTTAACAGTCAGTTAACCTGTTCTTAACTGACTAACAAACATAAAAAAATCATGAGCATTGTAGGTCAATGTTATATACGACAGCAACTTCCAGGGAGAAAATTCACTATTTCATAATTTTTTCAATTTTTTTAAATTTAAAAATATTAAAAACTCTTAATTTGAAGCATAAATTTAGTTTAAAAAAGTTTTAGTTACCAGCCTAAGAATTATTTGTGAATGGGTGCAGAAGATAAAAAGGACACGAAAACACACGTACACAGTTTGTAATGCAAATAATCGCAAAATTGGTAATAGCAATGATTAGTGTGTTTTATTTCTTCTTTTTTTTTTTTTTTAGAGACAGAGTCTCACTTTATCACCCTTGGGAGAGTGCTGTCACAGCTCACAGCAACCTCCAGGACTTAGGCAATTCTCTTGCCTAAGCCTCCCGAGTAGCTGGGACTACAGGTGCGCACCTCAACGCCCCGGTATTTTTTCGTTGCAGTTTGGCTGGAGCCGGATTCGAACCAGCCACCCTTGTTCGAACAAACAATAAATTCATATACCACTCCTTGGTATATGGGCCTGGCGCCCTACTCACTGAGCCACAGGTGCTACCCAATCAGCATGTTTTAATTAGCTGCATAAGTTTATATGCATTTTGCAATCTTTCTTTATCATAAATTATATTACCTTTATCTCCTAAATAGCAAAAATGCTGTTTTGAGTGATGACTTTTAGAATACCTTTTAGGGACAAAGAAATCAAAAGGCATTGAGTAACATTCCTCTATACAGCAGAAGGTACCTGAGACATCACAGACACAAAAGGCACCAGGACCTCTGTGCAGACACCAGTGTTTCCACTCTGTGTTGTGCAGACAGAGGCTCCCTTTGCAGCCTGCCTTTGCAGTCCCTGCTTGGGACTCTGTGGCTTGTCACACTCATAGCAGCACAGGCTTTGTCTTCATCTCATAGCCCCTTCCTCTCTGTTTTCTCTGCAACTAATAGCAACTTCCTAAGAGTTAGTGTCTGGGTTGGTCTTCATCCTATGTTGAAGAAAATTGATCCTAGGTGGCCTGCATGATGCCTAGTCTCTGGTTTATCCTAATCCAGGTTCCAATTCCAGGACTACCCCTCCCTTGTTAGTTGCAGGAGGAAGCAATTGTTTATGCTGAGATGGATGAGTCTGTCAGCACCAGTCACAGCTGTCACTCTGAGGAGATGTAGAATACAAAGCCAAGTGACAGTGAGAAGGAAGAGTATGGAGGGCCCAGACCAAGAATGAGGCGCAGCTTGTCAGTTCACTGGGTGTTAGAGACCTGTCACTTCTGGTCTTGGACAATGACGTATGTGTGAGGAACACATCCACTGCGGAAACATGATATCATCTTCATGTATGTGTGGGAAATCATTTGTTCCTATAATCGTCATAAAGATGGGTAATTTCAGAATGCTAAGAGTATCATTAGCAGGATCTGGAGAACTGTTTTGTTATCTTTAACATTTTTGAAAGAAGGAACATAGACAACTGACTAACAAACATGAAAAAAATGTTCATCATCCCTAATCATCAGAGAGATACAAATCAAAACCATCCTGAGCCATCACCTAACCCCAGTGAGAATGGCTCACATTACAAAATCTCAAAGCCTCGGATGCTGGCATGGATGTGGAGAGAAGGGAATACTTTTAACTATAACTAATATAACCTTTTTGGAAGGAAGTATGGAGAATTCTCAAAAAACTCAAATTAGACGTCCCATTGGATTCTGCAATCCCACTACTAGGCATATACCCAGAAGAAAAAAATCCTTTTATCAAAAGGACATTTGCACTAGATTGTTTACTGCAGCTCAATTTACAATCACCAAAATGTGGAAACCACCTAAATGCCCACCAACCCAGGAATGGATTAACAAGCTGTGGTATATGTATACCAAGCCATTAAAAATGATGGAGACTTTACATCTTCTGTATTAACCTGGATGAAGGTGGAACACATTCTTAGTAAAGCATCACAAGAATAGATGCTTATACTATCCATTGTACTTAATGGATTCAATTCTAATGTACTTAATCTAATATGAAGGCAGTAGATGATCTAATATAAGTTGGGGGGTAGGGGAATGAGGTAGCTGTGACAGGGGAGGAGGGGGGAGGATGAGGGGTCATGGTGTATGACACACCTCTTGGGGGTGGGACACAATTATAAGAGGGACTTTAACAAATGCAATCAGTGTAACATAATTCTTTGTACCTTCAACGAATTCCAAACAATAAAAAAACATTTTTTTTGAAAGAATTTCACACTCACAGAAAAAGTTCTTATTTCTTACTGGAACTATTTGAGTGTAAGATGAAAACCTTATAGGTACACTCTTAAGATTTTACTGTGCATTTCCTACAGATGACTTTCTCCTACATAACCCTAACACAAAGAGAAATCAGGTGATCAGCAAAATACATGGCTCCATCTACCCCTCAGGTCTATTTCAAATTTTGTAAATGGTTCTACTAGTGTTTTGATAACAAAATGATCCCAACCAGATTCATGTGTTGCCTTAATTGGCCCATGTCTCTTTAGCTTTCTTCAGTCTGATCAGTTCTTCAGTCTTTTCCAGAATTTCCTAACTGTTAATTTTAAAACTTACACACTAGCTGTTTTGTAGACCATTCCTCAATTTGGATTTGTTTGTTTTTTCCTCATAATTAAAGTCAGCTAATGCATGCAGTATGCTAGTTTGCTAAGATTGTCATAACATAGTTCCAGAGATGGGGTGGCTTCAACATCTGAAATTTATTTTCTCATGATTGTAGAGGCTGAAGTTTGAAATCAAGGTGTCAGTAAGAGTGTTCTCTTCTGAGCTCGCCATCTTTGTCTTGGAGATGGCTGCTTCCCATGTCTTAACGTGGCTTTTCCTCCATGTGTGTCTGTGTTCTCATTTTCTCTTATAATTACTTTCTCTTGTAATAAGAACACCAGCCATGTAGGTTTGGGCCCCAACCAAATGACCTCATTTTACATATCTACCTCTTTAAATACCCTGTCTTCAAATACTGTCATATTCTGAGGCACTGTGGGTTACAAAGTCAACATGTGAATTTTGAGAGTTCAGCCCATCACTGGCAGGATTATCTAGAAATCAAATCTCTGCTCTTCTCACTGCATCTTATCAGGTGATTTCAATCGGCCTCATCACTGTTGATGTTCATTTTGGACCTGAACTAAGGTGGTGTTCGATAGAATTCTCTGATGCACAGTTTTTTTTTCCCCTTTATAGTTAATAAAAATTTTTGGAAAAGTAGTTTGATACCTATGACTATCATATTCCTCCTTAAAATGTCGGTATGAACTCATAGATTCATGTTTCCTTTCAAGTGTTAAGATTATCATCATTCATTATTTTGATGGTCAGAATTCCTCAGATTTGGCCAGTAATTGTCCCATTTAAATTTGTTTCTATTTCCTTTTACCATAACACTACCATTCTTTGAGTGTTTTCTTAGTTTTGAGATAATCCTGGCTCATCTTGTATCTTCCCTATCCTAGAGCCAGAAACATACATTTCTCCAAAGACATTGATTACTTCTTAGGGGAAAAATAAATCTTTAGAATAAAAGAACTGGTGAATGCAATGTGGAACTGGAGTGTTATTGTTCCTAGACTAGGAAAAATTGTTTATCTACTTATTGATCTATCTACCAGCATGCACAGACAGGTTCATGTCTATATCTACCAAAAGCATGGGTTTACACTGATATCCTCAATGTGATTTCAAAATCACAGAGCTTATTCAAATTTTCCTTTCATTATTGTAACAATTTTCCCTAAAAATAAAAATCTTGGCTCTAATTATTGTTAACATATTTATGTATAGAACAACACCCTGTTCAAAATATCTCTATGTCATCATCTCATGCACCTCCCTAGCAGACAACTCTGCACACACAGATCCTCACATCATGCTCCAGATCTGATGCCCTTTCTGTGGCCTTCATCATTTTTGCACCCCAAGTGTGGGTGTCCTCCTTATCCTACCTGTGCCTGTGTGCTGGGGGGCTTTACCCACTTGAATGCCCTGCTCATCCTACCCTCTGGGCCACCAGCACCAGGTCAGCAGCACCACCTCACCTTTGTGAAGACACCCTTTCCCCACACTGTAGCGCCAACACCCCAGGAAGGCCTTCCATATAAGTTTCCTGGCTGCTTCTCCCCTCACCCTGCTTAGTCCCCACTGCCTTAACCTAAACATTGAGAACTGCCTTCTCTTAGGAACTGGAAGAGATTGTAGGCTGGTTGAATATGCAGGTTTAGGGAGCATAGTGGATTGAGGGGTGCACATGAATACTGGCTCTGCACTTCTAAAGGGTGTGACTTGGGTTGAGGGGATGGAAAGCATGTGTGATAATCTGAGGAACACGGGGGACTTCTAACATGAATATGTGTAGCAGTAACAGAGCCAGGAAATCAGCTGATGCTCTGAGGGAGAAAGTCCTTGACCTTGGCTGGCCTGGTGGAAAGAGTGCAACAGAGGTAGAATCTTAGGGGTATCATCTAATGTTTTTTGTTTCCCCATTCTTAGAAGGAGGATTCTCTATTCTAACTACAAACTCATAGACCCTGAGGACAAGTAAGAACCAGAACAATTAGAGATGGTGTTATCTTACGAACATCAGGGAGAAACTCCTCTGGGACTGAATGTGACACCCACATCTTATGGATACCAGAAGGAACTGAATATGAAGGAGCACCTGCTCTGTGGCTGCAAGGCCAGACCTTGCAAGCCCCTCCCTAATTTGCATGTTTTCTCCAGAGCCCATATCTGCTCTTCAGAATCCTGCTGAAGAGGCTGCTCAGTGGGTCTGGCGAAGAAAGAGCCTTTGGCTGGCCTAGATTGGACATGGATGTCCTGACTTACCTGTGCTGCCTACTGCTGTTCTGGGGCCCAGGTGATGAGGGGAGTGCAGGGAACACGACTGAGATTATGGGAATTCTAAGTGTGTGATCCTCCTAGGGCCTCTATAGCTCTCGGAACCATGATCTCCCCTTAGAGACCCAAGTGCTTTAAGGTTAGAGGGGAACAGGGCTGCTGGAATATGCTGGCAGAAAACACAGTGGGACCTCATTAACAAATGTGACTTTGTCCTTTTCTTTCTTCTCAGCCACCACAGCGAGCACTGTGCTGATCCAGTCTCCAGCCTTCCTCTCTGTGTCTCTGGGAGACAGTGTTGCCATCAATTGCAAGGCCAGTCAGAGCGTTAGTGATTATGTAAGCTGGTATCAGCAGAAGCCAGGCCAGCATCCTAAGCTTCTTATCTATGATGCTGATAACCGATATTCTGATGTCTCATCTCGATTCACTGGGATTCAGTCAGGGACAGAATTCATTTTCACAATTAGCAACATGCAGGCTGATGATACTGGCACTTATTACTGCCAACAGGACTATGCAGTCCCTTCCACAGTGTTTCAGTCCTTAACATAAACCTTCCTCCCAGGCTGGTTGTGCAACGGGGTTATGTGGTTTTGCATCTGCACTGTCCCCTGTGGTGTGCTCAGAAGTACAGGGTCTATTTTCAGGAAGATCTTCAGACGTCATGGGAAAAGACCTACAAGGGATTTTAGTCTCTCAGAAGCTTACTTTTGCAACAATAAAAAACAACCAAGCCTTCAATTAATTTTAGAAAGGAGATCTCTAGATTAGGCTTTTAAAGGACTCTGCCAGTAGTATGGTCTTGGAATTCTTTCTTTGGGAAAAAGGTGTTTTTAAAGGTGGGAACTAAATTAAAAAAAAAAAGCCCATGTCCAAGGAAATAATACAATACCAGCAACTACTGTTGTTCTGTCTATTGCCATTTTCCTGAAGTCTTAAAGACTTTATACGTGTTGAATATTGTCCAAAAGGCATAGAACCTAGTGGAACTAATCCCACAGCAATCACCTATAGATCAGAAACTAGAGGTTGTCATGGAGGCAGTGTTTGTAAGAAAAGAATTTATCAACAGATACACTAACATTCATAATCTAATACTTTGACTACATAATTTCTACTAGTTAATCAATTTTAAAATTCTAGATATAGCCAAATATAATAAAGTATATATACTGTATATAAAGTGAGTATACATGTATCATATTCTTAGTGAAGACAAAGATAAGACCATTCCTGGAGCTGCTACCCAGATTGAGACATTGATTGTTCCAAGGTCCTGAAGGTTCCCTCCTTTCCTCCTCTGTCAACTTCATGCTCAATCACCACCGCCTGAGGAAATCATTGCTGTTTTCTTTGGCTATTGACTGATTTTCCTTGTTTTTAAGCTTCACATAAATGGAATCCTAGAGTATGTACTCTTTGGGGTCTTGCTTTTTTGACCTATATGCTTTTTGACCTTTGCCTATGTTGTTGGTGTGGCAGTAATTTTCTACTTTCTACTACTGAGAAGTTCTATATATATATATAAAATAAGACAATCAAGTCATTCTTCAGTTAATTGCTTATTTTTCGTTTGGGGGTAGGTCTTAGGAACAGTTTGCATGTTTTTTGTGGACTTGTGCACTCACTTCTCTTGGGTATAGTACTAGAAATGGACATGCTGAGTCACAGGGTTGGCATGGATGTTGGCACTGCCAAATATTCTCAGGAATGGTGAACATATTTGCACTCTACCAGCTATGTATAAAAGTCTCAGGTGCTGTAAATCCTTTACAATAATTAATATTGTCAGATATTTTATTATGTTTCTATTGATAAATCTGAATTGGTATCAAGGTTAAAATTTACCTTTCCTGATGATAAAGATAGGAGACAACTTTTTACTGTTTATTTTTTATCGAACATTTGCACACCTTGTTTTCTGGGAGGTGCCTGCTCTCAATTATAATCTAGACTAATCCCTCATTTTTTTCTTCCTGTGATTATTTTATGTGCTATATGTGTCTCCTGTATAATAAATCTTTGCCTGCCTTTAAGATCTAAAGATATTATCCTATGCTTTCAGAAGTAGCATCATTTTAATTCTCATATGTAGTTTATAATATATCTCAAGTACATATTTCTGATTAGTATGGGGTGGGTCAAGGATTTTGTGTTCATTTTTATTTATTGTATTGTATTTTTTTTTTTTTTTTGAGACAGAGTCTCAAGCTGTCACTCTGGGTAGAGTGCCATGGTGTCACAACTCACAGCAACCTCCAACTCTTGGGCTTAAGTGATTCTCTTGCCTCAGCCTCCCAAGTAGCTGGGACTACAGGCACCCGCCATAACACCCGGCCACTTTTCGGTTGTAGTTGTCATTGTTGTTTGGCAGGCTCAGCCTGGATTCAAACTCTCCAGCTCTGGTGTATGTGGCTGGTGCCCTGGCCGCTGAGCTACAGGTGCTGAGCCTTAATTTTTTAATTTCAACATCAGATCTTCCTGATTTTCTCCATTTATTGAAAAAGTAAGCAGAACAAAACAGAAAGCCCAACCTGTACCTCACACTATTGCCTCTGTTAGAAATCTAGTAATTGTGTATTTGTCAGTTTTTTTTCCTGGACTTTCTTTACCTAAGTATCTGTACACCTCAAGCATACCATGCTTTCTTAATTACTATAGCTTTATAATAAGTATAGAAATCTGGCCTTATAAATCTTCTAAATTTCTTTTTCTTTTCAAAACTTTCTTGTCTGGCTCAGTGCCCATAGCACAGCGGTTATGGTGCCAACCATATACACTAAGGCTGGTGGGTTTGAACCTGGTCTGGGCCAGCTAAACAACAATGACTCTGGGTATCATACTTGGTGGAAACCCCCAAATCTATAGATCATTGATGTCTAACTGAAACAGTCACAATCTAATGTGGCCACATTCTACAATAGTACCTGGAATCCAATCACGATTTATTGTAGGCATCAGAAAAAAAAAAAAATGCCTGAAAATGTTCAAGAAAGAGAAGTAGTACACTTTACCCTGGAAATGACACTACCAAAGTAACACGAAAAATCCCTTGGGGTGTCTGCCCACACCTGACCACAAGAGGGTGCACAGGAAAGGCAGTGACTGTTGAGAGGGCTGTGTGTGTGTCTCTGGATATAAAGGCTCAAAGTCCAGGCTGATCCTGGGTGTTGTTTATCATTATTATTATTATTACTATTACTATTATTATTTATTACTGCTTTTTAATCTCACTTTGGAGCTTCCCTTTTACATTCATCAATAATTTCACGCTGTGAAGCAGGTCCACTATGCACTGTACCAACTTGTCTGAGTCTGGCAGGAGAGAACAAGTCTTCCTGTCCCCCCAGCAAATTTCTTAAGTGGCTTTATTATTTATAGATAGGCAGCCAGGGACACCACAGCCAGTCCTCCAAGGTTCTGGAAGGCAACCCAGAGAAGATCTGTATATGTCTTACTTGTACCATAGCTGAGGGACCCCAGAAAGCAGCCTACCCTAGGTTTGATACCCTGGGGATGTGACTCAGTGGGATAAAGTATTGAAATACATCAGTTTTTTAGGGGGACTGAAACAGAACCCAGGCCATTCTGGTCAGCTCTCTGCTTGTCAGGATGCTGCATTTTAGAACATTTCACAGCTATTTTTAGAAATTACAAGTGAGAAAAGGGGGACAACTGGGTTGGTCCAAGACCATGTGGAGACTGTCCTGCACACCATCCTCCCACTGCCCCTTTTCCAGCATACTCCCTGGCAGCAGGGCAGTTAAAACTTACAGAAGACCCACAGTGGCCTAATCACTAGGTTGCTACTTGAAAAGCAGTCCATTTATCACATGCTGTGATAAGTAGAGTGTATGGACATCTGGGGAAGTGACTCACAAGGAAAATACAAGTGACTGGGAAGGTCCATCTATAAAGAAAGCAAGTGGGGTCCAGGTCCCTGAACTGGGATCTGCTCACTGAAGGGCATCAGCAGGATAGGGATGAAGGTGTCCTTACCTAGGTGGGGGAAAGGGCAGCACCTGCTGGTCCTCCCCAGGCCAATGGCTATGTTCTTACAGATGTATAGATTGGACCCACATTTGTTCACATTCACAGCCACCACCTGGCTCCAGAGATAGCACAGGTGTGGCCTAGCTTTCCAACTGTGCAAGAACTGTGTCCTGCCAATGAGGAAAATCAAAGAAAACCAGTTTATTTGGTTAGATTTACAGCAGTAACTACATTCAGTAAATAAAAATAGTCAGAGAAGATATCTGTCAATACCCAGTGAAATATCACAACCTGTAACTCTTATCTCTTCTCATCTGGATCCTCTATGTTCATGCTTGAAACTTCAGAATGTCCGCTGAGCTCCACAGTTTTTACTCCCCAAATCATGGCTGTGCTCAACTTGAGCCCTTGTTGGACCATCTCCTAGTGTCTTTGAACAACTGGCCTGCTCCTGAGCCACACTGAGGTGCTCTTTCTCTTGTAGCAGCCTTTGGCTAAGGTTCAGAGGCTTGAGTTTACAACTTGAGTCTTTTGATAGAGACACACATGATTTCTCCGACAGCCCTAAGGCATAAAATAAACCTGACCTTGCTCATCTAGCCTGATGGTACACTTCCAGAGGGTTTACCCTACCTCTTCTGGGACAAATCCTCTGGCAACCTCATGCTCTGCATTCATGGTATGAGACTCTGTTCATAACCGTGCACACTTGGGGCAACAGAGTAAGACTCTATTTCAAAAAACAAAAATGCACAATGGGGAAAAGAAGGTGGGAAAGGTATATATAATATATGCTGATGGGAAAATTGAATCACCACATGCAGAAGAACGAAACATCATCCCTATGTCTCATCATTCAAAAAATTAATTCAAGATGGATAAAAGACTTAATGCAACACATAAAACAACAAGAATTCTAGAAGTAAATGTAGGAAAAACTCTTCTAGATATCGGCCTACGACAGGTGTGGTGGCTCATGCCTGTAATCCTAAGCATTCTGGGAGGGCGAGGTGGGTAGATTGCTTGAGCTCTGGAGTTTGAGACCAGCCTGAGCAAGAGCAAGGCCCTGTATCTACTAAAAATAGAAAAAATAGCCAGATGTTGTGGCAGGTGCCTGTAGTCCCAGCTACCTGGGAGGCTGAGGCAAGAGGATCATCTGAACCCAAGAGTTTGAGGTGTTGCGAGTTATGATGCCATGGAACTCTACCCAGGGTGACAAAGTGAGACTTTGTCTTGAAAAAAAAGAAATAGATATCAGCCTAGAAAAAGAATTTATGACTAATATCCAAATGGAAATTGCAGCAACAACAATAATAAATAAATGGGGTTTGATTGAACTAAAAAGCTTCAACACAGTTAAAGAAACAATCAACATAGAAAATACATAACCTACAGACTGGGAGAAAATGTTTGCAAACTGTATATTTGATACAGGGCTAATATCCAGAATTTATAAGGAACTCAATCAAATCAGCAAGAAAAACGCGAACAGCCCTGTTAAAAGTAGGCATAAGGCATGAACAGAAACTTTTCAAAAGAAGAAATAAATGGCCAATAAATATATGAAAAAAATGCTCAATATTGCATTTAATATGCACATCAAGGAAGTGCATATTAAAACCATGATGAAATATCAGCTTACCTATCAGATCGGCTTTTATTTATAAGTCCAAAAACTATAGATGCTTACATGGATTCAGAAATAAAGCAATATTTATACACTGTTGGTGGCATTGCAAATTAGTACCATCTGTGTGTAAAACAGCATGTAGATTCCTCAAAGAACTAAAAGTAGACCTACCATTTGATCTAGTAATCCAATTACTGGGTATCTACCCAAAGGAAAAGAAGTCATTTCATCAAAAAGACACCTGAACTTGAATGTTTATTGCAGTATAATTCACAATTGCAAAGATGTGAAAACAACCCAATTGTCCATCAATTCCTGAGTGAATTAATACAGCGTGGTATATGCATACGATGAAGTACTCCTCAGCCTTAAGAAAGATGAATTAAAGTCTTTTGCAACAATTTGGATAGAACTGGAGACCATTATCGCAAGTGAAGTATCTCAACAATGGAAAAAAAAACCAACAAAACCACATGTATCTGTTACTAAATTATAACTAACCAATGAAAACACATGGGCACAAAGGGAAGTAACAGCAGTGGAAATCAAGCAGGGGGTAGGTGGTAGGAGCAGACCAGCAAATGCCCATTTACGAGCACTATTTGTGGGATACAGCGAGCACTATCTGTGGGATGGGCACACTTTTAGCCATGACTGAATTATCACAAAAGCTATTGACAAAACAAAATTTTTTGTACCCTTTTACTATTTTGAAATTAATCTCCCATAAGAATAAAGCTGAAAAAATTTTTCAAGTACAACTATTTCAGGGCTCTGAAAATGTCAAAGGCATAAGAGCAATTGAGAAGTGTTTGTTCCTGAAAAGGTACAAGAGCTGTAAGTAGGAACAGGAGATATGTGTGGATTTTGCCTAGAATTGCTCCTTTCCAGCTCAGCTCAGTCAGCAAGAACTTCAGGACTGGAATTTTATCAACATGAGGAGAACAGCAGAAACTACCAGTCTGCTGCCAAAGAAGGGTGGAAGACTTGAGTTGAGGTAGGGAGTAAATTAAGATAGCTCAGTGATTCAAGCTATTTAAATATTAAATGTTAGAATATTCAGAGAAATAATGGAAAGACCTTTCAAATGTAATGAAACACCTTAAGCTGTAAAACAAAGCAACTCAATGAAACTTGTAAAGAGTGAACACTATGAATTTCATAGCTACCCACAATGTAGTTAAAATACTGAAAGACGCTGAGAAAATCTTTAATGCGATAAGAAAAAAACAGACTCACTATATACGGGGAAACAATAATAAGGTCATAAGGTAACTTTTCATCATGATGAATGGAGGTTAGAATACAATGGAACAACATATTTAAATGCTGATAAAAAGTAATTTTTTTAATGCAGGGAAACCACTCTTCAAAATCTATAGGCAAAGTAAAAAAAAAAAAAAAACTTTGGGCGGCGCCTGTGGCTCAGTGAGTAGGGTGCCGGCCCCATATGCCGAGGGTGGCGGGTTCAAACCCAGCCCTGGCCAAACTGCAACAACAACAACAACAAAAAAAAAAAAAAAAAAAAAAAAAAACAACTTTGATAGAAAAAAAATGAAGATAAAGTATTACTTGCAAACAAACTCTACGGAAATTCAAGAAGAAATACTTTTATGTTCACAGGAAATGGGATGGATGGCTATTGAAATCCACAAAAAGAAATGAAAGCCTCAAAAATAGTAAATGAACAAGAGATAATCTAGAAACAAAATCATAACTTCATTTTATATGATGTAAAATTCAGAAAAATCAAAACTATCGTGATAGGTGTTAGCTGGCAGTTACTTTGGTTGGAACATGAGGAGCAATCATGACTGGGAAGGGCATCAAGGAGGCATCTGGAGAATTGAAAATACTCTATATTTGTAGCTGAATGACGATTGTGTGTAAAACGTTCCTCAGTTGCAGACTTAAGATTTCTAGCCCTTACTCTGTGTGTTTTATGTCATTAAAAATATCAGCAAAGCTAGACAATTTAAACAAATACGAACAAAGTAATAACCATCACTAAATAATTATAGAAAATGAACTTTATCAAGAAGTAGAGTAAAATGTTCCCAGGAAAGTGATAAAGAATTAGAAAAGTGGTAATGAAAACAGGAGAAAATATTTAAATATGTTCTTTCTTGTGCTCTGGCAGCACAGATTTTATTTGTTAGTTTTACATCAAACACAGAAGACATTTTATGGTATTTTGCTCATGAATCACATTCTCTTGTTAGTTCTTCCCACACCACTGCACCTACCAGGCGATTTGCATACTGTCCTCTGGGGAGGACCTTCCCTTGGGAGTATGAGATAAAAGCTCAGCTCTGACCCTGCCTTGACTGGTCAGGACTCCCCAGTCCAACTTCTCACAATGAGGCTCCTTGCTCAGTTCCTGGGGCTGTTAATGCTTGGGGTTTCTGGTAAGGACAGAAGGAGATGAGGAGGGAGAATGGGGTGGGAGGGAGCTCTGGGCCCCACTGCCTCCCATGTGTGCTCTGTACATGTTAGAGGAGATCTTGTCCTCCAAGACAAAGGGGAAACTGAAGTTCAGATGCGAGAGAGTGAGGAGGATTTTGGAGTGTGAGCTTGTCCTCTGGTGAACATTCTGACATAGAAAGGGGGGAGTGATGGAGGGGACTTCTAGAGGTTCTCTTGTGGCTTGAAAATTCCTGTTCTTATTGAAATCAAATGTTTTGGGGGTATAAACTAAAATCACAGTCATGAAAAAGAATTCAGCTTGAAATAATGAAAGAAAATTATGAAAATGTCTCCTAATATTTTGTATATAACTTCATTCCTCTATCTTATTTCAGGATCCAGTGGGGATACTGTGATGACGCAGACCCCACTCTCCCTGCCCGTCTCCCCTGGAGAGCCAGCCTCCATCTCCTGCAGATCTAGTCAGAGCCTCCTGCACAGTAATGGAAACACCTATTTGAGTTGGTACCTGCAGAAGCCAGGCCAGTCTCCACAGCTCCTGCTCTATTTGGTTTCCAATCGGCACTCTGGAGTCCCAGACCGGTTCAGTGGCAGTGGGTCAGGGACAGATTTCACCCTGAAGATCAGCAGGGTGCAGGCTGAGGATGGTGGAGTTTATTACTGTATGCAAAGTACACATTGGCTTCCCACAGTGGTACAGACCTAAACAGAAACCTCCATGCTTGGAGGGGTCTAGCTGCCCAGATGTGTTGTTTGATGATAGCTCAGCAGAATCTCTGGCTGTATAAAATGAACATATTGGAGAACTCATGGCAGTGGGTTGCATCTGAGGGCTTCGTCTCATAGATACCTTGTGTATACATTAAGTAAAACCCACTAATGGTCCTGTCGGCAGCAGCATCCTTGGCTGGCATAAGTAGCAGAAAAATGAACATGATTCACATGCCTTCTGAGTAACCAGACATGACTGAAGGGAGTGCTGAATAAAATCTGACCCTAATCCTCCTGCTTTGCCAGCATTTGTCAATAAGACTTAATCAGCATAACAGCCAGGCAATCAATACAGATTGTGGCAATACAGGCTGAGTACCAGGTTTAGCAGTTTTGTGTATATTTTTAGGAGTATAATATTTGGTAATATTCAGAAAATGGTGCTTTCTAACTTTCCCAAATTCCCTCTTCTTTTCACTACTTATCTCCACAAAGATGGTGGCAACAGCATTCTACACAAGTTGTTCACGGGGCAGCTGGCTGAGGACAATTAGGAAAAAATCTCGGTTTTTGAGCTTCTAGGTAGTTTTTATAAATTCATGGTAGAAGTAGCTCTTGACATTCTGAAAATTGGTTTTGAAAAACAAAGTACCTAGAAGACATAGGTTATAGAACTTACCCCATGTACCAGTAGAATAACACAGAATAATATAAGTTTTTTTTTTCCTTTCCCAACAGATAAGAATTTTCAGACTACGTGCAGACTGCAGCTAGGGGAGTATTAAGGGAATACAGTAGAGAGAAGCAACCATCAAATCACCTGCTCTTTGGCTGACATTTGGCATGGTTGCGGGGGTGGTGGTGAGTGTTGAGGGTTGACGATGTGAATCCAGAAAGGATCCCAGATGTGTCACCTATGAAGAATCACAGAACAGGAGGGACCACTGCCTGGTTCATAGTTCAAGCCTGCACCCCTGCAAATTTCAAGGGATGTAGTTCATTGAGAAGGATTTTTGGTCTACAATCACCAAATGGTTATTGGTGTTCTGGTGAAATGAAAAGTGAGGTTACGTTACTCAGTCCCAGTCAAACTAGCATAGCAGAGGAGAGCTTTTTCTTTTTTTTTTTTTTATTAATATTAAATCCTAGCTGTGTACCTTAATGCGATTATGGGGCGCCATACACTGGTTTTATAGACCGTTTGACACATTTTCATCACACTAGTTTAACATAGCCTTCCTGGCATATTCTTAGTTATTGTGTTAAGACAATTATATTCTACATTTACTAAGTTTCACATGTACCCTTGTAAGATGCACCACAGGTGTAATCCCACCAATCACCCTCCCTCCGCCCATCCTCCCCCCTCCCTCCCCTCCCTCTCCCCCTTCCCCATATTCTTAGGTTATAACTGGGTTATAGCTTTCATATGAAAGCCATAAATTAGTTTCATAGTAGGGCTGAGTACATTGGATACTTTTTCTTCCATTCTTGAGATACTTTACTAAGAAGAATATGTTCCAGCTCCATCCATGTAAACATGAAAGAGGTAAAGTCTCTATCTTTCTTTAAGGCTGCATAATATTCCATGGTGTACATATACTACAATTTATTAATCCATTCATGGATCGATGGGCATTACTCAGAAATAAAAACAAAACAGGAGGAATCACTCTATCAAACCTCAGACTATACTATAAATCAATAGTGATCAAAACAGCATGGTACTGGCACACAAACAGAGAAGTAGATGTCTGGAACAGAATAGAGAACCAAGACATGAATCCAGCTACTTACTGTTATTTGATCTTTGACAAGCCAATTAAAAACATTCAGTGGGGAAAAGATTCCCTATTTAACAAATGGTGCTGGGTGAACTGGCTGGCAACCTGCAGAAGACTGAAACTGGACCTACAACTTTCACCATTTCAGACTCTCACTGGATTAAAGATTTAAACTTAAGACATGAAACTATAAAAATACTAGAAGAGAGTGCAGGGAAAACCCTTGAAGAAATTGGTCTGGGTGAGTATTTTATGCAGAGGAGAGCTTTTGAAAACTCATTCTGCCCCCAGAGGTAGCCCAGCAGAGGGACCACAGGGTTTGGTTTCTGAACACTGACATGCTAACCAGTAGGATCAGTGGGGGCTCCATCAACACAGGAGTAGTCAGCATTAATGACTCAGACATGTATTAAGGATGGTCTGTGCAGATTTGGGAAAAAACAAGCAAACTGACAAACAAACAAACAAGCAATAACAACATCATTCTTGAGCCCTGAGAATGGGGTTTCTGCTTTCCAAGCCCAGCACTCACATTCTGCAAGATGAATGAAACCACCCTAAACAGCCCATAGAAAAAACTAACCATGAGCAGAAGCTGCCCGTGCAGCCACCAAGGCTCAGCTGGGTCCTCCTTTCCCAGCTGGAGTTCTTTGTCTGTGCCAAGTCAGATCTTCTGTCCTTTGGCAACTTGGGTAGATATGGTGGAAGAACCTAAGTCAGGGGAACATCAACTCAACTATACAGGGTTCTCCTCACTCTGGAATTTTAGATCACTTGGTCCTTATTTCTTCTCTGTGCTCTGATGCTATTAACATGTAACTCTTCTATTGTGAACATGTAACTCTTCTATTGTGTTATTTTTAAGTTTTCATACTTTTTGGCATGGTTGTTTTGGCCTTTCAACCTCTACATCATTGTATCAGAGAATAGAGATAACTTTTTAAAGTAAATAATGTTTTAAAAATGGCAACCTCGGTTTTGAAATAATAAATGAATGCATTGTTTTTACAAGATGTCATCAATACATGAAAATAAATGATTTCCATATTATAGCAGTTATTGTATAGAATGTATATGTTTTGCATAGATTCCACTTTGCATAATTCTCTAAAAGTATTTCTAAACTAGTAATGTGCATATCAGTTACATGTCATAACATGAGTAAAGTAATAATCCAGCAGGATAATTTATCTTGTTTATGGTTACAGAAATAACATCAGAAATGGTTATCTATTTTAAAGGAACGGTTTCCATGGTAAGTGCAGTTGAACTTGTATTAAGCAGATATATACCACCAAAAAAAAAAAAAGGAAAATGGTTTATAGCAAGGGGTTGATAACACACAGAGAATGACAAGTCTTCAGAGTACTTTCCATGTTACATTCACAAGTAGGTACACACAGCCAATCAGTAATCTACTGAATTCACTCCCATAATGACCAGTGTGGAGACTAGGCATAGTGAATTGAAATTGTATTCTTAACCAAAATGTCCAAAAAACACACAAAAAATTGTTTATAGAAAAGATTTTGTAAAACAGAGAATGATAAATCTGCAAAACATATTTACAAGTAGGTGGCACATATCTAAACAATATTCTATTGATTTTATTCTCAGAGTTACTCATGTGGATCTTGGGATGCTGAACACACTCCTGTGAGCAGGATTCACCAGGATCCTACACAGTGTGACGGCCCAAACACAAATCACCCCAAGAGGTTAAGCCTCTCAGTGCAGCGGGAGCAGCTGTGGTGCCCAGAGGATGAGTTCAAAACAGGCTGGGCTCAGGTGGAGCTGGCTTTCCCTTGGGGAAAGAGCCATGGAGGCCTCAGTCATGGGCGTGGGCTCCTCTACTGTAAACTGCACTCAGGGTCCTCCAGGACAGCTTCCTAGAGCCTCTTCCTCCTCCAAGCTCAGACCACTCACATTCCACAGACCTTCCAGGCCATGGCTGCCATGTCCTCCCTAGAGCAGCCACTAAAGTTCCTTCCTGCCCTCATGGCTGCATGGACACTCAGTGATGTCACTGGGAGGGAGGAGACTCTAGTGTGTTGTGACATGACCTGCTGCCACTGATGACTTTCAGGGCCCTCCCTGCCTTCGTCAAGTGACCATCACTTGACTGAGAGTGTACTTCCACCCTCAGAAGAATGGAAAGCTGCCTGCATTTTGTGAGTTTTGTCTTCTGAACAAGTTGAGTTCACAAGAGTCTCACATAGGTGCAGCCCATAATATTAGTATTGCCTATTTTGACTTCCCTTTTCACTGAATTATCTCTGAGCAGTTATTTAATCTTCCCATCCTCTCTGATCTTTCTTTTGTGAAGCTGCTATTGTATATATTTCTTTCCAGACTGATAAGATTGTCACGATAAAGGGCAAAACATGTTTCCATTGTATTCTCATACTTCTATGGGTGCAAAAACTAGTTTTAGAGTTTAATTTGCTCTTCTTTTACTAGCATGTGTAGGTGCAAATAATTTAATTGATTTGAGAACTTTTTAGCTAATATAGACTTTTAGTGGTATAAAATCAGGATTATATATTCCATGCTTTCTTGAAATTCATAACATGTAATGTCACTTTTTTCCATTCAAAATACTTTCTAATTTCTTTATTTTTATTTTTATTTTTTTTCTTTATTTATTTTTATTGTTGGGGATTCATTGAGGGTACAATAAGCCAGGTTACACTGATTGCAATTGTTAGGTAAAGTCCCTCTTGCAATCATGTCTTGCCCCCATAAAGTGTGACACACACCAAGGCCCCACCCCCTCCCACCTTCCCTCTTTCTGTTGCCCCCCATAACCATAATTGTCATTAATTGTCCTCAGATCAAAATTGAGTACATAGGATTCATGCTTCTCCACTCTTGTGATGCTTTACTAAGAATAATGTCTTCCACTTCCATCCAGGTTAATACGAAGGATGTAAAGTCTCCATTTTTTTTAATGGCTGAATAGTATTCCATGGTATACATATACCACAGCTTGTTAATCCATTCCTGGGTTGGTGGGCATTTAGGCTGTTTCCACATTTTGGCGATTGTAAATTGAGCTGCAATAAACAGTCTAGTACAAGTGTCCTTATGATAAAAGGATTTCTTTCCTTCTGGGTAGATGACCAGTAATGGGATTGCAGGATCAAATGGGAGGTCTAGCTTGCCTGCTTTGAGGTTTCTCCATACTTCCTTCCAGAAAGGTTGTACTAGTTTGCAGTCCCACCAGCAGTGTAAAAGTGTTCCCTTGTCTCCACATCCACGCCAGCATCTGCACTTTTGAGATTTTGTGATGTGGGCCATTCTCACTGGGGTTACATGATATCTCAGGGTTGTTTTGATTTGCATTTCTCTAATATATGGAGATGATGAACATTTTTTCATGTGTTTGTTAGCCATTCGTCTGTCGTCTTTAGAGAAAGTTCTATTCATGTCTCTTGCCCATTGATATATGGGATTGTTGGCTTTTTTCATGTGGATTAATTTGAGTTCTCTATAGATCCTAGTTATCAAGCTTTTGTCTGATTGAAAATATGCAAATATCCTTTCCCATTGTGTAGGTTGTCTTTTTGCTTTGGTTATTGTCTCCTTAGCTGTACAGAAGCTTTTCAGTTTAATGAAGTCCCATTTGTTTATTTTTGTTGTTGTTGCAATTGCCATGGCAGTCTTCTTCATGAAGTCTTTCCACAGGCCAATATCTTCCAGTGTTTTTCCTATGCTTTCTTGGAGGATTTTTACTGTTTCATGCCTTAAATTTAAGTCCTTTATCCATCTTGAATCAATTTTTGTGAGTGGGGAAAGGTGTGTGTCCAGTTTCAGTCTTTTACATGTAGACATCCAGTTCTCCCAACACCATTTATTGAATAGGGAGTCTTTCCCCCAAGGTATGTTCTTGTTTGGTTTATCAAAGATTAGGTGGTTGTAAAATGTTAGTTTCATTTCTTGGTTTTCAATTCGATTCCAAGTGTCTATGTCTCTGTTTTTGTGCCAGTACCATGCTGTCTTGAGCACTACGGCTTTGTAGTACAGACTAAAATCTGGTATGCTGATGCCCCCAGCTTTATTTTTGTTACAGAGAACTGCCTTAGCTATACGGGGTTTTTTCCGGTTCCATACAAAACGCAGAACATTTTTTCCAAATCTTGAAAGTACAATGTTGGTATTTTGATAGGAATGGCATTGAATAGGTAGATTGCTTTGGGAAGTATAGACATTTTAACAATGTTGATTCTTCCCATCCATGAGCATGGTATGTTCTTCCATTTGTTAATATCCTCTGCTATTTCCTTTCTGAGGATTTCATAGTTTTCTTTATAGAGGTCCTTCACCTCCTTCGTTAGGTATATTCCTAGGTATTTCATTTTCTTTGAAACTATGGTGAAGGGAGTTGTGTCCTTAATTAGCTTCTCATCTTGACTGTTATTGGTGTACACAAAGGCTACTGACTTGTGGACATTGATTTTATATCCTGAAACATTACTGTATTTTTTGATGACTTCTAGGAGTCTTGTGGTTGAGTCTTTGGGGTTCTCTAAATATAAGATCATGTCGTCAGCAAAGAGGGAGAGTTTGACCTCCTCTGCTCCCATTTGGATTCCCTTTATTTCCTTGTCTCGCCTAATTGTATTGGCTAGAACTTTCAGCACTACGTTGAACAGTAAAGGTGACAGAGGACAACCTTCTCTGGTTCCAGTTCTAAGAGGAAAAGCTTTCAGTTTTACTCCATTCAGTAAAATATTGGCTGTGGGTTTGTCATAGATAGCTTCAATCAGTTTTAGAAATGTGCCACCTATGTCTATACTCTTCAGTGTTCTAATTAGAAAAGGATGCTGGATTTTATGAAATGCTTTTTCTGCATCTATTGAGAGGATCATGTGATCTTTATTTTTGCCTCTGTTAATATGGTGGATAACGTTTATAGACTTGCGTATGTTAAACCAGCCTTGCATCCCTGGGATGAAGCCTACTTGATCATGATGAATGACTTTTTTGATGATAAGCTGTAATCTTTTGGCTAGGATTTTGTTGAGAATTTTTGCGTCTATATTCATGAGTGAGATTGGTCTGAAATTCTCCTTTTTGGTCCTGTCTTTTCCTGGTTTTGGTATCAGGGTGATGTTTGCTTCATAGAATGTGTTGGGGAAGATTCCTTCTTCCTCAATTTTTTGGAATAATTTCTGCAGTACAGGAATAAGCTCTTCCTTGAAGGTTTGATAGAATTCTGGAGTGAAGCCATCTGGACCAGGGCATTTTTTGGTTGGAAGATTTTTTATTGTTTCTTTGATCTCAGTGCTTGAAATTGATCTGTTCAGGAGCTCTATTTCTTCCTGGCTGAGTCTAGGGAGAGGATGTGATTCCAAATATTGATCCATTTCTTTCACATTGTCAAATTTCTGGGCATAGAGTTTCTGGTAGTATTCAGAGATAATCTCTTGTATCTCTGTGGGATCAGTTGTTATTTCCCCTTTATCATTTCTGATTGAGGTTACTAGAGATTTTACTTTTCTATTCCTCGTTAGTCTGGCCAATGGTTTATCTATTTTATTTATGTTTTCAAAAAACCAACTCCTTGTTTCATTAATTTTCTGAATGATTCTTTTGTTTTCAATTTCATTGATCTCTGGTTTGATTTTGGAGATTTCTTTCCTTCTACTGAGTTTAGGCTTAGATTGTTCTTCTTTTTCCAATTCCATAAGATCTCTTGTGAGATTGTTGATGTGCTCTCTTTCTGTTTTTCAAATGTAGGCATCTAAAGCAATGAATTTTCCTCTCAAAACTGCTTTTGCAGTATCCCACAGGTTTTCGTAGCTTGTGTCTTCATTGTTGTTATGGTCAAGGAAGTTAATGATTTCCTGTTTTATTTCTTCCTGCACCCATCTGTTATTCAACAGAAGATTGTTTAATTTCCATGCCTTTGCGTGGGGTCGAGCATTTTTGTTAGAGTTGAGTCCCACCTTTAGTGCCTTATGGTCTGAGAAGATACAAGGTAAAATTTCAATTCTTTTGAATGCGTAGATATTTGTTTTGTGTCCCAGGATATGATAAATTTTGGAGAATGTTCCATGGGGTGATGAGAAGAATGTATATTCTTTATCTTTGGGATGGAGTGTTCTATATGCATCTATCAAGCACAGTTGTTCTAGGGTCTCATTTAAATCTCTTATATCCTTGTTTAATTTCTGTTTAGAGGATCTGTCCAGCTCTGTAAGAGGAGTGTTAAGGTCCCCTGTTATTATGGTATTATCAGATATCATATTGCTCAGACTGAGTAAGGTCTGTTTCAAGAATCTGGGAGCATTTAAATTGGGTGCATAAATATTTATGATTGAAATGTCTTCTTGTTGTATTTTCCCCTTGACCAATATAAAGTGACCATCTTTGTCTTTTTTGACTTTAGTTGCTTTAAATCCACATGTATCTGAAAATAAGATTGCAACTCCTCTTTTCTTCTGAATTCCATTTGCCTGGGAAATTGTCTTCCAACCCTTGACTCGGAGCCTTAATTTGTCTTTTGAAGCCACGTGTGTTTCTTGCAGACAGCAAATGGATGGCTTGTGTTTTTTAATCCAGTCAACCAATCTATGTCTCTTCAGTGTGGAATTAAGCCATTAACATTTATTGAGATAATTGATAAGTGTGGTAGTATTCTATTCGTCTTATTTGGTGAGAGTCCATTGCTTAGTTTTATCTTTTGCATCAGTGTGGAGGTTAGGCTCTGTCCTTTAATTTCTTAATTCTTACTTTGCTGCTGATCCATTGTGGTGCTCAGTGTGCAGAACAGGTTGAAGTATTTCCTGTAGAGCTGGTCTTGTTGTGGCGAATTTCCTCAATGTTTGTATATGCGTAAATGATTTGATTTCTCCGTCAATTTTGAAGCTTATCTTAGCAGGGTACAGAATTCTGGTCTGGAAATTGTTCTGTTTAAGTAGATTAAAGGTAGATGAGCATTGTCTTCTTGCTTGGAAAGTTTCATTAGAGAAGTCTGCGGTCACTCTGATGGATTTGCCCCTGTAGGTCAACTGGCGCTTACTCCTGGCAGCTTGCAGAATCTTTCTTTTGTCTTGACTTTGAACAGGTTCATCACAATGTGTCTTGGAGAAGCTCGGTCAGAGTTTAGGCGACCTGGGGTCCGATATCCCTCTGAAAGCAGTGTGTCAGAATCTTTGGTGATATTTGGGAAATTTTCTTTTATAATATTCTCTAGTATGGCTTCCATTCCTCTGGGGCATTCTTCTTCCCCTTCTGGAATTCCTATAACTCGTATGTTGGAACGCTTCATGAAGTCCCATAATTCTGGCAGTGAACGTTCTGCTTTCTCTCTCTTCTTTTCTGCCTCTTTTACTATCTGAGTTATCTCAAAAACTTTGTCTTCTACCTCTGAAATTCTTTCTTCTGCATGGTCTAACCTGTTGCTGATACTTTCCATTGCATCCTTAAGTTCCCTAATTGACTATTTCAGTTCCTTCAGCTCTGCTATATCCTTTTTATATTCTTCATATCATTCATCTCTTATTTGATTCTGTTTTTGAATTTCCTTTTGGTTATTTTCCACTTTATTAGCAGTTTCCTTCATTGTTTCCATCATTTCTTTCATTGTTTTCAACATGTGTATTCTAAATTCCCTTTCTGTCATTCCTAACATTTCTTTATAGGTGGAATCCTCTGTAGTAGCTACCTCATGGTCCCTTGGCGGGGTTGTTCTGGGCTGGTTCTTCATGTTGCCTGGAGTTTTCTGCTGATTCTTCCTCATCAGTGATTTCTTTTCTCTGTTTCCTTGCCCTAATTTTCCTTTCACTTCTTCTTTCTCTTTAAGTTCTCGTGCCTGTGGACTAAGGGTTACAGGACCAGAAGGGTGAGAAGGTTGAAGAGCAAAAAAGGGATGAAGAAAGGAAGACCAAGTGTTAAGAAAAAAAAGAAAAACAGAGAAAGGAGAGGGGGTGGGTAAAAGGAATATTGACAAAAAGAAGAGAGGCACAGAAAGAGGGAGACAGAGCAATATATGTGTACAGTAGCGTACTTTGATATAACCTTAAAAAAAAACCACCTTCTGGCGTGCCCAGTTGGGTTTTTCCCTTGAGGTCAGCAGCTCTTTTCTAACCTGATCAGACCCAGTACCCCACCTCCACCAAGTAGAGAGGAAAGACAAAAATGCTATAAATCAAACCAAAATAAGCAAACAGAAAACTTTACGGGATAAAATTGGGTGGAAAACCAAATAATAGCGGTAGGAACACTAACAAAAATGAGGTTCTAATTATTGAAATAGGCAGCAATGGGAAATTATAATTAAACTAGAAAAATTGAGAAAGAAAAAGGATCTGTATGGAAAAGGTTGAAATTAAAAAGAAAACAACATCAACAATATCAAAATAAACAAAAAAAAAACCAAACCAAAAAATACCAACCAAAAACAAAGCAGTATGTATATGTTATTGAGTATTGTCTGGGCAACACGTGGTCTTCTGGGGTATGAGATGTTAATCACAGTTCTGATATAACTGGAGGCTGCTAGTTTCTCAAACCCCAGCAGGTAGACACCCTAAATCTCTCTTCAGCCCACTTAAAAGGCACTTTGAACTTGTTCACTGGCTGAGCAGAAGCTTTCCCAGGGAAGTGCTTGTCGCTGGAATCACTGCTGAAGTGGCTATCCACTTACCCTGTGTGCCAAAACTGGTCTCCCTCTGCTCCCAAGGGTTAGGGCTGCAAGGCGGCTCAGACCCCGCCCTTAGGCTACTTGGTCGCTGGGTTACCAGCTCCCACCCAATTCTAGCTCTGCGACCCTGAGGGCGGAGCTTGCTGGGGCAGATCGCTCACAATGGCTGCCTGTGACCCAGAGCCAAACACTATTAGCTCCGTCTGGCTCAGCGGCTCAGACTGGGGCCCTAGACAAAGGCCAAAGTTCTCTGCACTCCCACTCAGGCTCTCCCCAACGCATTTCAGCTGAGTGCCAAGTCCATAGACACCAAAACAGTTCACAGGCAAGGCCTTTCTGGTTTGCAGTCTCGCTGCTACTGAACTTACAGTTGCGGCAGGTTTAGACGGATTGAAAACATGCGACCACTTGCCGGTTTTCCACTGTTTTAGTCCTCCTCTTGGGGTCCAGAAGTCTCTTGCTGACTCCCTGTATCCTCTCAGGGGTGATGATAGGCAGATCCCACCAGCCAGAGATGCCTGGAGTCCTATCTCTCCAGACTCACGGTGCCCAGATGCAAGGAAGCTGTTACTCAGGTGCCATCTTGCTCCGCCTCTCTCCACTTTCTAATTTCTTAACATATTTCTTCTTTGATTCAAGTTTTAGGTGGTAGTATTTTACTTATTTTCCAATAATTTGAGTATTTTTGGATAAATTTCTGATTTATAACATAATTTCACTTTTCTTTTTTTTTTTTTTTTTTCATAATTTCACTTTTCTCAGAGAATATGCTTATGTGATTTGAATACATTTAATTTTGTTAAGATATCTTGCAGCCCACAAAATGGTCTATCTTGGTAAATGTTTTGAAACGACTGTGCAATCTGCTATTGTTGTGGGGTACTTTCTGTGTTTCAGTGATGTTGGGAATCTTGACAGCATCGCTCAAGTCTTCTGTATCCTCACTGGCTCGGGTGGCCCATCTTCTGGCACTGAGGATCTACCTGTTGCACAGCACTTTGTGCTTTGCTACTCACAGCTGGCTGGCTGGCTGCCTGTCCCATGGTAATGGGCAAAACCAATACTCCTAGATGTGGGATGAGTCACTCCAGAGCACAAAGAGGTTTATCAGGTGCTTCTTATCTCTGAAGACAAAGACAGTCATTAAGCGCAGTGGAATATATGGAGTATGTATCCCTCTCTTCCCCACCCTGTTTATGGAGCACACATGATAGCTAGCTCATAAGTGGGGGTAAATGTCTTTCTTGTTTTGGGTTCAGGTGTAGATGGGATTGTTTGGAAATAGGAGCTGAATCGCAACTCCAAAAAGGGGAAATCAGCCTCCAGAAATCAGTCAGAATGATATTAGGCAGCCTGGAAAGAGATGCCAGGCCTTACCAGACAATTCTATTTATCTTGACACAATTTCTGGACTAGAACTGTAGTTGTAGGGTCTTGGGTTTGACAGTGTTTTTGAGATCGGGACCTGGCAGACATTCTCAGTAAGGAGTCGTAAGACCTGAACCAAGATCTCTAATAAAATGGTGTGGGTAGAGAAGCCAACTGAAACCAGCTAGAACCTAGATGGCCTAGTATAACAACCTCAGGTTACCCTCACTGCTCATTTTACACTGCTTATCATGTATGAGAATATTAAAAGAACTCCCACCAGGGCCAGGACAGTTTACAAATGCCATGGGAACTTCCAGAAGTTACCCTATATGGTTTAAAAAGAGGAGGACCCTCAGTTCTGAAAACTCCCCACCACTTTCCCAGAAAATTTAGGAATAATTCTAATTCCACTTAACACAAAAATTAGGTAGAAGGCGTAAAATAAGACCCCAGAAACTCACTAAGATTTCTGAAGTATAAATGTGGCATATGTATCCATTTATTTAGGCTTTGTTTATTTCCTTGTAGCAGTGTTTCCTCCTTTTCAGTCTGTATGTTGCAAGGCCCCTGGCCCGTGTGTGTGAACGTGTGTATGAATGTATGTTCTGCCAAGTGTACATTCAGCTTACAATTTATCACTAATTATGAATACAATAAATCATTTTGAATGTCCATTTCCATTACTCGAATTTTTATTAGGAGAGGAATTTTTTATTCTTGATAATTGCTGTGTCCTCAGGCTTTTGTAAAGTGGCTCTTTGAAAATAAAGTGCTCATTGAATATATACTCTTATGCTCCATAATAAATCTATTAGCTAGAGCCATTCAGGAACTTTATTATGTTTTACAATCTTTCTTGAAATAGTAGTCTGAGACAAGGGTATATATGAAACTTAGTAAATGTAGAATATAAATGTCTTAACACAATAACTAAGAAAATGCCAGGAAGGCTATGTTAACCAGTGTGATGAAAATGTGTTAAACGGTCTATAAAACCAGTGTATGGTGCCCCATGATCGCATTAATGTACACAGCTATGATTTAATAATTAAAAAAAAGAAAAGAAAAGTAGTCTGAGGTCACCAGTTATCAAATGGTAATACCATTAGGGGTGTTTCCTTGGATGATAGAACAAATATGTCCCCTAGGAGAGTTGTAATACCAATTAGGGGTGTTTCCTTGGATGAAAGAACAAATGTGTCCCCTAAGAGAGTTGTAATCCTGCCTTGGACCCCATGCCTCACACATGAATAAAAGATGCAGCTGTGCTCTGACTGTGAAGGTTCTTGTTTAAGGATATATCATTGTGGTATCCTGGCCATTCAAGGCAGAAATAAGTAGCAACATCAGCTGTATCTACATTGCTGATAGTGAGGGTAAAATCTGTCTCAGAATGACTGCCACTGAATCGTGTTGGGACTCCTGAGGCCCGGGTGGATGTATCATATACCAGGACTTTAGGAACCTGGCCTGGTCTCTGTTGATACCAAGCAAACTTGGTTTTCTCATTGGGATTTGTTTTGCAGGTGATGGTGGTTCTGTCCCCAGGATAGAGAGCCAGGGTAGCTGGTGACTGGGTTACGCCTTTGCCCAATTTCAGGTCTACAGCAACAGAAGACATGCAGAAGTCAAAATACATACAGAACCTATTTAAGACATATGAATATATATATCTATTTAAATTGTTCAAGGAAGCGCCTCTGAGTGACAGATCAATTTTTCTTGGAGAATGATTCTCTCAGGTGCATACATAGTACAATGATTTCAAGGGCCCCTGTGGCAGCTTCCATGGGAAGGAAACTCAGCATCATATCCCCTCTTGTACTTCTCACCTGTGATGAAGAGCAGCAGAAAGCACAAGAGCTGAGACGGAGGTCCCATCTTTCTCAGAGAGCAGACCCACTCCAGCTCACCTTCCTCCTCTCTTGAGGACCCTTTAATAACAACTCTGGGAGATGAGAACTCTCTGGGGAAGGGCTATGCAAAGCAGAGTCAGTTGGAGCTGAAACTGTAGGGCCATTAAGCAGAGACTGGTTTTCTGTGCTTCCTCATCATTATCAGACATGCATGAACAAGCTTGCAGTACTTTCTTGGACACACGGTGACACAGTGCACAGTGGCCTACCAACCTAACCAGGGAGGCTGACAGGATGACCTCTGCTCCATGCTGGCTACTCACAATGAAGGGAGCCAGTGAAAGCCAGGACATTCTTCAGGGTGAGGCTCAAAAAATTATAGTGACATAAGAATACAGCAAACAAAAAGCATATTTAAAGAGGATGAGGGTAGAAGATTTGACTACTGGTCCCGTGCCTTTATCTTATTTTGAAGATAAGCAGAGAATAGAGTGTGATATTGTATGTTAGCATCTAATTGTTTAAATATAAACCACAGCCAATTTACTACTTTTTCTAAGAATTATACAGTGCAGTTTTGGAAAAGGCTATATATTACCTGGGGCACACTAAGTTTCCTCCAGAAAAGGGCAATTTCATCCTCCCAAATAGTTTTTCCATCAAAGATCCCTTCCATTATTTCTGTTTCATTGAACTATTTTAATGATTGTGGTTTCAAAACTCTCGGATATGCTCTCACTCTCTCTTGATTTTAACATCAAATGACCTATGCTCTATATCCACTGTTTTAAGTCAATTCCAAATAAAGGAAAGAAATTTGGATATTGTTGAACTTTGTAGAGTTATATATTTTTAATGCATGTGTGAAAATTTATGTGGGTGTTTTGAAACTCTCCTAGACTTATTTTATTGACCGATGTTGTTGGGAGATGCTTGTGTACCACACTTCAATTAAAAACCAGTGCACAAGTTTTTGGCACTTCAAATACATCCTGATCTAGATTGTATCTGTTACATCTAATCTGAGAGAAGGACTCTATGTAAGTTCTCACAAAAAATACTGAGTCACTATATGATCAGCTGAATTTTCTCAAGAGGAAGCAAGGAAAATTCACTAGTTATTGATTTTCCAAGTTGGCTGTTTGGTGTCCTGATTCCACACTTGAATACAAAGAGAGGTTCTCGACCTTTGGGAATCTGCCTATTGTTTTCATCAAATCACCCAGTGAATGTCCCTGCTAAGGCTAATTCCTCACACTTGTTCCACCAAAAGGAGGTCCTTGGTATTCATGACAATCCCTCCCTGTTTATAATAGTAGATCAGTGGTAAACAAGTTGTAGATGTCAGAACAATGTGAAAACTCTGTTTCTGTTGTCTTGGGGCGGAGGGGCGGGGGGTGGGGGGCAATGGTGGAGAAGGAAGGCATAAAACTCAGCCATTAATAAAAAGAAATTAAGAATTCTGGGCTGGCCTACAGCACATTAAAGTGCACTTACTGTTGTTTTCCAATAAAATTCATGTTTTCTGGTTGGAACAGAAATGGATCCTAGAAATAAGCTAATTCAACCTCATTATTTTAATAGGGAAAAATACTGGGTTGCAGACAGTATCTTGTCTTGTTATGTCATTTGGTAAAGCAAAGAAAATTGTGGTACAAGAGATAAAATCTTTTAAAGATTGATTTTCTCAGTTGATTGGTGCAAAATTGAAAGCTCCTTGTTAAGTTTAACTGCTTTATAATTGACGAGACCATAAAAATCATGCTTGACTACTCTTTCTTTTAGTTAGTTGGGCTTTATGACCTGAGTTTTATTTAGAAGAAGTTAATAGAGATTTCCCTTGCAAGCAAAACTCAATCATTAGAGGCCATGAGCTATATTTTTCACCTAATATTCTTTACATATAATTTTGATGTCTCTATTTCAATTTTTAGAAATATACAATATATTTATATTATTACCTCCCCACCCAAAAGTGGAAAAAGAGCATCAGACAACTTGTGCTTCCTAGACATCCAAAAGGAAGAGGTGCAGAATCTGCCCAAGTCCAACTCTCTGTTGTTGAAACTTAGACAAGAGCTCCTTGCCCAGGCTGGCTGAGTGTTTTTTAGAGCATGCACTACTTACTGTCCTGAAGTTTTTGGTAGGGTGTGGGCTCACTATCATGAAGTCTGGCCTCTGAAAAGAGGTGGGCCTCCAGGGTTCCTAATTTATGCCTATCTATCCAACACCATAAATTCAAAGTAGGTTCCATAGGAGTGGGCAAGCCAGGAGAGGAGGCCTGAACACCTTGGCAAAGCAGGGAGACTTTGCGCTCCAGGTGAACCCAGTACCCCTTCTCCCACCTAGCCTGGGAGCCCCAGGCTACAGTCAGAGTCGGGTGTGTGGAGGCACCACTTCCTCTGTGCCTCTCATTGGCCCACACTAAGCACCAGGGAATAAGAAGTGCTGGGACAAGAAGAAGGCTTCCAGAAACAGAATTTCAGAGCCAGGGGTGGCTCCTGTACTCAGACACTGCAGAGAAAAAAAGAAGAGTTGTGCAGGAAGGGTGTTATGCTCCAGGGCTCCAGGGCTCCAGGGTTCCAGGGCTCCAGAGCTCCAGGATTCCAGGGCTCCAGGACTCCACTCTCATTGCCACAAGCGAGAATCAGTTCTGTGCTACCCAGTCAAACTGCAGGGAATACTCAGAATACTCATGAGGGCTCCAGGGTGTCATGCTGCACAAATAGGAAGAGTGAGAATTACTCCAGGATGTTCATCTATGACTCACAGAACAGATACTACTGCCACTTCTTCTGTTTCCTATCTTGGTGTCTATGTGAATCCCCAGTCTGGGATAGCTAAATTTTCTTCTTCAATCCCAAGAAGACTTCCAAAACTCCTGTTGAGCCACTATTTCTTGGACTGGGGACTCTGGACCACTCTGTAGAGACACAGGCAGCTACTGCTGCTGATGAAACATAGAATTGGGGAATTTCCTGAGGACTAGAACATGTTCAGACCCAGGCATAGAAGGCTGCTCACCTCATGAAACTTCATCATGTATTCCTTGTGTTGCCTGGGTACAGCAGCTTGGCCCTAACTGATTCATCTGCACTACCAGATATCTGTTAGGGTCCAGACCATGCAAGTCTGGCAGGACTTTCTATGCAAAGTGTGGTGGACACAACACTTCCTCCTTCAATATACCCATGTGATGAATTTGGAACTAAATTTTAGTCCTTTTTAAGCAAAGCTAAAAGTCATTTATTTTTCCAAAACAAAGTTTAAAATTTATTCTAATATGAAGACAAAACCTAGAATTATAGTAAAGGTAATATATCTTTATGCTTTCAATAAAGAGTAATAAAGTGAGAAGTGAAAATACCCAGAGAGAGGTTAAGAATCAAGATTACAGGGCCCAATTCTATGACAGTTGAACCAGGATGGTGTATAAAGATACTGAATGAAGAGGAGTAAAGGATCTATGTCCAGGATCTGTCCAGATACTCTGGCCCTTGAGTATCAATTCAACACAGCTCTGGAGAGCAATCTCAGCTCTTGTCTTCCCGATGGGATTAGAGAATGCTTTTAATGGGCAGCTCTGCCCATTCTTCTCATAGTTTCTTCTTCTTTCTTTTTTTTTTTTTTATTAAATCATAGCTGTGTATACTAGTGCAATCATGGGGCACCATACACTGGTTTTATAGACCGTTTGACACATTTTCATCACACTAGTTTAACATAGCCTTCCTGGCATTTTCTTAGTTATTGTGTTAAGACATTTACATTCTGCATTTACTAAGTTTCACATATACCCTTGCAAGATGCACTGCAGGTATAATCCCACCAATCACCCTTCCTCCGCCCATCACCCCCTCCTTTCCCACCCTCTACCCCTTCCCCCTATTCTTAGGTTATAACTGGGTTATAGCTTTCATGTGAAAGCCATAACTTAGTTTCATAGTGGGGCTGAGTACATTGGGTACTTTTTCTTCCATTCTTGAGATACTTTACTAAGAAGAATATGTTCCAGCTCCATCCATGTAAACATTAAAGAGGTAAAGTCTCCATCTTTCTTTAAGGCTGCATAATATTCCATGGTGTACATACCACAATTTATTAATCCATTCGTGGATCGATGGGCACTTGGGCTTTTTCCATGACTTAGCAATTATGAATTGGGCTGCAATAAACATTCTGGTACAAATATCTTTGTTATAATGTGATTTTTGGTCTTCTGGGTATATGCCCAGTAGAGGGATTACAGGATTGAATGGCAGATCTATTTTTAGATCTCTAAGTGTTCTCCAAACATCTTTCCAAAAGGAATGTATTAATTTGCATTCCCACAACCAGTGTAGAAGTGTTCCCTTTTCTCCACATCCAAGCCAACATCTCTGGTATTGGGATTTTGTGATATGGGCTAATCTTACTGGAGTTAGATGATATCTCAAAGTAGTTTTGATTTGCATTTCTCTGATGATTAAAGATGATGAGCATTTTTTCATATGACTGTAGGCCGTGAGCCTGTCTTCTTCAAAGAAGTTTCTCTTCAAGTCCCTTGCCCAGCCTGCGATGGGATCACTTGTTCTTTTCTTGCTTATACATTTGAGTTCTCTGTGGATTCTGGTTATTAAACCTTTGTCGGAGACATAACCTGCAAATATCTTCTCCCATTCTGAGGGCTGTCTGCTTGCTTTACTTACTGTGTTCTTGGCTGTGCAGAAGCTTTTTAGTTTGATCAGGTCCCAGTGGTGTATTTTTGAAGCTGCTTCAATTGCCCGGGGTGTCCTCCTCATAAAATACTCGCCCAGACTGATTTCTTCAAGGGTTTTCCCTGCACTCTCCTCTAGTATTTTTCTAGTTTCATGTCTTAAGTTTAAATCTTTTATCCAGTGAGAGTTGATCTTAGTTAGTGGTGAAAGATGTGGGTCCAGTTTCAGTCTTCTACAGGTTGCCAGCCAGTTCACCCAGCACCATTTATTAAATAGGGAATCTTTTCCCCACTGAATGTATTTAATTGGCTTGTCAAAGATCAAATAACAGTAAGTAGCTGGATTCATGTCTTGGTTCTCTATTCTGTTCCAGACATCTACTTCTCTGTTTTTGTGCCAGTACCATGCTGTTTTGATCACTATCAATTTATAGTATAGTCTGAGGTCTGGTAGCGTGATTCCTCCTGCTTTGTTTTTATTTCTGAGTAATGTCTTGGCTATTCGAGGTTTTTTTCTGATTCCATATAAAATGAAGTATTATTTTTTCAAGATCTTTAAAGTATGACACTGGAGCTTTAATAGGGATTGCATTAAAATTGTATATTGCTTTGGGTAGTACGGACATTTTAACAATGTTGATTCTTCCCAGCTATGAGCAAGGTATGTTTTTCCATTTGTTAACATTTTCAGCTATTTCTTTTCTTAGAGTTTCACAGTTCTCTTTATAGAGATCTTTCACGTCCTTTGTTAGATAAACTCCCAAATATTTCATCTTCTTTGGCACTACTGTGAATGGAATAGAGTCCTTAACTGTTTTTTCAGCTTGACTATTGTTGGTATATATAAAGGCTACTGATTTATGAATGTTGATTTTTATCCTGAGACGCTAATGTATTCCTTGATCACTTCTAAGAGTTTTGTAGTAGAATCCCTGGTGTTTTCCAGATATACAATCATATCATCTGCGAAGAGCTAATGTTTGATCTCTTCTGACCCTCTATGGATAGCCTTGATTGCCTTTTCTTCCCTAATTGCAGTGGCTAAAACGTCCTTTACAATGTTGAAGAGCAGTGGAGATAATGGGCAGCCTTGTCTGGTTCCTGATCTAAGTGGAAATGATTTCAATTTAACTCCATTCAATACGATATTGGCTGTAGGTTTGCTGTAGATGGTCTCTATCAGTTTAAGAAATGTCCCTTCTATACCAATTTTCTTAAGTGTTCTGAACATGAAGGGATGCTGGATATTACCAAAAGCTTTTTCTGCATCAATTGAGAGAATCAAATGGTCTTTGTTTTTTAATTTGTTTATGTGCTGAATTATACTTACAGATTCATGGATATTGAACCAGCCTTGAGACCTTGGGATAAAACTGAGTTGGTTATGATATATAATTGGTTTGATTTGTTCCTGGATTCTGTTTGTTAGGATCTTGTTGAATATTTTTACATGTATTTTCATTAGTGATATTGGTCTATAATTTTCTTTTCTTGTTGGGTCTTTTCCTGGTTTGGAGATCAGGGTGATATTTGCTTCATAGAACGTGTTGGGTAGTCTTCCATCTTTTTCTACATTTTGGAACAGGTTGAGTAATATAGGTACTAGTTCCTCTTTAAAGGTTTGGTAGAATTCTGATGTGAAGCCATCTGGTCCCAAGCTTTTCTTTCTAGGGAGGTTTTGTATGGTTGATGCTATTTTAGAACTTGATATGGACCTATTCAACATTTCCACTTGATTCTGGCTAAGTCTCAGAAGGTGACGTGCTTCCAAGTGTTTGGTCAATTTCCTTCAGATTTTCATATTTCTGAGAATAAAGTTTCTTGTAATATACATATATTTTTGGAGTTTTCATGAAAGTGCAACATTTAATTGAGGCCTAAAAAATACCATTGACAGATACAGGGACAGATACAGCTTTTATCAAATGTAAAATTTTTAAATTCCAGATTATATCTGGTATCTATTTTACACAATAGAAACTTTCATAAGGTAAATGGATGAGGGAATTCAAGTGCCAAACATGAAACATATTGATGTTTTTGTTGTTTGAACCATGTGTCCACACAATTCTCAGCCATTTTTCAAGATGTATTTTCTTGAATAGTTCTCCTTTTCTGTAAAGACTTCACTAATTTATCAGATACTAAAATACAGCTTTATTTCAAATTTCTACTGCAGAATTTTTTTTTATTTTTTTTTATTTTTTTTATTGTTGGGGATTCATTGAGGGTACAATAAGCCAGGTTACACTGATTGCAATTGTTAGGTAAAGTCCCTCTTGCAATCATGTCTTGCCCCCATAAAGTGTGACACACACCAAGGCCCCACCCACCTCCCTCCTTCCCTCTTTCTGTTCCCCCCCCATAACCATAATTGTCATTAATTGTCCTCATATCAAAATTGAGTACATAGGATTCATGCTTCTCCATTCTTGTGATGCTTTACTAAGAATAATATCTTCCACGTCCATCCAGGTTAATACGAAGGATGTAAAGTCTCCATTTTTTTTAATGGCTGAATAGTATTCCATGGTATACATATACCACAGCTTGTTAATCCATTCCTGGGTTGGTGGGCATTTAGGCTGTTTCCACATTTTGGCGACTGTAAATTGAGCTGCAATAAACAGTCTAGTACAAGTGTCCTTATGATAAAAGGATTTCTTTCCTTCTGGGTAGATGCCCAGTAATGGGATTGCAGGATCAAATGGGAGGTCTAGCTTGAGTGCTTTGAGGATTCTCCATACTTCCTTCCAGAAAGGTTGTACTAGTTTGCAGTCCCACCAGCAGTGTAAAAGTGTTCCCTTCTCTCCACATCCCCGCCAGCATCTTCAGTTTTGAGATTTTGTGATGTGGGCCATTCTCACTGGGGTTAGATGATATCTCAGGGTTGTTTTGATTTGCATTTCTCTAATATATAGAGATGATGAACATTTTTTCATGTGTTTGTTAGCCATTCGTCTGTCGTCTTTAGAGAAAGTTCTATTCATGTCTCTTGCCCATTGATGTAAGGGATTGTTGGCTTTTTTCATGTGGATTAATTTGAATTCTCTATAGATCCTAGTTATCAAGCTTTTGTCTGATTGAAAATATGCAAATATCCTTTCCCATTGTGTAGGTTGTCTCTTTGCTTTGGTTATTGTCTCCTTAGCTGTACAGAAGCTTTTCAGTTTAATGAAATCCCATTTGTTTATTTTTGTTGTTGTTGCAATTGCCATGGCAGTCTTCTTCATGAAGTCTTTCCCCAGGCCAATATCTTCCAGTGTTTTTCCTATGCTTTCTTGGAGGGTTTTTATTGTTTCATGCCTTAAGTTTAAGTCCTTTATCCATCTTGAATCAATTTTTGTGAGTGGGGAAAGGTGTGGGTCCAGTTTCAGTCTTTTACATGTAGACATCCAGTTCTCCCAACACCATTTATTGAATAGGGAGTCTTTCCCCCAAGGTATGTTCTTGTTTGGTTTATCAAAGATTAGGTGGTTGTAAGATGTTAGTTTCATTTCTTGGTTTTCCATTCGATTCCAAGTGTCTATGTCTCTGTTTTTATGCCAGTACCATGCTGTCTTGAGCACTATGGCTTTGTAGTACAGACTAAAATCTGGTATGCTGATGCCCCCAGCTTTATTTTTATTACAGAGAACTGCCTTAGCTATACGGGGTTTTTTCCAGTTCCATACAAAACGCAGAATCATTTTTTCCAAATCTTGAAAGTATGATGTTGGTATTTTGATAGGAATGGCATTGAATAGGTAGAGTGCTTTGGGAAGTATGGACATTTTAACAATGTTGATTCTTCCCATCCATGAGCATGGTATGTTCTTCCATTTGTTAATATCCTCTGCTATTTCCTTTCTGAGGATTTCATAGTTTTCTTTATAATAGAGGTCCTTCACCTCCTTCGTTAGGTATATTCCTAGGTATTTGATTTTCTTTGAGACTATGGTGAAGGGAGTTGTGTCCTTAATTAGCTTCTCATCTTGACTGTTATTGGTGTACACAAAGGCTACTGACTTGTGGACATTGATTTTATATCCTGAAACATTACTGTATTTTTTGATGACTTCTAGGAGTCTTGTGGTTGAGTCTTTGGGGTTCTCTAAGTATAAGATTCTACTGCAGAATTTTATCAAAATATAATACTGAAAATCTTTAATCTCATATTTTTATACTTATTCTATTTGTTGTAAACTGTTATTTCAATATTTTCTTTTTCTTTTTTTTTTATTGTTGGGGATTCATTGAGGGTACAATAAGCCAGGTTACACTGATTGCAATTGTTAAGTAAAGTCCCTCTTGCAATCATGTCTTGCCCCCATAAAGTGTGACACACACCAAGGCCCCACTCCCTTCTCTCCATCCCTCTTTCTGCTTTTCCTCCCCCCCCATAACCTTAATTGTCATTAATTGTCCTCATATCAAAATTGAGTACATAGGGTTCATGCTTCTCCATTCTTGTTATGCTTTACTAAGAATAATGTCTTCCACTTCCATCCAGGTTAATACGAAGGATGTAAAGTCTCCATTTTTTTTAATAGCTGAATAGCATTCCATGGTATACATATACCATAGCTTGTTAATCTATTTCTGAGTTGGTGGGCATTTAGGCTGTTTCCGCATTTTGGTGATTGTAAATTGAGCTGCAATACACAGTCTAGTACAAGTGTCCTTATGATAAAAGGATTTTTTTCCTTCTGGGTAGATACCTAGTAGTGGGATTGCAGGATAAAATGGGAGGTCTAGCTTGAGTACTTTGAGGTTTCTCCATACTTCCTTCCAGAAAGGTTGTACTAGTTTGCAGTCCCACTAGCAGTGTAAAAGTGTTCCCTTCTCTCCACATCCACGCCAGCATCTGCAGTTTTGAGATTTTGTGATGTGGGCCATTCTCACTGGGGTTAGATGATATCTCAGGGTTGTTTTGATTTGCATTTCTCTAATATATAGAGATGATGAACATTTTTTCATGTGTTTGTTAGCCATTCGTCTGTCGTCTTTAGAGAAAGTTCTATTCATGTCTCTTGCCCATTGATATATGGGATTGTTGGCTTTTTTCATGTGGATTAATTTGAGTTCTCTATAGATCCTAGTTATCAAGCTTTTGTCTGATTGAAAATATGCAAATATCCTTTCCCATTGTGTAGGTTGTCTCTTTGCTTTGGGTATTGTCTCCTTAGCTGTACAGAAGCTTTTCAGTTTAATGAAGTCCCATTTGTTTATTTTTGTTGTTGTTGCAATTGCCATGGCAGTTTTCTTCATGAAGTGTTTCCCCAGGCCATTATCTTCCAGTGTTTTTCCTATGCTTTCTTGGAGGATTTTTATTGTTTCATGCCTTAAATTTAAGTCCTTTATCCATCTTGAATCAATTTTTGTGAGTGAGGAAAGGTGTGGGTCGTTTCAGTCTTTTACATGTAGACATCCAGTTCTCCCAACACCATTTATTGAATAGGGAGTCTTTCCCCCAAGATATGTTCTTGTTTGGTTTATCGAAGATTAGGTGGTTGTAAGATGTTAGTTTCATTTCTTGGTTTTCAATTCGATTCCAAGTGTCTATGTCTCTGTTTTTGTGACAGTACCATGCTATCTTGACCACTATTGCTTTGTAGTACAGACTGAAATTTGGTATGCTGATGCCCTCAGCTTTATTTTTATTACTAAGAATTGCCTTAGCTATACGGTGTTTTTTCCGGTTCCATACAAAACGCAGAGTCATTTTTTCCAAATCTTGAAATTACAATGTTGGTATTTTGATAGGAATGGCATTGAATAGGTAGATTGCTTTGGGAAGTACAGACATTTTAACAATGTTGATTCTTCCCATCCATGAGCATGGTATGTTCTTCCATTTGTTAATATCCTCTGCTAGTTCCTTTCTGAGGATTTCATAATTTTCTTTCTAGAGGTCCTTCATCTCCTTCGTTAGGTATATTCCTAGGTATTTCATTTTCTTTAAAACTATGGTGAAGGGAGTTGTGTCCTTAATTAGCTTCTCATCTTGACTGTTATTGGTGTATACAAAGGCTACTGACTTGTTGACATTGATTTTATATCCTGAAACATTACTGTATTTTTTGATGACTTCTAGGAGTCTTGTGGTTGAGTCTTTGGGGTTCTCTAAATATAAGATCATGTCGTCAGCAAAGAGGGAGAGTTTGCCCTCCTCTGCTTCCATTTGGATTCCCTTTATTTCCTTGTCTTGCCTAATTGTATTGGCTAGAACTTCCAGCACTATGTTGAATAGTAAAGGTGACAGAGGACAACCTTGTCTGGTTCCAGTTCTAAGAGGAAAAGATTTCAATTTTACTCCATTCAGTATAATATTAGTTGTGGGTTTGTCATGGATAGCTTCAATCAGTTTTAGAAATGTGCCACCTATGCCTATGCTCTTCCGTGTTCTAATTAGAAAAGGATGCTGGATTTTATCAAATGCTTTTTCTGCATCTATTGAGAGAGTCATATGATCTTTATTTTTGCCTCTGTTAATATGGTGGATAACGTTTATGGACTTGTGTATGTTAAACCAGCCTTGCATCTCTGGGATAGTTTCTTGCAATATTCATTAAGGATTTTTTTAATTTCTAAGGAGTGTGTTGTTATTTTGTCTTTGTGGTTTCTGATTGATGAGATTAGAGATTTTACTCTTGTTTTCCTGGTTAGGTTAGCCAAAGGTTTATCTATTTTATTGACCTTTTCCAAAAACCAACTTTTGGATTTGTTGATCTGTTGTATAATTCTTTTGTTTTCAATTTCATTTAATTCTGCTCTAATTTTGGTTATTTCTTTTCTTCTACTGGGTTTGGGGTTGGAATGTTCTTCCTTTTCCAATTGCTTGAGATGTCCCATTAAGTTGTTAACTTTCTCTCTTTCCGTTCTCTTGAGGAAGGCTTGCAGTGCTATAAATTTCTCTCTTAGGACTGCCTTTGCACTATCACAGAGGTTCTGATAATTCATGTCTTCATTGTCGTTTTGTTACAAAAATTTGCCAATTTCCTTCTTAATCTCAACTCTGACCCAGCTATCATTCAGCATACGGTTATTTAACTTCCATGTTTTTGTACGAGTATGCAGATTCCTGTTGTTACTGAGCTCAACTTTAATTCCATGGTGGTCTGAGAAGATGCAAGGAATAATTTCTATTCCTTTAAATTTACTGATGTTAGACTTGTGACTTAAGATGTGATCGATTTTGAAGGGCGCCGGCCCCATATACCGATGGCAGCGGGTTCAAACCCAGCACCGGCCAAACTGCAACCAAAAAAATAGGTGGTTGTTGTGGTGGGCGCCTGTAGTCCCAGCTGCTGGGGAAACTGAGGCAGGAGAATCATGAACGCCCAAGAGCTGGAGGTTGCTGTGAGTCCTGTGACATCATGGTACTCTTACAAGGGTGGTTAAGTAAGACTCTGTCTCTGCAAATGAAAAACAAAAACAAACAAAAAAAAACAAAACAAAAAGATGTGATCGATTTTGGAGTATGTTCCGTGGGCTGATGAGAAGTATGTGTATTCAGTTTTGTGGGCATGAAATGACTGTAGATGTCTGCTAAGTCCACATGTTGGATGGTTAGGTTTAAATCTAAAATTTTTTGCTCAGCTTCTTCTTGGAGGATCGACCCAACACTGCCAAAGGAGTGTTGAAATCTCCAACTTTTATGGAGCCGGAGGAAATCAAGTTGCTCATGTCAGAGTTTCTCTTATAAATTGAGGTGCATTCTGGTTGGGTGCCTAGATATTAATAATTGAAATCTCATTGTATTGAGTATTACCCTTAACAAATATGAAGTGACCATTCTTGTCCTTCCTTACTTTCATTGGTTTAAAGCCTATTGTATCTGCAAATAAAATTGCAACACCTGCTTTTTTCTCATTACCATTTGCTTGAAATATGGGTGACCATCCTTTTACCCTGAGTCTATATTTGTCTTTTTAGGTAAGATGTGACTCTTGTATGCAGCAAACATCTGGCCTGAGTTTTTGTATCCAGTCAGCTAACCTGTGCCTCTTTAAAGGACAGTTTAAGCCATTCACATTAATGGAGAATAAGTCTGGTAAAATTTTGGGTATCGAGTTTTTCGAAAGTCCAGTGGACATTTTTAATCCTTTCTCCACTGTGGAAGTTGGAGTTTGATCAAAAGTTTCTGATTGAGTTTACTTTTGTGGTAGAGGATTGGGCTGTTCATTATGGAGGATAGGTCTGAGAATATCCTGAAGAGCTGGTTTGGTTATGGCAGATTTCTTCAACATATGAATGTCATTGAAGTATTTAATTTCTCCATCATAAATGAAACTCAGTTTAGCTGGATACAGGATCTGAGGTTGAAAGTTTTTTTGCTTTAGTAGATTAAAAGTCGATGACCACCCTCTTCTGGCTTGTAAAGTTTCAGCAGAGAGATCTGCAGTCATTCTAATATTCTTCCCTTTGTAGATAATGGATTTCTTACATCTGGCTGCTTTCAGAATTTTCTCCTTCATATTAACTTTAGTGAAGTTAATTATGATATGCCTGGGGGTTGTCTTATTCAGATTGAGTCGTGCTGGGGTTCTGAACCTGTCTGCTATCTGAATTTCAGAATGTCTTGGCATGTCTGGAAAATTCTCTTTCATAATTTCATGGAGAAGGTTTTCTGTGCCCATTGAGGCCACTTCATCACTTTCAGGGGTACCAATGAGGCGGATATTAGTCTTCTACAAATTATCCCAGAGCTCTCTGAGAGAATGATCCATTTTTGCTCTCCATTTCTCTTTTTCTTTGAGAGTTTGGGAGCATTCAAAGGCTTTGTCTTCAATGTCAGAAATCCTTTCTTCTGCTTGCTCCACTCTGTTACTGAGGGATTCTACTGTATTTTTCAGATCTTTGAGGGCTGCAAATTCCTGCTTCAGTGCGTCAAAGTCTTTGGTGGTTTTATCTTTAAATTTGTTAAATTCTTTAGACAACTTTTGAATTTCTCCCTGAATTTATAATTCTGACCTTTGAATTGCTGCTCGCATGTCTAATTCCAAATTTTCCTCCATTTCATTAATCTTGTTTGGAAATCTAAATTCTGAATTCGATTTCTGACATCTCAACCAGATGTTTATGAACGGGATCTTCAGTTACATCTGCCATATCTTTCCTTGGGGGGGGGGAGTTGATCTATTCTGGTTATTCATGTTACCAGAGTTTTTTCACTGATTCCACCCCATGATTGTTTTACACCATTTGATTTTTCAAATCAAAGCTTTGTTGGAGCTTTGGAGCTTTGTTGAGGACCCGTACAGTGTTATGGCCTGAGAAACTGGGGACCTTTTTGTGTGGTGGGGCTAAGTGTTTCTGTCTTATTTTCAGCTGGTCTCTGTTTGACTCTAGTGAAACAATTACTCTGGGTTGAAGTCTTAGCTGTGGAGAAATACCAGCAGTTAAGTCACCTCGCCCCTCTGAGGCAAGGTGGAAAGGCAACAATTGGAAAAGTAAAATCAAACCTTCCTACAACCACACACCCAGGGCACCACCTGAATAGTCCTCGGGCAATTGGCTCATTTCAAGAGGTCCAAATCAATTGTCTCAGTCAGCACCTGTATCAGGTGGGAGAGTTTAAAAGGTGTCTGGCAACTGTATCACAGGGGTCTGGTAACTACTCTGATATGGCTTGGTCCAGTGCTGCATGGGGTCAGGAGGACCCACCCAGAAAATAGATCAGTCTGGGAAGGTTGATGCCTCCTTCCCCACCTTGCACCTCTGTCACACCCAGTCTCTGATAGCCCTGAATTTGGCTGACCCAGTTGCCTGTAGTGAACAGATACTCCAGGGATTTGCACCTGCCTGAATCACAAGGAAATCTGCCAGGCCTCTGTGCTCCACCTCTATCTAGCAGGAGGAGGTGAGGCCTGACAACCCTGGGTGCTTGGTGAAGGGTGGGGGTTGTTCACTCAGTTCCAGCCCCGCCCCTGATTGATGTTACTGACAGACCTGAACAGAACTGCTAAATTCCCCTGCAGAAGAGAAGCTGTTTTGAGTTCCAAAGCCCTGTCTTTGCTCCTACAGGTTTTATATTAAGTTACCTTTCAGTTCTATCCTGCTGCCTTCCTTTGTCTATAGGCTGATGAGCCCCTGAGGGCCAGGTGCGTCTTAGGCTTAGTAAAGCAGTCCTCTGGGTCAGCCCCACCCTGGGAGCTTCCCGGGTCTGTGAGTCGGTACTGCCTCAGGCAAATCCTTTACTCACGGCCTCCTCTGGTTGCCCAGGGAGACAGGGAATGTGGCTTCAGAATATCCATGAGTGAGCTGTATTGTTGTTGAAAGATGGCTCCAAGCCTCAGGGAACTGCTGCTCTGGTGTGGTTCCCTCTTAGCTGATCATCCTCTCCTTGCTCCCGTGCCCCAGAGTCAATGCTGACCAGCTGCAGTTTAGGCACTGCCCACACCCCTTGAGAAATCACCCAAGAATCTGAACTCCTGGGGGACCGGCCTCCGGACCTCAAAGTGAGAGTGGAGGGGAGTGCTGGGAGCTCAGAGTTGCAGGTAGAGAATATATACAGTTTTACACAGTTTTATGCCTGGCCATATTGCTGCTAAAAGACGGGTGCTGCTCCGTGCCTCAGGGAACTGCTGCTCTGGTGCGGTTCCCTCTCAGCCAACCGTCCTCTCCTCACTCCCATGCCCCGGAGTCAGCACTGACCAGCTGCAGTTCAGGCACTGTCCACCCGCCTCGAGAAATCACCCAAGAATCTGGACTCCTGGGGGACAGGCCTCCAGATCTCAGAGTGAGAGTGGATGGGAGTGCTGGGAGCTCAGGTTTGCAGGCAGTTTTATACAGTTTTATGTGTGGCAGGAGAAGGCCATGGCACCCTAGTAGGGGAGGTAGATCCATTTTTTAGAGGGTCTCTCCCACGGAGTGTAGTGAGAGGATCTTTGAACTCTGCTTGTTTGTTTGTAGAGCAGTCCAAGCCATTCTCATGGCGGAGGGGACTCCCATCCACTTGGTGATGGATTTTGTACCTTTTGTTTGTATCCTTGGGGTTGTAGCTTGCCTCAGTGGGATTGATGTGCGTTCTTCAACCTCCTCTCTTTGTGAAGCTCAAATCCATCAGGTTACTTGCTAAATTTCTGTCCTGTAACTCTCCTTGTGGACGGGAGTCTCTGTGGAAAGCTGGTTTCAGTTAGCCTTCTTGTCTCCACCCCTGGCCACTTTCTTATATGAGACATTTGCTGAGGTCTAAGTTATCAGGTGGGGTGGAAAGCTAGGCCTAAAAATGCAGAAATCTCTCAATTCTGCACAGACCATCCTTAATATATGTCTGAATCATGGTTATTGGTCTTCAATTCCCCTCTTCATTAAGATCTTATTAGGCTTTTTGGTTAATGGTCAATACATGTGAGCATCTTCACAGACTTTTGTAAATTCGGAGCACATAGAAGATCCTAACGCTTAATAAAACTTGAAGTGGTACAGGGCTTAGTTTAGGAAGCCAGACAGAGGCCTCCTTTAACTCTTACTATTTACAAACAAACAAACAAACAAACACATGTGGACTTATTTATCGACTTATGTCATCATTTAAAGCCCTAGAACACATTAATGTTCTAATAGCTGATGTCTACTATATTCTTTTCATGTACCCATTCCTGAAATCTGCCCACAGCATAAATTTTTTACCTTTTGGGAAAGAAAATGAAATTCATGTTATTTTGTATTCATCATGTGATGTATGGATACATTCTGTGTTCTATGTTTTCCAGTTTATGACTATATTTTTAAAAGCCAAGTTCTGAAAAATCAAGAAATCACTTTTTCTTTCAGCAGAATGTAATCTAAGAAAATCAAAGACTTAGCATTAGGATCTTCTATCTTCTCTAAATTTACAAATGTCTGTGTAGATGCTCAAAGTTCAAGATTTTTTTATACTTTTCCAGCTAACTCTCCTCAGGACAGCTTGTGTAGAATACAGTTTTGAATGTGCTGATGGAGTAGGAAGGTACACGGTAAACAGGAGAAGTAGGAATTTGGAAAAGTAGGAAAATACAAATTTCTGACTATTAACAAGTATTATACTTCTAAAAATATACAAAAAACTGCTAAACCTTTAACATGTATTCCACTTATATTTTCATAGATCTTCCCCAGTATTCTTCCTGTTATGCTGACAAAATTTAAATACTTAATGTACACAATACAGGGTGAATTAGGGTTGTACATAACCTCTCTCTCCTTCCCTCATGCCTGGTTGCTCATGGGCACTTGAGTCCCCTACACTCTCCTGCCTCTTGTGCCAAGGTTGTTGCAGCTGACAGGTCATACTTAAGTGGGTAGTGCTTGACATGTAGCTGAGGCACTCATGGTTCAAAGCCCTCAGCAGAAAAATATTCACCTGGGTTCTCTCATACCTTCCTGTTGAACAGACTCAGATAATCTGCCTGTCTGTTTCCAAAATAAGCAGAATATTTGAGCCAGCTGGGCTACTCTGAGAGGGAGGTTTGTGTTTGGGGCTGCACCACTGTGAGAGGAAGTTGTAGACCTTGCAAGCAATAATAAACCCCAGCATCTTCAGGCTCCACTCTGCTGATTTTCAGTGTGAAATCAGTTCCTGATCCACTGCCACTGAACCTGTCTGGGACCCCAGGTGCTCGGTTTAAACCAAAATAGATCAGGGGCTGTGGAGACTGGCCTGGCTTCTGCAGGTACCAACTCATAAGGTTGATTCCACTAGTATGGAGGAGATTCTGACTAGACCTGCAGGAGATGGAAGCAGGCTCTCCAGGGGTGACGGGCAGTGAGAGTGGAGTCTGGGTCATCACAATAGCCCCACTGGATCCTAAAAGAATGAGAGAGAAGAACTTCAAGGTTATGTACAAACATTAAGAGCAATTTATATAATTTCATTTTGTTACATATTTCAGGCTAAATCATTTTTCATGTGTATGATTTTGATTCATACCCCACTAATTTCCCATTTTTAAAAGAACCAACATTGATGAAGCCCAGAAAGGCATTTGCAATTCTCCTGCATCCTCCTCCTTTTTCTAGGTCAGAGTCTTTATCAGAGGACAAGTTCTTTCTCTTTCTGGAATCTTCCTCACTCTCTCAGATCTGAACCTCACATGCCCCATCCAGAGGGACAAAATGTGCACATCTACCTCATACACAGAGCACACATGGGCGGTTAGTGGGACCAAGAGCTCTCCCCCTCCCACTCCATTCTTCCTCCTCATCTCCTTCTGTCCTTACCAGGGACCCAGAGCACCAGCAGCCACAGGAGCTGAGCAGGGAGTCTCATTGTGAGAAGTTGGACTGAGGGGTCCCGATCAGTTAAGGCAAAGTCTGAGCTGAGTTTTTATCTCAGACTCCCAAGAGAAGGTCCTCCCCAGGGCATAGTATGCAAATCCCTGGGTGGGTATAGTTATGTGGAAAGAACCAATGGGAAGGAGATCTGACAATAGCAATGTGACAGAAGAATGTCCTTGTGTTAGGAGTAAGGTAATAGAGAAAAAAAAAATCTATTTTTTCTTTGTGGGACAGGTTTAAGTGTTTCCTTCTGTCTTTTCTTTCTTTCTTTCTTTCTTTTTTTTTTTTTGCAGTTTTTGGCCAGGGCTGGGTTTTAACCCGCCACCTCTGGCATATGGGGCTGGTGCCCTGCCCCTTTGAGCCATGGGCACCGCCTCTCCTTCTGCCTTTTTTTTTTTTTTAGACAGATTTCTTACATCTTAGCATATTTTAAACTTTTATTTCATAAGGTTTAATTTCCATAAATAATTGATGATTATTTCTTTGTTCATATTTGTTTAAAGTAAGCTAGATTTGACCTTTTTTTTTTTTTAATTCAGATAAAACACAGAACAAAGGGCAGTAATCTTTCATGGAAGTGAACAAAGCTTTACATTTATTCTTTAATCAGTTTAAAATGCAGAATATTTCAAATTCTCCAAATTGTTCCCTCATGTACCTTCCCTGTCAATTATTGCTTCTCCATCCCAAATGTGGTGGTTAGTATTCTGACATCTATCACAACAGTTTGGCTACCCTGGGCTAGAGCCTAGTATATGTATTAGCTGAAGTAAACACTTTTATTTCTTTCTAGCTTCTTTATTATTTGTTTACTATTTTGAAGGCCTTGTTCCTTCCTGTTGATTCAAATTACTGATTTCATTTACTGTAATTCTGAAAAATTTCCTCTTGAATTTTTTGTATAACATGTTTGCAAGTTTAATTTCTCTTCATTTTTTAAATCAAGAAATGCATTTACATTGCTTTTATTTTTAAAGGATAGTTTGACTATATATTGTTTCTTTGGTTGAGTTTTTATTTTCAGCATTTAAATATGTAATTCCACTGTCTTTTAGCCTTTATTGGTCATAATGAAAAGTTAGCAACTAACTTTATTGCTGTTTCCCTTTATATAGTGAATTAGTTTTTTCTTGATGCATTTGAGATTTTCTCTTTGTCTTTTGTTCAGCATTTTAATTATAATGTGCCTATCTATGAATATCATTGTGTTTTTCCTAATAAGTTCCATTGATCTCTTTGATCTATGGATTATTGATTATCATTAGTTCTTAAAAGATTTTTGTCCTTAATTTCCAAATATTTTTCAGGTCACTTTCTCTTTTCTCTCCCTTTTTTGGCTCTCATTATATACTTCTTGCTATTCTTCAATTGACTTATAAATCTCTGAGGTTGTCTTAATGTTTTAAAGTTTTCTTCTTTCTTTAGATTAAATACTTTCCATTGAATTATCTCCAAGTTTACTTATTCTTCTGCTAACTTAATCTCCTGTTGACTTATCTAGTGAACTTTTCAATTGTGCTTCTGTACTTTACAGCTCTAGAATTTCCATTTGGTCATTTTCCATGGGCTCTATTTCCCTGTTAGGAGCTCCTATTCGTTGAGTCATTGTCTTTATAATTTTCTCTTCCAGTCATGGATCATGGTTTTTAAAAACCACTTGCTCTCTTTCAACATTTAGGAGCAGTCATAGTCAGTTTGCACTATTTGTTCCTCCATATGGTTGATGCTTTCCCATTTCTCTATAGGATTTTTTATGGAAAATAATAATTTTAGATAATATATTTTTGTATGTCTCTCAAATGATACAGAATTCTGTATTCTATTTTATTTTTAAGCATTGTTGAGTTTCTTATAAGTAACTTGCCTGAACTTATACTGAAGAATCTCTCTTGATGATTGGATACTGATGTCTCTACTGTTTTGTAATTTTAATTCTTAATATTTAGCAAAGAGTTAACCCTGGATCTGGATGTTGAGTAGTAGCCAGTGACTTGGGGATTAGTTTTGTTCAAACACCTTGAGCTCAATAATCTACTTTCTGACAGTTCCTTTGTGTGTGATTGGAAGAGTGCCCACAAAGTGAGGCAGTTGTGATCTCCTTGTATTTGTTCTTTTCTATGGGTCTCGTTGTACCTGTAGCTGTAGATTACAAGGTATGTGTGAAGAGATTTTCTCAGTAATTTTCTAGCTCTATTGGTCCTGGGAATCCACTTTTAACTTCTTTCTGGTCTACCAACTTCCCCAATCAAGGCCATCACCTTGGGATATCGCAGCTATGGGCTGTGTTTTTTCTGCTCATTTCCAGTAGAACTCAAGACATTACCTGAAAACACTAAAGAATCGCATCTACCATCTTTGGCAACAAACTACCAATTTTTGCTACCATTTTAGGTTAGTAAAACTTCAGTTCTATAGTTATTTGTGACTTAGCTTGGAGGGAAAAAGAATGATTCCAGACAAAAAACCACTACTTTTCTGGTTCTTCCCCAAAGGTCAGAGCCCATATGGGCATGACCTGTTTTGTTGTGCTTTCACTTCATTACACCTTGCAGATACTGTGTTTTTCATAAATGAAAGTTTTGTGGGGACCATGCTTCAGGCAGTCCATCTGCAGCATTTTTACAGTAGCAGCTCATGTCATGTCTTTGTGTCAGCACTTTTTAACAATAACATCTTAAATAAAGATGTTAAATATGTACTTTTTTGGGACATAATGTTATTGCATGCTTAATAGGCTAAAGTATGGTATAAACACAACTTTTATCAGTACTGGGAAACCAAAAATTTTATGGGACTAGGTTTATTATGAACATCACTTTACTTACTGTGATGGTCTGGAACCAAGCCTGCAATATTTCTGAGGTATGTCTGTGAACATTTTGCAAATTGTTTTGTGTTTTCAGCAAATTTCAGAGCAGCCACAGGACAGAGGTCTGGGGTATGGGTACACTTAGTGTGATGGAGGCTCTGGGGGTCAGGCATGGGTCAGCCTGCAGCAGAGATAATTCAGGTTTTTGAGTTGCCAGGGCAAGATAAGGCTATGGAGCCAGGTCTGAGGTGTGCAGAGAGTGGGTAGGGTGCTGCAGGGCTGAGAACTCCCCCTATCCCTGGCAGTACAACAGTGACTACTTCTTGGAGGTGGGGGTGGGAGGAAAGGTGTGACTCCTTCTTTGGGGTGTGACTGACTATGGCTTTAGGTCACCTTGGTGGTGAAAACTGCACCTGTCCTTTGTGGAGCAGACTACTGTGACCCTCAATAATGAACACGAAAGGGACCTACCCTGGACAGTTGCAGGGAGGCTGCCTTAGGGGCTACTGAGGTTGTCATCTGGTGTCCTCCATGGAGCAGGCCACTGGGGCTGCAGTGGGGCCACCTCTTGGCTAATACCAATAACCTTTGCTCTTCTTTATTCCTCACTATCTCAGGTGTCTCTTGTGTGCTAATCTCCCAGTCATCCTTTCTGTGTGATTATTTTCAGCTTTTCACACCACCATATCCCTGCACACTCTTACTTGGACTTCTGAGACCTTGCAGACCTATTTACTTTCATTAATGGCTAATTGGTTTTTTTTTGGGAGGGGGAGGAGCAAAGGCTTATATCAATTACTCTGCTATCTTGCTCATAGCACTCTTCCAAGACATCATTTTGATGATGACATCATAGAATTTGCCCTGACACTATCAAAGAATAATACCTGGGCATGTTGAGGTGAGAATTTGAGTATTCAGCATGTGAAAAGGATGTAAATGATTTTGGTCAGAGAGTGGACCGTTGCCAATTATATCCTCCAAGATGGCTGTGACATGATGTCCCATTCCATATGTTTTTCTAATACTGTGATCATGATATGCCTCCCATTGAACCTGTGGTCCTGTACTTCCTCTGCTTGAATCTTGGTGGGCATGTGATGGTGGTATAAGTAACACTATTCACCTCCTGAGACATAAGAGGTCATAGAGGCTGTGTAATTTTTTCTGGTTCTCTTGGGAAAGTGTAGGTAGAGCCAAGCAGCCACAGAAATGGGTGAACATCCCTATCTGAAAACCAGCCAACATCTAGCATCAACCACCTTTGAGATTATTCCTATTATAGCTACCATCTGACTTCATCCATGAAGGAACACTGGCAGGAACTTTGCTGAGCCCAACCAACATCTAGGACCACCAAGATGATATGCAAATGGTTGCTGTTTTCACAAGATAGAGAAGGCATGTGAAAGTAGTAAGTCATCTATTGTTAAATGATTATCAGTAAACTATATATTACAGTATTTTTGCAATGTTTCTCTATTTGATGTTACTTTGAAATAGAAGAGTTACATAGATTATGTGCAAATGTACCAAATGTTATTGAGAGAAGATACAGGAGACCCTAATAAATGGAAGGTTATACCATGTCCGTATCTTAGGAAACTTAATATTATAAATATAATAATGCTCCCCAAAGTAATTCACAGTAATAATAAAAATCTCAGGGGATTTTTATTAAAATTGAGAAGATGTTTATATATATATGTTTATTTGAGAGATTTGAACATTCAAAGAGGCAATAAAACAGCTATGGTAATCTTGCATAAGAACAAAATTAGAGAACTAATACTAACCGATATCAAAGTCTATAATAAATAACCAGAGTTAAAATAGTATTGTATTGGTTAAGGGTGAAACAAATCAGTACAGTAAGCTCAAGAATCTAAAAACATATCTGCTGGGACACACATATATAATCACTCAATTTATAATAAAAATGCTATGATGATTGTCTTAGTCCTTCATGCTCAAACAAACAAACAAAAGCCAAACAAACTTTAGATTGAGTATTTTGTAGACCACAGAAATTTATTGTCTCACATTTCTGGAGATTGGGACGTCTCTGATTAAGAGATCAAGGCACTGGCAAGTTCAGTGTCTGGTGAGGATGGCTTCTGCTCCCAAGATGACTCCTTGATGCTGTGTCCTCACAGAGTAGAAGCAGAAAGACAAAAGGGGCAAACCTTAGGTGAAGTTCTTTTATTAGACATTAATCCCATCTAGAAAAGCAGAGCCCTCATGACCTCATCACTTCCCGAAAGTCAACCCCCACCTCTAACACTGTTGTGTTGAAGATTAAGGTTCATTATGAATTTTGGAGTAAATGCAGACTTTGAAACCATAGAGATTAGTAAAAAAAAAAACTATAATAAATGAATTGTATCAAATAGATGGGATATCCTTATTACATCAAAATGAATGCTAACCTTTATATCTTACCTATATATTAATACAAATATGATTTCTAAATGTATCATAAACTGAAATATGAAGCTTTTAGAAAATAGAATAGAAACATACTGCATGAGTATAGATGTGGGCAAAGACATTTAAAGAGGACACATAAGACAGTAAGAACAAAAAATTAATAAATTAGATATTATTGGTATAATTTTCTTTTTATCAAATTTTAAACAAATAACAATTAACTATATAAAGGAAAGTCAAATTATCAGTGGTGTAGGATTCAGAATTGTTATCAACTTGGTGGGAAAATATAGGTATATGAGATTATGGGGAACCTCAAACCAGAGAGAAATTATTGCCCTAACTTGCATTTTGTGTGGCAGAGTTACAGAAACTTATTACATTACATAAATTATAAGATGAATAAATGGTTGATTGTGTTAATAAATAAATAAATAGGAAACAGCCATAGATAGGTCAATGATGAAAGTGCATCATGGACCAGAAATTATAATTAATATATTATAAGTAATTATTATTCATTGCAATCAATAAATGCAGTTGAGTTCCATTTAATATGATAGAAGTAAATCAAGGAAGAAAGAAAATAAAGAAAAAAGAAAGAAAGAAAAAGGGAGGGAGGGAGGGCAGAAGGAAGGAAGGAAGACAAATGACAATATCAAAAGAAAATTTCTGCAAAGTGTTTTGCATAATAATAGGCTTTTTTCCCTTAACTCTTTTATAAAGGTCTGATCCATTCAGGAAGGTAGATCCCTTAAGACCTAATCATCTCTTAAAGGGCTGCTAGGGCATTGGGAAATAAGTTTTAATAATTTAATGTGACTTTTGAAAGAATACAAACATACAAACCATATTAATTTTCTCTGTAGATTATTTTGAGTTTTCCCTGTCCATCATTTTTTTCAACTGTGAATTATAATAGCCTTAAATCTTCCTTTGCAATTCTTGAAAAAAAATTTTTTTTTTATTGTTTAGGATTCATTGAGGGTACCAAGAATTAGGTTACACTGATTGCATTTGTTAGGTAAAGTTCCTCTTATAATTGTGTCCTGCCCCCAACAGCTGTGCCGTACATCATAATCCCTCATCCCCCTTCCTCCTCCCTTCTCCCCACTCCCTCATTCCTCTACTCCCCACCATGTATTAGGTCATCTGCTGCCTTCATATTAGAATTGAGTACATTGGATTTTTGCTTCTCCATTCTTATGACGCTTACTAAGAAGAATGTGTTTCACCTCAATCCAATCTCCCAACACAAAAATGTCCTGGCCCAGATGACTTCACACCAGAATTCTATTAAACCTTCAAAGAAATGCATATATCCATATTGCAGAAATTATTACAAAAAATTGAGAAGGAAGGAATCTTCCCCAACACATTCTATGAAGCAAACATCACCCTGATACCAAAACCAGGAAAAGAGTGAACTAAAAAAAACTTCAGACCAATTTCCACTAATGAATATAAATGCAAAAATTCTCAATAAAATTCTAGCCAATAGATTACACAGTGGTTCTCAATCTTCCTAATGCCACGGGCCTTTAATACAGTTCCTATGGGTCACAACCCACAGGTTGAGAACTGCTGGATTACAGCTCCTCATTTAAAAAGTCATACATCACAGATCAAGTAGGTTTCATCCCAGGGAAGCAAGGCTGGTTTAACATATGCAAGTTCATAAATGTAATTCAGTATGTCAACAGAAGCAAAAAAAAAAAAAAGACCATATGATCCTCTCAACAGATGCAGAAAAAAGCATTGAATAAAATTCAGCATCCTTTTCTAATTAGAACACTGAAGAATGTAGGCCTAGATCGCACATTCCTTAATCTGATTGAAGCCATCTATGAGGAACCCACAGCTAATATTATACTGAAAGGAGTAAAACTGAAAGCTTTTCCACTTAGAACTGGAACCAGACAAGGTTGTCCTCTATCATCACTACTATTCAACATAGTGCTGGAAGTTCTAGCCAACACAATCAGGCAAGAGAAGGAAATACGGGGCATCCAAATGGGGACAGAGGAAGTCAAACACCTGCTCTTTGCTGATGATATGATCTTATACTTATCAAACCCCAGAGACTCAAACACACAAGACTCCTGGAAGTGATCAAAAAACCCAGTAGTGTCTCAGGGTATAAAGTCAGTGTTCACAAATCAGTAGCCTTTGTTCAAGAAGCCTTTGTTCAGCCAAGTCCAGAAGGTACATTTCCCTTCACAGTTGCTGCCTTTGCAATTCTTATTCTTTGTGTTTGTTGTTGTTGCCTTATTGTTCTGGGATGACATGTATATTGTTAAAGGCATCCAGCCATGTGAGTCTGATCCAGTGCCACTGGAAGTAAAATTGTTCCAAAACATGGCTGTGGAATCAAGTCTGAGGAAAAATTCAAAAATCAGAGTCAAAATCTGACAGCATGTTATGTTACTTTTCAGAATCTCAAAATTTCAACCACCCCCACTCCAAAGTTTGAAAGATGCTATAATTGAGTAGCCACCATAGGAAGTTTCCAGAAAGGAAGCAGCTGGTTTGAGAAGTTTTTATGTATGTGTATGTATATATAGCAGTGGTCTCCTGGAGGGTTTTGTTTCATGTTGAATCATTATGTGACATAGTGCCCAGGGAGTCATGTCAGAAAAGGCCATTGTCTCAGCCTGAGGGAAGATCTTTTTCCCTAGGGTCAGGGAAATTAGCCTCTGTGCCCTTCTCCCTCACCAGTGTCATAGACTCAGCCAGGTGGTTTTGTAGCAAGCCTATTATAAATACAGTATTGCCTCGGAATCTGAATACCTCAGAACTCAAAACAACTTAGTATCTGAATGAAAAATTCAAGCAAATTTTGCCTGAAATTTGAACACTGCTTTGGAATCTGATCACCTAGCACTCTGTTTGTGTGTTTGTTTCTCCAAAGCTTGGGACCCTCATTCAGTTGGTTGTCAGAAGCTGTAGTGAAAGCATCTCCTGTGATTTTTGCCACTAATTTTGTGCTTTTGTGCCTAAGTGTATTCTCCACGAGTCCTAAAAAGTGTAGTGAGGAAAATAAGAACAAGAGGAAAGCTTTAGAGCTACAATTGAAGTTAAGAAAGATCTTATCTCTGAGCATGGAAGCAGTACACATGTGGCTGATCTTGCTACTATGTTTGGGATGCCTAAATCAAGTGTACAATTTTAAAAAATAAAGAAGCTATCAAAGCAACTGATGTGGCAAAAGGAGTTATGACACTGACCTCTAGGAGATCAAAAGTACGGAAGAGATGGAAAAACTCCTCTTAGTTTGGATTAATAAAGAATAGCTGGCTGGTGATATGATTTCTGAGACAATAATTTGTGTGTGAGAAAGCTAAGTTCTTCCACTATGATTTAGTGAAAGGCCTGCTTGACTAATGCTCAGAAGGAGGAGGTTAAAGCCAGTAGGGGGTGGTTCAAAAATTTTAAGAAAAGGGATGGGATCCGTGGTGGTGTTATGCATGGAGAGGCTGCCAGCTGCAATTTGAAAGTAGCTGAAAAGTTTGTAAAGGAGTTTAAGAAGTTTATGAACAGGGAGGGGTATGTTTCAAACAGTGTTCAGTTGTGATAAAACAGGCCTTTATATTTTTAGGTTTTTATATTTTTAATTTTATTAATTTACATTTTTATTCAAATATTATTATTTATTAATATTTTACCTTAAAATCCAGTGTATTTACTGTTGAAATCATTTTGAAAATTTGAGTATGTGGGACCCAGGAATGAATTAATCCAGTTTCTATTACTTTAAAGGGGAAAAATTGTCTTGGAACTCGAATGATTTGGAACTTGAATGGGATTCTGGAACAGATTAAGTTCGGTTTCTAAGGTATCACTGTAAAATAAATGCTTGTGATCTCTTTTCTTGCTTTCTTCCCCCACCATACCTAGATTGTACCTGCTTGGAAAGAGTCATTGACTAGACATTTGTCTTGCAGTCACCACTGCTCTTTACAGTTTATTTATCATTCCTATAAGCCCTGAAGCCACCTCTTTCTTTTAAGAAGTACAGTTTTCAGTTTCTTCTGCAAAAACAACTTCTTCCAAGCTTTCACAAACTCCAATTGCTTTATTTCAGATTTGGGGACATGTCCGCACCTTGCATTCCCTGACCCCTTCCTCTTCTCTACTGTCCCTTACCATCTGTCTGACTCATTCCTTTCCTATCAGACTGTGTTGCAAAAATATAATTTGTCCTCCTAGTATGAAATCACTGCTTCTCTCAGGTGTTGTGAGAGCTGCCCCTAGGCTCTCAGGTTCTCAGAATGCACAAGAGTTAATCAAAGGGTTCACTTGGGAGGTTTTCTCCCTAGGAGGAATTCTGGTGCCAGCTTCCCTCACAGTAAACCATGCTCTGTCTCTTGTCAAAATTAACACAAAAAGATCGAAATTTAGAGAGTTGAAAAAGAGAAAACAGCGTGCACTCAGAGAGGCAAATGCCATTTTCTGTCCTTGTGTGAGTTTCCTGGAGCTGCTGTAACAAATCATCAACCCTCACTGGCTTTAAACAACATGAGTTCATTATCTTGCTGTTCTGGAAGGGAGAAATATGGTCCTGGTCTCCCAGGGCTCAATGAAGCTCTCCCTGGGCAGCAGCAGGGTTTCCTGTAGACGCTGTAGGGGAGACCATGTTTCCTTTCCCAGCTTCGGTGTGTTGCTCTCTTCTTTGCCACGGCCTTTCCTTTGCCCTTTGCATTGCTCCAGCCTCTCCCTCCACTGCCATATCTCTCCACAGCTGAGCCTCCTCCCTTGCCCATGTAAGGCACCTTGGGACATCTGGGGCCCACCTAGATAGCTGTGGATGATCTTCCCCACTCAGACCCTGAACTTAGTCACACCTGCCAAATACATTTTGCCAAATAATGTAGCACTCAAGGGTTCCAGAGATGAGTGCATGCATATTGGGGGAGCAGACAATATTCAGTGGTAGTGTCTCCTTTTATAAGGACACTAATCCTACTGAATCAGGGCCCCATCCTTATGGCCTCATTTAACCATCAATGTGTCCTTATAGAATCTGTCTCCAAACACAGCCATATTGGAGGTTAAAGCTTCATAATAGGAATTTATGAAACACAACTGAGTCCACAGCAGATGGGCTTTGGGGACACAGCCAGGGCAAAAGAGAAAGGCCAGGCTGGTCTATCAGTCTCAGAGCAGATAGAGGATGCAGAGTGGGTTTGCACACATCTCAGCACACTGGCAGCTCCTCCCAGATGTCCCATGTAACACGTGAGACCCATTTCTGCCTAGGGGATCCATGTTGATAAGCAGATACTACCACTATTACTTTACTGATAGTTCTAAGATCAGGGAGCTTTGTTTATTGTGGGGTTTGCCTCCCGCCTACTGGTAGAGTTGCTACATAGCATCATATAGGATTTTGGACTAAGGGTCACCTGGTGAGTCTTGACTGTGAGTCTTTACACAGATGTTCATGAATGAAATCCTATTACACGGCTTGGCACCTGTAGCTCAAGCAGCTAGGGCACCAGACACATTGGAAGTGGTGGGTTCAAGCCCAGCCCGGGCCTCCAAACAGCAATGACAACTACAGCCCCCAAATAGCCGGGTGTTGTGGTGGGTGCCTGTAGTCCCAGCTACTTGGGAGGCTGAAGCAGGGGAATCGCTTAAGCCCAAAGAGTTTGAGGTTGCTGTGAGCTGTGACATCACAGCACTCTACTAAGGGCGACATAGTGAGATTCTGTCTCAAAAAAAAAAAAAATCCTATTACATCCATCACTAGGCTAGATTGTATAAGAAACATGTTGCAGGGATCTAGGCCCGGTGGAGAGAAAGTGCAGAGAAAAAAATCACCCAAACATCTGTGATAGAAGAGGAAAGGGTTTTATTTCAGCTATTGGAGCTTCAGAAACTGGAATCCCAAATGGTGGAGCTCCTTGATCAGCTCTGTCCCTGTCCTTTTACTGGACTCACAAGTAGACAGACAAAGGAATTACCATATAACCTCTCATTGGAGGTGTCAAATCAAATCATGTGCAGGGTTTACCAAAGTGGAAGCAAGCAGCATTAATTTCAAGGACCCAGGAAGCTAAGTTTTACACATTCTTAAGATCTGGGTTACCAAGGAGAGGACCTTGCAGGTGTGTCCTTGGGCTTTTATGAGAAACCCTTAATTCTTCCAGATTTCATTTTTTTGGGTTATCCTCTCTCAAACACAACCTGATTCCTTTTCTCAGCAAATCAGTCACCTAGCTGAGGACAAATGGAATTGAGAAAAGAACCTGATCATGGAAAAATTAAGAACTAAACTCTGTGATCCATATAAGATGTCAAAGATTTGGATTTGGTTTTGGAAAATAGAGAGTGGGCTGCACTGCCACTCTCTATTTGGATCTAGGTTGGATTGAACCTAGGTTGGATCCATTCTCACCACTAGGCAACACATGCCCAGGGGAGGGGAGAGCAAGACAGGTAGGAAGGTGTGGCTTAAAAGGGCAGCCCTGGCCAGGCCCTTCTTCCCTCCTGCCAAGGGACTCCCTTGCCAGCAGCAAGTACCTCTCCTCCTGTACCACCTACTGGTACCTGGGCTAGGACAGCTGCTGTCTTGGCCACACCTACTGGCCACAGACTGGGTGGAACTATTTGTCTGGGCCAACCAGCAGCCCACCACCCCTATAGTGGGTGGGGGCCGACTGAAAGAATGACCCTAATTTCTTCAAGACAGTAAAGGCTTCTTTCACCATGGTGCGAACATCAAGGAGGATGAGCTGGTGGAGGACCTGAGGGAGAGCCAGAGTGAGGCTCAGAAGCGAGCCAGGTGTGTGGCGTCCTATAGATCCTCTTGTCCTGTAACCTGGTGCTGAGCCTCTGCTCCACCCAGCCAGATGACCAGATCCAGCTCAGCCAACATCCCTCACCCTACAAGGTTACCCAAGCTAGAGGGCAGTGGGTCATCATATCTCACTGTAACCTCCAACTCCTGGGCTTAAGTGATCCTCCTCCCTCAGCCTCCAGAAGAGGAGGACTACAGGTGTGTTCAACCATGCCAAGCTAATTTTTCTTCTTTTCTTTTCTTCTTTTCTTTTCTTCTCATTCCTTTCCTTTATCCTTCCTCTTCTCTTCTTTTTAATTTTCTTTCTCTCCTTTTCCATTTTTCTTTTCCTTTTTTGTAGAGATGGAGGTGTCATTATGTTGCTAGTGATGGTCTCCAACTCCTGACCTCAACTCCTGATCTTCCCACTTCAGCCTCCCAAAGTGCTGGAATTACAGGCATGAGCCATAGGCTAGACCAAGTTGTCTGAATAGTAAAAGGATGAGAGAGAGAGATAGAGGGGGAGAGAGAGAGAGAGAGAAAGAGAGAGAAGAAGAAGAAGAAGAAGAAGGAGGAGGAGGATGAGGAAGAAAGGAGGCAGAGGAAGAGACGAAGGAGAAGAGAGGAGGGGAGGAGAAGAGAGGAGAAGAGGAGAGGAGAGGGGAGGGGAGGGGAGAGAAGCGAAGAGAGGAGAGGAGAAGGGGAAGAGGGGAGGGGAGGAGAGAGGAGAAGAGAGGAGAGGAGAAGAGGGGAGGGGAGGGGAGGGAAGGGAAGGGAAGATAAGAGGAGAGAAGATGTGAGGGACCCTGGCAGGGGGTGAATTGGATGCAGAGGCTCCTGGTCTAGCTCTGTCAGCTCAGCCCCTTTATTACCATCCCAGAAACCCTCCTGGAGTCACTGGGAGAACCACAGCAACTGCACCAGCCTGGAAGCCTATGGGATCACCCTGCCTTCTGGTATAAGGTTTGTGCTCTGAGCTATAATACTGTGTACAGTGTTGCCACTGGAACCTGAAATAGAAACAAAACAGCTTGTTCCAAGTAGGTGTAGACTGCTCCTACACTATGGCCACAAGCATAGGTGGTTCTGAAATATGGTGTGGCCTTAGTAGATATTTGAACAGAGCACAGTCTTCAACTCACTGTGCACAGAGAGGTGTCCTGAGGTGAGTATGGGAAAGGATGTTTATGGATAGCTGTTTGGTGAAGGGCCTGCAAGGGGAGGAGTGAGATATCAGATGTGAAGGAACCTGGGCATGGGCATATGGATACACTTGTGGAAGACAGCACTATTTCTGCAGAACTTTATTTTGAAACAACATAGTGCATCTACTACAGTGAAACAGCTGAAATACAAGTGCACTGAAAGAGTCATCTACCGCTGAGCACATTACCAGGCCTGGTCCTTTTTTTAAGTGAGCACATTATATGTGTAAATACATTCTTGAACAGAGAGGCCCTTGTGTCTTGAGTGGAAGCCAAGCATCTGTGCAGTGGCATTAGACTGTCACCAACATCTCTGCCAGTGTTGGTCTAATTGTTGCACTTCTGAATGGTTGTTTCACGGCAGCAAAGACAGGTGTCATCTGGCCCTTGGTGGTAATTCCCTTTCCCCTGCACCTCATCCTTACGTGGAGGGTTCATTTTCTGGATATAGGTTTGCCTTTACTGCCCACAGAGCATTGGTTAGCATTATCCAGGGGCTCAGAGAGTGTTTGCCCTCCTGATAAAGGAATCCTTGGGAACCAGGGACCTATTTTGTGGTGAACACATATCAAAATAGTCTGCCAAGCATGGGTCATTGTTCCTACCAAATATGACATCACCTGATAAAGTCCACCTGGGTGTGATATTCTGCCAAATCAAGAAACTCTCAAGATGTGCTACGTTTAAATCAAATTCAGTGATTCTGTGGGTATATGGTTTTGAAATGCAGGGGCAGAAATAGGGGAAACCTCACAGATTATCATTTGGAGAAACACAGTTGGAGCCTAAGTGTCTTCAGGTATGCAATTTTAGACCCTTCTAGACTATAGGAATTATATTTGTACTTTCTTTTTATCTCTTGTGACCTTCTCTCCAAGCTGCCTGCCTGGTAGAACATGTGGACTCCATCTCTATAGCCTTTACATGCTTGGCCTCCTTTACATGCTTGGCCCCTCTGGGTGTTGGCACCCATGATGTTGTCTTTCCTTTCTTGTATGGACCTGTCACTTCACCTGTCCTGCTCATTCTTTTCTTCTACCAGTTTTTCACCATTTCAGCATAATGCACAAAATATCTAAATCCAGAAGTTTATTTCCTCAGAAATTTCTGCATAGTCATGCCTTGCATGCAAGGCTAGTTCATAACCAAGAAATGAAACAAGTGACGTAGGTGAGAATTACTAAGCACCAGCAAGGAGCTTTGGAGGAAGGTCCTGAAGCAGCCAGTGCCATGATGTCATCACCTTAGGGACTTCAGGACCTATTCTTGTCATTGTGGAAGCTCTAAATGTTGTGAGTTTTTTCCCGCTTGAAATCATGGCTATAGTATTTCTCCATGTGTTTTGATAATCTGGCAAAACTTTTTACTTTATAGTTTGCAAATGTTTTCAACCATTTGAAATATTGTGAGGGACATGGTAGGATAAAGCACATAGGTCAAAGACATTTGAATTCTGAGGCTTCTGAGTCTGCCCTGGTACTTGCCTGTACTCCTGCAGATTTTTGGGGAGGTACATGTGAGAACTGCCTGCCCTGTATCTGATGCAGCCTCCACAGTCTCAAGAATGCCCTGACCAGACATGACACACAGTCCACTTTCTCCACTCCCTCTCATTATTATGCAGATTAAACTGGCGGGGTGGTTTATAAATATTGTTCAGAGACAATGAAAGATGTTTCCGCATACTCCTAGAAAGCTCATGTACATTGAGAATATGTGTCATGTTTATTAGGTCAAGTTTCAGGCATTGTTGGGATTGTGACAAAGTGGACTGATTTAGTTTGACTTCTGGCATACCAGCTGAGCCTCAGACACATGTATGATATGTGTGTTGTTTCTAGTACATCTGTGTCCTACCTTTCTTTGTATGAAGATGTAGAGTATTCCCAGGTATATGATGTTTATATTTCTTAACAGATGAAGTCATACAGATGTAGTTTCTTCTGTCCATGAGAAGCAGACATATGGGCTCATTTAATAAATCATGTCCTAAGAATTGAGCCTCAAAATGTACAACAGGCATGAGATTAGCAGGTGCATTTCCTTACTGCCCAGCCGTGGGCTCTGCTCCTAGCCTTGAGGAAATGGGGCATGTCCTGAAGATCAGACTTTGTGGTTGTTGGAGAAGAGGAGTTAGTGGGGGAAGAATGGTGAAGCTCAGATCAAGTAATTAGGGAAAGTCATTCTCTGCAACTGTGGAAATGACAGTTGTAAACAGGTGGCTAAAAATGATTTCTTTTCTTCTACCTTTTTTTTTTTTCTTTTTATTGTTGGGGATTCATTGAGGGTACAATAAGCCAGTTACACTGATTGCAATTGTTAGTCTTCTACCTTCTTTTAGTAGTTCAGATGGTCAGTTAACTGAAAAATAGAAAATCATGGGTCTCAAGAGGCAGGTACTACAAAATGAAAAATATCTCTGCTGAATTAATCCTAAAGGAAATCACAGAGTCAACATGGAATAGCCATGTAGGTACCCCATGGTCAATAAGTAGATAGGCCTTCCACCTGACGGGTCACTTGGACACTGGTGAGGATAGCTTCCTACAGATAGGATGCACCTGTGTATATTTCATTGCCCTCTGTATTTTTTCTTTTACTGAAAATGAGAATTCTGGATATGGATACAGCATCAGTAGGCCTTATACCTATAGTTATTCCATAACACGTTGCTGACTGTGGGTAGAAGCATTGTATAGGCTGGCATTCCTAGGCCCCGAGTCTCAGCCCCCCGCTGTTCTGCATGGCTATGGTGGTGGTGGTGGTGGTGGTGGGGTGTTGCAGAATGTTCAGCAGAATAGATAAGAAACTAGTCTGGGAAATGTCTAGATGGAATGCAGCAGCTTAGCAAAGTCAGCATGTCAATAGATTTAAAAAGCAGCTGACAATTTCCCTTCATTAAGTCCCTACCAGTGTCCTTTGACCCATGATTTAGTGCTTCACTATCCCTCACCCTGATAGCACTCTTCCTTGAACAAAAGACAGCCTGTTTAATTGAAACATGAGATTGGTAACTTCTCATTTTTTTACTTTATAAATGCACACCTCCCAACCCCCAATAAAAAGCTCTTGAAAGTTCAGTTTGAGGTGGTGCCTATCTGCCTCACTACAGGCCGATACAGTGTCCATCTCTTTTCTGGTCTCTAGATACAAAGTCTGTGTGTGAATTTCTTGTGCCATTATTTCCATTACCTGCCAGATCCCAGGCAGTTGAGAAAAGGCCTCACTTGGGGGATTCTCAGTCCACTGTGTGGCAGCTCCCTTCTGTGCTGATCAGCTGACCAGTCATGAGTTACCCAGTAATATGAATAGTTTCTGCATAAAATTGCCCATCAACAATGTGTTAAAGGGACAGAAAGTAAATTACTTTGAATATGATGATACTCTCCAAGAAAAAGAACACATAAATATGATAAAAAGTTCTAAAAATTAAAATATTTTGTCCTCCATTAGTACTAACATGAGCGTTGTTTAAGTTAACCACACTGCACACAAATGCATTGGTGCCAGATTTATTAACTGGAGGGAACTCAGACAAACCTATTGGTAGGTCCCTTCCTATTTTTAGCAATTGTTGCCTTATAAGGAAATGGGAATTTACTGAGGTGCTCAATTTGGAACCTCCTTCATAGGTCTTCAGTCCGACCCAATTCTCCAGGCTTCCCTGCCACCTTGCAGGCCTTGCTGTCTGATTTCCCTCCACTGGATGCTCCGCTTCTCACCAACCCCAGGTGAGCCGAGTCTCTGGGCTCCAAGTTGAGGCCCCCTTCTCCCTTAGGAGGTGAGATCCTGAATTTCCCTTTACTCACTGATGAGCACCTTGTGTGTATTTCCTTTTCTCTCAACTCAAACTCCACTCCCCTGTGAGCCTCTCCACTTAATCTACATGAAAAAGTGAGCAAGCATAACACATTCCTTATTCTAACCCCTCATTTACTTGGCCCACAGTCCATATTCCATCAGTAAATAACAATATGACTAATCGTTTAGACAAAAACCTTGGGATCACTTCTAATCCCTCTCTTTCTCTCATGTCTCACCTCAGGGAATCTAAATGACTTTACCTCCAAACTATGGTGCCATCTGCCACATCTTTAGTAATCTCCACTGCCCAGACTTTAGTCTATGCCAGATTTACTTTGCCCAGGTGAATATTTTCCCTGTTACTTGCAGCCCAATTAAGGTGATCCATCTTTTAAATAAGATAAATACTTTCATGGGAATTCTCTGATTTAAAAATACCCAATAATGTACAATTACTTTTAGAAATACATTCATTCTCTGTCTTAGTACATTCCACACAATACCTTATCTGCGTAACTTACAAATAATGGGAATTTATTGTTCACAGTTCTTAAGACTGGAAAGTACACGATCAAGATGCTGGCAGATGGAGGCTCTGCAGAGAGCCCGCTCCTCATAGAAGGTGCCTTCTGTGTCCACATAGAATAATAAGATGGGAAGGGCAAACAATTCTCTTGTGCTTGCTTGTTCTGAAAGGATGCTAATCCCATGATGAATCTGCCCTCATGCCTGAATTACTTTTTAAAACCATCTGCCTTCGATGCTGGTGTGGATGTGGAGAGAAGGGAACACTTTTACACTGCTGGTGGGACTGCAAACTAGTACAACCTTTCTGGAAGGAAGTATGGAGAAACCTCAAAGCACTCAACCTAGATCTCCCATTCGATCCTGCAATCCCATTACTGGGCATCTACCCAGAAGGAAAAAAATCCTTTTATCATAAGGACACTTGCACTAGACTGTTTATTGCAGCTCAATTTACAATCGCCAAAATGTGGAAAGAGCCTAAATGCCCACCAACCCAGGAATGGATTAACAAGCTGTGGTATATGTATACCATGGAATACTATTCAGCCATTAAAAAAAATGGAGACTTTACATCCTTCGTATTAACCTGGATGGACGTGGAAGACATTATTCTTAGTAAAGCATCACAAGAATGGAGAAGCATGAATCCTATGTACTCAATCTTGATATGAGGACAATTAATGACAATTAAGGTTATGGGGGGGAAGCAGAAAGAGGGATGGAGGGAGGGGGGTGGGGCCTTGGTGTGTGTCACACTTTATGGGGGCAAGACATGATTGCAAGAGGGACTTTACCTAACAATTGCAATCAGTGTAACTGGCTTATTGTACCCTCAATGAATCCCCAACAATAAAAAAAAAAAAAAAAACCATCTGCCTTCATACTCTGGCATTGGGTTTCAACATGCTTGTATGAATTTAGAGGGCATACAAACCTTCACATCCTAGCGCTCTCCAAACATACAATGAAGGCTCCTTGCTCTCACATCTGCCATGCGTGGTGATCTCTAAGACACTGAGAGAACTCTGTGTCTAATGTCCTCTCTCTTCCCCTTATTGAATCACTTTCTTCAGAGAGATTTTCTCTGTCACTTACACGTTCTTGCTTCGCTCCTTCTCAGCATCAGTGCCTGATCTCTGTGATCCTGAGGCTCTTCTTCGGAGCATCCTGCAGGCCAGATGTTCTCCCTCCAAGCCATTTGCCTCCTCAGTGGAACCTGCCTTTGCCTTACAACTAACTCAGTCCCCTCCTCTCTTTGTGCTGGTTCTCTTTTACAGCCTTGTCTTTTCTGAAATCTTTCTGTTGATATATATCTTTAGTTAAGCATGACTTTTTGTTCACCAGGTAGAATGTGACTAAATGAGAGTCAGACACTGACTTTCTCAGGGCTGAAGTCTAGACAAATGCCTGGTGCCCAGCAGGTGCTCAGTTAACACTTCATTGAATAAATAAATGAAATATGGGTGAACAAGGAGCTATTTAAGACATAACCAACACTGGGACCCAAGGAGCACATAAATACATCTTCTGAGAGTAAAATATGAATTTGGCTGAGTAATGGGAAGCATACACAGCCGTGTGCTGCTCTTCACAAGCAGAGAGAATGAGAGTGCACAGAAGGAAGGAAAGTTTTCCTTAAGTGCATTTAGATGTACTGGGGAGAGATGGGAGACATCCAAAGTCCATGATAATCAGATATGATAATTCTTATATTGATACAAAGATAATGCATTAGGCTTTGAAATAGAAAATACAGCAAATGTGACAAACTTTTACTTAATTCTATTGCCTCTTGTTCACAAAAGCTCTCTAGCTTGTATCAATTAGCTTTTGTTGTAAAACAACCCCGCCCCAAACATCATGGCTTATAACAAGTGTTTGTTCTTCCTTAATTTTCCTAAAGCCAGTGTGTGGCTCCTCCCTTCTAGACTGGATGAGTTGATATATGGAGCCTCCTCACACGTCCGCAGTCAGCTGCATGGCAGCTTGGCTTTGCTGGGCGGTCTAAAATGTTTTGCTAACCTGTTGATTTGCTCTGCAGGCCTGGTCAGTGTTTGGTATCACTTTGTACTGGGTGAGAAACCCCAATCAGCTTGTAAAGCCTTTACTAAGGTCATTCCCAGATCCTCTCTGGAGTGCTCATCCATTTATTGTGGATTGTCTGGGACAGATTCCACACTGACCATTAGTAATGTGGAAGCTGAACCTGCTGCAACTTATTCCTAACTGCGGAGTTATAGTTGTTCTCCAACAAGTTTTTATTATGAAACGAAAGTCCCCTCAGGGTGGATGAAGAGCACAGCCCATCAGTTTCCTCCCTGTCTGCTTACAGGTGTGAGAGGCACAGTGCACACAGTCAGGAGAAGCAGATGCCCACCCTGGTGCTGAACTCTGCTTTCACACAATTTCATCCCTATATATGGATATTTTATTTTTTTTATACATAAGATAATTAAAATTTTTCTTTCCATTTTGCTGTATGTGTTTTTGTCTAACTTGAATCTCTAAAATTGGATATCTTTAAAATTTTTGTGTCAGGTGCTCTTACTCATTAATGGCAAGAATTTATTGATAGGGACACAATAGAGTCAGGTGGGAGGTAGAATCAGATGGAGTGAAGGTCAAAATGAGAGACACTTTTCTTTGCCAAAGTAGACCGTGGAAGATAACCAGTCAGACAAGGCCAGGATTCAAGGTGCAGTCCTGGTTCAGCTGCATTGTACAAATGGTCAGCTCTGCAGAATAAATTTAGCCAGCACATGAAAGATGTAAATTATGAAGAAGATGAACTGTCATTGAAATAACAGTTTGAAAGAGTTCTCAGTTATTTATACTTACTCTGTTTTCCCCAAAATAAGACATCCTCCGAAAATAAGACCTACTCACAGGAAAGATAAGATGTCCCCTGAAAATAAGACCTAGCGCATCTTTGGGAGCACACCTTAATATAAGACACTGTCTTATTTTCAGGGAAACGGGGTAGATATAAATTAGGACACTACAACCTAGAAAATGCAAACCTTTTGAAAAGGCTCCCCTTCTCAAATTTTTTTTCTCAGTAAATGATTAAAATATTGAGGATAAGCCTTCTGCAAAGTTATCTGCAATAAGTCTGCTCCCTGCACTCATGCCCTGGTCAACTCCATTTTATGTAGACAGATCTTGCCCAAGTGTTGTGCTCTGGCCAGTAGGATAATAACAAATGTGACACAAGCAGAGACGTGAAATCAGGTTGCAAACTGTAGCTCGCCTGCTCTTCTTGGAAACTCTAAGATCACAATGGAAGTAAGTGTGAGCCCATTTACAGATGCTGTCAGTGACATGGCTGTTCTTAGTTCCATTATCTGTTCATAGCATGTGTGTTAGATGTTTATTGCTATGTAACAAATTACAGAAAATATATCATTTGAAGACTGCACCCATTTGTAATCTCACAGTTTTGGTATCAGGAGTTCGCACATGGCTTATCTGGGTCCTGCCCAGAGTGTTTCATGTGACTGAATTGAGGTGCAGACTGCACTGGATTCTCACCTGAGACTCCTGTGAGAACACATGCACTTCACAGATCTTTCAGGTTGCTGCAGAGCCCGTTTTCTTACAGCTCTGTAACTTTGGCTTCAGCTTCTTACTGGCTATTGCTGGAGGGCTGTCTCAGGTCCTAGAAGCTATGGGCAATTCCCTTCTGATACTCACAAAGGTTATGTGACTATGTGCTTGTTCAAGGCCAGCTGAGACTGTCTCTCTCCACTCTGCTAAGACAGAGGCATATACTATATACAATTTTGGCAACAACCTGTCATTGCCCTACCACATTGTGGTAGTTTGAAGCACAACAGGCTTTGTTCACTCTCAGTCCGAGCAGAATATTTAACTGTGTGACTCACTGAGAGAAGGGGCACCTAGAGTGCTGTAGTGTCTTCAGCTTCCTCAAGTATAGGCTACAGACAATAAGCGTGAAATCTTTCTGCATCCACTGCTACTGGGACCCAGGAAGCACCTGGCAAGCATATCAGAGGTGTCTTAGGCTGACCTACCTTCTACTTTTTTTTTTTTTTTATTAAATCATAGCTGTGTACATTAATGTGATCATAGGGCACCATACACTGATATTATAGACTGTTTGACACATTTTCATCACACTGGTTAACATAGTCTTCTTGGCATTTTCATAGTTATTGTGTTAAGACATTTACATTCTACATTTACTAAGTTTCACATGTACCCTTGTAAGATGCACCACAGGTATAATCCCACCAATCGGCCTCCCTCTGCCCACCTCCCCCCTCCCTCCCCTCCCTCTCCCCCTTACCCCCATTCTTAGGTTATAACTGGGTTATAGCTTTCATGTGAAAGCCATAAATTAGTTTCAAAGTAGGGCTGAGTACATTGGATACTTTTTCTTCCATTCTTGAGATACCTTACTAAGAAGAATATGTTCCAGCTCCATCCATGTAAACATGAAAGAGGTAAAGTCTCCATCTTTCTTTATGACTGCATAATATTCCATGGTGTACATATACCACAATTTATTAATCCATTCGTGGATTGATGGGCACTTGGGCTTTTTCCATGACTTAGCAATTATGAATAGGGCTGCAATAAACATTCTGGTACAAATATCTTTGTTCAGATGTGATTTTTGGTCTTCTGGGTATATGCCTAGTAGAGGAATTATAGGATCCAATGGCAGATCTATTTTTACATTTCTAAGTGTTCTCCAAACATCTTTCCAAAAGGAATGTATTAATGTGCATTCCCACCAGCAGTGTAGAAGTGTTCCCTTTTCTCCACATCCACGCCAACATCTCTGGTCTTGGGATTTTGTGATATAGGCTAATCTTACTGGAGTTAGATATCTCAAAATAGTTTTGATTTGCATTTCTCTGATGATTAAAGATGATGAGCATTTTTTCATATGACTGTAGGCCGTGAGCCTGTCTTCTTCAAAGAAGTTTCTCTTCAAGTCCCTTGCCCAGCCTGCGATGGGATCACTTGTTCTTTTTTTGCTTATACGTTCCAGTTCTCTGTAGATTCTGGTTATTAAACCTTTGTCGGAGACATAACCTGCAAATATCTTCTCCCATTCTGAGGGATGTTTGCTTGCTTTACTTACTGTGTTCTTGGCTGTGCAGAAGGTTTTTAGTTTGATCAGGTCCCAATAGTGTATTTTTGAAGCTGATTCAATTGCCTGGGGATCCTCCTCATAAAATACTCACCCAGATGGATTTCTTCAAGGGTTTTCCCTGCACTCTCCTCTAGTATTTTTCCAGTTTCATGTCTTAAGTTTAAATCTTTTATCCAGTGAGAGTCTATCTTAGTTAATGGTGTGGGTCCAGTTTCAGTCTTCTACAGGTTGCCAGCCACTTCACCCAGCACCATTTGTTAAATAGGGAATCTTTTCCCCACTGAATGTTTTTAATTGGCTTGTCAAAGATCAAATAACGGTAAGTAGCTGGGTTCATCTCTTGGTTCTCTATTCTGTTCCAGACATCTATGTCTCTGTTTGTGTGCCAGTACTATGCTGTTTTGATCACTATCAATTTATAGTATAGTCTGAGGTCTGGTAGCGTGATTCCTCCAGCTTTGTTTTTATTTCTGAGTAATGTCTTGGCTATTCGAGGTTTGTTCTATTTCCATATAGAATGAAGTATTATTTTTTCAAGATCTTTAAGTATGACAGTGGAGCTTTAATAGGGATTGCATTAAAATTGTATATTGCTTTGGGTAGTACAGACATTTTAACAATGTTGATTCTTCCCAGCCATGAGCATGGTGTGTTTTTCCATTTGTTAACATTTTCAGCTATTTCTTTTCTTAGCGTTTCATAGTTCTCTTTGTAGAGATATTTCACATCCTTTGTTAGATAAACTGCCAAATATTTCATCTTCTTTGGCACTACTGTGAATAGAATAGATTCCTTAACTGTTTTTTGGCTTGGTTATTGTTGGTATATATAAAGGCTACCGATTTATGAATGTTGATTTTGTAACCTGAGTCGCTGCTGTATTCCTTAATCACTTCTAAGAGTTTTATAGTAGAATCCCTGGTGTTTTCCAGATATATAATCATATCATCTGAAAAGAGCAAATGTTTGATCTCTTCTGACTCTATATAAATACCCTTGATCACCTTTTCTTCCCTAATTGCGGTGGCTAAAACTTCCATTACAATGTTAAAGAGCAATGGAGACAATGGGCAGCCTTGTCTGGTTCCTGATCTAAGTGGAAATGATTTCAATTTAACTCCATTCCATACGATATTGGCTGTGGGTTTGCTGTAGATGGCCTCTATCAGTTTAAGAAATGTCCCTTCTATACCAATTTTCTTAAGTGTTCTGATCATGAAGGGATGCTGGATATTATCAAAAGCTTTTTCTGCATCAATTGAGAGAATCATATGGTCTTTGTTTTTTAATTTGTTTATGTGCTGAATTATACTTATAGATTTACGGATATTGAACCAGCCTTGAGACCCTGGGATAAAACCGACTTGGTCATGATGTATAATTTTTTTGATGTGTTGTTGGATTCTGTTTGTTAGGATCTTGTTGAATATTTTTGCATCTATATTCATTAGTGATATTGGTCTATAATTTTCTTTTCTTGTTGGGTCTTTTCCTGGTTTGGGGATCAGGGTGACATTTGCTTCATAGAATATGTTGGGTAGTCTTCCTTCTTTTTCTACCTTTTGGAACAGATTGAGTAATATAGGTAGTAATTCCTCTTTAAAGGTTTGGTAGAATTCTGATGTGAAACCATCTGGTCCTGGGCTTTTCTTTTTAGGGAGGTTTTGTATGGTTGATGCTATTTCAGAACTTGATATGGGCTGGTTCAACATTTCAACTTGATTCTGACTAAGTCTTGGAAGGTGACGTGCTTCCAAGTATTGGTCAATTTCCTTCAGATTTTCATATTTGTGAGAATAATGTTTCTTGTAATACTCATTAAGGATTTTTTGAATTTCTGAGCTGTCTGTTTTTATTTTGTCTTTGTTGTTTCTGATTGATGAGATTAGAGATTTTACTCTTTTTTTTCCTGGTTAGGTTGGCCAAAGGTTTATCTATTTTGTTGACCTTTTCAAAAAGCCAACTTTTTGATTTATTGATCTGTTGTATAATTCTTTTGTTTTCAATTTCATTTAATTCTGCTCTAATTTTGGTTATTTCTTTTCTTCTACTGGGTTTGGGGTTGGAATGTTCTTCCTTTTCCAGTTGCTTGAGATGTCCCATTAAGCTTTTAACTTCCTCTCTGTCTGTTCTCTTTTTTTTTTTTGATTTTTTTTTTATTGTTAAATCATAGCTGTGTACATTAGTGCAATCGCCTGTATCCATTCTAAGATGCACCATAGATGTGGCCCCAACCATTACCCTCCCTCCACCAAAACCTCCCCCCTCCCTTCCCCTTCCTTTGCCCTTTCCCCATAGTCTTGTGCTATAGTTGGGTTATAGTCTTCATGTGAAAGCTATAATTTAGCTTCATAGTAGGGCTGAGTACATTGGATACTTTTTCTTCCATTCCTGAGATACTTTGCTAAGAAAAGTATGTTCCAGCTCCATCCATGTAAACATGAAAGAGGTAAAGTCTCCATCTTTCTTTAAGGCTGCATAGTATTCCATGGTATACATGTACCACAATTTGCTAGTCCATTCGTGGGTCAATGGGCACTCGGGCTTCTTCCATGACTTAGCAATTATAAATTGGGCTGCAATAAACATTCTGGTACAGATGTCTTTGTTATATTGTGACTTTTGGTCTTCTGGGTATAAACCTAGTAAAGGAATTATAGGATAGAATGGCAGGTCTATTTTTAGGTCTCTAAGTATTCTCCAAACATCCTTCCAGAAGGAACGTATTAGTGGGCATTCCCACCGGCAGTGTAGAAGTGTGCCCTTTCCTCCACATCCACGCCAACATTTCTGGTTTTGGGATTTTGTTATGTGGGCTACTCTTACTGGGGTTAGGTGATATCTCAGAGTAGTTTTGATTTGCATTTCTCTGATGATTAAGGATGATGAGCTTTTTTTCATGTGTTTGTAGATCTTGTGTCGGTCTTCTTTAGAGAAGTTTCTTTTCAAGTCCCTTGCCTCTTTCTGTTCTCTTGAGGAAGGCTTGCAATGCATAAATTTCCCTCTTAGCACTGCCTTTGCAGTATCCCAGAGGTTCTGATAATTCATGTCTTCATTGTCATTTTGTTCCAAAAATTTAGCAATTTTCTTCTTAATCTCATCTCTAACCCAGCTATCATTCAGCATAAGGTTATTTAACTTCCATGTTTTTGTATGTGTATGCAGATTCCTGTTGTTACTGAGTTCAACTTTTATTCCATGGTGGTCCGAGAAGATGCAAGGAATAATTTCTATTCCTTTAAATTTACTGAGGTTAGACTTTTGACTTAAGATGTGATCGATTTTTGAGCAAGTTCCGTGGGCTGATGAGAAGTATGTGTATTCAGTTTTGTTGGGATGAAATGTTCTGTAGATGTCTGCTAAATCCAAAAGTTGGATGGTTAGGTTTAAATCTAAAATTTCTTTGCTCAGCTTCTTATTGGAGGATCGATCCAAGATTTCCAAAGGAGTGTTGAAATCTCCAACTATTATGGAGCTGGAGGAAATCAAGTTACTCATGTCAGAGTTTCTCTTATAAATTGAGGTGCATTCTGGTTGGGTGCATAGATATTAATAATTGAAACCTCATCGTATTGAGTATTACCCTTAACAAATATGAAGTGACCATTCTTATCCTTCCTTACTTTTGTTGGTTTAAAGCCTATTGTATCTGCAAATAGAATTGCAACACCTGCTTTTTTAAAATTATTTTCATATTTCATTTTCCTGAAATATGGATGACCATCCTTTCATCCAGAGTCTATATTTATCTTTTAAGGTATGATGTGACTCTTGTGTGCAGCAAATATCTGGCCTAAGTTTTTGTAGCCAGTCACCTAACCTGTGCCTCTTTAGAGGACAGTTTAAACCGTTCACATTAATGGAGAATATTGATAAGTCTGGTAGAATTTTGGATATCGAGTTTTTCGAATGTCCAGTGGACATTTTTAATCCTTTTGCCACTGTGGACTTGGAGTTTGATCAAAAGTTTCTGAGTGAGTTAACTTTTGTGGTAGATGATTGGGCTGTTCATTATGGAGGATAGGTCTAAGAATATCCTGAAGAGCTGGTTTGGTTATGTTAAATTTCTTCAACATATGAATGTCATTAAAGTATTTAATTTCTCCATCATGAATGAAACTCATTTCCTGGGTACAGGATTCAGGGTTGAATGTTATTTTGCTTTAGGATATTAAAAGTCAATAACCACCCCCTTCTGGCTTGTAAAGATTCAGCAGAGAGATCTGCAGTCATTCTAATTATTCTTTCCTTTGTAGGTAATGGATTTCTTATGTCTGACTGCTTTCATAATTTTCTCCTTCGTGTTAACTTCAGTGAAGTTAATTATGATATGCCTTTGGGATGTTTTATTTGGATTGAGTCATGCTGGGCTTCTGAATCTGTCTGCTGTCTGAATTTCATAATCTCTTGCCTTGTCTGGAAAATTCTCCTTTATTATTTAATGGAGAAGGGCCTCTGTGCCTTGTGAGGCCACTTCATCACTTCCAGGGGTTCCAATGAGGCAGATATTAGCCTTCTTCGAATTATCCCAGAGCTCTCTGGGAGAATGATCCGTTTTTCCTCTCCATTTCTCTTCCTCTTTGAGAGTTTGGGAGCATTCAAAGACTTTGTCTTCAATGTCAGAAATCCTTTCTTCTGCTTACTCCACTCTGTTACTGAGGGATTCTACTGTATTTTTCAAATGTTTGAGGGCTGCAAATTCTTGCTTCAGTGAGTCAAAATCTTTGGTGGTTTTATCTTTAAATTTGTTAAATTCTTGAGACAACTTCTGAATTTCTCCTCAGATTTCTAATTCTGATTTTTGGAATTTCTAATTCCGACTTTTGGAATTTCTAATTCCAAATTTTTCTCCATTCTATGAATCTTGTTTACAATCCAAATTCTGAATTCGATTTCTGACATCTCGACCAGATTTTTATGAATGGGATCTTTAGTTACATCTGCCATATCTTTTCTTAGGGGGGTTAATCTATTCTGGTTATTCATGTTACCAGAGTTTTTCTACTGATTCCGCCCCATGATTGTTTTGCACGGTTTCATTTTTCCCCTGGAGCTTTGCTGAGGACCTGTACAGTGCTATGGCCTGAGAAACTGGGGACCTATTTGGTGTGGTGGGGATAAGTGGTTCTGTCTTGTTTTTAGCTACTCTTTGTTTGACCCAAGTGTAACAGTTATTCTGGGTTGAAGTCTCAGCTGTGGAGAAATACCAGCAATTAATTCACCCTGCCCCCCACAGGCAACAATTGGAAAAGGAAAATCAAACCTTTCTACAACCACACACCCAGGGCATTGCCTGAATAGTCCTTAGGCGATTGGCTCAGTTCAAACAGTCCAAATCAGTTGTCTCAGTCAGCACCTATGTCATGTGGGAAGGTTTAAAAGGTCTCTGGCAACTGGATCGCAGGGGTCTGGTGACTACTCAGATATGGCTTGCTCCGCTGTTCAGTGGAGTCAGGATGACCCACCCAGCAAATAGATAAGTCTGGGAAGGTTGATGCCTACTTCCCCACTTTGTACCTCTGTCACACCCAGTCACTGATAGCCCCGCAGGGCTGTGACCCAGTTGCATGTAGTGAATTGATACTCAGGGGTTTGCACCTGCCTGAATCACAAGGAAATCTATTTCTGCTCAGCCAGGCCACTGCACTCTGCCTCTATCTAGCAGGGGGAGGTGAAGTCTGACAACCTCGGGTGCTTGATGAAGGCTGAAAGTGTTCACTCAGTTCCAGCCCCGCCCCTGATTGATGTTACTGACAGAACAGAACAGAACAACTTTGTGGGAAGTTGTTTCTGTCCCTGCTAAATTCTCCTGCAGAAGAGAAGCTGTTTTGAGTTCCCAGAGCTTTTGCCTCAGGCCCTGTCTTTGCTCCTGCAGGTGTGTATTCGGTTACCAGTCAGTTCTAGCCTCCTGTCTTCCTTTGTCTATAGGCTGACGATCCCCTGAAGGCCGGTTGTGTCTTAGGCTCAGTAAAGCAGTCCTGTGGGTCAGCCCTACCCTGGGAACTTCCTGGCTCTGTGCGTGCGTTTCTAGTCCCCATGCTCCACCCAGGCCTGCCTCAGGCAAACCCTTTACTCACGGGGCCTGCATTTCCGTCCCAGATCAGTTCCATGGTGGTTGCTACCTGAGTAGATGCCTGGCCTCCTCTGGTTGCCCAAGGAGACAGGGGGTGTGGCTTCAGAACATCCGGGAATGAGCCCTATTGTTGCCAAAAGATGGCTGCTGCTCTGCGCCTAGGGGCACTGCCTCTCCAGTGTGGTTCCCTCTCAGCTGACCGTCCTTCCCTCACTCCCGTGCCGCAGAGTCAGCACTGACCAGCTGCAGTTTAGGCTCTATCCACACCCCTTGAGAAATGACCCATGAATCTGAACTCCTGGGGAGAGTGTATGGGAGTGCTGGGAGCTCAGAGTTGCAGATAGAGAATATATACAATTTTATACAGTTTTATGCCTGTCAGGAGAATGCTGTAGCACCCAAGTAGGGGAGGTAGGTCCAGTTTTTAGAGAGTTTCTCCCATGAAGTGTAGTGGGAGGACCTTTGAACTCTGTTCGTTTGTTTGTGGGGCACTTCGAGCTGTTCTCATGGGGGAGGAGACTCCTGCTCGCTTGTTGATGGATTTTGTACCTTTTGTTTGTATCCTTGGGTTTGCAGCTTGCCTCAGCGGGGTTGATGTGCGTTCTTCAACCTTCTCTCTTGGTGCAGCTCTAATCCACCAGGTTACTTGCTAAATTTCTGTCCTTTAACTCTTCCTCTGGATGGGAGCCTCTGTGGAAAGCTGGCTTCAGTCAGCCATCTTGCCTCTTCCCCCTTCCCTTTAAAAGACACCCAGCTCTTGGCCTGCAAAAATGGATGGAAATGTTAGAGGGCTGTGTAGGGCCAGCCGCTGAGCTAGGCTCTGTCCTACCTTCTATTGATGTAATATAAAATTTGCAAAATATCTAAAATATTTTGTCTTAACAAGTGTTTGACATTCTTTTTTTTTTTTATTGTTGGGGATTCATTGAGGGTACAATAAGCCAGGTTACACTGATTGCATTTGTTAGGTAAAGTCCTGCTTGCAATCATCTCTTGCCCTCAGAAGGTGTGGCACACACCAAGGCCCCACCCCTCTCCCTCCTTCCCTCTTTCTGCTTTTCCTTATGCCCCCCCCATGACCATAATTGTTGTCGAGGTCTTTGACATTCTTTTTTTTTTTTTTAATTTTTTTATTAAATCATAACTGTATACAATGATATGATTATGGGGCATCATACACTCACTTCATAAACCATTTGACACATTTTTATCACAGTGGTTAACATAGCCTTTCTGGAGTTATCTCAGTTACTGTGCCAAAACATTTATATTCTACATTTACCAAGTTTCGCAAATACCCCTGTAATGTGCACCACAGGTGTGATCCCACCGATTCCCCTCCCTCTACCCACCCCCCCTTTCCCACTTCCCCCTATTGTTAAGTTGTAGCTGGGTTATAGCTTTCATGTGAGAGTCCCAAATTAGTTTCATAGTAGGGCTGTGTACATTGGGTATTTTTTCTTCCATTCTTGGGATACTTTACTAAGAAGAATATGTTCCAGCTCCATCCATGTAAACATGAAAGAGGTAAAGTCTCCATCTTTCTTTAAGGCTGCATAGTATTCCATGGTATACATATACCACAATTTATTAATCCATTCGTGGATCGATGGGCACTTGGGCTTTTTCCATGACTTAGCTATTATGAATTGGGCTGCAGTAAACATTCTGGTACAAATATCTTTGTTATGTTGTGATTTTTGGTCTTCTGGGTATATGCCCAGCAGAGGAATTACAGGATTGAATGGCAGATCTATTTTTAGATCTCTGAGTGTTCTCCATATATCTTTCCAAAAGGAATGTATTAATTTGCATTCCCACCAGCAGTGCAGAAGTGTTCCCTTTTCTCCGCATCCACGCCAACATCTCTGGTCTTGAGATTTTGTGATATAGGCTAGTCTCATTGGAGTTAGATGATATCTCAAAGTAGTTTTGATTTGCATTTCTCTGATGATTAAAGATGATGAGCATTTTTTCATATGTCTGAAGGCCGTGCGCCTGTCTTCTTCAGAGAAGTTTCTCTTCAAATCCCTTGCCCAGCCTGCGATGGGATCCCTTGTTTTTTTCTTGCTGATGCGTTTGAGTTCTCTGTGGATTCTGGTTATTAAACCTTTGTCAGAGTTATACCCTGCAAATATCTTCTCCCATTCTGAGGGCTGTCTGCTTGCTCTGCTTACTGTGTTCTTAGCTGTGCAGAAGCTTTTTAGTTTGATCAAGTCCCAGTAGTGTATTTTTGAAGCTGCTTCAATTGCCCGGGGGGTTCTCCTCATGAAATACTCACCCAGACCAATTTCTTCAAGGGTTTTCCCTGCATTCTCCTCTAGTATTTTTATAGTTTCATGTCTTAAGTTTAAATCTTTAATCCAATGAGAGTCTATCTTAGTTAATGGTGAAAGGTGTGGGTCCAATTTCAGTCTTCTGCAGGTTGCCAGCCAGTTCACCCAGCACCATTTGTTAAATAGGGAATCTTTTCCCCACTGAATGTTTTTAATTGGCTTGTCAAAAATCAAATAGCGGTAAGTAGCTGGATTCATCTCTTGGTTCTCTATTCTATTCCAGATATCTACTTCTCTGTTTTTGTGCCAATACCATGCTGTTTTGATCACTATCGATTTGTAGTAAAGTCTGAGGTCTGGTAGTGTGATTCCTCCTGTTTTGTTTTTATTTCTGAGTAATGTCTTGGCTATTCGAGGTTTTTTCTGATTCCATATAAAACGAAGTAATGTTTTTTCAAGATCTTTAAAATATGACAGTGGAGCTTTAATAGGGAGTGCGTTGAAATTATATATTGCTTTGGGTAGTATGGACATTTTGATAATGTTGATTCTTCCTAGCCATGAGCATGGTATGTTTTTCCATTTGTTAACATTTTCAGCTATTTCTTTTCTTAGAGTTTCATAGTTCTCTTTATAGAGATCTTTCACGTCTTTTGTTAGGTAAATTCCCAAATATTTCATCTTCTTTGGCACTACTGTGAATGGGATAGAGTCCTTAACTGCTTTTTCAATTTGACTGTTGTTGGTGTATATAAAGGCTACCGATTTATGAATGTTGATTTTGTAACCTGAGACGCTGCTGTATTCCTTGATCACTTCTAGGAGTTTTGTAGTAGAGTCCCTAGTGTTTTCCAGATACACAATCATATCATCTGCGAAGAACGAGAGTTTGATCTCTTCTGACCCTATATGGATACCCTTGATCGCCTTTTCTTCCCTAATTGCGGTGGCTAAAACTTCCATTACAATGTTGAAAAGCAATGGAGACAATGGGCAGCCTTGTCTGGTTCCTGATCTGAGTGGAAATGATTCCAAATTAACTCCATTCAATATGATATTGGCTGCGGGTTTGCTGTAGATAGCCTCTATCAGTTTAAGAAAAGTCCCTTCTAGACCAATTTTCTTGAGTGTTCTGATCATGAAGGGATGCTGGATATTATCAAAAGCTTTTTCTGCATCAATTGAGAGAATCATATGGTCCTTGTTTTTTAATTTGTTTATGTGCTGAATTACATTTATAGATTTACGTATATTGAACCAGCCTTGAGACCCTGGGATAAAACCGACTTGGTCATGATGTATAATTTGTTTGATGTGTTGCTGGATTCTGTTTGTTAGGATCTTGTTGAATATTTTGCATCTATATTCATTAGTGATATTGGTCTATAATTTTCTTTTCTTGTTGGGTCTTTTCCTGGTTTGGGGATCAGGGTGATATTTGCTTCATATAATGTGTTGGGTAGTCTTCCTTCTTTTTCTACATTTTGGAACAGGTTGAGTAATATAGGTACTAATTCCTCTTTAAAGGTTTGGTAGAATTCTGACGTGAAACCATCTGGTCCCGGGCTTTTCTTTTTAGGGAGGTTTTGTATAGTTGATGCTATTTCTGAACTTGATATGGGTCTGTTCAACATTTCCACTTGATTCTGGTTAAGTCTTGGAAGGTGGCATGCTTCCAAGTATCGGTCTATTTCCTTCAGATTTTCATATTTCTGAGAATAAAGTTTCTTGTAATATTCATTAAGGATTTTTTGGATTTCTGATGAGTCTGTGGTTATTTCGTCTTTGTTGTTTCTGATTGATGATATTAGGGATTTTACTCTTTTTTTCCTGATTAGGTTGGCCAGAGGTTTATCTATTTTATTGACCTTTTCAAAAAACCAGCTTTTTGATTTATTGATCTGTTGTATTATTCTTTTGTTTTCAATTTCATTTAATTCTGCTCTAATTTTAGTTATTTCTTTTCTTCTACTGGGTTTGGGGTTGGAATGTTCTTCCTTTTCCAGTTGCGTGAGATGTCCCATTAAGTTGTTAACTTCCTCTCTTTCCGTTCTCTTGAGGAAGGCTTGCAGTGCTATAAATTTCCCTCTTAGAACTGCCTTTGCGGTGTCCCAGAGGTTCTGATAGTTTGTGTCTTCATTGTGGTTTTGTTCCATAAAATTGGCGATTTCTTTCTTAATCTCATCTCTGACCCAGCTATCATTCAGCATAAGGTTATTTAACTTCCATGTTTTTGTATGGGTATGCAGATTCCTGTTGTTACTCAATTCAAGTTTTATTCCATGATGGTCCGAGAAGATGCATAGAATAATTTCTATTCCTTTAAATTTACTGAGGTTAGACTTGTGACCTAAAATGTGGTCAATTTTGGAGTAAGTTCCGTGGGCTGATGAGAAGTATGTGTATTCAGTTTTGTTGGGATGAAATGTTCTGTAGATGTCTGCTAAATCTAAATATTGGATGGTTAGGTTTAAATCTAAGATTTCTTTGCTCAGCTTCTTTCTGGAGGATCGATCCAACACTGCCAAGGGAGTGTTGAAATCTCCGACAATTATGGAGCTGGAGGAAATCAAGTTACTCATGTCTGTTAGAGTTTCTCTTATAAATTGAGGTGCATTCTGGTTGGGTGCATAGATATTAATAATTGAGATCTCATCATATTGAGTATTACCCTTAACAAATATGAAGTGACCATTCTTGTCCTTCCTTACTTTTGATGGTTTAAAGCCTACTGTATCTGCAAATAAAATTGCAACACCTGCTTTTTTCTGATTACCATTTGCCTGAAATATGGATGACCATCCTTTCACCCTGAGTCTGTATTTGTCTTTTAAGTTGAGACTTGACTCTTGTATGCAACAAATATCTGGCTTGAGTTTTTGTATCCAGTCAGCTAACCTATGCCTCTTTAGAGGACAGTTTAAGCCATTCACATTGATGGAGAGTATTGATAAGTCTGGTGGAATTTTGGGTATCGAGTTTTTCAAAGGTCCAGTGGACATTTTTAATCCTTTCGCCAGTGTGGAAGTTGGAGTTTGATCCGAAGTTTCTGAGTGAGTTTACTTTTGTGGTGTAGGATTGGGTTGGTCATTGTGGAGGATAGGTCTGAGAATATCCTGAAGAGCTGGTTTACTTATGGCAAATTTTTTCAACATATGAATGTCATTGAAGTATTTAATTTCTCCATCATAGATGAAACTCAGTTTAGCTGGATACAAGATCCTGGGTTGAAAATTTTTTTGCGTTAGGAGATTAAAAGTTGATGACCAGCCTCTTCTGGCTTGAAAAGTTTCAGCAGAGAGATCTGCAGTTATTCTAATATTCTTACCTTTGTACGTTATAGTTTTCTTTCGCCGGGCTGCTTTGAGAATCTTCTCTTTCATGTTAACTTTAGTGAAGCTAATTATGATATGTCTGGGGGATGACTTATTGGGGTTGAATCGTGCTGGGGTTCTGAAGCTGTCTGCTATCTGAATTTCAGATTCTCTAGGCATGTCTGGAAAATTATCTTTCATAATTTCGTGCAGAAGGGCCTCTGTGCCCTTGGAGGCCACTTCATCATTCTCAGAAATTCCTATAATCCTTATGTTGCTTTTTTTCGAATTATCTGAGAGTTCTCTGAGTGAGTGATCCGTTTTTGCTCTCCATTTCTCTTCCTCTTTGAGAGATTGGGAGCGTTCGAAGACTTTATCTTCAATGTCAGAAATCCTTTCTTCTGCTTGCTCCATTCTGTTACTGAGGGATTCTACTGTATTTTTCATATCTTTGAGGGCTGTAAGTTCTTGCTTCAGTGTGTCTAAGTCTTTGGTGGTTTTGTCTTTAAATTCGTTAAATTCTTGAGACAATTTTCGAATTTCTCCTCGGATTCCTAATTCCATTTTATTAATCTTGTCTGCCATCCAAATTCTGAATTCGACTTCTGACATCTCAGCCAGTTGTTTATGAATGGGATCTTCAATCACATCTGCCGTGTCTTTTCTTGGGGGGTTTGATCTATTCTGGTTATTCATGTTACCAGAGTTTTTCCGCTGATTCCCCATGGTTATTTTACTCCCTTTGGTTTTTCCCCTGGGGTTTTATCGAGGGCCCGTACAGTGTTGTGGCCTGAGAAACTGGGGTCCTGTCTGGTGTGGTGGTGCAAAGTGGTTCTGTCTTGTTTTCAGCTGGTTTCTGTTCGATCTTATTGCAACTTCTACTCTGGCTTGAAGTCTCAGCTTTTGTTTGCTTCCTTGTGATCGCAGCTCTCCTCAGCGGGGTTGATGTGCGTTCTTCAACTTTCTCGCTTGGTGTTGCTGGAATCCATCAGGTTATTTGCTAAATTTTCGTCCCCTAACTCTCCTTCAGGACAGGAGCCTCTATGGAAAGCTGACTTCAGTCCACCATCTTCCCATCCCTCTCTCTATTTTTTAATTTTAATATTATTTTTTATTTTTTCCGATGAATTGAGAGTACCAAGAATTAAGTTTCATTGTTTGCATTTGTTAAAGTCCTTCATATGGCCATATTTTAATAAAATACATTTATCTGTATGGTCAGATATTTTATTGCTTAACATTTACCTGTTAATGATTTTAGAAAAACAACTCAAAACTTACTAGCTTATAACACTAAGCATGCATTCTCATTTTCATGAATTTTCATGTTAATGATTTGTCAGATGCAGGCAGGGCTCAGCTGGGTGGCTCTATTGCAGGCCATTAAGCTTATCTATATTCTATGGATTGTGTCTGATCTGGTGTCAAAGCTGAAAGGCAATGAATACTAAGGATACAACATTCTCACACTGAGTGCTGGAGTGAGCAAATTCCCACACAAAGTTTCATAGTCAAATATTTGAGTATGCTATTGACAAATAATAATGTTTTTCATCTTTTAGTATCTTAACTAATTTTAATTTTTAATTAATTAGAAGGCAAAGATGGAAGTATTTTGCAACATGTGACTTTACATGGAAAAAAAAAATTTATTGTTGGGAAATCCTTGTGGGTACAATAAGCCAGGTTGCATTGCTTGCATTTAAAGAGTGAAGTCCCTCTATTAACAGTGTCCCGCCCCTACATAGACATTTTCTTAAAAGGCCACATTGGAGGTAAAAAAAACTCTTTGCCTCATGTAAATGTTCCCCAAAATGTAGTTTCTTCCAAATGGGACAGAGGAGGTCAAACTATCACTCTTTGTTGATGACATGATGTTATACCTAGAAAATTCCAAAGCCTGAACCAAGACTCCTGAAATTTATAAAGAAATACAGCAACATCAAGGATGCAAAATCAACGTACACAAATCAATAGTTTTCATTAATACCTTCTTTTTGATCCCATGATCCCATTACTAGTTGTCTATCAGAAGAAAGAAAAATCACTGTACTATTAGGATATTTGCACTGAAATGTTTACTCACCCAACTGCTCATCCACCTATGAATGAATTAGCAAACTGTGGTAAATGTATACCATAAAGAACTACTCAGCCATTAGATGGAGATTTTACATATTTTGTGTTTACCTGGATGGTATTGAAACACATTCTTCTTTTTTTTTTAATTTATTTATTTTTATTGTTAAATCATAGATGTGTACATTAGTGCAATCAAAGGGTACAATGTGCTGGTTTCATATACAATCTGAAACATTTTCATCAAACTTCAACGTAGCCTTCGTGGCATTTTCTTAGTTATTGTATGTAGGCATTTGTATTTGCATTTAGTAAGTTTTACCTGTACCCATTCTAAGATGCACCGTATGTGTGGCCCCACCCGTTACCCTCCCTCCACCATAACCTCCCCCCTCCTTCCCATTCCTTGGCCCTTTCCCCATAGTCTTGTGCTATAGTTGGGTTATAGCCTTCATGTGAAAGCTATGATTTAGCTTCATAGTAGAGCTGAGTACATTGGATACTTTTTCTTCCATTCCTGAGATACTTTGCTAAGAAGAATATGTTCCAGCTCCATCCATGTAAACATGAAAGAGGCAAAGTCTCCATCTTTCTTTAAGGCTGCATAATATTCCATGGTATACATGTACCACAATTTGCTAGTCCATTCGTGGGTCAATGGGCACTTGGGCTTCTTCCATGTCTTAGCAATTATGAATTGGGCTGCAAAAAACATTCTGGTACATATGTCTTTGTTATATTGTGATTTTTGGTCTTCTGGGTATAAACCTAGTAAAGGAATTATAGGATCGAGTGGCAGGTCTATTTTTAGGTTTCTAAGTATTCTCCAAACATCCTTCCAGAAGGGATGTATTAGTGGGCATTCCCACCAGCAGTGTAGAAGTGTGCCCTTTTCTCCACATCCACAACAACATCTCTGGTTTTGGGATTTTGTTATGTGGGCTACTCTTACTGGGGTTAGGTGATATGTCAGAGTAGTTTTGATTTGCATTTCTCTGATGATTAAGGATGATGAGCTTTCTGTTCACGTGTTTGTAGATTGTGTGTATGTCTTCTTTGGAGAAGTTTCTCTTCAAGTCCCTTGCACACCCTCAGATGGGGTCATGTGTTCTTTTCTTGCTAATAGGCTGGAGATCTCTGGAATTCTGTTTATTAGACCTTTATTGGAGGTATAACCTACAAATATTTCTCCCATTCTGAGGGCTGTCTGCTTGCTTTACTTACTATGTTTGTGGCTGTGCAGAAGCTTTTTAGTTTGATCAGGTCCCAGTAGTGTATTTTTGATACTGCCTCAATTGCCTGGGGAGTCCTCCTCATAAAATATTCACCCAGGCCGATTCGTTCAAGAGTTTTCCCTGCACTTTCTTCAAGTATTTTTATAGTTTCATGTCTTAAGTTTAAATCTTTTATACAGTGAGAGTCTATCTTAGTTAATGGTAAAAGGTGTGGGTCCAGTTTCAATCTTCTACAGGTTGCCAGACAGTTCACCCAGCACCATTTGTTAAATAGGGAATCTTTTCCCCACTGAATGTTTTTAATTGGCTTGTCAAAGATCAAATAATGGTAAGCAGCTGTATTCATCTCTTGGTTCTCTATTCTGTGCCAGACATCTACTTCTCTGTTTTTGTTCCAGTACCATGCTGCTTTGATCACCATCGATTTATAGTACAGTCTCAGGTGTGGTAGCATGATTCCTCCTGCTGTGTTTTTATTGCTGAGTAATGTTTTGGCTATTTGAGGTTTTAACTGATTCCACATAAAATGAAGCATTATTTTTTCAAGATCTTTAAAATATGACAATAGTGCTCTAATAGGAATTGCATTAAAATTATATATTGCTTTGGGTAGTATGGACATTTGAACAATGTTGATTCTTCCCAGCCATGAGCATGCTATGTTTTCCATCTGTTAACATCTTCAGCTATTTCTTTTCTTAAAATTTGATAGTTCTCTTTGTAGAGATCTTTCATGTCCTTTGTTAGGTATACTCCCAAATATTTCATCTTCTTTGACACTACTGTGAAAGGAATAGAGTCCTTGACTGTTTTTTCATCTTGGTTATTGTTGGTATATATAAAGGCTACAGATTGATGGGTGTTGATTTTGTAGCCTGAGACATTGTTATATTCCTTGATCACTTCTAAAAGTTTTGTAGTAGAATCCCTAGTGTTTTCCAGATATACTATCATATCATCTGCGTAGAGTGAAAGTTTGATCTCTTCTGACCCTATGTGGATACCCTTGATCGCCTTTTCTTCCTTAATTGCAATGGCTAAAATTTCCATTACACTGTTAAAGAGCAATGGAGACAATGGGCAACCTTGCCTGGATCCTGATCTAAGTGGAAATAATTTCAATTTAACTCCATTCAATACAATATTGGCTGTGGGTTTGCTGTAGATGGCCTCTATTAGTTTAAGAAATGTCCCTTCTATACCAATTTTCTTAAGTGTTCTGATCATGAAGGGATGCTGGATATTATCAAAAGCTTTTTGTGCATTAATTGAAAGAATCATATGGTCCTTATTTTTTAGTTTGTTTATGTGTTGAATTACATTTATAGATTTACGTATATTGAACCAGCCTTGAGACCCTGGGATAAATCCCACTTGGTCATGGTGTCTAATTTTTTTGATGTATTGTTGAATTCTGTTTGTTAGGATCTTATTGAGTATTTTAGCATCAATATTCATTAGTGATATTGGTCTATAATTTTCTTTTCTTTTTGGTCTTTCCCTGGTTTGGGATCAAGGTGATGTTTACTTCATAGAATGTGTTGGGTAATGTTCCTTCTTTTTCTATATTTTGGAAGAGGTTTAGTAGTATAGGTACTAGTTCTTCTTTAAATGTTTGGTAGAATTCTGACGTAAAGCCATCTGGTCCTGGGCTTTTCTTTTTAGGGAGATTTTGTATAGGTGATGCTATTTCAGAACTTGATTTAGGCCTCTTCAACATTTTCACTTCATTCTGGCTAAGTCTTGGTAGGTGGTGTACTTCCAGGTATTGGTCAATTTCTTTCAGATTTTCATATTTGTGAGAGTAGAGTTTCTTGTAGTATTAGTTAAGGATTTTTTGAATTTCTGAGGTGTCTGTTGTTATTTCATCATTATCATTTCTGATTTATGAAATTAGAGATTTTACTCTTTTTTTCCTGGTTACATGGGCCAAAGGTTTATCTATTTTATTGATCTTTTCTAAAAACCAACTTTTGGATTAATTGATCTGTTGTATAATTCTTTTGTTTTCAATTTCATTTAGTTCTGCTCTGATTTTGGTTATTTCTTTTCTTCTGCTGGGTTTGGGGTTGGAGTATTCTTCCTTCTCCAGTTGCTTGAGATGTCCCATTAAGTTATTAACTTCCTCTCTTTCCGTTTTCTTGAGGAAGGCTTGCAGTGCTATAAATTTCCCTCTTAGGACTGCCTTTGCAGCATCCCAGAGGTTCTGGTAATTCGTGTCTTGATTGTTGTTTTGTTCCCAAAATTTGGTGATTTCCTTCTTAATCTCATCTATAACCCATCTATTCTTCAGCATAAGGTTGTTTAGCTTCCATGTTTTTGTATGGGTATGCAGGTTCCTGTTGTTATTGTGTTCAACTTTTATTCCATGATGATCTGAGAAGATGAAGGGGTAATTTCTATTTTTTTAAATTTGCTGAGGTTAGATTTGTGGCCTAGGATATGGTTGATTTTGGAGTATGTTCCATGGGCTGATGAGAAGAATGTGTATTCAGTTTTGTTTGGATGAAATGTTCTGTAGATATCTGTTAAGTCCAGATGTTGAATGGTTGAGTTTAAATCTAAAATTTCTTTGCTTAGCTTCTTTTTGGAGGATCTATCCAGGACTGCTAAAGGGGTATTAAAATCTCCAACTACTATGGAAGTGGAGGAAATCAAGTTGCTCATGTCTGTTAGAGTTTCTCCTATAAATTGAGGTGTGTTGTGGTTGGGTGCATAAATATTAATAATTGAGATCTCATTATATTGAGTATTACCTTTAACAAACATGAAGTGTCCATCCTTATGCTTAATCATTTTGGTTGGTTGAAAGCCTATTTGGTCTGTGAACAGGATTCCAATGCCTGCTTTTTTCTGCTTTTCATTTGCCTGGAATATAGATGACCATCCATTTACCTTGAGTCTATATTTGTCTTTTAATGTAAGATGTGATTCTTGTATGCAGCAGATATCTGGCTTGAGTTTTTGTATCCGGACAGCCAACCTGTGCCTCTTTAGAGGACAGTTTAAACCATTCACATTAGTTGAGAATATTGATAAGCCTTTTGAGAGTCTGGTGGACATTTTTAATCCTTTTGCGACTGTGGAAGTTGGAATTTTATCAAAAATTTCTGGGTGGGTTTACTTTTGTGGTGAGGATTACACTGGTCTTTATGGAGGATAGGTCTGAGAATATCCTTGAAAGCTAGTTTAGTTATGGCAAATTTCTTCAACATGTGAATGTCATTGACGTATTTAATTTCTCCATCATAAATGAAACTCAGTTGAGCTGGGTATAGGATCCTGGGTTGAAAGGTATTTTGTTTTAGGAGATTAAAAGTCGATGACCATACTCTTCTAACTTGAAAGGTTTCAGCAGAGAGATGTGCAGTTATTCTAATATTCTTCCTCTTGTAGGTAATGATTTTCTTTCGTGTGGCAGCTTTCAGAATTTTCTCCTTTATATTAACTTTAGTGAAATTGATTATGATGTGTCTGGGGGATCTCTTATTTGGGTTGAGTCATGCTGGAGTTCTGAAACTGTCTGCTATCTGAATTTCGGAATCTCTTGGCATGTCTGGAAAGTTCTCCTTCATAATCTCATGGAGAAGAGACTCTGTTCCTTGTGAAGCCACTTCATCACTTTCGGGGATCCCTGTAAGACAAATATTGGTTTTCTTTGAATTATCCCAGAGCTCTCTGAGAGAGTGATCTGTTTTTGCCCTCCATTTCTCTTCCTCTTTGAGAGTTTGGGAGCATTCGAAAGCTTTGTCTTCAATGTCAGAAATCCTTTCTTTTGCTTGCTCCATTCTGTTACTGAAGGATTCTACTGTGTTTCTCAGATCTTTGAGGGATGTAACTTCTTGTCTCAATGTGTGAAAATCATTTGGTCTTTGAATTTGTTGAATTCTTGAGATATCTTTTTGGTTACTGCTTGGAGTTCTTTTTTTTTTTTTTTTCCCATGTTGACAAAGTCACATTTAATGATAGTAGATGAGGTGAACATGAAAGGTCAGAGTTGGGAGCATCAGCCCTTCCTGCTTCCTGACACCTAAGTCCTGGCTGGCCAGAAAGAGGCTAAGTTTTGTTTTGACCCTCACAAGAAGTGGTTCTCAACTTTCCTGATTGTCGTGTTGTTTCAAATGGAACAAAGGGGTCGCAACCCACAGGTTGAGAATCACTGTTCACTAGGCACTCTTCCTCTACCAAAGCTCTTGAATTTGGAAAGCTTCAGGAATTAGTCCTGGATCCTCTTCTTTTCTCTGTCTAAACTCTATAGCTGGGTATTCTTAACCCGTGACAGGACTCTATCTGGGTGTCTAGCACAGACTACTCACCCAAACTCCAAGTGCCCTTTAAACATCTCCACCTGAATGTCACACACCCTTTTTAGAATCCTTTCCTCAAAGGGTCTCATTTAAAAAAAAATGAACGAGATCATGCCTCTTTTCTCATTAAATGTTTTGACTGGCTTCCATTTCCCTCACAAATGGTAAAATTCAAATTCCTTACCATGGTATGAAAGGCTCTGCCTGATGCTTTCTTTCTAACTTTACACATCTTCTCTCCTGGGCTCAGAGTCCTCTTTCAGTTCCTTGGAGCCACTAAAGCCTTCACACTTGTTCCTGGACTGCTTGGTTTTTCCTGCAGCTATTCCCCTGGATTGTTCACCCTCAACTCTTTTTTTTTTTTTTTTTTTTTTCATTGTTGGGGATTCATTGAGGGTACAATAAGCCAGGTTACACTGATTGCAATTGTTAGGTAAAGTCCCTCTTGCAATCATGTCTTGCCCCCATAAAGTGTGACACACACCAAGGCCCCACCCACCTCCCTCCTTCCCTCTTTCTGTTTCCCCCCCGATAACCATAATTGTCATTAATTGTCCTCATATCAAAATTGAGTACATAGGATTCATGCTTCTCCATTCTTGTGATGCTTTACTAAGAATAATATCTTCCACGTCCATCCAGGTTAATACGAAGGACGTAAAGTCTCCATTTTTTTTAACGGCTGAATAGTATTCCATGGTATACATATACCAAAGCTTGTTAATCCATTCCTGGGTTGGTGGGCATTTAGGCTGTTTCCACATTTTGGCGACTGTAAATTGAGCTGCAATAAACAGTCTAGTACAAGTGTCCTTATGATAAAAGGATTTCTTTCCTTCTGGGTAGATGCCCAGTAATGGGATTGCAGGATCAAATGGGAGGTCTAGCTTGAGTGCTTTGAGGATTCTCCATACTTCCTTCCAGAAAGGTTGTACTAGTTTGCAGTCCCACCAGCAGTGTAAAAGTGTTCCCTTCTCTCCACATCCACGCCAGCATCTGCAGTTTTGAGATTTTGTGATGTGGGCCATTCTCACTGGGGTTAGATGATATCTCAGGGTTGTTTTGATTTGCATTTCTCTAATATATAGAGATGATGAACATTTTTTCATGTGTTTGTTAGCCATTCGTCTGTCGTCTTTAGAGAAAGTTCTATTCATGTCTCTTGCCCATTGATATAAGGGATTGTTGTCTTTTTTCATGTGGATTAATTTGAGTTCTCTATAGATCCTAGTTATCAAGCTTTTGTCTGATTGAAAATATGCAAATATCCTTTCCCATTGTGTAGGTTGTCTCTTTCCTTTGGTTATTGTCTCCTTAGCTGTACAGAAGCTTTTCAGTTTAATGAAGTCCCATTTGTTTATTTTTGTTGTTGTTGCAATTGCCATGGCAGTCTTCTTCATGAAGTCTTTCCCCAGGCCAATATCTTCCAGTGTTTTTCCTATGCTTTCTTGGAGGGTTTTTATTGTTTCATGCCTTAAGTTTAAGTCCTTTATCCATCTTGAATCAATTTTTGTGAGTGGGGAAAGGTGTGGGTCCAGTTTCAGTCTTTTACATGTAGACATCCAGTTCTCCCAACACCATTTATTGAATAGGGAGTCTTTCCCCCAAGGTATGTTCTTGTTTGGTTTATCAAAGATTAGGTGGTTGTAAGATGTTAGTTTCATTTCTTGGTTTTCCATTCGATTCCAAGTGTCTATGTCTCTGTTTTTGTGCCAGTACCATGCTGTCTTGAGCACTATGGCTTTGTAGTACAGACTAAAATATGGTATGCTGATGCCCCCAGCTTTATTTTTATTACAGAGAACTGCCTTAGCTATACCGGGTTTTTTCTGGTTCCATACAAAACGCAGAATCATTTTTTCCAAATCTTGAAAGTATGATGTTGGTATTTTGATAGGAATGGCATTGAATAGGTAGATTGCTTTGGGAAGTATGGACATTTTAACAATGTTGATTCTTCCCATCCATGAGCATGGTATGTTCTTCCATTTGTTAATATCCTCTGCTAGTTCCTTTCTGAGGATTTTGCAACGGACCGCCCTGTCGGTGGCCTTCAGTCCGAGGGAGTGCAGGGAGAAGGAACGAGGAAAGTTGAGAGGTCGGCGCAGGAAAAATGACAGACTGCCACACAGCATGTGATGAAGGAAGCAGCTGTAAATTTACTGGGTTCACATGTTGGTATTTATACATTTTTACAGAGCTTACATAATGCAATCTTTCCGCTTACGTGCGCGGGTTATCTTTGCGTTTACAAGTGTGATTTATCATGCATTGTTATGTTTTAAAGTTCCGCTTCCGGAGGGTGGTGGTTATTAGTCAACTCTGCCCGCTTCCTCCTATCTCAGTTTCTCATTATCTTTTTAGAACAGCTTAACATCTTCTTTACGTTAATGCTTGACTAATTCTACATTTACTATTTGATCTTATTGTTATTGATAATTATAATTTTGATTTAGAGTAAATTCCTTGACAAGTATTATTTTTCCTATTGATTTTTATTATGCGTGACAGTTGGTGAAACAAGATGTTCTGAACAGAACTTTATGGTGGGTGGATGTGTTTTAGTGACTTTGTAACTTATGTAGATAATTTGTATTTCATGTCCTTGGGCTTATCGTCTTAGCTCACTGGTGGGAAAACATCTTTATGTGTTCATTGTTGGTGCCACTGAGTTTAGCAGCTCACAAGGCTGTGTTCTATCTGGATTAGTAGTGCATTGTGCTCATTCTTAGGAAAGTACATATTGACAATTTATCAGAACAAACAGACTTCTGGTACAGGATGACAAACACATGAGTAGACGCCACAATCTTTAAACTTAAGCGGGTAACTGAGTATGCTAGGCAACATTTCTGATGCTGTGCATACTGGGGGCAGCTGGGGGCAAAGCTCCGGGGAGCACAAACCACCTTCCCGTCGTTCTGTAACGCGGACAGCACTGCCTCACTACGGCTATATGCCGTGGGTGCGGCAGGATTTCATAGTTTTCTTTATACAGGTCCTTCACCTCCTTCATTAGGTATATTCCTAGGTATTTGATTTTCTTTGAGACTATGGTGAAGGGAGTTGTGTCCTTAATTAGCTTCTCATCTTGACTGTTATTGGTGTACACAAAGGCTACTGACTTGTGGACATTGATTTTATATCCTGAAACATTACTGTATTTTTTGATGACTTCTAGGAGTCTTGTGGTTGAGTCTTTGGGGTTCTCTAAGTATAAGATCATGTCGTCAGCAAAGAGGGAGAGTTTGACCTCCTCTGCTCCCATTTGGATTCCCTTTATTTCCTTGTCTTGCCTAATTGTATTGGCTAGAACTTCCAGCACTATGTTGAATAGTAAAGGTGACAGAGGACAACCTTGTCTGGTTCCAGTTCTAAGAGGAAAAGCTTTCAGTTTTACTCCATTCAGTAAAATATTGGCTGTGGGCTTGTCATAGATAGCTTCAATCAGTTTTAGAAATGTGCCACCTATGCCTATACTCTTCAGTGTTCTAATTAGAAAAGGATGCTGGATTTTATCAAATGCTTTTTCTGCATCTATTGAGAGGATCATGTGATCTTTATTTTTGCCTCTGTTAATATGGTGGATAACGTTTATACACTTGCGTATGTTAAACCAGCCTTGCATCCCTGGGATGAAGCCTACTTGATCATGATGAATGACTTTTTTGATGATAAGCTGTAATCTATTGGCTAGGATTTTGTTGAGAATTTTTGCGTCTATGTTCATGAGTGAGATTGTTCTGAAATTCTCCTTTTTGTTTGGGTCTTTTCCTGGTTTTGGTATCAGGGTGATGTTTGCTTCATAGAATGTGTTGGGGAAGATTCCTTCTTCCTCAATTTTCTGGAATAATTTCTGCAGTACAGGAATAAGCTCTTCCTTGAACGTTTGATAGAATTCTAGAGTGAAGCCATCTGGACCAGGGCATTTTTTGGTTGGAAGCTTTTTTATTGTTTCTTTGATCTCAGTGCTTGAAATTGGTCTGTTCAGGAGCTCTATTTCTTCCTGGCTGAGTCTAGGGAGAGGGTGTGATTCCAAATATTGATCCATTTCTTTCACATTGTCAAATTTCTGGGCATAGAGTTTCTGGTAGTATTCAGAGATGATCTCTTGTATCTCTGTGGGATCAGTTGTTATTTCCCCTTTATCATTTCTGATTGAGGTTACTAGAGATTTTACTTTTCTATTCCTCGTTAGTCTGGCCAATGGTTTATCTATTTTATTTATTTTTTCAAAAAACCAACTCCTTGTTTCATTAATTTTCTGAATGATTCTTTTGTTTTCAATTTCATTGATCTCTGATTTGATTTTGGATATTTCTTTTGTTCTACTGAGTTTAGGCTTAGATTGTTCTTCTTTTTCCAATTCCATAAGATCTCTTGTGAGATTGTTGATGTGCTCTCTTTCAGTTTTTCGAATGTAGGCATCTAAAGCGATGAATTTTCCTCTCAAAACTGCTTTTGCAGTATCCCACAGGTTTTGGTAGCTTGTGTCTTCATTGTTGTTATGCTCAAGGAAGTTAATGATTTCCTGTTTTATTTCTTCCTGCACCCATCTGTTATTCAACAGAAGATTGTTTAGTTTCCATGCCTTTGTGTGGGGTCGAGCATTTTTGTTAGAGTTGAGTTCCACCTTTAGTGCCTTATGGTCTGAGAAGATACAAGGTAAAATTTCAATTCTTTTGATTCTGTTGATATTTGTTTTGTGTCCCAGGATATGATCAATTTTGGAGAATGTTCCATGGGGTGATGAGAAGAATGTATATTCTTTATCTTTGGGGTGGAGTGTTCTATATGCGTCTATCAAACACAGTTGTTCTAGAGTCTCATTTAAGTCTCTTATATCCTTGTTTAATTTCTGTTTAGAGGATCTGTCCAGCTCTGTAAGAGGAGTGTTAAAGTCCCCTGTTATGATGGTATTATCAGATCTCATATTGCTCAGACTGAGTAGGGTCTGCTTCAAGAATCTGGGAGCATTTAAATTGGGTGCATAAATATTTAGAATTGAAATGTCTTCTTGTTGTATTTTTCCCTTGACCAATATAAAGTGACCATCTTTGTCTTTTTTGACTTTAGTTGCTTTAAATCCACATGTGTCTGAAAATAAGATTGCAACTCCTCTTTTCTTCTGAATTCCATTTGCCTGAAAAATTGTCTTCCAACCCTTGACTCAGAGCTTTAATTTGTCTTTTGAAGCCAGGTGTGTTTCTTGCAGACAGCAAATGGATGGCTTGTGTTTTTTAATCCAGTCAACCAATCTATGTCTCTTCAGTGGGGAATTCAAGCCATTAACATTTATTGAGATAATTGACAAGTGTGGTAGTATTCTATTCGTCTTATTTTGTGAGAGTCCATTGCTTAGCTTTATCTTTTGCATCAGTGTGGAGGTTAGGTTCTGTCCTTTAATTTCTGAGTTCTTACTTTGCTGCTGATCCATTGTGGTGGTCAGTGTGCAGAACAGGTTGAAGTATTTCCTGTAGAGCTGGTCTTGTTGTGGCGAATTTCCTCAATGTTTGTATATCCGTAAATGATTTGATTTCTCCGTCAATTTTGAAGCTTAGCTTAGCAGGGTACAGAATTCTGGGCTGAAAATTGTTCTGTTTATGTAGATTAAAGGTAGATGACCATTGTCTTCTTGCTTGGAAAGTTTCATTAGAGAAGTCTGCGGTCAATCTGATGGATTTGCCCCTGTAGGTCAACTGGCGCTTACTCCTGGCAGCTTGCAGAATCTTTCTTTTGTCTTGACTTTGGACAGGTTCATCACAATGTGTCTTGGAGAAGCTCGGTTAGAGTTGAGGCGACCTGGGGTCCGATATCCCTCTGAAAGCAGTGTGTCAGAATCTTTGGTGATATTTGGGAAATTTTCTTTTATAATATTCTCTAGTATGGCTTCCATTCCTCTGGGGCATTCTTCTTCCCCTTCTGGAATTCCTATAACTCGTATGTTGGAACGCTTCATAAAGTCCCATAATTCTGACAGTGAACGTTCTGCTTTCTCTCTCTTCTTTTACTATCTGAGTTATCTCAAAAACTTTGTCTTCTACCTCTGAAATTCTTTCTTCTGCATGGTCTAACCTGTTGCTGATACTTTCCATTGCATCTTTAAGTTCCCTGATTGACTGTTTCATTTCCTTCAGCTCTGCTATATCCTTTTTATATTCTTCATATCGTTCATCTCTTATTTGATTCTGTTTTTGAATTTCCTTTTGGTTATTTTCCACTTTATTAACAGTTTCCTTCATTGTTTCCATCATTTCCTTCATTGTTTTCAACATGTGTATTCTAAATTCCCTTTCTGTCATTCCTAACATTTCTGTATAGGTGGAATCCTCTGCAGTAGCTACCTCATGGTCCCTTGGCGGGGTAGTTCTGGACTGGTTCTTCATGTTGCCTGGAGTTTTCTGCTGATTCTTCCTCATGGGTGATTTCTTTTATCTGTTTACTTGCCCTAATTTTCCTTTCAATTCCTCTTGCTCTTTAAGTTCTTGTGCCTGTGGACTAAGGGTTACAGGACCAGAAGGGTGAGAAGGTTTAAGAGCAAAAAAGCGATGAAAGAAATGAGGACCGAGTGATAAGAAAAAAAAAAAAATGAAAAAAAAGAAAAATAGAGAAAGGAGAGTGGTTGGGTGAAAGGAATATTGACAAAAAGAAGAGAGGCACAGAAAGAGGGAGACAGAGCAATATAGGTGTACAGTAGGGTACTTTGATACAACCTTAAAAAAAAAAAACACCTTCTGGGGGTGCCAAGTGGGGTGGTTCCCTTGAGGTCAGCAGCTCTTTGCTAACCTGATCAGACACAGTACTCCACCTCCACCAAGTAGAGAGGAAAGACAAAAATGCTATAAATCAAACCAAAACAAGCAAACAGAAAACCTTACGGGATAAAATTGGCTGGAAAAACCAAATAATAGTGGTAGAAACACTAACAAAAATGAAGTTCTGATTATTGAAATAGGCAGCAACGGGAAATTATAATTAAACTAGAAAAATTGAGAAAGAAAAAGGATCTGTATGGAAAAGGTTGAACTTAAAAAACAAAACAACAATCTAGAACGTCAAAATAAACAAAAAAAAACAACCAAACCAAAAAAAAAACCAAACAAACAAACAAAAAAAAACACACACGCAACCAAAAACAAAGCAGTATGTATATGGAATTGAATATTGTCTGGGCAACACGTGGTCTTCTGGGGTATGAGATGTTAATCACAGTTCTGATACGACTGGAGGCTGCTAGTTTCTCGAACCCCAGCAGGTAGACACCCTAAATCTCTCTTCAGCCCACTTAAAAGGCACTTTGAACTTGTTCACTTACTGAGCAGAAGCTTTCTCAGGGAAGTGCTTGTTGCTGGAATCACTGCTGAAGTGGCTATCCACTTACCCTGTGTGTCAAAACTGGTCTCCCTCTGCCCCCGAGGGTTAGGGCTGCAAGGCGGCTCAGACCCCGCCCTTAGGCTACTTGGTCGCTGGGTTACCAGCTCCCACCCAATTCCAGCTCTGCGACCCTGAGGGCGGAGCTTGCCAGGGCAGATCGCTCACAATGTCTGCCTGTGACCCAGAGCCAAACTCTATTAGTTCCGTCTGGCTCAGCGGCTCAGACTGGGGCCCTAGACAAAGGCCAAAGTTCTCTGCACTCCCGCTCAGGCTCTCCCCAAGGCAGTTCAGCTGAGTGCCAAGTCCAAAGACACCAAAACAGTTCACAGGTAAGGCCTTTCTGGTTTGCAGTCTCGCTGCTACTGAACTTACAGTTGCGGGCGGGTTTAGGCGGATTGAACACACGCGACCACTTGCCGGTTTTCCACTGTTTTAGTCCTCCTCTTGGGGTCCAGAAGTCTCTCGCTGACTCCCTGTATCCTCTCAGGGGTGATGATAGGCAGATCCCACCAGCCAGAGATGCCTGGAGTCCTATATCCCCAGACTCACGGTGCCCAGATGCAAGGAAGCTGTTACTCGGCTGCCATCTTGCTCCACCCTCAACTCTTACTGCTTGGAGTTCTAATTCGATCTTATTTGCTATCCAGATTCTGAATTTGATTTCTTACATCTCAGACATTTGTTTGTGCATGGGTTCTTGTGCTGTGTTTACCCCATTGATCCTTGTGGGAGTTGATCTACTCTGATTGTTCATATTGCCAGAGTTTTTCTGTTGATTTTGCCTCATGATTGTTTTTCACCATTGCCTCTGGCTGTCCTCAGAGTTGGGGAGGTGTTTCTCCAAGATTAGACCCTAGTGGGATCACTCTATTGTTGCTGGATCTTTGTAGGGAGTGACCCTGTGTAGTTCCTCTGCAGCTGCCCCATCTAGGGAGTTCTGGTTGTGGAAGCAGCTCTGGTGTATGACACACCCATATCCAGCAATAGTGCGGAAGGTGGTGCGTATGGTTCTGGGAATGCCTGACCCCCAGTGACTTTGGCACAGAGTGCCCAAGGCTCCATCAGTCTCTGGCCAGGGGAAGAGCTCTGCACAGAGGCAGGGAGGACTCCAGAGGGCAGGCAGCTACCAGTATCCCTGGCCAGATGAACGGGCCAGTGTGGAGGCCTGGAGGACACAGGAGGGAGGATGCAGGGTTGCACGGTTCCCGCAGTTCCTGGTCAGGGCATGAGGAGGCCCAGTGGGTGCGGGTCGCAGGTCTGAGGTCGCGGCGCCAAGCTCGGGAGTTTTAGGTTGCTATGAGCTGTGATGCCACGGCACTCTACCCAGGGCAATAGCCCGAGTCTCCAGTGTGCCAAAACCTGGTCTCATTCTGCCCCTGAGAGTTAAGGCTGTAAGGTAGCTCAGTCCCCACTTTAGGCTGCTGAGTCACTAAGTCACTAGGTCCCACCCGATCCTTGCTCTGGGACCCCGAGGGCGGAGCTTGCCGGGGCAGTTCTCTCACAATGGCTCCTGTGACCCAGTTCAGTGGCTCAGTCTGGGGCCCTAGACAATGCCCAAAGTTCTCCGCACTCCTGCTCAAGCTCTCCCTAAGGCAGTTCAACTGAGTGCTAAGTCCAAAAACACCAAAATAGTTCACAGGTAAGGCCTTTCCAGTTTGCAGTCTCACTGCTGCTTGTACTTACGGTTGCCAGCGGGATTAGGTAGATCGAACACATGCAACCACTTGCCACTTTTCCACTGTTTTTGTCCTCCTCTTGGGGTCCAGAAGTCCCTTGCTGACTCCCTGTATCCTCAAAGGGATGATTATAGGCAGATCCCACCAGCCAGAAATGCCTGGAGTCTTCTCTCTCCAGACTCACCGTGCCCAGATGCAGGGAAGCTGTTACTCCTATACTCGAAACCCATTCTTCTTAATAAAGTATCACAAAAATGGAAAAACAAGTATCCTGTATACTCAATACTAATGTGAAACCAATATCTAAACAACTGCACACTCACCCAAAGGAAAACATAAGCATATTTGAGTGAGTGGTGGAAATGAGGGAAAAGAGAAAGTGGAGGAGGGAGAGTGATTGGCTGGTTTTCAACTAATGTGCACAATGTGGAAGTATTTAGCATGCTGAGTGGGTGAAAGGCTCAGCTATAACTTGAACTTTGCTTTAGGAGAAAACAGTATAGTCTAAACATTTGTACCTTCATGTTAATCTGAAATAATAATAATAGTAAACCAACTTCGAACACCTAGAGTACCCTTTCCTTTGCTGTATGAAGAACAACTGGTTCTGTGTCTGGACTCCTCAGGTATAATCATAGCTCTCCTTTCTTAAAATAGGATAGTCATGTCAGTGCTGCTGGGGCTAAAGAAGAGAAGTGATACTTAGGGAGCAGAGGAGCCTCCTGGCCCCTTTCATCAAAACCACCCAGTGGCCTTCAGAGTATGGTTATCTCTGAGAAATGTTCTCTGCAGATGGAGTCACCAGGAGGAACAGCTGGGGCAGCCCAGCCTCACACAATTTCTCCCCACGGGGATTTATGTTTAGGCTTGTAGCACTGTGGGAGGGGTAGTGTAACCTTGCAGACAGAAATAAATGGCAACATCTTCAACCTGCAGGCCGTTGATGGTGAGAGTGAAATCTGTCCCAGACCCACTGCCTCTGAACCTTGAGGGGACCCCAGATTGCAAAGTAGATGCAGCATAGATCAGCAGCTTGGGAGATGCCCCTGGTTTCTGCTGATACCAGCTTAAGTAATTGCTAATGCTCCCACTGGCCTGGCACCTGAGGGTGACTGTGTCTCCTAGAGATGCTGACAGGGAGGATGGGGACTGGGTCATCTGGATGGCACATCTGGCACCTGAGATTAGAAACATAAAAACAAACATACATCTTATTAATAAAGTTATAAGAGGATCCCCCTGAGGAGCCAGGCAGGACTGACCACACAGGCTGTGTAAATCCCTGGTGTTCTCCCTCCTCACCTGGGAGCCAGAGCAGCAGGAGCCCCAGGAGTTGAGCTGGTGTCCTCACATCCATGCTGTGTCCTGACGGGGACTGACTCCTGCACAGCATGTGACTCCTGCACAGGTTTTTAATAAGTCTCCAGGCCAGAGGCCTGTGCCCTGGAACATGCAAATCATCAGGGGGTGGGCATGCTGGGCACAGCTGCAGGGCTGGCTCATCTCAATGACTCTGAACAGGCCCAGTGTCCCCAGGTGTGCCAGACCACATCAAGGCAACACAAATTTGTTTGTACAGAATGTGTTTCTACTTAGGGACTACAGACACAATTAGGCTGCTTTCTTGTGAGTAGAATCTTCTATTGATACTTTGAGGTTCATGTCATGCTTCTCTTGCCCTCTCTCCTTCTGAGACAGGGTCTATAGATCTAACACAACTGTCAAATCTCACAGATATCTTTCAGGCTCCCTGATTTTAGTACATGGGCTTATTTTTGAGTCCACAAATACTTTCTCATTGCTCTCCTTGCCTGAAAATCTGGGTGTGGTACATTCTCTTCACTACCATCCAGAGATGTGGTAGAGTCGAAGAACAGAAAACATGCACCTGCCATAATTTGTAAGGAAATCCCATACACTGCCCTTCACCTTTGCTTTCTTGTCACATGCAGCTAAGTCCTGGTCCTCCTTCCTTTCTAAATTCTCAGTCCTACCTGAAGTGGAAGTGGAGTGATGGAAGCAACCAAGTTAGTCTTGGTCAGGAACTTCCTCCCTCCATATTAGAACAATCTTGGCTACATTTCTAACTATGCATATTATGACACATTTTCATGCTAGATGTTCCTTGAGCTCCTGAAATTATTATGTTTTAAAACTCTTAATCATAGCCATTTGTTTCAGAGGAAGATCTCCTTTTAAACACTGCTCATGTATAAATTCTCTTGAATCTATAGTGTGGCCTAAAGCTGCATATTCATTCTTCACCAAATTCTTCTAGTTCCTAAGAGAACACAGTTCTCAGTGGCTGGGTTAAAGTCATTGGGTCCCATTTCAAGTGAGGAGACACCCAAGCAGGGAGGTAAATGGGGAATCCCTGCATATGGAATGAGCACATATATGGGGTTGAGGGAATGATCTGTATGGGGTGTTGGAGGTGTGGAAATGGAGCAAGATGAGGAATGTTTTGACAGTTATGAGATGTACAGTTGTGGGCCCAGTAAAAATTATGAGGTCTCTCCTGCATGGTGAACAAAGTTTACAGTAGCTTGGCCACGGTTATTGGAGCCTGAGCAGGGTGTATGGGTAAGGGTGGGCAATGTCTGCAATAAGAGTGCAGGTGGCGATGACAACAGGAGATTGGTTTCATCCAGGAGGGCTGTTGATCACATAAATGAATGCATTAGGGATAGTTGGAACCAAGTTCCTCATCACCAAAGAAAGCAGCTACAGTATAAAGAAATGAACATTTTGTCTATAAATTTATTTCAGAATAATGTGTGGTTTTGGATTGAAAGTAAGCTATCTGTGTAAATTCACCAATGTATATAAGTATAGATATGGATGGACTTATGAATAGATAAATAGGTAGATGACAAAGAATTTTTCCTAAATTCAAAGCAATGATGTCCCAGTTCTAATAGGCACCCATTGTTCCTACAGGTCCCCACTAATAGAAGACAGTGATCCTTCGAGAAATGGCTGATTCCAGGTCTAGGACAGGGAAAATACAAGAGGAGCTTAGACCATCTTGTGTGAGAAATGTTTAAGTGTTCAAAGGCTAATGAGATTATGTCAAAAGTGAAGAGAATGCAGCTAGTGTAAAACTCCCAGTGGCCAAATTTTGGGAGACTAAATATTAAATACAAGTTATAACATTATAAGGCATTGAAGAGATATACAACCTTCATTTCACATTGAGGTTTGGTTAAGTAATGGGGTAAGAAATGTTTGTCAAAATAGCAAAGAAATTTTTGATAAATTTTCAGTAATTTCAAAGGAAAGTCTGAAAGGCACTGTTTTAAACCAGAAATTGAAGTGAACATGATTAGCAATGGAACTGATTAATTTCATAGACCACCTAGTAGAATGCAGTGAGAAAAACACAGCATCAACCTGAGATATTCCTGCTGAAGATTTATGACTAAATCTATCCTTGAGTAAAAACAAATCCAAACTCATAAATACTCAACAAAATAGCTGATAATAATTATCAAAATTGACATGATCATGAAAGTGAAGGAATAACTGTAGGATTGTTCTTCACCAAAGGAAACTAATGTGTCATGGTAACATGTTCTTCTGGACTGAATTAGTGTTACTAAGACAATTGTTAAAACTTGAAATGGATTTGAGGATTAGGTGAAATAATATATTAATACACATTTCCTGACTTCATGGTTATATTGGATTATGAAGTGCAATTTTAATTTGTAGGAAATGGAGAGTAAAATCTTAGCAGGTGGGGCTTTCAGCTCTCCAACTTACCCTAAAATTGTTCAAGGAAAAATAAGTTTTGCTATAATTATAATAATTTCTTTTTTAATATTTCTATTTTATTTTATTTTTTTTTCTGTCAGAATGTTAGTGGTTGGACATATTTCATTTAGATACTTTTTTTTTTATATAAAGTCTCATTTTTTATCCTGGGTTAAGTTCCATGGTGTCAATCTAGCTCATAGTAAACTCAAACTCCTGGGTTCAAGCGATCCTCCTGCTTCAGCCAACCTTGTAGGTAGCTGAGAGTACATGTGCCCACCACAAGGCCTGCCTAAGTTTTCTATTTTTAGTAGAGATGGAGTGTTGTACTTTCTCTGGCTGGTCTCAAACTCTTGAGCTCAAGTGTTCCTCCCATCTCAGTCTCCCAGAGTGCTAGGATTATAGGCGTGAGCCACCACATCCAGCCCATACTTTGTTTTTGTAGAGATGGAGGAAAAGTTCTAATTATAATATTTCTATTTAAAATTGTTCACTTTTTAAATCCAAAACATTGTTTTTAAACTCATGCTAAAGTTATTGTAAACATTTCAAATTGCCCTTGTCCCATCAAGACCACTAAAAGATCAACTTCCTACAGATACACAGAAAACACCATGTTTCCTCAAAGGATGTGTCATTCACATATGTCCTTGTCCAAAGCCATAGTTCGCTTTAATGCCTAGTGAATTGAATGTACTTCACATTATTGTTTTTTTTTTCCAGAGACAGAGTCTTACTTTGTCACCCTTGGTAGAGTGCCATGGCATCACAACTCACAGCAACCTCCAGCTCTTGGGCTTAGGCAATTCTCTTGCCTCAGCCTCCCAAGTAGCTGGGACTACAGGCACCCACCACAACACCCGGCTATTTTATTTTTTTCTTTTTTTGTTGTTGTTGTAGTTTGGCAGGGTTTTAACTTGCTACACTCAGTATATAGGGCTGGTGCCCTACTCGCTGAGCCACAGGAACCACCCTCTTCACATTATTGTTTTTTGGGGGAAACTACATGTTCTACTTGGTCCCTGGCTTCTTAAATTAGAACAAAATCTATAGAAAATTATCCTATATGTGATTATTAAAAAATTTCTGTTCTCTGTTCTCTGTTTTCCCCTCTAACTAAAGGGCACAGCCTTGGAATTGGAGCCTAAGTTGGGATAAACATGAGATGATGGTCAAGGAATGTTCTGAGAATTACTTTTCTCTGAGTAGGTTTAAGACCAAGACCATATCACCTGAGCAATTGCTCTGAGTTGTAGAAAGAACAGAAAGGCAAGTGATATGAGGATGGAGATTAAGCCACCAGCTTTTAGTGTAGCAGGGGCAGCAGGTCCTCATGCTCTCAAGTGGTGGTTCTAAGCATAGACAATCCTGTCTGTACAACACCAGGAGGGCCGGCTTGTATGTGCACCATGGTCCTGATGTCATCTGTGTCATTGATGACCCAGGGGATTAGCTGTACATAAATGAGCATACTTTATTGTTTTTTAATTTCAGATAATTATGGGGTACATACATATTAGTTACAAAGTTTACTTTTGTATAGTTAAAGTCAATGTCATAGGTGTGTCCTTCACCTAGAAAGTGTACTATATACCCATGTAATGTACCTGTTGGGTGAGAATTTACCCATCACCTTGTTCCCTTCCTCCTAACTTGAATTTCATTGAGTTTTGCTTTCATATGAGTGTATAGGTGTTGATCAGTTAGTTCCAATTTGGTATTGAGTGCATGTGGTGTTTGTTTTTCCAACACTTGTGATACTTCACTTAGGAGAATGGTCTCTAATTATATCCAGGATTCTGCACAGCCAAAACACTGTGGGAGAAAATATTTGCATGCTATATATCTGACAAAGGGCTGATAACCAGAATCTACAAAGAACTCAACCAAAGCAACAGGAAAAGATCAATCAACCCCATGAAACATTGGGCAAGACACATGAACAGAAACTTTTCTGACAAAGAAAGACTGATGGTACACTCGATTCATTTTCATTTCTTTGTTTTCAAAATGTATTCTAAAAGTCACCATTTAAAACAATATTATTATTAAATAAAAAGTCATGTAATTTATAAAAATGAATACCTTTTGAAATTCATCTAAAAACATACAGCTTATCAACCTAAAATGGTTGAAAGAATCAGAATCTAGTTTTAAAGAGTTAATTCAAGTGAAAAGCTGTGAATAACCATCTGAGAACCATGGAGTGCAGCAAAATGAGGTCCCCATTCCAGAGAAATGCTTAATCACATATAGGATAAAATGCGTAATAGGCAGAAAACAGAGCAGTTAGTAGGATTCTAACATTTTCCATAAAAGGCTAGTTCTTGAGATATAGCCATTTAACTAGTTCAAGCTTGTTTTTTCATTTCCTTTCCAATTTTAAAAGAGTGTATTTAACTTTGCTTATTAGACAATGTGATAGGCATGAATTCTTTGTATGAGAAAGGAAAAAGGGAAGGCAAGCTGTACTGAAAATCAATGGTTAAGAGGGAAGATGTCTCACCTGTTGCCCTTTACTCACTTCTAACATTTATAAGACAATTTAGTTATGAAAAGGCTGATATATAATCAGAGAAGAAAAGGTCACAGCTACCTGGGTCACAGCTGTCTGTTTATGTGATTCAAGTCTCATAACCATATTCCCTTAAGGTTCAAAATATTTTAGAGTCCCAAGAGCTTAGATTTTGAATCACTTATGTTCATATTTTCCTCCTTTTTATCAAGGTCTTTTGAAGAGAGCATCAAACCATGAGTTTAATAGTTTGACTTTTTTATGTTCAGGAGTTTTGGTCCCAAGTCACTGGGAAGGCTCATTCCTCAGATGACCAGGTGAGGGGTTACTGGCCACACTGAAGCTGATGCAATATGGGTGGAAGTTAATTTGAGATGAAGAACATGACTTTGTGATCTCAGTCATGCTAAATAGCTATGTTTTCAATTAATGCAAGTATTTTGTTGAACATTATTTTAGCCTTTCTAACTGTGCATTGATTCAGTTGTAAAAAATGTTATAATGAATGTAATATTATATTCTTATATAACAATGTATATAAGAATAGGAAAAACTTCAATGCACAGTAAGAGCTTTTACCACTAAGTTCCTCAAGATTCAAAGTAAAATACTCTTTAAGTGACTGTCTAGATCTGAAAGACTGCATTTGAGTTTTCTTACCAGCCATCAATTTAGAAATGTTGTTTCATTTGTCTGGAATATAAACACAATATTCAGTTTTTATGATTCTGTAAATCTCCCCTTGCCCAACACTAGTCATGCAGTTTTTGGAAACCAAGTAGGTGGGAGGGGAATGAAGGGATGGGCAAATTCATACTTGATAGGTACAATGCATGCTATGTGGGTGATGGGCACACTATAACTTTAACTCAAATTGCACAAAAGCAAAGCATGTCAACAAAAATATCTTAAACCCATAATACTGTGAAATTTAAAAGAAGGGACCCAAAACATGGGGAATTATTGAAAATCTCTGGAAACTATTCAATGAACAATGGATTAATAACAGGAATATAGGGGCGGAGCCTGTGGCTCAACGAGTAGGGTGCCGGTCCCATATGCCAGAAGTGGTGGGTTCAAAACCAGCCCCGGCCAATAACCAAAAAAAAAAAAAAAAAAAGAATATATACAGAACTCAAACCACTCAAAAGAAAAAATACAAATAATCCTATGAAAAATGGGCAAAAGATCTGAATAGACATTTCACAAAAGAAAATACGTAAATAGTTCATAGGCATATGAAAAAGTGCTCAATAGCAATAATTACCAGGGAAATGTAAATCAAAAGCACAATGAGATATCATCTTACCCTGGTTAAAATGAATATAATTATAAAGACAAAAATAATAAAAACTGGTGAGGGTACAGAGAAAGGGGAACACTCGTAGTTTATTGTTGGGAATGTAAATTATTACAGCCACTGTGGAAGACAGTATGGCAGTTTCTCAAAAAACTAAAAATAAATAAATAAATCATACCACATGATTAAATAATCCCACAGCTGGGGATATATCCAAAAGAAAGGAAGTTAGTATATGTAAAAGATATCTGCACTCCCATGTTTATTGCAATAGCCAAGGTATGGAATCAAGCTAAATGTCTATAAAGGGATGAATTGATAAGAAAAAATGTTAGATACACACACGCACACATATGAATGGAATGGTATTCCACCATACAAAAAAATACAAAATTGTATCATTTGCAAAAACATGGGTGGAACTGAAGGTTACTATGTTCAGTGAGATAAGCCAGGCACAGAAAGACAAATGTCACATGTTTTCACTAACATGTAGCAGCTAAAAAACTTGATCTGGTGGAGAAAGTGAATGGAATGGTGGCTACCAGAGGCTGGGAAGGGTAGTAGTGGAGGGGATAAGGAGCGGTTGGTTCGTCGATACAAAAGTACAGTTACAGAGAAGAAACAGATCTAGTGTTTGGTACAATAAGTAAGTAAGACAAATATAGTTAAGAATAAATAGTTTGTTGTGCATTTCAAATTAACTAGAAAAGTCATTTTGGAAAGATTGTATGTTTGATCATCACACATTCTTTGTTTATATCAAAATATCATATGTACTACATAAATTTGTAGTATACCTACATTTTAATCTATAAAGTTAAAAAGAATAAAAACAGAAGCATTCTTCAATGGACAGCTTTTAGTAATCAAATATTTGGATAGAACAATTAATTGAATTTCCTACCATTTAACAGGTAACAGAAATCAAATGTGCAGGTAGCCAAACACTGAGTTTCTTCTTGCTGAGAAGATTAAAATACTATTGCTGTCATATTAGAATGCTCACAGTGAAGACAAAACATTGAGAATACAAAATGCTGGCCCCTCAACTGAAAAGTATGTGGCTACATTGACATGATACTTATTTAAAAAAAAAATACACTTTTTAGAAATTTGAAATTAGGATCCGATTAATCAGTGGAATTGTGTCTTTTGATTGTTGCTGAAGGCAAAATTTAGGACAATTTAGAAAATATGGGAGATATATATATATGAATATATATATGTGTGTGAACCTGAAGGAATGTGTTTTCCTAGGAATCTTATAAGTAAAAAGAGGAACTCACAACATTGTTAGGATAAAAGCCTGTCCAATTTGTAGAAAACCTGGGATTAGTTGTAGCCAGGGAGAGAAAGCCTGAGATGGAAAATGTGGAGCATGTGGACTCCATAGAGAGGATTCATAAGGCTGGAGTTCAGAATCAGAACTCTTCAACCACAAGACATCAAACCTCACCTTGGAAACATGACACTGTCTATAATCCAGTGGAGACTGTGATGAGGCTGTGAGTTTGGCAGCGAAATCAGGGCACGGCTGCCTGTTCTCCTGGTGCCTTGGATGATGGGAGGCCATTCCTTCAGGGCCAGTGATGCTGGCAGCCCCAGGGGAGAGACTCAGCATGGAGCCTTCTCTGAGCCTCCTCAGAGATGCTGTCTTGACACTGGTCATCTACTGAGAGGAACCACTGGACTTGAGGTGCTTCATCCACTATCAAGGGTGCCCCACCATTTCTACCTCACCCCAGCCTGGTTTTTCTCTGAGACGACCAGCTGCTCTGACACTGATTCCCTGGAGGAAGCAGCTACGCTGCTGAGCAGAAGGGCCAACCCCACGGGGGAGGTTTGTTTTTAGGGTTGTCACACAGTGTAGGGTCCCAGTGAGTGTCCTGCTCACAGAAGTAGTGTGCAGCATCTCCAGGTTCCACACTGGTGATTGTCAGGGAGAAATCTGTCCCTGAACCACTGCCACTGAACCAGGCGGGGACCCCAGGGGCCCTGTTGGACACCATGGAGATCAGTAGTTGAGGCGACTGGTGTGGTTTCTGCTGGAACCAGTTTAAGTAGGTGTTTCCATTGCTATGAATGAGACTCTGGCTGGCCTTGCAGGAGATGGTGACACTCTCTCCCACAGCCACAGACACGAGGGATGGAGACTGAGTCAGCACAGTAGCCTCATGGGAAACTGGGAGAAAGAAAAGAAATGGTCTTCCATTCTTGGGATACTTTACTAAGAAGAGTATGTTCCAGCTCCATCCATGTAAACATGAAAGAGGAAGAGGAAGAAGAAGAAGAAGAAGGAGGAGGAGGAGGAGGAGGAAGAGGAAGAAGAAGAAGAAGAAGAAGAAAGAAGAAGAAGAAAAATACCCAATGTACTCAGCCCTACTATGAAACTAATTTGGGACTCTCACATGAAAGCTATAACCCAGCTACAACTTAACAATAGGGGGAAGTGGGAAGGGGGGGGTGGGTAGAGGGAGGGGGATCGGTGGGATCACACCTGTGGTGCATATTACAGGGGTATTTGCGAAACTTGGTAAATGTAGAATGTAAATGTTTTGGCACAGTAACTGAGATAACGCCGGAAAGGCTATGTTAACCATTGTGATAAAAATGTGTCAAATGGTTTATGAAGCAAGTGTATGATGCCCCATGATCATATCAATGTATACAGTTATGATTTAATAAAAAAAATATAAAAAATAATCAGCACATTGTATCCCACATATGCATGAATGTATTCTGATCTATGTGTACTTGACTTAATAAAAAAATAAATTAAAAAAAAAGTTAAAAAAAAAAAAGAAATGGTCTGAACACAAATGCAAAACAATACTTGTGAAAGAAAAAGCAATTGCTATACCACATCCAGGTATTTTTGACATAAATATGTCTTTGTACAAATTGTGTCCAAAGTATTTTTTAAGCATCTGTCTTGTGAAACAAAGACGGGCACAGAAACCTTAGTCTTTGTCTCAGTTATCTCACACCCTGGATGGGCATAGCCATCACAGTTCTCATTCTGAAAATTACCTGTTTGTAAATTTGTGAAGAAAAAGTTCCCTACCATGAATGCAGAGAACCAGGGGCCAGAGGATCTGTCCCAGCAAGACCATCCTGAGGAGGGAATCCTTCTGGAAGTGTGTCCTGAGCCTGGATGAGTAGGGTGACCACAGGTTCATTTTATATGTTGGCAAGGCTGTCAGATCAGCCCTGTTAGTCTCTATGTAAAAGACCCCAGTCTGTGAGCCTCAGCTAAAGATTCTTATAACACAGAAAGAGGAAGAGGACCAAGAGAGTGAGCAAAAAAGAGAAAGCAAGAGAAAGAGAGCACACTTGGGCAAGCGTCTAAGTAGCAGGTTGTACACAGACACCTGGGGATTGTCTGATCATGGGCTCAGGCTGGGCACAGTCACGATTTAGGGGTAGATGCCTTGGGGCTCAGCTGACATTCTGAGGTTTAAAACATGATCTTAAAAGATTAATACTGGGGTAAAAAGGAGTCACAGGTTGGGGTTTTTCATTTGGTATTGAGAGATATCTCTCCTGATCATTTTTCATTCTTGAATGTAGTCACAAATAAATCTAACAAAACATATAACTTTTAGTCATCGACAGAGACAGACTGTGTCCACAGTTCCTGCACGCACAGCTGAGAAGCGAGGTCACACTAGTGTTATCTCTGGAGTCGGGATGTTGCTGTGGATGTGAGCAAATGCAGGTGGGACCTACAAGTCTGTAAATCCATGGCCACTATCTTGGGGGAAGCCCTGCAGGTGCTGCCCTTTCTCCCACCTGGATGAGGACGCCTTGATCTCTGTTCTGATGTTCTTCAATGACAAGAACATGCACTCCAGGGACCTGGTCCTACTCCCTTCCTTTAGAGAGGGACCCCTTCTGCTCAGAGCTCTTTCTGTGTGTGTCTTCCTTGAAAGTCTCTTTTCCAGATTTTCATACACTCTGCTTATGACAGATGGACTGGTTTGTAGCCAGTGACGGAGTGATTAGGACTTGGTGGGTCTTCCCCAAGTGTTAACTGTCCTACTGCCAGAAAGTCTTCTGGTTAATGGGCAGTGAGAGGATGTGTAAAATTATTACTAGATGAAAAAAATTAACTTATGAAATGGGTTATGAAGTGGTAATGCTGATAAAAAGCACTCAAAATCAGTATGTGCTCTGTTCAAGCTGCTATTTCCAGAGATCCCTATGGCCTCATTACGTCTGTGCACCCTCTTGTGGTCAAGTGAGGGGGAGGCACACTAAGGGTTTTCCTGTTACTTGACAGTGTCACATCCAATAGAATGTGTATTTCTTTTTTTGCACATTTTCTTTCTTTCTTTTTCTTCTTTCCCTTCCTTCCTTCCTTCCTTCCTTCCTTCCTTCCTTCCTTCCTTCCTTCCTTCCTTCCTTCCTTCCTTCCTTCCTTCCTTCCTTCCTTCCTTCCTTCCTTCCTTCCTTCCTTCCTTCCCTCCCTCCCTCCCTCCCTCCCTCCCTCCCTCCCTCCCTCCCTCCCTCCCTCCCTCCCTCCCTCCCTCCCTCCCTCCCTCCCTTCCTTCCTTCCTTCCTTCTGCTTTTGTGACAAGAGTCTCACTGTATCACCCTTGGAAGAGTACTGTGGCATCACATGTCACAGCAACCTCAAACTCTTGTGCTTAAGCAATCCTCTTGCCTCAGCCTCTCAAGTAACTGGGACTACAGATGCCCACCACAATGCCTGGCTGTTTTTTGGCTGCAGTTGTAATTGCTGTTTAGCACACCAGGGCTGGGCTTGAACCCACCAGCCTTGGCATATGTGGCTGGGGCCCTACTCACTAAGCTATGGGCACCAAGCCTCTAGCACATTTGCAAACATGCTTTTTTGTTTGTTTGTTTGTTTAGAAAGCATACAGCAATCATAGTGGTATTTACATACTGTCTAAGAATGTGGGAATATTAGATAGTGGTATGCAGTTTTCACTTAGATGTCAGTGGCCTAGGAATTGGGATTCCCCCACTGTGTCTGGCGTTCACATGCCAGCTAATATATTACAGCTCAACATTCTCTGGTTAGTGAGGGAGTGACTGTAGAGTCATTAGACTTGGTGTCCACAGTGATTCATTAGTTTGTGCTTCTACCTTGTTTTTCTTGTCGTCTGCCAATCATGAGGAGACACCCTCTTCTACCATCTCTTAGCAGAGAACATTCTGGATGTTTATGAATAATTGAGGCAATGTATATGGAGGGGCTTAATTTTTCACAACTAGTTATTGAGTGCCATGTCTGTAGGCAGGAGCAGTGACTTTGTGCACCACTTTACCTACCAGGCACCACAGCCTACATGGTTCTGAGCTGTGCCAGGCTCTCCAGGACCTGCCCATCATCCCTTAGCTCCCTCCCAGGCCTGGTGCTCTCTGCTCTTTCTCTGGTCCTGCAGTTCTCATATTTTCTAGTCTAAAACAGAATGAGTGCTGCCTCTTTCACCTGAAGATCAATTAATTTACAATTCGTTAAATAATAATTCACACTTAGCTAAATCAGATCACATTCACCTTTGTTTCAGGAAACATTTTTTTCTTATTTTTTATTACAGATTAACTCCAGGCCTGACCAAACTTCCACCAGATCATTTGGGAGAGCAAATTTAACTGTTAACTTCACAGTTAAACTCTTCTATGGAGTTCTTGGTTTGAATTCCTTTATATTTTAAATTTCTGTTCGATTACTTTTCACAATTTTTGGCTCTCTACTAAAATCCTCCACCATGTAGTCGAATGTATTAAGCATATAAAGTCCTATTACTCCAACATCTACAAATTCTTTTGGTCTATTTCTTTTTGCTTTGTTTTCTTTTAAAATACATATACATTTTAAAAGATAGAAAATATACACATTTGTAATCTATTATAAAATGTTATATATGTTTGATACTGTTATAAATTTTTTTGTTTTATACTTTCAACTTTTTAGTGTTTGTTGCAGTTACATTGAAATCAAATTGATGTTTGTCTATTAGCCTCGAATGTAATGATTTTGCACTTCATCACCATCAACAGTATAGTGGTGGATCTTCTGCAGTGATGGAACATGAAACAAAACCCTGTATGAGACCTTTAGTGTTTTGCTTCTTCCAGCTTCTTCTTACCTACGCAGCTGCTGCGGTGCTTCCTCAGTTTACCATCTATGACACTGTGAGGAAATTTTGCAGGTTTTCAAAGTAATTCACTGACAAGTTTCTTACTCTGATTTCTGGATTCATCCTTAGACTTGGCTGTATAGCCAGATTCAGAAACAGTTTTGTGGCAGTGGTGTGGGATCAGAATCACAGAAGTGAAGGCATCAGAAGGTGCACCTGTGGTGTCCAGTAGAGTAAGGGGAGGTAACCCAGCAACAGAATAAATAGTGAAAAGGAAAAAAATCATCATAATTCACAAGTGAAAGAATTGTTTCAGAGAAAATGCAGTAATCTACAGAGAAACTATTAGAATTAATTAGAAAAATACAAAATCATTACAAACCACCTCTGCCTAATTTTCTGCCTTTAAAAACACCTCATCTAATGGAGAGATTCAAAGACCAGGCAAACATGAATTTTGTTGCAGGCTTTATCTACAAATGTAAGTTTTAGAATTAATTCAAAGTTTTGGGGTTATGGGTTGTCAAGGAAACAAAGTTTTCGGAAGCCTAGAGACCCATGCAGGACTTGTAAATGCTGCAAAATACTTCCAGAAATAGATCCTGTACCACTGAATGGACCACAGAGAGTACAGCTGGCTGGGACCTCACAACCTCACTGCACAACCAGCCTGGGCGGCAGGTTTAGGCTCGGGGTGCAATACTGGGGGAGGAAGTGGAGAGTCCTGCTGGTCCACTGTAATCACTTGACACTAGTTATTAGTCTGATCCCCAGTGTTAGGCATTGAGGAGGGGTCAAGACTCTTGGCACATTGGATGCTCAGAAGTGCCAGTTGCCATGTGAGCTTCCATTAGTTGAAATCCACATTGTTAAGGCCATACTTGGGGCTCAATGGTTTTGTTTCCGGAGTCCTGAGTAAGAGTGCTGGGGGAGATGACTGACTTAAGTCTATGCGAGGTATTATCTTAATTATTAAGAAACTCCTGTTCAATAATAACCTTTTGATGAGTGTTTACTTGGGAAGCATTTATTTTTTACCTTGGCTCATTTTGAGAATTGCAGTCATAGTTTTCTAGACGATTTTGTCTCCCATCTTTCAGTTGTGTTTCTTCTAAGTCCTGATAATCTGCCAGAACCTATAGTCTATGAGACTGTGCCACTGAATTGCTTATCACACTTTGCAGAGTGGCCATGAGATGTAAACCTTGTAGACTTCCCACTGTTGTGATTTCTATTCTTCCAGGGTATCCTTGATGATAGCAGGGTGTGACCTCAGTCCAGGATGAACCTCTGATATTTATCAAGACAATACTGTGTCTTCAAATTCGCAAGTATTTCAAAAACAGAAGGAGACACCTAGATTAACTGGGAAAATTAACCTTATTTTGACCTAATGAATGTATATATAAACATGCAGAGTTAACGATGTATCAAATAAATATAATGTTATGCACCTGTATGTGTATTAAAACATATATGCACATTTCCATAAATGAAGTAAATTTTGCTTTTTATACTCAAATACTATTCAGTTTTAATGGATAATATATTTGTAAATGATTATTAAACATTACATTAAGGCCATAGTTTTCTATTTTTTAATTTTCATTTTAATTTTTTTAATTGTTTCAGGTAAATTGAGAGTATCAAGAATTAGGTTTCAATGTTTGCATTTGTTAAAGTCCCTCATATGGCCATATTTTAATAAAATACATTTATCTGTATGGCCAGATTTTTATTAGTTAACATTTGCCTATTAGTGATTTTAGACAGCTCAAAACTTAGTAGCTTATAACACTAAGCGTGCATTCTCATTTCCATGTTAATGATTTGTCAGATGCAGGCAGGGCTCAGCTGGGGGGCTCTATTGCGGGCCACTGAGTTTATCTCCATTCTGTGGATTGCGTCTGATCTGGTGTCAAAGCTGAATGGCAAAGAGTACTCAGGTCACAACCTCCTCACGTTGAGTACAGGGGTGAGCACAATTCCCACACAAAGTTTCACAGCCAAATATGTGAGTATGCTATTGACAAATAATATTGTTTTTCATCTTTTAGCATCTTAAATGATTTTAATTTTAATTAATTAGAAGGCAAAGATGGGAGTATTTTGCAACATGTGACCTTACATAGAATGTTTTTTTGTTTGTTTGTTCTTACTGTTGGGAAATCATTGTGGGTACAAAGAGCCAGGTTACACTGCTTGTGTTTGCTGAGTGAAGTCCCTCTATTAATAGTGTCCTGCCCCTATGTGGAAATTTTCTTAAAAGGCCACACTGGAGGGAAAAAATACATTTGCCTCATGTGAAGATCCCCTAAAATGTAGTTTCTTCCAAATGCGGACAGAGGAAGTCAAACTGTCACTCTTGGTTTATCACATGATATTATACCTAGAAAAGTCCAAAAATTCTACCAAGACTCCTAAAACTGATAAAGAAATACTGCAACATTAAGGATACAAATCAATGTACACAAATCAGTAGCCTTCATATATGCCTTCCATTTGACCCCACAATCCTATTACTAAGTATCTATCCAGAAGAAAAAAAAATCATTTTATCATAAGGATATTTGCACTTGAATTTTTACTGCAGCTCAACTCACCCAAGTGCTTATCTGCGCATGAATGAATTAGCAAACTGTGGTATATGTATACAACAAAAGACCAAAAATCACATTCTAACAAAGATATTTGTACCAGAATATTTATTGCAGCCCAATTCATAATTGCTAAGTCATGGAAAAAGCCCAAGTGCCCATCGATCCACGAATGGATTAATAAATTATGGTATATGTACACTATGGAATATTATGCAACCCTAAAGAAAGATGGAGACTTTACCTGTTTCATGTTTACATGGATGGAACTGGAAAATATTCTTCTTAGTAAAGTATCTCAAGAATGGAAGAAAAAGTATCCAATGTACTCAGCCTTACTATGAAACTTATTTATGGCTTTCATATGAAAGCTATAACCCAATTATAACCCAAGAATATGGGGAAGGGGGAGAGGGAGGGTAAGGGAAGAGGGATGATGGGCAGAGTGAGGGTGATTGGTGGGATCACACCTACAGTGCATCTTACAAGGGTACATGTGAAACTTACTAGATGCAGAGTGTGAATGTCTCAACACAATAACTAAGAAAATGCCAGGAAGGCTATGTTAACCAGTATGATGAAAATATGTCAAATGGTATACAAAACCAGTGCATGGTGCCCCATGATTGCATTAATGTGCACAGCTATGATTTAATAATAAATTAAAAGAAAAAAGAAAAAAAAAAGAACTACTCATCAATTAGATGGAGACTTTACATCTTTTGTGTGTACCTGGATGGAGTTGAAACACATTCTTCTTAATAAAGTATCACAAGAATGGAAAAACAACTATCCAAGGTACTCAATACTAATATGAAACCAAGATATAAATAACTGCACACTCACAGAAAGATAAACATAATTATACTTGAGTGACGGGTGGAGATGAGGGAACGGAGAAAGTGGAGGAGGGAGAGTGATTGGCTGGTTTTCAACTAATGTGCACAATGTGGAGTATTTAGCATGCCGACTGGGTGAAGGGCTCAGTTATAACTTGAACTTTACCTAAGAAGAAAACAGTGCAATCTAAACATTTGTACCTTCATGTTAATATGAAATAATAATTAAAAAAAACCAACTTGAAACACCTAGAGTACCTTTTCCTTTGCTGTCTGAAGACCAACTGGTGCTGTCATCCAGACTGCTCAGGTATAATCACAGCTCTCCTTTCTTAAAACAGGACAGTCATTGCCATGTCAGTGCTGCTGGGGCTGAAGAAGTGAAGTGAGACAGGGAGCAGAGGAACCTCTGGGCCCCTTTTACCAAAACCACCCAGTGGCCTTCAGAGTATGGTTGTCTCTGAGAAATGCTCTCAGCAGATGGAGTCACCAGGAGAAACATCTGTACTGCTCCACTTGGGGCAGCCAAGCCTCTCATAATTTCTTCCCAGGGGGCTTTGTATTCAGGCTTGTAGCACTGTGGGAGGCCAACTGTAATCTTGCAGACAGTAATAACTGGCAACATCTTCAGCCTGCAGGCCGCTGATGGTGAGAGTGAAATCTGTCCCAGACCCACTGCCTCTGAACCTTGAGGGGACCCCAGATTGCAAAGTAGATGCAGCATAGATCAGCAGCTTGGGAGATGCCCCTGATTTCTGCTGATACCAGCTTAACTCATTGCTAATGCTCTCACTGGCCCGGCACCTGAGGGTGACTGTGTCTCCTAGAGATGCTGACAGGGAGGATGGGGACTGGGTCATCTGGATGGCACATCTGGCACCTGAGATTAGAAACATAAAACAAACATCCATCTTATTAATAAAGTTATAAGAGGATCCCCCTGAGGAGCCAGGCAGGACTGACCACGCAGGCTGCGTAAATCCCTGAATTCTCCCTCCTCACCTGGGAGCCAGAGCAGCAGGAGCCCCAGGAGTTGAGCTGGTGTCCTCGCATCCATGCTGTGTCCTGACAGGGACTGACTCCTGCACAGTGTGTGACTCCTGCACAGCTTTTTAATAAGTCTCCAGGCCAGAGGCCTGTGCCCTGGAACATGCAAATCAGCAGGGGCTGGGCAGGCTGGGCACAGCTGCAGGGCTGGCTCATCTCAGTGACTCTCAATAGGCCCAGTGTCCCCAGGGGTTCCAGATCACATCAAGGCAACACAAATTTGTCTGTAGAGAATGTGTTTCTACCTTGGGACTACAGACACAATTAGGCTGCTGTCTTGTGAGTAGAATTTTCTCCTGATACTTTGAGGTTCATGTCTTGCTTCTCTTGCCCTCTCTCCTTCTGAGACAGGGTCTATAGATCTGACACAACTGTCGAATCTCACAGATATCTTTCACTCCCTGCTTTTAGTACATGGGCTTATTTTTGAGTCCATAAATCCTTTCTCATTGTTCTCCTTGCCTGACAATCTGGGTGTGGTACATTCTGAGCACTACCATCCAGAGATGGGTAGAGTCAAAGAACAGAAAACATGCACCTGCCATAATTCGTAAGGAAATGCTCATACACTGCCATTCACCTTTGCTTTCTTGTCATCTCCAGCTAAGCCCTGTGTCCTCCTTTCTCTCTGAATGCTCCGTCCTACCCGAAGTGAAGTGGAGTGATGGAAGCTACAAAATCAGAAATTTCCTCCCTCCACTTTGGAGGAAATCTTGGCTACGTTTCTAGCTATGCATATTATGACACATTTTCATGCTAGATGTTCCCTGAGCTCCTGAAATTATTATGCTTTAAAACTCTTAACCACAGCCATTCTTTTCAGAGGCAGAGCTTTTAAACACTGTTCATGTATATACCCATGAATATATATATATGAATATATATACCCATGAATCTACAGTATGGCCTAAACCTACATATTCATTCTTCACCAAATTCTTTCAGTTCCTAAGAGAACACAGTTATCAATGGCGGGGTTAAAGTCATTGGGTCCTGTTTCAAGTGAGGAGACACCCAAGCAGGGAGGTAAAGGTGGAATCCCTATATATGGAAAAGGCACCTATGTGGATGGACAGGGAGGCCTGTATGGGGTATTGGAGGTGTGAAGATGGAGTAAGATGAGGAAAGGTTTTTTTTTTTTTCAGTTTCTGGCCGGAGTTGGGTTTGAACCTGCCAACTCTGGCATATGGGCCCGGCACCCTACTCCATTGAGCCACGGGCACCGCCCAAGATGAGGAAAGTTTTGACAGGTATGAGATGTTCCAGTAGAGCTGTTGGTCCCAGGAAGAATGATGAGGTCTCCCTGCCTGGGAAGCAGTGTTCATGGTAACCTAGCCAGTGTTATCAGAGCCTGAGCAGAGTGTATGAGTATGGGGGCGGGCAGTGTCTGTAATAAGAGTGCAGGTGGCGATGACAACAGGAGATTGGTTTCATCCAGGAGGGTTGTGGATCACATAGATGAATGCATTAGGGATAGTTGGAGCCAAGTTCCTCATCACTGAAGTAATCAGCTGCAATGTAAAAAATGAACATTTATTTTGTCTATAACTTTATTTCAGAATAAAGTGTGGTTTTGGATTGGAGGTAGGGCTATCTGTATAAATTCACCAATATATATAAATGTAGATATGGATGCACTGATGAATAGATAAATAGGTATATGACAAAGAATTTTTCCTAAATTCAAAGCAATGATGTCCCAGTTCTAATAGGCACCCATTGTTCCTGCAGGTCCCCACTGATAGAAGCCAGTGATCCTTCGAGAAATGGCTGATTCCAGGTCTAGGACAGGGAAAATACAAGAGGAGCTTGGACCATCTTGTGTGAGAAACTTCGACGTCCTAAAAGGATAATGAGATTATGTCAAAAGTGAAGAGAATCCAGCTAGTTTAAAACTCCCATGGTTGAATTTGGGAGAATGTAAATGTTAAATACAAATTATAACATTATAATGCGTTGAAGAGATGTACACCCTTCATTTCACATTGACATTTTGGTAAGAAATGGGGTAAGAAATGCTTTTCAAAATAGCAAAGAAATTTTTGATAAATTTTTACTAATTTCAAGGGAAAGTCTGACAGACATCTTTTTAAACCAGAAATTGAAGTGACATGATTAGCAATGGGACTGATTAATTTCATAGACCTCTTAGTAGAATGCAGTGAGAAAAACACAGGATCAACCCAAGATATTCCTGCCAAAGATTTATGCCTAAATCTATCCTTGAGGAAAAACCAATCCAAATTGATAAATATTCAACAAAATAGCTGTTGTATAATCATCAAAAGTGATATGATCATGAAAGTGAAGGAGTAACTGTAGGATTGTTCTGCACCAAAGGAAATTAAAGTAATATGGTAACAGGTCCTTCCGTACTGAATTAGTGTTACTAAGACATAATGGAGATAAAACTTGAAACGGACCCGAGGATCAGGTGAAGAAATATATTAATGCAAGTTTCCTGACTTCATGGTTATATTGAATTATAAAGTGTAATTTTAATTTGTAGGAAATGGATAGTAAAATCCATTTTTAAAACGGAGGGTGGGGCTATCAGCTTTTCAACTTACCCTCAAATTGTTCCAGGGAAAATGTGTTTTGCTATAATTATGATAATGTCTTCTTTTAATATTTTATTTTATTTTATTTTTCTATCAGAACGTTAGGCATTAGACATGTTTCATATAGATGCTTTTTTCTTTTTTTGAGATAGAGTCTTGTTTTTTACTCTGGGTAGAGTTCTGTGGTGTCAATCTAGCTCACAGTAAACTCAAACTCCTGAGTTCAAGTGATCCTCCTGCCTCAGCCTACCTAATAAGTAGCTGAAACTATGGGTGCCCACCACAAGGCCAACTAAGTTTTCTATTTTTAGTAGAGACAGGGTCTTGTACTTTCTCTGGCTGGTCTCAAACTCTTGAGCTCAAGTGATCCTCCTCCCTCAGTCCCCCAGAGTGCTAGGATTATAGGTGTGAGCCATCACACCCAGCCCATACTTTGTTTTTGTAGAGATTGAGGCAAAGTTCTAATTATAATATTTCTATTTAAAATTGCTCATTTTAAAAATCTAAAACATTGTTCTTAAATTCATGCTAAAGTTACTGTAAACATTTCAAATTGTCTTGTCCCATCATCAAAACTACTAAAAGACCAACTTACACAGAAAACACCATGTTTCCTCAAAGGATGTGTCATTCACATATGTCCTTGTCCGAAGCCATAGTTCTCTTTAATGCCCAGTGAATTCAATGTACTTCACATTATTGTTTTGGGGGGCAACTACATATTCTACTTTGTCCCTGGCTTCTTAAATTAGAACAAAATCTATGGCAAATTATCCTATATGTGATAATTAGAAAATTTCTGTTCTCTGTTCTCTGTTTTCCCCTCTAACTAAAGGGCACAGCCTTGGAATCGGAGCCTAAGTTGGGATAAACATGAGATGATGGTCAAGGACTGTTCTGAGAATTACATTTCTCTAAGTAGGTTTAAGACCAAGACCTATCACCTGAGCAATTGCTCTGAGTTTCAGAAAGAACAGAAAGGCAAGTGATAGGAGGATGGAGATTAAGCCACCAGCTTTCAGTGTAGCAGGGGCAGCAGGTCCTCATGCTCTCAAGTGGTGTTTCCAAGCATAGACAATCCTGTATGTACAACACCGAGAGGGCCAGCTTGTATGTGCATCGTGGTCCTGATGTCATCTGTGTCATTGATGACCCAGGGGATAAGCTGTAACATAAATGAACACACTTTATTGTTTTTAATTTCAGATGATTATGGGGGCATATACAGTTTGGTTACAAAGTTTACTTTTGTATAGTTAAAGTCAATGTTATAGGTGTGTCTTTCACCTGGGAACTGTGCTATATACTCGTGCAATGTATCTATTGGGTGAGAATTTACCCATCACCTTGTTCACTTCCTCCCAACTTGAATTTCATTGAGTTTTGCTTCCATATGAGTGTATAGGTGTTGATCTGTTTGTTCTAATTTGGTATTGAGTGCATGTGGTGTTTGTTTTTCCAACACTTGTGATACTTCGCTTAGGAGAATGTTCTCTAATTATATCCAGGTTTCTGCACAGCCAAGACACAGTGGGAGAAAATATTTGCATGCTATATATCTGACAAGGGCTGATAACCAGAATCTACAAAGAACTCAACCAAAGCAACAAGAAAGATCAATCTACCTCATTAAACACTGGGCAAGACACATGAACAAAAACTTTTCTGATAAAGACAGACTGATGGCACACTCGATTCATTTTCATTTCTTTCTTTCCAAAATGTATTCTAAAAGTCACCATTTAAAACAATAGTATTACTCACAAAATAAAAATCATGTAATTTATAATGATAAATATATTTTGAAATGCATCTAAAAACATACAGCTTATCAGCCTAAAATGGTTCAAAGAATCAAAATCCAGCTTGAAAGTTGATTCAAGTGAAAAGCTGTGAATAACCATCTGAGAACCATGGAGTGCAGCAAAATGAGGTCCCCATTCCAGAGAAATGCTTAAATAGGCAGAAAACAGAGCAGTTAGGATTCTAACATTTTTCATAAAAGGCTAGTTCATGAGGCACAGCCATTTAACTAGTTAAAGCTTGTTTTCATTTCCTTTCCAATTTAAAAGAGTGTATTTAACTTTGCTTATTAGACAATGTGATAGGCATGAATTCTTTGTATGAGAAAGGAAAGAGGGAAGGCAAACTGTACTGAAAATCAACATTTAAGAGGGAAGATGTCTCCCCTGTTGCCCTTTACTCACTTATAACATTTATAAGACAATTTAGTTATGAAAAGGCTGATCTATAATCAGAAGAAAGGGTCAAAGCTACCTGGGTTACAGCTGTCTGTTTATTTGATTAAAGTCTCATAACCATATTCCCTTAAAGTTCAAAATATTTTAGAGTCCCAAGAGCTTATATTTTGAATTACTTATGTTCATATTTTCCTCCCTTTTATCAAGATCTTTTGAAGAAAGCATCAGACCATGAGTTTTAATAGTTTGACTTTTTTATGTTCAGGAGTTTTGATCCCAAGTCACTGGGAAGGCTCATTCCTGATATGACCAGGTGAGGGGTCACTGGCCACACTGTGAAGCTGATGCAGTATGGGTGGAAGTTAATTTGAGATGAAGAACATGACTTTGTGATCTCAGTCATGCTAAATAGCTATGTTTTCGATTAATGCAATTATTTGGTTGAACATTATTTTAGCCTTTCTAACTGTGCATTGATTTGGTTGTAAAAAAATGTTATAATGACTGTAATATTATATTCTTATAGAACAGTGTATATAAGAATAGGAAAAAATTCAATGCTCAGTAAGAGCTTTTACCACTAAGTTCCCCAAAATTCAAAGTAATATACTCTTTAAGTGACTAGCTAGATCTGAAAGATTGCATTTGAGTTTTCTTACCAGCCATCAATTTAGAAATGTTGTTTCATTTGTCTGGCATATAAACACAATATTCAGTTTTTATGATTCTGTAAATATCCCCTTGCCCAACACTAGTCATGCAGTTCTGTAATACAACCTTTCTCAAGAAGAGCAACATCATTGTTTAATAATGAAATACCCAGACAACTATCATTTAGGAGCTCTAATTGGCTAGAACCTCTCCATGCCAAAGAACAGTCAATGTCCTGTTTTGGTTTGAAGATGGAAGCTAGATGATCATACCAATGGAACACTGGAACCCAGTGAGATTGTAGGAGGAAAATATACAGATTTTGATAGAGTCTGAACTATTCAACGTTGTGTCCAGGCCCAGCCATAACCCAAGGTCTGTCATCCTGTCTATTCTGGGTGTAAACATGGTCATAGGTTAGTGCGGCATAGCAGGATGTTCTGTTTGGAGTTACCCAATAAACACCTGGTCCTTAGGTCCATTTAGTGGCATCCCAACAAGTATCTGTAACATGGTGCAGCTATCCAATTCTGTGGGTATCCATCCTATATTTCTGATGCAACTCAAGGAAGCATTTGGGCGTGTATTTTCAATATGATTTCTCTGTTCCCACATAAAGGGGCAAGCTGACTAAGTTGACCAAAGGAAGGGATAAAACAGATAATAAACTGTCCCAAATTTCTGTCGTACAGTTCTGAAGTAAGTTGCCTTATTTCTCAATTGTGATGGTGCCATTATTTTTTTCTCTAATTGAGGCAAGTTCAAGCCATACATATTTATTGACAGTATTGATGTGTGTGGTGGATTTCTGTTCATCCCGTGGTGTATTTCTTTGTTACTTTGTTTTACCTCTTGAACCATTGTGGTTTCTGGGCTCTGCCCTTTAGCTTTTGGATAGTTTTACACTCGTGGGTGTCTATCATGCTGATCATCGTATACTGCAGGTCTGAGTACTTCCAGCAATGCAAGTCTGGTCTTCACAAATTCCCTCGGTGATTGCTTGCCTGAGAAAGTCTTTATTTCTCTCTCATGTAAGAAACTTAGTTTCACAGGATACAAGCTAGACTGGCTATTGTCCTGTTTTAGAAGGCTGAGGCAGGATCCCTCCTCCCATTCTGGCATGTGGAGTTTCAGTATAGAAGTCAGCAGTTAGTCTGAACTATTTTCCTTTGTAAGTTACATCCTGTTTTTGCCTTACTGAGCTCATAGGAGTGCCTCTTTTGGGTTTACTTTGGCTGGGCTAATGATTATGTGTCATGGAGACCGCCTCTTTATGATGAATCTCCCAGGAATCTCGTGTGGCTCTCGTGACTGGATATGTAGATTTCTAGCAAGGCCAGGAAATTTTCTTCAATAATTCTCTCAAATAAATTATCTAACCCTTGTAAACTTTCTTCTTTACCCTGACAGATGTTATGATTGTTATGTGTGGTCTGTGTACATAGTCCCACATTTCTTGGAGACTTTGTTCATTCCTCTTATTTCTCTGCTCATTCTCTCCAACTGACTAGGTTAGCACAAAAGTATTATCTTCAGTTCTGAGATTCTTCTTTTGCCTGATTGAGCCTATTCTTCAGGCTTTCCACTGTGCTCTGTAAGTCCTTGAATGAATTTTTTATTTCCAGAAGTCCTGTTTTTACTTAACACTTCAATTTCCTTAGACATTTTGTGCATTGTCCTTTGGTTTCTTTGTGTTGGGTTTCCATTTTATCTTATATTTTCATGAACTCACTTATAACCATTGTTCAAAATTCATCACCTGTCATTATAATCTTTTCATTTATGTTGGTATCACTAGTAAAGGGTTTTTTTTTTTGTTTTTTTTTTTTTTGATACAACCCTAAACACAAGTCTTCCTGCTTTAGGAGGGAGACTTTGTTTAGGGAGTGTCTTATCACCTTGGTTTTTCATATTTCTTGAGTTTTTCTAGTGGTTTCTTCTAATCTTCCCTCTCTATTGAGAGCTGAGGGTAGGGTGTTGGAGCTGGCTTATGGGCTTGTCAGGAAACACTGAAGATCAGTCCCTGACTGTGTCAGGGAGAAGAGTACTGGTCCTGAGTTGCTTATGGATTGGACTATCAGGTTTAATGACCCTCTCAGGTTACCTTGAACTGCTCTCTTCCCCTCTTACTGACAAAGTATAGTGAGGTTGGTCCCCCACCTTACTCTTGCTTACTCTCAGAGATGGCAGAAGGTACGTGTGGGTTTGAGCCAGCTATACTTTGTTTTCTTTACTTGTAAGATGCTTTGACGTCCAAGATAGTGGTTCTCCCAGTTGTTGGTTGATGATTATGTGAGTGAGAGAGCTGCCAGGATGCTCTTTGTGACCATAGTAGACTCTGGTCCCCCAGGTAGAGTACAAGAGTGCTACAAGCTTTAGGAGGGACCGTGTAGCTCCCAGAGGGTTTTTTGAGCTCCACCACTAAGATAACAGTGGAGGGACAAGGTAGTGCCCAGCCCATGGGTTGTGCCCAGACAATGGGCTGTGCCTGTCAGTAGGTGGGGCCTACAGGAAGAAAGAAGCTTCAGTGCTCTTTCTGGGACCTGGACTGGCTCCAGTCCCTCAGGAGAAGCTGGAATAACCCAGGTGGTGGCTGGGGCCCCTGTGGCTTTCAGAGGGATCCTTAATCTCTGCTGAAGCTGAGGCTGGTGGAGTGTGCATTTGGTTGGGGCTGGATTGGGCCAGCATACCCCTCAGCCTCCACAGAAGCTGGCCAGTTAGCTGTTGTGGCAGGGATTAAAGATCTGCTTCCAGTTTTAGGCTGAAGCTGCCCCACCCTGCCAGAAAGTCAGTGTATTGAGGCAGGTACATCAGAGCATCTCTCTTCTACCCACCCTCTGCTCCACAGTCTCCCTTCCAGCAAGGAGACTTGCATTTAAGGTTGTATCACTGTGGGAGGATATCCAGTAGCTTACATACAGTGACAAAGAGCAGCATATGTAGACTTTAGTCTGTAGATCTTAAGAATGAAATATGTGCCTGACCCATTCACCCAGAACATGTCTTACCTTCAGACAAATAGTTGGAGATCTTATACACGGGGAGATGTGGAGACTGGCCTAGCATGAACAGGAACCAATTCATATAAGTTTTTCTATCACTTCTACACAAGCCACTGATTAGATCTGCAAGAGATAGAGGTTGGCTCTTCAAGGGTAATGATCAGGGAGGGTGGAATCTGGGTTATCACAATGTCCCCAGTGGGTCCTACAGTAATATAAGAGAGAAAAATGAGTCTATTTGCAAGCATTATGATCAGTTTTTATTTATTTTTTAATATTTCTGGCTAATTCAATTTTCCATGCTTTTGATTAATATGCCAAAAATGTCCAATTTCTAAAGTGATCCCCAAATTTGCAAGGTACAGAGTGGTCTCTAGGGTCCTCTAAACCATCCCTACTTTCTCTGCAAGAGTTATCACCAGATGAATGGCCCTGCTCCTTCTGTAATCTTCCTTACTCTCTGTGTTCTAAGCCTCACATGCCTCCTCCTGGGGGACAAGATGTGCACATCTAACACATCCACAGAGCACACACAGGAGGCAGTAGGGCCCCAGAGCTCCCCCTCCCACCCCATTCTTCTTCCTCCTCTGCTTCTGTCTTTACCAGGGACCGAGAGCATTAGTAACCCCAGGAGCTGAGCAAGGAGCCTATTGTGAGAAGTTAGACTGAGGAGTCCTGATCAGTCAAGGCAAGGTCAGAGATGAGCTTGTATCTCAGACTCCCAAGGGAAGGTCCTTCCCAGGGGACAGTATGCAAATACCCTGATGGATACTACAGGGTGGAAAATTGAACTGGACATGGGGGCCACCCCTGTGAGCAAAGGCATGTTAAATACCTTGTTTAAAGAGAAACCAACCAAAATGAAATCTATGCCGCTTATTTTAGAGAAAGACAAATCTAAATATTTGTCTGTTTTCCCTAAAAGATTTTGATTTCTTTTGCATTTTCTTAGTTCCATTTTCCACTACTCTTTGGTAGAGTTTTCATAAATATTTGATTATTCTTATGTTTATGTAGGTTTCTATTTAGGTTTTTCCCTTTTTTAAATGAAGATAAAATACACAGAGTGAAAAGAACAAATCTTAACCATGCAATTTAATAGTTTATGTATATTTACTGTCTAGATGGAAGTATAGAATATTTCCAATTCTGAAGCTTCCCTCATACACCTTTGCAGGTCAATTTCCAACCAGGGTAACTAACTGTGTCTATTATGCCTGACATTTATCACAAAAATTTAATCTCTTCTGGGTTAGACTGTCACATGAATTGAAGTAAGAGTTTTTGTTTATTAGTTTGCTTTTGATTTTTTTCTAGCTTCTTTACTTTTTTTTTTTTAACATGAGGCAGGATCTCACTCTGTGCCCCTGGCTGGTCTTGAACTCCTGGGCTCAGGCAATCCTCCCACTCCCTCAGAGTGGTAGAATTACAGGCATAAGCCACCACACATGACCTTCTTTCTTTATTATGTTTGAAGTTTTCATTCCTATTTGCGCCTCAAGTTGCTGTCTACTGTTAATTCTTGAGATTCTAAGATTTCTTTTTGAATTTCTTCTAAGGCATGTATGTCTTATCTGCTATTTGTGAATCCATCCTTGTTTAGTACTGAATATTTTTACTCTTCCTTTATTTGTGAAGAATATTTTCAATGAAAATATAATTTTCAATTGTGGTTCTTTGTTCTTTATTCAGTATTTAATTATGTCATTATGCTATCTTCTAGCCTTTATTGGTCATGATGATAAGTTGTCAGTGGCTTTATTATTATTCCTCTATGTACAGGAAGCCAATTTTTCCTTGATGCATTCAAGATTTTCTTTTTGTCTTTCAACATTTTGACTCTAATATATTCAGTAATGAATGTAACAGTGTTCATCCTGAATAGATTTCATTGAGTTCCTCTTATCTGCAGAATAATGTTTTTCATTAATTTGAAAGGATTTTGCAAATTATCTCTTCAAATATTTTTTTCAGATATTCTCCTTTCAATTACACATTTGTTAGTGTTCTTCACATTGACCTATACATCCCTGAGCTCTTGATCATTTTTTCTTTCAACTTTATTATTTAGGTGGATTAATTTCAGTTAATCTTTTTTCTCTTTCACTAATTCTTCTGCCATCTTAAACTTCTGTTGACCCATGAAGTGAATTTTACAATTGGGTTATTATACTTTACATTTCTAGAATTTCCATTCAATCATTTTCATACCTTCTCGATTTAACATCTCTATTTATTGGGTCGTTACCTTTATATTTGTCTTTTCATATTGTTGAACATAGATAAAAAACAATTATTTGAACATCCATATAATAACTGCTTTGGGAGAGAGAGCAAGATGGTGGCCGAGTAACAGCTTCCCTGTATTTGGGTACCGTGAGTCTGGGGAGATAAGACTACAGGCGTCTCTGGCTGGTGGGATCTGCCTATAATCATCCCTTTGAGGATAAAGGGAGTCAGCGAGAGACTTCTGGACCCCAAGAGGAGGACAAAAACAGTGGAAAACTGGCAAGTGGTCACATGTGTTCGATCGGTCTAATCCCACCGACAGCTGTAAGTACAGTAGCAGCGAGACTGAAAACTGGAAAGGCCTTATCTGTGAACTGTTTTGGTGTTTTTGGACTTGGCACTCAGTTGAACTGCCTTGGGGAGAGCTTGAGCAGGAGTGCGGAGAACTTTGGCATTGTCTAGAGCCCCAGACTGAGCCACTGAGCCAGACAGAGCTAATAGTGTTTGGCTGTGGGCCACAGGGAGCCATTGTGAGAGAATTGCCCCAGCAAGCTCCGCCCTCAGGGTCGCAGAGCAAGGAACGGGCAAGAGCTAGTAACCTAGTGACTGAGCAGCCTAAAGGCAGGGACTGAGCTACCTCACAGACCTAACCCTAAGGGGCAGAGTGAGACCGGTTTTGGCACACTGGATAAGTGGATAGTCACTTCAGCAGTGATTCCAGTGACAAGCACTTTCCTGGGAAAGGTTCTGCTTAGCAAGTTTAGAAGTTTAAAGTGCCTTTTAAGAGGGGAGAGATTTAAGGTGTCTACCCTGTGGGTTTTGAGAAATCAGTTAGAGGCCTCCAGTCATATCAGCATTGTGATTAACATCTCATACCCCAGAAGACCACCTGTTGCCCAGACGATATTCAACAAGATATATATACTGCTTTGTTTTTGGCAGTTTTTTTGTTTGTTTGTTCTTTGTTTATTTTGATGTTGTTGTTTTGTTTTGTTTTTTAATTTGCTACACTTTGTGTAGTAAGTGGAAAGTTTTCTTTTTATTTTTTTATTTTTTTATTTTTATTAAACCATATCTGTGTACATTAGTATGATCGTGGGGCACCATACACTTGGTTCATAGATTGTTTGACACATTATCATCACATTAGTTAACATAGCTTTTGTAGCATTTTCTCAGTTATTTTGCTAAGATCTTTACATTCCACATTTACTAAGATTCACATATACCCTTGTAAGATGCACTGCAGGTGTAATCCCATTAATCCCCCTCCTTCCCCTTCCCTCCCCCCTCCCTCCCCTCTCTTTTCCTTTTCTCCCTATTCTTAGGTTGTAACTGGGTTATAGCTTTCATGTGAAGGTCCTACATTAGTTTCATAATAAGGGTGAGTACATTGGGTACTTTTTCTTCCATTCTTGAGACTAAGAAGAATATGTTCCAGCTCCATCCATGTAAACATGAAAGAGGTAAAGTCTCCATCTTTCTTTAAGGCTGCATAATATTCCATGGTGTACATATACCACAATTTATTAATCCATTTGTGGATCGATGGCACTTGGGCTTTTTCCATGACTTAAAAATTAAGAATAGGGCTTCAATAAATATTCTGATACAAATATTTTTGTTATGATGTGATTTTTGGTCTTCTGGGTATATGCCCAGTAGGGGGATTACAGGATTGAATGGCAGATCTATTTTCAGATCTCTAAGTGTTCTCCATATCTCTTTCCAAAAGGAATGTATTAATTTGCATTCCCACCAGCAGTGCAAAAGTGTTCCCTTTTCTCCACATCCACGCCAACATCTCTGGTCTTGGGATTTTGTGATATAGGCTAGTCTCACTGGAGTTAGATGATATCTCAAAGTAGTTTTGATTTGCATTTCTCTGATGATTAAAGATGATGAGCATTTTTTCATATGTCTGAAGGCCATGCGCCTGTCTTCGTCAGAGAAGTTTCTCTACAAATCCCTTGCCCAGCCTGCGATGGGATCACTTGTTCTTTTCTTGCTAATGCATTTGAGTTCTCTGTGGATTCTGGTTATTAAACCTTTGTTGGAGACATAACCTGCAAATATCTTCTCCCATTCTGAGGGCTGTTTGCTTGCTTTACTTACTGTGTTCTTGGCTGTGCAGAAGCTTTTTAGTTTGATCAGGTCCCAATAGTGTATTTTTGAAGCAGCTTCAATTGGCCGGGGGATCCTTCAATAAAAAACTCACCCAACCCAATTTCTTCAAGGGTTTTCCCTACACTCTCTTCTAGTATTTTTATAGTTTCATGTCTTAGGTTTAAATCTTTAATCCAGTGAGAGTCTATCTTGGTTAATGGTGAGAGGTGTGGGTCCAGTTTCAGTCTTCTACAGGTTGCCAGCCAGTTCACCCAGCACCATTTGTTAAATAGGGAATCTTTTCCCCACTGAATGTTTTTAACTGGCTTGTCAAAGATTAAATAATGGTAAGTAGCTGGATTCATCTCTTGGTTCTCTATTCTGTTCCAGACATCTACTTCTCTGTTTTTGTGCCAGTACCATGCTGTTTTGATCACTATTGATTTGTAGTATAGTCTGAGGTCTGGTAGCGTGATTCCTCCTGCTTTGTTTTTATTTTTGAGTAATGTCTTGGCTATTCAAGGTTTTTTCTGATTCCATATAAAACGAAGTATTATTTTTTCAAGATCTTTAAAGTATGACAATGGAGCTTTAATGGGGATTGCATTGAAATTATATATTGCTTTGGGGAGTATGGACAATTTAACAATGTTGATTCTTCCCAACCATGAGCATGGTATATTTTCCCATTTGTTAACATTCTCAGCTATCTCTTTTCTTAGAGTTTCATAGTTCTCTTTATATAGATATTTCATGTCCTTTGTTAGATAAACTCCCAAGTATTTCATCTTCTTTGGCACTACTGTGAATGGGATAGAGTCCTTAATTGTTTTTTCAACTTGACTATTGTTGGTATATATAAAGGCTACCGATTTATGAATGTTGATTTTGTAACCTGAGACACTGCTGTATTCCTTAATCACTTCTAAGAGTTTTGTAGTAGAGTCCCTAGTATTTTCCAGATATACAGTCATATCATCTGCGAAGAGTGAAAGTTTGATCTCTTCTGACCTTATGTGGATACACTTGATCGCCTTTTCTTCCCTAATTGCGGTGGCTAAAACTTCCATTACAATGTTAAAGAGCAATGGAGACAATGGGCAGCCTTGTCTGGTTCCAGATCTAAGTGGAAATGATTCCAATTTAACTCCATTCAATATGATATTGGCTGTGGGTTTGCTGTAGATGGCCTCTATCAGTTTGAGAAATGTCCCTTCTATACCAATTTTCTTAAGTGTTCTGATCATGAATGGATATTGGATGTTATCAAAAGCTTTTTCTGCATCGATTGAGAGAATCATATGGTCTTTGTTTTTTAATTTGTTTATGTGCTGAATTACATTTATAGATTTATGTATATTGAACCAGCCTTGAGACCCTGGGATAAAACTGACTTGGTCATGATGTATGATTTGTTTGATATGTTGCTGGATTCTGTTTGTTAGAATCTTGTTGAATATTTTTGCATCTATATTCATTAGTGATATCGGTTTATAATTTTCTTTTCTTGTTGGGTCTTTTCCTGGTTTGGGGATCAGGGTGATGTTTGCTTCATAGAATGTGTTGGGTAGTCTTCCTTCTTTTTCTACCTTTTGGAACAGGTTGAGTAGTATAGGTACTAATTCCTCTTTAAAGGTTTGGTAGAATTCTGACGTGAACCCATCTGGTCCCGGTCTTTTCTTTTTGGGGAGATTTTGTATGGTTGATGATATTTCTGAACTTGATATGGGCCTTTTCAACATTTCCACTTGTTTTTGATTAAGTCTTGGAAGGTGACATGCTTCCAAGTAACGGTCGATTTCCTTCAGATTTTCGTATGTCTGAGAGTAAAGTTTCTTGTAATATTTATTAAGGATTTTTTGGATTTCTGAGGAGTCTGTTGTTATTTCGTCTTTGTCTTATTGATGAGATTAGAGATTTTACTCTTTTTTTCCTGATTAGGTTGGCCAAAGGTTTATCTATTTTTTTGACCTTTTCAAAAAACCAGCTTTTTGATTTATTGATCTGTTGTATTATTCTTTTGTTTTCAATTTCATTTAGTTCTGCTCTGATTTTGGTTATTTCTTTTCTTTTACTGGATTTGGGGTTGGAGTGTTCTTCCATTTCCAGTCTCTTGAGATGTCCCATTAAGTTGCTTACTTCCTCTCTTTCCGTTCTCCTGAGGAAGGCTTGCAGTGCTATAAATTTCCCCCTTAGAACTGCCTTTGCGGTGTCCCAGAGGTTCTGATAGTTCGTGTCTTCATTGTCGTTTTGTTCCAGAAATTTGGCAATTTCCATCTTGATCTCATCTCTGACCCAGCTACCATTCAGCATAAGGTTATTTAACTTCCATGTTTTTGTATGTGTATGCAGATTCCTGTTGTTACTCATCTCAAGTTTTATTCCATGATGGTCCGAGAAGATGCATGGAATAATTTCTATTCCTTTAAATTTGCTGAGGTTAGACTCGTGACCTAAGATGTGATCGATTCTGGAGTAAGTTCTGTGGGCTGATGTGAAGTATGTGTATTCAGTTTTGTTGGGATGAAATGTTCTGTAGATGTCTGCTAAATATAAATGCTGGATGGTTAGATTTAAATCTAGAATTTCTTTACTCAGCTTTTTGTTGGAGGATCGATCCATCACTGCCAAAGGAGTGTTAAAATCTCCGATGATTATAGAGTTGGAGGAAATCAAGTTGCTCATGTCTGTTAGAGTTTCTCTTATAAATTGAGGTGCATTCTGGTTGGGTGTATAGATATTAATAATTGAAATCTCATCATATTGAGTCTTACCCTTAACAAGATATGAAGTGACCATTTTTGTCCTTCCTTGCTTTTGTTGGTTTAAAGCCTATTGTGTCCGCAAATAAAATTGCAACTCCTGCTTTTTTCTGGTTATCATTTGCCTGAAATATGGATGACCATCCTTTCACCCTGAGTCTTTATTTGTCTTTTAAGTTAAGATGTGACTCTTGTATGCAACAAATGTCTGGCCTGAGTTTTTGTATCCAGTCAGCTAACCTATGTCTCTTTAGAGGGCGGTTTAAGCCATTCACATTAATGGATAGTATTGATAAGTTTGGTGAAATTTGGGGTATTTAGTTTTTCAAAAGTCCAGTGGGCATTTTTAATCCTTTTGCCAGTGTGGAAGTTGGAGTTTGATCAGAAGTTTCTGAGTGAGTTTACTTTTGTAGTAGAGGATTGGGTTGGTTATTATGGAGGATAGGTCTGAGAATATCCTGAAGAGCTGGTTTGGTTATGGCAAATTTCTTTAGCATATGTATGTCATTAAAGTATTCAATTTCTCCGTCATAAATGAAACTCAGTTTAGCTGGGTACAAGACCCGGGGTTGAAAGTTATTTTGCTTGAGGAGATTAAACGTTGATGACCACCCTCTTCTGGCTTGAAAAGTTTCAGCAGAGAGATCTGCAGTCATTCTAATGTTCTTCCCTTTGAAGGTAATAGATTTCTTTCACCTGGCCGCTTTGAGAATTTTCTCCTTCATATTAACTTTAGTGAAGTTAATTATGATATGCCTGGGGGGTGTCTTATTGGGGTTGAGTCGCGCTGGGGTTCTGAAGCTATCTGCTATTTGAATTTCAGGTTCTCTAGGCATGTCTGGAAAATTCTCTTTCATAATTTCATGCAGAAGGGCCTCTGAGCCCAGTGAGGCCACTTCATGTGTTTCAGGAATTCCTATGAGATGGATATTTGATTTCTTCAAGTTATCCCAGAGCTCTCTGAGTGAGTGATTCATTTTTGCTCTCCATTTCTCTTCCTCTTTGAGAGTTTGGGAGCGTTCAAAGGCTTTATCTTCGATGTCAGAGATCCTTTCTTCTGCTTGGTCCATTCTGTTGCTAAGGGATTCTACTGTATTATTCATATCTTTGAGGGCTGCAAATTCTTGTTTCAGTGTGTCTAAGTCTTTGGTGGTTTTGTCTTTAAATTCGTTAAATTCTTGAGACAGCTTTTGAATTTCTCCACGAATTCCTAATTCCATTTTGTTAATCTTGTTTGCCATCCAAATTCTGAATTCTATTTCTGACATCTCAGCCAATTGTTTGTGAATGGGATCTTCAATTACATCTGCCGTATCTTTCCTTGGGGGGGTTGATCTATTCTGGTTATTCATGTTACCAGAGTTTTTCTGCTGATTCCGCCCCATGATTGTTTTACTCCCTTTGATTTTCCTCTGGTGTTTTGTCGAGGACCCGTACAGTGCTGTGGCCTGAGAAACTGGGGCCCTGTTTGGTGTAGAGGGGCTAAGTGGTTCTGACTTGTTTTCAGCTGGTTTCTATGCGACCCTAGTGAAACAGTTACTCTGGGTTGAAGTCTCAGCTGTGGAGAAATACCAGCAATTAAGTCACCCTACCCACCACAGGCAACAAATGGAAAAGGAAAATCAAACCTTCCTACAACCACACACCCAGGGCATCACCTGGATAGTCCCCAGGTGAGTGACTCAGTTCAAAAGGTCTAAGTCAATTGTCTCAGTCAGCAGCTGCCTCGGGTGGGAGAGTTCAAGAGGTCCCTGGGAACTGGATCACAGGGGTCTGGTGACTGCTCTAAAATGGCTTGCTCCAGTGCTGTGTGGAGTCAGGAAGAGCCACCAGTAAATAGATCAGTCTGGGAAGATTGATGCCTCCTTCCCCACCTTGTAGCTCTGTCACACCCAGTCGCTGCCAGCCCCACAGAGCTGTGGCCCAGTCAGTTGTCTGCAGTAAGCAGATACTCCAGGGGTTTGCACCTGCCTAAGTCACAGGGTAGTCTGTGTCTGCTCGACTAGGCCACTATTCTCTGTCTTTATCCAGTAGGGAGTGGTGTGGCCTGTCAACCTCGGGCACTTGAAGGAGGCTGGAAGTGTTCACTCTGTTCCAGCCCCACCCTTAGTTTATGTTACTGGGTGAAGGGAACAACCCTGTGGGAGTTTGTTTCTGACCTTGCCAGATTCCTCTGCAGAGGAGAGGCTGATTTGAGTTCCCAGAACCTGTGTCTCAGGCCCTGTCTTTAGTCCTGCGGGTTTGTATTCGCAGCACGATCAGTTGTTGGCTGTAGCCTCTTGGCCTCCTTTGTCTATAGGCTGGTGATCCCCTAAGGGCCAGGTGCGTCTTAGGCTCAGTAGAGCAGTTCTCTGGATCAGCCCATCCTAGGAGTTTTCCGGCTCTGCCGGTGTGTTTTCTAGTCCCCGTGTTCCACCCAGGTCGGTACCGTCTCAGGAAAACCCTTTACTCATGGGGCCTGTGTTTCAGTCCCAGGTCTGTTCCATGGTGGTTGCCATCTGAGAAGATGCTCGACCTCACCTGGTTGCCCAGGAAGATAGGAGGAGAGGCTATGGGATATCTGGGGGTGGGCCTTGTTATTGCTGAAGACGGCTGTTGCTCTGCACCTCGGTGCACCACCGCTCCAGTGTAATTCCCTCTCAGCCGAACATTGTCTTCTCGCTCCTTTGCTACAGAGTCAGCACTGGCCAGCTTCAGTCCAGGTCCTGTCTACACCTCTTGAGAGTTCACCCAAGAATCTGGACTCCTGAGGAAGCAGGTCTCCAGATCACGGAGTGAGAGTGGAAGGGGCTGTTAGGAGCTCAGGTTTGCAGGTCGTAACACCAAGCTCATTGAGACCAAATGAACAAATGAACAGATACAAAGGTTACCAGGCACATGGGCCCATAGATACAGAGACAGATGGAAACACATGAACATACAAGCAATAGCCACGACAACAGCAATATAAGAACAACTGCAATAAGAATAGTGATAATCGTAAAATAATTGAAAGAAAGGAAAAAAGAGAGAGAAAAAAGTGGTGTTAGAAGGAATGTTAGGTGAGAAGAAAGAAGAAATTAAAATTATAAGACAAAGAAATAAAAAATATATCTATATAAAATGTAATAATAAAAAATTATCGAAATCTCCTCTAAGAATATGGTGAGGAAAAATCAGACAAAAAGAGAACAACAGCAAAAAAAAACAAAAAAACCCCATTAAAACCAAAAAAAAAACAAAAAAAAAAGGCACCAACTGCAAAAATATTCTTGTGGTAGAAATATACCTGTAAATATCTATATGTCTGCTGTAGGGATCAACTTTCGTAGGAATATAGTCATACTGCAATATACTTTCTGGACACCAGGTGGCACTGTGAGTGGTTTCGAGACTTACACCTGGTTTACAGTTTATACTGTTACCATGGTAACCACTTTCCATGGCTGATTGCCATTTTGGAGTTTCCGTAAAAGTTTGTCGCCTAAGAATTGTGCAACCTCGGCTGTTCTTTTCCGGACAGCACTTGCAACCGACCTTCCCACTCAGTGCATGTGTCCACACTTCCTAAGTCCCTCCACTCTGTTCCCAGGTTCCCCCGCAAACTGGCGACTGCAATCGGCCATAAGGGGAGTGGTGTTGAGTTCACGTGGTTGTTGGCGGGCTGGTGGCTCTATCTCCTGTAGCTGGTTCCCGGGGCTTCAGCAGCCAAAGCCGGTCCGCTGCTTCAGTAGCTTCACAGCTCCAGAAGCCAAAGCCGGGTCCTAGGCTTCAAGCCGGTTCCCGTGGTTGGAGCACTCAGGGGATTTATTCTGAGTTTTATGGTTCAGAGTTTTGGATGGGCGTCTGCCAGTTCGCTGCGCAGCCTGAACCACCAGCCCCCTCCAACACTGGGGGAAAGGTGCCCGCCCTTTTGGGTAGTTCAAAATGTCTGTTTCCCAGGCAGGATCCCTTCCCTTCAATTGGCCAACAGTTTGCCCAGCTCCCTGTGGTTTTGAGTGGCTCTCCTTTCGGATGCCTCCCTCAGTTCAGGATTAATTACTTGTCAATTGGATTTTCTCAGCATTTACAAGCTGCTGAACTCCGTAGGGGAGCTGCTGAACTCCGTAGGGGAGGGGCCTGCTGGCCAGCACGGCCGAGCAGGGAAGAATCTCTATAACAGAGTCTGTGATTTTAAATTACACCTCATAAATAGCAAACCGCCAGTTCGCTGGGCATCTCCAGCTGTCTGTCCACTCCAATCATCCACACACAGGGACGGTCCAGACCGCCTTTCCTCTCACCTGGTGGCTTGGGAGAGGTGGGCTACACGTCTGTCCTGTCCGCCATCATGCCCTGCCTGTTTTGTTTTTTAATTTCAACCTTTTCCATATACATTTTTTTCTTTTCTTTCTCCTTTTTTCTAGTTTAAATACAATTTTCTATTGCTGCCTTTGTCAATAACTAGAACTTTTGCTAGTGCTTCTACCCCTAACATTTGGTTTTTCACCCAATTTTATCCCGTAAAGTTTTTTGTTGCTTGTTATGGTTTGATTTATAGCATGTTTGTCTTTCCTCTCTACTTGGTGGAGGTGGGGTACTGTGTCTCATCAGGTTAGCAAAGAGCTGCTGACCTCAAGGGAAACACCCAACCGGGCATCCCCAGACGGGTTTTTTTTTAAGGTTGTTTCAAAGTACCCTACTGTACACCTATATTGCTCTGTCTTCCTCTTTCTGTGCCTCTCTTCTTTTTGTCAATATTCCTTTTACCCACACCCCTCTCCTTTCTTTATATTCTTTCGTTCTTTCTTTCCTTTATCCCTTCTTGCTCTTCAACCTTCTCATCCTTCTGGTCCTTTACCAAAAGGACTCATTGAAACCTTAGTCCACCGGCACAGGAATTTAAAGAGCAAGAGGAAGTGAAAGGAAAATTAGGGCAAGGAAACAGATAAAAGAAATCACTCATGAGGAAGAATCAGCAGAAAACTCCAGGCAACATGAAGAACCAGTCCAGAACAACCCCGTCAAGGGACCATGAGGTAGCTACTGCAGAGGATTCCACCTATAAAGAAATGTTAGGAAGGACAGAAAGGGAATTTAGAACACACATGATGAAAGTATTAGACAATGCAGAAGAAAGAGTATCAGAGGTAGAGGACAAAGTTCTTGAGATAACAAATATAGTAATAGAGGCAGAAAAGAAGAGAGAGAAAGCAGAACATTCACTGTCAGAATTATGGGACTTTATGAAGCATTCTAACATACCACTTATAGGAATCCCAGAAGGGAAAAAAGAAATCCCCAGAGGAATGGAAGCCATACTAGAGAATATTATGAATGAAAATTTCCCAAATATCACTGAAGATTCTGATACACTGCTTTCAGAGGGATATTGGACCCCAGGTCACCTCAACTCTAACCGAGCTTCTCCAAGACACATTGTGATCAACTTGTCCAAAGTCAAGACAAAAGAAAAGATTCTGCAAGCTGCCAGGAGACTGCAGACTTCTCTAATGAAACTTTCCAAGCAAGGAGACAATGTTCATCTACCTTTAATCTACTTAAAGAGAACAATTTCCAGCCCAGAATTCTGTACCCTGTCAAGCTAAGCTTTAAAATTGACAGAGAAATCAAATCATTTACAGTATACAAACATAAAGGAAATTTGCCACAACAAGACCAGCTCTACAGGAAATACTTCAACCTGTTCTACACACTGACCATCACAATCGGTCAGCAGCAAAGTAAGAACTCAGAAATTAAAGGATAGAACGTAACCTCCACACTGATGCAAAAGATAAAACTAAGCAAAGGACTCTCACAAAATAAGATGAATAGAATACTACCACACTTATCAATTCTCTCAATAAATGTCAATGGCTTGAATTCCCCACTGAAGAGACATAGATTGGCTGACCGGATTAAAAAAAACAAGCCATTCATTTGCTGTCTGCAAGAAATACACCTGGCTACAAAAGACAAATTAAAGCTCCGAGTCAAGGGTTGGAAGACAATTTTTCAGGCAAATGGAATTCAGAAGAAAAGAGGAGTTGCAATCTTATTTTCACATACATGTGGATTTAAAGCAACTGAAGTCAAAAAAGACAAAGATGGTCACTTTATATTGGTCAAGGGAAAAATGCAAGAAGACATTTCAATTTTAAATATTTATGCACTCAATTTAAATCCTCCCAGATTCTTGAAACAGACCTTAGTCAGTTTGAGCAATCTGATATCCAATAATCCCAAAATAACAGGGGACTTTAACAAAAATTTTACAGAGCTGGACAGATCCTCTAAACAGAAATTAAACAGAGATATAAGAGATTTAAATGAGACCCTGGAACAACTGTGCTTGATAAACACATATAGAACCCTTCATCCCAAAGATGAAGAATATACATTCATCTCATCACCCATGGAACATTCTGCAAAATTGTATCCTGGGACACAAAACAAATATCAACAGAATCAAAAGAATTGAAATTTTACCTTGTATCTTCTCTGAACATAGGGCAATAAAGGTGGAACTCAACTCTAAAAAAAAGTTTGACCCCACAGAAACGCATGGAAATTAAACAACCCTCTGTTGAATAACAGATGGATGCAGGAAGAAATAAAACAGGAAATCATTAACTTCCTTGAGCATAACAACAATCAAGACACAAGGTACCAAAACCTGTGGGATACTGCAAAAGCAGCTTTGAGAAGAAAGTTTATCACTTTAGATGCCTACATTTGAAAAACAGAAAGAGAGCGCATCAACAAACTCACAAGCCATCTTATGGAATTGGAAAAAGAAGAACAATCTAAGCCTAAACTCAATAGAAGAAAAGAAATATCCAAAATCAAATCAGAGATCAATGAAACTGAAAACAAAAGAATCATTCAGAAAATTAATGAAACAGGAAGTTGGTTTTTTGAAAAAATAAATAAAACAGATAAACCATTGGCCAGACTAAAAAGAAATAACAAAGTAAAAGCTCTAGTAACCTCAATCAGAAATGATAAAATGGAAATAACAACTGATCCCATGGAGATACAGGAGATCATCTCTGAATACTACCAAAAACTCCATGAGCAGAAATTTGACAATGTGAAGGAAATGGATCAATATTTGGAAGCACACCCTCTCCTTAGACTTAGCCAGGAAGAAATACAGCTCCTGAACAGACCAATTTCAAGCACTGAGATTAAAGAAACAATAAAAAAGCTTCCAACCAAAAAAATGCCCTGGTCCAGATGGCTTTACACCAGAATTCTATCAAACCTTCAAGGAAGAGCTTATTCCTGTATTGCAGAAATTATTCCAAAAAATTGAGGAAGAAGGAATCTTCCCCCAACACGTTCTATGAAGCAAACATCACCCTGATGCCAAAACCAGGAAAATACCCAACCAAAAAGGAGAATTTCAGACCAATCTCACTCATGAATATAGATGCAAAAATTCTCAACAAAATCCTAGCCAATAGATTACAGCTTCTCATCAAAAAAGTCATTCATCATGATCAAGTAGGCTTCATCCCAGGGATGCAAGGCTGGTTTAACATACGCAAGTCCATAAACGTTATCCACCACATTAACAGAGCAAAAATAAAGATCACATGATCCTCTCAATAGATGCAGAAAAAGCATTTGATAAAATCCAGCATCCTTTTCTAATTAGAACACTGAAGAGTATAGGCAGAAGTAGCACATTCCTAAAACTGATTGAACCTATCTATGACAAATCCACAGCCAATATTTTACTGAAGGGAGTAAAACTCAAAGCTTTTCCTCTTAGAACTGGAACCAGACAATTTGTCCTCTGTCACCTTTTCTATTCAACATAGTGTTGGAAGTTCTAGCCAATACAATTAGGCAAGACAAGGAAATAAAGGGAAGCCAAATGGGAGCAGAGGAGGTCAAACTCTCCCTCTTTGCTGATGACATGATCTTATACTTAGAGAATCCAAAGATTCAACCACAAGACTCCTAGAAGTCATCAAAAAATACAGTAATGTTTCAGGATATAAAATCAATCAAGTCATTAACCATTGTATACGCCAATAACACTGAAGATGAGAAGCTAATTAAGGACACAACTCCCTTCACCATAGTTTCAAAGAAAATGAAATACCTAGGAATATATTTAACGAAGGAGGTGAAGGATCTGTATAAAGAAAATTATGAAACGCTCAGAAAGGAAATAGCAGAGGTTATTAACAAATGGAAGAACATACCATGCTCATGGATGGGAAGAATCAACATTGTTAAAATGTCTATACTTCCCAAAGCAATCTACCTATTCAATGCCCTTCCTGTTAAAATACCAACATTGTACTTTCAAGATTTGGAAAAAATGATTCTGCGTTTTGTATGAAACCAGAAAAAAACCTGTACAGCTAAGGCAGTTCTTAGTAATAAAAATGAAGCTGGGGCATCAGCATACCAGGTATTAGGCTGTACTACAAAGCCATAGTGGTCAAGACAGCATGGTATTGGTACAAAAATAGAGATAGAGACACTTGGATTCGAATAGAAAACCAAGAAATGAAACTAACATCTTACAACCACCTAATCTTCCATCAACCAAACAAGAACATACCTTGGTGGAAAGACTTCCTATTCAATAAATGGTGTTGGGAGAACCGGATATCCACACGTAAAAGACTGAAACTGGACCCACACCTTTCCCTACTCACACAAATTGACTCAAGATTGATGAAGGACTTAAATTTAAGGCAGGAAACAATAAAAGTCCTCAAAGAAAGCATAGGAAAAACACTGGAAGATATTGGCCTGGGGAAAGACTTCATGAAGAAGACTGCCATGGCAATTGCAACAACAAAAATAAACAAATGGGACTTCATTAAACTGAAAAGCTTCTGTATAGCTAAGGAGAAAACAATCAAAGCAAAGAGACAACCTACACAATGGGAAAGGATATTTGCATATTTTGAATCAGACAAAAGCTTGATAAATAGAATCAATAGAGAACTCAAATTAATCCACATGAAAAAAGCCAACAATTCCATACATCAATGGGCAAGAGACATGAACAGAACCTCCTCTAAAGAAGACAGATGAATGGCTAACAAACATATAAAAAAAGTTCATCATCTCTATCAGAGAAATGCAAATCAAAACCACCCTGAGATACCATCTAACCCCAGTGAGAATGGCCCACATCACAAAAATCTCAAAACTGCAGATGCTGGCGTGGATGTGGAGAGAAGGGAACACTTTTACACTGCTGGTGGGACTGCAAACTAGTACAACCTTTCTGGAAGGAAGTATGGAGAAAACTCAAAGCACTCAAGCTAGACCTCCCATTCGATCCTGCAATCCCATTACTGGGCATCTACCCAGAAGGAAGAAAACCTTTTATCATAAGGACACTTGTACTAGACTGTTTATTGTACCTCAATTTACAATCACCAAAATGTGGAAACAGCCTAAATGCCCACCAACCCAGGAATGGATTAACAAGCTGTGGTATATGTATACCATGGAATACTGTTCAGCTATTAAAAAAATGGAGATTTTACATCCTTCGTATTAACCTGGATTAAAGTGGAAGACATTATTCTTAGTAAAGCATCATAAGAATGGAGAAGCACGAATCCTATGTACTCAATTTTGATATGAGGACAATTAACGACAATTAAGGTCATGGAGGGGGAAGGAAAAGCAGAGAGAGGGAAGGAGGGAGGGGGATGGGGCGTTGGTATGTGCCACACCTTCTGGGGGCAAGACATGATTGCAAGACGGACTTTACCTAACAAATGCAATCAGTGTAACCTGGCTTATTGCACCCTCAATGAATCCCCAACAATAAAAAAAAGAAGAAAAGAAAATAACTGCTTTGAAGTGTTTCTAGAGCCAATATTTAGCACAAGTAAGAGTCACCATCCATTGACTACTTTTGTTGTTGTTTTGTTTTTGTTTTCTTAATATAGTCACACTTTTCTGCTTTTCAGAATTATTTCAAATTGCAAACTGCACATTTTACATGGTACACTCTTGTACCTTTCTTTGAACACTTTCTTTTTTCTGAGCATTGTTGAGTTTCTTTTCCATAACTTCCCTATTTTTATAATCACAAACTTAATGCCCCACAATCCTGTCTGACCATTTTTATCTCTGATCATTTTTATTCTTATTTTTTCTTTTTTATTGTTGGGGATTCATTGAGGGTACAATAAGCCAGATTACACTGATTGCAATTGTTAGGTAAAGTCCCTCTTGCAATCATGTCTTGCCCCCATAAAGTGTGACACACACCAAGGCCCTACCCTCTTCCCTCCATCCCTCTTTCTGCTTTCCCCCCATAACCTTAATTATCATTAATTGTCCTCATATCAAAATTGAGTACATAGGATTCATGCTTCTCCATTCTTGTGATGCTTTACTAAGAATAATGTCTTCCACTTCCATCCAGGTTAATACGAAGGATGTAAAATCTCCATTTTTTTAATAGCTGAACAGTATTCCATGGTATACATATACCACAGCTTGTTAATCCATTCCTGGGTTGGTGGGCATTTAGGCTGTTTCCACATTTTGGTGATTGTAAATTGAGGTACAATAAACAGTCTAGTACAAGTGTCCTTATGATAAAAGGTTTTCTTCCTTCTGGGTAGATGCCCAGTAATGGGATTGCAGGATCGAATGGGAGGTCTAGCTTGAGTGCTTTGAGTTTTCTCCATACTTCCATTCAGAAAGGTTGTACTAGTTTGCAGTCCCACCAGCAGTGTAAAAGTGTTCCCTTCTCTCCACATCCACGCCAGCATCTGCAGTTTTGAGATTTTGTGATGTGGGCCATTCTCACTGGGGTTAGATGGTATCTAGGGGTGTTTTGATTTGCATTTCTCTAATAGATAGAGATGATGAACATTTTTTCATGTGTTTGTTAGCCATTCACCTGTCACCTTTAGAGAAAGTTCTATTCATGTCTCTTGCCCATTGATTTATGGGATTGTTGGCTTTTCTCATGTGGATTAATTTGAGTTCTCTATAGATCCTAGTTATCAAGCTTTTGTCTGATTGAAAATATGCAAATATCCTTTCCCATTGTGTAGGTTGTCTCTTTGCTTTGGTTATTGTCTCCTTAGCTGTACAGAAGCTTTTCAGTTTAATGAAGTCCCATTTGTTTGTTTTTCTTGTTGTTGCAATTGCCATGGCAGTCTTCTTCATGAAGTCTTTCCCCAGGCCAATATCTTCCAGTGTTTTTCCTATGCTTTCTTGGAGGATTATTATTGTTTCATGCCTTAAATTTATCCATCTTGAATGAATTTTTGTGAGTGGGGAAAGGTGTGGGTCCAGTTTCAGTCTTTTACATGTAGATATCCAGTTCTCCCAACACCATTTATTGATTAGGGAGTCTTTCCCACAAGGTATGTTCTTGTTTGGTTTATCAAAGATTAGGTGGTTGTAAGATGCTAGTTTCATTTTTTGGTTTTCAATTAGATTCCAAGTGTCTATGTCTCTGTTTTTGTGCCAGTACCATGCTGTCTTGACCACTGTGGCTTTGTAGCACAGATTAAAATCTGCTATGCTGATGCCCCCTGCTTTATTTTTATTACTAAGGACTGCCTTAGCTATACAGGGTTTTTCCGGTTGCATACAAAACGCAGAATCATTTTTTCCAAATCTTGAAAGTACGATGTTGGTATTTTGATAGGAATGGCATTGAATAGGTAGATTGCTTTGGGAAATATAGACATTTTAACAATGTTCATTCTGCCCATCCATGAGCATGGTATGTTCTACCATTTGTTAATATCCTCTGCTATTTCCTTTCTGAGGATTTCATAGTTTTCTTTATAGAGGTCCTCACCTCCTTTATTAGGTATATTGCTAGGTATTTCATTTTCTTTGAAACTATAGTGAAGGGAGTTGTGTCCTTAATTAGCTTCTCATCTTGACTGTTATTGGCGTATACAAAGGCTACTGACTTGTGGTCATTGATTTTATACCCTGAAACATTACTGTATTTTCTGATGACTTCTAGGAGTCTTGTGGTTGAGTCTTTGGAGTTCTCTAAGTACAAGATCATGTCGTCAGCAAAGAGGGAGACTTTGACCTCTTCTGCTCCCATTTGGCTTCCCTTTATTTCCTTGTCTTGCCTAATTGTATTGGCTAGAACTTCCAGCCCTACGTTGAATAGTAAAGGTGACAGAGGACAACCTTGTCTGGCTCTAGTTCTAAGGGGAAAAGCTTCCTCCATTCAGTAAAATATTAGCTGTGGGTTTGTCATAGATAGCTTCAATCAGTGTTAGGAATCTGCCACCTATGCCTATACTCTTCAGTGTTCTAATTAGAAAAGGATGCTGGATTTAATCAAATGCTTTTTCTGCATCTATTGAGAGGATCATGTGATCTTTATTTTTGCCTCTGTTAATATGGTGGATAATGTTTATGGACTTGCGTATGTTAAACCAGCCTTGCATCCCTGGGATGAAGCCTACTTGATCATGATGAATGACTTTTTTGATGAGAAGCTATAATCTATTGGCTAGGATTTTTTTGAGAATTTTTGCATTATATTCGTGAGTGAGATTGGTCTGAAATTCTCCTTTTTGTTTGGGTCTTTTCTTGGTTTTGGTATCAGGGTGATGTTTGCTTCATAGAATGTGTTGGGGAAGATTCCTTCTTCCTCAATTTTTTGGAATAATTTTCTGCAGTACAGGAAAAAGCTCTTCCTTGAAGGTTTGATAGAATTCTGGTGTGAAGCCATCTGGACCAGGGCATTTTTTGGTTGGAAGATTTTTTATTGTTTCTTTGATCTCAGTGCTTGAAATTGGTCTGTTCAGGAGCTCTATTTCTTCCTGGCTGAGTCTAGGGAGAGGGTGTGATTCCAAATATTTATCCATTTCCTTCTCATTATCAAATTTCTGGGCATAGAGTTTCTGATAGTATCGGAGATGATCTCTTGTATCTCTGTGGGATCAGTTGTTATTTCCCCTTTATCATTTCTGATTGAGGTTACTCGAAATTTTACTTTTCTATTTCTTATTAGTCTGGCCAGTGGTTTATCTATTTTATTTATTTTTTCAAAAAACCAACTCCTTGTTTCATTAATTTTCTGAATGATTCTTTTGTTTTCAATTTCATTGATCTCTGATTTGATTTTGGAGATTTCTTTTCTTCTACTGAGTTTAGGCTTAGATTGTTCTTCTTTTTCCAATTCCATAAGATCGCTTGTGAGATTGTTGATGTGCTCTCTTTCTGTTTTTCAAATGTAGGCATCTAAAGCGATGAATTTTCCTCTCAAAACTGCTTTTGCAGTATCCCATAGGTTTTGGTAGCTTGTGTCTTCATTGTTGTTATGCTCAAGGAAGTTAATAATTTCCTGTTTTATTTCTTCCTGCACCTGTCTGTTATTCAACAGAAGATTGTTTAATTGCCATGCCTTTGTGTGGGGTCGAGCATTTTTGTTAGAGTAAGAATTAAAGAATTAAAGAATTAAAGAATTAAAATTTTAATTCTTTTGATTCTGTTGATATTTGTTTTGTGTCCCAGGATATGATCAATTTTGGAGAATGTTCCATAGGGTGAAGAGAAGAATGTATATTCTTTATCTTGGGATGGAGTGTTCTATATGTGTCTATCAAGCACAGTTGTTCTAGGTTCTCATTTAAATCCCTTATATCTTTTTTTAAATTTGTGTTTAGAGGATCTGTCCAACTCTGTAAGAGGAGTGTTAAAGTCCCCTATTATTATGGTATTATCAGATATCATATAGCTCAGACTGAGTAAGGTCAGTTTCAAGAATCTTGGAGCATTTAAATTGGGTGCATAAATATTTAGATTTGAAATGTCTTCTTGTTGTATTTTTCCCTTGACCAATGTAAAGTGACCATCTTTGTCTTTTTTGACTTTAGTTGCTTTAAATCCACATGTATCTGAAAATAAGATTGTAACACCTCTTTTCTTCTGAATTCCATTTGCCTGGGAAATTGTCTTCCAACCCTTGACTCGGAGCTTTAATTTGTCTTTTGAAGCCAGGTGTGTTTCTTGCAGACAGCAAATGAATGGCTTGTGTTTTTTAATCCAGTCAGCCAATCTACGTCTCTTCAGTGGGGAATTTAAGCCATTAACATTTATTGAGATAATTGATAAGTGTGGTAGTATTCTATTCATCTTATTTTGTGAGAGTCCATTGCTTAGTTTTATCTTTTGCATCAGTGTATAGGTTAGGTTCTGTCCTTTAATTTCTGAGTTTTTACTTTGCTGCTAATCCATTGTGGTGGTCAGTGTGCAGAACAGGTTGAAGTATTTCCTGTAGAGCTGGTCTTGTTGTGGCGAATTTCCTCAATGTTTATATATCAGTAAGTGATTTGATTTGTCCGTCAATTTTTAAGGTTTTAGCTTAGCAGGGTATAGAATTCTGGGCTGAAAATTGTTCTGTTTAAGTAGATTAAAGGTAGATGACCATTGTCTTCTTGCTTGGAAAGTTTCATTAGAGAAGTTTGCGGTCACTCTGATGGATTTGCCCCTGTAGGTCAACTGGTGCTTACTCCTGGCAGCTTGCAGAATCTTTTTTTTTGTCTTGACTTTGGACAGGTTCATCACAATGTGTCTTGGAGAAACTCGGTTAGAGTTGAGGTGACCTGGGGTCTGATATCCCTCTGAAAGCAGAGTGTCAGAATCTTTGGTGATATTTGGGAAATTTTCTTTTATAATATTCTCTAGTATGGCTTCCATTCCTCTGAGGCATTCTTCTTCCCCTCTGGGATTCTTATAACTCATATGTTGGAATGCTTCATAAAGTCCCATAATTCTGACAGTGAACCTTCTGCTTTCTCTCTCTTCTTTTCTGCCTCTTTTACTATCTGAGTTATCTCAAGAACTTTGTCTTCTACCTCTGAAATTCTTTCTTCTGCATGGTCTAACCTGTTGCTATTACTTTCCATTGCATCTTTAAGTTCCCTAATTGACTGTTTCAGTTCCTTCAGCTCTGCTATATCCTTTTTATATTCTTCATATCATTCATCTCTTATTTGATTCTGTTTTTGGATTTCCTTTTGGTTATTTTCCACTTTATTAGCAGTTTCCTTCATTGTTTCCATCATTTCTTTCATTGTTTTCAACATATGTATTCTAAATTCCCTTTCTGTCATTCCTAACATTTCTTCATAGGTGGACTCCTCTGCAGTAGGTACCACATGGTCCCTTGGCGGGGTTGTTCTGGACTGTTTCTTCATGTTGCCTGGAGTTTTCTGCAGATTCTTCCTCATGAGTTATTTCTTTTATCTGTTTCCTTGCCCTAATTTTCCTTTCATTTCCTCTTGCTCTTTAAGTTCTCGTGCCTGTGGACTAAGGATCTGATGAGTTCTTTTGGTACAGGACCAGAAGGATGAGAAGGTTGAAGAGCATGAAAAGGGATGAAAGAAAGGAGAACCAAGTGATAAGAGAAAAAAAATAGAGAAAGGAGTGGGGGTGGTTAAAAGGATTATTGACAAAAAGAAGAGAGGTACAGAAAGAGGGAGACAGAGCAATATAGGTGTACAGTAGGGTACTTTGGCACAACCTTAAATAAAACCCACCTTCTGGGTGTGCCCAGTTTGGTGGTTCCCTTGAGGTCAGCAGCCCTTTGCTAGCCTGATCAGGCACAGTACCCCACCTCCACTAAGTAGAGAGGAAAGACAAAAATGCTATAAATCAAACCAAAACAAGCAAACAGAAAACTTTACGGGATAAAATTGGGTGAAAAACCAAATAATAGTGGTAGAAACACTAGCAAAAATGAAGTTCTCGTTATTGAAAAAGGCAGCAATGGGAAATTATAATTAAACTAGAAAAATTGAGAAAGAAAAAGGATTTGTATGGAAAAGGTGGAAATTAAAAAACAAAGCTACATCAACAACATCAAAATAAAAAAAACAACCAAACCAAAAAAAAAAAAAAAAAAACAAAGCAGTATGTATATGTTTTTGAATATTGTCTGGGCAACACGTGGTCTTCTTGGGTATGAGATGTTACTCACAGTTCTGATACGACTGGAGGCTGCTGATTTCTCAAACCCCAGCAGGTAGACACCCTAAATCTCTCTTCAGCCCACTTAAAAGGCACTTTGAACTTGTAAACTTGCTGAGCAGAAGCTTTCCCAGGAAAGTGCTTGTTGCTGGAATCACTGCTGAAGTGGCTATCCACTTACCCAGTGTGCCAAAACCGGTCTCACTCTGCCCCTGTGGGTTAGGGCTGCAAGGCGGCTCAGACCCCACCCTTAAGGTACTCAGGTGCTAAGTTACCAGCTCCCACCCAGATTCTAGCTCTGCAACCCTGAGGGTGGAGCTTGCCGGGGCAGGTCACTCACAATGACTCCCTGTGGCCCATAGCCAAACACTATTAGCTCCGTCTGGCTCAGCGGCTCAGACTGGGGCCCTAGACAATGGCCAAAGTTCTCCGCACTCCCACTCAGGCTGTCCCCAAGGCAGTTCAACTGAGTGCCAAGTCCAAAGACACCAAAACAGGTCATAGGTAAGGCCTTTCCGGTTTGCAGTCTCACTGCTACTGAACTTACAGTTGCGGGAGGTTTTGGACCGATTGAACACACACAACCACTTGCCATTTTTCCACTGTTTTAGTCCTCTTCGGGTCCAGAAGTCTCTCACTGACTCCCTGTATCCTCACAGGGGTGATGATAGGCAGATCCCACCAGCCAGAGATGCCTGGAGTCCTATCTCCCCAGACTCTTGGTGCCCAGATGCAAGGAAGCTGTTGCTCGGCTGCCATCTTGCTCCAGTCCCCCTTTATTCTTATTTTTAATATTTAGCTTGGATTGGAATTGTGCATGCATTTTCACAGATTAGTAGTCATCAATGATCAGAGCTAAAGTTTTGCTCAAATATCTTGAACTCATAAATCAACCATCCACCAATAAATTTGTATACGCTTTGAAGAGCCTCTGCAAAATGCATCCAATTTTTTCTTCCTCTGTTTTTACTTTACACTTCCATGCCTCCACAGCTGTGTCATTCATAACTAAAATTTCTAAGTCACCAGGAATGTGTGCAGAGATTATGTCAACAATTCCATGGCTCCATTATTTTCAGGAATCTACCTTTAACTTGCAGCAGGTGTACCACATAGTCAACTAGGGCCATCATCTTGGACTGGCAAAGCTGTAGGGTTTTTAAATTTTGTTTTGCTTTGTTTGTTTTTGTTCATTTTTTTTTATGGATGCCATTAACATTATCTGGTAATCTTGAAGGATCAGACTCTACTTTCCACCCCAACCCACTTCTGTCCCCCTGGCAGCAAGCTCCTAGATTTTTGCTGCCATCCTCTGCAGTTCTTGCTGGCTCAGCTAGAGTGGAAAAGGGAAGTCTCAGCAAAGTAACAGCCTTTCCCATTCTGACTTAAAGTACTAGTATTTTAAAAGAATTTATATTTCTCCAATTTTTGATGCTTTGCCATCTTCCAGAACACTGAAGCAATTTTGATATATTGTCAGTCCTACAGCTTTTACATTTTTTTTTTTCTAGAGACAGAGTCTTACTTTATGGCCCTCGGTAGAGTGCCATGGCCTCACACAGCTCACAGCAACCTCCAATTCCTGGGCTTAAGTGATTCTCTTGCCTCAGCCTCCCGAGTAGCTGGGACTACAGGAGCCCGCCACAATGCCGGGCTATTTTTTGGTTGCAGTTTGGCTGGGGCCGGGTTTGAACCCGCCACCCTCAGTATATGTGGCCGGTGCCTTACCAACTGAGCCACAGGTGCCGCCCAGCTTTTACATTTTTGATTATGGTTTATTTTTCCCTGAAGTGTTTAATGCACTCATTGTTATAGCATAAGAGGAGATGCCATCTAAACTGAATTTAAATAAGTATAAAGGCACACTAAAAGGAATTCGGATATGGACTGCCATAATTAATTTTGTGGTTGAGAATTTGGACTCTACACACTTGGCAAGGAAAAACCAAGTTCTTAATAAATATTGAACCTTAATTCCGCGATTTTTATGTTCTCATTTGAAAGCACTCACAATTTTTAAGAAATCCATACATATGATAGTATTGAACAAATATGTGAATATACTCTATATAATGAGAGCCAGGATTGCCTTTAAAAGAGATGAGAATTAGAAATAAGGAAAGGTGAAAAATAAAATGAATGTTGTGAGATTGTTTAATACAAATCCATACTTTTTCATAATTTTAGTTATTTTTATTTATATGATGTAATTTATTTTAAAATAAATTTAGACTCAAAAGTTGAAAAAATATACTAATAAATAATCCAATACATACTTATTCCAGCTTCCTGTAATAGAAGCCACATGTATAAACACAGTATAAGTGTCAAAACCTGAAAATTAACATAGATAACAGTGCTATTAGTTAACTAATGTACAATCCAATGTAGATTTTGCTGTTTTTCCAGTGATATATTTCTTTATTTTAGCTTCCAGAATAAGATACAAGAACCCATGGTGTATTTAATTTATGTCCTTTTATCTAGGATAATTTTTTATATCCTCTATTCTAGGATAATTTTTTAGTTTTTTTTTTCTTTCACAATCTTGAAACTTTTGAATTTTACTGATCAGTTATTTTGGAGAATGATCCTTAATATAATTTGCTTGATGTCTTCTATTGATTTCACTGAATTTTTCATATTTTGCAAGAATGTTACAGATGAGATATATCCTCAGTGCATCATATCAGGAGTTGCATAATGTCATCATACTTTATTAGGGATGATGATGATCAGTAAAATTCTTTTGATGAGGAAGACTATCTAATGTGGATTTGGACAAAATATTTTTGAATTAGATTTAAGACTCCTCATGAGTTGATGCTAAGTTCATCTTGTAGTAATAAATAATGATTATTATAGTGCTAAATATTACAATGATAGTAATATCAAATTAATAACAGCATATTTTATATGTTAGCATTGTTAAAAATGTTTTATCTTGTTTAAATTTTAAATATACTTGTAAGGTGAATACTATCATTGTCACAGTTTCATAGATATGAAAACTGAGCCAGAGGAAAAGAACTTTACTGTCACACTATATACAAGCAGTTAAGCTCTAGCCTAACCTAAATGGTTTGTCCTCAGGGCCTGCCATGATAACATCTAGACTGTTGGTTGGATATTGACTGGCTCTGGAGGAAACTCTAATTCCAAAACAGAAGAAAATTTCATTGAAACCCAGAATTGTAGAAATACACTGCTTCTATGGAACCTGGAGAAAAGTTGGGAAAGCAAAAGAGGTTAAATACTCTGGAGAAAACATCATATTTACAAAGAACTAATGATGGACAATAGATTTAAACCCAAGGCATGAAACTGTAAGTATTTAAGGAGAAAAAAGTTTGAAAAATTCATATTGCCATTGGTCTAGGCAAAGAATTTATGCAGAAGATCCAAAAACAATCACAGTAACAACAAAAATAAACAAATGGGACTTGATCAATGTAAAAGCTTCTGCAAATCACAGCAACAACAAAAATAAATAAATGGGACTTGATCAATGTAAAAGCTTCTGCAAATCCAAGGAAACAATCACTGGAGCAAATAGACAATCTAAAGAATGGGAGAAAATATACGCATGTTATGCATCTGATAAAGGGCTGACAACAAGAATCTACAAAGACCTCACGCAAGAAAGAAAAAACTGCTTAAAAATGGACCAACAACATGAACAGAAACTCTTCAAAAGAAGATAGACTAATGGCCAACAAACAAATGAAAAAGTGCTCAAGATCTCTAATCATCCAGGAAATTCAAATCAAAACCTCTAGGGAGAATAGCTTTCATCGAAAGTCCCAAAACAACAAATTCTGGTGTGGATGCAGAGAGACAGGAGCATGCTTTCACTTGTAGCGGGACCACAGATTAGTACAACCTCTATGGAAAGGAGACTAAGAAAACAGCCAAAGAAGGAAAAGTAGACTTACAATTTGATTTAGCAATCCCACTCTTGAGGGTTTACCCAAAGGAAAGAAGCCATTTTATGAAAAAGACAATTGAACTTGAATTTTTATAGCAGCACAATTCACAATTGCAAAGATGTAAACACAATCCATGAGTGAATTAATATAGTATTATCTATGTATAACGTGAAATACTATTCAACTGTTATGAAATGGTGAACTAATACCTCTTGTACTAACCTGGATGGAATTGGAGACCAGTCTTCTAAGTGAAGTATGGGGAAAAAAAAATGGAAACAAGAAGTGAAGTATGGAAACAAGAATGGAAGAAAAAACCCACCATGTGTATTCACTATTAAATTGTAACTAATCAATAACATTCATATTAGAAATAGTGCATGTATAAAAATGCACATATGGAAATAATACTCATCAGAAATCAAGTGGGGTGGGGAGGAAGGAGTAAATTCACACCTAGTGAGTACAATGCATACTATCTGGATGATGGGCACACTTATAACTTTGATCCAAACTTTACAAAAACAATACATGTAACCAAAACATTTGTATATCTATAATATAAGATAAAAAAATCAATTTTTTTAAAAAAAGAATGGTTTTATATGTTCATGAGTGTGAATGGAGGTTTTCAAAACTGTTAAGGAAAAGAGTCTGGGTGATGGATGTGTTGTGCAGACCCCCCTCGAGTATACATTAGTGCTCCACCCGTACACTATTCCTCTGGCCGCATGGACAGCACTATCTGTCTTCCGGTAAATGATAGCAGTACCCTGAGGGCCCAGAGCCATTGTCCTTCTCCTGTGTCATTGTTGTCATCCTTGCACCCTCACTGTTGGGGATACTTGAGTGTTACTCTGAGTCAGCTTCAGGACCCCATGGAAAGATCACTAAGCAGCAAGTGAAGGTATACTTGGAAGACAAAGCTCTGATCAAGTCTTTATTCCTATCTGATACAATCAAAGACCAAGGTGTGGAAAGAGAAATGGGATCTCAGCCTCCTATTTTATTCTTAAGAGACTTGGGTCAAAAAGAGAGAGAGAGAGAGACAGACAGAGAGAGAGAGAGAGAGACAGACTTGGGTCAAACACAATCTCACTGAATCAAGATGATTGCTGAAATAAGAAAGACACAGGGATTAAATTATTTGGGCAAGGATAAAAACTCCACACTCAGGCTGAGATAACAGTCTTTATTTTCCTGATCACCTGGCCAAAAGTTGACCAGTATACTATTTACCCATCTTTCCATAGGTAGATGTACTTAACTAAAACTGATGGCATAAATGTGAACATTTAGTAATTCATTTAATAATATTGTAAGAGGACATTAAAACAAAATATTATTTGAATAATGAGAGTAAAATTTGCCTCATTTATGGAAGGATGTACATATCCTAGTAAAATCTCTCTAAATTTCATGGTTAATAACACTTATCATCTATTTTCAAGATCATGGATGCTCATGTTAACAAACATGTGGCTGATGAGGGTGGTCAGCACAGTGCTTCTCCTGCAGGATACTGAGCTTATCTCCAGCCTTTGGATTGTATTTGATCTGGGACAAGACAGTGACTGCATAAGGCAAACATTTGCATGGCAAGTAGCAGGACTGAAGAAAATCCCCAAATAAGGCGAAGCAGACAAATGTAAGTGCAGGAATCTACCTCTAACATAGTTGCACCCAATTTTAGTTTATTCTTTCACTTTATTAATTTATAAAGTTTCTGAAATATTTGCTGCATTTAATTTTCAAGAAATTTTTCTATGGAAAAATAGTCATGTTTTTCATAATTTTATTTCTACAATATAAAATCTTTTTCAAATATAACTTTGCATTACATACAAATGAAGCTGGGCATGTTTACAGCATAGGACTTTTTCTGAATGGAAAAGAAATATCTTTCATTAAAGTAAATGCCATTTAAAATGCAGCCACTTAAAAATATTGTAGATTGCCTGTTAATTTATTGAAATGAAGGCTGTCATTCATGGTGCCTGACATGTGTTTGCTACTTGGCACATGTAACATGCTCACAGGGATCAGCGTTGAAGCTGCCCTGGCATCTGGACAAACTTTGAGTAGCGAAAATTTTCCTATGAAGGACAATGTATACTACATGCATCTTTAGGTTTTCATGTTTGTTTTGTCAAGACAGGTTTTTTAAATTTGTTTGTCAAATGATTGCTATCATTATTTTAGGCAATTTTCTCATTTTTCTGCTTATCCTATGGCTTAATAGCATTTTCCTGCAATGATCTCAGACTTCTTAGTAATAAGTGAAAGCTCATTGAAGCCTATACTGACACCATCTTATACCTGAAAAGTTTTGAGAGTTGGGGTAATAGTGACCTTACTTGGCATGACCATCATTTCTGGAAGCACATGTGCCCAAATCCCTTTCCCCTCTATGGTTTTTTTGTAGAATTACTCGATGAAGGGCCCTCCCTTCATATGTTAAAGTCAAAAGATGATTCCATATGCATTAACAACTGCAGGCTGACACTTGGACAAATATGAGGAATGGGTGCTCCTCTGGGGAGGAGCTGTGCCAGCTGAAAGCAGCAGTATAACCCCTCTTGGGTTTCCCAGACTGGTTTGAGGACCAAGTGGTTAGGGAACCCACACTTCAGTGGCAGATAGACTCTGGCTACTGGCAAACCATCAAAATTCTCCTGTGTCTGGCACCAGCATCCCTGACAACCCTACATGCAGGTTTCTATTTCTGATTTTAGTTTGCTGTATTAAAACAATTCTTGTTTGGAATCTTTAAGTGCTTCTATTTTGATGTATGAATCCCGACTGATACCATAAAACATTCGCCAGGTATCATAATTGCTGTCTTTTATTAAATCAAGGGAGACATTGCCATATGTGCACTGCTGAGGCTGCAGAGCAAAAAAGAATTAGAATGCAGAGGAGCCTCCTAGCTCATTCTATACACAGCAGAATACAGTATTTTTATACAAGTTCTCTTCTGAATGACCATTCTCTTTCACATCATCTCCAGATGAAAGATATAGGAATAATCAATTTTGGATGGTCACCTATGCCCTTCTGGGTGACTAGGAATGTGACCTGAGGCCTAAGGTGCATCTGGATGGGAACGTCACTAACCCTTGAGTCACTCAAGCTCTGGAGCCCTGCTTGATGCAGGACTTCCCCCTGAGCTGGCAGTGGCATCAGGACACAGCCTGAGGACCACTCAGGGACTATCAAGGCTGTGAGTCTTTCCAAGACACACATGTGAGTTTCCAACAGGGCTTATAGCTCAAGCCCAACAACACCAGCCTCCCCACCCTAACAAACGTGAGCAGCAGAGCTGGGTGTTGTATTAATGACTGACTCTACTTCCTGTCCTTCCTGGGCCCTGTTACTACTGCTGCCCTAATCCTACTATTCTTATTTCTGCACAGCAAAATATTTCCTTATATTATTTCACATTTTCTAAATTCTGTTGAATATAGCATACATTGTATGTCCTCTAATTCTTTCACACTTGGTCATTTATTTTTACAATCCAGATTTAGAATTCAGAAATCTCACATTTTACTTCATTTTACTTCATGACTTAGTCTGATCAAAGATTTTGACACATGACTTTTGATTTTAAATAGATTTAAAATAGTTAAAATCCAGTAATTGGACAGTTTTACTTGGGTTCTCCCAGAAACAATGTAAACTGCTGTGTCTGTCCCTTATTACAGAGACTTGTTTTAAAACCTGGGGTGTTGAGTGTGAAGGTGTTGAGAGATGAAGGAATAGATCCACTACCACTAACCCAATCCAGCTTCATGTGCACCAGTAGCTATTTAACCAAAATGAAATGGAAAATATATATTAATTTTAGATTGCTATGAGTCAGGTTCAAGGGCAAAGCTGTTATGCTGACTTGATTTAATTGAAAAGTAAATGCAGTCCAGGTGGGGAAGATTAGAATGAGCTTTCATTCACTTTCTCTTCAGTCCTGTCTGGTTTTCAGGGGGCACTTTGACCCCCTCTATTCTCCTTGAGGTTCCCCCAGGCCAGCCTGGCCCAGCTGACAAATCCTGTGTGTGCTGTTTGAGATGAAGCTGGGGCTTCATGGTCCAGAGCAATCATTGTAGCCTGTGACCCTGAGTTCCTCACAACTCATGCTATGGTGCCTGCTCACCAAACAACACTGGTGGGCAGCTGGGCTACCCAGCAGGGAGGTTTGTGTTTGGGGCTGTATCACTGTGTGAGGATATTCTAGAGCTTGAAAGCAGTAATAAATCCCAGCATCCTCAACCTGCATCCTGCTGATCTTCAAAGTGAAATCTGTCCCTGACCCACTGCCACTGAACCGGTCTGGGACTCCAGAGCCCCGGTTGGAAACCAAATAGATTAGGCGCTGTGGAGACTGGCCCGGCTTCTGCAGGAACCAATACAAATAGGTGTTTCCATCACTGTGCAGGAGGCTCTTACTAGACCTGCAGGAGATGGAGACTGTCTCTCCAGGGGAGACAGACAGCGAGAGTGGAGTCTGGGTCATCACAATATCCCCACTGGATCCTGAAAGAGGGAGAAAGAACTGCAAGGTTATGTACAAACATTCATAGACTTTTTTCATTCTTTATTCTAGGCTAAATGATTTTTCATGTATGTGATTTTTGTCTCAGGCCCTCAAAATACTCAATTTGAAAAAGAACAGAGATTTTTAAGCTGTGAGAGAACCTCTAGAAGTTCCCCATATCTTCCCCTCTGTCTGAGTCAGAGTTTTCACCAGAGTTTTCATAGCTCCTTCTAGAATTTTCCTTATTCTCTCAGATCTGAACCTCACCCTCTGCATCCTGGAGGACAAGATGTGCACATCTAACATGTACGCAGTGGGCCCCCGAGGTCCCCCTGCCACCCCATCCTCCTTCCTCATCTCCTTCTGTCCTTACCAGGGACCCAGAGCATTAGCAGCCCCAGGAGCTGAGCAGGGAGCCTCATTGTGAGAAGTTGGACTGAGGAGTCCTGATCAGTCAAGGCAAGGTCCGAGCTGAGCTTTTATCTCAGACACAAAAGGGAAGGGAAGGTCCTCCCTAGGGGACAGTATGCAAATCCCCTGGTGGGTGCAGTGGTGTGGGAAGAAATAACATGAAGACTCTCTTACGAGCAAAGTGCTGGGAAATATTGTCTGCATTTGGAGGGAAACTAATAGAGAAAAAAATCTACTTTGCCTCAGTAGGAGAAAGGACTTATTTAATTTTTCCTTCTTTTTTCTACACTTGTTTTTCTGCATTTTGCCATGTACATTATAACTTCTGAATTGAAGAGTTTCCATTTGTTATTGTATTTTGGCATTTTAACTGTAATGTGTGTAATTATGAATGTATTGTTTCACTGGAATGTGCTTTATTGAGCTTCTTTGATCCATGCGTTCTGTAACGTTTGAAAAGTTTTTGTTAAAAATATTTTCCACATATTTTTCTCAGCTCTTTTCTCTCTCAGGTCTCCTTGTGACTTCTGTATACATTTGCCTCTAAAACTCTGAGGACCTATTAATTTGCTTTAATCTTTTTTCTTTAGACAATTTATAATGATCTATTGTTCAGGTCACTGCTTCTTCTGCCATAGGCAATAGTTTTTATGTCTATCTAGTGAATTCCTCAATTGGGTTTTTGAACCTTTCATTTCTAGAATTCTTATTTGTTCTTTTTTCATAACTTCTACTTTTGTACTTAAAATCCCTGTTTATTGAATAATTTTCTTCTTATTTGCCTTTTTTAGTCTTTGATTCTATATCAAAGATTAACAACAATTCTTTGACATCTATAAAATCATTGTTTTGAATTCTGTTTCTCATTTGCTACTCAACTACTGATGTCTCTTCTTTTGTGTTATCCTTATTTTTACTTTATAGGTTGAATTTCTGGGATCTGTCTCTCTGTCTGCACTGTTTAATAGTAATCAATGATTTAGGAGGCTTTGCTAAACATCAGAAGCTCATAATGCTTCTACAAATTCACCTGCATGTGATTTCACAAGTTCACGAAGACTATAACACTTCTTACCTCCTTCTGTGTTTACCACTCATCCTTCTTGGATCTCTGTCAATCCTAATACGTATGCAGAGATTATCTCAGCAATTCTGTGATTCCACCATTTTCAGGAATCTACATTAGCTTTCAGCTGATCTATCATTTGTCTCAACATGGGCCATCACTTTGGACTAGCAAAGCTGTGGGCTTTCTCTATTCCTTTCCTATATACTTCACCACATTTAGCTGAAAACATGAAAGATCTTGGTCCACTCCCTACAGGAACTCAAGTGGACCCCTTGGCAGCCAGCTGCTCATTTTAGTGTCATTCTCGTGTTGATACTACTGCAGTTTTTCAGTTCTTACTCACTGTCCTTTCATGAAAGGGAACAGCCCCAGGAAAAAGGCCACAAACTTTTCCAATTTTTACCCAAATTTCCAGTACTTATTGAAAAATTAAAATTTCTCAATTTTCTCTATGTTTTTGGTTATTTTCAGAGCCCTGAAATGTTGTTTTATGTATAAATTTTCATTTGTACTTAAATTATTTTTATTTCAGCAGAGAGAATGCTAAAATTTTTTTTAAGACATCATAACCAGAAGTGCCTTCAAAAGTGAATTTTATTAAAATAATGCCACAGTGAAAGGGAATGGGGCTGTGGATTAGCATAAAAAGCTTTTGAATAGAAAACACAGTGTCCACACCCTTGAGTTGAAGAGAAACTGAGCTCAAAACAAGTCCTCAACTCTAATCTCTTGCTTATTGCTAGGTAGCAATTTCAAAACATCTATATCCTGTCTAAGATTAAGCAAATATGTGAATATAGAATAGATAATCAGATGAAATACAGGATGATACCTGAGGAATTCCTCATTAAAGACTACCTCATGGTCTGTGCAGGACATTATGGCATTCACTCATAGTCCCAGCTACACAGGAGGACTAGTTAAGCCCAGAAATCAGATGGCAGCTTGAGAAACACAGCAAGGCTGCACCTCTATAAAAATAACTATAATTAAAGAACACATACTTTTTTCTTACACTTAATTATTCTTATTTGTATATTTCATTTAATTTTAAAATAATTTTAGTCTTACAAAAAGTTTCAACGATAACAAAGTTTTTCCAATATAATTTCACCTTTCCTTAACAATAAACATCTTGCATCTTATATAACCACAGTACAATGATAAAAACCATAAAACTAACATACACATAGTGGTATTAAATACAGATATGGATTTCACTGATTTTTTTCCCACTGATGCCTTTTTTAAGTTACAGAATGAAATTACAGTATCCAGCATTGCATTTAATTGTCATGTCTGCTTCAACTTGTCCTATTACTAGTGATGGTGAAGAAATATGACCAATGAAATTCTTTCCAGAAGGAAGTCTTGGGTAAAAAGAACCCAGACAGATGATTCTACCACTCTTCCTATCTGGTTGTATTCCCACTTTATTAGGAATCATCAATTCCTATCTGACTTATAATTACATTTCTATCTCCCCATAATTTTATTCTTTAAACATTAGACCCCTGATCAAAATTATTGAAGAAATAAATCATGTTTATTCCTAAATGACAAATGATTCTGTGATGTTCACTTACATATAAATACTGATATCCTGGAGAAAGAAGAGAAATTGGATTATTAAAATGTGGAAGCTCACTCAATCCATATCAGAGCCAAGGTGGCTGACTAGAGACACAGATTTTCAGACTGTCCAAGCTGAGGGACAAAAGATCAGATTGAGGACATCACAAAATAATTATAGCTGGGATGTTGTTCATAGGGAGAGACAAACTATAATAATTATAGAAGAAAATGTTAGAGAAACACTGATAAGTATCAGTGTAGGCAAAGAATAATGAAGCTTCCAAAGCCGATCACAGCAATATCAATAAATTTAAAAGTTTGATTGAATTAAAAAATTCTTTACAGCCAAAGAAATAATCAATAGAGTGAATAGACAATCTATAGAATGAGAGAAAATATTTTCACATATCCAATAAAGAGTTGATATCCAGAATCCATAAAGAACTCAAACAAATCAACAAGAAAATATCAAACTACCTCATAGGTAAACAGGCAAAGAAGATGGACCAATGGCCAATAACCATACAAAAAAATGTCCATCCTCTCTAATAATCAGGGAAATAAGAATAGCATTTATAATAAAATCTTAAAACAACAGTTTCTGGCATGGATTCAGAAAGAAAGGAACACTTACACATTGCTGGGAGGATTGCAAACTCGTACAATCCCTATGGAAATTAGTATGATGATAGCTCAAGGAGCTAAAAGCAGACATATAATTTCATCTAGAAATACTACTATTAGGTGTTTATCCAAGGGGAGAAAAAAGTATTTCATGAAATAAAAAAACACATGAATTCAAATGTTTTGTATAGCACAATTCACAATTAACAAAGATGTGGTAACAACCCAAGCACACACCAGTACATGAATGGATTAATAAAATGTAGTTTATATATGCAATTAAATACTACTCAGCCACAAGAAAATGGTGAAGTAATACCTTTTCTGACAACTTGGATGTAGTTGGAGAACTTTCTTCTAAGTGAAGCATCACAAGAATGTAATGTTATCACATGTATTCACTATTATATTGGAACTAATTGATTGATACCAATGCATACATATGATAGGAAACCAACCAGGTGGGAGGGGGAAAGAGGGATGAGTAAACTCATACCTGATGGGTACAATGAATGCTATGTGGGTGATGGGCACACTATAACTTTGACTCAAATTGCACAAAAGCAAAGCATGTCAGCAAAAGAATTTTATACCCATAATATTCTGAAATTTAAAAAAATGGAAGTGAAACGTAAAGAATTGTTGAACATATGTTGATTAGTTGGATGTAAGCCCTCCAATTTGTACAAAAAAATCACACAAAATTGAATCCCACAAAGGCATAAATGTATTCATGATCTATGCATATATGACTTAATATATGGAAAGGAAAAAGGAAATATCTGTACACTACTTAATGAACAATGGATTAATAAATGGTATGTATATGAACTCAAAAAACTCAATACCAAAATTATAAATAATCCAGTGAAACATGGGCAAAAGATCTGAATACACATTTCATAAAAGAAAATATGTAAATGGTCAATAGTCATATGAAAGAACGCTCAATAACAATAATCATCAGGGAAATGCAAATCAAAACCACAATGAGGTATCATCTCACCCCAGTTTAAATAGACATCATCAAAAAGACAAAAATAATAAATGCTGGTAAGGATACAGAGAAAGGGGAACACATGTAGCTTGTTGGGAATGTAAAATATTACAGCTAATATCGAAGTTTCTCAAGAAACTAAAAATAAAACTACCATATGATTCAACAATCCCACATCTGGGTATATATCCAAAAGAAAGGAAATTAGTATATGTCAAAGATATCTGCACTTCCATGTTTATTGCAGCACTATTCCAAGGTATGGGATCAACCTAAATGTCTATAAAGGGATGAACTGATAAGAAAAAAATGTGAGATACACACACACACACATAGTATTCCACCATACAAAAAAATATAAAATTGTGTCATTTGTACCAACATGAGTGAAACTGAAGGTTATTATATTCAGTGAGATAAGCCAGGCACAGAAAGACAAATGTCACATGTTCTCACTAACATGTAGCAGCTAAAAAAATTGATCTGGTGAACAAAGTGAATGGAATGGTGGCTACCAGAGGCTGGGAAGGGTAGTAGTGGAGGGGATAGGGTTGGGTTGGTTCATGGATACAAAAGTAAAGTTAGATAGAAGAAATAGATCTAGTGTTTGTAGTATAATAGGACAAATACAGTTACGAATAGTTCATTATGTATTTCAGATTAACTAGAAAAATCATTTTGGAATGTTTCCAAGACGAAATTATTATAAATGCTTGATCATCACACATTCTATGCATGTATCAAACTATCAGATGTACTACATAAATTTCTAGTACATCTACATTTTAATCCATAAAAATTAAAAAATAAAAACAGAAGCATTCACCAATGGACAGCTTTTAATAGTCAAATATTTGGATAGAACAATTGAATTCTCTACCATTTAACATGTAACAGAAATTAAATGTGAAGTTAGAACAAACACTGGCCTTCTTCTAACTGAGAAGATTAAAATACTATTGCTGTCTATTACAATTCTCACAGTAAAGATGAAGTGTTGAGAACACAAAATGCTGGGCCTTCAATTGAAAAATAAGGGGCTAGGGGAATGGATCAAGATGGCGGCCAAGTAACAGCTTCCTTGCATCTGGGCACCGTGAGTCTGGGGAGATAAGACTCCAGGCATCTCTGGCTGGTGGGATCTGCCTATAATCATCCCTTTGAGGATGCAGGGATCAGCTAGAGACTTCTGGACCCCAAGAGGAAGACAAAAACAGTGGAAAACTGGCAAGTATTGTGTGTGTTCAATCAGTCTAATCCTGCTGACAGCTGTAAGTGCAGTAGCAGCCAGTCTGCAAACCAGAAAGGCCTTACCTGTGAACTGTTTGGTGTTTTTGGACTCGGCACTCAGTTGAACTGCCTTGGGGAGAGCTTGAGTGGGTGTGCGGAGAACTCTGGGCGTTGTCTGGGATCCCACACTGAGCCGCTGAGCCGCACATAGCTAATAGTGTTTGGCTGAGGGCTGCAGGGAGCCATTCTGAGAAAACTGCCCCAACAAGGTCCGCCCTAGGGGTTGCAGAGCAAGGATGGGTGTGACCTAGTAACCTAGTGACTGAGCAACCTAAAGGTGGGGTCTGAGCCGCCTTACAGCCCTAACCCTCAGGGGCAGAGTGAGACTGGTTTTGGCACACTGGGTAAGTGGATAGCCACTTCAGCGGTCATTCCAGCAACAAACACTTTCCTGGGAAAGCTTCTGCTTAGCAAGCCTAGAAGCTTAAAGTGCCTTTTAAGAGGGCTGAAGAGAGACTTAGGGTGTCTACCCTATTGGGTTTGAGAAATCAGCAGAGGCCTCCAGTTGTATCAACATTGTAATTAACATCTCATACCCCAGAAGACCACCTGTTGCCCAGACAATATTCAACAAGATATATATATTGCTTTGTTTTTGGTTGTTTTTTTATTGTTTTTTGTTTTGTTTTATTTTGTTTGTTAAGAACAAAACCTTAAACCTTTTTTGTTTATTTTGAAGTTGCTGTTGTTGTTTTGTTTTTTAATTTCAACATTTTCCGTACAGATTTTTTCTTTTATTGCTCCAGTTTTCTAGTATAAGTACAATTTCCCATTGCTGCCTTTCCCAACAACTAGAACTTCATTTTTGCTAGTGTTTCTACCCCTATTCTTTGGTTTTTCACCCAATTTTATCCCATAAAGTTTTCCGTTTGCTTGTTTTGGTTTGATTTATAGCATTTTTGTCTTTCCTCTCTACTTGGTGGAGGTGGGGTACTGTGTCTAATCAGGTTAGCAAAGAGTTGCTGACCTGAAGGGAACCACACAACTGGGCACCCCCAGAGGTTGGGATTTTTTAAGGTTGTGTCAAAGTACCCTACTATACACCTATATTGCTCTGTCTCCCTCTTTCTGTGCCTCTCTTCTTTTTGTCAATATTCCTTTTACCCACCCACTCTCCTTTCTCTATTTTGTTTCTTTCTTTTTTTTTTTTATTTATTTAAGAGTCTTTATTTTATTTCTAAAGGAGAACAGAGTTGGACTCTGAATGAGTTTCAGAGTGTCTCAGGAACTGGCGGTCTATCTCAGAACAGCAGCAAGGGGAGCTAAAAAACAAAAAATGCTAAAATTTCTGGGTCCAAAATGTCCCCTGGGGAAAGTGGCCATGGCAAAGCAGGCACCTCTTTCTCTATTTTCTTTCCTTTTTTTCCTTCTTTCTTTCATCCTTTCTTGCTTTTCAACCTTCTCATGCTTCTGGTCCTATGCCAAAAGGACTCATGGAAACCTTAGTCCACAGGCACAGGAACTAAAAGAACAAGAGGAAGTGAAAGGAAAATTGGGGCAAGGAAACAGATAAAAGAAATCACTCATGAGGAAGAATCAGCAGAAAACTCCAGGCAACATGAAGAACCAGCCCAGAACAACCCCTCCGAGGGACCATGACGTAGCTACTGCAGAGGATTCCACCAATAAAGAAATGTTAGGAATGACAAAAAGGGAATTTAGAATACACATGATGAAAACAATGAAGGAAACTGCTAATAAAGTGGAAAATAAACAAAAGGAAATCCAAAAACAGAATCAAATAAGAGATGAATGATATGAAGAATATAGAAAGGATATAGCAGAGCTGAAGGAACTGAAGCAGTCAATAGAGAACTTAAAGATGAAATGGAAAGTATCATTAACAGGTTAGACCATGCAGAAGAAAGAATTTCAGAGGTAGAAGACAAAGTTTTTGAGATAACTCAGATAGTAAAAGAGGCAGAAAAGAAGAGAGAGAAAGCAGAATGTTCACTGTCAGAATTATGGGACTTTATGAAGCATTCCAACATACGAGTTATAGGAATTCCAGAAGGGGAAGAAGAATGCCCCAGAGGAATGGAAGCCATACTAGAGAATATTATAAAAGAAAATTTCCCAAATATCACTAAAGATTCTGACACTGCTTTCAGAGGGATATTGGACCCCAGGTTGCCTCAACTCTAACCAGGCTTCTCCAAGACACATTGTGATGAAACTGTCCAAAGTCAAGACAAAAGAAAAGATTCTTCAAGCTGCCAGAAGTGAGCACCAGTTGACCTACAGGGGCAAATCCATCAGAGTGACCGCAGACTTCTCTAATGAAACTTTCCAAGCAAGAAGACAATGGTCATCTACCTTTAATCTACTTAAACAGAACAATTTCTAGCCCAGAATTTTGTACCCTGCTAAACTAAGCTTTAAAATTGATGGAGAAATCAAATCATTTATGGATATACAAACATTGAGGAAATTCGCCATATCAAGACCAGCTATACAGGAAATACTTCAACCTGTTCTACACACTGACCATCATAATGGATCAGCAGCAAAGTAAAAACTCAGAAATTAAAGGACAAAACCTAACCTCCACACTGATGCAAAGGATAAAACTAAGCAATGGACTCTGGCAAAATAAGATGAATAGAATACTACCACACTTATCAATTATCTCAATAAATGTTAATGGCTTGAATTCCCCACTGAAGAGACATAGTTTGGCTGACTGGATTAAAAAACACAAGCCATCCATCTTCTGTCTACAAGAAACACACCTGGCTTCAGAAGACAAATTAAAGCTCCGAGTCAAGGGTTGGAAGACAATTTTTCAGGCAAATGGAATTCAGAAGAAAAGAGGAGTTGCAACCTTATTTTCAGATACATGTGGATTTAAAGCAACTAAAGTCAAAAAAGACAAAGATGGTCACTTTATATTGGTCAAGGGAAAAATACAACAAGAAGATGTTTCAATTCTAAATATTTATGTACTCAATTTAAATGCTCCCAGATTCTTGAAACAGACCTTACTCAGTCTGAGCAATGTGATATCTGATAATACCATAATAACAGGGGACTTTAACACTCCTCTTACAGAGCTGAACAGATCCTCTAAACAGAAATTAAACAAAGATGTAAGAGATTTAAATGAGACCCTAGAACAACTGTGCTTGATAGACGCATATAGAACCCTCCATCCCAAAGATAAGGAATACACATTCTTCTCATCACCCCATGGAACATTCTCCAAAATTGATCATATCCTGGGATATAAAACAAATACCAACAGAAGCAAAAGAATTGAAATCATACCTTGTATCTTCTCAGACCATAAGGCACTACGGATGGAACTCAACTCTAACAAAAACGTTCAACCCCACACAAAGACATGGAAATTAAACATTCTTCTGTTGAATAACACATGGGTGCAGGAAGAAATAAAACAGGAAATCATTAACTTCCTTGAGCATAACAACAATGAAGACACAAGCTACCAAAACCTGTGGGATACTGCAAAAGTGGTTTTGAGAGGAAAATTTATCGCTTTAGAGGCTTACATTCAAAAAACAGAAAGAGGGCGCATTAACAAACTCACAAGCCAACTTATGGAGTTGGAAAAAGGAGAACAATCTAAGCCTAAACTCAGTAGAAGAAAAGAAATATACAAAATCAAATCAGAGATCAATGAAATTGAAAACAAAAGAATCATTCAGAAAATTAATGAAATAAGGAGTTGGTTTTTTGAAAAAATTAATAAAAGAGATAAACCATTGGCCAGACTAACTAGAAATAGAAAAGTAAAATCTCTAATAACCTCAATCAGAAACGATAAAGGGGAAATAACAACTGATCCCACAGAGATACAAGAGATCATCTCTGAATACTACCAGAAACTCTATGCCCAGAAATTTGACAATGTGAAGGAAATGGATCAATATTTGGAATCACACCCTCTCCCTAGACTTAGCCAGGAAGAAATAGACCTCCTGAACAGACCAATTTCAAGCACTGAGATCAAAGAAACAATAAAAAATCTTCCAACCAAAAAATGCCCTGGTCCAGATGGCTTCACACCAGAATTCTATCTAACTTTCAAGGAAGAGCTTATTTTTGTATTTCAGAAATTATTCCAAAAAATCGAGGAAGAAGGAATCTTCCCCAACACATTCTATGAAGCAAACATCACCCTGATACCAAAACCAGGAAAAGACCCAAACAAAAAGGAGAATTTCAGACCAATCTCTCTCATGAATATAGATGCAAAAATTCTCAACAAAATCCTAGACCATAGATTACAGCTTATCATCAAAAAAGTCATACATCATGATTGTCCCAGGGATGCAAGGCTGGGTTAACATACTCAAGTCCATAAACATCCACCATATTAACAGAGGCAAAAATAAAGATCATATGATCCTCTCAATAGATGCAGAAAAAGCATTTGATAAAGTCTAGCATCCTTTTCTAATTAGAACACTGAAGAGTATAGGCATAGGTGGCACATTTCTAAAACTAATTGAAGCTATCTATGACAAACTCACAGCTAATATTTTATTAAATGGAGTAAAACTGAGAGCTTTTCTTCTTAGAACTGGAACCAGACAAGGTTGTCCTCTGTCACCTTTACTTTTCAACATAGTGCTGGAAGTTCTAGCCAATACAATTAGGCAAGACAAGGAAATAAAGGGAAGCCAAATGGGAGCAGAGGAGGTCAAACTCTCCCTCTTTGCTGATGACATGATCTTATACTTAGAGAATCCAAAGATTCAACCACAAGACTCCTAGAAGTCATCAAAAAATACAGTAATGTTTCAGGATATAAAATCAATGTCCACAAGTCAGTAGCCTTTGTATATGCCAATAACAGTCAAGATGAGAAGCTAATTAAGGACACAACTCCCTTCACCATAGTTTCAAAGAAAATGAAATACCTAGGAATATACCTAACGAAGGAGGTGAAGGACCTCTATAAAGAAAACTATGAAATCCTCAGAAAGGAAATAGCAGAGGTTATTAACAAATGGAAGAACACACCATGCTCATGAATCAACATTGTTAAAACGTCTATACTTCCCAAAGCAATCTACCTATTCAATGCCATTCCTATCAAAATACCAACATTGTACTTTCAAGATTTGGAAAAAATGATTCTGTGTTTTGTATGGAACCATAAAAAAACCCGTATAGCTAAGGCAGTTCTTAGTAATAAAAATAAAGCTGGGGGCATCAGCATACCAGATTTTAGGCTGTACTAGAAAGCCATAATGGTCAAGACAGCATGGTACTGGCACAAAGATAGAGACATAGACACTTGGACTCAAATAGAAAACCAAGAAATGAAACCAACATCTTACAACAACCTAATCTTTGATAAACCAAACAAGAACATACCTTGGGGGAAAGACTCCCTATTCAATAAATGGTGTTGGGAGAACTGGATATCCAAATGTAAAAGACTGAAACTGGACCCACACCTTTCCCCAGTCACAAAAATTGATTCAAGATGGATAAAGGACTTAAATTTAAGGCATGAAACAATAAAAATCCTCAAAGAAAGCATAGGAAAAACACTGGAAGATATTGGCCTGGGGAAAGACTTCATGAAGAAGACTGCCATGGCAATTGCGACAACAACAAAAATAAACAAATGGGACTTCATTAAACTGAAAAGCTTCTGTACAGCCAAGGAGACAACAACCAAAGCAAATAGGTAACCTACACAATGGGAAAGGATATTTGCATATTTTGAATCAGACAAAAGCTTGATAACTAGGATCTATAGAGAACTCAAATTAATCCACATGAAAAAAGCCAACAATCCCATATATCAATGGGCAAGAGACGTGAATAGAACCTTCTCTAAAGAAGACAGACGAATGGCTAACAAACATATGAAAAAATGTTCATCATCCCTATCTATTAGAGAAATGCAAATCAAAACAACCCTGAGATACCATCTAACCCCAGTGAGAATGGCCCACATCACAAAATCGCAAAACTGTAGATGCTGGCGTGGATGTGGAGAGAAGGGAACACTTTTACACTGCTGGTGGGACTGAGAACTAGTACAACCTTTCTGGAACGAAGTATGGAGAAACCTCAAAGCACTCAAGCTAGACCTCCCATTTGATCCTGCAAATCCATTACTGGGCATCTACCCAGAAGGAAAAAAATCCTTTTATCATAAGGACACTTGTACTAGACTGTTTATTGCAGCTGAATTTACAATCACCAAAATGTGGAAACAGCCTAATGCCCACCAACCCAGGAATGGATTAACAAGCTGTGGTGTATGTATACCATGGAATATTATTCAGCTATTAAAAAAATGGAGATTTTACATCCTTCGTATTAACCTGGATGAAATTGGAAGACATTATTCTTAGTAAAGCATCACAAGAATGGAAAAGCACGAATCCTATGTACTCAATTTTGATATGAGGACAATTAATGACAATTAAGGTCGGGGGGGGCAGAAGGAAAAGCAGAGTGAAGGAATGAGGGATGGGGGTGGGGCCTGGGTGTGTGCCGCAGCTTCTGGGGGCAAGACATGATTGCAAGAAGGACTTTACCTAACAAATGCAATCAGTGTAACTTGGCTTATTGTACCCTCAATGAATCCCCAACAATAAAAAAAAAATAATAAATAAATAAAAAAAAATTTAAATTCTGTTAAGCCATACAGCAAGTAAAAAAAAAAAAGAAAAAGAAAAATAAGGGGCTATATTGACATGACACTTACTACAAAAAATATATATACTTTTCAGAGATTTGAATTTGTGATCTGATTAATCAGTGGAATTGTGTCTTTTGATTGTTACAGAAGACAAAATTTAGAACAGTTTAGAAAATTTGGGATATATGTATATATTTTTTCTTTTTTTGTATATTTTTCTAATGCCATATATTCTTATATGTAATATTAAAGAAGAACTAACCAGATTTTGCTGGATATGACTACTCTGATTTGGGACTTTTGGAGAAAAATGCTTAGAAGGAAAGCATTTAGAGAAGTCCAGATGATTTAAAAAAGGAAATTAACTCCAACTTGGAAAACTCTTTAGAGAGAAAATCATTGACTTACTACAAAGGTTAAGTGACAGTGTAAGTGACCACGTCACTCTCTCTCTATGTATGAAGTCACTGACGTTGCTCCTTTGCCTTGTAGCTCCCAAATATAAAAAAGTCCTGAACTTGAAGAAATGTGTTTTCACAGGAATCCCACAAGTAAAAAGATGAACTCGTGACATTGTTAGGAAAGAAGCTGTCAAATTTGGGGAAAATGTGGGATTAGGGATAGCCAGGAAGAGAAAGGCTGAGTTAGAAAGAGGGAGCACATAGACCCCATGGAGAGGATCCTTAAGGCTGGCAGTTCAGAATCAGAACAACTAAATCAGAACAGATAAATCTCTCCTTGGAAACATGACACTCTATGACCCAGTGAAGTCAATGATGAGGCTGTGAGTTGGGCAGTGAAGTCAGGGCAAGGCAGCCTGTGCTCCTGGTGCGTTGGAGGATGGGAGGCCATTCCTTCAGGGCCAGTGATGCTGGGAGCCCCAGGGCAGAGACTCAGTATGGAGCCTTCTGTAAGCCTCCTCAGAGATGCTATCTGGACACTGGTGATCTACTAAGAGGAACCGCTGGACTTGGGGCCCTCCATCCACTTTCAAGGGTGCCCCACCATTTCTACCTCGCTTCAGCCTGGTTTTTCTCTGAGAGGACCAGCTGCTCTGACATTGATTCCCCAGAGGAAGCAGCTACGCTGCTGAGCAGAAGGGCCGACCCCACGGGGGAGGTTTGTGTTTAGGGTTGTCACACGGTGTAGGATCCCAGTGAGTGTGCTGCTCGCAGAAGTAGTGTGCAGCATCTCCAGGCTCCACACCTGTGATTGTCAGGGAGAAATATGTCCTGGAACCACTGCCACTGAACCGGGCGGGGACCCCAGGGACCCTGTTGGACACCATGGAGATCAGTAGTTGAGGTGACTGGTGTGGTTTCTGCTGGAACCAGTTTAAGTAGGTGTTTCCATTGCTATGAATGAGACTCTGGCTGGCCTTGCAGGAGATGGTGACACTCTCTCCCACAGCCACGGACACGAGGGATGGAGACTGAGTCAGCACAGTAGCCTCATGGGAAACTGGGAGAAAGAAAAGAAATGGTCTGAACACAAATGCAAAGCAATACTTGTGAAAGAAAAAGCAATTGCTACACCATATCCAGGTATTTTTCACATAAATATGTTTTTGTACAAATTGTGTCCAAAGTATTTTTTAAGCATCTGTGAAACAAAGCTGGGCACACAAACCTTAGTCTTTGTCTCAGTTATCTCACACCCTGGATGGGCATAGCCATCACAGTTCTCATCCTGAAAATTACCTGTTTGTAAATTTGTGAAGAAAAAGTTCCCTACCATGAATGCAGAGAACCAGGGGCCAGAGGATCTGTCCCGGCAAGACCATCCTGAGGAGGGAATCCTTCTGGAAGTGTGTCCTGAGCCTGGATGAGTAGGGTGACCACAGGTTCATTTTATATGTTGGCAGGGCTGTCAGATCAGCCCTGTTAGTCTCTATGCAAAAGACCCCAGTCTGTGAGCCTCAGCTAAAGATTCTTATAACACAGAAAGGGGAAGGAGGAGAGAGAGAGAGAGAGAGGTGAGCTTGAGCAAGAGCCAAAGTAGCAGGTTGTACACAGACACCGGGGATTATCCAACCATGGGCTCAGGCTAGGCACAGTCATAATTTAGGGGTAGATGTCTTGGGACTCCACTGACAGTCTGAAGATTCAAACGTGATCTTAAGAGTTTAATACCAGGATAAAAGGGATTCACAGGTTGGGGGTTTTTATTCTGCATTGAAAGATATCTCTTCTGACCATTTTCTTTCTTGAATGTAGTCACTGATATAAATCTAACAAAATAAACTGCTTTTCATCGTCCTACTAGTCATTGACAGAGACAGACTGTGCCCACAGTTCCTGCACAGCTGAGAAGCGAGTCAACACTAGTATGATCTCTGGAGTCTGGTAGTGGCTGTGAAGCAAATGCAGGTGGGACCTACACGTCTGTAAATCCATGGCCACTGGCTTGGGGAAGACCCGCAGGTGCTGCCCTTTCTCCCACCTGGGTGAGAACACCTTGATCTCTGTCCTGATGCCCTTCAGTGACAAGAGCACACACTCCAGGGATCTGGCCCCACTTCCTTCCTTTATGGAGGGACCTGGTCCCACTCCCTTCTTTTATGGAGGGACCCTCCTGCTCAGAGCTCGTCCTGTGTGGTGTCCTCATTGCAAGTCACTTCCCCAGACTTCCACACACTCTGCTTGTGCTAGCTGGACTGGATTTTCATCAAGGACCAAGTGATTAGGCCCCTGTGGTTCTTCCCTAAGTGTTAATTGTTCTCTGCCAGGGAGTCTACTGAAAAATGGGAAGTGGGAGGATGTGTAAAATTATTAGATGAACAAGTTAAATTATGAAATGGCGCATAAAATGATAGTGATAATAAAAACACTCAGAATCAGTGTGGGTTCTGTCTGGGCTGTTATTTCCAGAGATCCCTCCTGCCACATCACTACTGTGCTTGTGCCCCTTTTGTGGTCAAGTGAGGGGAGACACCCTAAGGGTTTTCCTCTTACTTTACAGTGTCATTTCAGGGTAAGGGGTATTTCTTTTTTGCACATTTTCAACCATGACTTATTGTTTGTTTGTTTATGAAGCATGCAGCAATCATAGGTGGTGTTTATGTACTATCCAAGACCATGGTCATGTTAGATAGTCATAAGCAGTTTTCACTTAGATGTTAATTTAATGGCCTAGGAATTAGAATTCCCCCACTGTGTCTGGTATTCACATGTTGAGCTAATATGTTGTAGCTCAACATTCTCTGGTTAGTAAGGGAGTGACTGCAAAGTCATCTCAGACTTGGTGTCCACTGTGATTCCATTAGTCTGTGCTTCCACCATGCTTTTTTTGGTCCTCTCCCAGTTATGAGGAGACACCCTCTTCTACCTTCTCTTAACAGAGGACATTCTGGATTTTTATGAATGGCTGAGGGATGATTTGTAGAGAGACTTAATTTTTCAAATCTAGTTATTGAGTGCTATGTCTTCAGGTTGGAGCACTGTTTTTGTGCACCGCTCTGCTCCGAGCTCCCTACCAGGCTCTGTAGCCTGCATGGTTCTGAGCTCTACCAGGTTCCCCACGACCTGCCCCTCATTCCTTAGCTTCCTCCCCAGGCCTGGTATTCTCTGCTCTTTCTGTGGTCCTGCAGGTCTCATGTTTTTTAGTCTAAAACAGAGTGAGTGCTGCCTTTTTCACCTGAAGATAATTAATTTATAATTTATTAAACAATAATTCACGCTTAGGGAAATCAGATCACACTCACCTTTGCTCAGGACAGAATATTTTCCTATTGCATATAACAGATTACCTCAGGGCCTGACCAAACTTCCACCTGATCATTTGGGAGAACAAATTTAACTGTCACATTTATAGTTAAACTCATCTATGGAGTTCTTGGTTTGAATTCCTTTATATTTTAAATTTCTATTTGATTACTTTTTACAATTTTTGGCTACTAAAATTCTCAACCATGTCCTCTAATGCAGTAAGCATATGAGGTCTGATTATTGCAACATCTGCACATTCTTCTGGTCTATTTGTTTTGCTTTGTTTCGTTTTTACATTTAAAAGCCACAAAATATACACATCTTTTAGTCTATTTTGAAATATTGTACACGTTTGATGCTGTTTAATTTTTTATTTTATACTTTTAATTATTTACTGTTTGTTGCAGGTACAAAGAAATCAGGTTGATTTTTGTACGTTGGCCTTGAATTTAATTATTTTGTATTTTTCTAATTAATTCCAATAGTTTCTCTGTAGATTACTTGAATTTTCCCTGAATCAATTCTTTCATGTGAATTATGAAGATTTTTTTCTTTTCACTATTTATCCTCTGCTGCTGGGCAGCCTCCCCTTACTCTACTGGACACCACAGGTGCACCTTCTGATGTATCCACTTCTGTGAGTCTGATTCCACACCACTGCCAGAGAAACTGTTTCTGAACCTGGCCATGCAGCCAAGTCTCAAGATAAATCCAGAAATCAGAGTAAGAAACTTGCCAGTGAGTTACTTTGGAAAACTGCAAGATTTCCTAACGGAGGCAGAGATGGTAAACAAGGAAACACCACAGCAGCTGCCTAGGAAGGAAGAAGATGGAAGAAGAAAAATATTAAAGGTCTCATGGAGGGTTTTGTTTCATGTTCAATCACTGTGGTACCATAGGTAATATATACTGTTGCCAGTGATAACATGCAAAATCTTTAGGCTCCAGGCTGCTGATGGTGATAGTGAAATCAGTTCCAGACCCACTGTCACTGGAGTTATCTGGGATGCTAGGGGCCCTGGTGAATGCTCCAAAGAGCAGAAGCCTGGGGCCTGCCTGATTTCTGCTGGTACCAGGCTAAGGACTTCCAACATCTGACTGATTTTCCCCTGGAGACAAAGACAAAGAGGCTACAGATTTTGACATCTCAATATCTCCAGTGGTATCTGAGATAACTGGGTAATCAAGATCATACCCACTGTTTTTGCAGTAGAGCCGAGATTATTGATCTACACTGAGCTTTGATTATTGTGCTTGGTGGGCAGAAGTAATAGGTACCAGGACCCCCAAATAGTGAGAGTTTTCATTGACATGCAGAGCTGTCCTGCATTCTCCTCACCTAGGAGCAGAGTAACAAGCAGAAAAGCTGGCCTGGGCCTTCTATGGTCCAGTCCCAAGTCCTAATTGAGCAGCTTTCCCCCACAGCACTGACGTAGGCACTGCTGTGGGCTCTGGACAGCAGGATGGTTGGAGGCACACACAGAGCACCTGGGGCAGGTGCACTGGGCTATGCTTTTCTATACCTGGAATGGAGAGTAGTAATTGTGAAGGGAAATATATTTGTACACATAAGCAATTTTTATCAACTGTCATCTGCTGTGCAGACCTCAGTTCCATCTACTATCTCACTGAAATATTTCTTAGGTTTATCTCCCCATCACCTCCAATATCACCTCCAATATCTTGGTAATCACCAGTGAGCCTCAGGAATAACTTTGCTCATATGTCAATCCCTCACAGCCTAGTTTGATTAGTGATGTTGACAATTGTACAAGGAAGACTGAAAATACCTAACAACTATTGAAGACATGACAAGAGGGCAATTAAAAGACAATATGTCTCATTTTCATGTTCATAGAGTGGAATACTTTAAGATTTCAGTTTTCTCTAATTTAACATATATATTCAATGCACTCCAACTATTGTCTCCAAATAATGTTTTGAAATTTCGAAAGGTGATTCTAGAATTTCCATAGATAATCAAAGGGCTTAAAATAGCCAAGAATATGTAAAGATTAGAAATTTAATATTATGTCTTTTGATGTAAATTTTTTTCCCTTGCTTTCCCAACCATCTCTACCTAATTCTCTGCCTTTAAAAACACCACATCTAATGGAGAGACTCAAAGACCAGGTGACACACAAATTTTGTTGCAGGCCTGATCTACAAATGTCATTTTTAAATTAATTCAAAGTTTGGGGGCTTTGTGTTGTCAAGAAACAAAGTTTTCAGAAGACCAGAGTTCCTTGCAGGATGTGTAAATGCTGTAAAAAATTCTAAGAAATAGACCCTGCAACTCTGAGTGGACCACAAGGAGTGTAGCTGCTGGGACCTCATAATCTCACAACCTCACTGCACAGCCAGCCTGGGAGGCAGGTTTAGGCTCAGGGGTATAAAACTCGGGGAGTAACTAGATAGTCCTGCTGGGCCACTGTAATCACTTGACACCAGTTATTAGTCTGATCCCCAATGTTAGGGGTTGAGGAGGAATCATGACTCTTGGCACGTTGGATGCTCAGAAGTGCCAGTAGCCATGTGAGCTTCCATAGTTGAAATCCATACTGTTAAGGCCTCCATGGTATTCAGGAGTCTGGCTAAGAGAGCTGGGCAAGGTGCCTAACTTAAGTCTATATGAGATATTATCTTAATTATTAAGGAACTCCTGTTCAATAATAACCCTTAGATGAGTGTTTACTTGGGAAGCACTTATTTTTTTTACTTTGGCTCGTTTTGAGAATTCCAGTCATAGTTTTCCAAACAATCTTGTCTCTCATCTTTCAGTTGTGTTTCTTCTAAGGCCTGATAATCTACCAGAACCTATAGTCTATGAGACTATGTCATTGAATTGCTTATCATTCTTTGCAGAGTGGCCATGAGATGTAAGCCTTGGAGACTTCTCACTGTTGTGATTTCTATTCTTCCAGGGTATTCATGACAATGGGAGGGCGTGACTTCAGTCCAGGATAAACCTCTGACTAATTTCAAGGCATTGCCGTGTCTCTACATTCAGATAATTCAAAAACAGAAGGAGAAACCTAGATTAACCTTGAAAATTATCCTAAGCATATAAAAATAAATGTATATGTAAGTGCATAGTTACAATATATCAAATAACTATAATGTCTATGCACCTATATGTGTATTATAAACACATATGTACATTTCCATAAATGAAGTAAATTCTTCTCTTTGTACTCAAATATTATTCAGTTTTAATTTATAATGTCATTGTGAATGAATTATTAAACATTACATAGAGGCCATATTTTTCTGTTTTATACTTTTTATTTTTATTTATTTTTTTATTGTTTCAGGTAATTTGAAAGTATCAAGAATTAGGTTATAATGTTTGCATTTGTTAAATAAAGTCCCTTATAAGGCCATATTTTAATAAAATACATTTATCTGTATGGTCAGATATTTTATTGGTCAACATTTGCTTATTAATGATTTTAGACAACTCACGTTAGCATGCATTTTCACGTTAACAATTTGACAGATGCAGGCAAGTCTCAGTTGGGTGACTCTATTGCAGACCACTGAGCTTATTTCCATTCTTTTTTTTTTTTTTTTGAGATGATCTCACTATGTCACCCTCAGTAGAGTGCTGTGGCATCACAGCTCACAACAACCTCAAACTCTTTGGCTTAAGCGAGTCTCTTGCCTCAGCCTCACACGTAGCTGGGGTTATAGGTGCCCACCACAATGCCTGGCTAATTTTTTGTTGCATTTGTTATTGTTGACTAGTTAGCCCAGGCCGGGTTTGAATCCGCCAGCCTGGGTATATTTGGCTGGTGCCATAACCACTGTACTATGGGCTCCAAGAGGGAGTTTATTTCCATTCTATGGATTGTCTGATCTGCCAAAGCTGAAGGGCAGTGAGTACTCATAGCAGGACATTCTCACAGTGAGTACAGGGCTGAGCAAAATCCTCACACAAAATTTCACAGACAAATATTTGATCATGCTTTTGACAAATGATGTTGTTTTTCATCTTTTACTGTCATAAAAAATTTTAATTTTTCATTAATTAGAAGGCAAAGATGGGGGTATTTTTTGTAACATGTGACTTTGCATGGAAATTTCTTAAAGGACCACATTGGAGGGGAAAAAACTATTTGCTTCATGTAAATGTCCCATAAAATGTAGTTTCTTCAAAATAGGGACAGAGGAAGTCAAACTATCACTCTTCATTGATGATATGATGTTATACCTAGAAATCTCAAAGATTCAGCCACTACTCCTGAAATTTTATTTTATTTTTATTGTTAAATCATAGCTGTGTACATTAGTGCAATTGCCTGTACCCATTCTAAGATACACCATAGATGTGGCCCCACCATTTACCCTCCCTCCACCCAAACCTCCCCCCTCCCTTCCCCTTCCTTGGCCCTTTCCCCACAGTCTTATGTTATAATTGGGTTATAGTCTTCATGTGAAAGCTATAAATTAGCTTCATAGTAGGGCTGAGTACATTGGATACTTTTTCTTCCATTCCTGAGATACTTTGCTAAGAAGAATATGTTCCAGCTCCATCCATGTAAACATGAAAGAGGTAAAGTCTCCATCTTTCTTTAAGGCTGCATAGTATTCCATGGTATACATGTACCACAATTTGCTAGTCCATTCATGGGTCGATGGGCACTTGGGCTTCTTCTATGACTTAGCAATTATGAATTGGGCTGCAATAAACATTCTGGTACAGATGTCTTTGTTATATTGTGACTTTTGGTCTTCTGGGTATAGACCTAGTGAAGGAATTACAGGATCTAATGGCAGGTCTATTTTTAGGTCTCTAAGTATTCTCCAAACATCCTTCCAGAAGGAACATATTAGTGGGCATTCCCACCAGCAATGTAGAAGTGTGCCCTTTCCTCCACATCCACACCAACATTTCTGGTTTTGGGATTTTGTTATGTGGGCTACTCTTACTGGGGTTAGGTGATATCTCAGAGTAGTTTTGATTTGCATTTCTCTGATGATTAAGGATGATGAGCTTTTTTAAATGTGTTTGTAGATTTTGCATCTGTCTTCTTTAGAGAAGTTTCTCTTCAAGTCCCTTTCCCACCCTGAGATGGGGTCACGTGTTCTTTTCTTGTTAATACGTTTGAGTTTTCTGTGGATTCTGGTTATTAGACCTTTATAGGAGGTATAACCTGCAAATATTTTCTCCCATTCTGAGGGCTGTCTGCTTCCCTTACTCACTATGTTCTTGGCTGTGCAGAAGCTTTTCAGTTTGATCAGGTCCCAGTAGTGTATTTTTGATACTGCTTCAATTGCCTGGGGATTCCTCCTCATAAAACATTCATCCAGGCCAATTCCTTCAAGAGTTTTCCCTGCACTTTCTTCAAGTATTTTTATAGTTTCATGTCTTAAGTTTAAATCTTTTATCCAGTGAGAGTCTATCTTAGTTAATGGTGAAAGGTGTGGGTCCAGTTTCAATCTTCTACAGGTTGCCAGCCAGTTTACCCAGCACCATTTGTTAAATAGGGAATCTTTTCCCCACTGAATGTTTTTAATTGGCTTGTCAAAGATCAAATAACGGTAAGTAGCTGGATCCATCTTTTGGTTCTCTATTCTGTTCCAGACATCTACTTCTCTGCTTTTGTGCCAGTACCATGCTGTTTTGATCACTATGGATTTATAGTACAGTCTCAGGTCTGGTAGCGTGATTCCTCCTGCTTTGTTTTTATTGCTGAGTAATGTTTTGGCTATTCGAGGTTTTTTCTGATTCCATATAAAATGAAGTATTATTTTTTCAAGATCTTTAAAGTATGATAATGGAGCTTTAATAGGAATTGCATTAAAATTATATATTGCTTTGGGCAGTATGGACATTTTAACAATGTTGATTCTTCCCAGCCATGACCATGGTATATTTTTCCATCTGTTAACATCTTCAGCTATTTCTTTTCTTAGACTTTCATAGTTCTCTTTGTAGAGATCTTTCATGTCCTTTGTTAGGTATACTCCCAAATATTTCATCTTCTTTGGCACTACTGTGAAAGGAATAGCGTCCTTGACTGTTTGTTCGGCTTGGTTATTGTTGGTATATATAAAGGCTACAGATTTATGGGTGGTGATTTTGTAGCCTGAGACATTGTTATATTCCTTGATCACTTCTAAAAGTTTTGTAGTAGAATCCCTAGTGTTTTCCAGATATATGATCATATCATCTGCGAAGAGTAAAAGTTTGATCTCTTCTGACCCTATGTGGATACCCTTGATCGCCTTTTCTTCCCTAATTGCAATGGCTAAAACTTCCATTACAATGTTAAAGAGCCATGGAGACAATGGGCAGCCTTGCCTGGTTTCTGATCTAAGTGGAAATGATTTCAATTTAAGTCCCTTCAATACAATATTGGCTGTGGGTTTGCTGTAGATGGCCTCTATTAGTTTAAGAAATGTCCCTTCTATACCAATTTTCTTAAGTGTTCTGATCATAAGGGATGCTGGATATTATCAAAAGCTTTTTCTGCATCAATTGAAAGAACCATATGGTCTTTATTTTTAAGTTTGTTTATGTGTTGAATTACATTTATAGATTTACGTATATTGAACCAGCCTTGAGACACTGGGATAAGTCCGACTTGGTCATGGTGTATAATTTTTTTGATGTGTTGTTGGATTCTGTTTGTTAGGATCTTATTGAGTATTTTAGCATCTATATTCATTAGTGATATTGGTCTATAATTTTCTTTTCTTGTTGGGTCTTTCCCTGGTTTGGGGATCAAGGTGATGTTTGCTTCGTAGAATGTGCTATGTAGTATTCCTTCTTTTTCTATATTTTGGAAGAGGTTTACTAGTGTAGGTACTAGTTCTTCTTTAAATGTTTGGTAGAATTCTGATGTAAAGCCATCTGGTCCTGGGCTTTTCTTTTTAGGAAGATTTTGTATAGTTGATGCTATTTCAGAACTTGATATAGGCCTGTTCAACATTTCCACTTCGTTCTGGCGTGCTTCAGTCTTCGTTGCTGACGTGCTTCCAGGTATTGGTCGATTTCTTTCATATTTTCATATTTGTGAGAGTAGAGTTTCTTGTAGTATTCATTAAGGATTTTTTGAATTTCTGAGGGGCCTGTTGTTATTTCATCATTACCATTTCTGATTGATGAAATTAGAGATTTTACTCTTTTTTTCCTGGTTAGGTTGGCCAAAGGTTTATCTATTTTATTGATCTTTTCAAAAAACCAGCTTTTGGATTTATTAATCTGTTGTATAATTCTTTTGTTTTCAATTTCATTTAATTCTGCTCTGATTTTGGTTATTTCTTTTCTTCTGCTGGGTTTGGGGTTGAAGTGTTCTTCTTTATCCAGTTGCTTGAGATGTTCCATTAAGTTATTGACGCCCTCTCTTTCTGTTTTCTTGAGGAAGGCTTGCAGTGTTATAAATTTCCCTCTTAGGACTGCCTTTGCAGTATCCCAGAGGTTCTGGTAATTCATGTCTTGATTGTTGTTTTGTTCCAAAAATATGGTGATTTCCTTCTTAATCTTGTCTATAACCCATGTATCCTTCATCATAAGGTGATTTAGCTTCCATGTTTTCATATGGGTATGCAGGTTCCTGTTGTTATTGAGTTCAACTTTTATTCCATGATGGTCTGAGAAGATGCAAGGAATAATTTCTATTTGTTTAAATTTGCTGAGGTTAGATTTGTGGCCTAGGATGTGGTTGATTTTGGAATATGTTCCATGGGCTGATGAGAAGAATGTGTATTCAGTTTTTTTGGATGAAATGTTCAGTAGATGTCTGTTAAGTCCAAATGTTGAATGGTTGAGTTTAAATCTAAAATTTCTTTGCTTAGCTTCTTTTTGGAGGATCTATCCAGGACTGCTAAAGGGGTGTTAAAATCTTCAACTACTATGAAGTGGTGGAAATCGAGTTGCTCATGTCTGTTAGAGTTTCTCTATAAATTGAGGTGCATTGTGGTTGGGTGCATAAATATTAATAATTGAGATCTCACCATATTGAGTATTACCTTTAATAAATATGAAGTGTCCATCCTTATCCTTAATTATTTTGGTTGGTTTAAAGCCTATTGTGTCTGTGAACAGGATTGCAACACCTGCTTTCTTCTGCTTTTCATTTGCCTGGAATATAGATGACCATCCCTTCACCTTGAGTCTGTATCTGTCTTTTAATGTAAGATGCGATTCTTGGATGCAGCAGATATCTGGCTTGAGTTTTTGTATCTAATCTGCCAACCTATGCCCCTTTAGAGGACAATTTAAACCATTCACATTAATTGAGAATATTGATAAACCTTTCAAGAGACCGGTGGACATTTTTAATCCTTTTGCAACTGTGGAAGTTGGAATTTGATCAAAAATTTTTTGGGTGGGTTTACTTTTGTGGTGGAGAATTATGCTGGTCTTTATGGACGATGGGTCTAAGAATGTCCTGGAGAGCTGGTTTACTTGTGGCAAATTTCTTCAACATGTGAATGTCGTTGAAGTATTTAATTTCTCCGTCATAAATGGAGCTCAGTTTAGCTGGGTACAGGATCCTGGGAAAGTTATTTTGTTTTAGGAGATTAAAAGTCAATGACCATCCTCTTCTAGCTTGAAAGGTTTCAGCAGAGAGATCTGCAGTTATTCTGATATTCTTCCTCTTGTAGGTAATGGTTTTCTTTCATCTGGCAGCTTTCAGAATTTTTCCTTCATATTAACTTTAGTGAAATTGATTATGATGTGTCTGGGGGATGTCTTATATGGGTTGAGTCGTGCTGGAGTTCTGAAACTGTCTGCTATCTGAATGTTGGAATCTCTTGGCATGTCTGGAAAGTTCTCCTTCATAATCTCATGGAGAAGAGACTCTGTGCCTTGTGAAGCCACTTGGTCACTTTCGGGGATCCCTATAAGACGAATATTGGTTTTCTTCAAATTATCCGAGAGCTCTCTGAGAGAGGGGTCTGTTTTTGCTCTCCATTTCTCTTCTTCTTTGAGGGTTTGGGAGCATTCAAAAGCTTTGTTTTCAATGTCAGAAATCCTTTCTTCTGCTTGCTCCATTCTGTTACTGAGGGATTCTACTGTGTTTCTCAGATCTTTGAGGGATGCAACTTCTTGTCTCAATGTGTCAAAATCTTTGGTCAATTGGTCTTTAAATCCGTTGAATTCTTGAGATAACTTTTGGAATTCTAATTCGATCTTATTTGCTATCCAGATCCTAAATTCAATTTCTGACATCTCAGCTATTTGTTTGTGCATGGGGTCTTGTGCTGTTTCTGCCCCATTGATCCTTGGGGGAGTTGATCTACTCTGATTATTCATATTGCCAGAGTTTTTCTGTTGATTTCACCTCATGATATTTTTTCGCCGTTGCCTCTGGCTGTTGTCAAGAGTTGGGGAGGTGTCTCTCCAAGATTAGACCCCAGCAGGATCACTCTATTGTTGCTGGATCTTTGTATGGAGTGACCCTGTGTAGTTCCTCTGGGGCTGCTCCAGCTAGGGAATTCTGGTTGTGGAAGCAGCTCTGGTTTGTGCCACACCCGGATCCAGCAACAGGGCTGGGGGTGTTGCGCACGGTTCTGGGAGTGCCAGGCACCCAGTGACTTTGGCACAGAAAGGCCAAGGCTCCAGCAGTGTCTGGCCAGGAGAAGAGCTCTGTGCAGAGGCAGGGAGGGCTCCAAAGGGCACGCAGCTACCAGAGTCCCTGTCCAGATGAACGGGCTAGTGTGGAAGCTGGGAGGACACAGGAGGGAGGACGCAGGGTTGCGTGGCTCCCGCAGTTCCTGGTCAGGGAATGTGGAGGCCCGGTGGGTGCGGGTCACCAGTCGGGGGTCGCTGCACAGCTCTTATGGAGGTCTCGGTGGCGCCAAGCCCAGGAGTTTGAGGTTGCTATGAGCTGTGATGTCAAGGTACTCTACCCAAGGCAACAGCCCAAGGCTCCAGTGTGCCAAAACCGTCTCACTCTGCCCCTAAGGATTAAGGCTGTAAGGCAGCTCAGTCCCCGCCTTTAGGCTGCTCAGTGAGTAGGGTACTTTGACCCACCCAATCCTTGCTCTGAGACACTGAGGGCAGAGCTTGCCGGGGCAGTTCTTTCACAATGGCTTCCTGCGCCCAGCTCAGTGGCTCAGTCTGGGGCCCCAGACAATGCCCAAAGTTCTCCACACTCCTGCTCAAGCTCTCCCCAAGGTAGTTCAACTGAGTGGCAAGTCCAAGAACACCAAAACAGTTCACAGGTAAGGCCTTTCCAGTTTGCAGTCTCACTGCTGCTTGTACTTACGTTGCTAGCGTCATTAGGTCAATTGAACACACACAACCACTTGCCAGTTTTCCACTGTTTTTGTCCTCCTCTTGGGGTCCAGAAGTTCCTTGTTGGCTCCCTGTATCCTCAAAGGGATGATTATAGGCAGATCCCACTGGCCAGAGATGCCTGGAGTCTTGTCTCCCCAGACTCACTGTTCCCAGTTGCAGGGAAGCTGTTACTTGGCCGCCATCTTTAATCTCTCGGACCACTACTCCTGAAATTGATAAAGAAATACAGCAACATTGGGCTCAGTGAGTAGGGTGCAGGCCCCTAGTACCTAAGGTGGCGGGTTCAAACCCACCCCAGCCAAACTGCAACAAAAAATAGCCAGGTGTTGTGGCAGATGCCTGTAGTCCCAGCTACTTGGGAGGCTGAGGCAAGAGAATTGCCTAAGCCCAAGAGCTGGAGGTTTCTCTGAGCTTTGATGCCACAGCACTCTACCAAGGGCAACAAAGTGAGACTCCGTCTCTTATAAAAAAAGAAAAGAAAAGAAAAAAGAAATACAGCAACTTCAAGGATACAAAATCAATGTACACAAATCAGTAGCTTTCATTTATGCCTTTCATTTGATCCCACAATCCCATTATTAGGTATGCACCCAAAAGAAAAAAAAGAAAAAAAAATCATTTTACCACAAGGATATTTGCACTGGAATCTTTACTGCAGGTCAACTCACATTTGCCAAGACAAAGAAGCAACCCAAGTGCCCATCAACCTGTGAATGAATTAGCAAACTATGGTATATGTACACCACGGAGTACTATTCAGCCATAAGAAAAGATGGAGACTTTACATCTTTCATGTTCACCTGGATGAGGTTGAACCTCATTTTCTTAATAAAGTATCATAAGAATGAAAAAAAATTTATCTAATCTACTCAATACTAATATGAAACCAGTATATAAACAACTGCAGCTTCAAGTGGAAAAAAAAAAAGTATATTATAGTGAGCAGGGAGAGGAGGGAATAAGGAATGGGGAGGATAGAGAGTGATTGGCTGTATCTTATTTAAGGTGCACAATGTGGGAATATGTAGCACGCCCCCTGGGTGAAGGGCTTAACTATAACTTGAACTTTACCTTAGAAAAAAATAATACTCTAAACATTTGTACCTTCATATTAATCTGAGATTAATAAAGTATCAAAACAAACAAAAACAAAAAACAAACAAAAAAAAAACTTGGAACACCTAGAGTACCTTTTCCTTTGCTGTACGAAGCCTGAGTAGTGATGTGACCCAGACTCCTCAAGTGTAATCACAGCTCTCTTTTCTTAAAAAAGGACGGTCACTGCCGTGTCAGTGTTTGTATGGGTTGAAAAAGAGAAGAGAGACTTAGAGAGGAGAGGAGCCTCCTGGCCCCTTTTATCAACCACCCCCCTCTCCCAGTGACCTTCAGAGCCTTGTTGTCTCTGAGAAATGCATTCAGCAGATGGAGTCACCAGGATGAACAGCTGGGGAAGCCCAGCCTCACACAGTTTCTTCCCACGGGGGTTTATGTTCAGGCTTGTAACACTGTGAGAAGGTGTAACCATAATCATGTTGACAGTAATAAGTTGCAGCATCTTCAGCCTGTAGTCTGCTGATGGCAAGAGTGAAATCTGTTCTGTGTCCACTGCCACTGAACCTTGAGGGGACTCCAGATTGCAAAGTGGATGCATGATAAATCAGTAGCTTTGGAGATGCCCCTGGTTTCTGCTGATACCAGTTTAACTCATTGTTAATACTCTGACTGGCCCTGCAAGTGATGGTGACTGTGTCTCCTAGAGATGCTGACAAGGAGGATGGAGACTGGGTCATCTGGATGGTACAGCTGGCACCTGAGATTGGAAACATTATTAATAATATGTTATTAATAAAATTATAAGAGGATCCCCTTGAGGAGCCAGGCAGGACTGACCACAGTCCTGAGTAAATCCCTGGTGTTCTCCCTCCTTACCTGGGAGCCAGAGCAGCAGGAGCCCCAGGAGCTGAGCAGGGGCTCTCATGTCCATGCTGTGTCCTGACAGGAACTGACTCCTAAACAGGGTCTGATAAGCTTGTTAATAAGTGTCCAAGGTGAGGGTTGTGCCCTGGGAACATGCAAATCAGCAGGGGGGAATGCAGGCTGGGAAGTGGGCTGGGCAGGCTGGGCACAGCTGCAGGGCTGGCTCATCTCAGTGACTCTGAGCAGGCCCAGTGTCCCCAGGCATGCCAGACCACATCAGGACAACACAAATTTGTCTGTAGAGAATGTGTTTCTTCCTAGGGACTACAGACACAATTAGGCTGCTGTCTTGTGAGTAGAATTTTCTACTGATACTTTGAGGTTCATGTCTTGCTTCTCTTGCTCTCTCTCCTTCTGAGACAGGACAGATCTATAGATCTAACACAACTGTCAAATCTCACAGATACCTTTCAGGCTCCCTGCTTTTGGTACTTGGGCTAATTTTCAAGGCCAGAATTCCTTTCTTATTGCTGCACTTGCTTAACAATTTTGATGTCATTCTCATCACTACCATCCAGAGATGTGGTTGGGTAGAAGAGGAACAGAAATGTTCAGCTGCCATAATTTGTAAAGGAAATCCTCATACACTGCTATTCGCCTTTGTTATCTTGTCATCTCCAGCTAAGCCCTCTGTCCCCTGTTATCTTTGAATGCTCAGTCCTACTAATAGTGCAAGTGGAAGTGATGGAAGCAACCAAGTTAATCTTGGTCAGGAATTTTCTCCCTCCACATCTGAACAATCTTGGCTATGTTTTTAGCTACGCATATTATGGCACATTTTCACGTTTAGTGTTCCCTGAGCTGCTGAATTTAATCTCCTAACTCTAGCCATTCTTTACAGAGGCAGAACTCCTTCTTTTAAACACTTCTCACATATACTCTTGAATCTACTGATTGAGGCAAAGTTATAATTATATTTGATGGTGTTCATTTTTTAAATACAAAAATATTTCTTGATTTCATGCTAAAGGTATTATAAAGCATTTAAAATTGGCCCTGTTCCAGCATTAAGACTATTAAAGGACCTACAAATTTACTTCAGATACAGAAAAAAACACCATATGTCCTTGAAGGGTGTGTCACCTGCATATGCCCTACCCAAAGCCATAGTTCTCTTTAATGCCCAGTGCATTGAATGTATTCTTTTTGGAGGCACCTACAGATTCTACTTTGTTCATGGCTTTTAAAATTAGAATGAAACTACGATAAATTATCCTACATGTGCATATATGATCATTAAGAAAATTCTGTTCTGTATTCTCCTCTAACTAAAAGGTAAAGCCATGGAATTAGAGTCTGAATTGGGACAAACATGAGTCAAGGAATGTTCAGATGAGAATCACTTCTCTCTAAGTAGGTTCAAGATCAAGACCATATCACTTGGGAAATTGCTCTGAGTTGCAGAAAGAACAGAAAGGAAAATGCCATCCACCAATATCCTTGCATATGCTTTGAGGAGCCTCTGCAAAATGCATCCTCTTCTTTCTTCTGGTGTGTTTACTTTACACTTCCATGCACCCCACCCCGCGTATCTGTCATTCATACTTGAATTTTCTATGTCACCAGGAATGTGTGCAGAAATCATCTAAACAATTCTGCAACTCCATTCTTTTCAGGAATCCACCTTTAAATTTCAGCAGGTGTACCACATGATCAACCAGGACCATCACCTTGGACTACAAAATTCGTGGGTTTTCTTCTGTTTGCTTATTTGTTTTTATGTTCATTTCTAATGAGTATCATCAATGTTATCTGGCAACCCTGAAAGATCAGACTCAACTCTCCACCCAACTTGCATCTATCTGCTCCAGCAGCAAGCTGCTGGATTTTGCTGCCATTCTTTGCAGTTCTTGCTGGCTTAGCTGGGGTGGAAGAGAGATGTCCCAACAAAGACACAGACTTCTCCTGTTCTTACTGAAAGTAAGAACTTTAAAAGAATATATATTTCTCACATTTTTGATGCTTTGCCAACTTCCAGAGCACTGAAGTAGTTTTGATATTTTTTCAGCTTTCTGGCTTTCATGTTTTTATTCGTTTATTTTCACACAAAGTGTTTAATAAACTCATTGTTATAGCATAAGAAGGAGGCCATCTAAACTGAATTTAAATAAGCATAATAGCCACACTAAACGGAAATAGGGCTATGGACTACCATAATCAATTTTGCAGTTGAGAATTTGTACTCTACACCCTAAGTTAAGGACAAACCAAGTTCTTAATAAATACTGAACTCTAATTTCTAGATTTTTCTGTTCTCATTGCACTCACAATTTTAAAGAAATCTTATGTATTCAATAGAATTAAAAAAATATGTGAATATACTCTACATAATGAGAGCAAGGACTGCTTTTAAAAGAGATGAGAATATCAAATAAGGAAAGGTGAAAAATACAATGAATGTCATGAGATTAATAGGAATCCATGCTTTTTTCTTCATTTTGGTTATTTTTAGTTACATATTTTAATTTATTTTGAAAAACATTTAGATTCAAAATTTGAAAAATGTAGTATCAATTGTCACAGTATAACCTTGCCCAAGCTTCAAGTAATACTAATCACACAAAAAGCTATAGTATAAGTATCAAGTCAGAAAATTAACATAAATGTAGTGCTATTAGATAACTAATTTGCAATCCAATGTAGATTTTACTGTTGTCCCAATAATGTCTTTCTTTTAGCTTCCAGTGTAAGATTCAAGATCACATATTACATTTAGTTTATGCCTTCTTAACATCTTGTAATCTGTGACAGTATTTTATAGTTTTGTTGTCTTTCATGTTCTTGAAACTTTTGAATTTTACTGGCCAGTTATTTTGCTCTATGATCTTTAGTACCTTTTGCTTGATATCGTCTATTGATTACACTGAATCTTTCATTTTTTGCAGGAATATTACAGATGGGATATATCCTCAGTGTATCATATCAGGAGTCACATAGTCAACATGCTTTATTAGTGATGATGATGACCAGTAAAATTTGTTTCTATGGGGAAGCCTACCTAATGGGGCTTGGGATGAAATATGTTTGGATTAGATTTAAGACAGGTTTCTCATGAGTCTCAACTAAATTTGTCTATAGTGATACTTTTTATAGTACTAGATATTATAATGATAATGATATCAAAATTAATAGATGCATATGTTATGTGTTAGTTATGGTTCAAAATGCTTTACCTTGTTTAAAATTTAAATATATCTATATTTAAATATATCTGTATTTACCTTATATCTATAAGGTAAATACTATCATTGTCACAGTTTCACAGACATGAAAACTGAGACAAAGGGAGGTTAAAGAACTTTACTGTCCCACTATTTATAAACACTGAAGCTCTGTCCCTAACCAAACGGTTTGTCTTCAGGGCCTGACATGATAATATCTGGATGGTTGGATGGATTGTGAACGACTGTGGAGGAAGTTCTAATTCCAAAACAGATGAAAATTCCATTGACATCCGCGGTAGCATGAATACACTGCTTCCATGAAACCTAGAGAAAAGTTGGGAAAGCAAAAGAATGGAAATGCTTTGGGGAAAACAGCAGATTTATGAAGAACTCATGATGGATAACAGATTTAAACCCAAGGCATGAAACCATAAGTATTTTAGAAGAAAAGTTGGAAAAATTTATATAAATGTTGGCCTATGCTAAGATCTTATAAAGAAGACCCCCAAAGTAATCACAGTAACAACAAAAATAAATACATGGGACTTATTAAAGACCTTATGCACCACCAAGGGAACAATCACAGAGCAAATAGACAATCAGAATGGTAGAAAATATTTGCATGCTATGCATCTAATAAAGGGCTGACAACAATAATCTAGAAAGAATTCAAGCAAATCAGCAAGAAGGAAACAAACTATCCCTTGAAAAAGTGGACCTAGGATACAACATAAACTTTTCAAAGGAAGGTAAACTGATAGCCAAAAAACATGAAAAAATGCTCAACATTTCTAATCATCAGGGAAATTCAAATCAAAATCACAATGAGATATCACTTATCTACAGTGATAATAGCTTTCATCAAAATGTCCCAAAACAACAAATGTTGGTGTGGATGCAGAGAGACAGGAACACTTACACACTTTTGGTGGGAACACAGATAACTACAACCACTATGGAAAGTAGATGCAGATACCTCAAAGAACTAAAAGTAGACCTACACTTTGATCCATTAATCCCACTCCTACGTATTTACTCAAAGGGGAAAAAAAAATTATAAAAAAGTGACTTGAACTTGAATGTTTATAGGAGCACAATTCACAATTACAAAGATGTGAAAACAACCCAAGTGCCCATCAATACATGAGTGGATTAATAAAATGTTGTATATGTATACCATGAAATACTACTCAATGATTAAAAAATGATGAATACCTCTTGTATTGATTGGATGGAACTGAAGACCATTCTTCTGAGTGAAGTATCACAGGAATAGAAAAACAAATACCACATGTACTCACTATAAAATTGAAACTAATCAACACCCTGTGCACATATGGAAATAACACTTGTCAGAAATCAAGAGGGTAAAAGGGAAGTGGTAAATTTACAACTAGTAGGTACAGTGCATACTATCTGGGTGATTACACACTTATAACTTTGACTGAAGTAGTACAAAAGCAATGCATGGAACCAAAACATTTTTATCATATAAAATAAAATAATAATATATATATTTTTAAAAGAGTGGTTTTATGGGTTCAGGAGTATGAATAAAGGTTCTCAAAACTGTTAAGAAGCAGAGGGTTGAGTCTGGGCTGATAGATGTGTAGTACAGATTGGCCTGGCGTATAAATTAGTGTACCACCATACAATAGTCCCCAGCCTGCACGGACAGCACTGTTTGTTTTCTGGGAAATGTGATCAGTACCATGAAGGCACAGAGCCAGTGTCCTTCTCTGTGCTATTGTGGTGGTCCTTGCCCCCACACTGCTGGGGATAATTGGGCATTACTCTGAGCCAGCTTCAGGATTCTCTGGAAAGATCACTAAGCACCAAGTGAAGGTATACTTGCAAGATAAAGCTCTGATCAGCTCTTCATTCCCACCTGATACCATCAAAGACCAAGGTGTGGAAAGAGAGAAATGGGACCGGAACCTCCTATGTTGCTCTTAATAAGCTGTGTCAAATGCAATCTCACTGAATCAAGATGATTGCTTAAACAGGAATACGCAAGAATTAAATTCTGTGAGCAAGGATAAAAATTCCACACTCAGGCTGAGCTAACAGCCTTTACTGATCTGACCACCTGGACAAAAGCTGTCCCATATACTATTTACATATTTTATGATAGACAGATGTATTTCATTAAAAGTGATAGCATAAATGTCAACATTTAGTAATCCATTTAGAAATAAGAGGATATTTAAGGCTGCATAATATTCCATGGTGTACATATACCACAATTTATTAATCCAATCGTGGATCGATGGACACTTGGGCTTTTTCCATGATTTAGCAATTATGAATAGGGCTGCAATAAACATTCTGGTACAAATAGCTTTGTTATGATGTGATTTTTGGTCTTCTGGGTATATGCCTAGTAGAGGAATTATAGGATTGAATGGCAGACCTATTTTTAGATCTCTAAGTGTTCTCCATAAATCTTTCCAAAAGAAAATGCCAGGAAGGCTATGTTAACCAGTGTGATGAAAATGTGTCAAATGGTCTATGAAACTAGTGTATGGTGCCCCATGATCACATTAATGTACACAGCTATGATTTAATTTAAAAAAAAAGAAATAAGAGGATATTAAAACAAAATATTTGAATAACAAAAGTAAAATTTGCCTCATTTATGGAAGAATGTACATATGCTAGCAAAGTCTCTCAAAATTCCTTCATTAATAACACTTAACATTTATTTTCATGATTGCAGATGTTCACGTTAACAATCATCTGCCTGATTAAGGTACCCAGCATGGTGGTTCTACTGCAGGACACTAAGCTTGTCTCCAGCCTTTGTATTGTTTGATCTGGGACCAGGACAGTGACTATGTAAGGCAAACAATTTGGATAGCAAGCAGCAGGATTGAACAAAATCCCCAAATCAAGCTAAGCAGACAATTGTAAGTCTAATAAACTCTAACACAGTTGCACACAATTTTCATTTATTCTTTCACTTTGTTGATGTATATAGTGTCTGATATATTTATTGCATTTAATTTTCAAGGCATATTTTCATGGAAATATAATCATGTTTTTCATAATTTTTATTTTTATTATGCTAAGACTTTTTCACATGTAATTTTGCATTAAATAGAATTAAAGCTGGATATGTTTTCAACCTAGGGATGAAACCTTTTTCTTATTGGAAAAAGAAACATCTTTCACTAAAGTAAATGTCCTTCAAAATGAAACTGTTTAAAAATATTGCAGATGACCTGTTTATTTATTAAAATGAACATTGTCATTCAGAGTGCCTGAGATGCATTTGCTACTTTGCACGTGTGACATGCTCACAGGGATCAGCGTTGATGCTGCACTGGCATCTGGACAAACATTGAGTAGTAAAGTTTTCCAATTAAGGAAAATGTATAGTGTGTGTACCTCTGGGTTTTCCTTTTTGTTTTGCCAAGAGAGCCTTTTATTTGTTTGTCAAATGATTGCTATATATTCTAGGCAATTTTGTTATTTTTCTGCTTACTCTATGGCTTATGAGCTTTTTCCTGCAATGATCTCAGACTTTCTAGTAATAAGTGTAAGCTCATTCAAGCATATTCTGTTACCATCTCATACCTGGAAAGTTTTGAGATTTGGGGAAATATTGACCTAATTTGGCACCACAGCATTTCTGGAAGCACATTTCCCTAAATTCCTTTCCCCTCCATGATTTCTTATAAAGTTAATCAATGAAGGGCCCTCCCTTCATATTTGAAAGTCAAAAGAGGATGATTTGATATTTATCAATACCTGCAGGTAGACAGTTGGACAAAGCTGAGGAATGGGGGATTTCCTGGGGAGGTGCTACACCTGCTGAAAGTATCAGCACCCCACCCTAGAGCTTCCCAGACTGATCTGAGGACCAAGTGGTTAGGAAGCCCATAATTTCAGTACCAGGAAGACCCTGACAACTGACATAACACCAGTGATTCTCCTACGTCTGGTATCAGCATCCCTGACTATGCTACATGCAGGCTTGTATTTCTTTTTTTTTTTTTAAATAATAATCAGTAATTTTTAATGAGAATTTGCTATGTAAAAAATAGTTAAGTGTTTTGTTTTTACTGTATGACTCGTTTGATCAAAGCAAGAACACAATGAGTTAAATATTGTCATTTTATAGATTCAGGAACTACGGAAGAGGGTTGATGCAACTTGTCCAAGGTCACACAGCTAGGAAGAGGCAGAGCCAGGACTCAGACCTGGGCCTATTAACCACTCCACTATACTGCCTGAAAGATGTATTAACCAAGGAAGTTTTTTTTTTTCTTTTTCCCCCCCCCTAAGGTGTATTGTTAATTGAAAAAGAGGGTGGTATTTTAGGAGAAAAAAGTATTTTCTTCTAATGTTTTGACTTAGGGTCTGTAGCAGGGTATAAAAGTTATTATTTTATTTTTATTGTTTCAGGTTAATTGAGGGTACACAGAATTAGGTTACAGTGTTTGCATTGTTAGGTAGAGTCCCTCTTATATTTGTACCCCACCCCCAACATTGTGCCCATTAAGAAGGATCACATCCATCCCCCTTCCACCTCCACACTCCCTAGTTCCCCTGTCTCCCACCTTGAATTGATTTGAGATTTTCCCTTAGCTGGGTATGTATTAGATCATCTGGCCTAATATTAGTATTGAGTACATTGAATTCTTACTTCTCCATTATTGTGATACTTTATTAAGAAGAATGTTTTTCAACTCCATCCAGGTTAATACAAAAGATGTAAAGTCTCCATCTTTTTAATGGCTGAATAGTATTCCATGGTATAAATATACCACATTTTGTTAATCCATTGCTGGGTTGATGGGCATTTAGGTTCTTTCCACATTTTGGCACTTATAAATTCAGCTGCAATAAACAATCTAGTGCAAAAGTTCTTACAATAAAATGATATTTGTTCTTCTTGGTAGATGTGTAGTAGTGGGTATGCAAGATCAAATGGGAGGTCTAATTTGAGTTCCTTGAGGATTCTCTATACTTCCTTCCAAAAGGTTGTATTAGTTTCTAGTCCCACCAACGGTGTAAAAGTGTTCCATTCTCTCCACATCCACACCAGCATTACCTGGGCTTGTATTTCTGATTCTAGTTTGCTGTATTAAAACAATTCTTGGTTGGATTCCTTACAGTAGATTTTTGTTTTTAGTTTTTTTATTTTATTTTTTTATTAAATCATAAAGAGGTAGATCATATATACATTAATGCATTTATGGGGTACAATGTGCTGATTTCATATACAATTTGGAATGCTTATGTCATATTCGTTAATATATCCCTCACTTCATTTATTCAATTATTGTGTTAAGACATTTATACTCCATACTTAATAGATCCAACATGTACCCTTGCAATATGCCCCATAGGTGTGATCCTACCATTCACTCTCCCTCCATCTGACCTTCCCCCCTCTCCTTTAATCCCCTCCCCATCCTGGGCTATAGTTGTGATCTATTCTTCATATGAAAAGTGTGAGTGATTGTAAATTGGTTTTGTAATAGTACTGAGTACATTGGATACTTTTTCCTCCATTCTTAAAATATTTTGCTAAATAGGATATGTTCCAGCTCCATCCATATAAACATAAAAGAAGTAAAGTCTCCATCTTTCTTAAGGCTGCATAATATTCCACGGAATACATATACCACATTTTATTAATTCATTCATGGGTCGATGGCCCAATGGGTTTCTTCCATGACTTGGCTATATGAATTGAGCTGCAATGAACAATCTAGTGCAAATATCTTTGTTATAAAGTGATTTTTGGTCTTTTGGATATACACCTAGTAGAGGAGTTGCAGGATCAAATGGCAGGTCTACTTTTAGATCCCTGAGTATTCTCCATACTTCTTTCCAAAAGGGACGTACTATCTTGCACTCCCACCAGCAATGCAGAAGTGTTTCCTTTTCTCCACATCCACGCCAACATCTGTAGTTTTGGGATTTTGTTATGTGAGTCACTCTTACTGGAGTTAGATGTTATCTCAAAGTGGTTTTGATTCTCTGATGATTAAAGATGATGAGCATTTTTTCTTGTGTCTGTAGGCCATGTGCCTGTCTTGTTCAGAGAAGCTTCTGTTCAAATCCCTTGCCCACAATGAAATGAGATTTTTTCTTTTCTTATTAATAAGTTTTATTTTCTTTTGATGTATGAATTCTGACTGATGCCATAAAATATTCTTCAGGTATCATAATTGAGGCTTTATTAAATCAAGGGAGACATTGTCACTTCTGAACTGAGAGTGAGGAGCAAGAAAGAATTAGAATGCAGAGGAGCCTCCCTGGTCCCCTCTACCAAAACCTTCACATCTTGGCTTCCTCTGAGAAATGATCTCACAGATGAAGGCACCAGGAGGAGCAGTTGGGGCAGCCCAGTCTCAACACCTGCTTCCCTGGGGGCTTTATGTTATGACTTATAACACTGTGGGTGGAAAATTGTTCCTTTGTTGACAGTAATAAGTTGCAAAATCTTCAGCCTGCAGGCCGCTGATGGTGAGGGTGAAATCTGTCCCAGACCCACTGCCTCTGAACCTCGGTGGGACCCCAGATTGCAAAGTGGATGCTTTATAGATCAGGAGCTTAGGAGATTCCCCTGGTTTCTGCTGATACCAGTTTAAATAATTGCTAATGCCCTGACTCGCCCGGCAAGTGATGGTGACTGTGTCTCCTACAGATGCAGACAGGGAGGATGGAGACTGGCTCATCAGGATGGCACAGCTGGTACCTGAGATGGGAAACATAGAAAGAAATATTCACACAACTACCCATGTTATAAGAGGACTTCCCTGAGGAGCCAGTCAGGACTGACCACACTGTCCGAGTAAATCCCTGGTGTTCTCCCTCCTCACCTGGAAGCCAGAGCAGCAGCAGCCCCAGGAGCTGAGCAGGGGCCCTCATGTCCATGCTGTGTCCTGACAGGGGCTGACTCCTGCACAGGGTGAGGTATGACCAACCGTTAATAAGTCTTTAGGGCAGGGGGCTGTGCCCCAGGAATATGCAAATCAGCAGGGGCCGGGCAGGCTGGGCACAGCTGCAAGTCTGGCTCATCTCAGTGACTCCGAAGAGGCCCAGTGGCCCAGGTGTCCCAGGGCAGACCAGGACAGCACAGATTTCCCTGCAGAGAATGTCTTTCTTCCTGGAGGATGTTTTGTTAAAAGGGACATTTGGGGGCATCTATTGTTAAAACTTGAATGTGAAGGAAAAATGGAATCATGTATTTCAAAGTTGTATTGGGAGTATGTAGGAGAATATCCTTATTTATAAAGAATTATAACAATGTCTTAGAGGGTGAGGCTATCAGGTAGTAAACATGTTGTCAAATGTTTCCAGACAAGACCCTTGGGACCCCACACTGCAGCTCCTGCTGACCTTCCCAGCTCAACATCCTCTTCTGCTCAATACCCTCTCCTTCCTCACTACATGGTTTCTGCTGAATGATCATTATTGCACAGGCAAATGAGACCACTCATCCCCAGGTGTATAAAGAGGGCAGATTAAATATTTGGAAACATACCCATGCCCTCCTGTGTTCACTAGCAATGTGTGATGTGACCTAAGGTGATTTAAGAAGGAACCTTATAACCCCCCAGTCACTAAAGCCTTTGGGCCCAGCTTGATGCACCACTTTTCCATGACCTTGCAGTGGCATCAGGGCACAGCCTTAAGTGCCGGGCAGATGTCCATTCACCTCTGTGATTCTTCCTGTGAAATATATCAGAGCCTCTATCTGGGTTCATCTCTACCCAATCCCACCAGCATCAATACCCCAACATAAAAGCTACAAAATTGGGGGTGGTACTTGTGGCTCAAAGGAGTAGGTCACTGGCCCAATATACCAGAGGTGGTGGGTTCAAACCCAGCCCTGGCCAAAAACTTCAAAAAATAAAATAAAATAAAATAAAAGCTACAAAATTCTGTTCTAGGCCAACAGCTGACCTCCACTGTGTGCTTTACATTCTCATTTACTTCCTCTGCCAAAGTCTCAATAATCTTTTTGCACTGGGAAATAGTTAGATTGCAAAGTGATATGGTTGGGATGTTTGGACCCTCCAGAGCACATGTTAATTTTTTTAAAAATATACTTCAGTTTTACTTTTATGTTTACTTATGTTTTACTTTTTTCTTTTAGATGATATGGGGGTACAAATGATTAGGATAGATCTTGGGGGTTTCTAAGGTAAAATTTAAGTTGTAGGTAAGCCTCTCATCTGGGTGTGGGTTCTGCATACCCTACACAGTGCACATTAGGCAAGAGCTCACAAATGCCCCTCCCTGCCCTTTCTCCCCTCCCTCCCCACCTCACTTAAATATATTTGTGTTTTTATCTCAGTGGATATGTAGTTGTTTTTCTATTGGTTTCATATACGTGTGATACTTTTCTAAGAAGAACGTGCTTCACCTACCTCCAGGTATGTACAAAAGACGTCAATACCATGTAATGCTATTCAGCCATAAAAAGATGGGCTCATCACAGGCTGAAATTTGATCTCCAGGGATGGAGGTGAGGCCCGGTGGGAGGTGTTTGAGTCATGAGAGCTTGGTGCCCACCATGGAATAATGAGTGAGTTCTCACTTCATTAGTTCACATGCGCGCTGGTTGTTTAAAACAGGCTGGCACCGCCTCCTACCCCTCCCCCTCCTTCTCTCACCACAAGACAAGCCTGCTGCCCCTTCACCTTCTACTTGATTGGAAGCTCCCTGCAGTCTTCACCAGAGGTAGATGCTGCTGCCAAACTCTTTGTACAGTCTGCAGGCCCATGAGCCAAATAAACCTCTTTTATTTATAAATCAGCCAGCCTCAGTTATTTCCTTCACAGCAACACAAAATGGTTTAACACACAGTTTCTTTTTTTTTGATTTATTTATTTATTTATTTATTTATTATTGTTAGGGATTCATTGAGGGTACAATAAGCCAGGTTACACTGATTGCAATTGTTAGGTAAAGTCCCTCTTGCAATCATGTCTTGCCCCCATAAAGTGTGACACACACCAAGGCCCCACCCCCCTCCCTCCTTCCCTCTTTCTGTTTCCCCCCCCATGACCATAATTATCATTAATTGTCCTCATATCAAAATTGAGTACGTGCAAATATCCTTTCCCATTGTGTAGGTTGTCTTTTTGCTTTGGTTATTGTCTCCTTAGCTGTACAGAAGCTTTTCAGTTTAATGAAGTCCCATTTGTTTATTTTTGTTGTTGTTGCAATTGCCATGGCAGTCTTCTTCATGAAGTCTTTCCCCAGGCCAATATCTTCCAGTGTTTTTCCTATGCTTTCTTTGAGGATTTTTATTGTTTCATGCCTTAAGTTTAAGTCCTTTATCCATCTTGAATCAATTTTTGTGAGTGGGGAAAGGTGTGGGTCCAGTTTCAGTCTTTTACATGTAGACATCCAGTTCTCCCAACACCATTTATTGAATAGGGAGTCTTTCCCCCAAGGTATGTTCTTGTTTGGTTTATCAAAGATTAGGTGGTTGTAAAATGTTAGTTTCATTTCTTGGTTTTCAATTCAATTCCAAGTGTCTATGTCTCTGTTTTTGTGCCAGTACCATGCTGTCTTGAGCACTATGGCTTTGTAGTACAGAGTAAAATCTGGTATGCTGATGCCCCCAGCTTTATTTTTGTTACAGAGAACTGCCTTAGCTATACGGGTTTTTTTCCGGTTCCATACAAAAGGCAGAATCATTTTTTCCAAATCTTGAAAGTACGATGTTGGTATTTTGATAGGAATGGCATTGAATAGGTAGATTGCTTTGGGAAGTATAGACATTTTAACAATGTTGATTCTTCCCATCCATGAGCATGGTATGTTCTTCCATTTGTTAATATCCTCTGCTATTTCCTTTCTGAGGATTTCATAGTTTTCTTTATAGAGGTCCTTCACCTCCTTCGTTAGGTATACTCCTAGGTATTTCATTTTCTTTGAGACTGTGATGAAGGGAGTTGTGTCCTTACTTAGCTTCTCATCTTGACTGTTATTGGTGTATACAAAGGCTACTGACTTGTGGACATTGATTTTATATCCTGAAACATTACTTTATTTTTTGATGACTTCTAGGAGTCTTGTGCTTGAGTCTTTGGGGTTCTCTAAGTATAACATCATGTCATCAGCAAAGAGGGAGAGTTTGACCTCCTCTGCTCCCATTTGGATTCCCTTTATTTCCTTGTCTTGCCTAATTGTATTGGCTAGAACTTCCAGCACTACGTTGAATAGTAAAGGTAACAGAGGACAACCTTGTCTGGTTCCAGTTCTAAGAGGAAAAGCTTTCCGTTTTACTCCATTCAGTAAAATATTGGCTGTGGGTTTGTCATAGATAGCTTCAATCAGTTTTAGAAATGTGCCACCTATGCCTATACTCTTCAGTGTTCTAATTAGAAAAGGATGCTGGATTTTATCAAATGCTTTTTCTGCATCTATTGAGAGGATCATGTGATCTTTATTTTTGCCTCTGTTAATATGGTGGATAACGTTTATAGACTTGCGTATGTTAAACCAGCCTTGCATCCCTGGGATGAAGCCTACTTGATCATGATGAATGACTTTTTTGATGATAAGCTGTAATCTATTGGCTAGGATTTTGTTGAGAATTTTTGCTTCTAAGTTCATGAGTGAGATTGGTCTGAAATTCTCCTTTTTGTTTGGGTCTTTTCCTGGTTTTGGTATCAGGGTGATGTTTGCTTCATAGAATGTGTTGGGGGAAGATTCCTTCTTCCTCAATTTTTTGGAATAATTTCTGCAGTACAGGAATAAGCTCTTCCTTGAAGGTTTGATAGAATTCTGGAGTGAAGCCATCTGGACCAGGGCATTTTTGGGTTGGAAGCTTTTTTATTGTTTCTTTGATCTCAGTGCTTGAAATTGGTCTGTTCAGGAGCTCTATTTCTTCCTGGCTGAGTCTAGGGAGAGGGTGTGATTCCAAATATTGATCCATTTCTTTCACATTGTCAAATTTCTGGGCATAGAGTTTCTGGTAGTATTCAGAGATGATCTCTTGTATCTCTGTGGGATCAGTTGTTATTTCCCCTTTATCATTTCTGATTGAGGTTACTAGAGATTTTACTTTTCTATTCCTCGTTAGTCTGGCCAATGGTTTATCTATTTTATTTATTTTTTCAAAAAACCGACTCCTTGTTTCATTAATTTTCTGATTGATTCTTTTGTTTTCAATTTCATTGATCTCTGATTTGATTTTGGATATTTCTTTTCTTCTACTGAGTTTAGGCTTAGATTGTTCTTCTTTTTCCAATTCCATAAGATATCTTGTGAGATTGCTGATGTGCTCTCTTTCTGTTTTTCGAATGTAGGCATCTAAAGCGATGAATTTTCCTCTCAAAACTGCTTTTGCAGTATCCCACAGGTTTTGGTAGCTTGTGTCTTCATTGTTGTTATGCTCAAGGAAGTTAATGATTTCCTGTTTTATTTCTTCGTTCACCCATCTGTTATTCAACAGAAGATTGTTTAGTTTCCATGCCTTTGGGTGGGGTCGAGCATTTTTGTTAGAGTTGAGTTCCACCTTTAGTGCCTTATGGTCTGAGAAGATACAAGGTAAAATTTCAATTCTTTTGATTCTGTTGACATTTGTTTTGTGTCCCAGGATATGATCAATTTTGGAGAATGTTCCATGGGGTGATGAGAAGAATGTATATTCTTTATCTTTGAGATGGAGTGTTCTATATGCGTCTATCAAGCACTACACATGAAAACTAAAACTTTAGAGCTTTTAGAAAAAAAATGTAACAAATTATCTTCATGACTTGGGGTTAGGGAAATGTTTTTTCACTAGAACACAGAGAATAACCACAAAAAAATCACCCTTACAAATCAGATTATTTCAACATGTTAAAACATACTTTATAATATATTGTATTATTAACATTGTAATATGTTGTAAAATGATGTGTTTTTAAAGAATGCTAAGGCTATAGGAAAAGGGTTGGCACCCTACGACAGCAAGCCAAAGCCAAACCATGACCTGTTTGTGTAAATAAAGTTTTATTGGAACACACACACACACAAATCAGATTATTATTAACTTTTTAAAATCTTCTCATCAGGGCGCTCAGTGGTTAGAGCACCAGCCCCATGTACCGGGGTGGCAGGTTCAAACCTGACCCTGCTTAACAAAGAAAATAATAATAAAATCAAATAATAAAAATAAATCTTCTCATCAAAATTAAAACTACGAAAATGACTATACAAGTCATATACTGGAAGGGATAGTTGCAAAACTTCTCTCTGACAAAGAAAAGGTTTCTAGAATATATTAAACTCTAACAACTCGATATTATCAAAAGATAAAAAATTCAAGTTTTTTCAATAAGCAGAATATTTGAAAAGATGCTTCACCAAAAAAGATATACAGGAGCTAATAAATCAAAGAAAAAGTTCTCAACATCATTAGCCATCAGAGAAATACAAATTAAAACCACAATGAGAAATCATCACATATCAGCAGCACTAAAATTTTAAAGATTAACACCACCAAATATTGGTGAGATCCACAGCAGCCAGAATTCTCAGACACTGTTGGTCAGACTGTAAAATAGTGTAGCCTCTTTGGGAAAAGGTTACAAAAGTTATAAAACTAAACATACCATCTACCCTATGCTTTAGTAATTCCAACCCTACCTAATATAATTATAACTAGAAAACACAGGTTGAGGAACTCTAATTCTGAAATCCAAAATGCTCTAAAATCTGAAACTTTTTGTATGCCAACATGATGCTCAAAAGAAATGACAGCATTTTAGATTTCAGAGTTTCAGATTAAGGATGCTCAACTAGTGAGCATAATGCAACTATTCCAAAATTTGAAAAAATCCAAAGTACTTCTGGTCCCAAGCATTTCAGACAAAGAGTACTCAACCTACACTATGTAATAATAAAAAGGACAAACTATTTATATATTCAATAATATTTCAAAACCACACTTAGTGAAAGAAGTCTTATACCAAAGGGCATATATCTTATACTTGACTCTATTTGTATAAAGTTCTATATCAGAAAAACTAATATATTTTGAGTTAAAAACAGAATATATAGTGGTTGCCTTGGGGTTAGGCATATGCATAGTCAAATCAAATTTCATGATACATAAAAGTTACTGTAAAAAGAAAAAAATGTAAAACAAATACTGAATTCTAGTTAATGATACAGATGCTGCAATATTAAGAAGTGATTTCTGTCTCCAACTAACTTTGAAATTCATCCAAAACTAATGGTACAGAAAAATCAGTAAGTGAATAGATACGTAATTAAAAACGTTTATATAGTAACAAATTAATTGTAGAATGTATTGGTGATGAGTGTTCATAAAAAGTTCTTTCAACCTGTCTACATTTTGAGATTTTTCTTCTCAAAATATTGAAGAAAACAATCCATGTATTCTCCTATTCTCAATGATAAACAGATTTATTTTTTAAACAAACAAACACTCAGACCACTAGACTTAGGACAGTTCACTAAGGGCAACGGCTGAGTTAAAATATTTGATATTGAGTTTTTTACAAAGCAGTCTGTTTATTTTAACTAATATACTTGGCTTATTGAATAAATATGCTATGAAGTAATTAAAAGAAATCTAAAATTCTCAAAAAGTAAAATAGCATCTTAGATAAATGTGTACTTGATTAGGATAAAAATGCCAAAAATACATTTTTAGAGTACTTTGGTATACATACTTAATTTTCAAAAACTACAAACTCTAAAGACCTGAGCCAGAACGGAAAGCTGTGGTCTAAAATCACTATACAACCTTAAAATGAAATTTTCTGCTGCTCCAAGAGATCCCCTAGTGGTCAATGTTGCCTTCCTAAGAAAAAATATTTTATAATATTTTGGAAAATCTCATAAGAAATCATAATTATATGCTATTAAAGATATAATAATATTTATTATATGTACTTACTTGAGGAACATTGCTGTCAACCCACTTGGAATTTGGTAAAATATCATCCCACAAAATCAGGCATCGAGCAAGTGTCTTAAAAATGTAATACACATAAAATTAATTAGAGCAGTCCAAAATTCATACATATTACAATGATAAAAAAAGAACAATTTAAAAATCAGTTCCTAACTGCTGACAATTTTGGTTTTTTGTTTTCTTTTTAGAGATAGGGTCTTGCTCTGTCACTGTCACCCAAGTGAGCTATGATTCTGCAGTGACAGTGACACAACCATAGCTCACTATACCCTTGAATTCCTCAGCTTAAGCAATCCTCCCGCTCCAGCCTTCCAAAGTACTAGGATTACAGGCATAAGCCACCATGCCTGGCCCTGTGATGACAATTTTGAAAAATTTGTTAAGTATATACAAATGATCCAACTTCCGATGGGGTTACGCCCCAATAAGCCCATCATTAAGTTCAAAATATCATTAAGTCAAAAATGCATTTGGTGCATCTTCCTGGGGTATATGCGAAACTTGGTAAATGTGGAATGTATATGTCTTGGCACAGTAACTGAGATACCAGGAAGGCTATGTTAACCATTGTGATGAAAATGTGTCAAACGGTCTATGAAGCTAGTGTATGGTGCCCCATGATCATATCAATGTACACAGCTATGATTTAATAATAAATAAATAAATAAATAAAAATGCATTAAATATACCTAATCTATTGAACATGAAAACTTAGCCTGGACCAGACACGGTGGCTCATATATGTAATCCTAGCATTCTGGGAGGCTGAGGCAGGTAGATAGCTTGAGCTCACAAGTTCAAGACCGGCCTGAAAAAGAGTGAGATCCCCATCTCTACTAAAAATAGAAAAACTTGCTGGGCATTGTAGTGGGTGCCTGTAGTCCCAGCTACTTGGGGGCTGTTGCAAGAAGATTGAGTTTGAGGTTGCTATGAGCTATGATGCCAGAGCACTCTATGCCAGGAAACAGAGTAAGACACTGTCTCAAAAATAAATAAATAAATAAATAAAAAACTTAGCCTGGAGTGGCACCTGTGGTTCAAAGGGGTAGGCGCCGGCCCCATATGCTGGAGGTCACGTGTTCAAACCCGGCCCCAGCCAAAAAAACAAACAAAAGAGCCTATCATCAGATGCTTCAGTAATGCAAATGTTTTAAAAAAATACTTAGCCTTGCCTACCTTAAACTTGCTCAGAATATTTGTATTAGCCTGCCATTCAACAGCAGCATCTGCCTACACAGTCCACTGTGGAGTATTATTTGTTTACCCTCATACTGGGAACGATGACTTACTGCCACTGACCCGCAACAAGACAGTATGATACCACATGTCAATAGCTCAGAAAAAAATCAAAACTAAAAGTTCAAAGTATGGTTTTTATTGAATGAGCATCACTTTCACACAATCACAAAGTAAAGAAACTTGTTTAAGTCAAACCTTTATTAAACTGGGGACCATCTATAACATCAACTTAAGCTACAGATTAAAATATTTAGATTTTAACAAAGGCTGGACGCAGTGGCTCACATCTGTAATCCTAGCACTTTGGGAGGCTGAGGCGGGTGGATTGCTTGAGTTCAGGAGTTCGAACCAGCCTAACCAAGAGTAAGATCCCTTCTCTACTAAAAACAGAAAAACTAGTTGGGCATTGTGGTAGGTAGCTACTTGGGAGGCTAAGGCAAGATTGCTCACTTGAGCTCAAGAGTTTCAGGTTGCTGTAAGCTGTGATGTCAACATACTCTACCCAGGGCAGCAGAATGAGACTGTTTCAAAACAAAATTTTAACAAAGAAAAACTAAAATTAAGTTGATCATCAAGTTTAGAGGGGCGGGACTTTTAAAACATGCCCTATAAAAAACGAAACACAAAAGAAAAAACACCTTTATTTTTTTTAAAGACAGGGTCTTGCTCTGGCTCAGGCTGGTCTCGAACTTGTCAGCTCAGGCAATCTACCCACCTCAGCCTCCCAAGTGCTGGGATTACAGGCATAAGCCACCATGCCCAGCCGCTCTGTCCATATCATAATTTAAATGCTTACATATGCTAAGTGTAAACATTAAAAAAAAATAGAGGAAAAAATTTAGGTAATTATGTCAAACTGTTACTGTCATTAAATATAACCTGAACAGTATTACTACATCCTTCATAGCAATTCAAAAATGTAAAATAAAGTAGTAATAACCTCCTAGTCATTTGTTGCTTTTTAGAAAGCTTTAAATAATAATGTGAAAAGATGAAATGTCATTCCATGTACTGGGTGTCAATGTAGTTAACTTTCCTGGAATAGCTAAAGTTATATTTGGGAAATTTCCCAAAAGAATGCTGCCAAATAGATACACGTAATGGATTAAAAGTAAAAGGTTTTGGCTCGTGGATTAAAAGTAAAAGGTTTTGGCTTGGTGCTCGTAGGTCAGTGGTTAGGGTGCCAGACACATACACCAGGGCTGGCAAGTTCGAACCCGGCCCGGGCCTGCTAAACAACAACAACTACAACAAAAAAATAGCCTGGCATCATGGCGGGCACCTGTTGTCCCACCTACTTGGGAAACTGAGGCAAGAGAATCGCCTAAGCCCAAGAGTTTGAGGTTGCTATGAGCTGTGATGTCACAGCACCCTACCAAGGGCGACATAGTGAGACTCTGACTCAAAAAAATAAAATAAAATAGAATAAAAAATAAATAAATAAAAGTAAAAGGTTCTCTTGAAATGACATTTTCAAGAAAATGTCATACCCTGTATGTATAATATAAGCTAAATTTGTTAACAGAGATTAAAAATGAAAAAGCAGCATACCCTAAGCAAGAGAAATTCTGGTTTCACAAAGTCCAGCAAATACATGGTATCAGGAGCTCGAAGCCAATCTGCAATGGATCTGTTGGTGAAGAATATCAGTGAGGGTTACCGCTCAAGTAGAGGACAAGATAATAATGAATCTCAGAGTTTATTTCAAAACATTTTTCCTCACTCCACCACTGCTCTGTATTTTTCTATAATACTTCACACCCTCTATCAAAAATACATATTATGCTCCATAATACAGGATTTTCATAAAGTTCATGTGCTATTTAAAATAGTTGTCTGTTTAAAATTACATGCAAACTTCATAGACACCCTGTATGTTGTACATCTATCTAACGAACATAAGCTCCAGGACGGCAGATACTTTGTTTCATTTTGTTCAGTGAAATACACGAAGTACCAAGAAAGCACTGCCATACACATTCATCCAAATAGTACATTAATAAAACATCCATTTTTAACCACTTTAATTCTGCACATTTTTACTTTTTCTAAGGGAAGAAACCTGGAACACTGAAATACCTGAATTTTTTGAATACTTTTTACATTATAAGACTTAAAACGTAGTATGTCTCTAACTTATTCTTCTATGTAAAATGTAAATCCGGATAGACACTTAAAACGCAGTATAATGTCTCTAACTTACTCTTCTATGTAAAATGTAAAGATAAGACACCAAAAGTCTACTTTCAAATGTCAGCACTAATCATAAGGAGTTGGGAAGGTAGAAGAATTGGTCACTAGGAAAGCTCTTTTTTTGGAGTGGAGGGGTTTGAGGACATTTAGTTATTTTCCATTATGGCACAAATTGTTACGTCTGGTCAGCATCATTAATGTTTGGGGCTTGAACATTTTTGTTTCTTCACGTAAGTACAGAGAACTGTCTGAGTTGGGAAGGCTAAAAGGAAAGGGGAGTTTGTTCTTGATCTGAGGCCTTGAAATCCCACCTGGAGATACAAGGTGCTGGCTAAAAATACAGAATGCTTCATGAACTTGCATGTCATCCTTGTGCAGGGGCCATGATATCCTCTCTATCGTTCCAAATTTAGTATATGTGCTGCCGAAGTGAGCACTGAGAAAAACTCCTGAAGTAGGCAGAAACAATTTTCTTAAATGGAAACCAAGAACTGAAGAATCCTAAGCATTTTTAGCTTAACAAGTCCTCACAATGATATCAATGAAACAAAACATGGGCGTTGCTGACATGTCACTGACAACTACGAAACAGAAATGAATGAAAATTGGAAATACTGCCAAGTAGCATTAATATGGCAAAATGTAGCAGGGCATGGTGGCTCACTACGAGCACTTTGAGAGACCGAGGTGGGCAGATCGCCTGAGCTCACAAGTTCGAGACCATCCTGAGCTAGAGCAAGACCCCCATCTCTAAAAATAGGCAGGTATTGTGGCGGGTGCCTGTAGTCCCAGCTGCTTGGGAGACTGAGGCAAAAGAATCACTTGAGCCCAAGAGTTGGAGGTTGCCAGGACACTCTACTGAGGGTGACAAAGTGAGACTCTGTCTCAAAAAATAAATAAATAAAAACTAAAATGACAAAATGTATTATTTCCAAGTAAAACTTGTATAATTTATAGTAGTTGAGAGAATGAATGGTTGATCTCACAAAAAGGAAATAAATTTAAGATAATTTTACTACTCAGGTCAGAAAAGATGTCACACTGTCATAATAAGGTGGGTGGTACAATACCTGTTATTAGTTTTTAAGTAGATCATAGCCAAAGCTAGCGTTGCACCTGGACAAGTCACATCTACATTAATGGTATCTCCTTCCTGTTGAAAGAATAGTTTATTAATTTAAAAGAGTTCTAAATTATTCTAAAATTCTTCTGAATACTAGCCTATGCTTAAAATTAACCTATTTTAGAATGCCAGTATGAAAACTAATATTTTCAAATTAACATCTTAACTTACAGAATTTTGAACTGTTCCTTTGACTTGTACTTACTTTGATTTGATAACTTGGAGATTTATGTTTCTCCCTGTGCATTCCTGTTTGAAAGCGCCTATGTCCTCCAACCATGTACTGATAAAGCTGCTCAGGAACATTGAGATCAGACATGCCTATCAAATTACTGCCATGCCGTAAAATAACAGACACGAGAGAAGAAATCTTATGGAAGAAGATCTATACACCACATGCTCATGACTAATAAAGGAAGGAAGTAACATCAAAACAGGGTATTTGGGGTTTGGTTTTTTTTTTCAAATTAAACATTAATCATGAGTTAATAAACTATTAGTAATCAATCTCATAAAAATTATAATACGTCAGAGAGAGAAAAAAGGAGGGAGGGGTGGAGAAAGGAGGAGCACAGAGAGGGAAGGAGGGAGGGAGTGGGGCCTTGGTGTGTGACACACCTTTTGAAGGCAAGACACAATTGCAAGAGGGACTTTGCCTAACAAATGCAATCAGTGTAACCTGGTTTCTTGTACCCTCAATGAATCCCCAACAATAAAATAATAATAAAAAAAAAGGTTATAATACGATTATATTCAAGATTTAGTTTTGGTTTTTTTTTTGCAGTTTTTGGCGGGGGCCGGGTTTGAACCCACCATGTCTGGTACGTGGGTCCGGCGCCCTACTCCTTGAGCCAAGGCGCTGCCCAAGATTTAGTATTTTCATTTCATAAAATAAATGAAGGCTTTATGATAAATAAATTATACTTAATCTATTAATTAGATATTAGTTAGGAAAATATTACCCATGGTAATTAAAACCTGAACTTATGAATACCTGAATACTTTCATTATTGTGACTATGAACTTTTCCAGCAACAATAACTGGTATAAAAATAACTTACTCAATACTGCTGTGTTTAACATGAGTTAACAACTTTATCAGATAGCTACTAGTAAGAACCCCCTTTGATAGAAAAGCAAAATGTGGTACAGAGGGATTAAGTCCAAGGTTACATAGCTAATAAGCAGCAGGGGTAGATGCAAAACAAAGCAGTTTGGCTCAACAGTCCATTCAGCTGTTTAGTCAACAGTCAATAATGTAGTCACCACGCAGGACCAGAATTCAGGCCCCAATGCCCAGTAGGATGATTTTCCATTGTACCATACGCTTCTTAGCTGATATACCCAAAGTCAAGTCAACACATGATCAAAGACAGGGTGGATTTTTAGGATACACATAAAAAAGCTCCTTACACTGTAACTCTCTCTACATCATTTATCTTGATCGTAATAATGTATTGGTGATTCTTCAGAAGAACTACATCCCAAGTGAAACAAGTCATTTAATAAAATATTTCTAGTTAATTCTCTACATATTCTTAGATGAAGATAAATAGGGGTCAACCTGAAAGTGCATTTTGTCACAAAGCAAATGCTACTGTGGCAACATTCTGGAATACACAGTGAACACCAGAGTGACAAAAGAGGTTTAGGGTTTGTTTCTGGCAACCACTACATATTCTGAAGTCTCCCCATCATATACATTTTCACTATTTTATGTTTTCTATCATAGTGGGCTATAACTTCATCTAATGTCTTGAACCTTTCTCAAGAAACTCCATTCCTTGGCTCAGTGTCCATAGCTCAATGGTTAGGGTGCTGGCCACATATACTGGGGCTGGAGGGTTCGAACCCGACCCAGGCCTACTAAAAACAACAACATAGCCAGGCGTTGTGGCGGACACCTGTAGTCCCAGCTACATGGGAGGCTGAAGGCTGAGGCTAGAGAATCTCTTAGGCCCAAGAATTTGAGGTTGCTATTAGCCATGACACCATGGCATTCTACCAAGGGTGACATAGTGAGACTCTGTCTCAAAAAAAAAAAAAAAACTCCATTCCCTTAGTTTACTTAGGAACACATACCTAAGTAAGGGGGATAGAAATCTTAAAGCCCCGTCCCTTTGTTGCAATTTTTCTCTATTCACACATCTGGAATGATGAAAAATATTCAGAAAGAGGAAAGAATTGAGAATCAAGTTAAGTCATAGGAAGGCAGAGTAATATTGAGGTTTAAGTGTCAAGGTTATTTGTCTCAACAGGCAGGCGTCATAACTGAAGCATGAGAAGGCACAGACTATTCTTACCCCCAAGCAAACCATCCCTAGGGCTAAGCCGGCAGCTAATGAGTACGACTCTCTGTCAGTGCAGTATTCCATTTCAGGACCTGGGGGCCGTCCTGTAAAACAGAAAGCAACACAGTTCAAGCTAATCTCTTAAAATTCCAACCCATAAAAATTTTGGAAAGTTAACAATGGATGACTAGTAACTCAAAAAGCTACAATGGTATCACAAATGGTATCCACAGCTGTTAGTTTACCTTAAAAAAAAAACCTCTCAAAATGGTCCTTTTAATTTGCCAATTTAAACTTCTATAAGCAATAACTTTCAAATAGTAAAAAACCTTGGGTTTTACCAAAAAGATGTACAAAGTAGATAAATTTTATTAAAGGGAAGTATACTCCAAAATTGGGCAGTGCCTATGGCTCAGTGAGTAGGGCGCCGGCCCCATATACCGAGGGTGGTAGGTTCAAACCCGGCCAAACTGTAAAAACACAGCCGGGCCTGGTGGCAGGCGCCTGTAGTCCCAGCTACTAGGAAGGCTGAGGCAAGAGAATTGTCTAAGCCCAGGAGTTGGAGGTTGCTGTGAGCTGTGACGCCATGGCACTCTACCAAGGGTGATAAAGTGCGACTCTGTCTCTAAAAAAAGAATAATAAAGAATACTCCAAAAAGTTTTAATTTTGAATCTCCTGGATTTTGCTTTTGGTACTCTCAAATCCATTCATTAGATGTGCTGAAACATCTTCAAATACTGGTAATAAATTGGAAGATCGCTTTATGTTAACTTGTTAAATGTTATGTTTTCAAACATTTATTTTCAATCTACATAATACTGGGCTCTACTATGGTAGAATTTCTTTTTCTTTTTTTTTTTTTTTTTGAGACAAAGTCTCACTTTGTCACCCTTGGTAGACTGCTATGGCATCATAACTCACAGCAACCTCAAACTCTTGAGCTTAAGCAATCCTCTTGCCTCAGCCTCCCAAGTAGCTGGGACTATAGGCGCTCTCCATAGCACCCTGGCTATTTTTTAGAGATGGGTCTTGCTCTCTCTCAGGCTAGTCTCAAACTCCTAAGCTCAGGCAATCCACAGGCCTTGGCCTCCCAGAGTGCTACGATCATAGGCGTGAGCAACTGTGCCTGGCAGTAGAATTTCTCTATATTGATCCTAAATTCAGGTCCCAATGACAGTGGCTTGTGCTTGTAATCACAGTACTTTGGTAGGCCAAAGTAAGAGGCTCTCTTGAAGTCAGGAATTCAAGACCAGCCTGGGCAACACAATGAGATCCCATCTCTTAAAAACCAAATGTAAAAATAAATTAAAAAAAATTTTAAACCACATAATTTTACATCTACCTTCTAGAGCAACCAAACTTAAGTATAAAGATCCCTCCCTCTGAAAAAAAGCTCACATCTGGGTGGCGCCTATGGCTCAATGGGTAGGGCGTGGGCCCCATATACCGAGGATGGTGGGTTTGAACCCGGCCCGGGCCAACCTACAACAAAAAAATAGCTGGGTGTTGTGGCGGGTGCCTGTAGTCTCAGCTACTCAGGAAGCTGAGGCAAGAGAATCACCTAAGCCCAGGAGTTGGAGGTTGCTGTGAGCTGTGTTGACACCATGGCACTCTGAGGGCGATACAGTAAGACTCTGCCTCTACAAAGAAAGAAAAAAAAAAAAACAAAAGACACAATTTAAACATAAAAAAGAAAAAATTACACAAAGGCAATCAGTGTACTGATTGCAAAGAATTAGAAACAACCTACATTATTGCAAAGAATTAGAAACAACCTAAAAAGTCTTGAAAATAAGAAAACAATTAGATTCTTTATGGAACATCAACTTCATAAGACAGTATACAATATGAAATTAATTTTAAAAACCATTTATAGGATGGGCATTCTTCCTTTCTTTTCTTGGGATCCCATGCCATTCTCTTTTTCCCACTCTTCCTCTGCCCGTCTTCCCTTCTCTCACTTCCTGCTCTCTGTTCTCTTCCCTCTCTTTTTCTCATGTCTTCTCCCCCCACTCTCTTCCCTCTCTAATATAAACTATATTTTATATTCTAAAATATCAATAAAAATAATAAAAATGTAACAAAAATAAAATTCTATGAACTATATTTATATTCTAAAATATAAATAATAAAATTAAAATAGTTTATAGACTATGAACTATATACTCTAAAATATAAATAATATTATAAATAATATAACAATATTATTTTATAATAATATAAAAAAGACAATTTCAAAAATACGAACATTCTGATGGTGGTTCAAAAAGGGCATATGCATATGAATCAAAGAAACTCTATGAACAGTATGAAAGAGATGTGCCACGGCTGTGAGAGTGTGTGATAACATTAGATATCATCATGACATAGCCAAACAATGTTAAATCACCTTGTAGACGAACAAGCTTTAGGTTTTTCAGATCAATAATTTATGCTATTATAGATTTTGGTAACAGGAATATTTCAATTTTGCAAATAATTTTGTCATTGTAGCAGCAGGCTAAATTATGGGGCCCAGTCCTGACTGCCCTACAATACTAATATACATCCATACTTTTGGTACAGCTTAATAGTGAACCTGGCTATGTGTCTGGCTTTGGCATAGATCTCAGCAAGCTCAACATAAGCAAAGGCCTGAAAAGTATTTCCACCATTTGGTTCTCTTTTATGTGTCATCACCATGAGAAAAACACGCCCTCCAGCCTGAGTCCAGGAATAAGGCACGTGAAGCAGAACCAGAGCAGCTAACCCACAGATCCACAGCTTACAGTAGAACTACTCAGGCTAATTATAGTTGTCTGTTACGTAGTATTACTGTGGCGATACCTAACTGATAAAATCACACAGAATGGGACGGCGCCTGTGGCTCACTGAGTAGGGAACTGGCCCCATATACCGAGGGTGGCAGATTCGAACCCAGCCCCGGCCAAACTGCAACAACAACAACAACAACAACAACAACAAAATAGCTGGGCATTGTGGCGGGTGCCTATAATTCCAGCTACTCTGGAGGCTGAGGCAAGAGAATCGCCTAAGCCCAAGAGCTGGAGGTTGCTGTGAGCTGTGACGCCACAGCGCTCTATCGAGGGTGACAAAGTAAAACTCTGTGTCTAAGAAAAAAAAAAAACATATCTTCAATAATATCTTCTGAAATACATGTGGAAAAGATCCTGAATAGGTCAGAAAAGGACATGTGAGCTTTTTTTTGTTTGTTTTTTTCTGAGACAGAGTCTCAAGCTGTCATCCCGGGTAGAGTGTCACAGCTCACAGCAACCTCCAACTCTTGGGCTCAAGAGATCCTCTTGCCTCAGTTTTTCTATTATTAGTAGAGACAGGGTCTTGCTTTTGCTCAGGCTGGTCTCAAACTCGTGAACTCAAGCAATCCACCCACCTTGGCTTCCCAGACTGCTAGGGTTACAGATGTGAGCCACTACACCCAGTCTGTAAGAGTTATTTTTTTAATTGCTGAGCAAACCAATAATGCGAACAGTACTTCCATTTGTCAGAAAAAATGATGACACATAATATGAATTTCTAAAAAGTTTAGACCAAATGAAAAACAAAAAATGTATACGCACCTTACCATTTCCAGGTACTCATATACAACATACTCATTAACATGAAAGAAGGAAAGAAAAACTCAAAACTACTTAATCCTATTGGAATTGCTGTTGTCCAACAGTATATTGTGATACTCGGGATCAAATCAACTTTGACTCTTAAGTGCAGGCCACTGCTAGACATTTCTTGGTAAAGAAACAGCAGGATAAATAGTATGTTCATATGTGATTAAAACCACCAGTACCTCATTAAATGTAACCACTTGGCTGGGTGCAGTAGCTCACCCATGTAATTCCAGCCCTTTGGGAGGCTGAGGCAAAAGGATTGGTTGAGCCCAGGAGTTCAAGTCTAGGCTGGGCAACATAGACAGACCACCATCTCTATAAAAGATAAGAAAAATTAGCCAGGCGTGGTGGTGCATGACTGTAGTCCCAGCTATTGAAGAGGCTGAAATAGGAGGATCACGTGAGCCCAGAAAGTCAAGATTACAGTGAGCTATAATCACACAACTGCACTCCAGCCAGGGAATTCAATTCATTCACATGGAATGTATAACATATGCCTATGAAGATTCAACAGTATTAATCCCATACCTATTTCAGCCAACAGGACTTCTGCAGTATGTCTGTGAGCTGTTCCCTGATACACAAGACCGATGCCAACCACTGCAGCCACTTGGACGTTGTGAGGTACATCTAACTCTGTAGACGTTGGGGGTAAGAGAGCAGGAATGTGAATACTAAGAAGCCGTGTCATTGACATATCCATGGTGCCTAGTTTTGCAGCAGAAACACCAAGTAGCAGTCCAATGCTTGTCATTTCATGGCCCTAAGATAGAAAATAAATTGAAACTTGAGTCACTATCAAAACAAATAGGTAGTTTTAAATAAAATACTGTCTGCCACTTGAAATACTTGAATGTGACAGGCACAATGAGAAACACTGGGATTATATACATAGTGGTAAACTAAACAAACGTGATCCTTGCTCTCTGGACCTGTGCCCTATTAGGGAAAAAAGGAGTGGTTAAACTAAAAATACGTAAATATGGCTCAGTGCCTATAGCTCAAGCAGCTAAGGCGTCAGCCACATACACCAGTGCTGGCGGGTTCCGATCCAGCCCGAGGCTGCCAAACAATGACAACTACAACCAAAAAATAGCCAGGCGTTGTGGTGGGCGTCTGTAGTCCCAGCTACCTGGGAGGCTGAGCCAGGAAAATCGCTTAAGCCCAGGAGTTAGAGGTTGCTGTGAGCTGTGATGTCATGACACTCTACCCAGGGCGACAGCTTGAGGCTCTGTCTCAAAAAAATAAATAAGTAAAAGATAAAAAAAATACATAAACATACATTATTAAAAAGTAATATAATACAAAATATTAAGACAAAGTATTTTAAAGGACCCTAATTTAGATTAGGAGGACCTGGAGGATTGTTAGAAAGGAATCTCTGAAGATTATATATAGAAATTATAATAGGACCTGAAGGATGAGGACAAATTAGCCAGGAAAAGAGGCAGGAAGGTGGGCACTCAAGTTTAGAAAGTAAGGAAGACTGTCTCAGGTGAGAGAACAGCATGCAAATGGGTCTGAGATGATTCAGATATAAACCCATACACTGACAGTCAACTGACCATAAGGGTGCCAAGACATATCCATGGGGAAAGAACAGTCTTTTTCAAAGAATTGTGCTGGGATAACTAGAGAGACATAATATAACAAACAGGTGACAGTAAGAATATGGAATTACTGGAACCCTTGTGTTTGCCGATCAGGTTGTGAAATGATGCAGCCATTCTGGAAACGGTTTTTCAAAAACTTTGTAAAGTTATCATATGTCCCAGTAAATCCACACCTAAGTATGTACCCAAGAGAAATGAAAACATATATCCACATGAAAATATGCACACAAATATTCATAGTAGCATCATTCATAATAGCCAAAAAGTGAAAACGTCCATCAACTGATAAATACATAAATATGATACATTTGTACAATGAAGTATTTATTCAGCAATAAACAGGAATGAGGTGCTGATACGTAATACAACATGTATGAACCCTGAAAATTATGTTAAGTGAAAGACGCTAGTCACAACAAACCAACATTCTAAGATTCCACATATCTGAACAGTCCAGAATGGGCAAATCCATAGAGACAGAAAGTAGATCAGTAGTTGCGAGGGACTAAGGAGGGGCTGGAGGGGAAGAGAAGAATGGGTTGTGACTGCTAATGAGTATAAAGTTTCTATATGGGTCCTAAAATTGACAGTGGTGGTAGGTGTACAACTCTGTGAATATACTACACTAATATAATAAAACACACAAAACTGTACATTTTAAATCACCGAATTGTATGGTGTATTTTTTTTTTTTTTTTGAGGCAGTGTCTCACTTTGTCACCCTTGGTAGAGTGCTTCATAGCTCACAGCAACCTCAAACTCTTGGGCTCAAGTGATTCTCTTGCCTCAGCCTTCCACCACAACGCCTGTATATTTTTAGAGACAGGATCTTGCTCTTGTTCAGGCTTGTCTTGAACTCCTAAGCTCAGGCAATCCACCTGCCTTAGGCCCCCAGAATGCTAGGTGTGAGCCACTGCACCTGGCAGGCATATGAACATATGTTATGTATGATAAATAAAAAGCTTCCTGACACAATAATGACTGTGAAGTAGAAGGATGTGGTTTAACAGGAAGCTAAAACAGCCTACACATAAGGCTGGAGTGTTGGGAGCAAGGGGAAGAGTGGCACAAAGAAAAGCTGGAGAAGTAGGGAGGATCACACAGGCTCTTAGAATGGACATTAAAAGCAACAGAAGATCATTAAGTGATTTTGACCAGGGAAATGATATATTCTGATTTACACTTTAGAAAGATTACCCGCCTGCATTTGAACAAATTGATTTAGAGGTATGAGAAGAGGAATTAGGAGCTACTGCAATAACAGACAAGTTCTCACCTTGGTCAAGTAGTCATGGATATTGAGAGTAGCCAGCTTTGTAAGGTGCCCATTCAGACCCAAGGCCATAAGAAAGCCAGCATACTCATTGGCTAACTCGGCATGCTTGGGCTTATTGTAAACAATCCACGCCGAATCGATCTGGGAGGCAGGGGCTATCTTCAGGCCAGCAGCCACACCATTATGGAAGCTGGCCCAACTTGTCATGTTGGGAGGCACATCGATATTTCCACTATTAAGGTCAACTGTTGTGTTCCGAGGAGGGGCACGCCCTGTCCAGCCAAAAGAAATTTAACATGGAGAGAATAAAAATTCACAAAACCAAAATTGTTAAATCTTTAAGAACAAGATTACCTTTTCTACATTCAAAATTCTTAACCCCATACATACCTAAAATGATGCCAGGTCTCTATGACCACTTAAACTTTTATACATGTGAGTCAAACTGAATGTAAGATGGAAACACCCTTGATTGTTTAAAAATAGTTCATGCCATTTTTGATAAAATGCAGTGGGGTTATATATTGAGATAACTAATACCAATTTACCTTTATGTAGATTAGGAAACTCACTGCATTGAAATCTTTCTTAGAAACCAAAATAAATATCACAGTTAAGCTGTATAAATAATAAAGTCCAACACCTAACTGATGATGATAATAATGATGTTAATTTCAAATAGTCTATCCTTTATTTTCCTCTGGACACTAAGTGACATGTTAAAAGGAGCTAATCAGACCAGGTGCTGTGGCTCATGCCTGTAATCCTAGGACTCTGGGAGGCCAAGATAGGTGGATCCCTTGATCTCAAGAGTTTGAGACCAGCCTGAGCAAGAGCAAGACCTCGTCTCTACTTAAAATATAGAAAAATTAATTATTGAGGCGGAGCAAGATGGCAGCCGAGTAACAGCTTCCTTGCATCTGGGCACCGTGAGTCTGGGGAGATAGGACTCCAGGCATCTCTGGCTGGTGGGAACTGCCTATCATCACTCCTATGAAAATACAGGGAGTCAGCGAGAGACTTCTGGACCCCAAGAGGAGGACTAAAACAGTGGAAAGCCGGCAAGTGGTCGCGTGTGTTCAATCCGTCTAAACCCGCCCACAACTGTAAGTTCAGTAGCAGCGAGACTGCAAACCAGAAAGGCCTTACCTGTGAACTGTTTTGATGTCCTTGGACTTGGCACTGAGTTGAACTGCCTTGGGGAAGGCCTGAGCGGGAGTGCGGAGAACTTTGGCCGTTGTCTAGGGCCCCAGTCTGAGCCGCTGAGCCAGAGGGAGCTGATAGTGTTTGGTGGTGGGTCACACGGATCCATTGTCAGTGATCTGCCCCGGCAAGCTCTGCCCTCAGGGTCGCAGAGCTAGAAACGGGTGGGAGCTGGTAACCCAGCAACCAAGTAGCCTAAGGGTGGGGTCTGAGCCGCCTTGCAGCCCTAACCCTCAGGGGCAGAGTGAGATCGGTTTTGGCACACTGAGTAAGTGCATAGCCACTTCAGCAGCGATTCCAGCGAGAAAGCTGGGAAAGCTTCTGCTCAGCAAGTTTACAAGTTCAAAGTGCCTTTTAAGTAGGCTGAAGAGAGATTTAGGGTGTCTACCTGCTGGGGTTTGAGAAATCAGCAGCCTCCAGTCGTATCAGAACTGTGACTAACATCTCATACCCCAGAAGACCACGTGTTGCCCAGACAATATTCAATAACATATACAAACTGCTTTGTTTTTGGGTGTGTATTTTTTTCTTCTTTTTTTTTTTTTTTGGTTTGGTTGTTTTTTTTGTTTGTTTATTTTGACGTTGCTGATGTTCTTTTGTTTTTTTAATTTCAATCTTTTCCACACAGATCCCTTTTTCTTTCTCAATTTTCCTAGTTTAATTATAATTTCCCATTGCTGCCTTTTTTAATAACTTCAACTTCATTTTTGCTAGTGTTTCTACCGATATAATTTGGTTTTTCACCCAATTTTATCCCCGTAAAGTTTTCTGTTTGCTTCTTTTGGTTTGATTTATAGCATTTTTGTCTTTCCTCTCTACTTGGTGGAGGTGGGGTACTGTGTCTGATCAGGTTAGCAAAGAGCTGCTGACCTCAAGGGAACCACGCAACTGGGCACCCCCAGAAGGTGGGGTTTTTTTAAGGTTGTGTCAAAGTACCCTACTGTACACCTATATTGCCCTGTCTCCCTCTTTCTGTGCCTCTCTTCTTTTTGTCAATATTCCTTATACCCACCCCCTCTCCTTTCTCTATCTTTCTTTTTTTCTTATCACTCGGTCCTCCTTTCTTTCATCCCCTTTTTTTGCTCTTCAACCTTCTCACCCTTCTGGTCCTATAACCCTTAGTCCACAGGCATAAGAACTTAAAGAGCAAGAGGAAGTGAAAGGAAAATTAGGGCAAGGAAACAGATAAAAGAAATCACTCATGAGGAAGAATCAGCAGAAAACTCCAGGCAACATGAAGAACCAGTCTAGAACAACCCCACCAAGGGACCATGAGGCAGCTACTGCAGATGATTCCACCAGTATAGAAATGTTAGGAATGACAGAAAGGGAATTTAGAATACACATGTTGAAAACAATGAAAGAAATGATGGAAACAATGAAGGAAATTGCTAATAAAGTGGAAAATAACCAAAAGGAAATCCAAAAACAGAATCAAATAAGAGATGAACGATATGAAGAATATAAAAAGGATATAGCAGACCTGAAGGAACTGAAACAGTCAATTAGGGAACTTAAAGATACAATGGAAAGTATCAGCAACAGGTTAGACCATGCAGAAGAAAGAATTTCAGAGGTAGAAGACAAAGTTCTTGAGATAACTCAGACAGTAAAAGAGGCAGAAAAGAAGAGAGAGAAAGCAGAACGTTCACTGTCAGAATTATGGGACTTTATGAAGCGTTCCAACATACGAGTTATAGGAATTCCAGAAGGGGAAGAAGAATGCCCCAGAGGAATGGAAGCCATACTAGAGAATATTATAAAAGAAAATTTCCCAAACATCACCAAAGAGTCTGACACACTGCTTTCAGAGGGATATCGGACCCCAGGTCGCCTCAACTCTAACCGAGCTTCTCCAAGACACATTGTGATGAACCTGTCCAAAGTCAAGACAAAAGAAAAGATTCTGCAAGCTGCCAGGAGTAAGCGCCAGTTGACCTACAGGGGCAAATCCATCAGAGTTACCGCAGACTTCTCTAATGAAACTTTCCAAGCAAGAAGACAATGGTCATCTACCTTTAATCTACTTAAACAGAACAATTTTCAGCCCAGAATTCTGTACCCTGCTAAGCTAAGCTTCAGAATTGACGGAGAAATCAAATCATTTACGGATATACAAACATTGAGGAAATTCGCCACAACAAGACCAGCTCTACAGGAAATACTTCAACCTGTTCTGCACACTGACCACCACAATGGATCAGCAGCAAAGTAAGAACTCAGAAATCAAAGGACAAAACCTAACCTCCACACTGATGCAAAAGATAAAATTAAGCAATGGACTCTCACCAAATAAGACGAATAGAATACTACCACGCTTATCAATTATCTCAATAAATGTTAATGGCTTGAATTCCCCACTGAAGAGACATAGATTGGCTGACTGGATTAAAAAACACAAGCCATCCATTTGCTGTCTGCAAGAAACACACCTGGCCTCAAAAGACAAATTAAAGCTCCGAGTCAAGGGTTGGAAGACAATTTTTCAGGCAAACGGAATTCAGAAGAAAAGAGGAGTTGCAATCTTATTTTCAGATACATGTGGATTTAAAGCAACTAAAGTCAAAAAAGACAAAGATGGTCACTTTATATTGGTCAAGGGAAAACTACAACAAGAAGACATTTCAATTCTAAATATTTATGCACCCAATTTAAATGCTCCCAGATTCCTGAAGCAGACCTTACTCAGTCTGAGCAATATGATATCTGATAATACCATCATAACAGGGGACTTTAACACACCTCTTACAGAGCTGGACAGATCCTCTAAACAGAAATTAAACAAAGATGTAAGAGATTTAAATGAGACCCTAGAACAACTATGCTTGATAGATGCATATAGAACACTCCACCCCAAAGATAAAGAATATACATTCTTCTCATCACCCCATGGAACATTCTCCAAAATTGATCATATCCTGGGACACAAAACAAATATCAACAGAATCAGAAGAATTGAAATTTTACCTTGTATCTTTTCAGACCATAAGGCACTAAAGGTGGAACTCAACTCTAACAAAAATGCTCAAGCCCACCCAAAGGCATGGAAATTAAACAATCTTCTGTTGAATAACAGATGGGTGAAGGAAGAAATAAAACAGGAAATCATTAACTTCCTTGAGCATAACAACAATGAAGACACAAGCTACCAAAACCTGTGGGATACTGCAAAAGCAGCTTTGAGAGGAAAATTCATCGCTTTAGATGCCTACATTCGAAAAACAGAAAGAGAGCACATCAACAATCTCACAAGAGATCTTATGGAATTGGAAAAAGAAGAACAATCTAAGCCTAAACTCAGTAGAAGAAAAGAAATATCCAAAATCAAATCAGAGATCAATGAAATTGAAAACAAAAGAATCATTCAGAAAATTAATGAAACAAGGAGTTGGTTTTTTGAAAAAATAAATAAAATAGATAAACCATTAGCCAGACTAACTAGAAATAGAAAAGTAAAATCTCTAATAACCTCAATCAGAAACGATAAAGGGGAAATAACAACTGATCCCACAGAGATACAAGAGATCATCTCTGAATACTACCAGAAACTCTATGCCCAGAAATTTGACAATGTAAAGGAAATGGATCAATATCTGGAATCACACCCTCTCCCTAGACTTAGCCAGGAAGAAATAGACCTCCTGAACAGACCAATTTCAAGCACTGAGATCAAAGAAACAATAAAAAAGCTTCCAACTAAAAAATGCCCTGGTCCAGATGGCTTCACTCCAGAATTCTATCAAACCTTCAAGGAAGAGCTTATTCCTGTACTGCAGAAATTATTCCAAAAAATTGAGGAAGAAGGAATCTTCCCCAACACATTCTATGAAGCAAACATCACCCTGATACCAAAACCAGGAAAAGACCCAAACAAAAAGGAGAATTTCAGACCAATCTCACTCATGAACATAGACGCAAAAATTCTCAACAAAATCCTAGCCAATAGATTACAGCTTATCATCAAAAAAGTCATTCATCATGATCAAGTAGGCTTCATCCCAGGGATGCAAGGCTGGTTTAACATACGCAAGTCTATAAACGTTATCCACCATATTAACAGAGGCAAAAATAAAGATCACATGATCCTCTCAATAGATGCAGAAAAAGCATTTGATAAAATCCAGCATCCTTTTCTAATTAGAACTCTGAAGAGTATAGGCATAGGTGGCACATTTCTAAAACTGATTGAAGCTATCTATGACAAACCCACAGCCAATATTTTACTGAATGGAGTAAAACTGAAAGCTTTTCCTCTTAGAACTGGAACCAGACAAGGTTGTCCTCTGTCACCTTTACTATTCAACGTAGTGCTGGAAGTTCTAGCCAATACAATTAGGCAAGACAAGGAAATAAAGGGAATCCAAATGGGAGCAGAGGAGGTCAAACTCTCCCTCTTTGCTGACGACATGATCTTATACTTAGAGAACCCCAAAGACTCAACCACAAGACTCCTAGAAGTCATCAAAAAATACAGTAATGTTTCAGGATATAAAATCAATGTCCACAAGTCAGTAGCCTTTGTATACACCAATAACAGTCAAGATGAGAAGCTAATTAAGGACACAACTCCCTTCACCATAGTTTCAAAGAAAATGAAATACCTAGGAATATACCTAACGAAGGAGGTGAAGGACCTCTATAAAGAAAACTATGAAATCCTCAGAAAGGAAATAGCAGAGGATATTAACAAATGGAAGAACATACCATGCTCATGGATGGGAAGAATCAACATTGTTAAAATGTCTATACTTCCCAAAGCTATCTACCTATTCAATGCCATTCCTATCAAAGTACCTACATCGTACTTTCAAGATTTGGAAAAAATGATTCTGCGTTTTGTATGGAACCGGAAAAAACCCCGTATAGCTAAGGCAGTTCTTAGTAACAAAAATAAAGCTGGGGGCGTCAGCATACCAGATTTTAGTCTGTACTACAAAGCCATAGTGCTCAAGACAGCATGGTACTGGCACAAAAACAGAGACATAGACACTTGGAATCGAATTGAACACCAAGAAATGAAACTAACATCTTACAACCACCTAATCTTTGATAAACCAAACAAGAACTTACCTTGGGGGAAAGACTCCCTATTCAATAAATGGTGTTGGGAGAACTGGATGTCTACATGTAAAAGACTGAAACTGGACCCACACCTTTCCCCACTCACAAAAATTGATTCAAGATGGATAAAGGACTTAAATTTAAGGCATGAAACAATAAAAATCCTCAAAGAAAGCATAGGAAAAACACTGGAAGATATTGGCCTGGGGGAAGACTTCATGAAGAAGACTGCCATGGCAATTGCAACAACATCAAAAATAAACAAATGGGACTTCATTAAACTGAAAAGCTTCTGTACAGCTAAGGACACAATAACCAAAGCAAAGAGACAACCTACACAATGGGAAAGGATATTTGCATATTTTCAATCAGACAAAAGCTTGATAACCAGGATCTATAGAGAACTCAAATTAATCCACATGAAAAAAGCCAACAATCCCTTATATCAATGGGCAAGAGACATGAATAGAACTTTCTCTAAAGATGACAGACGAATGGCTAACAAACATATGAAAAAATGTTCATCATCTCTATATATTAGAGAAATGCAAATCAAAACAACCCTCAGATATCATCTAACCCCAGTGAGAATGGCCCACATCACAAAATCTCAAAACTGCAGATGCTGGCGTGGATGTGGAGAGAAGGGAACACTTTTACACTGCTGGTGGGACTGCAAACTAGTACAACCTTTCTGGAAGGAAGTATGGAGAAACCTCAAAGCACTCAACCTAGACCTCCCATTCGATCCTGCAATCCCATTACTGGGCATCTACCCAGAAGGAAAAAAATCCTTTTATCATAAGGACACTTGTACTAGACTGTTTATGGCAGCTCAATTTACCATTGCCAAAATGTGGAAACAGCCTAAATGCCCACCAACCCAGGAATGGATTAACAAGCTGTGGTATATGTATACCATGGAATACTATTCAGCTATTAAAAAAAATGGAGACTTTACATCCTTCGTATTAACCTGGATGGAAGTGGAAGACATTATTCTTAGTAAAGCATCACAAGAATGGAGAAGCATGAATCCTATGTACTCAATCTTGATATGAGGACAATTAATGACAATTAAGTTTATGGGGGGGGAAGCAGAAAGAGGGATGGAGGGAGGAGGGTGGGGCCTTAGTGTGTGTCACACTTTATGGGGGCAAGACATGATTGCAAGAGGGACTTTACCTAACAATTGCAATCAGTGTAACTGACTTATTGTACCCTCAATGAATCCCCAACAATAAAAAAAAAAAAAAAAAAAAAGAAAAATTAATTATTTATATAGAAAAAATATAAAAAATTATAGGGCACTGTGGTGGGTATCTGTAGTCCAAACGACTCAGGAGGCTGAGGCAAACTGCGGCTTAAGCCCAGCAGTTTGTGGTTGTTGTGAGCTAGGCTGACACCATGGCACTCTAGCCTGGGCAACATAGTGAGACTCTGTCTCAAAAAGAAAAAAAAAAATTATTTAATTAAACAAAAAATAAAAAGTCAATGATATTTATAAATCTGCTCAATCTCTTATCTATAATACACATGTCTAAGTCTCTCCATCTATAAACAGATAGCTAATTATATGCTATTGTTTAAAATGCCAAATTACAGTTAAAGACAGCTATGAAAAAGCATCTTTTCATAGACTTGAATCACCCACTGAGCTTCAAAAGAGCATTCACTAAATTTAATTTTATGGTAAATTTGTTTAAGAGTGATGTAAATTGAATATTCATGATGCTATATGTTCTATCTTTCTTGACTCTTTTGGTTTTGACTGACATTGTAAATAGGCAAATACAGAATCTATTTTGGTTTTTTGTTGTTTTTTTTATTGTTGGGGATTCATTGAAGGTACAATAAGCCAGGTTATACTGATTGCAATTGTTAGGTAAAGTCCCTCTTGCAATCATGTCAGAATCTATTTTGAATCATCTGTCTTAGCCCAAGTCATGGATAAATATTTAAAACAAATACTATAGTTACTGCATAAAGTTATCCAGTTCATTGGAGCTTTAAAAACATGGTTTTAAAAGGGTTCTTAAAAGTTATGTAAAATAAATTTTAAATAGATACATAGTATCTTATTTGTAGCATATATATACAAACATAACAAAGAACAAAGCACAAAAATATATTTGCCTTAATTATTTTTTTTTGATCGCTTGAGCCCAAGAGTTTCAGGTTGCTATGAGCTATAATGATGCCACGACACTCAACCTCAGGGTAAGAGTGAGACTGTCTCAATAAATATACATACGTGTGTGTGTGTGTGTGGGTGTGTGTGTGTATATCAGAAGAAGAAAGAAAAAATATATATATATATAGGAAAATGGGCACAGTTATAGCTAACAGAAGTAAAAACTCATGCAATTAACCAGAAAGGCAATTTGACATATTAAATCCAAACCTTAAAACCAGTCATCTTGTTGTCCAGGGGGGTCTACGTCTAAGGATTTAGGCTAAATACACCCCACCAATGTTTATATTATCAAAAACTGTATTTGCAACACCAGATTATTTCTATAAACTACAGCATATCAACTTAATGAAATACCCTGAAGTAAAAAGAGATTAAAAATATGTATGTAATACATATTTATATACATAAAAATAACTATACATATAAATATGTGCTAGATATGGAAGGATGCTCGCTACAGAATAAACTTTTAAAACAATTTCTAAAGCAGATTAGTAACAGTAGTGATGCAAAAAAAGGGCCTACTATATGTGACAACTTATTTTTTTGCTTAGTATATTTTGTTTTTGGACAATGACCACATATAAATATGACATAAAATATTTTAAGACTATATGTTTTTACATATTATACTTCAAGATTTAAAATTCAATAGTATCATTGTCAATAATATCTGTCCGGGCTATGCACAGTGACTCACGCCTATAATCCTAGCATTCTGGATGGCCGAGACAAGTAGATTGCTTAAGCTGAGGAGTTTGAGACCAGCTTGAGTAAGAGCGAGACCCTGAGCCTACTAAAAAGAGAACAGCTGGCCAGGTGTGGTGGTGTGCACTTGTAATCCTAGCTACTTGGGAGGCTGAGGCAAGAGGAAAGCTAAGTTATGATGACGCCACAGCACTCTACCCAGCGTGACAGAAGAGATCATAACTCCCACCCCCCAAATAAAGAAAAGAAAATGAAAAAAAAAAAATATATATATATATATCTTTCTGAATTTTTCTAAGTGACTTTTTATATCTTAAAATTATTTCAATAAAAAGGAAAAATTAGTAATGAGCTGTATTATGCTTCTCTCAATGTTTAGTTTGATTTGTTCTGTGAGCTTTGATAACAACTGTAGCAGCTATTAACAATATTTAAAATTCTTGAGGATAGGGGGACATTTCTTTGGTTTGTAACTAAAATAATTCAAACAACTCCATTTAACATGTACCTAATCACTTTCCTTTCTCATTGAGGCCAGAATTTAACGTACCAGTCAGATTCAGTTTAGGAATAGGCAATGGCTCTGTTGGAACAGGATGGTATGAAAACAAAGTAAACATTCCTCGTCCCACAGGAAGGGCCATAGTTCGCTGACACAACTGGAGTAATCTGTAATTAGAATAAAAACCAACATGTGAAAATGTTAAGGCAAAACACAAATGTAATCTGTAGGTAGGTACAGGGATCCCTATGAAAGTTTTGAAACAGACTGGAATCACAGCTGACAATATCCTTCCTGATACCCCATGCACATTTCAACCTGCCTGGCTTATCCATGTTGCTGGGAGGGCTTCATTTCAGTCCATGCAGATATTATATTTCTTGGTTTTTATGCATCTCAATATATACATAATGCCTTGGATTTTAAAGGAGGCATACTGTGTAAGATTAAGTCACCTCAAAGTAAATTCACACAAAGATGTGGGTGAAGCACCCAAAGGTGACTGTTTTCATACTCATGCTCCTATTAGAGGCTCTAAGAGACAGACGTATTTCCTTTGTTTTGTTTTATATTTGCTTTGAAAGAAAACCAGCAAGCCAACTCTTCCTAGATATTTAAAAAAAGAAATTTAAAATTATATTCTGATGGCTCAGTGCCCATAGCTCAAGCGGCTAAGGCACCAGCCACATACACCAGAGCTGGAGGGTTCAAATTCAGCCCCAGCCTGCCAAACAACGACAACTACAACCAAAAAATAGCTGGGTGTTGTGGCGGGCACCGGTAGTCCCAGCTACTGGGGAGGCTGAGGCAAGAGAACTGCTTAAGCCCAGGAGTTGGGGGTTGCTGTGAACTATGATGCCACGGCACTCTACCCAGGGCGACAGCTTGAGGCTCTGTCTCAAAAAAAAAAAAAAAAAAAAAATTACATTCTGATTGATGCTAATCTTCTCAAAGGTAAATACACTACACTTGGGGGTTTGTTATTGCTGATAATTTCAGTCTAGCTGTCTTCAGTAAGAGTGAGATTATCCTATCCAGTATTTTCCCAACACATAAGAACTGCCACCTCTGTGGCCTATCTATACACAAGAGAAGGCAGCTCTATATTAGAGGTGAATGAACTTCGTGGTCTCTCAAGGGGAAACACATAATTAATTTCATTTACATGATAGCTAGAATTTACATGACCAATATTAATTAACAAAAAACATGAAGCACATTCAATGTTAAAATGGCATCTATGGGATATCCTATCCCATAGTATGGTATAGATATGCCCTACACCCAACTCACTTAGGGGTGACATACCTGAGTACATATGGAGAAGAAACAGTAAAAGGTAATTATGACTAACAGACATTTAGCAGCTTGTGGCTAAGTGTGGGGGGCCCTTTTCCTTGAAGCAGCAACACAAGAAAAAGTAACAAGTAGAAAACCGTGGCAGAGGAATGACAGATGACAGAGGCAGGGCACATAAAAGGACAGGGAAGAATTTTAAAGCAGAAGTTGAAGTGTCCCACAGCAATAGCTTAGGAATATGAGAGGCATGTGATGCTGGTTATCATGTGGTAGGGAGTGGTAAGAGAAAGGTTTATATAGTATTGTCTAAAAAAACAAACAAAAACTGTCAGAAAAAAAACCCTCAAAATCTACTTCTGATCAAGACACAGAAGAATGAGTCTAGTGTTCTGCTTTGTTTGTAAATTCATAACGTAACTTCACTTCTTCTGAACAGTATTACTGCTATATGTATTTCAAAAGAATGAAGGTCCAAAATAAAATGATTATGTCCTCAAAAGCCAAAAATATTTTGAAACCATGTATGGTTTGGTGAGGTTGAAAGAAAACTTAAAACACATGATATATTTTAATTTTCAAGTATGTTTTTAATCTTTTTGAGTGTAAAATGCTAAAAAATTGAAGGAAGAACATATATAAACAAGTTCCAAATGTTAAAAAATAAGTCTGACAAAAGATAATGAACAGGGTCGCCCTTTACCTGTTTTCTTTTTCTTCAATGAATTCGTGGTCACTGAGTTCTGGATACTGCACTACGTTGACACGAACAGGCTGCGCACTCTGAAGAAGCCTTCGCACATCCTGCACCCTTAAATCTTCACTCCATATCAATGACATAACCTCGTGATTCATGTCATTCATGCCATCATCCTCCTCTTCAGTTTCTGTTCCTGAAGGAACATCTGATGAGAGCACCTGAGTAACAGACTTTGTTATAATAGTAATCTAGAAAGCACTCAACATACACTTATTGACACAGGCGATATGCACAGGCTAATACATCATACCTGTACAGAGGAAGTGTGTGCACAATAGGCTGGGGTCCCAGTGTGTACTGGACCCTAACACATAAACCCTTTAAAAAGTATTATATTGCCTAATAGGAAACATTCCATATTGAACTGAGGTGAAAAGTCTAAATTTAGGACAATAGTCAAAAGGCTAAAATCACTGAAAAATATCCTGAATACACTGTTAAATTTCAGCATCTTAATCATTTAAAAAAAGAAACAAATTACTACACGAGAACATAAATACCATCACTATTATTAAAGAATCCACACTAATTTAAATATCGTTTAAATATTTATCTGTTGATAAATAGAAGCAGAAAGAAAAAAACCAGAAGAATATATGCTATGGGCTGGGGAAAACAGGGCAATAAAATACTTTCTCATTTTATTACTTTAAATAGAATGGATCATGTTTAGTGTTTATCTTTTTTCTAAATATCTTCCAAATAAAATTTCTTAAGATGGAAAGGGATTGAATTGCAGCAAAAAAGTGAGTGGGTAAATTCCTGATTATTATACTGTCCTCATAAGTTCAGCATGTGCTTTTTAAAAGGGGTTTCCCCAGTCTAAATAATTCAATCTGACTGCAACACAGATGGGAACTGCATAAAAATCTCTTCGTTTTCTCTCAAAAAGAGTTTTACTTCTTTAACAAAAGCTATTTAATTCTTAGTTGAAATGTTAAAAGTTTTTAAACATTTGGGTGGGGTGGGGACAACCTACTCACCAATCTTAGTTTGTAAAACTTCATTTTGGTTCATAACTATGGAACATTTAATTTTAAAAGAAACTATATTCTAATAGTTGAGTTAGCTAGAGAATATAGACTCAAGTAGCTCATGAATTGAATTTAGCTGGGATTAGGTATAAAATGTAGCCTCAAATAACCTAATTGAATTTAGATCAAATTACTTTAAAATGATGTTTTAATACAGATTAATGTTTTAGTTCGAATGCTGTTAAACTACTCTTTCCCATTGTAACAAAAGAGATTTAAGTGCTAAAAACTTTTCTTTATGCAGGGAAGGACAGATAACCATAATTAGCAAAAGAAAGGTTGCGTTTCTGTTTAATAGATCAAACCTAATTCAATTAATACTCATTATTTGGCTGCAGATTAAAAGAGATGTGCTGGACTGACACTGCTGGAGGATCAGATCCCCAAGAAAACTACTGCACGCACAGGTCCACATCAGGCAACTTTGAATTTTCTGTTGATACTCACAGATTTGCCTTTGGGTAAGTTTCCTTCGAAGGCCTGCTTGGAAAGATCCTGACGTCCAATCAAGAGGCAGACAGCTTCTGGCCAGTCTGAAGCAGGCTGCTCACGACAGTGATAAATTGCATCTCTGATAGGAAGAGCAACTCCAAAGGGAAGAGTTTCCAGATCTCTTAAAGTGAACCCTTAGAGTGAAACGAAGAGAGAAAAATTTTATTTTAGATTTGTCATTGTCCCGATTATCCGCTGACATAAGTTAGTAAACATCTATCTGATAAGAAAAAAATTCATCTTATTCATCTCATTACGAGACTAATGTATTGACATCAGGGATTAGTACAAAAGGCCTACTTAGGCCTGGCGCGATGGCTCATGCCAGCAATTTCAGCACTCTGGGAGGCCATGACAGAAGAAGCCTCTGAGCTCAGGAGTTTGAGAACAGCCTGGGCAAAAGCAAGACCCCATCTCTAAAACAAAAAACAAACAAACAAAAAAACTAGGCATTGTGGCAGGTGCTTGTAGTCCCAGCTACTTGGGAGGCTGAGGCAAGAGGATCACTTGGGCCCAGGAGTTTGAGGTTGCAGTGAGCTATGCCACTGTGGCCAAGACCTTATCTCAAAAAATAAATAAATAAATAAATAAATAAGTTGAGTGAAGGAAATAAGACAGAAGAACACATATTTATAAACCTATATAAAATTCAAAAACGTCCAAAACTAAGCATCATATAAAGATGTAAAACTATGAAGAAAAGGGGGGGGGGTAACACAAAATGTAGGTGAGAGAGTGGTTACATACAGCATCTTATGAGATAGATGTTTACTTAATGTCAGCGGATAATCGGGACAATGACAAATCTAAGGAGGAGATATGTAGGAGAAAGGGACAATCCAAGAGCAGATATACAAGGGCCATCCACTATACCAGTAATGTTTTATTTTTAAGGGTGGGTGCCCTATACACCAATATTCACGTTAGTATTACTCTCCAAACTAAACATATACATTTTACACAATCTTTGCACATGTATAACATATCTTTGAATACTCAGGTTAACTAAAATTTATTTTTCCTATAAGGAATTTCTATATTTTACATTATAATGAATTATTTATAATATTAAAAGTTGATTGAGGCAAAAAATGTTTCCTTACGAGAATAACACTAAATTTTATGTGATATACAAATAGAACTCATCCAATATTTTTCAGCATAGATATCCTGTAAGTATATGATAGTTACTATCATTTTCAAAGCAGCATATAAAAAAGAATTGTGAAGAACTTCATTTAGAACATGCTTTAGATAAGAACTCAGAAACAGCCTATAATAGTCACTAAAACATTACTAATTTTTATAAAGCCTTACTTTTTAAACATACTACTCTATATGCATTCGTATCTTTGTATCAGTAATTTTTAATTTTTTCAGTTTCGTATTTTTGAAAAAAATTCTTTTGTTATTTTACTTAACGTAAAACCTTAGGAGCACAGGATTTGGGAACAGAGAATATACGACGTCACTTCTTCTCTTTCCTCTTCCCAGCTACTTGTTTACGGTGCCTAAACTCCCCAGCCTTTATCTTTCAAAAGTATGCCCTGAAGTGTTTATACAATTACTTTTAGGACTTTGCTAGAAATACCCATCTCTGATATCTCAGTAGCACAATGTTTTCACATCATGTGTAGCGATTACAGTTCTCAATTCTGAGACCAGTTTACATAGCCACAGCCTCAGCTGGTCCGAGATGAAGGGCAAATAAAGACATCATATGCACCGAGAGATAAAAAGCTGGTATCCCAAATATTATTATATGGAAATTGTGAGATTGTTAAGAGAAGGAAGATGGCTTAATGAACCATACTCACAAGCTTGTGAGGCCTCTTCAAAAAGCCAGAGCCCCTCTTTCCCCATGCCTCCCAGTTCTAGCTAGTCTAGAGGAAACAGGGCCTACTTAGAAGGTAATAAAGAAGCTCTTACCTACACTAGTCATCCAGACAACTAATCTTTCAGCCAGGCTAGAAACTGATGTAGAATGACTGAAACTATAAGAGAATAAAAAACTTAAGTTATTAAACACAACAGTAAAACATATGATTGTTTTAAATTTTTAATGTAAAAGCACAATCTGAATAAAAGTCACCTGTTTTCTTCTTGTTCTGTTTGTGACTTCTGGGGGGCTAAAGGCAACAAAATGAAACCTTATTCTGATAGTCATTCTAGTTAAAAAAAACATACTACATGACATTTGGATATCAGAATTCATTAACAACTCCTAAAAAATAAAAAAATAATAAAATAAGCTATAATGTGGCAGGCTGAAAAGTGTAATAATTTCCTTGAGGCTAAAATAGTCCTTTTAGCCACACTGAAATGATACACTAGATTTTAAATACACTTGGTATCTGAAAATCAGTTCTAGACTACAGATTAGAATAGTACTAAAGAGGTGAGACATGGCTTCTAAAACACTTACGAAAATTTTAATTTTCTTATTTCAACTCTGATATTAACATTTATAAAAATGTACTGTGGGAGGCCTAACGTTACACCATGACACATTACCTGTAGTTATTCTGGACAAATATTGTGAGGCATCATCAGAAACAGAGCTCTCATCACCAAGTATATAGAGTGCTATACTCTGCAAAAGGAGAAAATTAACAGATTATTTTTTAAACTAATAAGGTATCATTAGAAAATAACCATAATACAGAAAGATACAGATGCATGAGTTTTGAGAAACATTATCACCTAAACACTAACACTCTCACACCATACAGAATACTTTCATCACACCAAAAGTTCCCTTATGTCCTTTGCAGTCAATCCCCTCCTCTTACCCAGCACTGGAAACAACTCATCTGTTTTCCTGCCCTATAATTTTGTCTGTCCTATTTACTTTTTACTAGTGAGCAGTATTCCACTATACAGACAAAACAAAGTTAATCTACTCAAAAACCGATAGACATCTGGGTTGTTTCCAGCTTATGGCTATTATGACCAAAGTTGCTCTAAACATTCACATTCAGTTTTTTGTGTAGGTACATTTCCATTTCTCTCAGGTAAAGGAACGGGAATGCTTTGTCTTATGGTAAGTCCCAGCTATTTGGGAGGCTGAGGCAAAAAGATCAATTGAGCCCAGGAGTCTGAGGTTGCTGTGAACCATGACACTATGGCCCTCTCTTCCCAGAGCAACAGAGTGAGACTCTGTCTCAAAAAAAAAGAGAGAGAGAGAAACTAATATCTAGAGTATATAAACTCCTATAGCTCAACAATGAAAAAGCAACACAATTCAAAAATAGGCAAAGGGGCGGGGCACGGTGGCTCACGCCTGTAATCCCAGCACTCTGGGAGGTCCAGGCAGGTAGACTGCTAGAGCTCACGAGTTTGAGGCCAGCCTGAGCAAAAACAAGACCCCTTCTCTACTAAAAACAGAAAAACTAAGGCAGGAGAACCGTTTGAGCCCTTAAAGAGCTGGAGGCTGTGAGCTATGATGCTATGGCACTCTACTGAGGGTGACAACTGGAAACTGTCTCAAAAAAAATAAATAAAAAAATGCTAAGGACTTGAATAGACATTTTTTTCAAAGAAGATATATATAGCTCACAGCAACCTCAAACTCTTGGGCTCAAGTGATTCTCCTGCCTCACCCTCCCAAGTAGCTGGGACTATAGGTACCCATCTCAATGCCCAGCTATTTTTAGAGACAGGGTCTCGCTCTTGTTCAGGCTAGTCTCAAACCTGTGAGCTCAAGCAATCCACCCGCCTCAGCCTCCCAGAATCCTAAGATTACCACATCCGGCCCACCTCCATTTTGTTGGCCAGTTTGTTACAGTCCCTTAGAACTACTACCCAGCAATAGAACATATGAACTACTGATACAGGTAACAATCTGGGTGACTCTCAAAACAATGAGGGAAATCTTTGAGGGGTGATGTAAATGCTCTATATCCTAACTAAGATGGTGATCACATCAATCCACACATGTGCTGAAATGCACATAAAAAGAAAACAATTTTCCTTATATCTTCCACAAGTTATTTTAAGAAAAAAATTAATTTTACCTATGCTAATTTTTTTTTTTTTGTGACAGAGTCTAACAATGTCGCCCTTGGTAGAGTGCTTAGTATCCCAGCTCACAGCAACCTCAAACTCTTAGGCTTAAGCGATTCTCTTGCCTTAGCTTCCCAAGAAGCTGGAGCCACAGGCGCCTGCCACAAGGTCCAGCTATTTTTCTGTTGCAGTTGTCATTGCTGTTTAGCTGACCTGGACCAGGTTCGAACCCACCCGCCTCAGTGCATGTGGCTGGTACCGTAAACACTGTGCTATGGGCACCAAGCCTACATACGATAATTTTTAATTACATTTAAAAGGAAAAAGAAAAAAATTTAAACAAGATTATGTAAACCCCCCCCAAATACATACCAAGACAATGAGTCTGCTTCTTTCACAGATTCCAGGGAGGTAAGGATAAGGTGGCATTCCATCTCCCTTAAGACAAGAACTCACCCACTGATAAATACTAGGCGGCTCAGAAGTAAAAAATGGTGGATGGTGCATAAAACCCGTTTGGCCTTTAAAATTAAATAAATGTTTATAAAGATACAAGAATACATTAAGACAATACTGTTTTGTCCTAAAAGGAAGATGATCAACAGTACCTATGTCAAAACAATGGGAATAACATTTTTCCTTAGACTTCAAAATGCTTCATGTTTTCTGCCACAGTAAATAACTAACTACATATATTATTATATGTACAATTTAAATGACTTCTATTTTATACTGACCTGGATGGAAATCTAAGCAAATTCTTGTGCCCAAAGCACATAAAGAATCTAACCAAAATTTTCTGCCCTAACCCTAAAGGTGAAAAAACAGAAGAGATACTGAGAATTCAGTTCAGTTCAGTTCTTTTTTTTTTTTTTTTTTTTGTAGAGACAGAGTCTCACTGTACCGCCCTCGGGTAGAGTGCCGTGGCGTCACACGGCTCACAGCAACCTCTAACTCTTGGGCTTACGCGATTTCTCTTGCCTCAGCCTCCCGAGCAGCTGGGACTACAGGCGCCCGCCACAACGCCCGGCTATTTTTTGTTGCAGTTTGGCCGGGGCTGGGTTTGAACCCGCCACCCTCGGCATATGGGGCCGGCGCCCTACTCACTGAGCCACAGGTGCCGCCCACAGTTCAGTTCAGTTCTAACAACTGACCCCAACTTTGAATCCCTTTACCTCAGAGTCTTAACACAGTATAGTGGTAATAGAAATGTTCTGTATCTGTGCCATCCTATATAGTAACCACCAGACCCCTGTGGCTTTTGAGCACCTGAGATGTGGCTAGCACACTAAGGAAATGAATTTTTTAGTTTAATTAAATTTAATTGACAAGGCTAGTGGCAACACATGCCTAGATTAAAGCATTCTTGGCACCAAAGCTTTCTCTAAGCTTTTGCAAGTCAGAACCTTAAGGATGGGCAAAATTTTTCCTCTATACTAAAGAAGTTACAGCTTACTTATTTTAAGTCAGAAAATAAACACTACAAACTAAAATCTACCTACTAGAAAGACAATGCCCCTGACTTAGAGGATGATGGCAAGAAATATATCCTATGCTATTCACTGAAAGAGATAGAAGTAAATATCACTATACTGTTCAGAAAATCTTAAATGATACAAACACCTACCTTGATCAATTGTGCACACTTGTCCCGTTGTTCTGACAAGCGTTGGGTAGTCTCTATAGTAATGATCTACATAAGGTCCCAATTTCAAGTCCCTAAAACAATGACAGCATAGAAAAAGACAGTTTATAACACCCACGCACCCCCACTCCCATGCAGTTAAAAGGATCCATCAATACAATTTTCAATTTAAACAAACTTACTTATGTGAAAGATAATCAAATCTAGCATCTCTTTATTTCATTTCTGGACTTTAAAATACCCAGTGTGACAAAAGCAGCCCAATCTCTTTTTGCTAACTAAATTTTGTGGAGGTAAAACTAGAGAAATAGCACTGTGGTCTAGTTCCTGCTATGTTGTTTATTTATTTACTTATTTACATTGTTGGGGATTCATTGTGGGTACACAGAAATAGGTTACATTGATTGCTTTTGTTAGATAAGCATATTTGTGTCCTGCCCCAAGAGTGCACCACATCCCTTGACCTCTCCACCCTCCCCCTCCCTCCCCTACAAGAACAAAAATAAACAAATGGGACTTAATAAAACTGAAAAACTTCTGTACAGCTAAGGCGACAACAACCAAAGCAAAGAAACAACTTACACATTGGGAAAGGATATTTACATATTTTGACTCAGACAAAAGCTTGATAACTAGGATCTACAGAGAACTCAAATTAATGAAAATAAAAAAAGCCAACAATCCCTTAGATCACTAGGGAAGAGAGATGAAAAGAACCTTGTCTAAAGAAGACAGATGAATGGCTAACAAACATGAAAAAATGCTCGTCCCTAATAATTAGAGAAATGCAAATCAAAACCACCCTGAGATATTATATCATCTAACCCCAGTGAGAATGGCCCTTATCACAAAGTCTCAAAACTGCAGATGCTGGCATGGATGTAGAGAGAAGGGAACACTTTTACACTGTTGGTGAGACTGCAAACTAATATAACCTTTTTGGAAGGCAATGTGGAGAACACTGAAAGAACTCAAGCTAGACCTCCCTTTTGATCCTGCAATCCCATTGCTGGGCATCTACCCACAAGAAAAAAAAATCCTTTTATCACAAGGACACTTGTGCTATGTTATTTATTAGCTGAGTGAACTTCAGCAAGTGACCTCCATGAACCTAGAAAATGGGGAAAACACTAATTACTCTGATGCTGGCTCAGCGCCTATAGCTCAGCCACTAGGGCACCAGTCACATATACCGGAGCTAGCGGGTTTGAACCCAGCCCGGGCCTGCCAAACAACAATGACAACTACAACCAAAAAAAAAAAAAAAAATAGCTGGGTGTTGTAGTCCCAGCTACGTGGGAGTCTGAGGCAAGAGAATTGCTTAAGCCCAAGAGTTTGAGGTTGCTGTGAGCTGTGATGCCACAGCACTCTACCGAGGACAAAGCAAGACTCTGTCTCAAAAAAAAAAAAACTTATTCTGAAGTTAAGATTAAATAATAGATGGTGAAAAATACCTTATAAAATGGAAAATATTATACAAATATTATTACTTTAAGAAAGCCATGATTAGGGTTTGGAAATTATTTAGTTACAAAAGTATTTCCATAATAGGAATGATCTCATAAGTAAAATTTAACATTAATTAAAACTACCTGTCTCGGGCGGCGCCTGTGGCTCAGTGAGTAGGGCGCCGGCCCCATATGCTGAGGGTGGCGGGTTCAAACCCAGCCCCGGCCAAACTGCAACAAAAAAAAAATAGCCGGGTGCTGTGGTGGGCACCTGTAGTCCCAGCTACTCGGGAGGCTGAGGCAAGAGAGTCGCTTAAGCCCAGGAGCTGGAGGTTGCTGTGAGCTGTGTGATGCCACGGCACTCTACCGAGGGCCATAAAGTGAGACTCTGTCTCTACAAAAAAAAAAAAAAAACTACCTGTCTCAGGAAAGAATGTAAGAATCTCAATGAAGATCACAGAAACTCAAAAATGTGCTATAATCTCAATTCAAGAGGTTGATATTTTAATCCAAATACAACTTCTTTATTCCTAAGAGTCACAAAGGCTTCAACAGCACATAAGTATGACCCTTAGAATTCAGAGCCAAACACAAGGTGCTAAAAAAACTTCTGAAACATCTTATTAGAGCTATCTTATTGTGGACCCACTATGAGTGCCTGAAAGATAGGAACCACCACAGCTTGCAACAAGGAAAGCAAAACAAACAGTCCACAACTAGCAGACAACACTCATGCTCTAGGAAATAAATGTGTGCAAGTTCTCGCAACACTAAAACAGGGATCAGAATACCTACTATGATACTTTATATGTACACTATGGTTTTTTTAAACTATAAAGCACTACTTGAATGTAGATATTATTACAGAATTTGGCCACCACGGTGTAGCCAGTCATCTTGTCAAAATGAATCACCATTTTTTATGACCTTCCACTCATCATAGGACAAAACTTAAAACTCCCAGCATGACCCACAGGAGCTTGCATAAACAGGTATCTTCAAACAATTTTATGGTTTACAGAAAATGCTCTAGTTTTCTGAGAATGTGAATTTCAGAAACGTATTTACAAGGTTCCTATATGGCAGTGTTTTTCAAACTTTTTCATGTCCCAGCACACTTGAACCTATAGTTAAACTTCCATGGTGCACTTAAATTACGTTGATCAAAAAAAAGAGTTAAAAAAAAAAAAAAGAATATACTTACTATGCTTTGAACTTCTTTAAAAAATAATTTAATTAATGATCATTTAAGAATTTTCATGGCATACCTAAGATCCTCCTACAGCATACCAGTTGAAAAATCACTGCTATGTGGTATCACAGAACACACTCACCTAAGTATCTTCTGGCAGTTTCTTTCTTTTTTTTTTTTTCTTTTTTGAGACAGAGTCTCACTTTGCCACCCTCGTTAGAGTGCTGTAACATCATAGCTCATAGCAACCTCCAACTCTGGGGCTCAAACAATTCTCTTGCCTCAGCCTCCTAGTAGCTGCGACTACAGGTGCCCACCACTACACCCAGCTATCTCCTGGCAGTTTCTAATCTACAAACACTATTTACCTTGCCAGCTGAACAAGAAGGTCAACAAGTGAACAAATTCCTTCTCCCATTAGAGTATTCAATTTAAGCTCCTCATAGACAAGGTGAAGAACAAAAAAAATTGCAGGTATATGAGGAAAGAGGAGCGTAGAAGAATCCAGACTGAGGTTCTGTGAAAAATCTTCATCCTTCATCTGCGAAACTTCCGAAGAACCCAAACATAAAGATCTGCTCAACAGATGAGACTCAACATTCTGGTGGTAATCTGAATTCAGTAAATATTCCCAGTCCTAAGAAGAATAAGGATATTAATTTTTGAAAAAATATTTCCTTATAATGTCATCATTAATAAAAGAAAATCAGATTCACTTAGAACAATTCAAGCTCCATTTTCACATGAAATCAATCTAAGAATATGAACAAAGAAATCACATTACTAAAATAAAGGGAACAACTATAAAATAGCAAACAATTTCCAGATGCCAATGACAAATACTAAGACAAGCCACTTTCAAAAACCATTTGAAAAATAATCTAGTCATGCCCTTTTAGGGAAGAAACTTTGAGACAGAAAATTTAAAGACTATTTCAGGCTGGCTACACTTTATGATGTCAAAAAAGTGTAGATGGGCAGGTTTAGTGGCCTCTACCCTGATTTGTGTTTCGGTAAGAGGGAATGTCTACCTGTATTCAGTTAGTATATTTTATCTTTCCATGTTTGTAAGATGCTATGACTGGTAGCAGACTGATTGCACTACACTTTCCTAGTGCTAGGTCTATTTTAGTTTCTCCTTGTGATTTATTGTATTGTATTCAGAGAATGTGGCTTATGCTATTTCTAGATCTTGGAACGTACAGATGTTTGAATAAGGTTTAATACAGTATGTTAGTCTAACTGAATTTTTAGTCAAGATACAGAAAGAACCATAAAAGAAAACACCAATAAATTAGAGAACTAAAGTAAAAAGTTGTTCATCAAAAGACACTGTTAAGCCACACACTAAGAGAAAATAAGAACTTAAAAATCCAATTAAAAAATAGGTAAAAGACTTGAATACAAACTTCATAAAATGATAGATAAGAAGCTAAGGAGCACATGCAAGAGTGCTTAACACATTAGACATCAAGGAAAGGCAAATTATAACCATTCAGGGAAACGACTTCACATACATGCAAACAGTCAAAATGAAAAAGCCTGACAACAGCAAACACTGCCAAAAATGAGAGGGACTCTCATACCCTACTGGTCAGAGTATAATTCAGTACAAGCAGTTTGGGAGACAGCGATGACCCAACAATGTCACTAAGTAGGTATTTATCTAAAAGAAATGAAAATTTATGTCCACAAAGATTTGTTACTGCACACTGGTAGCAGCTTTATTCACAAGACTCAAAAAATGGAAATAGCCTAGACCTCTACCAGCAGAAGAATGAATAAACAAACTATGGTATATTTATAATACTCAGCAATAAAATGGCACAAAATATTGATACCTATAATAACATGGATGCACCTCAAAAACATCATGTTGAACTAAATAAGTCTTATACCAACAATTATATACTATATTATTTCACTTATATCAAGTTCTAGAACACATAGCAATAGAATTCACATCACTGGTTGCTTGAGGAGGGGATTAAACCTGATTTAAAATGGTACAAGGGAACTTTATACAGTTATGGAAATGTTCAGAGTACTGACAGAGTGAGTTACATAAGTGTGCATTACGTCAAAAATGGTCAAACTGTAAATTAAGATGTGAGAATTTCACTTATGTAAATTATACCTCAATTAAAAAGATTTCTGGACCACTTAAGAATATACCCCGGGAGGTGGAGTTAATACCCATGGAATCTGATATATTTGAGAACAAATAAATTAGGGAAACACTGTATAAAAAGGTAAATTCTTACCATTTCAGGTGATCAGTTGATAATAAGACATCTGTAAACCCAAAGTTAAATCATGCAGCAAAACAAAGGTTTACAGTAATTTCTACATTATCATTAAAGACAAAAGTGAGTAAGTGACCAAAGAAAACAACAGATCCTACTTTTTCAAATAACTTCTTGGGTTTTAAAAGAAATAAAGCAAAAGGTCTTGGAAATATAAGCAAACTGACAGGAATACCACAGAAATTAAAGAATAGTATGAGTATCCATAAATTAATTTATATTAGCAAGAAATAATAATGCTTACATCATCAGATCCAGTCTCAGAAGGCCTTGCTTTTTTGGGAGCGATGACTGGAGAAAGAGATACTTCAAAGTCAAACTGAACAATAACCCCAAAAGAGAAGATAAAATCATACATTTCTTCCTGTCAACTGATCAATTTACAAAATTCAGAAAGCATTTCTACCACTTAAGGAAACTGACAAAAACCATCAAAACTCATGTTTTCATCTAGAAAATCATGACACAAACAACTTTCTTCTAGGTCACTGTGAAGATGAAATGATATCATATATGTAAAGCATCTATTATAATGCCTGGGCTCATGAACACTGCAATGGCAGAATCCTCCCTTCTCCTTCTTCTGTAATAACATAGATTATATCATACTTTTAGTAGAATAAGAAACTTTAGGCATATCCACAACATGCCAAGTCCCAAAGATTCAACTCAATGATAGAACTAAAGCAGACATTTATTTACAGTCTGTCTACAGTGGACCATCTAACAATTCTATGGCAGAGACAGGTAGCTACTCTCCAAAATCTTTGTTCTCCAGTTTTTCCTCAACTCGCAGGCAAACCACATTCCCTACCTCCCTTAAAGTTAGGTGTAACTGAGGATGATGAATGAAAGTAGAGGTCATCATTTCTAGGCCCAGTGCACGAAAACTTCCCACACCTTCTCCTCCAAGTTCATTGCCCCTTCCACCTCACTGCAATGAAGTCAACCCAGATGATCGTTTAAGCTTCATGGTGAAGATGGCAAATCCCCCATCAACCTGGACCCCTGAATAACTGTGTGGCCTGTTTACCTGCTAAGCTCCAAACATTTTTATTTGTATGTTTTAGGGCCTTTCTGTTAAAATAGCTAGACTATCCTCTAATACCACACCCAAGCAGTCTTCTAAGATTCAGTTCTCCTCAATTTCCCATGGCATAACCTTTATTGCCCTCTATACCCACAGTGACCTAAAAAAGATAGGTCTTTGACTCTCCAGATCAAAAAAATGAGTTTAAATGGTTTTTTCCAGTTTCCTCAATTTGTAGAACTGATTTCTGAATCTTCACATGGACACTGAATGAGCAACTAATAAACCATAATTCTATAAATGGAGATGGCTATTTTTCTATAAAAACTTATGCACTTATCAATCTTATTAGCTGAAAAAAGTTGATTTCTATATAAAAACTAAACATAGATAGCAACAAAGTAATTTTTAAAACTGATTTTTTTTTTTTTTTGAGATAGAGTCTCATTTGGTCACCCTGGGTAGAGTGTCATGGCATCTTAGCTCAAAGCAACCTCAAACTCTTGGGTTCAAGTGATCCTCTTGCCTCAGCCTCCCAAGTAGCTGAGACTACAGGTGCCCATGACAATGCTACACAAACTACAAAAAGCTGAGGTGCTTTTTCATTATGTAGAAATCCTCAGTTCCTACAAGGTTTTAATCTTTTCATATGTAATAAAAAACAGAAAAATTAGGGACAAGGTAACTTGGATACAATTGTTTAGAATAAAAAAGAAAACTGTCACTATTTTCCCAGTAAGAAATTGCAGAGAGCTACAACGCACACAAACTTTTAAAACAGTATCTCATTTAGATGGAAAAGGGCATTCATTTAACAAATATTCACTCAGCATCCATCTATGCCAGGAACTCTTAAGTCCCGGAGAGAGAGTAATGAAAAGAACTAAATAAAAAAGACAACGTAGGTGTGTATGGCACACCTTTGGGGTGTAGGACACAACTACAAGAGGGACTCTACCTAACAAATTCAAATACTGTGACGTACTTGTTTGTACCTTCTTTCACATTAACCTGAATTTAAAAAAAAAACAAAACTACTTTTATACATTCTAATGGGGGGGGAGGAAGAACACACAAACAAAATAAATAAGTAAAATACATATTTAATTGACTGCTAAGACAAAAACAAGAAAGGCAAATGGGACAAAATGTATAGAGGGGGGTGCAATTCTACACAGAATAAGGCAGGCAGCACTGGGGTGACATCTGAATAAAGACCTACACACGTCTTGTCTGTGGAAAGGTGTTTTCTGTAGGAGTAACAGTAAGGACAAACACCCTGCTTGGAGTGCTCAGGGAACAGAATGGAAGCCAGTGTAGCTGGGATAATATGTGCAAGGTGTAAGAAATTAGCCCAGAAAGGTAAGAAAAGGCTAAGTCCTGTGGCATCTTGTAGGCCTATGGCTTTGGGAAAAAGGCCTTTGGCCTTTTGGCAGTGGGATGGGAAGCCACTGGAGGATTCTGAGCAGAAGAATGACTAACAATGACCTGACTTTATCAGGATTACTTTGGCTGCTGGACTGAGAAAAAACTGAATGAAATACAAAGGACACAAAATACAAATCCAAAAATAACCATAATTGACCAATGAGAATTTGAAAAAACAATTTCCATTTACTTATACAAAGCAAGATAAAATTTATCACTAATTTGGCAAAATGTTCAACACACCACAAATAATCACTGTGATAAAATGGGCATTTTTCTTTCTTTGTTTCTTTGAGAATCTCACTTTGTTACCCTGGGTAGAGTGCTGTAGCGTCACAACTCATAGCAACCTCAAACTCTTGGGCTTAAGCAATTCTCTTGCCTCAACCTCCCAAGTAGTTGGGACAGGCGCCTGCCACAATGCCCAACTATTTTTTTAGAGATAAGGTCTTGCTCTGGCTCTGGCTCAGACTGGTCTCAAACTCATGAGCTCAGGCAATCCACCTGCCTCAGCCTCCCAGAGAGCTAAGATTACAGGCGTGAGCCACTGCACCCAGCTGAAATGGGCACTTTTCAATGATAATTATAAGAATGCTGATTGGGAACCTCTTTCCAAATGTTATTTGAGCCAGTAGTCCCTCTTTTAAGATTCAATTATTGGAAAAGGCCTAGAGATATAAAGATTTGTATGAAAAAGGATGTTTGTAAATTATTTACAATAAGAAAAAAAAGAGATTCAACAGTGCATGATTATTAGCTATTGGTAATTATAACACAACTACATGGTGACAGGTCCGGTAGAGTGGCTCACCCCTGTAATCCTAGCACTCTGGGAGGCTAGATGGGTGGATCACTTGAGCTCAGGAGTTAAGAGAGCAGCCTGAGCAAGAGTGAGACCCCATCTCTACCAAAAATAGAAAATCAGCCATTGTGGCAGGTGCCTGTAGTCCCAGCTATTTGGCAGGCTGAAGGCAAGAAGATCACTTGAGTTCAGAGGTTGAGGTTGCTGTGAGCTATGCAGACACCATGGCACTCTACCCTGGCCAACAGAACTACACTGCGATAAAATGAAGGATTTTCTTAAAAGAATTTTTACATGATGTGGGAAATTTTTATTAATATCATTTTTATCAAAAAGGCAACATCAAAATGTTTAGAGGAGTTATCTCTTAGAATTATTTTAATTCCTCCATTTTCCAAATTTGTCTCTTATAAAGAAGAATTAATTTTTAAAGATGAATTTGCTAGTATAAGAATAAAATGCACAGAAGGTACAGCTGAGTATCTGGACAAAGGTCAGCATGTTCTACCGTAATTTCCTCAGAGTGACCCAGGCAAGGTCCTGAGAGTGATCTCCAGAGCAAAAAGGAAATCACTAATACTGAAGGCACTACCTTGCTGATTTTACAAACAATCCATTAAGGACCTAAAAGAAGTTTCTGCGGGAAAAGGGTGAGGGATACGGCTTTAACCATGGATGTCCAACCTAGATCCTGCAGCCCACATAATGATTATTTGAGGACTATTTTGCTTGTCTGTGGTGTCAGATGTAAGTATGCACAGACTTTTTTTTTTTGCTCATCAGCTTTCCTTAGTGTTTGTGTATTTAATATGTGGCCCAAGGTAACTCTTATTCTTTCAATTTGTGGCAGAGAGGAAAAAGGTTGGACACTCATGCTACCATTAACAGAGTAGATACTTAACACCTACGTTAACGTATTTTAATTGTCCCTCAAATCAAATCTTCCTCCTCACATACCAACCAATATGTATATAAAAAGAGAGTCTTTTCTTCAGAAAAGAATGGTAGGCCAAAAATCAGAAAATGCAGTCCTGATTTTGAGCAAATCACAATTCTGTGATCTCTTTGTGATTCAATGTATTAATAAAAGCAAGACCAGTACTAATCCAAGCATAACTTATAGCCATTTTACAAAGATGAAATGAGAAATAGTCAAATGTTTTAACACATTATAAAGACTCAATAATGGTAATTACTAAGTAAAATTTGGTATCATTAAATATTAAATGAGATTTTATTTTTTTATTTTTTTTTTTATAACTTTTTTTTTTTGTAGAGACAGAGTCTCACTTTATGGCCCTCGGTAGAGTGCCGTGGCATCACACAGCTCACAGCAACCTCCAACTCCCGGGCTTAAGCGATTCTTTTGCCTCAGCCTCCCGAGTAGCTGGGACTACAGGCGCCCGCCACAGCGCCCAGTTACTTTTTGGCTGCACTTCAGCCGGGGCCAGGTTTGAACCTGCCACCCTCGGCATATGGGGCCAGCGCCTTACCGACTGAGCCACAGGCGCAGATTCAGAATTATTCTATTATTTTGAGTAAGGTATACTTATTAAGTTTATCTGTCATATATAAAATTAACCTTATGTAACCATTACAGTGATAACAGAATAACTCAAGGAGAAAATAAATGTATTTACTTACACTTCGGGTCCACGCTAAGCGGTCTGTGTTATAACCCATCATGTTCATGAGACAAATGACAAATAAATTCCACTCTGAGTGATAACCGGGTCCTCCTGGAGCGCTGTGAACATTGTACCACTTGACAAGCATCTGAACCGCTACTTCTTTTGGAAGGATCAATTAACTGCTTGCAAACATGTTTGTACTATTAAAAGCAAAGATTTATTTTGATGTTTCTTCTGCATGCATTTCTTTTCTTCTTTCAGTAAGTTTTTTAACTTGTACTATGTATTACTATGAACAAGAACTGGCATTAAAGAGCCAATCTTAGCCAATCATCTGAAGTTAAACCAACTTCTAAATTCAACAGTATTTCTGAGAGTTCTTTTTCTTTTTTTTTCTTGAGACAGAAACTCACTCTGTCACCCTTAGTAGAGTACCATAATATTATAGCTTACAGCAACCTCAAATTCTTGGGCTCAAGTTATTCTCTTGCCTTAGCCTCCCGAGTAGCTGGGACTACAGGTGCCCACCACAGAGAACGGCTATTTTTAGAGATGAGGTCTCGCTTTGGCTCAGGCTAGTCTCAAACCTATGGGCTCAGGCAATCCACCACCTTGGCCTCCCAAGTGCTAGGATTACAGGCACGAGCCACTGCTCCCAGCCCTTTCCAAGACTTCTATATGCAGCTTTTTTTTTTTTTTTTGAGACAGAGTCTCACTATGTCACCCTGGGTAGGGTGCTGTGAGCTGTGAAGCAGCAATAAATGTTACAAAACTCTTGGGCTTAAGTGGTTCTCTTGCCTCAGCTTCCCAAGTAGCTGGGACTACAGGCACCTGCCACAAAGCCCAACTAGTTTTTTGTTGCAGTTGTCACTGTTGTTTAGCTGGCCCAGGCCGGGTTCGAATCTGCCAGGCTCAGTGTACGTGGCTGGCGCCGTAACCACTGTGCTACAGGCATCAAGCCTAAAGGTAGCTTTTTGATTAATATTTTTGGATCATAAATAAGGTGATCAAAATGCCCAGTTTACCTAAGACAGTCCTAATTCACCTTCACTGCTACAATTACTACTCACTCTTCCCCTTTCAATTTGTGGCAGAGACGAAAAAGGTTGGACACTCATGCTACCATTAACAGAGTAGATACTTAACACCTACGTATGTATGTCCTAGCTTAGGTGACAAATTAAAGGTCACTCTATAAAGAACTATAATTTCTATGTGAGCAGATTTATTTAAAGTGTTGTTTAAATACTTGAGTAAATATATGATATTCAATATATGCATCTACAAATAGCAATGCCTACTGGCAGTACAAGATGTTCTAAATGTGTATTTCTGTTAACCAAAACTTTATAACTCTTTATTTTTGACAGCATTCAGTTTTTTACGTTTTACATACTCTCTGTCTTAAATGGATTAAATACCACAGCTCAGTCATTAATAGAAACATGGGTGATAGCACTATGTGTTCATACAGTGAACCCCTGAGGGTGGCCCAGGCTACTTCAAGGTCCGGATCTTTCAGTAGTAGTAAATAACTTCAAACTGCAATGTTTTTGCATTCACATAACCTCTTTTTACAGGATTCTTTTTTTCCTTTCCCTTTTCATTGTCACTGGGCCCAGGGTCAGCAGCATATTCTTTTTCTTACCAATTTGCTAGGTGCATACACACATAACAAAGGGTGGGTGTAAATGGCAATAAATGTTACAAAATCAAAACTAAGCATGTCAAAGCTCAATCCAAAGTAAGTGTAAACCAGATGCTGTGTGAGGGTATATTAAACCCTTTATAAATAAAGTACAAAAACTTCTGTGCATGAACTATGTGACTTCTATCTGACTATAAAGGAGTAAGATTTTATTTTGTTTTTATTTTATTTACTCCATTATTATTTGTTTCATATGTTTTGTTTAGGCTAATGATAATTCTGTATACTTGGCCTTGTGACTACTAACGAAATACCTTTTGCAAAGGCAAAGAATCTATAAACCAACTTGGAACATCATTTACTATATCAATGAAAAAAAGTTCCAAAAAGAAGAAAGTCATTCTAGTCTGCCAATGCTTTGCTTTGGCAGCTATATTTTGAAATCAAAAGACATCATGAACATATTTACACATACATTCTTTTCTTAACTTGTATTTGTTGGCAAATCCTTTTAATTCTAATATTTTGCTTATTATTCTATTCTGAAATACTCTTTCCTAGAGTCTTCCAAATTACATTTCAGTAATAATTCAAGCAGAATCCGGTATTTATCAAAATACTTCTGATTATACTTTAACTATAATACTAAGTTTTATTCAATTAAGGCAAATATGTTAATTTTACAACTTATATAAAGGTAGAGAAATTTATTTTAGGATTAAAATCATTAAATATGCCAAGAAATATTTTAATTGCTTAGGTTTCTTGTTTCTCAGATTTTCTTGCAAGAGGCATGTATATATCTTGTAATCTTAATGCATAATATTCTTTACCTTATGAATTTCAGAGAAATAGAATTAGCACATCCTTCAACTATATTCCAGCCTTATACCACACATAAAGTAAACATCACAAAGCACTTCTCAGCTCTTTAAAGCTTCTCAAAACTTAAAAGAAAAACTTAATCTAGTAGCCTCAAAATGGCATAATAATTTTTTAAACCCCAATTATTAACGTAAATCAGTAATTGCTGAAAATCTTTTAAATCAAACTCAGAACACACAGAAGTAAGGTCTGATTCTCAACCGTACCTAATTGAGAGGTGGCAATTTCAGGAATAGTGATCCTAACCATGGAGCCATTACTCAGTTCCTAGGGAAAAGAATAGAAAAAAGAAAGTAAAGAGGATTTGTGCATTCTAAGTCAATGAATGTCTTAAAAATAGCTGGTACTTTACAAGACTATTTGCCTATCACCGTAAAATTCAATGAAATAAATAAAATCCATTACTTCAACAAAAATGAACAATTCTAACTATTTGCAAAACAGTTTCAAATTCTTATTTCAATAAAAAGTGCCTAATTTATTTTTCTTAAGATGCCATGGCATCAGCCTAGCTCACAACAACCTCAAACTCCTGGGTTTAAACGATTCTCCTATCTCAGCCTCCCAAGTAGCTGGGACTACAGGCTCCCAAGACAATGCCCCAAGGTCTCGCTCTTGCTCAAGTTGGTCACAAACTCCTGAGCTCAAGAGATCCTCCTACCTCAGCCTTCCAGAGTACAAGGATTACAGGCATGAGTCACCAGCATGCCCAGCCTTGAAAAAAGACATGCCCAATTTTTACACAGACACTAAGAGTTACCATCATCAAAAGGAGGATACCTACTTTTAAAGACAGGACAAAAACCTTGTCAATAAACAATTCAACTCGCTAAATAAGTTTTTGCTTTCAAATAATGTTTAATAATAGAAAATCTTTTGCTGGGCAGGAGCTCATGCCTATAATCCTAGCACTTTGGAAGGCGGAAGAAGTTGGACTGCCTGAGCTCATGAGTTCGAGATCTACCTGAGCTCACAAGTTTGAGGCCAGCCTGAGCAAAAACAAGACCCCCATCTCTACTATAAAAATAGAGAAACTGAGGCAAGAGGATGGATTAAGCCCAAGAGTTGGAGGTTGCTATGAGCTATGATGCCACAGCACTCTACCCAGGATGACAGCTCGAGACTCTGTCTCAAAAAAGAAAAGTTCGAAAACTTAAGAATTACTTTATACTTAAAAGCAAAAGAGTATACTGCTACATCAAAGCCTCACTTAATTGGCTCGTGGCTGTTACCAGTGTTCCCTTAAAAAAAAAAAGCAAAAGAGTACAAAAAGACTTGAAAAAAAAAAAATTTTTTTTTTTTTTGAGACAGAGTCTCACTTTGTCACCCTCAGTAGAGTGCTTGACATCATAGCTCATAGCAACCTCAAACTTTTGGGCTCAAGCAAATTTCTCCTGCCTCAGCCTCCCAAGTAGCTAGGACTACAGATGCCCACCATTACGCTCAGCTATTTTTAGAGACGAGGTCTCACTCTTGTTCAGGCTGGCCTCAAACCCGTGAGCTCAGGCAATCCACTGCCTTGAACTCCCAGAGTGCTAGGATTACAGGCATGAGCCACTGTGCCCAGCTGACAAATTTTTTTGAATCATGAGAAATGTTTTTTTCATTTTTCAGACAAAATTTTGCATTCTGAAAAATGTGAAATGTCAACTCTATCTCTTGAAATCGCTCTAATGTTTTAAAGCATACTTACCAGAGTTACTCTGTTATGAACAGGATCTCTAACAGAATGAATGTAAGTTCCAATTTGTTGGAAAGTGCAATCCTCGTTATATAGAGAATCATGAAGTTTTGAAGAATCCCTCAGTTCTGGAACTGGAGATAATAGAACAACCTGTATACAATACAAATGAAGTATTTTCTGAGAAATTAAGTAACGTCTCTATACTTTCATATACTCATTTATAAAATAAGGATCATAGTAGAACCTTCTCAATAAAGCTGATTTAAGGGAATAAAGGAGTTATTATTAATAAAGCACTCAGAACAGTGCCTAGCACATATAAAATCCTCAAAAAAAGGTTATTATTATTCCATCCCCAGCATGCCTCACCCAACAGACTACCTATATACTTTTATGATTACTCATTCCACAGATGTGTTGAGTTAATCCTTAACTTGTGTGCTAGGAGATAAAGACGCAAATGTACATAAAAAAATGTTCAGCCTTCCTACCTGCACTGTGAGATTCCTCCTTGCCTCAAATGCCTCTTTCTACTTATCCTCAAGGTTTAAAAAAAGTCTGGCATGCCTCTCAAAGATGAGCTTTTGGTTTTAGCATATCATTCCATCAGGATATATCTTCCCATCAGTGAATTCACCATAATTAATATTTGTTCTTCTTTCATAGTTCTTAACAGTCCACTTTAAACCATCATACCTTGGCCAGGTGCAATGGCTCACATCTGTAACCCCAACACTTTAGAAGGATGAGGCAGGAGGATCACTTGAGCCCAGGAATTTGGGGTTACAGTAAGCTAATCAGGAGTTTGGGGTTACAGTGAGCTATGATCACACCACTGCACTCCAACTTAGGTAACAGATCAAGACCCTATCTCCAAATTGAAAAACAAAATTTATAATTTCTTATACAGACAGACCAAGTAAACTGTGAGATCTTTAGATGGAAAAGAATGTATCGTTTTCGTCTCCCTAGCACCTTCAAAAGTTACCACACAAATCCCAAGGTCAATGTTAAGTTAACTGAATCATCTATGTTTGAAAACATTCATTCTACAAGTACTAAAAGTAAGTTAACCATGGAAAGAACTAATATTTGACGTAATGACTTTAAAACGATATTCTTCTTTTCTTCTTTTTACAAAACCTCACCCATTTCTTTTTTTTAGAGACAGAGTCTCACTTTATCACCCTCAGTAGAGTGCTATGGCGTTACACAACTCACAGCAACCTCCAGCTTCTGGGCTTAGGCGATTCTCTTGCCTCAGCCTCCCAAGTAGCTGGGACTACAGGCGCCCGCCACAACGCCCAGCTATTTTATGTTGCAGTTTGGCCAGGGCTGGGTCTGAACCCACCACCCTTGGTATATGGGGCCAGCGCCCTACTCACTGAGCCACAGGCGCCACCCCAACCTCACCCATTTCTTACCTCATCCAATGATCCAAGTAGTTTACTAAGAGGCTTAGGAGTACTAACGCCGTCAAGTGGAGTACTGGGTCGAGGCATTGTGTTGGACATTGTCAGGGAAGGAGCTGGCAGTCCAGGAATAAAAACCTTCCCCACCTTTGAGCAATAAAAAGATATAGAAAAAAATATTGACTTTAATGCATCATAACTTTAAGTAAAATGTTATGGAATGTAAGCATGTATTTCTTTTGATATTTCAAAGTTTATGCTCACCAAACACAACTAAAAAATTTAAATTTTAATAATCTATCAAACTCTACTATCCAATTGCAAATACTCTGGCATAATTTCTTTTGGCCTGATTGCTTCTCTTTGTTACTGAAGACTTTTTTTTTGCAGGCAAGAGGTAAAAGGATGTTAATAAGAGTCAAGACATTATACAAAATTCCATATACTGTGCATTTTTTTAGCTTATTGGCAATAAAGACAACAGAGAGAACTTTCAGAGGCTATAAGCTGCAATCTTGTTAACTTAGTGTCAAGAAGAATGAAAGAACACCAATTATATCCCAGGTCCTAAAAGGAAGAGTCTGGGTGATGCTGAGGAAATTAAATCCAACCTAATTCAACCGCACTCTCCAGCTCATTATTTCTGTCTTCTACCATAAACTCTCAAATATTTCTTCCTCAAAATTATTTTACATAAGATAGAATAAATTCTCTGATCTTAAAAGGATGAGTTGATGATCCAGGCTAACCACGCCTTATTTAAGCTATCTGTAGGGTTCTCAGGAAAAACACAACAGAAATTCACATCCATATGGGATAAAAACTTGACAAGACTAAAAAGAGATGCTCAAACTAAAGTGAAATTTTAACAATATATATGTTTATATTAATAGACTATTCAAACGCTAATAAAATAACAGAAGTTGGGCCACATATGATGACTGATGCCTTTGGGAGACAGGGCAAGAAGGATCCCTTGAGGCCAGGAGTTTGAGACCAGCCTGAGCAACACAGTGACCCTGCAAAAATAATCAACAGAAAAATTAGCCAGGCATGCCTAAAGTTTCACCTACTCAGGAGGCGAACCCAGGAGAACCCTTTGAGGTTGCAGTGAACTATAATACCACTGCACTGAAGCGTAGGCTACAGAGCAAGACCCTGTCTCACAGTGAGGAAAAGACAAAAAACTGCCTAGAGATCGGAGACCTAGGAATAACCTAATGATGAATCCCCTAGATTTTATTTATTTATTTATTTATTGAGACAGAGTCTTACTTTGTCGCCCTCAGTAGAGTGCTATGGCATCACAGCTCACAGCAACCTCCAACTCTTGGGCTTAAGCAATTCTCTTGCCTCAGCCTTCCAAGTAGCTGGGACTACTGGTGCCCACCACAATGCCCAGCTATTTTATGGTTGTAGTTGTCACTGTCTGGCAGGCCCGGGCTAGATTCAAACCCTCCAGCTCCAGTGTATGTGGCTGGCACGTAATCAAAAGATAAGCTCAGGGGCAAATAAATAAAATAATCTATCTATCCCAATAAATGTATATATTTATGATTTAATAAAAATTAAATTTAAAAAAATAGTACAATTCCATTATATTGAAGCTGAGATTACCATGAAGCCATTTCAAGTTCAGGTTAATTCCCGTCAATGAGCAAACAACCAACAACAACAACAAAAAAACAAAAACAAGAGGCAGTTTTAGAATTGTCTCATCCTTCAGGATGAGAAGGAAACTTCATACAATTTTGTTTGTTTCGGCTCGGCGCCTATAGCTCAAGCAGCTAAAGCGCCAGCCACATACACCAGAGCTGGCAGGTTCGAATCCAGCCTGGGCCCACCAAACAGCAATGACAGCTACAACCCAAAAATGGCCGGGTGTTGTGGCGGGTACCTATAGTCCTAGCTACTTGGGAGGCTCAGACAAGAGAATCACTTAAGCCCAGGAGTTGGAGGGTGCTGTGAGCTGTGATGCCACAGCACTCTTCCCAGGGTGACAGCTTGAGGCTCTGTCTCAAAGAAAAAAAAAATTTTTTTTTGGTTTGTTTTTGTCTTAATAGATGCCAGTCTAGCCAGAATTGTGTAACTGGCTAGTCTGCAGGGCTGGCTTGAACATTAGGCTTCTGGAAGAGCTAGGCCTGCATTCTACCCTACGGTAACCCTCTTTGTGACAAAACACAAAAAGACAAAGACAAAAGAAAGTAAGAAAAAACAACAAAGGCAATTTCTGACAAGGAAGGAATCCAGTAAGATGAATATTCATACCACAGAGTACAAAAAAATATACCAATAACCAGAGTTGCTCACAAGATTAGTCACTCACAAAAATCTTTTCTCTCATTAATCTTAAATTTGGAAAGAACAATGATTTCTTACCATCTGACCAAATGGAACCCACAGAGAGGGGAAAACAGGGAGTCCAAATGGTAAGTGAGGTATATTACCAAACTGCCAGCTGGTTAAGATTTCCCATCTGCCTTACTATGGCTTTCAGGAGAGCAGAGTGGCTTTTGAGTTTCTCCAAACATTTTGTTGTTGTTGTAGTTTTGGCTGGGGCGGGTTTGAAACCACCACCCTGGGTACGTGGGAGTGGCGCCCTACTCCCTGAGCCATAGGCACCACCCGATTCTCCAAACTTTTAACTTATCTGTATTATTATATTTGAAGTGAGCTTCTTACAACCCACATAGATAGCTGGGTTGTATTTAATCGTTTTTGCTAGGCTGTTAATTATATTATGCCGTTATATTTAATATGATTAGTGGGCTGATAGGATTTAAATGTGCTATTTAATATGATTTCTTTAACTTTATTCAAATTAATATAAGGGTACAATTTTTAGGTTACATTGTTCTCACTTCCAGGGTAAAGTTTCATTTGTAGAAGAGCCCCTCACTCAGGGAGCATGTTATACACCCTCAAAATGGACACATTAGGTGAGATCCCTCCTCATGCCCTCCCTCCTACTACCCCCAAAATGGACTATATTAGTGTTTTATTGTTCTTATGAGCATGTAATTGTATATATATTGATTTCATATTAATATGGAGTACACTGGATATTTATTTTTCCATTTTGTGATACTTTACTAAGAAGAACGTATTTCAACTCCATCTAGGTAAATGTTAAAGATGTAAAGTTCCACGTTCTTCACTCATCCATAAAAAGCAACTCTTCATCCATTCAAGTTTTATCATAAAATGCAGCAATTCAGTCACATCTTCAGGTTCCACTTCTAATTTTAGTTTTCTTGTTATTCAACAACATATGCAGTTACTTTCTTCACTGACATCTTGAAACCCTCAAAATTATCCATGAGAATTAAAATTAACTTCTTCCAAACTCCTGTTTATGTTGATATTTTGACCTCCCATGAATCAAAGCTGCTCTTAATAACATCTAGAATGGTGAATCCTTTCCAGAGGGTTTTTTTTTTCTTTATGAGATAGGTTCTCACTCTGATGTCTGGGCTAGAATGCAGTGGTGTCATCATAGCTCACTGCAACCTCAAACTCCCAGGCTCAAGTGATCCTCTTGCCTCAGCCTCCCAAGTAGCTGGGACTACAGGCATGAGCCACAATGCCTGGCTACTTTTTCTGTTTTTTGTAGAGATGGGTTGTGCTCTTCTTTAGGGTACTCTCAAACCTAAAGCAATCCTCCCAAAGTACTACTAGGACTATGGGGATGAGCCACCACACCCAGTCCAGAATTAACTTTGCCCAGAACAATCAGAGGAATCACTATTTACGGCAACAATGGTATTACAAAATATACTTCTTAAATAAGACCTAAAACTCTTGGGAAGCACCTGTAGCTCAGTGGGTAAGCAGGAGAGCAGAGTGGCTAGTAGGTTCAAACCCGGCCTGGGCCGGCTAAAACAACAATGAACTGCAGTAAAAGAAATAGCTGGGTGTTGTGGAGGGCACCTGTAGTCCCAGCTACTTGGGAAGCTGAGGCAAAAGAATCGCTTGAGCCCCAGAGTCTGAGGTTGCTGTGAGCTGTCACGCCATGGCATTCTACCAAGGTGACATAATGAGATTCTGTCTCAAAAAAAAAAAAAGGAAAGAAAAAAAAAACTTTAGTACATTAACAAAGCTACCCACAGATTAATTTCAGTTTGTAGTTATTAAACTTTTTTTTTTTAAAGTAATCTACATATACTCATTATAAGTTACCCATTTATCCCATGGTAGCACCAACGTATGTGATAGCAGTGAGCCCTAACACTACAAATTAAGACCAATCTAAACTGGAAACTTCACTGTCAACTCTTAACAAAAATCTCCTACTAAACTGTACAGGCCAGAAGAGTACCAGATTTTAAGTATCAACCGAGAATAACATTAAAAAATAAGCATAGAGGTAGCCCTACTAAAAGCATTACATGAGACTTACTGCTTACCCGAACCACTCCTGTGTACGGCACCAGGTTTCCACTGCCTTCTAGGACCAGCATGGTGTCTATCTTCTACAAAAAACATAAAAAACCTGTTTTCCAACAGAGCAAATTTATGAACTTTTCAGCTGAAAAATCTGATGAAGCATAATAATTCTCAACATTTCAAGAAAGGTGACTACATTTTTACATCGAATACAGATGAAAATATTTTTAAAAATTTTTTTGAAAGACAGAAAGAAATATGTCTGCATTTACCTCCACTGGTGCTGCGTCCTTTGCTGGTATGGTGGTGACAGAACCAAAGATGAGCTGGGTTTTATCATTACTCTCTTGAAACTTCACACAGCTAAATATCAAAAAAACAAAAGAAACTATTGATGCATGCAACAATCTGTATGAGTCATAAGAATGTTATCCTGAAAGATAAAAGACAATTCTCAAAAGTTGACATACTATATGAATCCATTTATATAATTAAAAATTACAGAGACCTAGAATATACCAGTGGTTGCCAGAGATTAGGCAGTAGAGGGAATATGCAAGAGGCTAAGGTGTATGAGACTATAAAGTGATAGCATAAGAAAGACCTTTAAGATGATAAAAATATTTTGTACCAGAAAGAAAAACATGAAAAAACAGTAAAGAAAAAAATATTCTGTACCTTGATGGGTAGTGGTATTTATATAAATCTACACAAGTCAGAAAATTGTATGGAAACATACACACACACACACACACACACACAAGCACATGTCAAACTGCTGAAATTTGAAATAAAGCATATGGATAGTACTGACATCAATTTTTTGGTTTTAATAATGTACTATAAGTATATACGATGTTAAATCTTACAGAGAAAAGAGTGTAAGCTACACAGGACTTCTTTACTCTTTTACTACTTCCTGTGAGCTATAATTATTTCAAAATAAAAAGTAAATATAACATCTGTCACTAGGCAAGAGACATGAATAGAACCTTCCCTAAAAAAGACATACAAGTCTTGGCGCCCATAGCTCAGCAGTTAGGGCGCCGGCCACATACAGAGGCTGGCAGGTTCCAACCCTGCCCGGGCCTGCTAAACAACGACAACTACAACGAAAAAATAGCTGGGGGGTGCCACCTGTGGCTCAAAGGAGTAGGGCACCGGCCCCATATGCCAGAGGTGGTGGGTTTAAGCCTGGCCCCGTCCAAAAACTGCGGGTGGGGCGGGGGTGGAGAAATAGCCCGGAATTGTGGCAGGCACCTATAGTCCCAGCTACTACTTGGAAGGCTGAGGCAAGAGAATCGATTAAGCCCAAGAGTTGGAGGTTGCACTCTACCAAGGGCAACACGATGAGACTCTGTCTCAAAAAAAAAAAAGGGTGGCGCCTGTGGCTCAGTGAGTAGGGCGCTGGCACCATATACCTAGGGTGGCAGGTTCAAACCCAGCTCCGGCCAAACTGCAACAAGAAAATAGCCGGGCGTTGTGATGGGCGCCTGTAGTTCCAGCTACTCGGGAGGCTGAGGCAAGAGAATTGCCTAAGCCCAAAAGCTGGAGGTTGCTGTGAGCTGTGACGTCACCGCACTCTACAGAGGGAAACAAAGTCAGACTCTGTCTCAACAACAACAACAAAAAAACCCAGAGGAATGGCTAACAAACATATGAAAAAAATGCTCATCATACCTAATCATCAGAGAAATACAAATATAAACCACCCTGAGATATCACCTAACCCCAGAGAGAACGGCCCACATCGCAAAGCCTCAAAACTGCAGATGCTGGCGTGGATGTGGAAAGAAGGGAACACTTTTACACTGCTGGTGGGACTGCAAACTAATACACTCTTTTTGGAAGGAAGTATGGAGAATCCTCCAAGAACTCAAATTAGACCTCCCATTTGATCCTGCAATCCCATTACTGGACCTCTACCTGGAAGAAAAAAATCCCTTTTATCATAAGGACATTTGCACTAGACTCTTTATCACAGCTCAATTTATAATCGACAAAATATAGAAACAGTCCAAATGTCTACCAACCTAGGAATGGATTAACAAGCTGTAAAGATTAAAAGATTTAAAAAAATTATTTCACCTAAGAATATAAATGGATAGCTAATAAGCACATAAGATACATATATAGAGAGATAGATATAGATATAGATATAGATATGTATACCATGGAATACTATTCAGCCATTTAAAAAGATGGAGACTTTACACCTTTTGTATTAACCTAGATTGAGGTGGAATACATTCTTCTTAGTGAAGCATCATAAGAATGGAGAAGCAAGAATCCAATGTACTCAATTCTAATATGAAGGCAGTACATGATCTAATACAAGGTGGGGGATAGGGGGATGAGGAGGAGGGTAGGAGAGGTCACAGTGCACACCTCTTGGGGGTGGGACACAATTTTAAGAGGGACTTCACCTAACAAATGCAATCAGTGTGACCTAATTCTTTGTAGCCTCACTGAATCCAGAACAATAAAAAAATGAAAAAATAAATTGGCAAAAGATTTTACAAAATTATTTTACCTAAGACTATAAATGAATAACTAATAACCACATGAGAAGACAATCATCAGAATAACATTAGGGAAATTCAAATTAAAACCACTTCATAACTGGAATGGCAGCAAACAAACAGACTGATAATATCCAGTGTGGTCAAGAATAAAGGGACATTAACCTTCATACATTGCCAGTGGGAGTATAAAATGGTGTGGGTTATTTGGAGAACAGTTTGCCAATTTCTTAAAAAGCTTAACACCAACTTGCCATCCAACCCAACAATTCTACTCCCCAGTATGTACCCAAGAAAAATGAAATCATATGTGTCCACACACAGACTTCCACTCAAATGTTCATACTGCCATAATCCTCAATGGCCAAAGGTGGAAATAAACCAAATGACATCAAATGATGAACAAATAAGATGTGGTAGATGTATCTAATGGACTAGCGCATAGAAACAGGTACAAAGCAGTCATGTGACAAAAATGGTGAATCCTAAAAAGTAACATGCTAAGTGTTAGTCGGTGAACAGAAAAAACTATGTATTTTATGACTTACATACATATACAAATACCCAGGAAAGACTAATCAATGGGAGGCAGAAAGCCCAAAGTGGTTGCCTAGGAGTGGGAATGGGAATGAGACTAACTACAAACAGGTACAAGAGAACCTTTTTGGCCAGGCACAGCCTCATGCCTGTAATCCTACCTCTCTGGGAGGCCAAGGTGGATGAATTGCCTGAGCTCAGGAACTCAAGACTAGCCTGAGCAAAAACGAGATCCCATCTCTACAAAAAAATAGAAAAACTGAGCCAAGAGGATCACTTGAGCCCAAGAGTTAGAGGTTGCTGTGAGCTATGATGCTATGTACTCTACCCAGGACAAAAGCTTGAGACTCTGTCTCAAAAAAAAAAGAGAGAGAGAACCTTTTCAAGGTGATAAAAATGTTTTAAAACTGGGTTATGGTGGTGGTTGTGTAACTCTATAAATTTACTCAAAATAATTTAATTGTATAGTTAAAATATACCAATTTTATGATATATAAATTCTTTTTCAATAAAGCTACTTAAGCCAGGAAAGAAGAAAAAGCAGCCTGAACTAAATACACAAAGAAAATACATTTTGTACACTTACCGTAACTGAAGTTGGGACTCTACTAAAAAGCACAAGAACTTCTGCCCACATAGGTCAGATGTAATAAACACTTTTGAAGCCTGTGAATTTTTCTCTCTACAATAAATACATTAATAAAGTAATTGTCAGTAACTATTAAAGGTCCTTGAAAATATTCTGAAAGAAATCTAAAAGCTACTAAGATCAAGCAATAACCTTGACAACAAAAGAACACTTCTAAGAATTAAAACTTCATGATCGCTAAAATTCCTTTCAGCTTTTTTGGAGAAATTTACAATAAATTTAATCATTATCAACAGCCTTTTTAATTATATACTACACAAGGCATTAACTTGTAAAGTAACTTGAATGCATACCCTTTAAAGGGTCAGTGGTTAGGGCGCTGGCTACATATACTGGGGCTGGCAGGATGGAACCAGGCCAGGGCCTGCTAAACAACAATGACAACTACAACAACAACAAAAATAGCCAGGCATTGTAACGGGTGCCTGTAGTCCCAGCTACTTGGGATGCTGAGGCAGGAGAATTGCTTAAGCTCAAGAGTTTGAGGTTGCTGTAAGCTGTGATGCTTCAGCATTCTAACAAGAGCAACATAGTAAGACTCTGTCTCAAGAAAAAAAAAAAAAGCTGGGTGTTGTGGCGGGCACCTGTAGTCCCAGCTACTCAGGAGGCTGAAGCAAGAGGATCAAATAAGCCCAAAAGTTTGAAGTTACTGTGAGCTATGATGCCACAGCACTCTACTGAGGGCAATAAAAGGAGACTCCAGCGCAACAAAAAAATTAATTAATTTTAAAAAATAAAGTATTATAGAAGACCAAAAATCTGAAAATTAAGGAATTGTAATATACTGAACTTACAAACGGTATTTAAAGAAAAATAATTATTTTCCAACTTTTTTTTCCTTGGCCTTTTTTTAAGGCAGAGCCTTAACTTCGCCACCCTCAGTAGGGTGCCATGGAGTCACAGCTCACAGCAACCTCAAACTCCAGGGATCAAGCCATCCTCTTGCCTCAGCCTCCCAGGTGCCTGCTACAAAATCTGGCTATTTTTTAAGAGATGGAGGGTCACTCTGGCTCAAGCTGGTCTCAGAACCCATGAGTTCAGGCAATCCACCCACCTCCACCTCCCAAGTACTGGGACTAGAGGCACGAGCTACCACGTGTGGCCCTACTTTTTCTATTTTTAGTAGAAATGGGGTCTGAGACCCTTGCTCAGGCTGATCTCTAACTCCTGAATTCAAGCAATCCACTCCCCTCAGCCTCCCAAAGTGCTAGGATTATAGTTGTGAGTCATGACACCCACCTAAGAAAAGTGATATTTAAATGTAGGAAAGTATTTTATCTATATGAACTGAGAGAATGGACTTTAACACTTTACTTTAAATCTTTACTTTCCTCTGACTACCTATCGCCCACACTACCTTTTAAGAACATGCATTTGCTTTCCTTTTCACAGAGAAAATGAGGCTGGAAGGCTTGAGTTCAATCTCTTGCCTAGTGTATCTGATCAACCATCACTTTTTTCTCCCCAAGGCTAATCTCTCCACTTATACTTATCTCTGCTTCCTTCTCAACTATTTTCTCTGTGCTGTATTTTCAATGCTTCCCCTGCTTTGAGTGAAGTCCTTACTGCCTACTATCTCATATGAAAAGTCTTAATATGTGAAGGTAGACTAAATATTAGAAGATATATATACAAAATCTTATTAATTTGGATGCATATAAAAATAGTATAGTAGGTAAGAAAGTGGTGTTTTTTTTTAGAAATACACACTGCAGTATTTCTAGGCAAAATGTTATGAAAACTAATTTTCTTTAATATACTTCAACAAAAACAAAACTCTTCTTGACCTTGAAATTCCCTCTAGTTTTGTATCCTATTCCATACTCAAAGGCAAACCTCCTTAAAATAGCCTGTATTAGTCTATGTTTACTTCCTCTATAAAACCCCCTATTTCCTAATATACAGAAATTAAATGTTTCCCACTAAAACATCAAATACTTCAAATACTGTATTATATTACCAATAAGGACAAAATATAAAATGACAAAATATTTTTGTGTTCTCTTTAACGTCACTAATATCCTCTACTATGACTAACGTGGCCTTAACACATACCTCTATATTATTTTTATACATATTAATAACTGATTATATTAAACAGAAACTTTAAGCAAAACATCAAATATTTTCAAGACTTTTTGCAACATTCTTCTTTGAATATAAAAATATAGACTCCAAACCTTGTATTAGTAATCGCTTCTGTCCACAAATGGTCAATACACAGTTCAGGAACAATGGGCTCCGTTTCTGGTGCAAGGAAGGAGCCATTAGAATTACTATTTGGAGAATGAGAAATACTGTGTCTCTTTGGAGACTGACTATGGCTTGAAAAGTTGAACCTCTGCGCCCCTGAAAAGGAATGCACTCCTAAGGCAGGAGAATGAGCCCGACTGCAAAATACACAGAGAGAGAGAATGCACAGCAATTAGCTTCTTGTCAAAATTCTACAAAAGAACATTCATGCCCTCAATGAATCCCCAACAATAAAAAAAGAACATTCATGGCATAATCTTCATCAGAAATAAAAATTTTTCAAAAGAGTAGTTATTTAAATGGTTCATATCAATGTACTTTAATATTCTTTTTTTTTACTTTTTTTATTAAGTCTTTTGTACATAGATCATAAATACATTTATGCCAATTTCAGTGTGTTAATTATTTGTACAAATTGGAGTGCTTACATCATACTAATCAGCATAGCTTTCACCTCATTTACCCAATTATACCATTAGGACATTTGTGTTCTACACATGATAGAACCAACCTGTACTTGCAACGTGCTCCATAGTGGTGGTCCCCCTACAATCCCCTATTATCCCTCCCACCCACTTTACTATATTCTAATGATTTAGAATTCTTATTAGAATTAATTATTGAAACTAAAAATTAGTTCATTTTCCTCCTTAGAAAATGCATTGTTTGTATTATGCAAAAGGCCTAAGCTGACATGGTAGCCCCTGCCTCCATGTCTTATAGTCCCAACTCAGAAGACTGAGACAGGAAGATCTCCTGAGCTCAGGCATTTCAGACCAGCCTTGGCAACATAGAGAGATCTCCTCTCCAAAAGCTCTAATGCTCCTGTACAGTCAAACAACATATCAACAAAACTATGTCTCTATAGCACCAGACATACATGTATCAATCAACAAAAACAGATATATGTACGTATTTATACCTAGTAATATAAATACATAGGTAGATATATACAGAGAAAGAGCAATTGACAAGAAAAAAGAAAAACTAATATAATTTAAGGCAAAAAAAAAATACTACCCAAGTACTTGGGAATTAATAATCATCAAACTGCTACCACACAGTTGTAGCAATGAGGCAACCAATCTTACGACAAACAGAAGCAGCTCCTAAATACAACTCTTCAAAGAAAATGACATAGTAGACTTGAAAACAGCACAACTAAGATAATAGCTATGGTCCCTAAAAATTACCCAAAGCTATCTAAAGAAATTCTAAATCCTTCAAAACTAAGAGAAAGCTTATAACAAGGTATTTTTTGTTTGGGATATATTCTTGAAAATAAGGATACCCTTGTACCTTAAAGCTGCCATGTTGGAAATGGAAGGTGAGCGGGAGTGGAGACTAGGTGATGAAGCTGAGCGACTCTGGCTGTGAATGGAGGAATAATTCTGGAAAGGTGAAGTCACAGGAGAATCTCCCTTGGAGAGGCTTCTGAGATGTGCTGTGAGGGAGCTGCTAGTGGCCATGTTCTGTGGGGTCGCCCCCTGTTCAGAGAACTTTAGAACAGCATTCTCTTCCTTAAGACAAAACAAACAGAAGGGGAATAAAAGACAATAATTGGAATAAAAGGGCAATTTCTTTATGAGAATATAAAGTATATATCAGTTATTAAAGATATAGTAGTTCTTATTGTTTTCAAGAAGTTCAATCTATTTCACAAATGATTATTCTAAAAACACAGGAAGGTGTTCAGCATTTAACTACCCTTTCGTGTCAAGGAGCAAGGAGAAGTGAACTGCTTTTATCCTTACCGCCGACTTGACTCTCTGGAGAGTCCACACAGAATGCACATTTTGAACAGCGTCATAAGTCATTACAATGGAGGGGTCAATGCTGAGGAAAACAATTTTCATTGCAGGGTCTACAACATATTGCACCCGCGATGAGCCAAAAGGACCTGAAAAATAAAACACAATCAAGTATAGAGCAATGAGTTTTACAAGTCTGCTCTGATATTTATGAACCAAGTTCTTAAAATTCCTAAAGACAAAACAAGCAAAAAAAAAGAGAGAAAAAAACAAGCCAATCAAAGCACCAAATTCATCAATATATTAGTATTACATAATTAACTCTGTACTTTTAATAAATTTACTTTGAGCATCAACTTCCATATGAAGCATTAAATATGAAAGCATTACAAGTTTCAATTTCAAATACATGCAACTAAACATTAAAGGTTGGTGCTGACTCACCATTACATTCATCATTCACAGGAAAAAGTCTATGACATCTTCAGCAACCAATTTATGTATAAACTGCGATCAACTACTCTGTCAAGTCTGACTTCCTCACTAGTTCTTTCCTTCTGTATGAAATCTGTCCTCTATAATAACTATTCAAACAGTACTGAACCATATACAGTACTGAAACTCACCATGAAAAAACTTAACCTTGCATGTGTAACCAGTTAAATAGTTACACATGCAAGGTTAAGTATTTTCGTGGTGAGTTTAGCTGTTACTTCCCAACGTACCACGCATGGACTGGTTTCTGTATCCTTTTTTGATGCTTCCTAGCTGTTAGTCTCTCAGTTAAAATATTGAAAAATTTATGAAAAAATTATTTTATGGAAATTAAGAAATATTTTATAAAAAATAAATAAAAATCACTCATAATGCCATTATCTCATAATATGCACTATCAATATGCTAGGTTGCTTTTCTTCCTATCTTTTTCTATACGTACAGGAAAACTTTACAGGTTTTTATGAAATTAGAATCATTCTACGTTTATAATTTTCTGTCCTTCCTAACATGAATAAGCAATTCCAGAGGTCATTAAATATTATTCAAAGACATGATAAAAAAAAAAGTATGCTCAATAATGGCTGCATACCACTTAGTCGCAGGCTATCTAACATGTTTATTTAGGTTGCCTTCAATTGCTACCAAAATAATATAAAACTGTCAACAAAGTTCTTCTGTAAAATATCAAATTATAAATAGTTCAGGCTCACAATCCACTTACAGACTCGGTCACATAATCTTTATAATTTTCTACAAGTCTGGTAAAAACTGTCAAGCATGGTAGCTCATGCCTGTAATCCTAGCACTCTGGGAAGCAGAGGGAGAGTGGATCGTGGGAGGTCAGGAGTTAGAGACCTGCCTGAACAAGAGCAAGACCTCATCTCTAAAAATAGCCGGGCATTGTGGCAGGTGCCTATTGTCCCAGCTACTTGGGAGGCTGAGGCAAGAGAATTGCTTAAGCCAGCGATTCTCAACCTGTGGGTCACAACCCCTTTTAAACAATGAAAATACACTGCGGCATTAGGAAGGTTGAGAACCATGACTTAAGCCCACGAGTTTGAACTTGCTGTGATACCATGGCATTCCATCCAGGGTGACAAAGTGAGATTCTGTCTAAAAACAAATAAATAAATAACAGTAACAATGTCGGGTGGTGCCTGGGGCTCAAAGGAGTAGGGCGCCAGCCCCATACGCCAGAGGTGGCGGGTTCAAACCCAGCCCCAGCCAAAAACTGCAAAAAAAAAACAGTTAACAATGTCAAAGAATATAAATATTTTCTCAGGCTGGGCGCAGTGGTTCATGCCTGTAATCCCAGCAATCCGAGAGGACAAGGTGGGTGGATTGCCTGAGCTCACAGGTTTGAGATCAGCCTGAGCCAGATCAAGTCCTCATCTCTAAAAACAGCCAGGTGTTGTGGGGTGCACCTATACTCCCAGCTACTCCAGAGGCTAAGGCAAGAGAATCACTTAAGCCCAGAGTTTGAAGTTGCTGTGAGCTATGAAGCCACAGCACTCTACCAAGGTCAACAAAGTAAGAATCTGTCAAAAAAAAAAAATTAAATTAAATAAATAAATACATATTTTTTTCAGCCTTCAAGTCCTCATTGTTTATCCTACATTTGGCTGAACTTAAAAATTTGAAGATAAGGGCGGCACCTGTGGCTCAGTGAATAGGGCGCGGGCCCCATATGCCGAGGGTGGCGGGTTCAAACCTAGCCCTGGCCAAACTGCAACAACAACGAAAAAATAGCCGGGCGTTGTGGCAGGCGCCTATAGTCCCAGCTGCTCGGGAGGCTGTGGCAAGAGAATCATGTAAAGCCAAGAGTTAGAGGTTGCTGTGAGCCGTGTGACGCCAGGGCACTCTACCCAAGGGCGGTACAGTGAGACTCTGTCTCTACAAAAAAAAAAAAAAAAAAATTGAAGATAAGCATCTAAACTATTTATAGGAAATATTAAAAATTCTTTTAGAAAAATAAGATATTGATATATGACTTGGTCAGGAATAGTGATATATTTATTAAATTACCTGTAGATGATGCCATTCCTTATTAAGTAAACAAATAGTATTAGTGCGACCTAAAGTTTTTTCTTTGAAGAAAAATATGTAGCGCCTTATGCCTACGCTGTGTAAATTTTAATATTTCACTTCCCCTGCTTTGCTAAGTAACTGTTGCATAGTTAATACTGCGGTATTAGGAACAAATTCTTGCTTTAGTACAAACTATTTTTATAATAAAAACTCAATACTTGTATTATTTTTACAAAACAAGTCAGTTTTCAAAGAAGCTTTTTATCCTCACATCAAAAAAAGAAACCTTATATAAAAGCATATAAAAATACACTTACTTCCAGATTTACAAACAAGTGGGGTTATTTCATCTAGTGGATGCAGCATGCTGAACATAGTGGGTAAAGGTTCTCTAGTAATAAACAAATAAATAATCAATCACCAATACAAGATGACTATGCTTGTCAAATCTGCACTCGCCTTGCAAAATTGTTACATACCCATCATCTCAAAATGTAACTTTCTAAGCGTTTCACATACTGTTTTTCACAGTATCATCTATTTCAATCCTGGAAATCTCCCACAGTAATTTTACACACATATATATATAAAAAGGGAAATCAATATAGCCATGGGGAGTATCTGCAAACAGCAGTCATCACACTACAGAACCAAAGGACCACAGGGGATAAGGCAGTCTTTTTTATTTACCTCTCTTAGCAGCAGCATGTCTATGGCAACTAAGAAAGAAATTTTGTCTCCTATACACGCTTATAAGCGACTATACTTAAAAAAAAAAGAAAGAAAGAAAGAAAGAAAGAAAGAAAGAAAGAAAGAAAGAAAGAAAGAAAGAAAGAAAGAAAGAAAGAAAGAAAGAAAGAAAGAAAAACTACTACAAACAAATGAGAAATCTACATTTTTTTAAGGAGTGACTTTTGGAGTCCAAAGGCAACTTTACTTGACAGTAATAAAAGACCTATTAACATTGAGTTGCCAAGAGATGAGACTACCTATCCTATAAATAAAAATAAAATTATTATTAATATGATAACACCTATGAGTTGGACAGACGTTGGGTTTGCACACCCTGCACCTGGAATTTGTGGCTTTCCTACACAAAACCATTTGTGGAAAGTAGCAGCAGCCCTAAAACCTATGAAAGGTTGGACTGGTGGATTGTTTTATTATCAAACCACCACACCCCATACTTATGGTATGGAATTTACTGTCCATGATGAAAGATACATTCAAGCTTGTGTTCAATTACCCTTTGTGTGGCTTAAGGGCAACATAAAAAACAGGGAATGAAAAAACAGGAGAATTGTTTTGTCCTGTGTCAACTATTTACTTGTATTAATAGTTCTCTAAGTTTTGATCCTCAAAAGTAACAGCTATATTTGTTGAGAGCCAGAACAGGTGTGTGGATGCCAGTAAATTTAACAGGCCGCGGCAAGAATCTCCTGCCCTGACAGTCCTTCAACTTCTGGCTGATCAAGTCTTGAAAAGAACCAAGAGATTTATTGGACTTTCGATTGCTGCCATTCTAGGAATTATTGCAGTGACAGCTTCTGCTGCCACCTCTGGGGTGGCTTTAACTTAAGGAATCAGAACACATAATTTTGTGGCTGACTGGCATAAGAACTCTGAACAATTAATGGATGGCTCAAAAATAAATTGACACTGAATTATATAATGAAATTGCTGATTTAGAACAAGCTGTGGTTATGTTTGGGGATAAGTTAGTTAGCTTAAAGAAACAAATGAAGTTAAAATGTGATTGGAATGTAACTACTTTTTGTATAACTCCTGTTAAATATAATGAGAGTAAATTTCCTTGGGAGAATGTTAAAAAGCATTTGTTAAACCATGATAATTTGACTAAGGAAATTGTAAATTTACAACATGAGGTATATTCCACTTTTGAAAATAAGTTACAAAAAATAGATGAAGATCAGATTTTACAAGGCATAGCTGATGGCCTTGAACAAATGAATCCTATTCCAAAAATACAAGAACTTATAGGAAGTTCAGTAGGCTCATTAGCATTATTTTTAATGATTGGATTCATTTTATATTTAATTTGTAAGAAAATGAAGCATGCCCAAAGAGAAAATGAACATTATGCACAAGTGTTTGTTTTAATGATGACAGATATGAATAATATTCGTCAAAAAACAGAAAGGGGAAACGTGGGATAATATTTAGAAATAAACATATCCTACATCAAGCACACAAAGTGAACTCAGTGTGAGTTTAAAATGGCTTGCTTTTTTTCCCAGAGGCTTTCCCTGGGACACACATGGAGTTGGCTTGCCTGGAGTTAAAAATTCCACAAGCCCAATATCTGAAGCTCCCTGTGAAGCCTGAGATCAAAGGGCATGCTGCCCTTCCTCAGAGATCCTCACAGAAACGGGCCAGAGGGTTGACGTTGCCCTGACGAAAAGACACAGTCCTTACTTCATACTGAGTAAACTGAATGAACGCTTGAAGATATTCTTCCATTAACTCTGTTCCCCTGTGGCTACTTTCTTCTTTGTGATCTTTATTTAGATAACTGCCCAGAGATTAGTCAGTGTCTAGAAGAAGATGTTTACTGCAAAAGAGATTGTGTTGGTATGGTAACAGGACATTTCCTTTCAAGTTAATTTCAGATAGGTAAAATGAGATAATGGTGAAACTAACAGATAATAAGATTAAGTGTGTACGTGACTAGAAAGGTATAAAATCAAAACCCTGAATAAAGAATTTTTCTACACGCCATCCCATATCGTGTAGTCTGTTTTCTTGACTTAATAATTACAGGAACGAGTTTATACCCACAGCAAAGCTGCTGTTCGTTCGCGTCTCTGGTCACACTTTTTTTAAAAGAGAAATAAAATAGGCTTTCTGTCAAAACAGAAAGAGTTAAAACTATAAGCAATATTTTTTAAACTTAACAAGCATCTACCTCTTTACCACACTACACATATGGCAGGTATTGTGTGCTCCTGCCCTTCAGTGTGCTCACATTTCATAGGGAGACAAGATTAAAGACACTAAGAATCAACTGATAACATCTACTATTTATTGTACACCTAATACATGTAAGACCCTATGTCAAAGTTCATTTGAGCTAATGTCTATTTGAGCAAGACCCCATCTCTACTAAAAATAGAAAAACTAGCCAGGCATTGTGGTGGGTGCTTGTAGTCCCACCTACTCAAGAGGCTGAGGTAGGAGGATCACTTGAGCCCAGGAATTTGAAGTTGCTGTGAGCTATGACACCAGAGGCCTCTACCCAGGTTGATAGAGTGAGACTTTGTCTCAAAAAAAAAAAAAAGGCCCATATTTTAGAGCATTTGGAATTTTCAGATTAAGGATACTCAACCTATACTGAGACAATAGAAAATGGCTGGCTTGGCACCTGTAGCACACTGGTTATGGTACCAGCCACATACACCAAGGCTGGCGGGTTCGAACCCAGCTCACGCCAGCTAAAACAACAATTAACAACTGCAACAAAAAATAACCGAGTGTTGTGGCGGGCGTCTATAATCCCAGCTGCTTGGGAGGCTAAGGCAAGAGAATCACTTAAGCCCAAGATTGGAGGTTGCTGTGAGCTGTGACACCATGGCATTCTACCCAGGGTGACATAGGGACACTCTGTCTCAAAAAAAAATTCTGTCGGCACAAAAATTACCAAAAAAGCCCATGTTAGTAATATTCTGAACTGAACAAAACGAATACCTGGGCGGACCTGGAGGTACCTCATGTGAAGAACTGCTTCGTTCAAACAACAATCCATACTTAGTGGGCCAAACATTTGCAACCTATCAGGTGAAAGAATGAGAAAGACAGAAGAGTATCATCCTTTATAAAATGTTTTTAGGAAACACTTCAAAACATTATGTTTTCTTCCAATTTAATAAGACCTTTACAAAGTAAAGTGGTCATTAAGTACAATATTTTTAAAAAGTCTGATAAGCAACTCTAAAATAAAATGAAGTCTAAGGAAGAAGAGTTATTCCATGTGAAATTCCTACCAGGGGCTAGTATCAGTAACAAAATGACAAATACAATAAAATGTTAACAATAATAGCAGGCACTAAAAAGACAAGAAACAATAGGAAAAAGACCAGTATTGTTCACATGCCCTATTTAACATAACCAAAGTTTCTTTAAATTGGTTTTAAAAAAACCTCTCAGAAAATACTCCATAATTCCCTTCATTAAATAACTTACTTTTTACAGGAAAGATAGAAAATTGGTAAACCAATAAAACCACAACAAAATGTAGTTATTTTATTTGAGTAAAAATAACATTTTTGATTATTATAATACAGAAAAGACGTAAGACATACCTCTGAAATGAATTAATTCAAAATGTTCTCTAACAAAATCCACACAAAAAAACTGAAACATTCTAGTTTACCTGAAATGGTAAGGAAGCTATGTAATCCTTTCCTTCTATACTATGCATGTTAATACATGAGCTCTGCAATATACATATGCATTTTTCTAATTCGTGGCTTTCTGAAAAGAAAAGGTACAATAAGATTTATGGAGTTTTTCCCCTTAATAGTTCCATCCTGAAAGCACAAATTCTTTAATTCACAAAAAGAAGATGCTTAGGCTAACCCATTGTGATAAGGGGCTATTTATATTGAATGAAAGAAAAAATAAGACAAACATTTAGAATCACCAAAAGACAAATAAAATTTCAAAAAGAAACTTACTGTAGGTCTTTTCAGACTTATCCTGTGATATAATGAAGTCACACCACAATGCCTAAAATCAAAACAAAATGCTTAAGAAAATTGTATCAAAACAAAATGCTTAAGAAAATTGTATCTAAATAATAATCTATTAACTAATAGCATCTAAATAATAATAATGACATCTACATAATAACTTTTCCTCCTCCTCAGTTTAACACACACACGATAGGAACAAAATGAAATATGAAAAAATAAAATAAGATTAATGATAAATTGTATAAGGAAAGATAAATATTTGCAATTAAACTTTATAAAAAGATTCATAAAAATTTTAAATTTTAAATAAATTTTATTTAAAAATATATATAAAATTTTAAAATTTACTAGATGTAAGTCTTGCAGCAAAAATCCAAATAACAGCTGAACCTGCATTAAACCCCATATCCTATACACAAAGTTAAAGATTATAGGAGTTTAAAATCTCCAGATTTATCAATTGATCTTATCATTCCTAGACTCAATTTAGAAAAATATTTAAAAAAACTAACATTTCCGTTTCTTAAAGCCTATCATGCAAAATATAAACTAGGAAAAGCTATCCAACTGTAACTGATCACTTATTGAAATTACTTAGCAGCACTGTTATGTATTTTGTTAACTGTGGTAAATATACAACATAAAACTTGCCATTTTAATCATTTTTAAGTCAATGTCTGAGGTTTGTATAATTTGAGATGTCACAATGTCATACAACCTCAACACCATCAATTTCCAGGACTTCCCTGTCCTGATTGAACTCCCATTTCCAAATCCCCTTAACTCTGGTAACCTCTATTCTACTTCCCTATGAATCTGCCTGTGCTAGGTACCTCACTGTATTGTAACTGGAACTGTACAATGTGTATCCTTTTATGTCGGGTTTATTTCACTTAACAATGATTTCAAGCATGTATCAGACCCTTTTAAAGCTGAATAGTATTCCTGTGTTTGCGTATACCACATTTTGTTTATTCAGACACATAGGTTGTTTCTACCTTCTGACTATGGTGAATAGTGCTGCTACAAATACTGAAGTATCCATGAGTCCCTCATTTTAGTGTCTACACCTAGAAATGGAATTGCTAGACATATGGTAATTCAATGTATAACTTTCTCAAGAACTGTCAACTGTTTTCCATAGCAGCTTTTTTACATTCACACCAGCAATGCACAAGATTTCCAATTTCTGGACATTCTCACCAACACCAATTATTTTTGTTTGTTTTTTTAATAATAGCCAACTTAATGAAGTGGTAACTCATTGTGGTTGTAATTTAAATTTGTCTAATGATTAGTGAAATTGAGCATCTATTCATGCACTTATTGGCCATTTGTATTCTTCTTTAGGGAACTATGTATTTAAATCCTTTCACCTATTTTTTTAATTGGGCTGTTCGGAGTTTTGTGGTTCCTCTTAGGTTGTAGGAATGTTCAATGGTTTAGAAAATGAAAATTCATGAAGAAAAACAAGTATCAGAGCTGCGCTCCAATTTGAAATGTCCAAAATCTACCCTAAACCTTTTAGTCTCAACTTCCTTTTATGAAACTCATAGTCTCAAAGTCTCTAAAACTAAGTATTGTAACATTTCCTTTATCCCCCATATCCAAGAGATTACTGATTTCTTTCCTATCTCACTCAGCTTTCTCACCTCTGCTTCTCTTTCTTCAAGGAACCAACCTCTCTCACCACAAATAGTTTCCCAGACCACAGCCTCACCAGTCACACCATACTGTATATTACCAATAAAATAATATCTTCTCAACCTGATGATTTTCCCACTTTAAAATCCTTGATAGGCTCCTTCTGCATATAATTTAAAATTCGAAGTCCTTGGTTTATACACACAGGCCTGCCATCTGGATACTTCCAACACCCACTTACATCTCTCCACACCTACACTTTGTGTATAGCCATTCTGAACTTAGAAAAAGTCATGTCTTCTATAATCCTTTTTTTTTTTGAGAGTCTCACTCTGTCGCGCTGGTTAGAGTGTTACGGAATCAAGATAGCTCACAACTGCCTCAAAACTCTTGGGCTCATGTGATCCTCTTGCCTCAGCCTCCCAAGCATCTGGGACTACAGGCACCTACAATGCCCAGCTAGTATTTTCTATTTTTAGTAGACACAGGGTCTCACTCTTGCTCAGGCTGGTCTCCAACTCGTGAGCTCAAGCAATCCTTCCACCTCAGCCTCCTGGAATGCTGGGATTACAGGCATAATTCACCCTGCCTAGGTTCCATAATTCTTTCAGTGATTCCCTCTACCTAAAATGCCCTTCTTTCAACAATTTCCAATTCAAACAGCATCTTCTTTGAAGCTCCCTTCCTTTGGAGCTCAGTCCTATAAGCTCTCACCATACCATGGATACAGTTATTATTAATGTAAAGCACTTAGAGTACATCATTTTAGTTTATCTGTTCTTTCCTAAGACTCCTTCAATGGCAAAAATTGCACATTCATCTTTGCAGTCCCAGCACCCAACACAATGTCTAAAACTGAATTAGACTCAATGCTTGCAGGATGCATAAAAGAATGAACAGAATCTGAGTCACACACACCTGGTACTATTTCTTAACCAAAATGTAAAATTATCTTTCTCCATATTAGCAAGAAGACTAAGTTACAATATATTTTCCAAGCCCAAAGGACTGCAATTCAAAATCTTATGATTACAATTACAAGTGATCTGAAAAGAGACAATATATCTAACTATACATGCATTGACTACAGACAAATTAAGACAAAAACATAGAAGCAAAAAACTATTTAGCCAGGCATGGTGGCTCACACCTATGATCCTAGCACTTGGGAGGCCAACATGAATGGATTGCCTGAGCTCACAGGTTCGAGACTAGCCTGAGCCAGAGTGAGACCACATCTCTAAAAATAGCTAGACATTGTAGCAGGCGCTTGTAGTCCCAGGTACTCGGGAGGCTGAGACAAGAGAATTGCTTGAGGGTGGCGCCTTGTGGCTCAAGGAGTAGGGCGCCGGTCCCATATGCTGGAGGTGGTGGGTTCAAACCCAGCCCCGGCCAAAAACCACAAAAAAAAAAAAAGAGAATTGCTTGAGCCCAAGAGTTTGAAGTTGCTGTGAGCTATGTACCAAGACACTCTACAGAGGGTGATAAAGAAAGACTGTCTCAAAGGAAAAAACTATTTGGATATCGGCTACATCTCATATAGCTTAGGTACTAGATATGAAAATCCAGTTTTCAGATCTAGTACCTAAGCTATATGAGAAAAAAATGATCATCAAAAAGATCACTACCTTGTTTCCCCGAAAATAAGACAGTGTCTTATTTTAAGGTGTGCTCCCAAAGATGCGCTAGGTTTTATTTTCAGGGGGCGTCTTATCTTTCCTGTAAGTAGGTCTTATTTTCGGAGGATGTCTTATTTTCGGGAAAACAGGGTAGCTGCGGCGCCTGTGGCTCAAGGAGTAGGGCGCTGGCCCCTGGCCAAAAGGGTGGTGGGTTCAAGCCCAGCACTGGCCAAAACTGCAAAAAAAAATAAAATCACTAGCTTTGGCTCAATGTGCATAGCTCAATTGTTAGGGCATGGGCCACATATACCGAGGCAGGCCCAGGCCTGCTAAACAACAATAAAATAGTGGCTCAGCGCCAGTAGCACAGTAGTTATGGCGCCAACCACATAATCAAGGTTGGCAGGTTCGAACCCAGCCCAGGCCAGCTAAACAATGACAACTGCAACAAAAAATAACCGGGCATTGTGGTGGGCGCCTATATTCCAGCTACTTGGGAGGTTGAGGCAAGACAATTGCTTAAGCCCAAGAGTTGCAGGTTGCTGTGAGCTGTGACACTATAGCACTCCACCAAGGGCAACATAGTGAGACTGTATCAAAAAAAAAAAAAAAAAAAAAGATCCCTAGCTTTACCACTCCTGGACTGAAATATATGCACATACAGCCTCAAATTTTGGAACAGTAATTCAGTTTATCCTTTCTAATAAACAGTAAGAGTAAAATACTCATTAGGAAATAGTTAATGGGGCAGTACCCATATCTCAGGGGGTAGGGCGCTGGCCACATACACTAGGGCTGGCAGGTTCAAACCCGCCCAGGCCAGCTAAAACAACGACAAATGTAACCACCAAAAAAATAGCCAGACATTGTGGTGGGTGCCTGTAGTCTGAGCTACTTGGGAGGCTGAGACAAGAGAATTGCTTAAGCCCATGAGCTGTGATGCTACAGCACTCTACTCAGGACGACAGCTTGAGATTGCTGTCTTAAGAAAAAAAGGCAATAGTTAATGGGATACGAAGAAAGAAACAGTGCAATGGTAGAAGGATTTCAATATTTACAAATGTAGAAATTAACATCAAAGTTTCCAAAACCTCTTGTCAAATCTTACTCAACTACTATAAATGTATTCATTTCTCCCCACCTTCTCATTCTAAAAAATTTCAGTAAGAACAGCTAAAGTAATACAGTGAAACATGTTTCACCTAAACCCAACAATCACTAACATTTTGCCATATTTGTTTATGAGTATGCAAATGGTATGCATGGGATGTTTGGAAGGGGGGTGCTGGAAATTTCAAAGTAAGTTGCATATATTCATGACACTTCATACCTAAATACTTTATCACCCATTTTGTAAAAATAAAGATGTTCTAATATAAAACCACAAAATCATCATCTTTCCTGAAGAAAAAGAAAGTAATTTTCTAACATCACCTAATATCCAATCCATTTTCAACTTTCCCAAATTTCCTAAAAAAAAAAAAATCTTTAGCTAATTTTCTAAAATCAGGATTCAAAGTTAACAAGTTTCTCAGCCTTGAATCTTAATACTTAAAAATAAAAAAATAAAAATAAAAAAACAAAGTTAACAAGTTTCAAAAAATATTGCATTTAAAATAATAATAAGTAAAAAATATGTATAGTGTTATACTTGGTGTTCTAGTTTCTTTTAATCTGGAACAGTATTCACCTTTTTTTTGGTGGGCGGCACCTGTTGCTCAGTGGGTAGGGCGCCAGCCACATACATCAAGGCTGGCAGGTTCGAACCTGGCCCAGGCCAGCTAAAACAACAATGACAACTGCAACAAAAAAATAGCCAGGCGTTGTGGCAGGCACCTGTAGTCCCAGCTACTTGAGAGGCTCAGTCAAGAGAGTCGCTTAAGCCCAAGAGTTTGAGGTTGTTGTGAGCTGTCACAACACGGCACTCTACCAAAGGCAACGTAGTAAGATTCTGTCTCAAAAAAAAAAAAGTCTTCACCTTTTTTTCTCTGTGACTGACTTTTGAAAAGAGACCACAGAAAGTAGACTACAAACTTGTTATTATGGAAAATTTCAAATATATACAAAGTAAACAGAATATGAATGAAGCCCCCCTAGCCAGCTTTAGTAATTATCAACTTTGCACCATTCTTATCTCATCTCTACCTCCAACTCTTCATCTCACAGTATTTAAAATTTGATCATCTAGTTCCTATATTTCCTATAAAGTGAAAGTTCGCTCTAAATGTTCAGGTTAAATAAATCTGGGAAGAAAACTTAATAGATGACATCATCAACTTCACTCTGTGTTATAGCTGGAAGCACATAATACTCCTTCCCCCTGTTAATTATGCTAAACTCAATCACTTCACAGATAACTCCAAAGGAGACGTATATTTGTTCCTTCACATTTAGCTAGTAATCCACCTAGTAATATACTTTCACCCAACTAGTGTAAAATCCATTTACAAGCTTTGCCTGAATTATTATGCTGGAGACTATAAAATGATGATTTTCTAATTTTATCATTCCTTTTACATTTCTTTTTTTTTTTTTTTTGTAGAGACAGAGTCTCACTTTATGGCCCTCGGTAGAGTGCTGTGGCCCCACACAGCTCACAGCAACCTCCAACTCCTGGGCTTAAGCGATTCTCCTGCCTCAGCCTCCCGAGTAGCTGGGACCAGGCGCCCGCCACAACACCCGGCCATCTTTGGTTGCAGTTTGGCCGGGGCCGGGTTCGAACCCGCCACCCTGGGTACATGGGGCCGGCGCCCCACCGACTGAGCCACAGGCACCACCCCCTTTTACATTTCTTAACTAGCATTCTTCTGTGAGTTTTCCGTCATCAAATCATCAAATAAAGCTGAATTGCATGTCTTCCTGAAAAGATAAAGTAAATGCTTAATTCCTTCCCTTGCATTATCTATTTTCAGAAGAGAGATGTAATGACCAACTGCAATGGTAGGAAATTAGGGTTTTAATCCTTTCTGAGTATCATTATGAACCCAATGATTTTTATTTATGCAACACTTTGCAATCAATAATCATGTATGTGCTAAAATATTTTTGTACCCTTAATGCTGTCTAAGATTTTCTTGGCAATGTGTTGAATTACCCAAGGAAAAAGAATTTAAAGAATATTGTTAAAGTGACAAAGGATAATATAGCAAAAGTAATAACACAAAATAAAGTGAAGTTTTATTCTTCTTCTTTTATTCTTCACTACATATTACATGGTAAACCTAGATGCTGGGATCTTGGTGCTGTTATCATTTCTGTTAAATTTGAAAACAAAAGCTTTTTATAAAAAATGCATTACGTAATCGATCAAATGCTAAATTCAAATCAACTCACCTGTTGAACAGCACTGTCAACCGTAAATGCTTTATAAACTGCCAATGCCTGGCTTTTACTTCCTTTGCTCCAGATCACCATATTTCCAGCAACATAGAGTTCCTCATCATAGTCCACTTCTTGTCCAAGTTCACTTACTCCTTTCCTTAGCTGCCAGCTTTCCTTTAAAAATTTAATATGTAAAACATGTTTAAGCATTCTTTTTTCTTTTTCAGTAGTGTAGAGCAAGATTTATTTGTAGTGGCAGAAGATTCAATCCAAGCCCAACTCCTAGAATGTTTCATGCATTGATGAATAGAGTACGTGGATAGGTGCATTACATATTACAGGATTTCATGAACAAGCATTTATTCAAGAAGTCTCCAAGTGAAAATTTTTATATTATACCATTATATTATTCTGCCAATAATATAAAAAAAATTACACTTTGTAAGTCCAGAAATGAAACCATGTCTTTGGGAGACTAAAAAGACATATTAAGTATACGGGAGGGTGAGTGAAGAGAGGTCAACAAAATGCATATGGGACTCACTAGGAGAATTTATACACAATGCAGAATACTCTGCTTTGTGACTATATATACATTCATAGTCCTTTCTTTGTCCTACCCTTTAAATGCAAAGAGAGGCGGCAGCGCCGGTAGCTCAGTGGATAGGGCACCAGACACATACACCAGGGGTAGTGGGATAGAACCCAGCCGCAGCCTGCTAAAAACAAAAAAATAGCCAGGTATTGTGGCAGGCACCTGTAGTCCCAGCTACTTGGAAGGCTAAGGCAAGATAATCTCGTAAGCCCAAGAGTTGAGGCTGCTGTGAGCTGTGACACCATCGCACTCTACTGAGGGCAACAAAATGAGACTCTGTCTCAATAAAAAAATAAAAAATAATGGAAAGAGAGGTTTCAATTTCTAACTATGCAGACTTTCCCTCCCTCAGATTTTGGTATTCCAAAGAGATATGAAAATGAAATAAAGTGGACAGGAATGACTTTCTAACACACAAATCTCCTTCCCCTACTTAAAAACTACTGCTGTACCTATTTATATGGCACGTCTCCTATAGAAATATGTCTTTTGTAACAGGGACCAATTGCAATCTCCACCATTTAACTCATTAGCTAACATGAAATCCAGTCCCCCGTACTATGTAAAGAGAAAGAGTTTTAAAATGAACCATAATCATAGTAGTGAACTTGACTCTCATTATAAAACCACGAGTTATATAGTATGTCTAAATAAAAATTACAGTAAAGTCACCATTCTAGCATTGATTGAAGTTACCAAACCTTAACCTCTACCCTAGAAGCATCATACTCATTTCTCAGTTGTATCTGGATACTATAAATTACAAATAGATCACATCACTCTGTATTTCAAAAATAAAATGGGAAACTCAATAGAACCTTCTGTTTCTCATGAATTGTAACCTCCTGAAGGGATCCCACCAACCCAGCAGCACCATCAGAAGACCATAATTCAGAGGCTGGCTGAAGCTGGCGAAGCTGAAGATTCAAAGCATTCGGGTGGTGCCTGCAGTGGTCTCGACCGAAAGGAACAAATTCCTGCAAATCCCTGGCTGCAATCATCGTTGCCCTTTCTTCATAGAAGTTCGACATGGGTTCCAAATATCAACATTATTTCTGTATGAATTCAAACACATTCTGTCAGCTTCTAGACCCAAAACCAAAACAAAAATACCATAGACATTAACATAAGTCATTAATACTTACGTAAGTCATTAATCCTTTAAGGTACATAAGCAATCATAATATCGAAGGGCATTCCGGGTTTGATTCTATCAAGCAACTGTAGTTATTATCACATTTTAGTCGAAGGCTAATAGACGGTGCCACTGTAGGAAACCACTGAGTTCAGACAAATACTCATACTCTCCCACACCTAGCCCATTTTTCTTACTATTCTTCATTAATTTTCCATACTTTACATGTGAAGTATTTAGACAAGTTGTACTTTGTCCCATAACTACATAGCTTCTCAACTTTTTTTTCCAGTTTTTGTCAGGGCTGGGTTTGAACCCGCCACCTCCGTCATGTGGGGCCGGCGCCCTACTCCTTTGAGCCACAGACGCCTCTCAGCTTCTCAACTTTTTTTTTTGTACGAAAGGTTTTTATTGACGAGGGAGGGATGCTGCAGAGCAGCACCAAGGAGAAGAGAAAAGAGAGAGCGAGGAAAGGGGGCTCAGCTTCTCAACTTTTAAAGTCATTTCTATTCAGATGCTGAACCTCATTGGAAAAGCATGTCTCAGGGATCACTAGCATAAAAGAATAAAGCAAACCCACTTATTTCTCTAATTCATCAGAAGTTGAACTACCGCTTTCAGTTAACCAACCCACAAAATACCTAATAAATTATTAAATGTCATAAGCAAGGTCAGGCATGGCAGTTCACATTTGTAATGCTAGCACTTTTGAGAGGCCAAGGCCAAGGATTACTTGAACTTAGGAGATTGAGACCAGCCTGAGCAAGAAAGAAACCCCATCGCTATTAGAAACATTAGCTGGGTATTGTGGCTGGCACCTGTAGTCCCATGTACTCAAGAATCTAAGGGAAGAAGATTGCTTAAGCCCAAGAGTTTGAGAACTGTGATGTGAACTGTGAACTGTGATGCCACAGCACTCTACCCAGGGCAACAGAATGAAACTCTCTCGGGGGGGGAAAATGGCCAGGCACCTTGGCTCAGACCTGTGTTCCTAGCACTCTGGGAGGTGGAGGGAGGTGGATTGCCTTAGCTCAGGAGTTTGAGACCAACCTGAGCAAAAGCCAGACCCCATCTCTAAAAAAAAAAAAAAAAAAATAGCCAGGCATTGTGGTTGGCACCTGTAGTCCCAAGTACTTGGGAGGCTGATGCAAGAGGATCACTTGAGCCCAAGAGTCTGAGGTTGCTGTGAATTATGATATTAGGAAGTGACATAAAGTGTCGTGGCATCACAACTCACAGCAACCTCAAACTCTTGGGTTTAAGTGATTTTCTTGCCTCATCCTCCCAAGTAACTGGGACTACAGGCACCTGCCACAACACCAGCTATTTTTGTTGTTGTTGCAGTTGTCATTGTTGTTTTAGCTGGCCTGGGTGGGTTCAAACCAACCACCTCGGTGTATGTGGCCGGCGCCCTACCCACTGAGCACAATCGCCGCCCATAAGCAGTTTTGACATCCCAATCCCACCTAAATATATACTAAGATCAGTTTCAATTAGTGCTCCAAACCCAGGGAACCATACATGAATAACTCTAGCAATGGAATAGTCATGCCTACAGCAGACTTAAGAGATCTAGCTTTTAATTAATACAATCTATTACAGTACAGTTTACTGCTACAAACACATGGATGACCTGTGGGTGATAACATGCTGCTGCACCTCCAAAACATTTCTATGCACAGTAAGTAACAGTAAATATAGTAAAATTCTGACACTGTATAATGTAGTATATAATGTAAGTGCCAGTTCTATCTATGAGACAACATGTACAATAAAAATAGGTTTGTAGCATCACATTTCATCAAACACAAACATCTCAAATCAAAACAAACATTTGCGCATTAATGTACACAGCTATGATTTAATAAAAAAAATTTGATGTCAGCTATAGACAATCTTTAGAGTGAAACGGCACTCATGATTAAAAAGGTTCAATTAAATTTGACTTACACTTCTCATCTGAGGTCTTTTTGGCATCAGTTTTTTTTGCTACACAAATACCTCAAAGTCTATGTAGTTCCTATACACTCCTTTAGACTCACAAATTTTGCAGTGAAGTAAACAACATTCTTGAGTTTATCATAAAGTCACAAAATACCAGGTTATTTTTTTGCATGCCTTCTAGAAATAAACCAATATTGAGAATACTTGAACTTGGGTGTACCTAAAAAAATACCTTTACAAAACTTACAAAAAAGACAACAAAATTCACCTGGTCTCCCTATAGACTACCCAAAAGAATAACAAATATTAAAGAATTTGCGACTTTATCTAACTTTAGTTGTGCAATTTTGTAAGGTTATTTTGTCATAACTCTAAAAGAAAAATACCAAGTGACACATCTGTAATCCTAGCACCATGGGAGGCCGAACAGGTGGACTGCTTCAGCTCACCAGTTCAAGACCAGCCTGAGCCAGAGCAAAACCCATCTCTAAAAATAGCCCTGCGTTGTGGTGGGCCCCTATAGTCCAGCTATTGGGGAGGCCGAGGCAAGAGAATCTCTTAAGTCCAAGAGTTTGAGGTTGCTGTGAGCTGTGACGCTACAGCACTCTGAGGGCGACAAAGAGAGATTCTGTCTCGAAAATTGAAAAAAAGGAACTATTTTCACAGTATAATTATTTTTTGCACTGATTACAGCATATTTAATATTTTACAGTGCCCAAAACTTTTATGAATGTTTTTGTTAGAGGCAACACTGAGAGCTACACATAAAAGCACTGTATTAAATTGATGCCATATATCAACATACCAGCATTAACTGCTAGAAACAAAACCTACTCTGCAAAAACATGGAGACCCCAAATGCCTTCAGAAGAAACCTTGAGACCAGCCTCCACAAAACGGCAAAGGGTGGGCGGTGCCTGTGGCTCAGTGGGTTGGGCGCCGGCCTGCCGCACCCTCGGCACCATGCCGCAGCGAGGTGGCGCTGTCCGCGTTGTAAAACGACGGAAAGGAGGTCTGTGCTCCCCGGAGCGAAGCCCCCAGCACCCCCAGTGTGCACAGCAACAGAAATGTTGCCTAGCATGCTGTTTTTGTCGCAAAAACTCAAGGGGTATGGCTTCTTGTGAAAGAATACTTACTTGTTATGCTGAATGTCTGTTTGTCCTGATAAGTAAGCAATAAGTCTTGTCAGAATGAACACAATAATAGCTGATTCAGAAACAGCACAAGAAGTATGACTGTGCCAGACTCAGTGGCTCCAAGTAAGCCTGCACAACAGCACGTTCCCACCATGAATGTCAGTGGACTAAGACAATGCAGGCACAGCAAACAAAACGTTTAAACAAGATGTTCCAACACGACATGCACTATCACCACCTGCAGTAAAACTTTACTTAGAAAAACATCTTGCTTCACTAATTTTCATATGTAATACAAATCAATAGAGTAGTTTGATGTTTAACAAACAATCAATTATGAATCAAAGTATAGTTACTAATAAGAGTAAAAATATATAGAAAATATATATAGAAGTAGTCAAGCATTATACATAAAAGAATATGTCCAACTGTTTTAAAAATAAGATCATAAGAAACTGAAAAGAGTTACAAGACTGAGAGGAGTTGCAAGCCTTGACATTCCTAAGATAAGAGGGAGTAACCAAGTGTTACTGATAAACCACCCTCCGGAGAGCGAAAACCTTGAAAACATGTAATGCATGATAAACCGCATATGCAGACACAAAGATAATTTGCAAACATAAACAAAGTAAAGATTGCATTGTTTGAACCTTGGAAACAAAATGTATAAATACCAACCTCTAAACTCAGTAAAGTGCAGCTGCATACTTCACCCAGTGCTGTGTGTCAGACTGTCATTCCTGCGCCGACCTCTCAACCTTCCTCGTTCCTTCTCCCTGCTTTCCCTCGGACTGGAGCCCACCGACAGGGCGGTCCGTGGCACCGGCCCCTCGAGGGTGGCGGGTTCGAACCTGGCCCCGGTCTAACTGCAACAAAAAATGGCCGGGCATTGTGGCAGGTCCCTGTAGTCCCAGCTACTCAGGAGGCTGAGGCACAATAATAGCCTAAGCCCAGGAGATGGAGGTTGCTGTGAGCTGTGACGCCACAGCCTCTACCGCGCGCAAAAGTGAGACTCTGTCTCTTAAAAAAAAAAAAAAAGGCAAAGCTTATTCAGCCTCTTTAAGGAAGGTGAAAACAACAGACTAAGAGATTGGGGCTCAGAAAACCTCAGAAGATCTGAGGGGCCAATCTAGAAGCTGACGCCGCACAAGGGATGCCGCCTTTGGCTCAGAATAAAGAACCGCAAGAAGAGGCACGCCCAACCCGCAGGCCGGGATCCCCTTCAGTCCCGGAACAAGGCTTATTAGCAGCCCCCGGATTCCCAGACCTCAGGGTCACCGAGTGAGTCGGGTGCGAGGAAGGGTCAGAGGACGCGCGACACACCAACACGGACGCTGCGAACCCGGGCCCGCACCTGTGTAATTCGGGACGCGTCAGGCGCGGCGAGCCCCGGCTGCTCCCCGGAGGCGTAGGGGCCGAGGAGGCCCAGAGCAGCGGCGGGGTCGGTCACAGTGACTCCTTGGCCGCGGCAGCTTCTCATCCCCTCTCCCTCCCCTATTCCAGAGGAAGAATAGGCGGCAGCAGTGGGCACGACTACTAATGGCAGGCAGGTGTGCGACACGCTCAAATGGAAGCGTCCATCTTGGCTTTTCCCGTCCTGCCTCGCGTCCGGGCGGAACATCGCGAGAGGCGCGCGGAGGGCTACAGGTCCTAGCGCCTGCGCAGTTGCGGGAAGATGGCGCTGACCACAGGTTGGACCGTGTTCCGACCTTCTTTCCTAATGGGGTGATCCACCAACCCGCTTGGACCCTGAACTGCCTCCAACTGTGAGATTCTTCTGGTTAGTTTCGCTTCTGCCTCTTGGCCCCACGCGGGGCGGTACTGCCTCCAGGCTAGGGGCTAGAGAGCGGGTGGCTTCTGATTTTCTCTGTGCGCCAATGCACTATGATCTTTTGGGGTCCAGACCCTTTGAAAAGTTGATGAACGGTCTGAAAGACCTCACAGAAACGTCGCTTTCAATTTCCAAGTCTGGCCGCGGTGGCTCAGGCCTGTGGTAATTCTGGCACTCTAGAGGCCAAAAAGGGTGGATCACTTCAGCTCAACAGTTCCAGACTTACCTAAGCAAGTGCAAGACCCGCGTCTCTACTAAAAATAGAAAAAAAAAAAACTAGCTGGGCCTCCCAGGCGCCTATAGTCCCGGCTACTGTGGAGGCTGAGGCAAGGGGATTGCTTGAGCCCAGGAGTTTGAGGTTTCAGTGAGCTATGACTTCATGGCATTCCACCCAGAGCTACAGAGTTAGATTCCATTTCAGAAAAAGAAAAGAAAAAATTTTGAAGATTCACAAATACTGCCCCAACAGATTCACAGACCCAGGTTAAGAACTCCAGTGTTACACCTCTCTCCCTGTCTGTGGGTGCAGCTGTACAATACCACACTTAGGCAAACTAGAACACCATCTCGAGCTGTAGTTTCCCATTACCTAGTATTTATCTTGAGTTAGAAACTACTGGCAGGCCTCCTGTTGCTTAAAAAATAAAGTTCCATTTCTTTACCCAGGAATTAAGTTGGCTTCAACTTTTTCACTAACATAGTCTACTAGGATTCTCCATACACATTTTACACCTAGTGGTCTTGTTCAGTCTTGTCTCTTGGAATGTCATCTTTTAGGGTACCCCTTCTCAGAAGGCTTCAGTCTAACAGGAAGGAGCATCTCTTAGAACTTTGAGTAGACCTGCCTTTGAGTATGGTCATTTACCTGAAACCAAAGTATTCCCAGAATTCCCTGATGTAAGGATACAGACGAGGTTAAACTTTTGTTGTATTTTTATTTGGATTTTTGTCTTCTTTTAATTGTGTTGTAACAGTTACTTTTTTTGGATTTTTTTATTTATTTTTAAAAACCAGGCTCTATGACCATAGCACAGTAGTAACAGCGCCAGCTACATACACCAAGGCTGGCAGGTTGGAACCCAGCCCGAGCCAGCTAAACAACAACAGCTGCGACAGTGGGGCGTTGTGACTGGTACCTATAGTCCCAGCTACTTGGGAGGGTGAGGCAAGAGAATCGCTTAAACTCAAGAGTTTGAGGTTGCTGTGAGCTGTGACACCAGAGCAGTCTACTGAGGGCAACATAGTGAGACTGTCTCAAAAAAAAAAAAAATCTCATAGGCACAGTGCCTGTTGCTCAGCGGTTAGGGTGCTGGCCACATACACCTGGGGATGGCGAGTTCAAACCGGCTTGGGCCTTCTAAACAACAGTGATAACTAACTACAACAAAAATATAGCCAGGTGTGGCAGGTGCCTGTAGTCCCAGCTACTTGGGAGGCTGAGGCAAGAGAATGGCTTAAGCCCAAGAGTTTGAGCTTGCTGTGAGCTGTGACGTTACAGCACTCTACTGAGGGTAACATCATGAAATTCTGTCTCAAAAAAAACCAGATCTTGTTGTGTTGCCAGGCCTACTTCAAACACCTGAGCTCAAGTGATCCTCTTGCCTGCCGTGACATTACAGCACTCTACTGAGGGTAACATCATGAAATTCTGTCTCAAAAAAAAACAGATCTTGTTGTGTTGCCAGGCCTACTTCAAACACCTGAGCTCAAGTGATCCTCTTGCCTCAGCCTCCTGAGTAGCTGTGACTACTGCTGAGTAGCCTAACTCAAACAAAGTTAAATTAACAATCATATCCCTCATACACTGCTCCTTTATCTGTTTCTTCCCACAGAGTCCTGGCACCTTCCTTCCCCACCAGGTCTTTCTGGTAGAATCTGTTTTAGGCTATAACTCAGATGCCTGTCAGAGTCTCAGTACCACCATTCCCCAGACTCTCCACTCCTTATCCCACCTCAGTCACCACCAAAGTCTGCCCACTCCAAGGGACCTCTGTTCTACCAGCCCTGTAAACCTCACCACCAGTCACTTACCACAGAGGTCTGAGCCCTTTCCTCTGGCTCCTTCTGACTGCCAAACTTGTATAAAATGCCTCCCCTCTAGATGTGGGACTTGGTTTCTGAAGGGCCCAAGGGTGTAAACCTAAAAGTATAGGGAGCAAACTTTGATTAATAGAAACAAGGCAGGAAGGAAGAAAACATATGAATTCCCTTTTCTTCTCCCTCCACGGACTATTCTAAGACATGATTTCTTTGCACAACCTGTCAGGAGATAGCCTACGTGGCTGACTGTATACCCATGGCACTCTGCCAAGTTTTTACCGTCCTGTGTTGAAGCAGCAGCCAGTACTATGCTTCTCATCCTTCCCTGCTTTATCTCTTTCCTTCATTCTGTCTTAGGCTGAAGCATCGGCACTCATCATCCTTGTCTTCAGGTCTTTTTTTCTAGAGAACTCAGGCAGCACAGTTCAGTTTATGAAGTAGATTCACTGAATGGTTTCACCCACCTCTCCCTGGTAGACAATCCTTTATTTGCTCAATGAAATCTCTCAAAGTGCCTTTTAGTGACCTCGCCCAATGATGTCCTCAGTGAGGACATCAACGTCTTCACTGGTAGTTCCCTTCCAATACTTCCAAAGACTGTTATTCTTCTGGGGGCCAGCAGAGTGGCAGCACAGGTCCCTCTGCCCCCTGCAGCACCGCACTGTCACTAACAGCACGATGAAACTCAGGATCTAAACTAGGCCAGTGTTGTGGGCTCCTGTAATCTCAGCTACTCAGGAGGCTGAGGCAAGAAGATTGCTTGACCCTAAGAGTTTGAGGTTGCTGTGAGCTACAACGCCACAGCAATTTACCAAGAGTAATAGAATTCTGTCTCTAAGTAAATAAATAAAAATAAACTCATGATCTAAGTCTCTTAAGAAAGGAATTCTTTTTGCTTTTGCCCTAACTACTCTGCTCATGGAGTCTAAACCACAAACCCAGGAGTTTCAGAAGACAAATAGCTACTGTTATCTCCATCATTCTCCTATCCTTTTCTGCTGACATTTGAAGCAACTACTTGAATCAGAACACAAAGCCCAAATGTAGACTTCTGCAGACTACCAATATACCGCATGTCTCCTATATTGACAGATATGCCCAATATTATAAAATACTGCAGAGTTCTTGCTGGTGTACCTGCTCCAGGAGAAATCTCTATCTCCCACTTTTAATCTGTGACAAAATATATGTGTCTCTACAGTGGTAGTTATTGCTTCATGACATTATTAGCACAAACTTTGTGGCTTAAAATAACACATTTGTTATGTCATAATTTCTTTGGGTCAGAAGTCCAGGCTGGCTTACATGGGTCTTCTACCTTGGGTCTCACAAGGGTACAGTCAAAGTGTTCCTTAGGGCTATGGTCATATCCAAGGCTCTGCTGGGAAAAGTTCTGCTTCCAAACTTACTGAAAATTTAGTTTCTTAGTGTTTATAGGACTAAGAGCTTCAGTATTTTTCTGGCTACAAGCCAGAAGCTGCCTTCAACAACTAGAGGTCATCCACAATTACTGGTCACATAAGGTTCCCTATGTTTTAACATAATTAAAGCACATAAGCCAAGAAGGCAGTAGAGAGTTCACTAATAAGAACTAAGTATTGGCAAGGTACAGTGGCTCACGCCTGTAATCATAGCACTCTGGGAGGTTAGGTGGGTGGATTGCTTGAGCTCAGGAGTTTGAGGCCAGCCTGAGTAAGAGCAAGACCCTGTCTCTACTAAAAATAGAAAAAAATTCTAGCCAGGTATCATGGCAGACACCTGTAGTCCCAACTACTTGGGAGGCTGAGGCAAGAGGATCTCTTGAGTCTAAGAGATTGACATTGCTGTGAGCTATGACAGAATAGCCACCTACTCGGAACAGAGTACGACTCTGACTCAAAGGAAAAAAAAAAAGAATATTGGAAAATGCTTGTTTTTCCAAATTTTTCTCTGTATTATCATTAATTTTTTATTATGGTGGTTGTGTTGTAAATATTAAGCCGTCTTGAAGATCACGAATTACTTGAAGAAAAAGTTAAATACTAGAATAAATGACTGTGTCATTCGACTGTGGTATCCCAAGAGTCTAAGGGAGGAAAACAAATCAAAAAAGTTACATTACTATTCCATGAAAAGTAATACAATTTTAAATCCATTTAATTTAGAATATTTTTATGTAAAAGAAGAAAGTAATTTTGTAAACACCAATGACAAATTATGCTGTAATTAGAAAGAACATGAGTATTAAAGAATGTTTCTTTGTGTGGATCATTTTGTATAATGACATTGGACCTGTTAATTAAATACTGAAAGAAATAATAAAAGAAATAATAAGAAAGAAAGAAAAGAAATAATAAAAACAGCATGAAGAGAAAAAAGAAAGAAAAGAACTAAGTATGAATATAATGTAACATAATCTAATATCACAAAGTGATACCTCAGTTGTGGATTAGAAGTAAGTCCTGCCTTATGCGAGTGGTAGCGAATGTGGAGAGATGGCTATGAAGGCCTCTGGCACCCTTCAAGAGTACAAGGTGGTGGGGCGCTGCCTGCCTACCCCTAAGTGCCACACACCGCCTCTACTGTATGCAGATCTTTGCACCTAACCGTATTGTGGCCAATTCCCGCTTTTGGTACTTTGTATCTCAGCTAAAGAAGATGAAAAAGTCTGGGGGAAATTATGTACTGTGGGCAGGTGTTGAGAAATCCCCCCCTGTGGTTGAAGAACTTCAGCATCTGGCTTCGCTATGACTCCTGCAGCAGAGATCAAAAGATGTACCAGGAATACCAAGACCTGATCACTACAGGCGCTGTCACCCAGTGCTATCCGGACATGGGTGCCCAGCACCGTGCCCGGGCCCACTCAATCCAGATCATGAAGGTGGAGGAGATTGCAAGCCAGCACGTGCTGGCGGTGAGCAGTCTATCAAGCAGTTCCAGCACTCCAAAATTAAGTTCCTGCTGCCCCATTGGGTCCTACGTTGTCAGCACAAGCCACGCTTCACTACCAAGAGGCCCAACACCTTCTTCAAGGTGCAGGGCCCGCTTGCCCATCTCTGCCCAAATAAATTCAAGATGCCCAGGTGAAAAAAAAAAAAAAAGTAAGTCCCACTCAGAGGGAGCAGGGATAACTGGGGACAATCTCAGAAGCAGCATACTACAGTGTCTAATATTTGTCTGATAAGTACTTTTAAAGCCTTAAACTACCCACTTTAGCCAAGATAGTAATGGATGCATGGAACAATTAAAAGGTGAGAAATAGGGCGGTGCCTGTGGCTCAAAGGAGTAGGGTGTTGGCCACATATGCTACAGGTGGCGGGTTCAAAATCAGCCCCGGCCAGAAACTGCAAAAAAAAAGGTGAGAAATAGATACAAACATAGGTCATTGATATTTTAAAATAAACTTTAAAAAAATCTAGATTTAGGGTGTCAGAGACAAGATGGCTAACTGAAGCCAGCTTTCCACAGAGGCTCCTGTCCAGAAGGAGAGTTAAAGGACAGAAATTTAGCAAATAACCTGGTGGATTAGAGCTGCACAAAGAGAGAAGGTTGAAGAACGCACATCAACCCTGCTGAGGTGAGCTGCAACCCCAAGGATATAAACAAAAGGTACAAAATCGTCACCAAGTGGACGGGAGTCCCCTCCCCCATGAGAACGGCTCAGAGTACCCCATAAACAGATGAGCAGAGTTAAAAGTCCTCCCGTTATACTCCACGGGAGAGATCCTCTAAAAACTGGACCTACTTCCCCTACTAGGGTGTCATGGCACTCTCCTGCCAAGCATAAAACTGAGTAAAACTGTGTATATTCTCTACCTGCAATTCTGAGCTCCCAGTATTCCCCTCCACTCTCACTCTGAGGGCTGGAGGCCTGTCCCCAGGAGTCCAGATTCTTGGGTGTTTTCTCGAGATGTGTGGACAGGGCATGGACTACTGCTGGCCAGTGCTGATTCTGTGACATGGGAGTGAGGAGAAGATGGTCAGCTGGGAGGGAACCACACCAGAGCAGTGGTGCCCCGAGGCACAGGGTAGCACCCATTTTTGGCAACAATAGGGCTCATCCCTGAATATGCCAGAGTCACACCCCCCTGTCTCTCTGGGCAACCAGAAAAGGCTGAGCATCTGCTCAGGTGGCAACCACCGGCAGAACAGATCTGGGACGGAAACGCAGGCCCCGTGAGTAAAGGGTTTGCCTGAGGCGGTACCAGCCTGGGTTGGGCGTAGGGACTAGAAGACGCACACACAGTACAGGCTGACTCCCAGGGCAGGGCTGACCCAGAGGACTGCTTTACTGAGCCTAAGATGCACCCAGCCCTCAGGGGATCATCAGCCTAGACAAAGGAGGGCAGGAGACTAGAACTGACAGCTTACCATGCTACAAATACAAAACTGCAGCAGCAAAGACAGGGCCTGAGGCGCAGATTCTGTGAACTCAAAACAGCTTCTCTTCTGGAGGGGAATTAAGCTAGGACAGAAACAGATTCCACAAAGTTGTTCTGTTCTATCAGTAACATAAATCAGGGGCGGGGCTGGAACTGATCTCCATCAAGCGCCCAAGCTTGTCAGGCCTCACCTTCCCCTGCCAGATAGTGGCACAGAGCAGCAGCCTGGCTGAGGAGATACGGATTTCCTTGTGATTAAGGCAGGTGCAAACTCCTGGAGTATCTGCTCATTGGAGGCAACTGGGTCACAGCCCTGCGGGGTTATCAGTGACTGGGTGTGAAAGAGTTGCAAGGTGGGGAAAGAGGCATCAATTTTCTCAGACTAATCTATTTCCTGGGTGGGTCCTCCTGACCTCACAGGGCACCGGAACAAGTCATATTTGAGTTGTCAGCAGACCCCTGCGATCTAGTTGCCACCTGAGACAGGTGCTGACTGAGACAATTGATTTGGACCTTTTGAACTGAGCCAATCACCTGAGGACTATCCAAGTGGTGCCCTGGGTGTGTGGTTGTAGGAAGGTTTGATTTTCCTTTTCCAATTGTTGCCTGGGGGTGTGTGTGACTTAATTGCTGGTATTTCTCCACAGCTGAGACTTCGACCCAGAGTAACTGTTTCACTAGGGTCAGACAGAGACCAGCTGAAAATAAGACAGAGCCACTTAGCCCCACCACACCAAGCAGGTCCCCAGTTTCTCAGGCCGTAGCACTGTATGGGTCCTCAGCAAAGCTCCAGGGGAAAAGGTATAGACACCAGTCCCAGCTTTTGGGCAAAGGGCTGGTTAATCACTACTCCTGGAGCCCCGAACCCTACTTTCCTTTATCCACTCATTTACACTACTCCTGAAGCCCCGAACCCTACTTTCCTTTATCCACTCATTTAGTCAAACGGTATAAAATAATCATGGGGCAGAATCAGCGGAAAAACTCTGGTAACATGAATAACCAGAGTAGATCAACCCCCCCAAGGAAAGATATGGCACATGTAACTGAAGATCCGATTCATAAACAGATGGCCAAGATGTCAGAAATTGAATTCAGAATTTAGATTGCAAACAAGATTAATAGAATGGAGGAAAAGCTGGAATTAGAAATTCAAGGAGCAATTCAAAAGTTCTCTCAAGTTTTCAACGAATTTAAAGACAAAACCACCAAAGACTTTGACACATTGAAGCAAGAACTTGCAGCCCTCAAAGATCTGAAAAATACAGTAGAATACCTCAGTAACAGAGTAGAGCAAGCAGAAGAAAGGATTTCTGACATTGAAGACAAAGCTTTTGAATGCTCTCAAACTCTCAGAGAGGAAGAGAAATGGAGAGCAAATAGATCATTCTCTCAGAGAGCTCTGGGATAATTCGAAGAAGGCTAATATCTGCCTTATTGGAATCCCTGAAAGCGGTGAGGTGGCTTCACAAGGCACAGAGGCTCTTCTCCATGAAATTATGAAAGAGACTTTTCCAAACATGCCAAGAGATTCTGAAATTCAGATAGCAGACAGTTTCAGAACCCCAGCCAAGACTCAACATGAATAAGACATCCCCCAGGCACATCATAATTAACTTCACTTAAGTTAATATGAAGGAGAAAATTCTGAAAGCAGCCAGACGTAAGAAAACCATAACCTACAAAGGGAAGAATAGTAGAATGGCTGCAGAACTCTCTGCTGAAAACTTTCAAGCCAGAAGAGGGTGGTCATTGACTTTTAATCTCCTAAAACAAAATAACTTTCAATCCCAAATCCTGTATCCAGCTAAACTGAGTTTCATTTTGATGGAGAAATTAAATACTTTAATGACATTCACATGTTGAAGAAATTTGCCATAACCAAACAAGCTCTTCAGAATAGTCTCAGACCTATCCTCCATAATGACCAGCCCAATTCTCTACCACAAAGGTAAACTCACTCAGAAACATTTGATCAAACTCCAACTTCCACAGTGGCGAAAGGATTAAAAATGTCCACTGGACTTTCCAAAAACTCAATACCCCAAATTTTACCAGACTTATCAACATTCACCATTAATGCAAATGGCTTAAACTTTCCTCTAAAGAGGCACAGGTTGGCTAACTGGATACAAAAACTCAGGCCAGATATTTGCTGCATACAAGAATATTATCTTTCCTTAAAAGATAAATATAGACTCAGGGTGAAAGGATGGTCGTCCATATTTCAGGCAAATGGAAATCAGAAAAAAGCAGGTGTTGCAATTCTATTTGCAGATACAATAGGTTTTAAACAAACAGAAGTAAGGAAGGATAAGAATATCCACTTCATATTTGTTAAGGGTAATACTCCATATGATGAGATTTCAATTATTAATATTTATGCACCCAACCAGAATGTGCCTCAATTTATAAGAGAAACTCTAACAGACATGACCAACTTAATTTCCTCCAGCTCCATAATAGTCGGAGATTTTAACACTCCTTTGGCAGTGTTGGATAGATCCTTTAAGAAAAAGCTGAGCAAAGAAATTTTAGATTTAAACCTAACCATCCAACATTTGGATTTAACAGGCATCCACAGAACATTTCATCCCAGCAAAACTGAATACACATACTTCTCATCAGCCCATGGAACATACTCCAAAATAGATCACATCTTAGGTCACATGTCTAACCTCAGTAAATTTAAAGGAATAGAAATTATTCCTTGCATCTTCTTGGACCACCATGGAATAAAAGTTGAACTCAGTAACAACAGGAATCTGCATACTTATACAAAAACATGGATGTTAGATAACCTCATGCTGAATGATAGGTGGGTCAGAGATGAGACTAAGAAGGAAATCGCCAAATTTTTAGAACAAAACGACAATGAAGATACGAATTATCAGAACCTCTGGGATACTGCAAAGGCAGTCCCAAGAGGGAAATTTATAGCACAGCAAGCCTTCCTCAAGAGAACGGAAAGAGAGGAAGTTAACAACTTAATGGGATATCTCAAGCAACTGTAAAAGGAAGAACATTCCAACCCCAAACCCAGCAGAAGAAGAGGAATAACCAAAATTAGAGCAGCATTAAATGAAGTTGAAAACAAAAGAATTATACAACAGATCAATAAATCCAAAGGTTGGTTTTTGAAAAGATCAATAAAATAGATAAACCTTTGACTAACCTAACCAAGAAAAAAAGAATAAAATCTCTAATTTCATCTATCGGAAATGACAAAGACGAAATAACAACAGACTCCTCAGAAATTCAAAAAATCCTTAATATTACAAGAAATTTTATTCTCAGAAATATGAAAATCTGAAGGAAATTGACCAATACTTTTTTTTTTTTTTTTAATTTTAAAGACATTTATTCTGAGCTAAATATGTGCAACCATGGCTTGTGCAACCAAAGAAGTCTTGAGCAAGTGGTTCTATGATGTTGGGTTACAATTTGATTTTATACATTTTAAAGAGACAAGAATTGCAGGTAGAATCATAAATAGACAGAAGGTATACATTACTTTGATACATAAAGGCAGGACATCTCAAAGCAGGAACTTACAGGTTATACAAGGTTAGACACTTAAATTCTGGACTCATCTTAGATAGTGCTAAGTATCACAACGGTCACCCTTGAAGTACTCCACTTGGGAAGCTGTGCACTGAGGCCAGTGCCTAGTCCATCATTCAAAGCACTCTTTCTTGGTAGAGGGGAAATTGACCAATACTTTGAAGCACGTTACCTTCCAAGACTTAGCCAGGATCAAGTGGAAATGTTGAAGTAGCCTATATCAAGTTCTGAAATAGCATCAACCATACAACATCTCCCTAAAAAGAAAAGCCCAGGACCAGATGGCATCACATCAGAATTCTACCACACCTTTAAAGAGGAACTAGTATCTATATTACTCAACCTGTTCTAAAATATAAAAAAAGAAGGAAGACTACCCAACACGTTCTGTGAAGCAAAAATCACCCTGATCCCCAAACCAGGAAAAGACCCAACAAGAAAAGAAAATTATAGACCAATATCACTAATGAATATAGATGCAAAAATATTCAACAAGATCCTAACAAACAGAATCCAGCAACACATCAAACAAATTATACATCAGGACCAAAACCCAGAAACCAGAACCCAAACCAGATGACTCCATTAAGGTGCCCAAATTTAGTCTATTAATTTGGTAGGTTGGGGCAGGGGAACACAGTCGGCTTATGCCCCGGGGCTCAGGAATATCTCTCAGCAGCTGTCTCCTAGGTGAAATCTGACTTGCGTGCCCAACCGTAACAGGTAGTCATAGCCTGGTTAAGACCCAAGGGCTAGATCTTGCTGTGGCCTCCAGATGTTACGGAGCGAGAAATGACCACCTGACAAATAATCTTCAAAATGCCAATAAGGAGCCTTTATTTAGACCAACCAGACAGCTGTCTCTGCCAGTCTCTGAGAAATCAGGGGAGAGCAGCCCCAATCAAGGTTAATGCACAGCTTTTATAGGTTGGGTGACATAGCAAGTAAGCCACAGGACTCTACGGTCGGCTCGTACGGCACTTGCAGTTACTTGGTTAAGCAAAATAATAGCTAAATACAAAAGCATTTTTAACATCAATGGGGTCAACATGAACTTACCTTGCCTGTGTGTGTACCATGAAATCAGCAAGGCCTTATCTTGTGTGTGTTCTTCAAGGCCTCATCCCGTGTGTCCCCTGCTTATCCCCCACTCCTATCCCTGTTTCCTGGAGAAGAAGAATGGGGGAGCTGGGCCCCTGGCCCACCGGGCCACCATCTCACTATCACTTCATTTCAGCATCACAAGCATTGGCTGAGTATGACTAGCCGGAGCATCATGTTTTTAGCTAAGACATTTCTACAAATCTTTTTTATAGTTTATGGTTATTTAAAAGAAATAGACCTAAATTTGAGAATTGTAATGTTCTGCTTCTCTGAGCTCAGAATCTACATTACTCATGAGGCTCTGAACTCAGCAAGCAGTTGGAAGGAAAGAAGCCTCTGGGTCTGAAGAAAAGAGAAAATCACCAGACAGCCAACACTCCCTCTCGACACACCCCAAGGATGGCCTTCTCTGTGTCTGTGTACTTAGACTGATGCGTAAAGTGACAATTTTGACATTTCTCTGAGGGATCGTCCAGCCTGGTCCTTAGCGTGCTTGGGATGTTCTGGTGACAAGTGAGAAGGACACAGTGGCAGAAGTCCAGAGGGCTGTACGTGAGGGAGACGTCACTGCTTATCATAGCTTCTGTGACAGGCCTGGTTTCATTATCGCTGTCTCTACCATGTACAGCACAACATTCATTCATTTCTTTCCCCTTTGTTGGCCAAGAGCTCTGTAAGTAACAAGTCAAACCTTGGTCACTCTTTTCACCTCAGCAATCACAGAAGATTGTAATGCAAAAACGGAGCCTTCTCACTTCCTCAGCCCCCAGCCGGGATTTCTGGCATCTGCTGCCTCCCTGGGTATCTATCTTCGGAAGACCACTTTGGAAAGCACTTTGGCCATCTGGGTAAAGAGCCTCCATAAAGGAGTTCACATGGCAATAACCCTTCTGGCAAACCATTAGAATGGAGTCAGAAACTTGGCCTTGTTTGCAAAGTTGTTCACTGAAGCTTTATATATAGTTATAAGAAGCTGGCAACAGTATGTTTGTACCACAATATGGGAATGGTTAAATAATTATGGTACATCCATAAAATGGAATATAAAAATATGAAATTTCGAGATGATGTTTTTCAAGACAATTTAATGATGCAGAAACACAGTTATGATACAATATCCAGGGAAAGCTATAATACAAAACTTGTACCCAATGAATTCCCAAACAACAATAAAATTACACATATGTGTACCTAGACATAGAACTGGAAAGAAATAAAACAACATGTCAAACGTGGATGTCTCTGGCAAGATTATGGTTCATTTTTTATTTTCTTCTTCACTCCTTTATTATTTTCTATATGTTGCCTTGATCATTTTTATAAGCTACTAAAAAGGAATTTCCACCAAAATTTATAAGAAAAAATATTTTCCATAGTTAATGGTACAAAGCTTGGATTGATGGAAAATGTTGAACTGATTGGAATTTCTCCTTAAACACTGCTGTAAGAATCGAGAGCCCTGCCCTGGGGTGGCTTCACCCTGCAGCGTGGAGCCTGGCGCACAGCACCAGCCTCTTTCTTATCCCTGTCCCCAACAGCAAAATGGGGCAGGGGCCAGGGGTGAGCAGCAAGGTATTACAGCCATGCCTGAAACTCCAAACAAAATATCAGCACTTAGAGAATGTCCAGCTCTTTCCTGTGTCTTTGGGGACTTTTTAAAACACTGCAATAGCCAACAAGAAAAGGTTATATAATTACTCTGTTTACATTGAGAGATTTACAACAAAGAAAAGTCATCAGGCACAAGCCACAGGATGCATGCAGTTGCTAAAAATGCTCATCCCCTCAGTGTGGAGCATGAGGAAGGCAACAGCTTCTGTCCCCCGTGACAGCAACACTCCTCTGGAGCACTGGTTAAGTCCCTTGGCCGCAGCAGAAAAGGAGGCCAGGACTGGTCAGCATGTCCGAGCTAGAGGCAGCAAGGAGGATGGCAGCGCGTGAGTCCCTAACGTGGCTCACTGGACTCTACATAGTCATTTACATGCACCCAAAGCCCTCCCCTCTGGCTTCCTCACTCCACCTTCCTAGGTTTAGATACTGAAATTTGCTTCTCCTATACAGGCCATAGAATTTGGCTTCATGTACACCCAGAGTATTCAGACCAAAGAGTGCAAGGAAAGCCCTGTTCCTGATGCAAAAGTCTCCAGAAGGGTGTTCTGCACCCCTCACTCCTGAGCCCCTGGAAGTAGGGGACAGGGCTTTGTGTGGACAGCACAGGAGTCAGCCCAACTCCATGACAGTGTGCCCCCAGGAAGGGGCAGTGTTCCAGTCAGCCTGAGTCTTCAGTCCACAGAGTTGGCCAGGGTACCACGGCAAGGAGGGCCACTCGGAACCTGCCGCACCCTCGGCACCATGCCGCTGCGAGGTGGCGCTGTCCGCGTTGTAAAACGACGGAAAGGAGGTCTGTGCTCCCCGGAGCGAAGCCCCCAGCACCCCCAGTGTGCACAGCAACAGAAATGTTGCCTAGCATGCTGTTTTTGTCGCAAAAACTCAAAGGGTATGGCTTTTTGTGAAAGAATACTTACTTGTTATGTTGAATGTCTGTTTGTCCTGATAAAGTGATCAATAAGGTTTTAAAGAATGAACACAATGGTTTACTGATCCAGATATAGCACAAAAAGTATGACTGTGCCAGACTCAATGGCTCCAAGAAAGCCTGCACAACAGAACTTTCCCACCATAAATGTCAGTGAAATGAGACAATGCAGGCACAGCAAACAAGATGTTCCATCACAACATGCACTATCACCACCTGCAGTAAAACTTTACTTAGAAAAACATCTTACTTCACTAATTTTCATAAGTAATACAAATCAATAGAGTAGTTTAGTGTTTAACAAACAATTAATTATGAATTAAAGTATAGTTACTAATAAGAATAAAAATATATATATAGAAGTAGTCAAGCATTATACATAAAAGAATATGTCCAATTATTTTAAACAAGATTATAAGAAACTAAAAAGAGTTGCAGAACTGAGAGGAGTTATAAGCCTTGACATTCCTAAGATGAAAAGAGTAACCAGGTGTTACTGATAAACCATCCCCCAAAGCAGAAACCTTGAAAACATGTAATGCATAATAAACCGCATATGTGGACACAAAGATAATTAACAAGCATAAAGAAAGTAAAGATTACATTGTTTAAACCTTGGAAAGAAAATGTATAAATACCAACCTCTAAACTCAATAAAATTTGCAGCTGCATGCTTCACTAAGTGCTGTATGCCAGACTGTCATTCCTGCGTCGACCTTTCAACTTTCCTCGTTCCTTCTCCCTGCTTTCCCTCGGACTGAAACCCACCGGCAGGGCGGTCCGCGGCAGGTGGCGCCTCGAACAGGGACTTGAAGGACAGGTATTCTTTCCCCCTCTTCTATCTTTTCTCAGGTTGAAGGCGACTCTCACCAGGGAGCTGCAGTCCCGCCGGTAAAGGCTGACCGGTTAAGTGTGAGCAATCAGCAGGTACCATGGGGCACGCATTGGTTAAGGAAGAACGTATGTTCAGTGTCATGTTACAGCGTTTGTTGGTCAAAAATGGGTTTCATGTGTCCCTCAAAAGGTTGGAGGAGCTTATGCATTTTATAAAATTGGTTAGTCCTTGGTTCGTGGAGGAGGGATCGCTATCTCTATCTGATTGGAAAAGAGTGGGAGGGGAAATGCGAGCTCATGTGCAGGCGCATGGGGAGCAAACTTTGCCCCCACAAGCCTTTCCCTTATGGCTGCAAATTAGGGAACTTTTAGCTGACAATACACTTTTGGAGGCATTTATAAGAGAAACTGCTTCAGAGGCTGGAAGCCCTGAGGCTAAAGCAGCACCCATTTATGATGAAGTACTTCCAGAGGCTCTTGCGGAGCCTGAGCCAGCGCCATGTACTGAGGGAGTAGTCCCCTCCGCGCCGACTCTAAAAGAGCTATTGCCGCCACCGCCACAAAATGATGATTTGTCTGATAATGATGAGTGGGATTTGGTGGATGAGATGGCAAAGGAGGATGCAGAAGATGATCTTTTCGACCATTGCCGAAATCCCCCGGCAGCATTTGTTAACGTGGCAAGGACCAGACCAGCCCCGCAGGCTCCTCGTCCACGTGCACCGTGGCCCTCGCTGCCCCCTACGGGCTTTCAGGCTGCTATGCATGAAGCCCGTCAGCAAGGTGATTTTACTTTCGCTTTTCCAGTCAAATTGCCTGCTGACGAAAATGCAACACCGGTCTGGGAACCTCTGCCTTTAAAAACATTAAAAGAATTGCAGCAGGCAGTTCGTACTTCGGGAGCCTCTGCCCCCTATACTCTTCAGGTTGTAGAAATAATAAGCAACCTGTGGCTCACTCCTTATGATTGGCAGCAAACAGCCAAAGCCACACTCTCTCCGGGAGAATATGTTTTATGGAGAACAGAATATGAAGATAGACCAAGAGAAACTGTTAAGCGGTATCAGGGAAAGAGAGGATTACAGCCCACCATGGCAATGTTGCTGGGTACAGATGGTTTTGCCTCTATTGAAGCTCAGACCACTATCCCACGCCAATTTCTAGAATTGGTTACACAAAATGCTGTTGCCGCATGGCGTAAGCTCCCTCCTCCAAGAACCAAAAGTACTACCTTAGCAGGCATTAAGCAGGGTGTGGAAGAAACATACCCTGAATTTATTTCTCAGCTGGAAGAAGCCATCAATAGAATGCTCCCACCATCTGAGGGAACAACATTATTGCTCAAGCAGTTGGCTTGGGAAAATGCGAACACGCTGTGCCAAGATCTAATACGCCCTGTCAGAAAGACAGGCACATTACAAGATTATATTAAAGCATGTATAGATGCCTCACCAGCAATTGTCCAAGGTATGGCATTTGCTGCAGCAATGCAAGGACAGAAATTCAGCGCCTATGTAAAAAATTCCTTTAATAAAGGAGGAAGGGGACAACAAAACCCTAGCAATACTTGTTATAGTTGTGACCCACCACATACAGTACCTACTTGCTACAATTGTGGAAAACCAGGGCACATTCAGAAGGACTGTAAACGGTCCAACACCAATAAGCCAAGGGGGGATCCCCCAGGCTTATGCCCTCGCTGTAAGAAGGGCAGACACTGGAAAAATGAGTGTAAATCTAAGTTTCATAAGGATGGAACCCCCTTGTCTGACAAGGGCGATGCTGCTGCTGAAGAGCAGAACATACAGAGATCAAAAAACTAGAAAAGGGGCATTCTCCCAGCCCAGACCCCAAGGGAGAGCAGGCTGTAGCTTGTAACACACAGCCTTTATCTACATTGAATCCTCAAGCCCCTGAATTTACTATTCATGACCTTTCACGGGGCACTCCTGGGAGTGCAGGTTTAAATTTAGCAAGTGAAAGGAATGTCTTATTATCCAAATGGGACGGTGTTACTTTAATCCCCACTGCAGTAAAAGGGCAACTTTTGCCGGGGACAGTTGGAATTATTATTGGGAGAAGTTCAAATTATACTAAACATTTTGAAGTTATTCCAGGAGTAATTGATTCAGACACTCAAAACACAATTAAAGTCATGGTTAAAGCTTTAGTAGAAACCACTCAAATACACAAAGGACAAAGAATTGCACAATTACTGCTACTACCATATGTGTCACTCCCTGCCTCTCATTTAAAATCAACTAGGGGACAGGGCCAGTTCGGATCTACTGATCAAGAATGTGTGGCCCTTATTCATGATTTGTATGATCGACCATTCCTAAAAATAAAGATAGAAGGTAAGATATTTAAAGGACTAATGGACACAGGAGCTGACAGAACCTGTATTGCGGCTTCTGATTGGCCCCCATCTTGGCCAGTTCAGAAAACCGGTTCTTCATTAGTTGGTCTTGGTTCAGTTTCTGGAGTTATGCAAAGTACGGCTTATCTTGCTTGGGAATATGAAGGAAAAAAGGGTTTTATACAGCCATATGTACTACCTTCTCTACCATATACTTTATGGGGCAGAGACCTCTTACATGTTATGGATATGAAATTAGTTACTGCTGATCAGTTAAATGACCAGCATTTTTCATAGGGGCCACTGCAGAAAATTATGCCTGTAAAATAAGATGGTTAACAGACACGCCTGTATGGGTTAGTCAGTGGCCCCTAACAATAGAAAAGCTACAGGCATTACAAATTTTAGTACAAGAACAATTGGATAAAGGGCACCTAGAAGAATCCACTAGCCCGTGGAACACTCCTGTGTTTGTGATAAAGAAAAAATCTGGCAAATGGAGACTTTTACAAGATTTAAGAGCAGTAAACGCCATTATGGAAGACATGGGAGCCTTGCAACCTGGACTCCCGTCCCCTGTAGCTGTACCTGAAGGGTGGTCAATTATAATCATTGATTTACAGGATTGCTTTTTTACCATTAACCTGCATCCTGAAGACTGCCCTCGTTTTGCTTTTAGTGTTCCTTCACTAAATTTACGGGAACCTTTTAAAAGGTATCAATGGAAAACTTTACCTCAGGGTATGAAGAATAGTCCTACATTATGTCAGAAATTTGTGGCTGCTGCTTTGGCAGCACTGCGAGCACAGTTTCCAGATGCTTACATTATTCATTATATGGATGATATTTTACTGGCTCATCAACATCAGACACAAGTACAACTTATGCTGGAAAAGGCCATAGAACAATTAACTAAGTTTGGTCTAATTATTGCTCCAGAAAAAATTCAAAGAGATAAGCCTCTTAGCTATTTAGGTCAGTGGATTCACTCTGATTACATCACTCCACAGAAAGTACAGATAAGAAGAGATAAACTACAAACACTTAATAATTATCAAAAACTCTTAGGGGACATAAATTGGATTCGACCTTATTTAAAAATCACTACAGGAACTCTTAGTCCTTTATTTGCAATTTTACAAGGGGACTCAAATCCACAATCCCCAAGAAAATTAACTAAAGAGGCTTTACAGGCCATAGAAGTTGTTGAACAAGCCCTCAGTCAGGCTAAAATTAAACAAGTGAATTATCAAAGCCCATGGTCCTTACTTATTTTTTCTACTGAATATACTCCTACAGCCTGCTTGTGGCAGGAAGGCATTTTAGAATGGATTCATTTACCACATGTTCAAGCTAAAATCATTGCAAACTATCCGTATTTAATTTCCTTGCTCTTAGACAAAGGAAGAAAGAGATCACGAGAATTATTTGGTAAAGAACCCCATGTAATTATAACTGCTTATAATAAAAACCAAATAGAACAGTTACTTCAAAACAATGAAGATTGGATATTAGCTTTACAAGGATACACAGGTCAAATTTTATATCACTATCCAAAACATCCTTTAATTGAATTTGCAAGAACAGTTTCACTTGTGTTTCCTCTTATGTGTTCCAGACAGCCTCTGTCTGAAGTAATTACTTTGTTCACAGATGGCTCTTCAACAGGAAAAGCTGTGGTTTTTAGTCCAGGCTTGCCACCTCTCATAAAAGAGGTGGCACAATCTTCTGCTCAGCAGACAGAACTATGGACTTTAATCACTGCTTTTGAAAACTTTACACAAAAGTTTAATCTATATACAGATTCTAAATATGTTGCTTCCCTTTTTCCAGCCCTTGAGACTGCTCTTTTAACAGGAACTTCAACTATTTTACCTTTACTAAAAAGACTACAAACTTTAGTTCAACATAGAAAAAACCAGTTTTATATTGGTCACATAAGAGGACACACAAATTTACCTGGGCCTTTGGCCCAAGGAAATGCCACTGCAGACCTCTTAACACGAACCGTAGTGGCATCAGTTACTGAAGCTGAAGATAGTCATGCTTTACATCATCAAAATGCTAACGCATTACGAAAGATGTTTCATATTACCAGAGAACAGGCAAGACAAATAGTCTTGCGGTGTAAAGCATGCCCCCTTACTCATCACCCTTTAAAATTTGGAGTTAATCCTCGGGGCCTCCGCCCCAATGTCTTATGGCAAATGGATGTTACGCATGTACCCAGTTTTGGAAAATTAACATATGTACATGTGACTGTGGATACTTTTTCACATTATATTTGTGCCTCTGCAAGAACTGGCGAGGCTTACAAGGATGTTGTTCAACATTTGTTTAACTGTTTTCAACAGCTAGGTGTCCCTCTTCAATTAAAAACAGATAATGCTCCTGCCTATACTTCTCGAGCATTTGCCAACTTTTGTACTCAATGGAAAATAGCTCATTCAACGGGGATCCCTTATAATCCCCAGGGTCAAGCTATTGTGGAAAGGACTAATCAAGTATTAAAATTACAGATTGAACGCCTGCAAAAGGCTCATACATATTTCTCTCCTCATCATATTTTATCTCATGCTTTATTTGTTTTAAATCATTTGAATGTAAATTCTAACAATCAAACACCAGCATTAATTCATTGGCAGCCAAAATCAGCCGCTGTGTTTCCAAGAGTAATGTGGAAAGATTTATTATCAGGGCAATGGAAAGGCCCCGATGTTTTAATCACCTCGGGACGAGGATATGCTTGTGTGTTTCCCCAAGATGCCGAATCCCCCATCTGGATCCCAGATCGACTCATCAGACCATCTCCCCCGGAGGATTCGGCGCAAGAAGAGACGCCTGCGTCGGATACGGAGCCTGGCGCAACAGATGAACAAAGTGAAAGTCCAACCGCAAGGAGCGTCCAAGATCACGTGGACACAAGTTAGAGCCTTAGTTAGACAGGCTAAGCAACTGTTGTTAAAACAGAATAACCCTTTAACTCCTGTAATGTACTTTACAGCTTTCCTATCTTTGATATCTAGTCCTGTAGCAGAGGGTGCCGCCTATTGGGCATACATTCCCAACCCACCACTACTCCACCCGGTGGGCTGGTTAGATCAAGATCCTGTTAAAATTCTAACTGACGATACCCTCCGATTGGGAGGCTTACAAGATTCAGAGTCCAGGGGTCACGCCTCGACTTTAGTTAATTTTACTGGAAGAGCAGACTCTACACCCATCTGCTTTACATTAAGAGGCAAAGCCCCTCCTTTTTGTTTACCTACTAGTTATAGAGTGTTCTTAACTGATGCCCCAGACCCTAATGATGCAGATAAATGTTATGTTTGGGAATATGAATTTCAAACTTTTGGAACTCCCACTTATGATGAAACTTTTCAACAAGTAAATTGGTTACCTATTCCTAACTGTAAGAAAAAATATAGAGATATAAATCAATTCTGGGAATCATCATTAACAAAAACTCCTACTTGGCTTTCTTGTGGTTTTCCAAATGCAGCTAGTAAACATTTTCCTGTTGACTCAGAAATGATAATTTGGGATTATTCTGCTACTTCTTGTTGTTATGACTATGAAAAATACTTACTAGATAATCAAGAAAAATATCACCAATATAAATGGCCAGCTGATACCTCTCAACCTATTAGACGATGGTTCTCACCCGGTTTAGTTGAGCCCATATGGGTTGCACAAGCTCAAAATACAACTCAAATACATTATGATTTGTTTAGACTTGTTGCTGCCTCTAATATGATACTAGAAAAGAAACCTGGCATGACTAAACCTGCAGCAGTATCAGTCAGAGTCTGTGTTGGCTATCCATATGCATTATTGTTGGCTCCTAACATTTATCTTACAATCACTCAACTGAAAAATTCTTACCATGTAACCTGTACTGCATGTAAAATAACAAACTGCATTACTTCTACTGATTTGTTTAAAAAAAGAATGTTTAATTCTGTGTTGATAGTAAAAAGACCTTCTTATGTAATGTTACCTGTTGATCTACAAGATAACCCATGGTATAATAATTCTGCATTACAAGTGTTACAAACACTTAATGAATTAATCAGACCTAAAAGATTTGTAGCAACATTAATTTTAGGCATTTTAGCTTTAATTTCTATAGTAACTACTTTTGCTGTAGCCACTACAGCTTTAGTACAACAAGTACATACAGCACACTATGTCAATACTTTGAGTAATAATATAACATTAGCCTTACTGACACAGGCCAGCATTGATAATAAGCTAGAAGCCAAGCTGAATGTCTTAGAAGAAGTAGTTTTAACCTTAGGCCAAGATATAAAATTCATACAACAGAAACTACAAACTAAATGCCATTCTGCTTTTCAAGCCATTTGTGTAACTCCTTTACCATACAACCTCTCAGAATCCTGGAACAAAGTACAAGCACATCTTCAAGGAGTTTGGAGAGATAATGACATAACACATGACTTACATAATTTACAAAAGGACATTACAGCTATCAGTCAAACTCATTTACCTGTCACATCTCTAGATACTCTGGCTCAGTCTCTAACTGATAATTTTAAAGCATTAAATCCATTAACCTGGGTTCAGTATATTGTGTTCATAATCATCATTGGATGTCTAATCATCTGTGTTGTGTTACTGTTACCATGTCTTATTCGGTGTCTATTTTCGTCCATCAAAGCCATACGACAAGACCTCTTTGAACTGCGTTTCAAAAACAAAAAAGGGGGAAATGCCGCACCCTCGGCACCATGCCGCTGCGAGGTGGCGCTGTCCGCGTTGTAAAACGACGGAAAGGAGGTCTGTGCTCCCCGGAGCGAAGCCCCCAGCACCCCCAGTGTGCACAGCAACAGAAATGTTGCCTAGCATGCTGTTTTTGTCGCAAAAACTCAAAGGGTATGGCTTTTTGTGAAAGAATACTTACTTGTTATGTTGAATGTCTGTTTGTCCTGATAAAGTGATCAATAAGGTTTTAAAGAATGAACACAATGGTTTACTGATCCAGATATAGCACAAAAAGTATGACTGTGCCAGACTCAATGGCTCCAAGAAAGCCTGCACAACAGAACTTTCCCACCATAAATGTCAGTGAAATGAGACAATGCAGGCACAGCAAACAAGATGTTCCATCACAACATGCACTATCACCACCTGCAGTAAAACTTTACTTAGAAAAACATCTTACTTCACTAATTTTCATAAGTAATACAAATCAATAGAGTAGTTTAGTGTTTAACAAACAATTAATTATGAATTAAAGTATAGTTACTAATAAGAATAAAAATATATATATAGAAGTAGTCAAGCATTATACATAAAAGAATATGTCCAATTATTTTAAACAAGATTATAAGAAACTAAAAAGAGTTGCAGAACTGAGAGGAGTTATAAGCCTTGACATTCCTAAGATGAAAAGAGTAACCAGGTGTTACTGATAAACCATCCCCCAAAGCAGAAACCTTGAAAACATGTAATGCATAATAAACCGCATATGTGGACACAAAGATAATTAACAAGCATAAAGAAAGTAAAGATTACATTGTTTAAACCTTGGAAAGAAAATGTATAAATACCAACCTCTAAACTCAATAAAATTTGCAGCTGCATGCTTCACTAAGTGCTGTATGCCAGACTGTCATTCCTGCGTCGACCTTTCAACTTTCCTCGTTCCTTCTCCCTGCTTTCCCTCGGACTGAAACCCACCGGCAGGGCGGTCCGCGGCAGGAACCCCTACCACTGCCAGGACGATGATGGGAAGGACTCCCCCCTCAACCTCGTCCCCTCTCTGGGCTGTGGGGCCTGTAAAATACATCTCTGATAACCGGCTTTCTAGACTTGGGCTTAGAGACAATAAAACCAGATCATGAGTGAGGACTTCAAAGAGTGAAAAAGCTATACAAATGCAAGTTATTTTGATCTTTTCAGAAAGAAAAAAAAAGCTTTTTTCAAACCACAGAGAGTAATAAACCTTGGGATGTAGTCACTGGTAACGTCAGCCAAGAGTTGGATGCTTCCTGCTCCAAGCAGAGGAAGCAGGATGGAAGGGAAAGATAATTCTGCCCCTTTCTGTTGCTGGCCATTTGCTCAGCTGAGCCTGGCTCCCTACAAGAAGTACTGGGGCCGGGTGTCAGCCGGGATGACTGGGGACTTCCCCTGGGGACTGCTGGGGAGATTGCTGGCAGTCTGTCCCTTACTCTGCACCCACCTGCAGGGAACCTGTAACAATCTTCATTGCTTTGCAATGCAGTTTGGGTTTTGGACTGGAGCTTTCTGGATACCACACTTGAGAAGCTAGTGTTTGGGCTCTGCTACTCGAGGCTTCCCCTCCTAAAGCAGGTCTGAGCAAAGGCTGCTCAGGCCAAGGTCAGGGAGATGTGCTTCGCAGCCACAATTTTCACATCACAGACTTTGAGAGCAGGAAAGACCTGCGGACCAATATTTCCCAAACGTATCCCCCCAATTACCACCATCACCACAAAGAAGGAGCTTGTGGTCAGAAAGCGGAATGCCTGTGGGGCACCAGGCAGTTTTCCTTCCTGCAGGTATTTTCAGAGCCTGAAATATGCTAACAAATTTGTGATTGGGAAAACGTGGAAGACCAGTGTTTTCCAGACACACTTGACCATGCATCCTTCTCGGTGAGATGTCCAATAGTTACTCTTCTTAGTTTCAGGGAAAAAAGATGAAGCAAAGAGGTGAGGGATTTGCCTGAAGTCACGGGATCCATTTTTCTGGCAGTCAGAAGCAGCCCCAGACCTGTCTACTCCCCATCACCAGACTCACCTGGGCCTAGATGTCCCCTCCTCCTCCCAGGATGATGTATGGCTCCCAACACCCTGACCACATTCTCACTCAGGGAGACCTCCCTTCTCTATCACCCTAAACTGAACACTCCTGAAGGTCCGTTTTATAACCGAGCCTCAGCCTGTGCCCAGGGCTAAACATACATATTCACCATATATTGCTTGGAACTCCCCACTCTAAGGCTCACTGGGCATTGATTTATGTGACAGTTCAACCCATCAGGGAGCTAACAGAATGAGAGAGTCTAACCAAAACAGTGGACTTGGGCATCCCTGCTCAGTCCCACATCAGAAAACCCTACCTCACTCACCTGCCTAGGCTCGTGGCAAGACACCAGCCAGCACCTCTGGGATGTGGTTGGACTCCCTCCTGCTGTCCAAGACCAAGGGCAAGTCCTGAGAGAGAATCTTGCTTAGCACCCTCAGGAGACTGCTGGTTAGTGTGAATTAAAAAAAAAAAAACTTATGGGGAGGCGGCGCCTGTGGCTCAAAGGGGTAGGACACCGGCCCCATATGCTGGAGGTGGTGGGTTCAAAGCCAGCCCCAGCCAAAAACTGCAAAAAAAATAAAAAACTTATCTGGGTACAATTAAAGTCTCAAGTAGCATCTCCCCTTCCCCATCCTTCTCTATTTTCTAGACCAGAAACAAAAGGAGTCATGATCTGCCTTGTTGGGCAGAAATAAACTTCCAAGCTCCTTGCCGCATCTGTGGCAGCCCCTGAACCGAGAATCGCTGGCCACTAAGATGAACAGCACGAGGAAGGGGAAAGGCCCACCGGATCGCTAGCCTGAAGTCAAGGCCACATGAGAAGAGAAAAAGAGGAAGAGAGGAGAGTCAAGGCCAAGAAGAGCTCACCACCCAAGATGCTCAGGTGTTTTATAGGAGTCAGAGTTCTCTACCCCTCCTCCACTGAGGCTACACAGCAGATCACCCCGAGAACGCCAGAGCTGCGCTGGTCCCCTGCAGCCGCCAGCAGCCTCATCTCACCAGCACCCACAGCGTGAGGGGTGCAAATGACATCCTGTCTCTGGGCTGCGAGGTGAGGAAGGTCACCCTTGCAGCCCTCCACGGTTGCCTTAAGCGCCTTTCCTCAGTACCACCACAGACAGAAGTCCTGAGCTGACCTGTGCCCAGCAGCCCTCATGTGCCATTTGCTGTGTGCATTGCACAAGTAGAGAGAGCTGCCGGAGCCTTCACCCCCATATTCTCAGGGCTCTGCAGGTAGTCACTACAGTAATAGGTAGTCAGTACAACTCTTACCTAGCCACTGTTTAAAACACAATCACGAAGGGGGGGCGGCGAGTGGAGGGAGGCTATCTGGCGGGATCTCATCTAATGTGCACAATGCAAGGGTACATTTCAAAACGACCAAGAGTATATTATAAATGTCTTACCACAAAAAATAAGTGAGGTGGCAATTAGTTTGATTTAAGCATTCCACATTGTATATCAAATCATCACATTGTACCCCGTAAATGTATACAGTTATGATTTAATAAAAATTAAGTATAAAAAAATCACATATTAAAACAAACATATGGTGTAGGTACTATTATCCCATTTTAAAGATGAAGAAACTAACGCATAGGGAGATTATGTTACTTGCCCCAGGTGGCCAGTGTAGGCTTCAAACCCTGGCAGTTTGGCTGCTGAACTGGTGTTCCTCACCGCACAGCATTCTGTCGCACAAGAAACGCATGTTGAGGGCGGCGCCTGTGGCTCAAAGGAGTGGGGCACTGGCCCCATGTGCCAGAGGTGGCAGTTCAAACCCAGCCCTGGCCAAAAACTGCAAAAAAAAACAAAAAAGAAAGAAAGAAATGTGTGTTGAATAATCAATCAAAGCCATCAATCAAGGCATGTTGGAGTGCCTATTTCTTACATGATATTACTAAAAATATGTCCCCAGAGTCAGGAAGGGGAAGAGGTAGGCAGGAAATGACAAAGCAGTGCAGGGCTGGCCAGTCCCCACAATCTTGGCTACGAGTGTGATCCCAGTCATGTGCCAGCATGCGCGAGCCTCCCCAGGGCTGCCACCGCCAGCGCGGGCAATGATGGCTCTGGGCGGCTGGATTTCAACCTATGTTGACTTTCTTCCTTGCACTTTTCTTTACTTGAAATATTTTAAACTGTAGTGAACATGATTGGCTTTTACAAAAACCTTTTGAAAAGGTCAGGTTTAGTCTCTCTCATCAGAGGCCTACCATTCAGTTGGGGCAACAACTAATGAAAAAGAAGGTAAAAATCCCACCATGATGAGCACCTAGTGTGGGGGAAGGAAGCCTCCTGGCCCACAGCTTGGACAGGACTCCCCCGGAACAGGTGAGACGGGAGGATCCCTCATGAGTAGGGTTTGCACAGGAAGGGCCTGGAGATGGGGCTACACCGCCGATTTCAAGAGGTTTCACAGTGCTTTGAAAAGGTGAGGTAAGTGGAAAGCGGCTTCAGCTGTGTTGTTTTTACTGAACTAAAAACATGCAAAATGATGCAAAATAGCACATCACCCTCCATTCCTTTCCTCACCTGCTAGAAACTGCACACCCAGAATGTTTTCTTGGAAGGTCTGGTGTGGTAAAGGGGCGAGGCCGGGCCGGCTCAGCCGTGGGAGAAGGCAGGCACACACACGACCCCCGCAAAACCGAAACCCAGCAGAGGAGGTTCTGGGAACCAAAACCAAACCACTTGTGAGTCAGCGCAAGGGGAAAACATGTGGAAAGAGTCTTCATCCCACTCTTAACACTCGAAAAGAACTTTCCAGGGAAAGAGGCTCATCACCCAGGTGGGATGGCAGGGGCTGCCACCGCCGCTCCCCCACCCTGTGCACAGAGGGAGCAGAGCCCCGGGACCCCAGCCAGCAGCGCATGGCTACTCACCCGGGAAGTCACTGGTGAATGATGAATGCACCAAGGCACCACCCCGGTACAGCCACCATGACTGCATGTGACAGGGAAGTTTGCTGCTTCAGTGGGCTCAGCTCCACACCAGCAAAAAACACACCTCCAAGTCTTACAGGGAAACTCTGTACAGCGACGTGAGGGTGGGAGGGACAAGGAGGGATCGTTTTACTCAGAGAAGTGGGTGAGATCTGCACCCCTCTCTCTGGCGCCAGACTTGAATGAGAGTGATGAATCCCCAGCATTCCTCATAGGCCCAGAGCTGAGCTAACTCTGTCAGATCTCAGCTCATCCTCAGCGACCTCGCACTCGTCTGTGACTCTTGTGATGCCACAGCAGCAGGCAGGAGAGAGAAAGAAGGAAAAGGAGGGGAGACGGGGCAGTGAGAATAGGTCAGAGATCATCTCCCACCATCGGGTCCTGACTGGATTTGCCCAGTGTAAGCCAACTGGCTGTGCTGAAGGTTTGGAAGGTTTTAGAGCAGTGACCAGTGTGTGTCAAGAAACAGCCAGGCGTGCAGAGCCCCAGCTGTGCTACTGGGCAGTCTCCTAAGTCCAGCCACAGCAGGCATCTGCAGCCCCACCACCCTTAGGCCCCAGGATCATCCCGCCTTCGCCCTGAGCTTTACCAGTCTTGCTCTCTCTTGTTGGGGTTCATGGCTATGTGTCTCTGGGGGAAGGAGGGCAGAGCTCATTGCTCAAGGATAAGGCACCTTCTTAAGATCGAAGGGCCCGGCCCAGGCCCGTGGGCCCTGAGATGTCCTGCAGGAAGTATCAGCGTGTGTGCACTGGGGGCAGACCTAATGTTTTTGTTGGGCTCTCAGAGTGGCCACGCTTGGTTCAATGGATGAGTCTGGGAGGAGAAGCAGAGATGCCCAAGAGAACACTCTTCCTCCAGCTCCTCAATGAGATCCAGGAGGCAGCCACAGTTTCGGTGAGACCTGAGCACCTGATTATCAGCAGCTGTGAACCTGGTGTTTCCAGAAGGTGTTACAGTGGAGTGGCCTCCCCAGGGCCAGATGCCAGGCTCTGAAAGGCACTCTCCCAGGGGCACTTGGCCATCCAGAGCCCACTATATACTTTCTCTTTATTCTTTTGTTTTTTCTAGAGACAGGGTCTCACTCTGTCGCCTGGGCTGGAGCACAGTGGCAAAATTGAGGTCATAGCTCACTACAGCCTGGAATTCCTAGCGTCAAGTGACCCTCCCACTTTGGCCTCCCAAAGTACTGACATTACAGGCATGAGCCACCATTCCCAGCTTTTTATTCTGGTGCTATTGTTTTCTTTTTATAAATTTACTAAGTGGTCAGGTACAAGCTATGCAAAAGTCTATTGGCTGTGCAAGGCACATACACACCCACGACTGTGCTGTACTGTTATTATTCCATTTGTTCTGGGAAAGACCCAGCTGACCCTGAAGTCTGAGCTGCCCAAAGACAGGGCCATTGGCCGAGGGAGGTGGGAGCCAGGCGGTACAGCCTGAGGAGGCCCTGCGATTGCAATGCCAACAGCTGAGAAGGAGGATGCTGAGAATACTCCCAGGTCCAGTCCCCTGCACTTCTGGGCCCTGCCATGATGCTGAATCTCCACCTTCTTCACCCACTTATCTGTCTTAGGAATTAATTACCCGATGGCTCCGGGCAGAATGCAGGCACTTGCAGAAGACCCCAGGCGATGCGTGGAGGCCTGCAGAGCGAGGGCAGCGGCTTTGATGTTGAATAACAGAGCAATCCTCAGAGGATGGATCTTGATATTTTCACATTTCCTATAGATCTGCCTGCATCTGAAGCTACCAGTCCTCTGACAGAAGAACTTGCTTGTGATGAGCTTATCAATAGATAATAGTTAAGTGAGAAAACTACTTCAAGAGAACCTTTACATTCAAGACAGTCTTACACAAATCTACTAACTTGATTTTTTTTTTTTAATCAAAGCATGTGAGAAAAAGACAATGCACAATTGAAAACAAAGGAAAATTATCATGAAAATGCATCCAAAAAGAAATGGGGGGGGGAGGGGATCAAAAGCATCATGAGACTCCTCTAATGTTCTTTGAATTTGTTTTGGTCCAGATGCTTTTCCTTGAACTGTGGGAAATGTCTCCCAAAATCGCTTCTCTAAAATGTAAGAATGGTTTTGCAAGATTGAAGCTTGTTCAAGAATTGATGATAGGAAAGCCTGTGATGATGAAAAAAAGGAGCAAATATCCATGGTTGGAATACTGAGTTACAGTGGAGTGATTAGGACCAGAAGGCTACAAATAAAACTTGAAATCTTGAGAACATGTGCTCTCTTGATGTCAGATTCAACAGTTTGCAGTGTAAGATTGGGCTTTTGTTTTCCGAGGTATTTCAAATGGCAAGGAGAGTATGCAGTGTATGTATTATGTGACAAATCACGCTTTTAAGAGTATCTGAAATTTCTGGGGCAAATTTTATAGGAAATTTCCATAGAGCACAAATTTAAAGTCCTCCTTTACTCTGCATCTTCCAGAACCTTTTATACTTGTCTACATCTGCAATAAAAATCGGCTGCATAATATCATTCCACAACTTTCATTTTTTATTTAAGAACTTGTCATAAAGATCATCTGATAAAGAGCTTTTTTAACAGCATACAAAGTAAGCCTTGTCAGTAGCCGTGTCTTTTACATGCTGGCTGCCTCCACTGAACCACTTACCCAGAATCACATCCCCCTCCCCCATCTCAGCCCCCACACTCTCCATCCCCAAGCCTGGGAGGTGGGGAGATGCACCTGAGGGCTGGAGCTGAGTTTCAGTTCAGAAATGATCCAGGCATCGGAGGGGACCTTTGCAGCCAGATTTGGAAACAGATGCTGCATTCTAATGCCACATCCTTCCAGTTGGAGTTCCCCAGGCCTGGGGAGACCCCAGCTATGTGTATCCCACAGAGACAGTAGCAGGGGCAAACCCAAGCATGTGGCTTTGGGGGACAAGGCCCCCACCCACGGGGCTCTCACAACTGTCAGCGGCTCCCTCACCCACGACTCTTTCAGAGTGGAAAGCCCTTGGTCCTGTGGCTCACCCTGCTCTGAATACTGCATGAGGCTTTGTAATGAGTCTGCCCTGGAAGTGTTTTTCAAGAGGCCTGTGATCTTGTCAGTGGCAAAATCTAGACTCAGTTGAGGCAAGAGAGGCAGGGCTGACTTTCTAAGGCCGTTGTGTATGACCTAAAAAGTCAAACCTCTCCCCTTTCCCCCAGATTACACCCCACCCACGATTCCAGCACCCACCCCAGACATGGAGGGCTATGTCCCCGTGATCCTCCCTCTTTTTATTCCTGTCTAGCTCTGGCCATTCCCCCAGAGGAGTCACCCTTGGGGGTTCTCTGCCCCTGAGTTCCTGTTCAACCTGGGGTCACCAGCCAACTGGCGAACAAGTCATTCCTTCCAAACACTAAGATGGAAAGACTGTCGAAACGAGGGTGAAGCCAGAAAAACAGCCTGCAAGATGGATGCTGGGCAGCTAAGGTGAAGCAGTACTGCGGACCTAGTGTGCGCAGCCTTTCCCGCGCACCTTCTGTGATTATCTTGTTAAGGCCTCTCCCTGACTATGAGGTTTACCTCAGGAGACTTAAGGCCGTGCTAGTCACACACAGATAATAGGTGTTGTGGTATCAGTAGTGTAAAGGTTACTCTGATGATATGATGTTTTCTTTAATGATCGCTTAAATATTTTGTTAAGTGAAAATTATCTTTCTGTTGTTTAAACATTTTGCATTGTCAGAATGAAGACTACTTTGATTTCAATTTCTAGGGAAAATTTTCTAGGTCTGTTTCCTTGTATTCCCAATATAAAACCTGGCAGAATTGTAACTGAGGCAGAACAGAATTGAGAGGCTACTCTCGCTGTTCCCCAGAATTACTGACCTTCTGAAAATAAAGCTTGTTTGGACCTAAACCCCGTCTCTGCATATCGGCTGGACAGTGACAGGCAGCCAGACCCTCTTCATCTGGTAACACAGGGATCTGCCTTACTCGCTGAATCCACCATTTCCAAAAGCACCTCAGGGGGCTCACTCATAAATGCTCAGCGTAGTGGGTGGCTAGATGGATGAGTTGATGCGCAAACACAGAAAACTAGGTGGGGAGAAGAATGTGCTAGAATATGGTCAAAGAACATTCCCTGGTTCACAATGCTGTTGGGGTAGACACGATCTAGCTGGCTAGCAATGTGAGCACATGCTCCACCCACCACGTCCCAACAGCGAGCTGCAGGTGTATGCACAGGACCGAGCTTCACCTCACAGTGGACCATGCAGTCCAACCCTGCTGCATGCACAGGGTCAGGCATTCAGAACCAGTCACCACTCCCACCCCAGCTATGTGTATCCCAGCCAGGCCACTGTGGTCACCCTCTCCTGGGTGACGGGGAAAAGCTCCTCTTCTGTTCCCCGTGACCCTCTCCTCCCACTTTGGGTTGGTTGGGGGAGCGAGGGGGCCCTAACCCCTGGTCTGGCCTCAGGGTAAAGTCACCACAATCCTACTGCCAAAATAAAACTCACCCTAGAGAGGTCCCGTGTGCTCTGATGCTAAAAGAACATCTTCGTAACACTGAGTTGTATATCAGAAGTGTCCTCCTCCTGTGTGTGTGTGTCTTGTACATTATAGTAGATACATACACAGGCCCCAGGAAGGAGCAGAGAAGGGGTGAGAAACCAGTCTCACTGCATTTATTGTACTATGTGTAAATTTTCAAGATTCTTTTGTGGTTAATACAGGAAGCTTTTGTGGTTATTTCAGAATGGCATTCCTATCAGGATATTTTCCACTGAGTCAATGATGTAAACAAGTCCATTTTTGCATGAGGTAAACAACAGGGCAAGTTAGAAACACTGTATATTGCTCCCGGGGGGGCGTGGGGGACACCTTGTAAAAAGGAGTCTTTTAAATGAGACCCAGGAGGCAAATACCTTTATAAATTGCAAAACTCAGAAAGGGAAAGGCAGCCTGTTCCATGAGTCCCCCTTATTTTAGGACAGACCCAACCTAGGCTCAGAGTAGGTCTATGAACTCGCAGGGTGATCCCCCGCCCCCAGGCCCAGTGCTGTCTCAGCTAAGCCACACACCTTCCCCACCAGAAACATCCATCAACCCCTCCTCAAGCTTCTCTTGGGGCACCAGCTTCTGCTACAGTGTACCCCGTAGCATGAGAGCCATGGAAATTTAAGGCTCACCCACCTGGAGTATAACCCCAAACCCCCTCTGTTTAATTTTCCTTACAGATGATTTTTTTAATACTTGGTCAATGGTTTTAGAAAAACAAGAACCACTTTTAAAGGTCCTTGAAAGAGAAAGCTGTTCCAACTTTGGACCCAAGGAGTCATTGCAAAATGAGGCAATTTCTGGAATGCCAAACCCGCTCCCCTCGCCGTGGTCACCCATCTCAAAAATGGAAGGATGACCCTGGTCATGGGGATCCTTTGGCCAAAGCACCTAGGGAATTCCCCCATCCAAAATAATGGTTCTACACAACTAGTTTCTTCCTATGACATTGAAAGTACACTATCATCCTTCATCCCTATTTCCAACTTTGGATAAATTTGTACATTTTTTTCTTTTTCCTATTTATCTCCACATCTCTAGGAGGTAGCTAAGGAGGTAAGTTTTCCACATCGGCCCTAAAAGAAAAATTAAGCCCCACAGGGACAAGCAATTATTTGCAACCTCAATGTAAGTTGCACACAAAGCTGGGGCTGGAGCAGAATCAGGTGACTCCAGAGAAGACAAGGCATATGGAACACGGTATAAACCAGGCCTCTGCACTGTACCACACGGCAATGTCTACTCTACTCAAGACCAGAACTGATAGATCCTGATTCCCCAACCAGCACCCTGCCCCATAAGTAAATCTCAAGGTCTAGTGCAGAGCCCCTCAGACAAAGGTGGGGAATGTGTACTTGCCAAGCATTACCCAGCCATAATAATAGATTTGGCGTTTATAAAGTTTATAAAGGGTCACATTTATAAAGTTTTTAAAGATAATTTATTAAAAAAAAAATGGAAGTGAAGGAGCAGACAGAAATGGCTGGGGTAACTTGAACTGACAGAGTACCATTCTCTCCCCATCTTTTGAGCAGTTCTCCATGAGAAATGCATGGTAAAAAGCAGAAAGAGGGAAACAAGTAGATTATACTTTTTGTATATGTTCTGTGACATCTGACATCACTTTGTAGGTTTGGGTTTATACACCTAGCAGAAGAGACTTTTTATCTCCACTCATAAAGCATTGTTTTAAAATATTAGGAACTCAGCACTCATATGCTCATAAGTATTCTAAGGACACTTAATCTAACTCATTAATGTGGGAACCAGTGAGATGGTAAATCTAATTCTCAAAGCATTTGAGGACCACAGATGTATAGTGGGTTGAGGGAAGAATGCCGAAATAAATTTGCTATCTTACATACAAAACTGGTTAATGTTTTACAGTGCAAAAAGAAAATTGTAACATTCAGGTAATTTTCCAACCAGACATAAATCATTTGCATCTGTACTGGACACAAACTTTATTCAACTTATCTTCTACAAGTTGACATGTAGCTTCATATGCTCCTGTGTTCTAATTACTAGTAAATAATATGTGAAACAAACGTACATTCTCCCTACGATTTAAGCAATTCTGGAGTTGACCTACCAGTAACCAGGCAATGCTCCAAAATGATGCTAAAAGGACATGAAGCCATTCTTTTCTCTTATTTTCAAGTTTTGGATAATTTTTTTAAACACTTCTTGCTAATGATTTGGACAGCTTCTAGCAACACTTTCATGCCCCCAAATAATGTGACCCTAAAGATGCAGAGAGCACAGATTAGCAGACAACGCCACACCTCTGTGAAAATAAGCCACACATCACAAACGAAGCATAATGTTAAATTAGTCATTTCAAATGGTCATGTAAAACTGAGGGCAAAATTTAAAGAAATTCCAACACCCAGGTACAAGCTGTTACCTTTCTTCTCCTTTACCTATTATCCATCAGTAAAGGTCAGTCTGCAGCCTTAGGCTTAGCCACTTGGGTTAAGGTTACAAAAAGAGAACTAAGGAATTGGGGCAGGGTCTGAGATTACAGAACAAGAGACTGGCATGGGAGTTGGCAGGACCCCAGGAGGCAGCTGAAAACCTACCATTAAATCAGATCTTAAGTCTGGAGTACAGCCCTTATAAAGTTACCCCAACCATGGCCATGCAAGCCTTCCTATCCTGTAATATCCAGGCCACAGATCTGGCCCTCACGCATCCTCCCTTCCCTTCCCTGAGGCCACCCTGCCTTTATCATGCCATGCCTTCATTACCACTGCAGGATCCAATGTCTTTTCATGCCAGTCTTTCCAAACACCTCTACAGATCAATTAGTTCAATTTATTCTGCAAACATACCAAACAGCTTTCAAATACTAGCACTGTTCTAGGTCCAGGGGATAATCAGAAAATAAGACAAAATTTTTTGTTCTTATATAGTTCCATAAGAGGAAGAAGACAGACAATTAACAAAAGTAATATGAAGTGGTGGTAAGGTTTAAAAAAAAAAAAAAAGGCTAGTTAAGGAATAAAGAGTGATGTTAGAGGGGTAGGTTTCCATTTCACAAAACATGACAAGGAAAGGCTCTTTGATAAGAGATTTGAAGGGAATGAAAGAGCACTTCAAATGTTAACACTTTTACAGGAGTAAAGTGTTCCAGGTAGAGAAAAGCACTAGTGCAAAGGCCCTGGAGCAGGTGCGGGCCTGCACATTCAGGACTACCCAGGAGCCTGGGAAAGGAGGGGAGCAGGAGTAGAGTGGGCAGAGGTGGGTGGGGGGGACACAGAGGGGCCACAGACCAGACCGTGGAGGCCTTTGTGGGTGATGGAAGGAACTTTGAATGTTGTTCTGAGAGAAAAGGGAAACAATGTGATGGTTCTGAGCAGGGAAGTGAAGTGATCTGACTTGTTTTTAAGGAATAAAAAGAACAGTTCCTGGGCAGCACTTCCCATGGTCAAGCTGGGCCTGATGGTGGCTGTAAGTGCCGGGAGTGAGGACAGGGGCCTGGGTTCTAGGCATATGTCTTGTTGTTTGAGGCAGACCCTCACTCTGTTGCCCAGGCAAGAGTGCCATGGCACCAGCCTAGCTCACAGCAACCTCATACTCCTAGGTTGGTGATCCTTTTGCCTCAGCCTCCTGAATCGCTGGGACTACAGGCACTCACGATAACACCCAGCTAGTTTTTTTTATTTTTAGTAGAGTCAGGGTCTCACTCTTGCTCAGGCTGATGTCGAACTCCTAAGCTCAAGCGATCCTTCTCACTCAGCCTTCCACAGTGCTAAGATTACAGGCAGGAGCCACTGAGCACCAGCTGGATTCCGGGTATATTTCAAAGGCAGAGCCCATGTGATCACTATGGATCGATCAGGTGTCAGGTATAAGGAAAGAAAGTTGTCAATAGTGACTCCAAGGCTTCCAGCCTGGTAGCTGAGAGAGTGGAGTGGCCTTTTCCTGAGATGGGACAGTAGAGGCTGGAGGAAGAACAGGCTGGGAAGAGGGTGTGGATAAAGAGGATGTGGATAAAGTTTGGGTTGGAGATGCCTAAGAGAGGGGCAGGAAGAGATAGAAGAGGGCAGGTGCTGGCTCGGCACCTGTAACACGGTGGCTCAGCACCAGCCACATACACCGAGGGCGGCGGGTTTGAATCTGGCCCAGGCCAGCCAAACGACAACTGCAATAAAAATAGCCGGGCGTTGTGGCAGGCGCTTGTAGTCCCAGCTACTTGGGAGGCTGAGGCAAGAGAATCACTTAAGCCCAAAAGTTTGAGGTTGCTGTGAGCTGTGACACAACGGCACTCTACCGAGACTGTCTAAAAAAAAAAAAAAGTGGGCAGGTGGCTGTGCGCATCTGGAGTTCATGGAGCTTCCAGACCAGACTCACACTGACCAGTGGAGAGCGTATCATTAGTATCTGACACACTGATACACGCGCCCGCCTCAGGTGGTGGTGCATGTGTTTCACATTCACACAGTTGACAGACTTGTTGCCAGATAGGTAGAAACATAGGAAGGGATCTGAGCCAGGTCCAAGCTGCTCACTTCAGGAGTAGAGAAAACAGGTGAGCCTGGGGCCCTCCAGCAGGGGTGTCTAAAACAAAGCTTCATGTATCCACCCTCCAGAAGCCCTGTGTCCAGCACTCTGGGCTGATCTCCACGGGGCACAGAGTCTGTTCATCTGTCTGCTTCCCAAGCCCACTCTGCACTCATAGGCCACCTAGCCCCGCTTCCCTCCCACACCCCTGTGTATCTCCCCAGACCCCTCCACTCGGCTGACTCCTCCCTGCTGTGCCATCCAAGACCCTGCCCCACAGAGCCCCATGAAAGCTCCTCCCTTAGCCAGACCAGGCTCCTGACCTTTACCATTGACCAGACACCCCTGTCACATGGGGGCCCTGTAATGGGGCCCTTTCTCTTTCCTGGTGGAGGGTGAGGACTTCATCTCTGGGTCCTGCTGTATAGTACCCGACACAGAGGGGGCATTCAGGAAACATTTACAGATAATGCTAGTCAGAGTTGTGTGGATAAAGGGAAGGGCCTCCCAACACAGTACCTAGGCCACTCAAGTCTGTGTGGTGACCAAAGCTTTAGTCTGCAGCTAGCTTTAAGTGAGCCTGCCAGCAGAGCAAGCTCTCTCCTTCTGATGACCTGTGCTCGGCAGCACCACCTGCTTCTTCTCACGCGCTGTAAGAACCCGGGCTTTGTCTTCCTGCCGATGACTTTCCACTCTGTTTGCTGACAATGACCTTAGAAAAGGAAAAGATGAGGCTCACCTGGGCCCAGTCCCTCGTCTCTGCGGCCACCCTTTCCACTCAGGAGGAGCACCCCTTCCCAGAGGGAAGAGCCTTCCTTGAACTGTAAATTATTGCTAAATTGTACATCCTGATCAATGGGTTTCAAAATTGAAAGAAAAAACATCTCCCATAATTATAGTCATTTTGTAACTAAACCCCACAGTTTCCCAGCTCCTTCTAAACCTGCTTATTTTAAAACAGAAAAAATACTGCTGTTTCCCAACATGTTCTTTATTGGGTAATCCAGGGTGTGTACAGTGGACCGCTTTACTCTCCAGGATTGTCCTAGGACCACCAGATTAAAGACAAATTAGGTAATATTGCATGTTGCTGTCTTTTAGAGAGATTTTTGAAAGTCAGATTTTAAGGGAGGTGAAGGCACACAGAGTATACACCATGGTTGGCGAGGACCTTGTCATTGAGACCAGCAGGGGTGATGAGAGAAGCTGACCCCAAGAGAGACTTGGCACCCGGAGGTCACAGGATGGATGGCAGAGACTCAAAAGGTCTCCCAACACAAAGACAGGGTTCTCATAGCTTTTCAAGAACGAGCTCTAGTCCACAGGTTTACAATATGACATTTTCTAGTGTCTAGTCACTGTCTGAAAGAAATAATAGAGACCTTCCTTCTCCCATCCCATAAATAAGGCTTAGATGGAGTGACCCTTACATAAACTTGACCCTGAGCCTAGTGATAAATAAGTGACACTGTCTAAACCCCACAAATCACATGATATGGAGGCACAGTGGGGCGCACAGGCATGGGGACATGCCTGCCATGAGTATGCAAGCTCAAGTTGACAAAGCTGATTTCCTGAGGAGGAGGTTGAAGGTCTCCAAGAGAAGAAACCATTTTACACTTACAGTAGTACAGAAACGCTGTGGGCCATAGATGTCCAAGGTAAAAAAACACATTGACTCAGGGATGTCAAAAACCAGGATGTCCCCAACACAGCCAAAGGGTGTGTCAGTTCTAAAAACCTTGCAAGGAGTTCTAGCCCAAGGCTAAGTCAACAAGTGTTTCACTCCATAACTTATTTTTTCATTGCGAGTCAGTTTTCAACTTTTTTTTTTCCAATCTGGGAGTCAATTTTCACCAGGTGTGAGACACAGAGCTATTGACCCAAGCCAAGTATTCAGCAGAAAGCTTCCTCAGTCCCAGACACTTGTCATCTTGGATTTAAACTTGACCCTGCCTGCCCCTAACGCATGTGGGATAAAGGTCAGGAAACAAAACAGTTCAGCATGCCGTAAATGTCTCCATGATTAATCACTTCCCACCTCATTTGACAGCCACAGATATTTTTTCCTCTTGCCTTCAGGCATTATCTCAACACAGGATGAACTTGAAACTGCTGTCTGAGGCACACACCCAAAACTGATTTAAAGAACACGCAGGAGGCCTGACTGGCATGTGCATTGTGGCGGGATATATTTGTTTCATCAGGAGGAAGACAAATGGAGGACTTTGTACAGAGCCCAGAGTTCAAGATGAGGGTCATCTCATCCACAGACATGTTATCTTTTGCCTAAAAGCCAAGTAATTCCATGTGGGATCCAGTAAGACTTGTCTGAGACCATTGCACAGAAAGATCCCCATGCATTTCAGGAAGGCCAGTTATATGTCCCAGATTAAAAGTGTCCACTTAGTGTAGAAAATGGTACACCCACCTTGGAAAATAGTTTTGCGGCATTCTATAAAGCTGCGATACTCATCTACCTCATGACTCAGCAAACACTCCTAGATACTTACCCAAGAGAAATGATTACAGAAGTCTACACAAAGACTTGCACATGAACGTTTATAGCATCTTTATTCATAATTGCCCAAAACTGGAAACAACTCAAATGTCCACCGACTGGTAAATGGAAAACCAAATTGTGATATATCCACTCAGTGCAACACTACTGGGCAATACACACAGTCTGCACGGTGACCAGACAAGTCCGAACAACATCAGGCTGACTGAAAGAAGCCAGACAAAAGAGTCCACACTGCTTGATTCCGCTCACGAAAGTCTAGAAAAGGCAGATGTAGAGTGATAGAAAACAGGCCCCTAGTTGGCCGGGGCCAAGGGCAGAGGACTGACTACAAAGGTTCAAGGGAACTGTTGGGGGACCTTGGAGGATCTGTCTCTCAATTGTCACGGTGGTTACACAACTAGGTACAATTACTAAAATTTGCTGTGTGCACTTAAAATAGGTAAATTTGGCCAGGTTCAGTGGCTCACACCTGAAATTCTAAAACTTTGGGACGAGAAGGCAGGACTTGAGGCTAGGAGTTTGAGATCAGCCTGGGCAACATAGTAAGACCTGTCCCTACAAAAAATAGAAAAATTAACCACATGGTGGCATACATCTGTAGTCCTATCTACTTGAGAGGCTGAGACAGGAGGATCCCTTGAACCCTGGAGTTTGAGGCTGCAGTGAGCTATGATCATGCCACTATACTCCAGCCTGGGCAACACAGCAAGATCCTATCTCAAAAAAGAAAAAGGTAAATTTTATCTTATGGAAATCGTATCTCAATATTTTCACCTCCTTGCTCTAAAAAAAAATCCATCTAGAGACCCGTTCCCTATCTTTGTTTACTTTCCTTGCAATCTGCACCCCTATTCCTACAGAACACCATGGTTATGGGGAACAGGAGGCTTGGAGGGAATCCCTAAGGTCCTGTTCCTAGTCCATCTCAGGACGCTGACACACCTTTAGAGGGCCAGGATGGGCATGACCTGACCACCAGTGTGCCCCAGGAGAAAAAACAGACAAAAAGCACACACCCCAAAGATGATGCATTCTACCACCCATGAACGATAAGCCCCCAAAGATGATGGGTGAGTCCAAGGCAAGAAGATTACACTGAGGTGTGAGCAAGGACGGAACAGAGCATTACAGGCACCCAGAGAAAAACACTTGCCTGGCATCAACCCTGTGAATTCCTGGACCACAAAAGGAAGGTCAGTGTGATCTCTAGAAATGGGCCAGAAATAACACTAAGGGTCCTGATGAGTAGGAGGTATGAACCACTGCCTCAGGAGTAACTCAGAGGAATAAGCTGAGCCCATGAGAGCCAGAGGGTCAGGAACACAGCCAATGTGAGTGCAGAGACACGTCATCCCTGTGAGGTCTCAGCAGATTCCACAGAACCAAAATTCTGCCTTTCTTTTTCACTAGAAAACAAACCATGAAGCTTCATCTTATTTAGAGGACAAACCACGAAGGTTGCCTTTGTTATTTTTGCAAACGTGCACAGGCACAGAGCCTGGGAAAATTCTTGAGCAAGAGTCTGAGGTGCCGACAAAGCTGGTGTTTGCAGATCAGCAAACTGACCGCATGCCCTCCCCACTGCCCCGGTGTTGGGCAGATACAGGAGAGCCAGCACTAGCACATTACATGCCAACTCTTGGTACCAATTTCTGTGAAATAACAAAGAAATCATCACAGGTTCTCTTGAAGCCAAAACCCTGAGGAATAACAGCAATACCACAATAGCCTCCAAATTAAAGGTTGCAGCTGCCCAGCATGAAAGGGCTGCCAGGGTGCCCCTAGCTGTGGCCCCTAGTCTCTGCTGGGTGCTGCCCACATGCGTGCCTTTAAAGCCCTTAGGAAGGTTCTGGGCCTTTGCAAATAAACTCCAGTGAATTCACAAGAAAATAGAGGAGGGGAGCTAATGTCCAGCTCAGCAAAGAATACACAAGCTTGGCATTTCCCAGGGCTCCCTGTTGATGCCCCAGCCCCCCACTGCCCCTCTTCACTCTTCCTGCAACTCCGCCCTCTATGAGAAAAAAGGAAAGGACCATCACACCCTGCTCTTGGCTCATTCACTGAACTCAAGCTGTGAGAAGGCAAAATACTTAAACCATAGAATAAGTTGTGCAGGCATGTGTGCAGCCATGAGAAGCAGAGCCTGACCTGGACACAGCATCCCCTTCCCTGTCATGGCACAGGGGGTATATTTTATCTCCAAGCCCTCCCCGCAGGCCTCACACATAGGTACACTGAGGTTCATTTTAAATCTCCTGCCCTAAAGCTGAGCTTTAGTCAGCAACCAACTAACTGGAATTAGGCATGCATGTGCACTGGGAAGCCAGGATGAAAATGAGTGTATCCTTGAGATCCTCCAGATCTGCTCTGATATGCAACCCCCTTCACATCCTTCCATCTCCTTGGCCTCAACCTCTATTTCCTTATCTGCAAAATGGGCACCCTGCATGTTATAGAGAATGAATGCTGAGAAATCAGTGAAAGGCAAGCTACAAACTATTAACTGAGCACAGTGACTCATGCCTATAATCCTAGCACTCTGGGAGGCCAAGGCAAGTGGATTGCTTTAGCTCACGAGTTTGAGACCAGCCTGAGCAAGAGCGAGACCTTGTCTCTACTAAAAACAAAAAAAAACTAGCCAGGTATTGTGGCAGGCACCTGTAGTCCCAGTTACTTGGGTGGCTAAGGCGAGAGGATAACTTGAGCACAAGAGTTTGAGGTTGCTGTGAGCTATGACACCACAGCACCCTACCCAGGGCAACAGAGTGAGATTCTGCCTCAAAGAAGAAAAAAAACTGTTAACCAAGATTGTTACTAGGACAAACTTACCCAAGTTATTAGCTTCCACTTAATGAAAAGCCATTACCTAAAAATAGCCCATTTAGCATCATAAATCAACAAATAAAGCTTACTAGATTCAATTAACATGGATTTCTGTTAATAATACTGGAATCTTCTTGCACTTGAGTGAGTTGTATCTGCCTGTGAGCCATGGGCTGACTATAAGGATACAATAGAAATCTGGGCAGAGCCTTCACTCACAAAGCTGAGTTCTTCTGAAGTTTGAACCCCTAGTTTAACTGGAAAGTGGCAGCTACTGCTGGGAAATTTATTCCTGGCCCAGGAAGGCAATGGGCCCCAGACCAGAAGCCCTGCAGCCGACCACCTCCCTCTCTCCACAGCAGGGAGTATGTCTCCTAGCAGATGTTGAATGAATGAAAGGCACTGCTCGCTCTCCATCCTGACCTCCTCTCTCCCTAAGTGAGAGCTGCACTCTTCTCCTTTCTTGTACTGAGCAAGTGGCTAATGGATAAAGGGGGTCTTAGTTTGTTTTGTGTTGCTATAACAGAAGTCAATAGACTGGGTGGGGGTGGACAAGAAAGAAGAAGAGGGGAAGAGGAGGAGAAGGGAAGGTAGAGAAAGTGGAAGAAGAGGAAAAAAGAAGAAGAAGAAAGGGCTATAAAGAAGAAAGAGGAAGAAAAAGAAAGAAGAGGAAGAAAAGGAAAGAGGAAGAAGAAAGGGGATGTAAAGAAGAGAAAGAAAAATAGAGGAAGAAAAAGAAAGAAGAAGAAAGGGGGAAAAGAAAGAGGAAGAAAAGGAAAGAGGATGAAGATGAAAGAGGAAGAAGAAAGGGGATATAAAGAAAGAGAAAGAAAAATAAAGAGGAAGAAGAAAAAGGAACAAGAATGAAGAGGAAGAAAAAGAAAGAAGAAAGGGGGGAAACGGGAAGAAGAAGAGGAAAGAGAAAGAAGAAGATGAAAGAGGAAGAAAAAAGAAGAGGAATAAGAAAAAGGAATAAGAAGATGAAAGAGGAAGAAAAAGAAAGAAGAAGAAGAAGAAAGGGGAATAAAGAGGAAGAGGAAAGAGGAAGAAGAAGATGAAAGAGGAAGAAAAAAGAAGAGGAATAAGAAAAAGGAATAAGAAGATGAAAGAGGAAGAAAAAGAAAGAAGAAGAAGAAAGGGGAATAAAGAGGAAGAGGAAAGAGGAAGAAGAAGATGAAAGAGGAAGAAAAAAGAAGAAGAGGAATAAGAAAAAAGAATAGGAAGAGGAAAGAGGAAGGGCAAACTCAGAGTGTCCACACCCTATCTCACACCCATTAGAATAAATACTGTTTTTTTAGAAAAACAGAAAATAACAAATGTTAGCAAGGATGTAGAGAAATGAAAACCCTGTGCCCTGTTGGTGGGAATGTAAAATGGTACAGCCACTATGGAAAACAGTACAGCAGTTCCACAAAAAAAAAAAAAAAAAAAAAAAAATTAAAAATAGGAATGCCCTATGATGCAGGAAATCTCCTTCTGAGTATATGCCCAAAGGCACGGAAAGCAGGGTCCTGAAGAAGTATTTTATACTCATGTTCCCAGCAGCACTATTCACAACAGCCAAAAGATGGCAACTCGAGTGTCCACTGATGAATGAACGGGTAAACAAAGTGTGGTATATGCATCCTGAGAACCTGAGGGGTAGAGGCAGGCCTACCTGAATTCAACGACCCAAAACCCCAAAGCTCCCATACCCAAAGGCAGGAGAAGATGGTATCCCAGCTCAAGGAAAAAGAGAATTCTGCCATTTTTATTCTATTCAAGCCCTTGACAGGTTGAATGATCCACTCACTTTAGGGAGGCTGATCTTCTTCACTCACTCTATTGATTCTCTAACACTAATCTCTTTTGGAAATACTCCACAGACAGAGCCAGAAATGATATTTTACCAGCTTCCTGGGCATCTATTAGCCCAGTCAAGTTGATACATAAAATGAACCATCCACATACAGTGGAATATAAAAAACAAAGGAAATACTGATGTTACAACTTACAAGACCTCTAAGGAAATTATGCTAAGTTGAACATCTCAGTCACAAAAGACAAATGCTGGATTTTTCCACTTATATGAGAGCCTACAGTAGTCAGATTCACAGAGATACAGAAAGGGGAATGGTGGAGGTTAGCAGCTGTGGGGAAGAGAGCTGGGGAATTGTTTAATGGGTACAGAGTCTCAGTTTTGCAAAACAAAGAGTCCTTCTGCACAACAATGTGAATATACTTAACACTATTGATCTGTACACTTAGAAATGGGTAAGACGGTAACTTTTATGCTGTGTATATTTTAACCACAGCTAAATTTTTTTATAAGAAAGTGTCCACATATATTAAAATCCTCATTGCCCAATTGTTGACCAGATTCTACCTTTTGTTTTGCTGGGATGTGTCTCTTCATCAGCTCCATATCTATCTGGTGCCAATTTCATTAATGGTAGGATGAAATTCATCTCATGCACATAAACTTTCCTCCAGAGAAAAGATAAACCCAAGAAACAGGCTACTTGCCAGGACAACAGAGTAAGAAAATAACCGAACATCAGCCCAGAAGGTGAAAACCTGTGTGGTGGCCAGCCCCTGCAGGGGTCTCGGGAGGGGACGTGCTTTCACGGAGCAAGGTGATCTTGACCCTCCTTCCAATACTGGACACTTACGGGAAAGTAGAGAGGACAAGGTGGACCTTGGACCAGGTTACGATCCACAAAATGTATTATCATTGTCTTCTGGGTTCTAAACGTTTCTTTCAACTAGTCCAAAAGTTAACTGGCTCTTACATTTTAAAACCCTCAGGGTTTTCCTTTTATAGTTGTCCTCTGGAGACCTCTCACTGAGCGTTTCCTCCATCCTTATTTCCAACTGGCAGCTGCTTCTTAGCATGTATGTTTACAGAAATACCAGTAGTTATTGCATGTTCCTTTCCATGGGATGAAGCATTGCCATAAAGTCCAGGCTGGTTTGGAAATAGAGCGTTCCCTTCTGAAAAGCGCCCAGATGAACAAAGCTGGTGGCAGTGGTGTGCAGCTTGTGCCACCTACTGGCCAGGGGTGGTATGACTCACCAAATGACAAAGACCAGGCAGGGCTTTTCCGCCTATGGATGAAAGGCCAGAGCCACGGTCCTGCCCCACTGCACGACAAGAGGTGACTGGAAAATATGACCAACTGATGCACACTGGAACCAATCTACAGACCTGTGCTCCCTACCCAAGGGCTCCTATCACCAGGCTATTATCTGAGGAAGCAGCTCCTTGGATCTCTGACTCCATAAGGGGCCCAGAGGAAGGGCACTTCAGGACACAGGACCATATATCGTGGCGTTATTCTACATGTGTGTTCAGACTTGGGCGTGAGTAGAGTACACCCCACTGTGGTCTACATTTATAGCATCCATCATGTAGCATTTGGCAAATATTACCTTCTTCAATCCTCATTAACAGCTGTATGAGTTGAGTTCTACTTCTCTTATTTTAGAGGTGAGGAAACTGAGGCACAGAGAGTTCTAATTCACTGGGTTAAAAGCCTTTCTGATACACATAGGGAAATGATGCATTGTCAGAAAGTGGAAATGTGACATAGTAGTTCTCTTTTCTATTTATGCTTCAAAGCAAATACACCATCATAAAGATATCCAGGTGTTCTCTTCACAGTTTGGAAAGATCCTGTTTTAAAGTTTCTCAAGCAAATGAACATCCGTAACATTAGATTCAAGATCTCATTTCTTGGTTCACTTCAACAAACACAGATGAACCATCTTCCAGGTCCCAGGCAGAGCAGCAGGTGAGGACTGGGGCATCGCCTGCCTTATAGGGCTAGTTCTCAAATAAACACATTTCTTAACCCATGTGAACCTGCCACCACTGAGGACGTTCATATTCTGAAGCCAAGTCACGGAAAATTTGGAGCAGTCATGGGAGCAAGTGCATAAAATCTTCAAGTGTGACTGCTTCAAACAGGATTACACCCACAAAAACATGTGTCTTCATAGGTTTGCTTAAGAAAAAAACTTGATGGTGTCCTATTTAGAACCAGAACCAAAATTTAGGGAAAAAAGTAAGCAGCATGACAACCTTCCCAGAGACAGACCCGATTCCTTACTTGAAGAAGAAAGGCAGCCCCGGTTTGGTGTGAGGTACAGCGGAATTGACTCCTCAGGTCACTTGGCTGACATAAGGGCCTGACATCCCATTAAGCTACAAGGAGGGCCAGGAGAACCCAGGTTTTAAGAGAGAATCAGATTGCTTGTTTCTGGACTCCTAATATTCAGATTTTGCCTGGGGTCTTCCCACAGCCTGCCTACAGAAGAGATTAAAAAGTAATAGCCACATATATTTATTTAGTACTTCATATCCATCAGTGCTCTCTGGTGGCCATTTTCACATTGGATCCCTGTTGCTAAGCCCTGAAGGCTGTCAGGTGGGGTACGGTTACTCACAGGAGGAGCACAAGCAGAGGGTTTGGGCTACTTGTCCAAGGTTCAAGGCAGAATCAGGAAGAAAATCCTATTTCCTGGTGCCACTCTCAAACTTGCAATGGGTATTTAGCCCCACATAAAAGAAAAAGGAAGCTTGAGTCCACAGAAAATTTGGAAGGTGGGACCAATAAAAAGGTCTTATAAAAGATCTCCCTCTTGACAATTTCTTTTTTATTTTAAAGACATCAGGAAGTTGGGGTGAGAAGAGGGAAGGAGGGATGTCTTCAGGGGGATGTTTATGTTGGGGGGGCAGGAAGAAAAGGAAGCATGGATGTCTGGAGGGAAGAGAAAGAAAGGTGACCAGGGGAGAAACTAAAAAGCTCACTTTCTCCTCCCTACTCTGAACCACCATAAGGCCACATTTTTTGCCTTCTCAAGAGCCATGTGTAACCCCACATGTTGAATGGGCCCATGACAAGGTCAGGGAGGACAAGGACAGATTCTCCCACCCAGCCTGACCATGCTGATGATGCTGGGAACCTCTTATGACCTTCCCCCAGTCCCTTCCCTATGGCCCCCTCCAGACCCCACTGCACCGGCTCCATTCCCATCACCCCCTCACCTCCCACATTCCCTTCTTCCCCAGCTCCCTCCAAATTTTAGTGCCCCTGGAGGTAGACCATAGTTGTCTTTCCAGCCTACCGCATCTGAATGCTCCCCACTCCACCCACCATCTCACTGTCATCTCCAGAGACCACTGTCCCCTTCATGCCACATTGAGAACAATGACCTTTGTGAGCCTACCTAGTTTGGGGGTTTGTTTTTTCTGCTTTTATAAGAACCCAACAAATTCATCTCATGCACATAAACTTAGACACCGAACTAAATTATTGTGATGAATGACAAAAAAAAGAAAAGAAAAGAAACTGATAACTGATATCAACTCTTTGAACAAGTGTTTTCTTAATTTAAACAGAGAACAAAGTAAACATAACTTCAATCTTCCTGTCCCGTCACTGCTCAGCAGTAGCTGATGGGAAAACAACTCCATATGGCAAAGAGTGATGTTTGTCATAGCACTCCTGCTCGGGCCAGGAACTTTCAGCAGCCCTTTCTTTGGCCCCACCCATGGCCTCTGCCTTTTATAGTCCTCCCACCACTACCACCACCCTAAGTACCAGATCCACCCTATAATAATACCAGAACGCACAGCCCAATAAATGAAAGTCAGGATTGGGAGCTACACAATCACAGCTCTTCCTCACCTTGACATCATATCACCAAAAAGCCCACCCAAGAGGAAATGTCACCAGGCACTGAAGCTCTGTTGACAGAAATAAATAATACTTACCAACTTTCTAAAATAGAAATGACCCCTAGATTAATCAACATCCATAAGTACCTTTGAGCTTCTTAACAAACTGTCCTGTAAATACCACATGTTACTTTTAATTAAAACATCAATTCTTCACACTTAGGTACAAATTGCCCTTTCAAAAGGCGAGATCTCATATGTTGTGGTAGCTGTGCAAAAACCGCACGAAATGGCTAAGCAACTGGCTTATTTTGCAACAGATTTAAATAAAATTTCCACATAGTAACAATTTAAATGATTATATTTTCACGATGCTTTTAAAGTACAAGTCCCCCCAGTATGTGTCCTCTGACACCATGTGCACTGTCTGGCTGAGTTCTGCACAGTAACGAGGGTGCTCGCATGCTGCTCTGAGGACGTTCTCTCGCCAGGGGGCACTCTAAGCCAACCTAAGCGAGTCCGTCGCCGCTATCCGCGCCTCACACCTGGCAAAGCCCTCGCGCAACCCCAAGAAGTGGGGATTGCTACTCCCAGCTTGTGCATCAAGAAATGGGATTTGGCTGTGTTGGAACAGGAACCAAAGATTCATGAATTCGTATTCAGTGCCAAGTGTTTTTTATAATGACATCCTGGAACAGCAGTGTATTCTGAGCACCATCTCCAGAGGCGTTCTCCAATCCTCAAAAGCCCTTCTTCTACTGAAAGAAAAGGAACACATCCGTTTTCTTTCTCTTTTCAGGGACCTATAGGAGGAAAAGGAAAGGAGTCCTGGTTAAGACCACAGCCATGATCTCTCCGCTGGGTAGACATCCAGCAAGACCTAAGTGGTCACAGAAAGAAAGAAGCAACTGTGGTGTAGAGGTCCTCCGGCTGCCTGCCCGATGTGAGCATTCCTCACCACGCTTTAAGGAAAAACAAGTAACCATTTCCAGAGAAGGAAGGAACAACAGAAGGCTCCTCAAGCCCAGGACTCTCTGTCCTTACCCCAGCCTGCCAAGATACCTCAAACGCCACGTGGCCTCCAATGAGCCCCGCCTCGGAGAGAAATAAGCCACACCTCCTGACGTGTGAGTCACGCCTCCCGGGAAAGTGAGCCACACCTCCTAATGCAATAAGCCACGCCTACCAGTAAAAGAAGACACACCTAATGCAACAGGCCACGCCCCCCAGGCAATGAGCCACATTTCCTAATGGATGAACTACACCTCCCAGAAAAATGAGTCAAGCCTCTTAATGCAATGAGCCACATCTTCCACTAAAATGAGCTGCACTGCCTAATGCAATAAGCCACGCCTCCCAGTGCCAGTGAGCTCCACCGCCCAGTACCAAAATAAACCACGCCTCTGTGTCGGTTTCTTCCCTCCCCCCCCCCCACTCTGGACATGGCCCTTTTTCCTTTTCCATCCTTTTACTTTAAACGAACTTTACGTTAAAGTGTTTTTTGTAAACCCTTTACATTTAAAGTGGTTTTTTTGTAAACACATAGAAGAGTCTCAAGCGTTTTCTTTTTTTTTTTTTTATCCAGCCTGGCAACTTCACATCAACTTCTCATCTAATGTAAGAAACTGGTAGCTCGACCCCAGCTCTTGCACAGCTGTCATTCATTAGTGATAGGACACTATCGCTAATCTTCTTCCTGTGCTGGGAGGCTGAGGAGTGCCTATGGTTTCAGACAGGTTGGGTTCACTTTAGGTTCAGCTCCTGCAGAGCTCCAGAGCCCAAGCCCCGCAAGGATGCATAAGGCTGCCTGCATCCTTGCTGCTCGCCAGTCTCCAGTGCCACTTTCCCAGCGATATTCCAGGGAAAAGAGCGAGTTGCTGGGCTGAGAGATGGATTTTTGCATTTGGGACTCTTCCAGACCCTTATCCCACCAGTGCCTGGGGTGCTCCTTCTCAGCCCTGCAAAGCCTCCTGTCCTCGGGGGAGCACTTACTCTTCCCACCTGGTCTCATTCAGACACTCGCTCCCGAGAGCTGGGGGCTTTCTGGTGATCTACAGAAGGGCAAGGCCTCTGCAATTCAGTTCATCAGAGCTTTCTTACATGTGCCAATCATTGAAAGCCCCATTAAACGTATGATTTTTCTTCTACACAGTTCACTCTTACCATAGTGGGAGGAAAGTGTTCCTAACCAGAAGCAGATATTTTGTTTAAGCCACCAATATTTGTGTTTTTTGCTATATACAGTCCAGCTTAATTTACAGGTTCCTAATATAGAAAAGCCAAGAACAACTTAAACTGACACAGCTGCTGGCCACTCACAGTCAGATCTGATTATTTGGCTACCACAGCGCTTTAAAAATTGAATTGAAAACATTCATACTGAGCCTGCGATCAGAAGCATATTGACAATGTCCTACACCTCCAATTATTATTTATCCCTGACTTCATATATTTAAGTTCTCATCTTTATTGACATTTGAGTATGAGACCCATACACTCAATGAAAATTGAGAAATTATGTGCATTTTACCAGGCAATCTCGTCCACTTTGTTCTAAAATATATACATGAGGGTAATTTCTCTGCTTTCTTGACAGATATGTATTTTTGTCTCATGGCAACATTCCCACAACCTCAATTTTTTTTTTGCATCTGTTTCTATAACTAAAACCATTTTCTATGAATGTCAAATGATAACAATTCATTAATACAGGGTCCACCTCATCTACCTGACCCAGCAGGTGGATTCTATAGCATACCTGTAGAGAGGAGAAAATACCTCAAAAACATAAAGCATTTCACAAATCTCAGGTTTAATATTCATGTCCACTTTACAGTCACAAAATCTTTCTGGTCCCGGGGTACTTCTTCCAGCCTTGGCTCACGAAAAACACCTTGAGTCCAAAGTCTGTATGCAACGTAGGCCTCCATGTGAGACTCCTGTCTCCTCTGCTCTCCATCAGTATGAGAGGGGCTCTGAGGTCTCTGGGGAATGTGTGGTGCTTAGCACTTTTGTACAGACCCAGTCTCAGTAGACATAGCCTCAGGCCCATGCAAAAGAAATAACTTGAGCTACTAAGATGGGCATTAGGCACCACAGGAGAGTGCAGTTGTGCCTACCGAGTCAGAGTCTCCCAATCATAACTCCTGAGTCGGACCAAAATGAACTTCACTCAAGGAAAACCCAAACAATAGCTTATGAAGGGAAATAAAAAAACAACTAGCCCTTATATAATTGAGAAAAAAATGAATCCTCTGTACACAGAAGAGACCATTAAGTAGAAATCAAATCAAACTATTCATTTCCTTTTTATCTACACCAGAGAAGGGTAATAGAGCAATCTGCAGAGGAGGAAAGTAAAAAACAGCAAAATGCTTTGCTTTCCTTTTTTTAACTTTTGAATTTGGAAACCATTATGGATTGACATTTAGTTATTAAGAAATAATTCAGACTCCATATGCCTTTCACCCAGTTTCCCAAAGGGTAATGACTTACATAAGGAAAGTACATTGTCACCATTATCACCAGCAGAAGGATAACTGAAATCTCTGGTTACCATCGGACCTCAACCATAAAATTGCCATTGATATAATCCATCCATCTTATTTATATTTCACTGCCTTTATGTGCACTCAGAGTGTATGTGCATGTAATGCTATGCAGTTTTATTATGTGTAGATTTGTGTGTCTACACATAATAGACACAGACACACAACAGTTCTGTCAGACCTCATGCTATTTCTTTTACAGCCACAGCCATCTCCCTGCATACCCCCTCCCCTAAACCGACAGCTATTAATCTGTTCTCTATCTCCATAATTTTGCCATATCAATAATGCTATGGAAGAAATGGAATAATATGCATATAATCTTTCAAAATTGACTTTTTTACTCAGCATAATTCCCTTGAGATCTACCTAAGTTATTTCTTTTTCTTGCTAAGCAGTATTCCCTACTCTCTTGAGAGTGTCTTATGTTCCTTTAAAGTCCAAAGATTGTCAGAACATTATTAATGTCGCTCTCCATTCTCATAATGGTTAAATATAACAGCAAATTATAGGTAAAAGAACAAATTAAAGGTAAAAGAAGTGTGCATGAACTTAAAATATACTATCAGTTTACATTTATCTTCCTAATTTGCTGGTACTTTTTTTTAACGAATGGGATTTTTAGGGTAACCACTCCCTATGTTGAATGAAGTTTGTTAAGGATAATGGCTTATGGGAAACTCAAAATTTCACAACAAAATGAAATTACTCTCTTGGAGTTCTTGTTCTGGACAAGATGGAGTAGGCAAATTTCTCTCTAGTCCTCCTAAGTGCTGTGAAAATGCCTAGACATTATATGTGAAACATGAAAGACTCTGACATGTGGAAGGAAGAAAACAAACTGACTAAGGACCATTGAACATGAGCAATGATATAGTTATTAGCTCTCAGGTTTCTTTCTGGCTTATCATCTCTCTACTGGGCACTAAAGAAGCCAGCAACCCAGAAATACCAATCACAGACAAAAAGTCTCAAGAAAAGTCTGCTCTTTCTAGCCAAAAGATCAGGAAAAAGTTCAGCTTAACAAGGCAGAAAATATTCTATAACTTTTGTCTAATAACCACCCTACCCCAACTAAAAACCACACATACACACACACAAGATTATGACCCAGCCCCACACTTGTTAGCAAAGGCTGGTAGAAAATCTAGACTTGCACCGGCTCGTGGTTGCAATAAGGCACCCTGCTCATCTCACCCGGACAGGATGATGTTGGGCAAGGCCAAAAGAGATCCAAGAATTTCATCTGTGCTCCTCCCCCCCCGCCCCCCCCCCAGTGTCAGAAGAAGCTACATTGAAATGTTGGACTTTGGGGCAGCGCCTGTGGCTCTGTGAGTAGGGCACCAGCCCCATATACCAAGGGTGACAGGTTTGAACCTAGCCCCGGCCAAACTGCAAAAAAAAGAGTAGCTGGGCACTGTGGTGGGTACCTGTAGTCCCAGTTACTTGGGAGGCTGAGGCAAGAGAATCGCCTAAACACAAGAGCTGGAGGTTGCTGTGACCTATGATTGTGACACCATGGCACTCTACTGTGGGCAACAAAGTGAAGATTCTATCTCTAAAAACAAAAAAAGAAAGAAAGAGACATTGATGTACACAGCTATGATTTAATATTAAAAAAAAGAAAGAAAGAAATGTTGGACTTTTACCCCATCCACAAGGAATGAGGTATCCCTTTTACAGTCTATGTGTTAACAGAGCCAGTGGGAAACCTGGACTTTCACCCCCACCTGGCATTAACAAAGCAATACCTTCCTCCCCAGCTGACACAGTGTCAGAGAATGGGTGCTAAAATAGAAGATCTTCAGTGTGCAATTATGAACATACTTGAAACAAATCAAAGAATAAAACATTTCAGCAAAGAAAATAAAATATATTTTAAAGGAACCAAATAGAAGCTTAGAATTGAAAAAAGCAATCTTGAAAACAGAGCAAAATGACATTTTACCTACAGGAGGAAAACAATCCAAATGAGAATATATTTATTATCAGAAATAGATACAGACCAAAAGGAAGCGACACACATTTTCCAAGTGCTGAAAGAAAAGAACTGTCAATCCATAATTCTATATCCAGCACAAATATCCTTCAAGGATGAGGCGAAAATAAACACATTGTCAGATAAAAGGGAAAAAAATAGGATTTATTGCCAGAAGACTTACCGTAAAGGAATGGCTAATAGAGTTTCTTGAGATAGAAAGGAAATTATGATTAAATCTTAAAACACCAGAAAAGAAGAACAAAAAGACTAAAAATATAGGTGAATATATATTATAGATTCAGCTTATGTCCTTAAGTTTTCTTGAAGCAAAACTGTAACATTGCCTGGTATGATTCTCAATATGTAGAGAGGAACTAATTAGATGATTATAAGTGTGGGAGGATAAAGAAACTTAGAGATTTGGTTTTCACCTTCACTTGAAATAGTAAAACATCAACACTAATAGATTGCTATTGTGTGTATAGAATGTTATACCATACTTAAAAAATTGATACAGGGTCAGTGCCTGTGGCTCAAGCGGCTAAGGTGCCGGCCACATACACCTAAGCTGGCGGGTTCAAATCCAGCCCAGGCCCACCAAACAAACAATGATGGCTGCAACCAAAAATTAGCCGGGCGTTGTGGCAGGCGTCTGTATTCCCAGCTACTTGGGAGGCAGAGGCAGGAGAATCGCTTCAGCCCAGGAGTTGGAGGTTGCTGTGAGCTGTGATGCCCTCTACCCAGGGCAACAGCTTGAGGCTCTGTCTCAAATTTTTAAAAAATTGATACAAAGAATTACACTCATAAACACTATGAATCAAAATTTAAAAATATGTTCAAGCAATCTGTAGGAAAGCTGGAAGACAAAATAGAAAAATAAAAAACAGAGAGACAAATATAAATAGATAGACAGATATAATGGCATACTTAGCCCTAATATGTCAATACTTACACTAAATGTAAACAGTCTATACCTATTAAAAGACAAAGACTGGGATAGTGGACTTAAAAACATGACCCAACTAGGGCGGCACCTGTGGCTCAAAGGAGTAGGGTGCCGGCCCCATATGCTGGAGGTGGTGGGTTCAAACCCAACTCCAGCCAAAAAAAAAAAAAAAAACATGACCCAACCTTATACTGTCTTTATGAAATTCTCTTCAAATATAACAGGATAAGTATAGGTTAAACATACAAAAATGAAAAAAGCAGGTAAAATAGACTTCAGAGCAAAGAAAATACGCAGGGACATTAAGGGACATTGCATAATGATAAAAGTCAATCTACTAAGAAGACATCAATCCTAAATGTATGTGCATCACAGAGCTGCAAAATATATAAAGCAAAACTAATAGAACCAAATCACAGCAACTAACAGAACAACCAGACAGAAAATCAGCAGGAACTTAGAAGAACATAACAACGCCATCAATGAAAAGAATCGAACTGACATTTATAAAACACTCTACCCAACAAGAACACACTATCCTTTCAAATGCCCACAGAATATTTACCACGATAGACCATATCTGTGGCCATAAAAAAAACTCAACAAATTTAAAATTGAAATAATACAGAGTATTTTTTTATCATAATGAAATCAAATCAGAAATCAATAACAGAAAGATATCTGCCCAATCTCCAAACACTTGGAAACTAACCAATTCTAAGTAATCCATGGGTCAAAAAGAAAGTTTCAAAAAGAAGTGTAAAAAATTTTACAAAGTACAAAATATTCTCTACTTGTTGGCCACTTCTTTATAAAATTTTGTAATGACTATTTTGTAAATAAAGGTACATTTAGCTACAATTTCTCGTTTTCCCTATCTATGGCAACTTTAGGGACGACTTCTAGACGTCGTCTTAATGACTCAACTGAACATAAACTAAATAAAACAGGAACATCAAATTTTATACTTGAAGCAGTGCTGAGAAGGAAATTTACAGCATTAAATGCTTACATTACGAAAGAAGAAAAGTCTCAAATCAGTAATCTAAGCTTTAACCTACAAAAATTCAAAAAAGATCAAAATAAAACCAAAATAAGAAGAAAGGAAATAGTAAGGAACAGATATCAATAAAATTGAAACCAGAAACAGTAGAGGATCAAAGAAACAAAATGCTAATTTTTTGAAAAGATTCATAAAGTTAACAAACTTTTAGCATGATTAACAAAGAGAGAGAAGACACCAATTACCAATATCACAAATGAATAAGGGGCTGAAGTTATGATAAATACTGAAGACATTAAAAGGATAATAAGAGAATACTATGAACAACTCTAGATACACAAATTTGTCAACTTAGAGGAAATGGGATAAGTCCTTGAAATTTACAAGTTGCCACAACTCACTCAAAATGAAATACATATAGGCCGGGCACGGTGGCTCATGCCTGTAATCCTAGCACTCTGGGAGGCCGAGGCAGGTGGACTGCTTGAGCTCAAGAGTTCGAGACCAGCCTGAGCAAGAGTGAGACCCCATCTCTAAAAATCTAGCCAGTGGCGCTATGGGAGGCACCTGTAGTCCCAACTACTTGGGAGGCTGAGGCAAGAGGATCACTTGAGCCCAAGAGTTTGAGGTTGCTGTAAGTTATGATGCCAGAGCACCCCAGCAAGGGTGACAATGTGAGACTGTCTCAAAAAAAAAAAAAAAAAAGAAAGAAATACATAATTTGGAAACCCCTACAATTATTAAAGAAATCAAACTTATGATTTAAAAATTCACAAAAAGGAAATCTATGGCGCCAAATAGTTTCACTGGAAAATTCTACCAAATGTCTTAAGAAGTTTAAATACCAATTTTATACTATCTCTTACAGAAAATAAAAAAGAAGGGATTATTTCCCATTTTATAAAGCTAATAATACCTAATACCAAAACCAAAGACAGCTGAAAAAAGCATAAATCAGTATCTATCATGCAGACAGATGCAAAATCTTTAACAAAATGTTAGCAAGTAGAATTCAGCAATATATATATTTTTAAGTATGCACTGTGACTAAATGAATTTTATCCCAGGAATGCAAAGGTGGCTCAACATTTGAAAATCAATCAGTGTGATCTACCATAACAGACTGAAGAGAAAAAAATGATATGACATGATCATATCATTTGATGGTAAAAAAGCATTTGATGAGCTCCTTTCCCACATAAATGAACATTTGTATTTCTTTTCTTCTGAAAGAAAGAAGAAACTTGTTAATGAAAATGAGTCGTGATTTTAAAAAGTTAATATTATAATCCCTTAATGGTTACAAAATAACCCCTCTCAAGAGGTATAATAGGAAATATCATGTAAATGTTTCCAAAAACTGGAATAAGATCATGTTCTTTCTCAAAATCAAGCCTGTGATAATTCCACTTGGGAACATCGGTGCTTTTTTTCATTGCCCAATTGTGACTGTGTGGCTGAGAAAGAGCAGGCTCCCTCTTCTCCCCTAATAGAAGATTGGCACGTAACATGCAAAGGGAGCTCCTTAAGGAAAAGATTCATCTCAGATTTGTCCCCCTGAGAACTTGGGCCGGGCCACGGCCACATGGAGAGCATGACAGAGGGTGCACAGGAGGGAAAGCATGGCTCCGTGTAGCTCCATCAACAGCCCCAGAGACTGTCAGTCCACTGTCTATGGAATCCTCTACCCTAACTTTAGTACCATCCAGGTAAATCTAACATATCTCTATTCACAATCTAAAATAGTCTCTACATCTTGCCAAGGCATCTGGCTTATACTATCTACCCACTGCTGGTATTTCCAAGAAATGGATTCACTGTACTCTCCTGGGTCCTTGGGCACATTCCAGACTGAGATATGGCTACTCGGCTCCTCGCCTGAGCTGTGGCTTCTGCCCTTGGTCTACCCTTTTACCCAATGTTATTAAGTCATTGGTCCTTGGCAATGGGTACAATTATGTACTACCATACAGTTCACAGTTCACAGAGGTGTCTTTATGCTGATTTTATCTTAGTGAACTCTCCAGATTACAAGAGTTGCCTGAACATGCCCAGAGTTACTCAGATGAGTCAGGATGACTTGAACCCCTGACACCTGGGTCCTGCCCTAATCACCTTTGAGGTTGGTCATGCTGCTTCTGAGTGCAGGGGCAGTGTTGAAATCACTCTGGGAAAAACAGTAAGTACCGAGGAACTTGCTTCCTTTAATCCTTCACTGTACCTAATGAGATCGTCATTCTTCCCCTGTTGCTGATGGGGTGCCCATGATACGGTACTTCTAATTGCAGTAATCATGGCCATGATCTGGTCAACAGAAACACTCACATACTCACCACCCCTCTCCTGGACAGGGGATATATTTCAGGAAAGTTGGTTGCCTTTTCAACATGCAGCAACACCAGCAATGACGTCTTTCAAACATGAATGCTGGCATTCCCGTCGAGCGACTCCTCACCCCCACCCTGGAAGCCCCTGGCAGTGGTCCTCAGGGCCAACTCCTGGAGTTCTGAGGCCCTTGCCAGGCTCAGAAGCAGGTGTGTCCTGTCTGCCCTCCAAATAGCACCCTTATAATTTTTTAATTGCCATTATTTACAATTTGGAAGCTTTCACATAAAGTCCTGGATTTCTGACTTCTTTCAAAATACTATAAGCCCTTGGCCCCCTGGAATATAGGAACTGTACCTAAATCAACTTGTGGAATTGGGGCAATGTCCTTACAGTGCCAAGTATGCCCTCCGAGCCCTTCAGCACTGGACCTAGAATAACTTACTTTTGAAAAAGAGGAAGAAAGTAAGAGGAATAAATGGGTACAGGCGATTGCACTAATGTACACGGCTATGATTTAACAATAAAAAAAAGAAGAAGAAAGTAAGAGGAATAGATGGCCCTACCCAGTGCTCAGGCTCACTATGTGCCAAGACAGTGCAGTGCTGGCAGAAGACAGAGGCACAAATGAATGCCATGTAACACAGGACCCAGAAATGGAAACCTGACTTCCAAAAAGGTCACAAAAGCAATTCAATAGAATGAAGACAGCCCTTGCAACCAACTACACTGCAACAGTAAGAGCATCCAAAATGACTCTCAACCTACGCCTCACACCTCACATGCCACACAAACTTCACACAATTAACTCCAAGTGAATTACAGACTCCAAAGGAAGGTGGAAATGTGAAACTACAAAGCTTTTAGAAAATAGACACAGGAGAAATCTTTGGACCCTAGGGCTAGATGTCTTAGACTTGACACCAAGATCACGTTCCACAAAAGGAAAACATGATATTCTGCACCTCGTAAAAACATAAAACCCTGGCTTTGCGAAAGACCTTATTAGGGGGGGTGACTGGAGAAGCTACAAGCTACAGGCTAAGAGAAAATATTTGCAAACCATGTATCTAACAAAAAATTTGTATCTAGAATATTTAAAGAGCTCTCAAAACTCAACAGTAAAGTTTCAATCAGGACTCAAACAGACACTTCCCCAAAGAAGATATGGCAAATAAATAAACATATCTCTTGCCATTTGTATAATGAAAAGGCATTCAATGACATTAGCTATTAGGAAAATACCAGTTAAGACACCAATGTGATACAGTTAAAGTAGAAAACAGTGATAATACCAAATGCTGGCATTGCAGAGAAAATGGATCACTTAGACCAGGGGTCCTCAAACTGCGGCCCGCGGGCCACATGAGGCAGTGTGATTGTATTTGTTCTCGTTTTGTTTTTTTACTTCAAAATAAGATATGTGCAGAGTGCATAGGAATTTGTTCATAGTTTTTTTTTTTTTTTAAACTATAGTCCGCCCCTCCAACGGTCTGAGGGACAGTGAATTGGCCCCCTGTTTAAAAAGTTTGAGGGCGCCTGACTTAGACATCCATTGCCTGTGGAAATGAAAAATGATGGGCCGCTCTAGAACAGAGTGTGGCAATAAAAATGAGTGAACTGTTGACTCGTGTAACAACACGGATGGATCTCAGGGAATCATGCCTAGTGAAAAATGCCAATTTCAGATTATATATGGTTTGGTTCCACTTCTCTACTGTTCTTAAAATAATAAAATTACAGGGTTAGAGAAGAGATTTGTGGTGGCCAAGGATTAGGGAGGAGGGAATACTTTGGGAAAAGAGTAACACAAGGGCACAGTTCTGTATCTTGACTGTGGCCACACAAGCACGCACATGAGATAAAAATTGCATGGAACTAATAACATACAAGTCTATTTAAAACTGGTAAAATATGAATAAGGTCAATGGATTGCACCAATCTCAATTTCCTGTTGTGATATTATAAACTATAGTCTTGCCAGTTGTTACCACTGGAGAATTTGGTGAAGGGTATTTAGGACCTTTCTGCAGTTCTTACAATTACATGTGAATCTACCATTACCTCAAAATATAGTAAGTTTAAGATGTTTTATTTTAATATGATGGTCACTAAACACCAATAAGAAGAAAGGCAATAAAAACTATATTAGTAATTTTTCAGTATGGATGAGGGATTAATTAACTTTCAATTTTGTATTTTCTCAATTTTCTGATATGTAATGTAGGTATGTGTTTTCATTTGGAGTCATTGATCTGATTTAACACAAGATGAGGAAATGTTGAGAGAAGAGGAGGTAACTCCAATGTTGCACCTGGGACACCAGTCCCCTTCCCCATGGGCCTATGGCTTTTTTTGTTTATTTTTGAGACAGTTTCACTCTGTTGCCCAGGTTAGAGTGCCCTGGCATCAGCCCGGCTCACAACAACCTCAAACTCCTGAGTTCAAGCGATCTTCTTGCCTCAGCCTCCCAAGTAACTGGGACTACAGGCTCCTACCACAACACCCAGCTAAGCTTTTTCTATTTTTGGTAGAGAGAGGGTCTTGCTCAAACTTCTGACCTCAAGTGATCCTCCTGCCTCAGCCTCCCAAGTAGCTGGGACTACAGGTGCCTGCCACAAAGCTTGGCTAATTTTTCTGGTTTTGGTAGAGACAGAGTCTCACTCTTACTCAGGCTGGTCTTGAACCTCTGACCTCAGAGATTCTCCTGCCTTGGCCTCCCAGAGTGCTAGGATTACAGGCATGAGCCACCGCACTTGGTCTACCATGGCCTTTTTCGTAAGTGCCCTTTAAAAACCAGAGAAGTTTCTGGTAGAATGGTGTGAGGTCACTGGTAAATCAGGACAAGTGTTCTAGAATCTTGAAAGCCCTTTGATCCTGAACACTTGGTTACGACCAGTGTTTTCTTCACACTGTTGTGAGGCTGTGCTCTGGATAGGCATAAGCCCAGTTTCAACTGCCTCGATCTGAGAGAGGCACTGACTCGACTGGGCATCACTCATTCCCGTACTGGACCAAGTCTGGGATTCTGAAGTAAGCTCCCCACAGAGTCTCGGGGGATGTGGGAGGGATCGCCTGCGAGTCTCCGGATCAGAGGCTGGGGTGCAGCGGGAAGGAAAACAGGTCTTGAATTTGGGTGGGAGAGAGAATAGGAGACAATGTGTATAAAAGAGAGAATAAGTGAACATGGTGGAAGGAGCGCTGAAAGCCGACTCTCACAGAGAACCAGCCCTGGATGGCTGCCTTGAGAGCTTTGAGAGCCATGGGTCAGAGGGACTGAGTGAGAAGAAAGAGTGCCCAGGCCGGGCGCCGTGGCTCACACCTGTAATCCCAGCACTCTGGGAGGCCAAGGCAGGTGGACTGCCTGAGCTGAGGAGTTCAAGACCAGCCTGAGCAAGAGCAAGACCCTGACTCTAAAAATAACCAGGTGTTGTGGCAGGCGACTATAGTCCCAGCTACTTGGGAGGCTGAGGCAAGAGAATCGCTTGAGCCTAAGAGTTTGAGTCTGTTGTGAGCAGTGACACCACAGCACTCTACCGGGGGTGACAAAGTGAGACTCTGTCTCAAGAAAAAGAAAGAGCACTGAGCAGTGGTAGAAGGACACGTGCAGACCACAGTGAGCAGCACCAGCCTCTGGCAGCAAGGAGAGGCAGGGGCTGCTGTGATCAGCTTCAGGGGCCTTTTCAGATGGGTATGCGCCACTCTGGTCGTATTTTGGAGCCAGGCTTGATCGTCCATGAATTTATAGGGGTTCCTAGGGAAGGATATTTAGATAGAGCTGATATGGAAAAGGAGTATGTCAGGCCATGCAGTTTTCACCTTACCGGACACGTAACTGTGCCTTAGTTGTTGTTGCCATTGTCCCCAGGAGCGCTTGTCAGACACAAGATCTAATCCCAAATCTGAAGTGCTATAGCCACAGTCAGGAGACAAGCCCTAGACAAGATAAGGCATCGTGTTCCTGTCTGTAAATTTCAGGTAAGTCATAAACCTTCTCTAACAGATTACATGGATTAAATGAGGTAATTCTTGGTGCACAGATCAATATCTAAAGCAGGGGTGTCCAACCTTTCTTTTTCTCTGCCACAGGTTGGAAAAAGAGTTGTGGGCCATACATAAATACACAAACACTAACGAAAGTCCATGCATAATTTTTGTGATATCCAACACCACAGATAAACAAAATAGTCCTCAAATAATCTGCATATAGCCCATGGGCCACAGGCTGGACATCTCTAAATTCTAAAGTTTAGTGAACAATCAAATAAGTGTTAGCTACTATTACATAGTACACATATTGCAATTTTAATTATCATTATGTTTCACAAGAAGCAGCTTAAATAGAAAGAAATAGCCTGCTTGGAAATCAGATTGGGTTACTTATATTTTCTTTCGTATCCAGATAAGGCAAGATCCCTCTGATGGCCACACCGGCTACTTCAGAGGCTGTTCTAAGCCAACAGAAGGCAGAAAAGAAAGGTCGGAAGAGAAAGGCGTGCTCGGAAGGAAAAGCAGGTGTGTGAGGTTGTCCACTCTTCTCCCGGTCTCCATATGAAGGTGACACAACATAGCTCAGTGCCATATCTCCTCCCCTTGACTCTTCTGAGTCAGGTTCTGCAGGAGATGGGAAGGGGCGTCAGGGTGAGCCATGAGGTCACCTTCTTGTTCACTTTGGTATCTATGGAAGACGAAAAATCAGAGGGCTCCACATTTGTCTCCACAGAGGTGCCCTCCAAGCAGCAAAAGCCACGAAAAGAGGCACAGGAGGGCAGTTTTTACCTGGCAAAGAAAGGTAAATAAATAACTCGTTTCCTACCTCCTTTGTAGATAAATGCAAAGGGGATGACCATTCCTGTCTCATGCCCTCAGATGTCACATGCAAAATCCTTGAGGTGGGTGAAAAGCGAGGGGTTCTGCATCTCCTAGGTGGTTCCCTCCCAGATCACAGGGAACACTTCCTCCCTGCAGCTCCACGGAACTGGAGTCCTCCTGCCTCAGGTTCCGCCTCTTCGGTTGCTGTGTCTGAGCAGAGAACCGGAAGGAAGAGGGCCCGAAAGACAAAGCATCTGGAGGATGTGAAGGCAGGTATGTGTCGCCAGTCATATTCCGTGTTCCTGCAGGAAGGGCCAGTTCCTCTGAGTAACCACCTGTCCCCTTGTCCTTCCGAGGCAGTCTTGTCTCCAGGCTGAGCTATAAGGAAGGGCCCAGCACTGCTCACGTGAGATCTTTTGTTCCCGCAGCTACCTGTGAGAGCGGCCCTGCCACCTCCAATTCAGCTTCCTCAGAAGCTGACTCTGACCTGAAGTTCTCGAGGAAGAAGAGGCAGAGGAGGAGTTTATGGACTGTCAGTCATGTTGAGGGGACAAAACTCAGGATGAACAGGAAGAAAGTACCCAGTTACCGCCCTGAGGACCAAGAAGCCTTCTACCGACTTCTGGGTGTGTCCTCTGAGGGCCCTCAGGCCATGCTCAGACCTCCCTGGGGCTCCAAGAGGTGTGGGGGGGCAGGATGCAGAGTCCCCTGGTGCTGGTGTGTGATGGGGGTTTCCCTTTCAAGCCACGGAGGGAAGGGAAGAAGCAGCTCACAGCTGGAACCCCAGGGGCTGCGTTCTCTGTCCTCAGAGACGTCCTCTGATTCCCACCTGTCGAGATTTCAGAGATCAGTGATGAAAAGACAGACAAGATCTTGCTCTTTGGGCTCAAAGTGGGAGGAGACAAAAAACAAACAGCTTGTACAGCATAAGTTGATTTTAGCTGGTGATAAATGTAGAGAAAGAAAATTTTTAAAAGGCTTAAAGGGCCAGGTGCGTCAGCTCATGCTTATAACTTAGCGCTCTGGGAGGCTGAGGCAGGAGGATCACCTCAGCCCAGGAGTTTGAGGTTGCAGTGAGCTATGATGATGCCGCTGCACTCCAGCCAGGCTGACAGAGTAAGGCCTTGTCACCATAAATAAATAAATAATTGAAAAGGATGAAGCCTAGTGATGAGGTGTGAGCAAAGGCAGGGGCGCTTTATGAAATGCTGCTCAGAGGTCTGAGAAGGCAGCATTGGGCCCAGAAGTGGGACTGAGTGTGGCCAGTTTGGGGGCAACGCAGAGGTCACATTGTCCCAGGACTGCATCCACCAGTCACATGTAGCTTCTTAACTTTAATTTTAAATGAATTAAATACACATCTAAAATTCAGTTTCTCAGTCTCACTCAGCACATGTCAAGAGTTCATGGGGCTGGCGGTTGCCATAGCGAATAGCGAACAGCACAGGCCCAGGACAGTCCCGTCATCACAGAAAATACTGCTGGACGGTACTGTTCTGAGGCTGGGCTGACTAGAGAAGAGGCAGAGAGGGGAATGATCCTGGCCTGTTCAGAGGACAGCTCAAATCCCAGAGGAGCCTCCTGGGGAGAAGGGGAGGACAGCTCACGATCTGCAGAGAGGCAGTGATGCCTAGTAAGCGCCCCCACGGCCTGGGTGCTCAGTCAGCAGTGGCGCCGGAAAGCTGGGCACAGTCACATGATGAAGCACAGGCTGAGGTGTCACAGAGGCCAAAAGCCACATCCAAGCTTTGAGGTTGAGGCAAATTCGTTACACTTTGAGAACCACATCACATCCCATTATGATTGTGTTGAGGACTAAGTAACATTAGCAAAACTCACATCACACACTTGAAACTCAGTATGTCGTGCCAATGGAAGAAATAACAGCTGTGACCGACATTAAGGTTCATAACTTTCCTAGAGGAGAGGCAGCTGGTCCCCCTGCCACGAGACAGAGGAGCTGGGGGGAGTTCAGATGATCCCCCTTCCCTCTGCAATGCCCCACAGCCCACGTCCAGTCCTCCAGAGGGGCTGCCCAGGCCTTACCACATACATCTTCCTTTCTTTGCAGAGGACCCTGCCATCCAGAGCTTCTTGGAAGCTGACATTTTCCTCAAAGTGTCTGACAAGGTACCCACAGCAGCAAAGTTCTAGGGGCCAAGGGTGTGCAGTCACCAGCCACAGGGGACGGCGGGAGAGTGAGCTTTGCATCTGGGCAGAAAACACAGAAGAATGGCAGGCTCGCTTGCCCAACACTACCCTGCCTTCAGGGCAGCTCCTCCGGCCTGCCCATCTCCAAATGGCATAGGACCGTGAGACCCACAGCACATGCCACCTCGAGTGGTTTTTCCTCTGTGGCCTTTGGGCAGGGGGAGGTGCTGTGGCCCAGCCGGCACACTCTCCCTCTGTCTGCCCCGGGTCATCCCCATCAGCCTGTCTCCCCACAGTACCTGCTGTCCATGGTGGTAGAGTACTTCGGCCGCGTCGGGCTGCCTGGACACCTTTACAACAGGATCCACTTCTTCCTGGCTCTGTGAGCACCTCCTGGGGACCAGCTCTCAAATCTCCCATATCCCTGAATTCTCCAGCCTCCACCACCCCCACCAGGGCAGCTCAGCCATACCCACAAGCCTAAGGGTGTGCAGTCACCAGCCACCTGAGTGGTTGTTCCCCTTGGCCATGGAACACACAAGACTTTTAGATGTTGCATGTCATAGGGGAGAAGAAAGACCCTCAGATAATAAAAGTAGCCAGAAAATACCACTTACTACCCAGAGACTGAGCTGCCTGTGGGAGGAATCCCCAGGAAAGGATAGACAGCCAGAACCTTGTCCTGGGCTAGGACAGTGGAGGCCTGGCAGGCTCAGTGTTGAGGATGCCCTGGGGCCCTATAGATCTGGGTTGCCCTGCAGAGAAAGCTTCCCCACACACTCTCTCTTGGATACCCCTATCCTCTGGCATATGTTCCTCCAGTGTGACCTTTCCTGTCCTGACGGAGGCTAGCAGCTGTGGTTAGGGACAGGCAAGCACCTCCCCCCCCAATTTCCCTTGGCAGCTATATCGCCTCTGACATGGAGGAGGACGACCCTACTTCTAAGCAAAGCATCTTCCAGTTCCTGCTGGGCGAGGAGCACTGGCCTGACCTCTACAAGGAGTTCCTGAATCTGAGGATGGAGTTCTTCCACGCAATGGGATACCGAGCCTGGGTCACCCCAGAGCTGTGCGAGGAGGTCTGTCAGAGATGACGGGGGAGTCTGGGGGACACGGGCACACACAGCACAGAGATGAGTAGGGGCTAGGCCTTCCTCCAGGTGCTCACTCCCTTGCATTTCCCTTCCAGATCCAGGCCCAGAATCCTCACCACTGGGTCTGGAGTCGGGTGCGCCAGAGTGCCCCCTAGGTTCCAGGGCATGCAGATGACCCGCAGGGGCGTGGAGCAGGGGCTGCCAGTGTCCAGGTAAGTGTGAGCCTGGCCTGGGGCTCTGCAGGGTAAGGCCAGCCCCCTCCGTTGCATCCCTTAAGTCACCTCCTGGGTGGGGTGGGCATGAGGAGGAGGCCCTGTGCATCCTGTGTTAGAGACTCTTCACATAGTCACAGTAAAGGGAGAACTCCCATGGTAAGGAAGTTCTCCTATCAAGATTCTCCAAATGAATGTGATTAAAGAATCACGCGCGGGCGGCGCCTGTGGCTCAAGGAGTAGGGCACCGGTCCCATATGCTGGAGGTGGCGGGTTCAAACCCAGCCCCGGCCAAAAACCACAAAAAAAAAAAAAAAAGAGAATCATGCACTATGCAACACAAAGCCTCAATTTGCATATCAATGTTTGTTTTTGTTTTTGTTTTTTTAGGAAAACTCTTTAAAATGTTGCTCTTGGTAAAAACTCAGCAGGGTTTTGATCTGAGTTGAAAATTTAATACATAAATACATAAAACACACTGATGTCATCTTTTCTGGGAAAGGGACTGTCACTATAGTGGCTCTTGGGAAGAAAGAGAAAGATAAATCCCAACATAGCCTCGTAAGATATGTGTGTCCTGCTCCCACATGAAACAAGTTACCCTAGGTTGGGCACTCAAAAGATGTGGGCAAGGTCTCACTTCTCATGGGCAGAAGGATCTCCCAGGGCTCTCTGGTCTCTGACAAAGCAAGATCGATGAAAACAAAAGGAAACAAGCAAGATAGAGAACTGGGAGGAGGGACATAATAGATGATACATTTATAGAAAACAACCATCTGTCTTCAGCAACACACTCTTTAGAATGTAATTTCTTTGGTTTAAATTTACTCAGAAGTTGAGGGAGTACTCTTGTGAAGTGCATAAGGAACCCTTTGCCTGAACAAGACAGTTATGCTAGAATAATCCTGTGAACATCCCAGTCACACTATAGGGTGATATGGAGGCTTTCTGACCACAGCAGAAAAGAAAAGGAAGAGAGGAAAGCAGAGAGTGTGCTCTGAGATAAACCAAGATGGAAATAAAGTTTAATTCCTCCACAGGCTTTTTATGTGAGGACCAGGAACCACCCAAGTATGTTAGGAATCTCAAAATTCCAAAGACAAATAACTGTTTGGGGGCCCCTCCTGGGAGCTGTAGCTTACAGGAGCAGTGGGAGTGACAGATGCTTATTCCCAGTGCCCTTCTGACAGGTACCAGTGGAGGGGGGCTCAGGAGTTTGCTTTCCACTCTGCTCTGATCCCACTTTCTCTCTCTTTTTGCAGCTCCGGCCCACCCCCTTTCTCCCCACACCCTTCCCCACCCCTGCAACAGAAAAGCAGTAGCCTTTCCTAAGGTTCCGGGCAGCTACAGAGGGGTAGCCTTTGCCTCCAGCTTCCTTCAGACCTACAGGATGGAGGGTCCAGGGGAGCCCAGGCTACAGTCTATACCCATTTGGGTGCCAAACCAGCCGAGTGGGACGTGCCCTCTCATCCCTCGCCTTCGAGTGGATGTCAGGTATCAAGAGGCCTGTGACCTCCGGACATCCTTAGAGTAACTTGGAGGAGGCACCCAAGGGAACCAAGAGACCCGCAAAGCAGGAGCCCTGATCAAGACTGAGGACAGGAGGAGGAAGAAGGGATGGAAAGTCCAGGATGAGTCCTACACCATCAAGGAGGAAGAACTTTAAGAAAGAGGCCATGCTGACCAGTGGAAGATAGCAAGGAAAAGAGGAGGAGCTAGAAGGGGAGAAGCAGAGCAGAGAGGCACAGAGGAGCCCACTCCGTATGCAGAGAGAGTCTCACTGAGTCGTCCACTGGGTCATCCACCAAAGCCTTGGCCAATGGAGACGACAGGGCATTTCAGCCAGGGGACTGACTGAGGCAGGGCTCTGAGCACACTTGAGGCTGAAACAGGGAGAAATGACATGCAGACATGCAGTCTAAGATAGAAATGACCCTACTTTTAAAATGAGAGAAAGGGCGGGTCTAGTGAGGGGCAGGGGCATGGGGGGAGGGTCTGGGGCTTCATCAAAGATAGAAACCAAACAGCGGAAGCTGAGGTAAGGAAAAGAGGGACCCAAAGAGTCTCATAAAGATTCACTAGTTCAAAAATACGAGCCATCCTAAATCCCAAAATTAAAGAATATGTTTTTAGAAAGCAAACAGACCAAATAAAGCCATAGAATAAATATAAGAAATGCACAACTGTAATGGACAAAATGAGACACAACTGAAATCAGTTGTATTATCTGTATTAATAAATTTGAATTCACTGTTAAAAAGGCTTTTCAGATGGACTCACAAAGCACACTCCAGCTCTACACTGTTTGCAAGAGATTATACTCCATGGTTAAGGAAGGGGGAGGGAACCTGGAAACCAAAGCAAGGGGAACTCAGGTGCAAATCCTTCAGGGACCGGGTAGGGGGTTCTGAGCTGAGGCAGGTGGCCAGGCATGGAAAGTAACCCAAGAGGCCTGGGCCAGGCCACCACAGTGTGGTCTATTCAGTAGTGTCAGGTTTTACAGCTATATATGTGTATTTATTTTGGATAGGAAATTTTATTATGGGGATTCGTACAAGGAAATGTAGCTGCAATGTCCAGGCAGGCACTGTCTAGTGCTCTTCAGCTCTTTCCTCCCATGGGATTTGACTGACTTTGCCACAGAATTTCTTATAACTGCAGATTTCCAAGGACCTCACAGTATTAAAAAGATCAGTCAGTCCCATTAGGAAGCTACATTCCACTCTATCTGATGAGGGTCTATCAGCATTTTCTTCTTGAGCCCTGTGCAAGCTTCCAGCAGCCAACAACCATAGTCCTGTGATCTGTGAGGCCCAGTCCATACTGCTCCAGTCTGGGCAGAGACTGTGGGCTAAGAGGGTGAGTCTCGGTCCTTAGGGCAACCACTGAATGACAAACCCAGAACCAACAGGACTGGGCCTGTCATGTTCCCATGAACACCTCAGTGGTTCATCTCCAGGTACTTTGACACAAATTATTCAAGTTCCTCAACTAAGGGACCCTGGCTTTGTACAAGAGCAAAGACATTCTTCCCTTGGTGAGTCCTCTTGACATATGTTAGGGCTGAGGGGTGGGGGTGGGTCGCCACTTCTGCTCTGGCCCACGGTTTGCTATGACCTGACGCCAGGACTTGAACAAGTTTCCTTCACTCCTCTGACAAGTATTGATCAGAAGTCACTTCTTTTTTCGTCTCAGGAATCAGTGCAATGAAAAAGCCACCAAGTGTGGGGCAGTGCCTGTGGCTTAAAGGAGTAGGGTGCTGGTCCCCTATGCCAGAGGTGGTGGGTTCAAACCCAGCCCCGGCCAAAAAAAAAGCCACCAAATGAAATTATGGCATTCACTTTAGGAGTCAAAATTTAGTTTAAGCTAAGAGAGCTAAGACTCAAGTGTCATCTGAGAGTAAATTAGGGAATTCTATCCACTATAAGGATAATTTAAAAGCACGCGAGGGGTCTAAGGCCCCTCTGATCTGAATGGAACCAGGTCAGGACTGCACAGAATCAGACCCAGAGGGGTGGAAGGCAGTTCCCTCATCTCCTCCCTAAACTCTCCTTCCTTCTTCCTCCCCACTCCAGTCATTTGCAGACCACAGCCCTGCACTGAAGAGTTTTACATTTTCTGATCTGTACCTCTTCTCACTCTGATCAGTACCCACTAAATCATAAATGTGGCCTTGCTTTAGATAATCGTCTGGTTTCCAGAATTCACCTTGGTCTAGTCGAGGGGAACGTGGGGTTCTCTACCCTTCTCTTTCCTTATGTGTGTGTCTGGCCCAGAGACCAGAGGCTGGATCATGATCTGTGGATACCCTGCTGCTTGCGCTGAGTTGGGGTTGTCTCTGGAGGTTGCCTGCCCCACATCTGCTTCCTCCTCCTTCAGGACTGCATCTTCATTTCCTTCTGGGACCATGTGGCTCAGAGGGGCTGACTCTCATCTGGTTCTGGGGCAAGCATTTCATTCATTCATTTACTCGTTCATGTACCAAATACTGGTTGGCAGCTTATCAGACCCTGTTCTGGGCACTTGTAATAAAGCAGAGAACAAGGCAAGCCAATTTCCTGTTCTTGTGCAGCTGACACTTTAGTAGCAAAGATAATACAAACATACCATAATACAGACATACTCCATAAGTGCAGTGGAGAAGAATATAAGGAGTCAATGTGGCTGCTGCACTTCTTAGAACTGGTCTGAGGATGGGCCCATCACATGACATGGGCCTTACGGGTCTGTTCTTGGACTGTGCTCCACCTGCCTCACCTCCCTGGGTTTGTCATGGTGGTGAAGTATGAGCTTGAGTTGCCAAAAGCCACTACTTGGGAGAACATATTCGATAATAAAGCCAGCCCACAGGAAACCAGCACTGAGTCCAGTCTAGCAACAGTATTTGATCTCCAGGATCCAGCTGAGCCTGAAGCCCCCATCCCTGGCCCTTTTCAGTTACCCATGCAAATATAATGCCCTTTTTCTACTTAGGTCTCTAGACTTGTGTTTCTGCCACTTATCTTCAAAGATCCCTGGTAGAGATTGAACAAATGTCTATAAAATCCCTTAAAATTCCAGGATTTTATGATGTTAAGACTGCACTCAGTCTTGGTTCAGAGAGAATCACCCCTGTAGGGTAAGGCTTGGCATCCATGTCTAGCACCTGCCTTCCTTGACATACTGTTAGGACTTTTAGAAAATCTTTCTAGATGTACTGTTTCCTTGATCTCACAAACACTGAAAATGGACCAAATTAACAGGTTAGGAAACTTGTGACTCCACCAAACTGAAAGGTTTCTCCTGCCTCCCCTTGCCCATCTTACTGCTGCCCTCCAGGGTCCCCCCATCTTGCTGTTCCCTGCTCTGAGTGGGACCCCTTAGTCTCGAGGTATCCTCTCCCGAAACTAGCTCTGCTCATGTCACTCCTGACCCTAAATAGAACCTGGAAAGACTCCCCACCAACCACAGAGCAAGGCACCACAGCTTCACTTGGAGGGCACCTAGAGGCCTGGCAGTGTCCTCCCTCTCTTCCTCGTTTTAGGCTCCAAACTGGAATCTTCCAGATGTCAGTGAATCCGTTCTGCTGTTGGAAAGCTGAATCAGCAAGATGTCTCCCAGCCCTATCACCACACCCATGGAAGTGAAAGCCCTTTCAGGACATATGTGACCTGCTTAGGGAGCTGGAAACAGAGAAGTTAAAGTAGTTGTAGAATGTCCTGCCTAGAATTCCCTTAACTAAAATGCTAAAATCCAGGCTGGATATTCAGACTGTTCCTCTGCATTGAAGTGACTTGGATTCTCCAGACAAGCATGGAAAAAATTTCATTTTTACTGATACGGTTTCAAACAGTAAAGTTTCTAACAGTCTATGATTTTAAGAGAACAAGCTTTGTTAGTAAGCAAGCCAGTCACTCAAAGAGGCAGCAGTTTTGAGTCTTTGCAACTGTGATGCGTCCTTGGGAGAATTATTGTTTTGCTATTAACTTGGCAGCTGGCTTTATCTGGGTCTGTTATTCCAGCCAGAGGTGATCAGATCCTGTTTCATCCCCCACAGTTTAACTGGGGAGATCCTAACACAGCGAGACATTTCCCACAAAGTTTGGTCAGTATGAGAACAGGGAAACCCAGAAGAAAGGCCCTCAACACTGTATGGGGGAGTGAGCAAAATCTTGTTGATCTAGACTTTTACATACACTGAATCCTGGCTCCCACTCTGGCCCCAGTCTGCCCAGCAGTTACTGGCCTCCCAACAGGTAGGTTTACACACAACCACCAGGCTGAGAGATGAAAGGCCCCAACCTTGCTTCCTCTGGGAGGTCAGGAAACTGTGGAGTCAGTCAGATGGTTTCTAGAAAAGGAAGATCAGGCAGCATGAAGGGGAAGTTCTGTAGGGTTGAAACCAATCGTCTCCCCCTGCTAAGGCCTGACACACACAGCTCAGAGTTGCCAGCTGGTCCCTGCCTTCACCCCTTTAGAAGACTCTCAAGGACTCAAGGAAGGAGCACAGATTCAGCATCCAGTAGGGGAAGAATAACGATCTGAGCATACGTGTGCATGTACTTGTACAGTTTATTTAATTACATTTGCCTACGAAAACAAGGATACATATTTCTGTGCAAGGAAAGATGTGGACAGAAGGAATTATTAGGTTAGGCACTTCACTCTAACAGACATTACTGGTCCTCAGCAGCATCTGCCTCTCCTCTCGGTCCTGGGCACTGAGGTGGGGCAGTGGGACTACTTCTGACCGGTGGGCTTGAACAGGACGTGGTGTGTCCCACTTCTGGTCTAAACACTTGACAACTAGAGGTTTCCCCAGCTCTTCTCATGCCATGGCTCTGAGGAGGCTGAATGCTCTGGAAGGTGAGAGCTACACCCTCAGGTTTTGGAGAGCCCTGATGTACCTGGAATTGATTTCTCTGATGGTCCTAGCAAGCCTGCTCAGGGCAGTGCCCACTTTCCCCACTGCTCCCTGCCAGCTGATCAGTAGGCCCTGAGTGCTGTTTCCAAACCATCTGCAGTCTTTCATTCTGCCCCTCTCTTTCAAAGCCTGATGTTTTTGTTGACAACACTCTAAAGATTGTTCTCCCTCACCTGAGAACATGTGTGCAAATAACTAAATCTCTCCAGTCATTCTCTATTCAGGGAAAAGAAATCAAACATTAATGATTGAGACTGAAGATATCAAGTTCTGGGTATCTTGAACTGGATATCGAGTTCTTTAAATATTGATTCAAATGGACTTTTTATAACCTGCCATTTAAATAATTTTAAATTTTTAATTAGAAGAAAAACGTAAAGGGAAGCACAATGCACACTCCCAGGTAGCCACATCTTGCCTCTGCTTTACATCCAGGAAGGAGCAAAGGCTAAGTCTGGGCAGGCACACAGATGGAACATTGTGCCTAGACAGAGCCACTCTGCCTCTGGGGACATGTCTTCTACATGCAAGTCCCCTCCACAAAGGCAAATACCATGTGGGGTTCTGGGAAAAGCTCAAGGGAAACATTTCTTTTGCTTGACTTTTAAAGTTACATACCACAGTTCAGGATGTAGAAGAAATGTAAAAATCGATGAATAAAAATGAAAATTTGGTAGCTCCTATCAGCTCATGGTCCCACTGGCCTCGAGGAAGCAGAGACATGTCAGAATCTGGACAGCAAGGAGCATTCCTCCTCCTATACCGGCAACTTGAAGCTGGAGGCATCTTCATGAGTGTCTTTCATCATGGTGTAGAAACCCTTCCTTGGCACAGACATGTATTTTCTAAATCTTGGCTGAAATGGATTTTTTTCATTATCTTTAAACGTAACTTCTGAAGACCTCTGTATAGAAATTTCATGTTTTATCTATTTAGAACAAGCTTCATGACTAGTGTACTTAGGCTGCCATAACAAAATACCACAGACTGGGTGGACTAACAGAAATCTCTTTCTCAGTCTGCAGGCTGGAAGGACCCAAGTACTGGCCAATCTGGCTCCTTGAGAGCTCTCTTCCTGGCTTGCAGACAGCCACCTTCCCTTCCCACACAGAGAAGAGAGAGAGAAACACGTTTCTGTCTTCTTCTGCTTTTAAGGCCACCGATTCTATTAAGGCCTCACCATTTGACCTCATTTAACCTAAATTACCTCCTAAAAGCCTTGTCTCCAAGCACAGTCACCCTGGGTTTAGGGCTTCAACATATAATTTGGGGAGGACATAACTGAGTCCATAGCACTTCATGCTGAGTAACTGCTCACTGGGATCTAATTTTCTTCTTAAGGTGACCACATCATGAGAATGGCTGGCACAGTCACAGGGAGTACAAACAAGCTTACTTTAGATAGGACAACTGCTGACATCCCAGGAAATGCCAGAAGTTCTTTTGTTGCCAACAAAGTAAAAGTTTGTGACATGGTTGCTTTTAAAACTTTGTTTCTGAGCACACTCACTTCATCTGTACCACCACGCAGATTTTAAAAATCAGTATCTATCCCAGCCCCAAGCATTCTATTCTCTGAAGTCCAAAACTAAAGCAAATCATCAAGAGCTCTGAAAACAAACCGAAACGCTTTATTTACAAAAGCAAATTTTAACTCACTTTTATATATCATACAATGTTCATGTTGACAGCAACAGATTTTCTGGAATATTTAAAACACAGAGATTTTAAAATACGTTAAGGTGTATACAGCTCATTTTCTCCTAGTTATAAAACTTATAAATGTTGCTTTAGTTTTGATGTTTGGTCATGTTTTTCTGCGGAAGTCACATTTCACAGTAAGTCCAGACATGGTCACATCACCATTGGCTGTGGATTTCCAAGAAGCAAAGGAGCTAATCTCAGCAAAGCCCGCACTGGCATTTTCAGCTGTTTAAATTTGAAGAGTAGTTCAGCAAAGCTTGTGCTCCCTAAAGAAATGGAAATGAGGGAAAGGTCATATCTCTAAAGAAATTCAGCCATACATCCTCTTCCAAGGAAGCTTTGGAAACACGATCATGTTTAAAGCAGGCATTCTTCCCTTTGAAACAATTATCCAAGGACAGTATTTACATTATGAATTTCCCTAAGGCATTCTAATACAGGATAAGTATCCCTTATCTGAAATGCTTAGGACCAGGAGTGTCTCGGGTTTCAGATTTTGGAATACTACGTACCTGCAATATACCTACTGATTGAGCATCCCTAATTGGAAAATCTGAAATCTGAAACACTCCAATGAGCGTTTTCCCCTGAGCATCATATTGCTGCTCAAAAAGTTTCAGACTTTGGAACATTTCAAATTTTGAGTTTTTGGATTAGGGATAGTCAAAGAACTAATCTACTCTTAGAAAGTGATCTCTATCTATGAAACTACTAACATTGTTTAACTAAAATACATTATTTAAATATAATCAGTAAATGTGTCATCTATCTTCAATTATAATTTGAGTGATGTTTTACTTGTTCTAATACAGTTGACCCCTGAACAACACAGGTTTGAACGTCACAGCTCCACTTATATGTGGATTTTTTTTAAATAAAAGTTACACCAAGTATACCTACCTCTTCTGCCTTCCCTCCCACCCAACACAGCAAGTGCAACCCCTCTTCCTCCTCCTCCACCTACTTAAGGTGAAGATGACAAGGATGAAGACCTTTATGATGACCCACTTCCACTTATGATTAATTAATATCTTTTCCTTATGCTTTTCTTCTTTTCTCTATTTCTTTGAGACAGAAAGAAAGAAAGTCCAGAAACCCCTGCCTGGCACAGACCTACATTCTCTAAATCTTAGGTAAAAATGGATTTTTCTTTATTTTTAAATGCAACTTCTGAAGACCCCTGTGTAGAAATTTCATGTTTTATCTATTTAGAACAGGCTTCATGTACTAGTCTCACTCTGCTACCCCAGGCTAGAGTACTGTGGTGTCAGCCAAGTTGCTCATAGCAACTTGGGTTCAAGCTCCTCCTGCCTCAGACACCCTCCACAATGCCTGTATGATTTTTTGTAAATATTTCATGGAGATGGGGTGGAAGGAGTGAGGGAGGAGGAAGGTGTGTCTCAATCTTGTTCAGGTAGGTCTCAAACCCCTGAGCTCAAGCACTCCTCCTGCTTTAGCCACTCAAGAGTGCTAGTATTACAGGTGTAAGCCACCACACCCAGCTTCTTATGATTTTCTTAATCATTTTTTCCTCTGGCTTATAAGAATACAGTAATAAAACACACAATATACAAAATATGTGTTAACTATTTGTTATGGGTAAGACTTCGAGTCAACTTATTACTGGTTAAGTTTAGGGGAATCAAAAGTTATATGTAGATTTTCATCCGTAAGAGGGTCAGAGCCCCCAAACCCCCATGTAATATGAGGCACAACTGTACTTTAATTCCTAATCCAAGAACCAATACTCTATCTTAAAAAGGAATACAGACTGAAATAAGTAACAGAGAAGGTGATCTAATGCCTCTTCTAAGAAGCAAAAATTCTCAGCCTTGGTCCCAGAAAAAGATCATGATGTAACTCATCTGAAGTTCAGCCTGGGGCTCTGGAGTCTTGAAAACTGCCTAGGTGATCTGATGTGCAGCCAAGGTCAAGAATAATGGCAACAAAAGGAAGTGGGAAGGGCATTACCTAAAATTCTTTCAAACAGCATCTTCCTTTTGCCTCTATCCCGCTATGTGCAACTGCCTATAACTCCATTCCTCCAGCCCCCACATACACATGTATACAACCCCTCTGACTCGCCAGGCCACAGCAGGCATCCTAGTGGGCACATAAGCAGTAAAGAGACACTTGTGGGTCATCGGAGCCTGCAGAAATGGACAGGGAGAGTTTCATGACATGGGTGAGTGGTTTTTTAACAATGAATTCTGCTGCACAGAATATGAAGAGGGCAATTACTCCTAAGTATTTTCTTACCTTGGGCTCTCTGCCAGTCAGCTGTGAATGAAATGTGCTTAATAAAACTCAACAGAAATTAATCTGATTTCCCATTTGATATTCCATAGTGATATTCCTCACGTAAACCCAAGCACAGAGAACAAATACATACAGGAAGATAGAAAAACAACTACCTTTGGGGGAATAGCCAGGGTAAATATGGAGTTCTCCCCACTGTACTTCTCCTCTCTAAGGGAATGTTGCCGCTAGATCAAGTCCTATCAGTATGCTACCAATTCTTTTAAACATATATTTTGCCTAGCTTTTGTATTTATTTTTGTGGAAGAGTCAGTCCCACATAAGCAGTTCCATTGCAGCCGTAACTATAATCCTTTAGATCAGCGGTTCTCAACCTGTGGGTCTCGATCCACAGAAACTGTATTAAAGGGCCATGGCATTAGAAAGGTTGAGACCACTGCTCTAGGTAGTATGCTGTTATTAAAGTTTCAAAACAGCCATAAACTAGTAATGTCATTAAACTTCATAAGTCTAAATAATTAAATTGAACAATTTTCATCCTTCTCAAAAATATTTTTTTACTTTCAATAAAAGGGCAGCAACTTAAGCAATATAAATAAGGTGCTTAGAATTCCTTATATTACCAAGTCTAGGTCTAGAATCAGAAACTGGTCCCCCTGAAACCAAGGTAGAAAGGACTTCACACCATTATCCTGAGCACACGCACGGCAGTGAAGGTGGAAGGAAATCCTCACCTGGAGTCATCACAGCTGGCTGAGTAGGACTTCACTGCCCCTTGGGAAGTAATGGTAACTTTTAAAACAGTCAACATGCCCTGTTTCAGCCACATACTGGGAGCTGGCTGGCCAACGCACAGCTGAATCCTGAGGAAACTCCTCAAGGGACTTGTCTTAATTGAACTTTAGGAAAAGGGAGGGGGAAATTCACAGGGAAAAGTAAAAACTCCTATGTATATTAGCCCGCGACCACGGTAATATTTAGGCCTGAATAGAGATCCCAAGAAGAGTCACAGTCCCTAAAACTTCAGTGCTAAAAAGTAATTAATATCGACACCTAGAGAAACAAGCTGATATTGAGAGTCTCAAAAGGGGAGAATGAGAGAGGATACCCGAGAAGGGTGAGGTCTAGGAGAACAGGTCTTCCCAAGGAGACCACAAGGATACACATGCAGGGTCCTCTCCATGGTGATTCAGCTCTTAGGAATTTGTAAACTTAACTTCCTTGACCTTGGAAATTTCCAAGTTCTGTGAAATCCTATAGTTCTGTAGGGGCTGGAATAGCATCTCCCGCTTGATTCAAACTGGCCAATGAGAAGGGTACCTGTGGTGTGGAACTTTATGACTGTCGATAAAAAGGGAAAGACCAAGCCAGTGGGGGAGCGCGGCCATTTGGAATTCTTCTATGCCATAAGCTCCTGGCTGGTGAATAAAGCCCTTCCTCTTATTAAAAAAAAAAAAAAAAATTCATTATATTGTATTATTCTGCTTATCAGATAAACTTAGTAATGTTTCCATGTTCTGAAAAATAAAGTCAGGTGCTAATAACTATTATCTTTCAAACTTTCCATTATGAAAAAATTCAAACACTTAGAAAATAAGTACACGTTAATTGGAAAGCTTTATAATATTAGGAATTAAGACTAGTCCGTTTTTTAAGAAACTGAAAGCCTAGGAAATAAAAATAACTTTAATTTAAAAATCAATTAAAATAGAGAATAATATGAACATTTGGTTTATGAGTACAGATTGGTATTTGGAACCCTGTGAAGAAAAAAATCCATCCTTTTCTGAATATAAATTAAAGTTTGTTAATATATAAAGTTGACAGGTTTTCTTTTTTTTCCAAAGTAAGTTCTTAACAATGACATTAAAACATCAATAAAATATCAATGGATATGAAAGTCAAACTAGGGAAAGTAATTAATTACAAACTCTTCCTACCAAGAAAGTAAAACTGTAACAGGGTCAGTAGCAGAAGTGCTGAAAAAAGGATTGAGATAATGCAATTACCTTCTAGTCGTACAGACGTCAGGTGCCGTGGAGCGGGCACAGAGTGGTAAACAAGGAAGCAGGCCAGCATGCTCAGCTGAGACTCCTCAAAGGCCTGCCCACTGAGGTAGGCATGCACACACACATCGCCCCCAGCTACGAGAGAAACACAAAGGGGACTGAGACACGCAAGAGAAAATCTTAACTTTTCTTTTTTTGGCTGCTGGCTCAGGCAGGTGACAAGCTTCAGTCCCAAGAATTGAGACACAGACCTGGAAAAGGAAACATGATCAGATACTACGGAAATTGAAACAAGATCCTAAGTGTCTAATGATACTAAAAATGCTATATATGTTCTCTGCATGGTTCATAAAGCAGGGTTAATTTTTAAAACAAGTTGAAGTAGATAATCAGAGCCTAATTCACCTGACTGGAAACATTAAATCATAGTCATTGTGGCGTATACTAAAATTTACCTTATCAATAACAAATGTTAAAACAGAAAAGCCTCAGCCCAGTGTACCTTAAAAGCACATGGGCATAGTACTATCATTACCTTGTAGCCACTGGTCCAGGGTATTATCAATAGTGCACTTCACAACAGGGAGGAACTCAGAGTTCATAAAGAGCCCTCGCTTAGGGTGATTCTGCAGCCGCTCCTGATGGCTTCGGGAGCTGAAAAACTCTAACACCAGTTTTATCTGCCAAAGTTCAGAAGTCTCAGACATTTCTCTTCTTCCAAGTCTTCTTATAGCCTTGAAGAGGAAAGAGGAACAACAGTCCATTTAATTAAGAGCGAAGTGCTCTGTCTCTTCCTCCAAACTATATACTACAGTATTTCTTAAATGTAGCTCATAAGATAAATAACACACAGCCGGGGGTGGGGGGGTGGGGGAATCCATTTTGTGTTTTGATGCAAGTCTGCTCCACAGAGGAGCCCTTCACTGGGTGTAGTACATAGCTCACTTTCTTCAATGTGACCCAGGTGAGCAGATTGCAGGTAAAAGTGACAAAGGGAAATGAGCTCATTCTTGGCTCAAAAGCTCCAAATACCCAAGACCTAAAAGGTATACAGCCAGTCACCTGTGAGAAACTCAGATGCAATACAATGACATAGCAGGGATCAGGCCAGGGATCCCTATGATCAAAAGGCAAGAACAGTAACACTGATAATACTGCTCTTGAGACCCATCTGCAAAGTCACCACAGCTGCAACCAGAGGATATGTTCATCCACAGAGACCTGCCCATGACTGTGAAAAGGTGAGGGTTTGGAGAGTAGAAGAGAAAACATGTCTCAGTCAGCAATTTAAGAACATAAATCATTACTTAGCTGCTGCACAGAGTCAGGATGAGATGCAATATTGGTATGGATACCATAAATTCCTACTTTGAAATCAAAAAAGAATGAATTCCAGACAATAACAGCATTGTGTACCTACTTGGTTATATTGCAACTTGGCTTTTAATTAAGAATGTTACTTAACACAGTGTGGTTTTTAGGTATGGGGGAATTATCCCCTGACTTAATGTATATCCCCGCTTAACTTCCCAGTAGACTGTTTTACTCATAGAAGATTATTTCTTTGGTTTCAGTCACTGAGTCACAAAAGCCAATCTGTCAATTTATTATACCATATGCACTCAAACAACTGTTTAAAACTTTACACTATGGATACCATTCCAGAAATCCTGATTCAGTAGATGTGAAATGGGATTTGTGGATTTGTTATTTTTATAATTTCCTAAATTTTAGGCAGGTTAGAAAACTACTAACCTAGTTTAACTGTAATTTGGGAGCTGAAAGATACGATACTATTAAAAAGTAAATAAACTGATCCATCCTTTAGGAAAGCTGTTAAGCATTTATTTCTGCCTTACTCTTTTTAGGCTCTTTCAAAAGAGCATTAACAAGAGAAATTTTAAAATAAACTCCAACTCCCTGAATCACCAAATACTAATCCTGTAACCTAAGGTACACTTAATCACATAGGTATGATTTTACAGCTCTGCCATCATAAGGGCATTATGTGTTCATTAACTGCTTATTTGAAATCTTTTCCACAGGAGGGAGGCAAGAGACCACACAAGGATACAAGAGAGTGAGAGAATGCTCTTCCTCTCCCAGTCAGGGGAAGAGGACAGAAGGGGAGAACAGGAACTCATGGAGGAAGACAGGCCCCCAAGGAACACTCCTGTCATCATAAAGTCCAAGCTTCTTGGATATATAGACAGCTTTCAACTTGGACAAGGTTTCCTTTTGGAAATTTCTTTTTTTTTATAGAGACAGAGTCTCACTGTACCGCCCTCGGGTAGAGTGCCGTGGCGTCACACAGCTCACAGCAACCTCCAACTCCTGGGCTTAGGCGATTCTCCTGCCTCAGCCTCCCGAGTAGCTGGGACTACAGGCGCCCGCCACAACGCCCGGCTATTTTTTTGTTGTTGTTGTTGCAGTTTGGCCAGGGCTGGGTTTGAACCCGCCACCCTCGGCATATGGGGCCGGTGCCCTACTCACTGAGCCACAGGCGCCGCCCTCCTTTTGGAAATTTCTATAAGCAAATGAGAAACTAAAAAGGAAAGCCCCTAGGGAACCTTAGCACACTTGTCAGGAGGTTACTTCAAATACAGGATAACTCTCGTCAGCACTGGAATAGGTTTTTGGTACCATACCTGATCCATTGCTATATATGCAGGCAACATCTCTGGGGTCTCCTGAGTAACGCATTCATAGAGTACTGAAGAAAACAGATCCAGAATTTCCTGTTTCTGTAAAAAATCAGAAGCTTTTTGTAGCCCATCAAAGTATATTCTACAATCAATTTAAGAAACAATTGCATAGCACTATTATGGCCCATTCATAGTGCATGTAACAGTAAACATCAATAAAAAACAATCAAAATTAAATCCCATCAGACAGTTGAAATAGTATGTGCTGTGGAAGGAGAGGAATGGATCAAACCAGGGTAAAATGAGCAGATACATGTAGGACATCACGAGTTGTGGCCTTGGATTATTCTGGGAACAGTAGAATCCAGAAAGGAAACAGTATCAACAAAATGCAGGAAAAAACACTGACCAGACAAGTCTGGGGAAGGCAGAAAATTCAAGTCCAGCTGGGGTTAAGGGCAGGAATGGGCTTTACCAGAGACGGGTAGCCCTGAGTGCACATCCCAGCCCTTATTAGCTGTGTGATGTCTCAGTATAATTCTCATCTGTAAACCAGGAATAAATAAAGCACCTACCCTCGGGTGAGAATTAAATGAGAAAATTACATAAAGCATTAAATATTTAGCAGTGCATACGATATAGAGATTCAACAAGTGAGTGAAGAGAAGGTTATACCACTTAACCCTCAAAATGACACTGTAAGGAAGGGTCTATTATAATCCCACTTTTAGAAATGAGGAAACTTTATCTTGGAGAGGTTTAGAAATTTTGCCAAGGCCACACACACTAGTAGACAATAGGCTATCAATCCCAGATCATGAAATTCCTACATCCAATATTTCCTTATCTTCATGGGGCACTAAATCAAAGATCTGCTAGGCACCCTTAGAGTATTGAATAGTTACATGAACAACAAATATAAGGGTTGTTATATAACAACAATTATAACAGAAGGGTTGTAATATACAGAGTAAACAAAATTAATGAAATTACATAAAGAAAAGAAAGGCGGTAAACAAAACTTAAATCAGTACAAGAATGGGCATCATTCTTGTAGATAATAGAAATTATCATCTATCAAAACTCATGTCTTTGAAATTTTGAGTTGTTTTTTCTATCAAGGTAGGAAAGTTACTGAATGTAATAGTCAGACTATGAAAAATCTACAGTTAAGCAAAAATCATCCGATGTGACTGATGTATGTCATCTTTGATAAAATAGATATGGATATTACAGATGTTTTTGGTGGCCTACAGAAGTTATAACAAGCTCTAGTCCAGGAGCTCATTCAACCATATAATAGATACCTGACCCATGTTCACTGTTGGCTTGCAGAAATATTCAGCAAATGACACAAGTGCCGGCTCAGAAGTGAATGCTGAAATTGTTTCTGGCTAAAAAAATAAACAACAATAATATAAGTAAAATAATAAAAGGCCATTTTTGTCACAGCTCAAATTGTAATGCATGCAGTCCCAAGAACTCCACTGCCCCTTTGTCACACAACATTCCACAAAACCTCAAATAGTACAAACTCACTTGAGATTCACCCATCTGTTTTGCTGAGAAGCTTTTTGCACAAGTTTAACACAATGTCAATAATAAACAGGACTTCTTTTTACACAGATCACCCAAAAAAGGCTTTCCCTCTCCTTCACTAAAAAGCCTACTATGAACTAGAACTGTTACTAAAAAAGAGAAGGGAATACTACTCAACAATTCAGTCACAAAAAGACATGAATCTACATATATGAGGTACGTACTATTATCAAAGTGGTAGAGACAGAAAACAAAGTGGTTGCTAGGGGCTAGGGAATGAGAGGAGAGTGAATAGTTACTGGTTATTGGGTACAGAATTTCAGATCTGCAAGATGAAACTGTTCTGAAGATGAATGGTAGTAATAATTGCACAACAGTGTGAATACATTAATGTCACTGAACTGTGCATTTCAAAATAGTTAAGACAATACATTTTGTTATGTGCATTTCACCACAATTAAAAAACTTGGGGGTGGCGCCTATAGATCAGTGGGTAGGGCGCCAGCCACATACACGGAGGCTATCAGGTTCGAACCCAGCTAGGGCTGGCTAAAAAAACAATGGCAACTGCAGTAACAACAACAACAAATAGCTGGGTGTTGTGGCAGTTGCCTATAGCCCCAGCTACTTGGGAGGTTTAAGGCGAGAGGATCGCTTAAGCCCAAGAGTTGGAGGTTGCTGTGAGCTGGGGCACTCTACCAAGCATGACAGCTTGAGACTCTGTCTCACAAAAAAAAAAAAAAAAAAAAAAAAAATTGGGGAAATAAGACAGAATATCACTCAAGGTTCAAGACTGAAGGGTTTATATTTTCTTTATGAATGTCCAGAATGTCTTTTAATATTTATATACTTCCCTCATTCAAACTCAAGTCTAAACTTCATTTTCTTTACAAATTGGATTCAATACTTGAAAAAGGCTCTCATTTTTAGAATAGTGCTAATTTAAGTTAAACTTAGTTTAAAAATCTTTCAGAAGTATTTCATGGACAACCTATTAAACATTGCCAAATAAAATTCACAAATGTCAACCCTAGCAACTGTTTATATATTTAAACCCTGGGAACAATTATAAAGGCTCAGTCAAAAGTAAATGACCCAAAATGAAATGTGAGTTGAATTAAAATGAACGATGTCTCCTTAGAGGAACACTGAATCCTAACCCAGTCCTCTGGCTGCCACTCAGCTAGTTCACCTGCTACACTTTTATTATCTGTAACTATCCTTTAGACTGCTCCACATATAGGGTCAGCAGGAACACATCTGCTCATGAAATTCCTAAAAAATGGGGATAAATTCAGAAATTTTAATGCTAGATAATGGAACGTATCTCTAGTGTAGGAAACTTGAGTTCTAGAATGTAGAAAAAAATATATACTGACATACCCCCCAAGGGAATGAGATCATTTCATACAGTCTTTTATTTTAATTATATCTTCATTTCAAATACTGTTGTACTGGCAGTCAAGTACTATGCAAATAGCAAACTAATAAAAGGTGGCTGAATCTGTCATCACTTTGTTTCACCAAGAATTAAAAACAAATGGTAGTTTAAAAATGGAATTAGTAAGTGCTAACTGCAAAACTATTTTTCTATTTTTAGTATAAATTAAGGAAATCTTGGCTAATTTGAAAATTAATAAGTAAAACCATTAAACTAAATTATTTTTCATGTCAAAATATATTGTTACTGTCCTTACCACACAATATAAATCTTACTTCATGGCAGACTGTCCCTATTTTATTATGGCTATCAAATAAAACCGCAAATGAACTCAAAGTCAGTCTTTACATCTTGCAGTGATAAAAGAGGAGGCAGATCCACCTTTACAATCCAGCTGGTGGACCTTAGAACTATTTCCTTTGCTTTTTCAACAATCAACAATCAACACTACCTTGAAAGCCCGGGCTTCAGAGTTTCTATTAGTAACAGTCTGTGCCAACAAACTTTGCCACCCCATTGGATCTTCTTTGTAAGAGAGCTGACCTGCTCTGAGTTTAACATATAAAACTCCATCCTTGGAGAGGATGGACCTGAAACAAGAAAGAATGAATTTAATATGAGGTATTACTGGCAGTGCTTAACTGAAAACTGTGTTTTCCAATACTATGTTCGCAAGAAATGAAGCTTTTATAATTTTCTCCAAGATATATGATTACTTACTATGTCTAAAATTAAGTCAGTCCCTATGAGAAAGACTAAAATAAACTCCTACCTTTCTTTGGTATCTAGATTGATGGAGCTTGTTAAATGAAAAGACATTTCTGACTATTTCCTCAAGTATGAGTTTTCAGAGGTAGTATTCTATCTAACACCTCTTTGTATTCCCTGTATCCCCTTAGCATTATCCATGAAACAATGAAGGCACTAAATACCTATTAACTGGTTTGCAGCAGAAAGAGAATAATGCTGCAAATCTAAAGACAGAATACAGAAAACAGCAAATATATAGATAATCTGTGAAAATATAAATTGCAACCAAACTATAAAAGCTTTTACATGCTTATTAATATTCTAAAATAATTACTTGCATGTGACTATTTCCACCCAAAGGCAATCTACTATAATCTTGAATTTATGAGAACATTCTCTCTCTCTTTTTTTTTTTTTTTTGAGACAGAGTCTCACTCTGTTGCCCTGGGTAGAGTGTCATGGCATCATAGCTCACAGCAACCTCAAACTCTTGAGCTCAAGCAATCCTCTTGCCTCAGCCTCTGAAGTAGCTGGGACTATAGTGTGCCATCATGCCTGGCTAATTTTTCTATCATTATTATTATTATTTTTGGTAGAGATGGGGTCGCATTTTTACTCAGGCTGGTCTCGAACTCCTGAGCTTAGGCAACCCACCTGCCTCAGCTTCCCAGACTGCTAGGATTAGAGGTGTGAGCCACCATGCCCAGCCTAATTTATGAGAATATTATAACAAGAGAATCCTAAACAGATGTAATAGAAGATGTGGTCTGACAAACACTGACTGTTATAATGAAGTTCCTTTTGAGAACATATACGTTAGCCTTATTATCTTAAAACTAGATACTATTATTATTATATCGAGAGACAATTCCAACACTGCCCTAGGTTAAACCAGTTCAAGTTTCTCAATGAATTAATATAAATAGTTAGGGTTTGATTTCTAAATTAAAACTTTCATTTTCTAATACAAACTCTGTTTTCAAAGATATAAATTATTTAATACATACTCTAAATAGTGTCTTGGATGGGATCAAAGGGTTAACAAATCACATTCTAGATAATAATCTATAATCTATACCTTCACAAGGCTTCTACTCACTTCCTAAAAAGTAAATATGAGAAATTCAATATACTTACTTCAAGTGTTGTGTTCCCTTGCTTAAATCGATGAGCAGTTCCCAGTATCTTGGACCTTTAACTTTAACCTGGCAAGACAAATGTAAATACAGTCAACACAAAGCGGAAGAAAGTGCTAGTTTGACAAGCTGAAACCCATGCTTCCCAAAGGAAAGAATAACTGAGCTGGAAAGAGACACCACACTGTGTGATTAAAGAGCTCGGTTTCCAGACAAAAAAAATGTATGCAAACCATGTTCTGAGGCGTCTATTGAGGAAGAGCTCTGAGACAAGACACCTCCTTTCTTCATGACTATTCTTCCTGCTGCTGCTTGCTTGTTTCACAAAACAAGCTTTTTTTTAGCTATCTTTTATTTAGCTATTTTTAATGCTACGCTCCGTCTAAATTTATCCCATGGAGAGATCTCCTTAAGTCACGCCCAACTTACCTGCTTTAAAAGGTGGAGTTCTGGGAGAAGGGTAGGAGCCATCAATTCTTCTTTGGTCTGTTCATACCACTGAGTGCCCTTTACAAATGTAAAAGCAGAGCCACAGTTCACTAGGCAGTCAGCAGAAACTATAAAAAACCTCCATTCAATTTCTCCCTTTTCCCTGCAGTTTCCATAGAGATTATCAAATGACATAAAATGTTCTCTGGTACTCAGATCTCAAGCGACACAAGTCTAAGTTCCTTTACAGAACACATATCACTTCGTGTCACTTCATACCTGCCCTACACATAAGCCAGCACTCCTGAAGGATTGCACTTCTGATGGTTCTTGCGTTCTTTCCCTACTGTCTTCTCTACTGGGAATGAACCCCACTTAGCTGGCAATCTCAGCCCAAACACTGCCCACTGTGACAGGCTCCCCTGTCCCCAGAGCTCAGCAAGGGCACATCTCCTCTGCTCCCTCGGCATCACACACACCTTTGATTATCACACTCTTTTCTTATTGGACAAATGGACGTAAGTTCATTAAGGAAAGTGACAATGTCATTTTGTTTTTATAGCCCAGTTTGATAGACAGTAGGTATTTAGTAAGCTGCTAAATTAAGAAAGGATATATGGATTCTAATCCACAGAAGATGCCAGTAAAACATGTATACACATTTTTTTTTTTTTTTTTTTGAGACAGAGTCTCACTCTCACTCAGTAGAGTGCCATAGCATCACAGCTCACAGCAACCTCAAACACTTGGGCTTAAGTGATTCTCTTGCCTCAGCCTCCGCCTGCCACAATAATGCCTGGCTACTTTTTGGTTACAGTTGTCATTGTTCTTTAGCAGGCCCGGGCCAAGCTCAAACCCGCCACCCTCAGTGTACATGGCTGGCACCCAACTCACTGAGCTACTGGCACCAAGCCCAGGTATACACATTCTAAAAAAAGAAAAAACTAGCTAGGTGCAGTGGCTGATGGCTATAATCCTAGCACTCTGGGAGGCCAAGGCAGGTGGACTGCCTGAGCTCACAGGTTCAAGACCACCCTGAGGCAGTGCAAATACCTCATCTCTAAAAATAGCTGGGCTTTGTGGCAGTTGCTTGTAGTCCCAGCTACTTGGGAGGCTGAGGCAAGAGACTCTCTTGAGCTCAAGAGTTTGAGGTTGCTGTGAGCTACGACGCCACAGCATTCTACCGAGGGCAACAAAGTGAGACTCTGTCTCAAAAACAAAACAAAACAAAACAAAACAAAAAAACCTGTATTAAAATTATCTTAATATATACCAATAACAAAAGATGAATATATGTCACATTGAGCACCTCTTGTAATTACAGAAGTCAATGATTTGAGTATTACAAATTGAATACAGTTTTTCCTTTCTTAAAGCGTGTACATATTTTTGGCACCCTATGTATTTGTGCATCTAAATGAAAGTCTTCTCATCAAATATACAATGTGGGGTTTTAAAGTACTTAGCTAACAGATCTAAGAAACGTTCTAAAACACTACTATCAGCCATGTGAACTTAGTAGAGACATTTTCAAACTACAAGCTCTAAGGACAAAAGAGCAGCTGATAATCCCTAAAGAAACTGCATCTATAGAATACAACTGTTTATGAATAGTCTAGCAGGATGTACAAGAACTTTGTAAACTTTGATTTTTATGAGAGTTCAACTTATTACTGTCACTTTTTATTGGATAATACTTGAAATATTATGATGTGTAAAAATGGACGAGTAGGTAATAAAATTACCAATAAATTACAGGGAGAAAGGGTTACCTTGTAAGTAACTTCCAAGAGAGCATAACAGGGCATGTTTGTGTCCACATCCACAGGCACTAGAAGCCTTGGTTCTGCAGCTAGCACATAGAGGTGCCGGAGAGCCTGGAGATGATACCTGCTCACAAAAAGATGGATGGGGGGTAACAAACAGGTGCACCAGCATGAGCTCTGCAACATGAAAGGCATTACTTTAAAATAGAGATCTCCTGTGTATCTGAAGCTGGATAAAAAAAGAAGAAAACAAAAGTAATAGAGAAACTCTCCTTATAAATTATATGTAAGTGGTCCTTTTTCAGAGCTCTTTTGTTCTCTTGCTCAGGCTACAGTGCAGTGGTATGATCATAGGTCACTGTAGCCTCAAACGCCAGGACTCAATCAATCCTCCTGCCTCAGCCTCCCAAGTAGCTGGGACTACAGGGACACACCACCACACCTAGTTTTGTTTTTTTTTTTCTTTTATTCTGTAGAGACAGGGTCTCTCTATATTGCTCAGAATAGTCTTAAACGTCTGGCCTGAAGTGATCGCACTTAGGCCTCCCAAACTGCTAGAACTACTGATGTGAGCTACTGCACCCAACCCGTAAGTGATCCTTTACCCAAAGATTTTTCACCTGAGTTTTCACAGTTAAGAGGTTTTACATGGAAGTAAAGACTGTCAAAACATGAAAATATTTACTAATGAACTGACTACTTATAAAAGCAGTCCCAGCTGGGCACTTGGGCAACCGAGTGGGACTCCATCTCCCCCAACCCCCAAAAGAGCAGTCCCTTTAAAATATTCCTTTACCACAAGGCACCTCTTTTTACCTTCTCAGGGATTTACTTTCAGTTTTTTTCTTTAAGGTGAGGACCAGAGAGTCATAGGATGCCAGTTTTCCCCAGATAGCAAAGCTCCTCTGCATATATGTTTGCACACAAATGCACACATATGCACGCACATACACACCCCCTTGAAATTTGGTACATCAAAAATTTATTGGTGAGATTATGACAATATTTTTCTTTTTATGTGTGTGTTTGAGTTTTCCAAAACTTTTTAATTGGAAAATTTATATTTGAGAATACAAACATACAAGAAAGCGTTTATATTTTATGATCCTATAAAAGAGGGATAAAATGACACTTCAACTTTCTGAAAAACTATAATTATAGATAATAACCTCCTGGGCAGCGCCTGTGCTCAGTGGATAGGATGCCGACCCCATACACCAAGGGTGGTGGGTTTGAACCTGGACCCGGCCAAACTGCAACAACAACAAAAAATAGCCGGGCGTTGTGGTGGGCTTCTGTAGTCCCAGGTATTTGGGAGACTGAGGCAAGAGAATTGCCTAAGCCCAGGAGTTGGAGGTTGCTGTGAGCTGTGAAGCCATGGCCCTCAGAGGGCAATAAAGTGAGACTCTGTCTCTAAAAAAAAAAAAAAAAAAAAAAAGATAATAACCTCCCTCTTCCCACCAAAATCTACTCACTTTTACAACTCTATCAAGAATGAGTCTGAAGCCCGGCACAGTGGCTCACGCCTATAATCCTAGCACTCTGGGAAGCTGAGGCGGGTAGATTGCCCTGAGCTCAGGGGGCCAAGGGGTCAAGACCAGCCTGAGCAAGAGCAAGACCCTGACTCTAAAAATAGTCAGGCGTTGTGGCAGGTGCCTGTAGTTCCAGCTACTTGGGAGGGTGATGCAAGAGAATCACTTGAGTTGCTGTGACACCACAGCACTCTACTGAGGGTGACAAAGTAAGACTATCGCAGAAAGACAAAAAAGGGGGGTCAGGAAAAAACTGATAGTTATTACATAAAGATTCTTCTCACCAGATTGCTTTGTTTATAATAACTGAATCATCACCATGGCCAGAAATATATGGGCTATAGGAGTTATTTGCTTCCCTTCCCTCATATGCAAGAGAGATCTGCTATATTTCAAACTTCTAGGGAAACTGAACTATTGGTGATTCCTTGTACTCTAAAATGCAGAGCACTTGAATTATCTGATTGTTTCTACATAGTTTGAGGTTCTACTCACTGCCACTCTTTTTGTTGCATTTTGCTTTTCTTATCCCTTCTACATCATTTATTCATTATATCATTCCGAGACAAATTTTTCTCTTAGAATTAAACAATTATAGCAAGAAGGATATCATCCAACTTCCCATAGCAACTATCCTTTGTTTGATGAATTTTTCCCTAAAGATAACTTTATTTAGTCTACTCCTAGGCTTAGAGCAATTCCACAGACTTGAAGATGGTGGAAGACAGGTGAGTCAACAGATGTCCAAACTTCTTTTCTAGTCTAACACTTTGTGAGAAAAACTTCTTAGAAGATTTAGTCACAAAGATAACTAAGTTCAAGAATAAAACAACACTAATTAGAAAGTAAGGCCATGAGTCCATACACAAACAAATTATCCCCTTAGAGAACTTGAGAGATATCACATTGAAGACTATCACGAGACTCACCGGTTGTCAGTGCTGTGAGCTGGGAAGTGCGGGTACAGGGCACAGAGAAGAGCAGCAATGGAAGAGTTTGATGTGCTCAAAGAGTACCTGCAAAGCAAATTTGGTAGGGAGAGATACATTAATTACACAGAGAATACTTTCAAGACATTCTTGAGAATTAGGAAATTGGAATATTGTGGTAAGGCGTACCGATAAGATGCTCTGATAAACAAAAATGTGCCAGTGGCGTGAATGTTTCACTTTTTAGCTAGTCCTTAAGGGAATTTAAGGACTATTTAAATCTACTATTTAAATGCTGTAAATGTTAAACCGTAATGTTTAAATTAATAAGCAAGGTTTTAATCTAAAATAGTATAGTAACATGCCACGATTTCAGTCCCAGAAATTATAAATATTAAAAAGAGTCGTGAATAAAGTGTCACACATTCTTCTCCAGTTTAATGTATCCTACTTACGTATAGAATTATAAAAGTGACTTTTTAAAATATAGGTGTGTGATTTAAACCAAAGGCATGAAACAAGAAAAATCCTCGAAGAAAGTATGGGGAAAACACTTGAAAATATCAGCCTAGGGAAAGATTGTAAGAAGACTTCTGTGGCAACTGAAACAGTAACAAAAATAAATAAATGGGACTTAATTAAACTGAACAGCTTCTATACAGCGAAGGAAACAACAACCAAAGCAAACAGACAACCTTCAGAATAGGAAAAAATATTCGCGTATTATGAATTGGACAAAAGCTTGATAACTAGGATCTACAGAGAACTCAAAATAATCTACAAAAAAACACCCAACATTTCCATATATCACTGGAAAGATACATGAATAGAACCTTCTCTTAAAAAGACAAACGGCTAACAAACATGAAAAAATGCTCATTGTCTCTAATCATCAGAGAAATGCAAATCAAAACCACCCTAAGATATCACCTAACCCCAGCGAGAGTAGCCCACATCAGCGTCTCAAAGCTGCAGATGCTGGCGTATATGTGGAGGGAAAAGAAGTCAATTTAGACCTCCCACTTGGTCCTGCAATCCCCTTCTTTTCCTTAAAGCGTTTTATTTTTTTATTTTTTTTTTTGAGACAGAGCCTCTAGTTGTCACCCTAGGTAGAGTGCCGTGACATCACAGCTCACAGCAACCTCCAACTCCTGGGCTTAAGTGATTCTCCTTGCCTCAGCCTCCCAAATAGCTGGGATGACAGGCGCCCACCACAACACCCAGCCATTTTTTAGTTTTAGTTGTCATTGCTCTTTGGCAGGCCCGGGTTGGATTCAAACCCATCAGCTCTGGTGTATGTGGCTGGTGCCTTAGCCGCTTGAGCTATAAGCGCCAAGCCCCTTTAAGTATTTTGAAATAAAGATAGTATAGAATATCACATAAAAACACTTCTGTAATTATTCAATATAAATATATGTTTTTATTATACACACACAAATACACACGTACACTCAAGTGTCTTTCCCTATCTCTTCTAATAATAAGAGTTAACAAATAAGAACTTAGCATTCGTAATACATACTCATATACTTAGTAAATTAAGAAGAGATTTCTAAATTTAAGCAAGGAAATAACATCTATTTTGGCATATGATGGAATAGGCCATTTTCTCTATACCAATTTGGATATACCAAAAGTTTATCCAAATATTTAAACACCAGTGTTAGAAGTTTGGGCATTAAGTGTAATGGTGTAGTTATTAGTTATGTTAAGTTTAAATGCTGTTCCAGTTTCTTATAACAATTTATAAACAAAAATTGCTAGAAAAGCAGAAGCAGAATGGCAGAAAACCTATTCAGTACTAAAGAAGAGCAAGTAGAGGGTGGCACCTGTGGCTCAGTGGGTAGGGCGCCGGCCCCATATACCGAGAGTGGGGGGTTCAAACCCAGCCCCAGCCAAACTGCAACAAAAAAATAGCCAGGTGTTGTGGCGGGTGCCTGTAGTCCCAGCTACTCGGGAGGCTGAGGCAAGAGAATCGCCTAAGCCCAGGAGTTGGAGGTTGCTTTGAGCAATGTGATGCCACGGCACTCTACTGAGGTTGACAAAGTGAGACTCTGTCTCTACAAAAAAAAAAAAAGAGCAAGTAGAGTCATCTGGTGTGAAACAATAAAAGATGAGATTGAATGAGAGCCTGTGGCTCAGTGAGTAGGGTGCCGGCTCCATATGCCGAGGGTGGCGGGTTCAAACCCAGCCGGGCGTTGTGGCGGGCGCCTGTAGTCCCAGCTGCTCGGGAGGCTGAGGCAAGAGAATCGCATAAGCCCAAGAGTTAGAGGTTGCTGTGAGCCGTGTGACATCACGGCACTCTATCCGAGGGCAGTACAGTGAGACTCTGTCTCTACAAAAAAAAAAAAAAAAGAGAGAATAAGAGCATTAAATAAAGGTTGGGGCATATTTTGAAAGGAAAACAAAGTTTCAAAAATCATAAAATACAAATAAGAATTTTCATAGTAACATTTCTTTAACCATTCTCAACTAAAGAAAGGCAATTCCACCGAACAAGTTAGGAGGAAATGCACACCTTTCTGGTAATCTTTACTTTTTGTATTTCTGGAAAGGTGAGTTCCTGTGGTTAGCTCTGTCTTAAAGAATAGGGGAAAATTAGCCTACATGACTTATAGAAATTTCTTACAATTTAGAGCCAAATAAATGAAGGAATATACCCTAGTCACAGACTAAAAGACTCAATAGCATAAAAGATTTCAGTTCTCCTCAAACTGATGCATACCATCAATGCAATTACAATAAACATTTTATCAGGCAACTTAGTAAAGAAAACAACAAATTCCAATATTTATATGAAAATGCAAAGAGTCAAGAATAGAAAAACATACTTTTCAAGAAGAAAATGCAGGCTAAAGGATTTATTCTACTGGATATCAAGACTTACAGGACAGTGTGGTACTGGTGCAAGCACAGAAGAACAGACCAACAGAACCTAATACCTCAGAAATAAACACAAGTGAAAGACATTTAATTTCTATAATCAAAGTAGTACTGCAAAGCAAAGGAGAAAGGATAAACTTTTCAATTCGTGGGAAAAATAATGAAAAACAAAGAAAATATACAGAAAAATCAATGTCAGGTAGACTTTAATCCAAATGTAAATGGAAAAGCTAAAAAAAAAAATTTAGAAGCCAAAACAGGAGAATATCTCCAATTCTTTGACATATTTTATAAGCAGGACAAAAAAGTAGAAATAAATAATAAACAAAAAATATTAATAAGCCTGTCAACAAAAGACACCACTGAGAGAATGAAAAGGCAAAACCACGGAGTGGCAAAGATACCTGTTACATGCAAAACTGACCAAGGGCATAGCACACGGTTTAAAGAATCTCTACAAATCAACACAAAGTCAAACCAAGTCAACTTCACAGAACACAAAGTAGAATGGTGGTTGCTGGGAGCTGAGGGGAAAGAGAAATAAAGAGTTGTTTAACAGGTATAGAGTAGCAGTCCCCAACCATTTTGGCACCATGAAAGACAATTTCGCCATGGACTGGGGGGTGGTCTCGGATAAGATTCTCATAAGGAGCACACAATCCAGATCCCTCAGATGTGTAGTTTATAGTAGGGTTCATGCTCCCATGAAAATCTAATGCCTTTGCTGATCTTACAGTAGGCACAGCTCAGGCAGTGATGTGAGCAATGGAGAGTAGCTCTAAATATGGACGAAGCTTCACCTCAGTTGCCTGTAGCTCACCTCCTCCTGTGCTCCCTGGAGACCCCAGGTATAGAGTATCAGTTTTGTAAGACAAAAAAGTTCTGGAGATTGGTTGTACTAAATTGTGAATATGCTTAACATTACTGAACTGCACACTAAAAGATAGTTAAGGTGAGAAATTTTAGGTTGTGTATATTTTATCACAAATAAAAATTTTTTAATTGGTAAATGTAAAAACTGTATCAAGAGACTAGATATGACAAAAGAAGATTGGTTAATTGACTTTAAAGGTATAAAACGGTGTTAAACACCATTATTAAGGGAAATAGAAATTAAAACTATCATGAGATAATGACACTTACCCACCAGACTGCTAAAATTAAAAGGAATTTAACAATAACAAAGTTTGACAAGGATATAGAACAAATGGGATGTCACACACTGCTGATGGGTAAGTAAAATGGTACAATAATATTGATGGCTTTATCTAATGAAGCTGAACACACATGGTCTGACAATTAAGTTTGCAAACTCGCCCTAGAGGAAGTGCTGCATACCTCATTACTGAATATCACTATAGTCACCTTCAAAGTACTCTTTTTGGGAAACTATACACCAATGTCAACACCTAGTCCACCCTTCAAAGCAATTATGGAACTCTTTCTGAAATGGGCATCAGAGCTGTTATCATATTACCCTTGATGTCTGATTGTCATCAAAATGTCTTCCTTTTAGTATTTCCTTCATCTTCAGGTAAAGAAAAAAGTCATTGGGGGCCAGATCAGGTGAGTAGGGAGGGTGTTCAATATAGTTATTTGTTATTGGCTAAAAACTCCCTCATAGACAGTGCCATGTGAGCTGGTGCATTGTCATGATGCAAGAGTCATGAGTTACTGAGCAAGATTTTCAGTTAAAATTTTCCTGTTTCTCTATCAATGTTCCCTTGGTCTGCATTGGTGTATAGCTTCTCACAGCCAACAATTCTGATGTAAAATTCAATGAATTTTTTCTTGGCTTTCATCAGTTCTGCTTGCTACTGGCCACCCTGACCTCTCTTCATCAGTGATGTTTTCTCTCTCCTCGGAAAAACATTTAATCCATTTGCCCACTGCTGTTTTCTTCATGTCCCTGATTTCACTTCCATTCTTGCCGAGTTTAACAAGAAATTTAATGTTTTTTCATTGGTCTAATTTGAGCTCAGACATTCTCACAACACATAAAAATACACAACAATAATGAACACCACCCAGCAAGATACCACCACACACATCCACATGAACACAACTGTGAGGCACTGATATACCAAGGTTATGAAACCTTACCAAGTTGTCTGTACAGTGCTGCAAGCATACGTGCACCATGGCAAGTTCACAAACTTAACTGTCAGACCTCATATACATAGAATGAATCTCACAAACATAACATTAAGCAAAAGAATTAGGGATATACAATGTATAATTCCACCTACATTTCAAAAACAGGCAAACCAATCTACAGTGCTAGAGAACTAAATAGTGGTATTCTTTGGAGAGAAGTAAGGTAACAGTGGGTGTTTTGAGTTGCAAATACTGCATGTATATTTTGATCTATAAGGTCAAAAGAGATTTTTATATGGTAGACAGTTTGGTGATCCACTGAAGAACTGAGGACAAACTCCACTGAGAAATGTAATAATGGCTCAGCACCTGTAGCTCAAGCAGCTAGGGTGCCACCCACATACACTGGAGCTGGCGGGTTCAAATCCAGCTTAGGCCCACCAAACAATAACAACAACCAAAAAAAAAAAGCCAGGTGTTGTGGCGGACACCTGTAGTCCTAGCTACTTGGGAGGCTGAGGCAAAAGGATCTCTTATAATAAGTCAAATCTCTTAAATTTGAGGTTGCTTTGAGAGCTATGATGCCATGGTACTCTATCCAGGGCAACAGCTTGAGACTCTGTCTCAAAAACAGAAAAGAAATGCAATGATGTCAAGTATGTAAGAGAGGACGATAATTCTACTAAGTGGGCCATAAACTAATGATTAAACTATAAATAAGACCAAAAAGTATAATAATGCTCCTCAGATAAGCTAACAGCTAGTCAGAATTTAAAATTTTCACATACCTTCTAAATCAAAATAAGTCACTCTTATAGATCTCACTCATGAAATCTTTTCATTGAGAAAAAAAAAGAATAATATATATAAATATTCATTTACCTTCCCCCTCCCAAAAACAGAAGTCCAAGGGCCATGTGATGGGCTAAGTGAAAACCATAGTTCATTTCACCACCCGTTTTCATGTGCAAGAAGCGACAAAGCTGCAAAACCTTTAGGTTCCCCGAGCCGGCCATTACCATGGCCAGAGACAGCAGTACCACACTGAGGCAGGTTTCTAGGTTGTAAGGACCTGTCTGAAAATGCAAAAAGATGACATCACTGTAACCATCATGTTACATTTCATTATTATCAGAACTAATTTACCCACCATTAGCAGATTAATGCTTGTAACTTAAAAAAAATCTATAAAAATAAATATTTTCCCTGATAATGAAATAGAAGTTCAATGTAGAAAATTTCAAAAATTAAGTATCAAGAACAATAACAATCTCTTGAATCACCAACCAAAGAGAATGGGTTTTAACATTTTGGCCATTTCTCTGAATCTTTCCCCTGTATCTACATATATTTTTTTCAAATGAAATTGAGATGTTTCTACAAAGAATATTTTTAAACTTTTTAAGAATCAATTACAAGCAATCATTACTCATAAAAAATTCTTATACAATATGATTTTGATAGCTCCACTGTGCAAGAATATACAAGTAGGTCATAACCAAATTTATTTAACTACTTTTAGACTTTCTAATTTTTTAATTTTTCCATATTATAAATAACATTGCAATACTCTAGTTTTTTCCAGGAAATAAAAAAATCTTGCAGTCTTCCTATTATCAGAACAGCAATGCTCAAAAACAATTGAATCTTTATACTAAGCACAAAATTTTTTTCAAAGGATATTCCCAATATTTAGTACTGAAACAGAATTACATGAGGTCTGACAACCCACAGACGTTATGACTGTTCTTATTTACTCTATTGTCACATGAGTTAGATACCTGTGCATCCTTTAAGGGTAATCATAGTCTCACCTAATCAAAATCCCAAAACAAAAATACAAAGATACTTCCAATCTCCTCTTCTAAATTCAAACAAACAGCAGAGATATTTGACAACACATAAGTAATTTGATTATCAGTGAATTCTTTTTACAAGTTTTAATTTTATTCCCAAGAATAATCATAAAAAGACTCACAACAGAAGCATTAGGTGCAGACAAGTAAGTCATAAAATCTTTTGCAAATTTATGCTGGAAAAACAAAAGAAAAAATTCAAAGTTAAAAGACACATCTTAAGGCTTTAGAAAGAAAACAGAACAGAGTAAATTAAGCTACTTCTTACCAAACAGTTAAATGCTGATAAATTTTCTGAGCCAGCAAATCAAAAACCCAGAGACAAACAGGCTCCTGCAATTATGTACACGTGTGCTTGCCTGAAAACAAATGACAAGAAATTTAATATTATCATTATTTTGCTTTAAAATTATCTTGGGATAAAAATAAGTCTTTCTGTCCTCTAAAGTAGTTTATATCCTTTTTGGAATATTCAACTGTGTCTCTACTCAATTAACAGATTTCTATTTTCTTCTTTTAATTTTTGTTAGAAGCTTGATGGGACCCCTTACTGATGAAGCTGGCCTCTTCCCTGCACTGTTTCACATGCAGCAAGCAAAAGGTAATTTTTTTAAATTGTTGCCAGATTTTTTTAATGGAAAGGATAAAATAGGAATATGTATAATTTAAATCTCCAATATCATTTTTTAAGGACAAGCGCTCTATAATTCAGCTTTAAAAAAACGACAACTAACTTTTAAACAGTGATTGGAAACATGCAGGATTCAGAATTACATACTCAAATCAAGGACAATACTACTGCTACACAATGTATTTCAATCTATCTCATAGATACTAGGAAAATTAATTTTATTATGCATCACTTACGACAAAGTTTCCAAATTCAAATCTTCTGAGCAAGGCAATTCAATTTCACTGAGAGAGATACTATTTTCTCTTATAATCTGTCAAGATAGAAAGCGAGAATACTAGGACATCACTAGGCCAAGAGAGTTTGTTAGGCTACAAATATTTAATAATTTGAAGAACAGCACGTTGCTTACTGGGTCCATATTTACATGAGATAAGCTTCATCAAACCACTTCGTTCAAAGGCTAATATTTACATCACACCGAATGCAATCAAATGTCAAATCTAAGCCAGGCTAAATAAGAATAATTACTGAATAGGACTTAACAAATATAAACTAGAAGACTTAAGTATATTCTGAATCAACAGCAGAGTAATAATATTTCAAACAATCAACTGAAATAAAGAGATGACAGCTATAGAATTAGAGCAGGAGAGAGGGGGAAGAACTGAGGAAAGAGGAAAATAAGTAATTAGGGGGAACTCTAACGAGAAACGTAAACGGACTTCTTCATGGGCTGTTTCTAGCATTATGCCAGAGTATCTACCAGAGGTGAGGTGAAATGAGGCTAATTACCACAGCTAAGCTAAACAATAAATATGTTGATCAGCTATGCTATAACTATTATTTTAAAAGACACCCCTTTCTTTTAGTATAGGAAGTGAGTAATTTCTCAAAAATATACATAGAATATCTAATTTTAACAATCAAGAATAAAATTTGGCCCATTTCTCTTAAGAAAAAAAGGAAAAAGTTACATATTTTTTCTTTCTTTTTTTTTAAGAGACAGAGTCTCACTTTACTGCCCTCCGTAGAGTGCCATAGCATCACAGCTCACAGCAACCTCCAAATCCTGGGCTTAGGCAATTCTCTTGCCTCAGCCTCCCGAGTAGCTGGGACTATAAGCACCCACCACAATGCCTGGCTATTTTTCATTGCAATTTGGCCGGAGCCAGGTTCGAACCCACTACCTTCAATATATGGGGCCAGCACCCTACCCACTGAGACACAGGCACTGCCCAAAAGTTACATATTTTCTAAGGATATAAATGGAAGAACACAGAAGAAAAGTCGAAAACCTGAAGACCCATTCTTTTCTTTTCAAAAGATTGTTCAGGAGAAAAACCTTTCAGGATGCTTTCTCTAATAAAACAATAAATGTCACGGCCAGCCCCAAACTACACCATGGGTTCTTTCCCAGGGCTTGGTGGTGACAAAAAAATGAAAGAAACAAAGACACAGAGACACAAAGTGGAGTTTTAAAGAGTGGGGGTGGGGAACAATGCCACCAACAGTGAGAACAGGTGGCCCAAGTTCTGGGTTAACTCAGTATTTATTACATACACTGTATTTAAATCAACAGATTAATAGTCATGGGGGAAAGCAAAAAACTGCACTATACCTCATCCTTTATGGTTATTTACTACTTTAACTCAGTTACTCTTTAAACACTACACTCTACTCTTAATGTTAAACTGAAAATTGGAAAGTAGTTAATGAAACAAAGAACAAAGCTAGAAACAAGATGTAAAAGCAGACCCCAATCAGACTATGCACACAAATTCCAAGAGTTTGTCAGGCCTCCCGAACCTTGCAGGCAGACAGGCTGATGCCACACCATACAAAGAACTGGGGGGAAAGAAGCATGTTCCTCTTATCTCCCCAAGAGACATTTTTCTCTCTCAACCAGATCTGGTACCTGTACTGTTCCCAGTTCTTCCTGCACCTGCTCCTTATCTTTTCCAATCCCCTTCACAGCATGGACTCTCACTCTGCAGTGACCCTCTTAGTGACCTTTATCCAGAGTCCCCCTGGGGGAAAACTGAAACCTTGGCGAGACAGGTCTTTGTCTTAAAACTGCCAGGCCTCTGCTGCTGCATATCTGCTTATTCAACAGACTTCCGGTTTCTCCATACTGCTTTCGTGGTCTGTGTACGGAACTTCCTCAACATCCACCTCTTCACTATTTCCTTGTTCATAACCTGCAATCAACTTTTAATCAACTTTTCTAAACTACTATTTTAAAAAACACTAAGGGCTTGATGCCCATAGCACAGTGGTTACGGCGCCAGCCATATGCACAGAAGCTGGGGGATTTGAACCTGGCCCGAGCCAGCTGAACAATGACAACTGCAACAAAAAACAGCCAGGCATTGTGGTGGGTGCCTGTAGTCCCAGCTACTTGGAAGCCTGAAGCAAGAGAATCGCTTAAGCCCAAAGAGTGTGAGCTGTCACGCCACAGTATTCTACCAAGGGCAACACAATGAGACTCTGTCTCCAAAAAAAAAAAAAACAAAAAACAAAAAACCCACTAAGCAATTGGTCATGCAAGTACATCAAACTATCTCTTCCTACTAGGCACCCCCAGTTTCTCCCACATATAAATATTAAAAAGTAGTTATAACAATCTCCCTAGATACTGAAAATTACCAAATCAAAACCTTAAAATACCCTTTCTCTTTGAAAATCCTCAATGAGGCAATAACATTGGCTGTGTAATATAGGTTAACTGCGTCCATCTGTCTTCCTTCCTCTCCAGTCTTTATTTTTTATTATTTTTTTTTTTTTTGGAGGGAATAAGAAACATATTTTAATCTGGCTCTGTGGAGAGGGGAGGCTGGAGTAAGGAAATTTAACAGCATCACTGCAGTGGTCTTTTAAGGCTTGTCTTAGCTACAACAAAGTAAGTGACAGACTGGTAATAGGGAAAGTGTAAGAAGCTTCTTCCTCCCTCCCTCCTTCTTTCCTTCCTTCTTTCCTTCCTTCTTTTTCTTTCAGAAGCTTTACTTTATCTCAGCATTATTTTAGGACGTCAGGGAATTTATCTTTGAATTTAAATAAATCTAGTATTCAGGAGATGTGCTAAGTTGAGGTAAATACTTTTAGATAATGGGTATAAGATCTTAAAGTGTCTTTTTTTTTATTTAATTTTTTTATTAAATCATAACTGTATACAATGATATGATTATGGGGCATTATACACTCACTTCATAAACCATTTGACACATTTTTATCACAGTGGTTAACATAGCCTTTCCGGCGTTATCTCAGTTACTGTGCCAAAACGTTTACATTCTACATTTACCAAGTTTCGCAAATACCCCTGTAATATGCACCACAGGTGTGATCCCACCGATTCCCCTCCCTCTACCCACCCACCCCCTTTCCCACTTCCCCCTATTGTTAAGTTGTAGCTGGGTTATAGCTTTCATGTGAGAGCCCCAAATTAGTTTCATAGTAGGGCTGTGTACATTGGGTATTTTTTCTTCCATTCTTGGGATACTTTACTAAGAAGAATATGTTCCAGCTCCATCCATGTAAACATGAAAGAGGTAAAGTCTCCATCTTTCTTTAAGGCTGCATAGTATTCCATGGTATACATATACCACAATTTATTAATCCATTCGTGGATCGATGGGCACTTGGGCTTTTTCCATGACTTAGCTATTATGAATTGGGCTGCAATAAACATTCTGGTACAAATATCTTTGTTATGTTGTGATTTTTGGTCTTCTGGGTATATGCCCAGCAGAGGAATTACAGGATTGAATGGCAGATCTATTTTTAGATCTCTGAGTGTTCTCCATATATCTTTCCAAAAGGAATGTATTAATTTGCATTCCCACCAGCAGTGCAAAAGTGTTCCCTTTTCTCTGCATCCACGCCAACATCTCTGGTCTTGAGATTTTGTGATATAGGCTAGTCTCATTGGAGTTAGATGATATCTCAAAGTAGTTTTGATTTGCATTTCTCTGATGATTAAAGATGATGAGCATTTTTTCATATGTCTGAAGGCCGTGCGCCTGTCTTCTTCAGAGAAGTTTCTCTTCAAATCCCTTGCCCAGCCTGCGATGGGATCCCTTGTTTTTTTCTTGCTGATGCGTTTGAGTTCTCTGTGGATTCTGGTTATTAAACCTTTGTCAGAGTTATACCCTGCAAATATCTTCTCCCATTCTGAGGGCTGTCTGCTTGCTCTGCTTACTGTGTTCTTAGCTGTGCAGAAGCTTTTTAGTTTGATCAAGTCCCAGTAGTGTATTTTTGAAGCTGCTTCAATTGCCCGGGGGGTTCTCCTCATGAAATACTCACCCAGACCAATTTCTTCAAGGGTTTTCCCTGCATTCTCCTCTAGTATTTTTATAGTTTCATGTCTTAAGTTTAAATCTTTAATCCAATGAGAGTCTATCTTAGTTAATGGTGAAAGGTGTGGGTCCAATTTCAGTCTTCTGCAGGTTGCCAGCCAGTTCACCCAGCACCATTTGTTAAATAGGGAATCTTTTCCCCACTGAATGTTTTTAATTGGCTTGTCAAAAATCAAATAGCGGTAAGTAGCTGGATTCATCTCTTGGTTCTCTATTCTATTCCAGATATCTACTTCTCTGTTTTTGTGCCAATACCATGCTGTTTTGATCACTATCGATTTGTAGTAAAGTCTGAGGTCTGGTAGTGTGATTCCTCCTGTTTTGTTTTTATTTCTGAGTAATGTCTTGGCTATTCGAGGTTTTTTCTGATTCCATATAAAACGAAGTAATGTTTTTTCAAGATCTTTAAAATATGACAGTGGAGCTTTAATAGGGAGTGCGTTGAAATTATATATTGCTTTGGGTAGTATGGACATTTTGATAATGTTCATTCTTCCTAGCCATGAGCATGGTATGTTTTTCCATTTGTTAACATTTTCAGCTATTTCTTTTCTTAGAGTTTCATAGTTCTCTTTATAGAGATCTTTCACGTCTTTTGTTAGGTAAATTCCCAAATATTTCATCTTCTTTGGCACTACTGTGAATGGGATAGAGTCCTTAACTGTTTTTTCAATTTGACTGTTGTTGGTGTATATAAAGGCTACCGATTTATGAATGTTGATTTTGTAACCTGAGACACTGCTGTATTCCTTGATCACTTCTAGGAGTTTTGTAGTAGAGTCCCTAGTGTTTTCCAGATACACAATCATATCATCTGCGAAGAGCGAGAGTTTGATCTCTTCTGACCCTATATGGATACCCTTGATCGCCTTTTCTTCCCTAATTGCGGTGGCTAAAACTTCCATTACAATGTTGAAAAGCAATGGAGACAATGGGCAGCCTTGTCTGGTTCCTGATCTGAGTGGAAATGATTCCAATTTAACTCCATTCAATATGATATTGGCTGTGGGTTTGCTGTAGATAGCCTCTATCAGTTTAAGAAAAGTCCCTTCTAAACCAATTTTCTTGAGTGTTCTGATCATGAAGGGATGCTGGATATTATCAAAAGCTTTTTCTGCATCAATTGAGAGAATCATATGGTCTTTGTTTTTTAATTTGTTTATGTGCTGAATTACATTTATAGATTTACGTATATTGAACCAGCCTTGAGACCCTGGGATAAAACCAACTTGGTCATGATGTATAATTTGTTTGATGTGTTGCTGGATTCTGTTTGTTAGGATCTTGTTGAATATTTTTGCATCTATATTCATTAGTGATATTGGTCTATAATTTTCTTCTCTTGTTGGGTCTTTTCCTGGTTTGGGGATCAGGGTGATGTTTGCTTCATAGAACGTGTTGGGTAGTCTTCCTTCTTTTTCTACATTTTGGAATAGGTTGAGTAATATAGGTACTAATTCCTCTTTAAAGGTTTGGTAGAATTCTGACGTGAAACCATCTGGTCCCGGGCTTTTCTTTTTAGGGAGGTTTTGTATAGTTGATGCTATTTCTGAACTTGATATGGGTCTGTTCAACATTTCCACTTGATTCTGGTTAAGTCTTGGAAGGTGGCGTGCTTCCAAGTATCGGTCTATTTCCTTCAGATTTTCATATTTCTGAGAATAAAGTTTCTTGTAATATTCATTAAGGATTTTTTGGATTTCTGATGAGTCTGTGGTTATTTCGTCTTTGTTGTTTCTGATTGATGATATTAGAGATTTTACTCTTTTTTTCCTGATTTGGTTGGCCAGAGGTTTATCTATTTTATTGACCTTTTCAAAAAACCAGCTTTTTGGTTTATTGATCTGTTGTATTATTCTTTTGTTTTCAATTTCATTTAATTCTGCTCTAATTTTGGTTATTTCTTTTCTTCTACTGGGTTTGGGGTTGGAATGTTCTTCCTTTTCCAGTTGCGTGAGATGTCCCATTAAGTTGTTAACTTCCTCTCTTTCCGTTCTCTTGAGGAAGGCTTGCAGTGCTATAAATTTCCCTCTTAGAACTGCCTTTGCAGTGTCCCAGAGGTTCTGATAGTTTGTGTCTTCATTGTCATTTTGTTCCAAAAAATTGGTGATTTCTTTCTTAATCTCATCTCTGACCCAGCTATCATTCAGCATAAGGTTATTTAACTTCCATGTTTTTGTATGGGTATGCAGATTCCTGTTGTTACTCAATTCAAGTTTTATTCCATGACGGTCCGAGAAGATGCATGGAATAATTTCTATTCCTTTAAATTTACTGAGGTTAGACTTGTGACCTAAAATGTGATCAATTTTGGAGTAAGTTCCGTGGGCGGATGAGAAGTATGTGTATTCAGTTTTGTTGGGATGAAATGTTCTGTAGATGTCTGCTAAATCTAAATATTGGATGGTTAGGTTTAAATCTAAGATTTCTTTGCTCAGCTTCTTTCTGGAGGATCGATCCAACACTGCCAAGGGAGTGTTGAAATCTCCAACGATTATGGAGCTGGAGGAAATCAAGTTACTCATGTCTGTTAGAGTTTCTCTTATAAATTGAGGTGCATTCTGGTTGGGTGCATAGATATTAATAATTGAGATCTCGTCATATTGAGTATTACCCTTAACAAATATGAAGTGACCATTCTTGTCCTTCCTTACTTTTGATGGTTTAAAGCCTACTGTATCTGCAAATAAAATTGCAACACCTGCTTTTTTCTGATTACCATTTGCCTGAAATATGGATGACCATCCTTTCACCCTGAGTCTGTATTTGTCTTTTAAGTTGAGATGTGACTCTTGTATGCAACAAATATCTGGCTTAAGTTTTTGTATCCAGTCAGCTAACCTATGCCTCTTTAGAGGACAGTTTAAGCCATTCACATTGATGGAGAGTAAGGATAAGTCTGGTGGAATTTTGGGTATCGAGTTTTTCAAAGGTCCAGTGGACATTTTTAATCCTTTCGCCAGTGTGGAAGTTGGAGTTTGATCCGAAGTTTCTGAGTGAGTTTACTTTTGTGGTATAGGATTGGGTTGGTCATTGTGGAGGATAGGTCTGAGAACATCCTGAAGAGCTGGTTTACTTATGGCAAATTTTTTCAACATATGAATGTCATTGAAGTATTTAATTTCTCCATCATAGATGAAACTCAGTTTAGCTGGATACAAGATCCTGGGTTGAAAGTTTTTTTGCTTTAGGAGATTAAAAGTTGATGACCAGCCTCTTCTTGCTTGAAAAGTTTCAGCAGAGAGATCTGCAGTTATTCTAATATTCTTACCTTTGTACGTTATAGTTTTCTTTCACCGGGCTGCTTTGAGAATCTTCTCTTTCATGTTAACTTTAGTGAAGCTAATTATGATATGTCTGGGAGATGGCTTTTTGGGGTTGAATCGTGCTGGGGTTCTGAAGCTGTCTGCTATCTGAATTTCAGATTCTCTAGGCATGTCTGGAAAATTTTCTTTCATAATTTCATGTAGAAGGGCCTCTGTGCCCTTGGCTGCCACGTCATCAGCCTCCGAAATTCCTATAACCCTTATGTTATTTTTTTTTCGAATTATCTGAGAGCTCTCTGAGTGAGTGATCCGTTTTTGCTCTCCATTTCTCTTCCTCTTTGAGAGATTGGGAGCGTTCGAAGACTTTATCTTCAATGTCAGAAATCCTTTCTTCTGCTTGCTCCATTCTGTTACTGAGGGATTCTACTGTATTTTTCATATCTTTGAGGGCTGTAAGTTCTTGTTTCAGTGTGTCTAAGTCTTTGGTGGTTTTGTCTTTAAATTCGTTAAATTCTTGAGACAGTTTTTGAATTTCTCCTCGAATTCCTAATTCCATTTTATTAATCTTGTCTGCAAACCAAATTCTGAATTCGACTTCTGACATCTCAGCCAGTTGTTTATGAATGGGATCTTCAATCACATCTGCCGTATCTTTTCTTGGGGGGGTTGATCTATTCTGGTTATTCATGTTACCAGAGTTTTTCCGCTGATTCCGCCCCATGGTTTACTCCCTTTGGTTTTTCCCCTGGGGTTTTATCGAGGGCCCGTACAGTGTTGTGGCCTGAGAAACTGGGGCCCTGTCTGGTGTGGTGGAGCAAAGTGGTTCTGTCTTGTTTTCAGCTGGTTTCTGTTCGATCCTATTGCAACTTCTACTCTGGCTTGAAGTCTCAGCTGTGTGGAAAAATCAGCAATTAAGTCACCCCGCCTGCCCACCTCTGGCCCCAGTTGGAAAAGGAGAATCAAACCTTCCTACAATTGCACACCCAGGGCACCACCTGAAAAGTCCTCAGTCTATTAGCCCAGTTCAAAAGGTCCGAATCAACTGTCTCAATCGGCACTTGTCTCAGGTGGAAGGGTTCAAGAGGTCTCTGGGAACTGGATCACAGGGGCCTGGTGACTCCTCTGAGACAGCTCACCCCAGTGCAGCGTGGAGTCAGGAGGAGCCACCCAGCAAACAGAGCAGTCTGGGAAGGTTGACGTCTCCTTCCCCACTTTGCCCCTCCGTCGGACCCAGTCACTGGTATCTCTGCAGATGGCTAACCCAGTTGCCTGCAGTGAACAGACACTCCAGGGGTTTGCACCTGCCTGAATCGCGAGGAAGTCTGCCAGGCCCCCGCAGACTGCCGCTATCTAGCAGGAGGAGATGGGGCCTGACATCTTTGAGTGTTTGATGCAGGTGATGGGAAGGAGGTGTTCACTCAGGCTTAGCCCCGTCCCTGATGGATGCTGCTAACAGAACAGAACAGAACAGACAACTTTGTGAGGTTCTGTCTCTGTTCCTGTCGTCGCCTACAGGAGACGGGCTGTTTTGAGTTCAAACGTCTTTGCTGCTGGAGAATTGCGTCTGAACACCTCTCTGGGTCGGCCCCGCCCTGGAGGCTTCTGGGTTTGTGAGCCGTGACACCGGTGGCCTCCTCTGGTTGCCCAGGGAGACAGGGGGTGTGGCCTCAGAATATCCAGAAGTGAGCGTTCTGCCGTTAAAGAAAAAACGGCTGTTGATCTACCTCCAGGGAACTGCTGCTCTGGTGTGGGCACTCAGGCGACCCTTTTCTCCTCTGTCCCGCGCCCCAGAGTAAGCACTGAGCGGCCGCAGTTTGTGCTGGGTCCACACCCCTTAAGAGATCCCCCAAGAATCAGAACTCTTGGGGGATGGGCCCCCAGACCCGGATTGGGAGTGGGGCGGGGGGAAGCTAGAGTTTCATTCAGTTTCACGCAATACTGCGGTCCGGGGAGGGCTCCTGCACTGCACCGCAGGGAAGTGCCACCAAGGCTTGATTTCCCCTCAGCGGAGTGCCCTCTCCTCGCTCACGTGTCCCAGAGTCAGCGCTGACCTGACGCAGCTCAGGCACTGTGCACTCCCCTCGAGAAATCACCCAAGGAGCCGAACTCCTGGGGGATAGGCCCTCAGACCCCGAGTGAGAGTAGGGGTTCTCAGCTCTCAGCGGGGAGGCCAGAGTCTGATTCAGTCTTGGGCCCCCTATGCCCGGGGAGGGTTGGTGCACTGCACCGCAGGGAAGTGCCGCGAGGCGTGACTCCCCCTCAGCCCGGTGCCCTCTCCTCACTCGTCGCGCCTCAGAGTCAATGCTGACCAGTCGCAACTCGGCGACTGTCCACTCCCCTTGAGAAATCACCCAAGGATCCGAAGTTCTGGAGGACAGGCCTCCAGACCTCAGTGGGCGGGAGGGGAGCGCCGGGGATTCAGGGTTGCCGGCAAAGGATTCCCAAAGTTTTATTCAGCCCTATGTCCGGCAGGAGAACGCCACGGCACCCCAGTAGGGGAGGTAGGTCCAGTTTTTAGAAGGTCTCTCCCGTGGAGTGTAGTGGGAGGGGCTTTAATTTCTGCCCGCTTGTTCAATTGTGGGGCTCCAGAGCCGGTCTCATGGGGGAGGGGGACTCCCGTCCGCTTGGTGGTGGATTTTGTACCTTTTGTTTGCGTCCTTGTGATCACAGCTTGCCTCAGCGGTGTTGATGTGCGTTCTTCAACCTTCTCTCTTGGTGAGGCTCAAGTCCACCAGGATACTTACTAAATTCCTGTCCCTTAACTCTCCTTCTGGACGGGAGCCTTTGTTGAAAGCTGGCTTCAGTCCGCCATCTTGTCTCTCAATCCAGTCTTTATTTTTAATTTTAAATGTTACTTACTCAGAATGAATGACATTATGAAGAACTGATCTAACTCCAAATGAGTAATTTATATATATATAAAGTTCATACACACTGTGTTTATCTATAACATCATACAAGAATGGACTATTTCCATTCTAACAGCAGGCATTTCTAGGCTCTTTTGAGCTTTCAAAAGAGCATGCATCCTGCAGCTTGAAGGCCTAGGTTCAAATCAGAGCAAGGTCACCTATGAGCTCGGTGACCACGGGCAAGCTACCTGACTGTTCTGTACTCGCCTGTAAAATGAGCACCCACCCACCTTCTGGGTTTCTGTGAGAGTTGACCTAACCATTCTTGGTCTTAACACCACACTTGAACATAAACTACCTAAAAGCATCGCTAAGAACCTGAGTTATAAGTAACTGGGAGGGGAGACTCTCTTGAATCTGGTCCTTGTCATCTTTCTATAGTCCCCTAATGTTAAACGAACAAATTAAAATATAGGGAGTAATCAAAGGGAGAAATATAATCATCTAACGGCAGGTTGAGGAACATAGGAAATAAACAAGGAAAGACTACCAAACTCTTGTCTTGTACAGGGTCCAGTGGGAAATTCTCAAGAGCCTGAAGCCCTAACAGGTAGGTTTCATTTTTATCCCACCTCTTACCAGCTGGCTGATTTTAGACAAGGCTGTCCTCTTTCCACATAACCATGCTGCACTAGCTCTTGCTACTCAGTATTATCTGCTAGCAATGAAAAAATAGAAAAGACACAGTAGTTAACTGTGAAGAGTTAACAGTCTAATGAATACACAGACACAAAGATAATCAGAAAAGAACAACTTGTTCCCACCCACCTATGAATGACCTATAGCACAGGGCTTAGTAAGAGTAACATAAGTGGACCAAGTATGGAAGTTCACACCTATAATACTAGCACCCTGGGAGGCCGAGGCAGATGAACTGCCTGAGCTCAGGAGTTTAAGACCAGCCTGAGCAAGAGCAAGACCCCATCTCTACTAAAAATAGAAAAATTGGCCTTGCATTGTGGTAGGTGCCTTTAGTCCCAACTCCTTAGGAGGCTGAGGAAGGAGGATCGCTTAAGCCCAGAAGTTTGAAGCTGCTGTGAGTTATGATGCCATGGCCCTCTACCTCAAAAAAACAAACAAACAAAAAAAAAGAGTAACGTAAGTTTGTAAAGTTTTTTATGAAGAAAAAAGTGCTATGAAGATATTAGTTGTAGGCTGAGCACAGTGGCTCATGCCTGTAATCCCAGCACTTGGGAGGCTGAGGTGGGTAGACTGCCTAAGCTCACAGGTTCGAGACCAGCCTAAGCCAGAGCGAGACCTCGTCTCTAAAACTAGCTGGGTATTATGGTGGGTACCTGTAGTCCCAGTTTCTTGGGAGGCTGAGGCAAGAGAATTGCTTAAGCCCAGGAGTTTGAGGTTACTGTGAGCTATGATGCCATGGCACTCTACCAAGGGTAACAAAGTGAGACTCTGTCTAAAAAAATAAATTAAATTAAATTAAATAAATAAAAAGCTCAAAGAGTAATCTTTGTTACAATGTTTATAACTCTTTGGCCTGGCAAAGTAACTCAGGCCTGTAATCCTAGCACTCTGGGAGGGCAAGGGGGAGGGATTGCTTGAGCTCATGAGTTTGAGCCCAGCTGAGCAAAAGTGAGATACCCACCTCTACTAAAAATAGAAAATCTGAAAAAAAGGATCACCTGAGCCCAAAAGTTGGAGGTTGCTGTGAGCTGTGACGCCATGGCACTCTACCCAGGGTGACAGCTTGAGACTCTGTCACACACAAAGTCTACTCTTGTTAACAAGACATTGTTAATATTTACTTTATGCATTTGTTAACAGAAAAGGAGCTATACACAATAAGCAAACAATTGGGCATGGTTGTATTCTAATAAGACAAAAAACAGATGGACTGTAGAGTTCAACAAACCCTGAATTAGAGGTACTGGAGAGCAAACAAAAGTAAGCAGAATCTAGAAGGGAGTTAATACTTGGAAAACAGGATCATCATCAGGTCAATGTCTTTTCTCATGGCTGCTGGTCTGAGGCCAGGTAAAGGATGGCTGAAACTCTCATTAAAAATCCACAATTGGCCGGGCACAGTGGCTCACGCCTATAACTCTAGCACTGTGGAAACTGAAGGAAGATCACTTGAGCTCAGGAGTTTGGGACTAGCCTGAGGAAGAGCAAAACCCTGTTTCTACTAAAAAATAAAAATTAAAAAATTAAAAAAGAAGAAGAAGAAAAATTAGCTGGGTGTAGTAGTGCATACCAGTAGTTCCAGCTATTTGGAAAGGTGAGGATCCCTACACAACATAAATCTTGAGGTTGCAGTTAGCCATAACGCCACAGCACTCTAGCTGGGGCAACAGAGTAAGACCCTACCTTAATTATAAAAAAGGAAATCAAAACCACAATCTTTTTGACTTTAACAACCAGGATACAGAACTCGGGAAACCACGACCTTTGGGAGAGGATGACAGAATACATAAAAGAGAGCCACACGTAGAGGGCCCCAAATTCTGTGTATAAATTCTATGCAAATATCTTCCTCTTCTATGAACCATGTGTGCACACGGCAGACTCCAATAGCCCATAGCATAAAATCACTGAACTGATATTAGAGATAACCCCCAAGAAACAGAGTTGGACTAATTTAATTCAAAGTAAAGTAACTGCCTGCTTTAAAATACAATTTGTATACAATCTATGTATTTTTACTGTGCCAAAACTCCTTGTACAAACAACGTGGGTTAGGCTAACCCACACTCTCCTATTAGTCTACATACAAAGTAAAGGATAACTACATGTCAGCTCCCAATAAAAACCCAGGACTCAGAGTCTCTAAAGTACTTCCCTGGAAGATAGCCTCAATCTCTACTTTATGCCATACACAAAATTACTTTGAGATAGATTACACAACCACAGTTGTTCTAGGGTCTCATTTAAGTCTCTTATATCCTTGTTTAATTTCTGTTTAGAGGATCTGTCCAGCTCTGTAAGAGGAGTGTTAAGGTCCCCTGTCATTATGGTATTATCAGATATCATATTGCTCAGACTGAGTAAGGTCTGTTTCAAGAATCTGGGAGCATTTAAATTGGGTGCATAGATATTTAGAATTGAAATGTCTTCTTGTTGTATTTTTCCCTTGACCAATATAAAGTGACCATCTTTGTCTTTGTTGACTTTAGTTGCTTTAAATCCACATGTATCTGAAAATAAGATTGCAACTCCTCTTTTCTTCTGAATTCCATTTGCTTGAAAAATTGTCTTCCAACCCTTGACTCGGAGCTTTAATTTGTCTTTTGAAGCCAGGTGTGTTTCTTGCAGACAGGAAATGGATGGCTTGTGTTTTTTAATCCAGTCAACCAATCTATGTCTCTTCAGTGGGGAATTCAAGCCATTAACATTTATTGAGATAATTGATAAGTGTGGTAGTATTCTATTCGTCTTATTTTGTGAGAGTCCATTGCTTAGCTTTATCTTTTGCATCAGTGTGGAGGTTTGGTTCTGTCCTTTAATTTCTGAGTTCTTACTTTGCTGCTGATCCATTGTGGTGGTCAGTGTGCAGAACAGGTTGAAGTATTTCCTGTAGAGCTGGTCTTGTTGTGGCGAATTTCCTCAATGTTTGTATATCCGTAAATGATTTGATTTCTCCATCAATTTTGAAGCTTAGCTTAGCAGGGTACAGAATTCTGAGCTGGAAATTGTTCTGTTTAAGTAGATTAAAGGTAGATGACCATTGTCTTCTTGCTTGGAAAGTTTCATTAGAGAAGTCTGCAGTCACTCTGATGGATTTGCCCCTGTTGGTCAACTGGCGCTTACTCCTGGCAGCTTGCAGAATCTTTTCTTTTGTCTTGACTTTGGACAGGTTCATCACAATGTGTCTTGGAGAAGCTCGGTTAGAGTTGAGGCTACCTGGGGTCCAATCGCCCTCTGAAAGCAGTGTGTCAGAATCTTTGGTGATGTTTGGGAAATTTTCTTTTATAATATTCTTTAGTATGGCTTCCATTCCTCTGGGGCATTCTTCTTCCCCTTCTGGAATTCCTATAACTCGTATGTTGGAATGCTTCATAAAGTCCCATAATTCTGACAGTGAATGTTCTGCTTTCTCTCTCTTCTTTTCTGTCTCTTTTACTATCTGAGTTATCTCAAAAACTTTGTCTTCTATCTCTGAAATTCTTTCTTCTGCATGGTCTAACCTGTTGCTGATACTTTCCATTGCATCTTTAAGTTCCCTGATTAACTGTTTCATTTCCTTCAGCTCTGCTATATCCTTTTTATATTCTTCATATCGTTCATCTCTGATTTGATTCTGTTTTTGGATTTCCTTTTGGTTATTTTCCACTTTATTAGCAGTTTCCTTCATTGTTTCCATCATTTCTTTCATTGTTTTCAACATGTGTATTCTAAATTCCCTTTCTGTCATTCCTAACATTTCTGTATAGGTGGAATCCTCTGCAGTAGCTACCTCATGGTCCCTTGGCGGGGTTGTTCTGGACTGGATCTTCATGTTGCCTGGAGTTTTCTGCTGATTCTTCCTCATGGGTGATTTCTTCTATCTGTTTCCTTGCCCTAATTTTCCTTTCACTTCCTCTTGCTCTTTAAGTTCTCGTGCCTGTGGATGAGCAGAAGCTTTCTCAGGGAAGTGCTTGTCGCTGGAATCACTGCTGAAGTCAACACACAGTTTCTTACACTTATCAAAATTGTGTTTAATATGGTGTACTATGCTCCCCAATTCATCCAATGTTCTTGGTTCCATTTTAAAATGCAGCTTTGGAATTCAAAAAATACCAATTTTTATTTTAATCTGCTTGAATAAGATTGTTCAAAGAGTTTTAGTTCTAGGCCTTTATTATTATTATTATTATTATTTTTAGAGACAGAGCCCCAAGCCATGGCCCTGGGTAGAGTGCCATGGCGTCACAGCTCACAGCAACCTCAAACTCTTAGGCTTAAGTGATTCTCCTGCTTCAACCTCCCAAGCAGCTGGGATGACAGGCGCCAGCCACAAAACCTGGCTATTTTTTTTTGTCGTTGTTTCACTTGTCATTGTTGTTTTAGCCAGTGCAGGACGGGTTCAAACATGCCAGCCTCATTGTAGGTGGCCGGTGCCCTAACTACTGAGTTATAGGTGCCGCCTAGGCCTCTATTATTTGATATACCAAAGTCTACCTATTAGTGAAAAAACAAGAATGTGAAATGTTTTTCTTGGCTACTCCCCTGAGATTAGGAATATAAAATCCTGTGCCTTCTCTGGTCCTGGAGAAGAATGTGTACTAAAAACATGTACAAGGAAAAATGGTAAACGGCAGACAGTGTCCTAACATCACCAAACATTATCTCGCTGAATATAGACTAGCTAAGCCAACACCATACCAATCAATGGACCAATATTTTGTTGTCCTGAATTAGGCTCGGTTGTCTAACCGCTATTATGTGTGGATGTAATTGCCAGATGCATGCAAGGAGAGAGGATCGGGATGAGCTTTAAGTCAGAGGATTAAATCAGCTCTGCCTCCATCACGTCTGGCTGCTCAGAGGGCACGTGGACTCTCCACTGTGCTGCAGGTTCTGCTGCTCTAAGGCTGCCTATCGCTGATGGGGTCCTATGTATGGTGCCAGAGCTGTAGCCAGGAACTCATGGTCCAGCTGCAACCTACCTCCCTGAGCTCTCCAACATCTTCCCCTTATGCAGATTCAGATAATATACTCTGTCTCCATAGTGAGGGAACAAATCTGGGCAGCGAGGACAATTCTACAATGGAGGTTTGTGCTCCCCTCTGTACCACAGTGGGAGGAAACTGTAGTGCTTTTGGCAAAAATAAACTCCAACTACCTCAGCCCCCACTCTGCTGATTTTAAGCATGAAACCCTCATGAGGTGTTGCCACTGGACCATTCTGGGAACCCAGGAAACCAGTGGAAATTAGATCAGGAGCCACAGAAAGGTTCCTGGCTTCTGCAGGAACAACCTCATAGGTGTTTCCATCACTGTGTGGTAAGCTCTGGCTAGATCTTCAGGAGATAGAGGCGAGCTCTCCAGGAGTAACAAGTAGGGAGATGGGGTAAGGGTCATCACAATATCCCCACTGGATCCTGGAAAAATAAAAAAGATGTCCACCAACCCAGGAATGGATTAACAAGCTGTGGTATATGTATACCATGGAATACTATTCAGCCATTAAAAAAAATGGAGACTTTACATCCTTCGTATTAACCTGGATGGAAGCGGAAGACATTATTCTTAGTAAAGCATCACAAGAATGGAGAAGCATGAATCCTATGTACTCAATCTTGATATGAAGACAATTAATGACAATTAAGGTTATGGGGGGGAAGCAGAAAGAGGGATGGAGGGAGGGGGGTTGGGCCTTAGTGTGTGTCACACTTTATGGGGGCAAGACATGATTGCAAGAGGGACTTTACCTAACAATTGCAATCAGTGTAACTGGCTTATTGTACCCTCAATGAATCCCCAACAATAAAAAAAAAAAGAAATGTGCGGATATGTGCAAGCATTACATTATTTCCATAATGTCCTTTTGTTAATTATTTTATACTAAATAATTTTGTGTGTCTGAGGTTTTGAATCTTATTCTCCAAATATACAATTGTATAAGAAAAAAAAAAGAAAAAAAACAGAGGTGCTCATGGAACAAAGGAGCCTCTAGAAGTCTTCTACACAACCCCTGTCTTCTGTGTCAGAATCTTCACCAGAGTCCAGGTCCTTGCTCCTTATGGAATCTTTCTTATTCTCTCAGATCTAAGCCTTATATGCCCCACCCTGAGGGACAAGATGTGCATATCTAACACATGCACGGAATATATATGGGAGTCGGTGGGGCCCCAGAGCTCCCCTCCCACCCTATTTTCTTTCCTCATCTCCTCTGTCCTTACCAGGGACCAAGAGCATTAGTAGCCCCAGGAGCTGAGCAGGGAGCCTTACTGTGAGAAGTTGGACTCAGGAATCCTGATCAGTCAGACAGGGCAGAATGAAGTTTTTATCTTAGACATCCAAGGGAAGATCCTCTTTTCTTTATAAATTACTGTGATTTACCCATTCTCAAGTATTTCCTTTCAAGAGCACAAAATGGACTAATACACTTTGTGTCTCCTTATATGAAATTCACATTGTTTGATCCCTTACGTGGACCTCCATGACACTGGCCCATGAGACCCCTTGAGGAATCTGGGAGAGGTCACTAAAGTCTCCATTAGATCATCTTAATTACAAGAAGCCTCTGCTCATTAATGCTCTCTAGGTGAATGTTCACTTTAGAGACTTTAATTTTATCTTGTTCCATTTTCTTTCTCTTTTTTATCCATACCATGGAATAATATTGGCTTGTTTTTTTTTTGTTTGTTTGTTTTGTTTTGTTTTTGGCTGGCACTGACCTTGAACCCACCACCTCCGGCATAAGGGGCGGGTGCCCTACTTCTTGAGCCACAGGCGCTGCCCTTAAGGGTCTAGTATAACTCTTCCAAAATGATTTTGTCTGCAATCCTACAGATGTATTTCTGCTGAGGCCTGATGATCTGTACAAACCAATAGTCAACATCACTTTGCAACACGAGCAGTGATGTAATGCTTACCTACTGTTGTGATTTCTGTTCTTCCAGGACAGTGGCAGGGATGTGCATAGGCCCAGCATCTACTGAAAGGAGAACACCATCCAGCATAGCATCATATGGGGCCTTCACATAATGGAAACTTCCATGGGACATGAGAATTTCATACTTAATTGTAGGCAAAATTATTTTAATTCATGTCCCTGCTCCTCCACTATGATAGAAAAATATTTTAAGATGTGCACACCCATTTGGTGAAGTCTTAGAATCAAAAATTACAAAAGAAATTATTCTAGCAAGAGTAGGTACACATTTTGATGGGAAATAAAATTATCTAAATATATTTTATATTCATTTATATATTAATTTTGTACATATGCTATATGGCTTCATATATACATAAGTAGCCTTATTTTAAAATAAGTATATGTACATATAACTGTGCATTAAACATTTCAATTAAAAACATATGTACCTATATAGTTGTATATGTAAATGTATGTGTACACCTATATATGTTATATACATATATGTGCCTTTTCCATAAATAAGATACATTTTGCTCTTTTACTCAAACTCTGTTTTCTTTTAAATTTCTTCTTAGTTCCTTAAAAAATTGATTACTAAATATTCATATTTTTGCCATCAGTTTTAATAACATATATCTATACGAATAAATGGGTAAATAATATATTAGTTTTTGCTTAATAATGGTTGATAAACAATCATGTAGAATTTACTGGCTTAAACAGTAAGCATTAATTTTCATGTCCATAGATATTCATGTCAAAAATCACCCTTCTGATCAAGGCAGGGCTCACCTGGGTGGTTCTCCTGCAGGGTACTGAGCTCGTTTCCAGCCTGGGGATTGCATTTTCCAGCCTAGGGATTGCATTTTCAAGAATGAGAAGTAGTGACTACCCAGGATACCACATTCTAATGGCAGGAGGCAGGAGTGAACAACCTCTCCAAAACAAGTGGAACTGATGAATTTGATTCCAGTAATTTCTAACACATATACGTACCATTTTAATTGATTCTTTCACCTTGATATTATTTAAGTTTCTACAAACCTTTGCCCCATTTGGGCATTTGATAATTCCATGGATGGATAACTATGTTTTTCAAAGTTTCAAGATCTTCAAATGTTTTCAAATGTAATGTTGTATTGATTATAAAATAAAGCTGGGTAGGGTTTCAACACATTATTTTCAATTGAAATTTTCTTAAATAGGTTCTTTAGACAAAATATACATCTCTTTGGCTGAAGCAAACCCTATCTAAAACAGTTCCTAAGTTTTCTATAGATGATCTGTTACCTTGATAAAATGAAGATTCTTGTTCAGTAAGTTTAAGGTGAGTCTGCCATTTAGCATGTGGAATAGACTGTCAGTGAAGCTACTGATCCTATTGGCTCCTGGATAAATTGTAGTAGGAAAGAACTTTTATATTAAGAAAAAAATGCTGCATCCCCATTTAGATTTTGCTATTCCTATCATCTTTGTTTCTTGCCCAGAAATGTTTTTCATTTGTCCATTGATTATAAATTTCATAAAATTTCCTCTCTTTTTTATTATTAAATAATAGCTGTGTACATTAATGTGATCATGGGGCACCATACACTGGTTTTAGTTTTTCCTCTCTTTTTTAAACTATGACTTAAAAATAATTCCTTGCTTTGATGCCAGATTGGCTGATAATACCTGAAAGCACATTGAAATGTATTCTGTGGCAAACTCTAAATTGTAAAATTTTGAGTTTTGTGGAAACAATCACCACACTAGGTTGTCAGCTGTCAATTTCTCAACATCACTATCATTTCTGCAGACACATTCCCAAGAACTCTTTTTTCTCCTCTATGGTTTCATGTAAAATTGGATAATCAAGGGACACACCTAAGATCTGGAAGTCATAACAAGGTGGTTCAATACTCACTGATACCTGCAGGCAGACACGTGGACTGAGGTGAGGACTAGGGACTGCCTGGTGAAGTGCCACAGGCCGCTGAGAGAATCAGCATCCCACCCTGGACTTCCCAGACGAGTCTGAGGACCGTGACTCCTCATCCTAACCTTCAGGGGAAGACACACTGGGCTTCTGAGAGAGCACCAGAGAATTCCCTTAATAGCACACCCCAGGTTTGAAAGGCTATAGTTTGGACTCAAATGCTCTGAATTAAAACAATTAGTTCTCGAAGTACCTAGAGTAGCTTTTGTTTTACTGTATCAATTTCAATGATCACATAACACAGACTCCCAGGTGTACTAATTTTAAATAAGAAAGGCATTTTCATATCAATGCTGCTGGGTTTAAGGAGGAGGAAAGGGAGTTAGGGTGAAGAGGCATTTCTTTGGCACCTTCTCCCAAACCCTCCCAATGACCTTCAGAGCATGGCTGCTTCTGAGAAATGGTCTCAGCAGAGGGAGGCACCAGGAGGAACTGTTGGGGCAGCCCAGCCTCTCACATCTGCTTCCCCGGGGGGATTTATGCTATGACTTGTAACACTGTGAGGTCCACTGCTATACTGTAGACAGTAATAAGTTGCAAAATCTTCAGCCTGCAGGCCGCTAATGGTGAGAGTAAAATCTGTTCCAGACCCAGTGCCTCTGAACCTCGATGGGACCCCAGATTGCAAAGTGGATGCATCATAGATCAGGAGCTTAGGAGATTTCCCTGGTTTCTGCTGATACCAGGCTAACCAACTGCTAATACTCTGACTGGCCTGGCAAGTGATGGTGACTGTGTCTCCGAGAGCTGCAGACAGGGAGGATGGAGACTGGGTCATCTGGATGGCACAGCTGGTACCTGAAATGGGAAACATGACATTCACATAATTTGTCCTGACACCCCCAGAGGAGTGAGGCAGTAAAGACCACACTGTCTGAGTAAATCCCTGGGGTTCTCCCTCCTTACCTGGGAGCCAGACCAGCAGGAGACTCAGAAGCTGAGCAGGGGCCCACATGGCCATGCTGTGTCCTGACAGGGGCTGACTCTTGCACAGGGTGTGACCAGCCTGTTATTAAGTCTCCAGGGCAGGGGACTGTGCCCTGGGAACATGCAAAGCAGCAGGGGTGGGCAGGCTGGGCACAGCTGCAGGGCCGGCTCACCTCAGGGGCTCAGCACAGGCCCAGAGTCCCCACGTGTCCCAGGGCAGCACAGATTTGCATGTGGGGACTATAGGATGTCATCCTTATAGAATCCTAAGAAAAACATATTGTTTTGATCTCTTCAAGGTTCATGACATTGTGCTTTTCCTCTTTCTGTTCTATGATAGGTTGTCAGGGATCATCTAAGCCTAGAAACTACAGGAGAGTTTACAAGATTCTTGCGTTTAATACTAGTCAATACTACGGATCCCAGAGAGGCTTTCTCTTTTCTCTGATTTGCTAATGCCCTTGATGTGATATTAGCATTACCATGCAGAGATGCCATGAAGTAGAAAAGAAAGGGATAATAACTTGCACGTGAGTTTGGGATGTGTCATTGTTAACCTGTTATCTCCAGCTAAGTGGCCTCTCTTCCTGCACCTCTGAATGCTCTGCCCCGATCCTTCCAGCAGGCCAGCCAAAGTCAAGGACTTTCTTCCTCCCCATGGAGGAACATCAACTGTCTTCCTGTTTCTGTTGCTGCTACACATATCCACACTAGATGTCCCCTGAGTGCCTCAGAGTATTGCTCATGCTTTCCATCCCCTCAACCCAAGTCACACCCTTTGTAAGTGGAGTCCTCTGCAGAGTCAGCATGCATGTGCACCCTATACCTGCATATTCCACCATCACTGAGTCACTTCCTGTTCCTACGAGAGGACAATTCTCAATGTCAGGGTTTAGGACAGTGGGCAAGCAGGATGAGAAACAAAGAGTCAGGAAATGGAAGTGGAAGCCCTGCCTGGGGTATTGGAGCTACAGTGGGGAAGGCTGTCTCCACAGGGGGTATGTGGTATTGCTGGCCTGTTGTGGGTGGCCCAGGCATTGGGACAAGCAGGGCATTCACATGAGCAGTAGTCAGTGCAGGAATCAAAGCCCAGGATGGATGAGAGGACACCCACACTGGGGATGCAGAGATCAATGCAGATATGGAAAAGGCATCAGAGCTGATCATGGTGTGAGGGTCTTTGTGTGCAGAGCTGTCTACATGACAAGTGTAGGGATGATAACCTAAAGAGAATGGTTTTGATCAGAAGTATTGATCAGTAAGTAAATACATTGATGATATTTAGAGCTAAGATTCTGATTATTAGAGAAAAGAGTTTCACTAATGAAAGAACGTTATTTGAATAAACTCTGTGTTTGCTGCAGGAGTTGAACATGGTTTTGTTTTCTGTATCCCTGATGATTAGAGACATGGAACACTCTTTCATGTGTTTGTTGGACATTATTTTGTCTTCATTTGAAAACTTTCTCTTCATGTCTTTTGCCTGCTTTTTAATGGAGTTGTTTGATTTTTTTTTTTCTTATTGATTTGCCTGAGTTCCTTGTAATTTCTGCTTACCAGCCCTGTATTGGATGTACAGCATGCAAATATTATCTTTCATTTTGTTGGTTGCCTATTTGCTCTATTTATTGTATGCTTGGCTGTGCAGAAGCTTTTTTATTTTTTACACAGAAAAGAAATTGTTTTATTTTCTATCATTCAATGAGATAAAAGATTTAACCAATGCATGCTAAATAAAATGGGTGACAAGAGGGGTAGGCATAGTGATTAATAACAGACATCATTAAATGTGTAACCAAAACATGCATACCCTGGAAAATTCTATGCAGAAGCTTTTTAACTTGATAAGTTCCCATTTATTTATTTTTGTCATTTCTGTGATTGCATTTGGGAACATCTTCATAAATTCTTTGCCTAAGCTGATATCTATAAGTATTTTTTTCCAGCATTTTTTCCTACAATTCTTAAAGTTTCATGCCTTAGGTTTAAGTTTTTCATCCATTGTGAATCAAAACCAAAATCAGATATTACCGAACTCCAGTGAGAACAGCTCTTTTCCAAAAATTCCCAAAGCAACAGATGCAGGCACGGATGCAGAGAGAAGGGAACTCTTATACACTGTTGGTGGGACTGAAATCTAGTACAACTTCTATGAAATGTAGTATGGAGATATCTCAAAGGACTAAAAGTACACCTACCATATGATCTAGAAATCCCACTACTTGTTATTTACCCAAAGGAAAAAGAATTTTATAAAAATTTTATAAGAAAAGATACTTTCGCTTGAATGTTTACAGCAGCACAATTGCAAAGACCCATGTGCCCACCAATACATGACTAGATTAATAAAATGTAGTATATTCTTCCCAGCCAAGAGTGTGGTGTGGTTTTCCACTTGTTAATGTTTTCTGCTATTTCTTTTCTGAGGGTTTCATAATTTTCTTGGCAGAAATCCTTCACCTCTTTTAGGTATATTCCTATAGATTTCATTTTCTTTAAAGCTACTGTGAAGGGAATTAGGTTTTTAATTAGCTTCTAAAATTGGCTGTTTTTTGCTTACGCAAAGGCCACTGATTTGTAGACATTGACTTTATATGAGACATTTCTGTATTTCTCGATCATTTCCAGGAGTCTTGCGGTGGAGTCTTTAGGGTTTTCTAAGTGTAAGATCATATCATCAGCAAAGAGAAAGATTTTGACCTTCTCTGCTCCTACTTGGATGCTGTTTATTTCCTTCTCTTGCCTGATTGTATTGGCTAGAACTTCCAGAACTATGTTGAATAGTAGTGGTGATAGTGGACATCCTTGTGTTGTACAACTTTTAAGTGGAAAAGTTTTCAGTTTTACTCCATTCAGCATAATGTTAGCTGTGAGTTCGTCATAGATGGCTTCGATCAGTTTTAGAAGTGTGCCACTTATGCCTATATCCTTAAGTGTTCTCGTTAGTAAAGGATGCTGAATTTTGTCAAATGCTTTTTCAGCATCTATTGGGAGGACCATATGGCCTTTTTGTTTTCCTCTATTGCTATGGTGAATTAAATTTATGGATTTGTGGTATGTTAAAATAGCCTTGGGATGAAGCCTACTTGATCATGATGTATAACTTTTTTTTTTTTTTTATCGTTGGGGATTCATTGAGGGTGCAATAAGCCAGGTTACTCTGATTGCAATTGTTAGGTAAAGTCCCTCTTGCAATCATGTCTTGCCCCCATAAAGTGTGACACACACCAAGGCCCCACCCCCCTCCCTCCGTCCCTCTTTCTGCTTTTCCTCCCCCCCCATAACCTTAATTGTCATTAATTGTCCTCATATCAAAATTGAGTACATAGGATTCATGCTTCTCCATTCTTGTGATGCTTTACTAAGAATAATGTCTTCCACTTCCATCCAGGTTAATACGAAGGATGTAAAGTCTCCATTTTTTTTAATGGCTGAATAGTATTCCATGGTGTACATATACCACAGCTTGTTAATCCATTCCTGGGTTGGTGGGCATTTAGGCTGTTTCCACATTTTGGCGACCGTAAATTGAGCTGCAACAAACAGTCTAGTACAAGTGTCCCTATGATAAAAGGATTTTTTTCCCTCTGGGTAGATGCCCAGTAATGGGATAGCAGGATCAAATGGGAGGTCTAGTTTGAGTGCTTTGAGGTTTCTCCATACTTCCATCCAGAAAGGTTGTACTAGTTTGCAGTCCCACCAGCAGTGTAAAAGTGTTCCCTTCTCTCCACATCCACGCCAGCATCTGCAGTTTTGAGATTTTGTGATGTGGGCCATTCTCACTGGGGTTAGATGATATCTCAGGGTTGTTTTGATTTGCATTTCTCTAATATATAGAGATGATGAACATTTTTTCATGTGTTTGTTAGCCATTCGTCTGTCATCTTTAGAGAAAGTTCTATTCATGTCTCTTGCCCATTGATATATGGGATTATTGTCTTTTTTCATGTGGATTAATTTGAGTTCTCTATGGATCCTAGTTATCAAGCTTTTGTCTGATTGAAAATATGCAAATATCCTTTCCCATTGTGTAGGTTGTCTCTTTGCTTTGGTTATTGTTTCCTTAGCTGTACAGAAGCTTTTCAGTTTAATGAAGTCCCATTTGTTTATTTTTGTTGTTGCAATTGCCATGGCAGTCTTCTTCATGAAGTCTTTCCCCAGGCCAATATCTTCCAGTGTTTTTCCCATGCTTTCTTGGAGGATTTTTATTGTTTCATGCCTTAAATTTAAGTCCTTTATCCATCTTGAATCAATTTTTGTGAGTGGGGAAAGGTGTGGGTCCAGTTTCATTCTTTTACATGTAGACATCCAGTTCTCCCAACACCATTTATTGAATAGGGAGTCTTTCCCCCAAGGTATGTTCTTGTTTGGTTTATCGAAGATTAGGTGGTTGTAAAATGTTAGTTTCATTTCTTGGTTTTCAATTCGATTCCAAGTGTCTATGTCTCTGTTTTTGTGCCAGTACCATGCTGTCTTGAGCACTATGGCTTTGTAGTACAGACTAAAATCTGGTATGCTGATGCCCCCAGCTTTATTTTTATTACTAAGAACTGCCTTAGCTATACGGGGATGTATAACTTTTTTAATGTGTAGCTGTAATTTATAATCGCCAAGATGTGGAAACGACCTAAATGCCCATCAGCTAGCAATGGACTAACAAACTGTGGTATATGTATACCACGGAATAAGATTCATCCATTAAAAAAGATGGAAAACTTGCATCTTCTGTATTAACTTGGATGGAGTTGAAACACATTCTTCTTAGTAAAGTATCACAAGAATGGAAAAGCCAATATCCAATGTACTCAATACTAATATGAGCCCAGCAGACTTTCTAATTCATCCCCACATATGAGAAAAGCTGAACTCAATTCAAGTTGGTGGGAGGTGACATCAGGGAAGGAGGTAACGAGGAGGAGGGGAGGGGATTGGCTCCCACTTAATGGTCACAATGTAAAGGTATATGGCACAACTTCTGAGTGTGAGACTCTAAAGAGGGACTCTAGCTAACAAATGAAAACATTGTAAGCTATTGTTTGTACCCTCACATTAACCTGAAATAAAAAATCAATAAATAAAAGGTAGAATATGTATACCATAGTTCTAGTTGCCACTGGTGCTCTAGTAGATTTGCTAACAGCCTGCATAGAACTAGAGACCATGCTACTAAGTGAAGTATCCCAAGAATGGAAAAATGAATACTACATGTATTCAATATTAAGTTGGAGCTAATTGATCGATACTTACATGCACATTTGGAAGTAAAACTAAATGAAAATAAAGAAGGTGGGATGGGGAGGAGGATGAATAAATTCAGATCTAATGGGCACAATGCACACTATATGGGTAAAGGGCACACTTACAGCTATGACTCACATGGTACAAAAGGACACATACACTTTGTTTGTGTCCCTCACACATACATAGAAAGACATCTATACACCAAGAGGCCTCAGAAGAGAATGGTCTTATGGACACCTTGATTTCAAGCTAACTTGGACTTAAAATGTACAAGACAGAGGAGCAGGCAACAAAAATTGCAGATTTGAAAAGACATGTGGAATTCCTTGTGGCTGAGAATGAAAGGTTAAGGAAAGAAAATAAACTAAGGGCTGAAAAGGCCAGACTTCTAAAAGGTCCGATAGAAAAGGAGCTGGAAGTAGATGCTGATTTTGTAGAAAAGTCAGAGTTATGGAGCTTGCCACCACCTTCAGAAACTGCTGCAGCCTCTTCAATTTGGCAGAAGTTTGCAGCAAATACCAGCAAAGCCAAGGACATTCCAATACCAAATCTTCCTCCCTTGGATTTTCCATCTCCAGAACTTCCCCTCATGGATCTCTCTGAGGATGTTTTGAAAGGACTCATGAATAATTAAAATGGAAGGGCATAGATAAGGTGAGAAGAGGCAATACTACAACAATACAGTTAATTCAGGAAAAAAAAAAAAAGGGAAAACCACATATAAGGGTAATCCCAGAAATGCTTCATCATCTGGCCTACTGTGGGAGAGGAAGCATTGCCAGGACTTGGAAACAGTCACTGTGAAATATGTCGCATATCTGATTCACTGACTTGAGCTAATAATTCCAACTCAGCAGACACTAAATCTTGGAGGTTCACTTTCTCCTGATAAAAACCAAAATGACTACCTGGAATAATTTTTTCAAGCAACAATTATTTTTCTTATCTTCAGGGTTAAAATATGTAGAAGTAGGTTATGTGTAATTAATCTATAATGCCATAAATGATAATGCAAAACCTGAATGGTATGGTGGCCTGGTGGGCTGCTCATATTTGAAACATGCTTCTTATCATGCATTGACTGGATGCATTTTGTCATGCACATTTTGTTTGTTTAAATAAGGTGTGTACGATACACATTTTTCTAGATGAAACTACATGTGCCACACTTTGCTCTACTCATAACATAATGATAACCTCAAGACTATCAGGAGAAATATTTAAATTTCCATTTTATGAAGAAAAGAACCAAATTATTAGTTACGCTTTTTTAAACAAATTACCAGTTTACATAATTAATCAGGGTGCATTTTAAGTTCTAACTTTGTTTATTATATAATGCATCATTTGAAAATACCAAGGAAATGGCCTTTGTTTTTAATGATTCATGAATGGAAGTAATGCTAGTTGGCAGGATTTGATTGTAAGAAATCAATAAAGTAATTGTGTTTAAAAAAAAATGTACAAGACAAATTGTACCAAAATGGATATACCTCTGTCATATTTTGAAATTTAAAAAATTAAAAGTATTTAAAAATTTTAACAAATAATGAAAAATCAGGCGTAACACATTCAAAAAAATGTGGTAAAACAAATTTCTGATGTTTAAACCACCTACTCTGTGGTACTTTGTTATGCTCTTTCTAGCAATGAATGGAGATACTTAGCGTGATACCAGTAGACCAGAACAGGCTTCAAAGATGCTCCTTTCCTGGGCATCCACTCAGGCATCTGGGGTCCCTGATTGATTTAGTGGTAGTGGGTCTGGGACAGATTCACTGTCACTGTCAGCAGCCTCCAGGCTGAGTATGTGGCACATTATTACTGTCAGCAGTAGCACAGTTATCCCTCCACAGTGCTTCAACTTCTACTATAAACCTCCTCCCTTGGCCTGGGTCAGTCAATCTTTGCTGCAGCCGCCTGCTACCGGCTCAGCCTGTTTCCTCCTTATCTGTGTGAGAGGCTGCGTCTGCTGGCTCAGTCATGGAAGAATGTAAAATCTCAGGGGAGATCGGCTGTCTCACATTAGCAGCTTCCCAAGGGTCAGTACATCAAGCCCATCTCCATCAGACCTTAGTCTGTTCTCTAACCCATCCACTCTCCCCAGCCAGGCTGTTCTGCTCAGGCTCCTGGTCTGACTTTCTGTATTTTAACCTCATGGTCTTTGTTTCATAACTGAATTCTTTTCTCCTTCCCATTCCCCTGAGTAGTACCTATTTTCTAACATCCATTCTCATGTTCCTCCCTGTAGCCTTCGTGTGGAAGTGTAGTCTTCCTAGACTGCCTGGTAACACTTGGGGTGTGGCCTGGAGGCTTATTTCCCTAAGGCGGAAGTGGTGTACTGCTTATATTTCTGGCTACTCCTGTACTGGTGGTATCAAATCAAACAAAATATTAATATTTCATCCTACTATGTCCTAGGGAATGACATAGGGGTGCTTATCTTCATTATACACCAGGTACTGTGGCTGGAGAAGGGAGAAGGTGATAATATGATTCTCAAATAATTTTTTTTTTATTTAAAGTCAAGATCATCTAATATGAGAATGGCTATGCCAGCTTTCTTTTGATTTCCATTCACAAGGAATATTGTATTCTATCCTTTCCCCTTGAGTCTAAATGAGTCTTTGTGGGTTAGATGTATTTCCTGGAGACAGAAAATACTGGCTTGTATTTCTTTATCCTCACATCCAGCCTGTGTCCCTTCAGTGGGAAGTTCAAACCCTTCACATTTATTGACAATATTGATATATGTGGTAGATTTCTTTTTTCTTTTTTTTCTTTTTTCTTTTTTATTGTTAAATCATAGCTGTGTACATTAGTGAAATCACCTGTACCCATTCTAAGATGCACCATAGATGTGGCCCCACCCTTTACCCTCCCTCCACCAAAACCTCCCCCCTCCCTTCCCCTTCCTTGGTCCTTTCCCCATAGTCTTGTGCTATAGTTGGGTTATAGCCTTCATGTGAAAGCTATAATTTAGCTTCATAGTAGGGCTGAGTACATTGGATACTTTTTCTTCCATTCCTGAGATACTTTGCTAAGAAGAATATATTCCAGCTCCATCCATGTAAACATGAAAGAGGTAAAGTCTCCATCTTTCTTTAAGGCTGCATAGTATTCCATGGTGTACATATACCACAATTTGCTAGTCCATTCTGTTCAGGCTGAAGTATAGTTTCTTATTATTTTGTTTTACCTCTTGAACCATTATGGTACCTGAGCTCTGAACTTTAGTTTTTGGATAGTTTTACATTGGTGGGTGTCTATCATGCTGATCAATGTATAACTCAGGTTTGAGTACTTCCTGCAAGGCCAGTCTGTTCTTCACCAATTCCCTGGTGATTGCTTGTCTGAGAAAGTCTTTATTTCTCTTTCATGTAAAGAAACTTAGTTTGGAGGATACAAGATTCTAGACTGGCTACTATTCTAAGGCTGGGTCCCTACTCCCATTCTGGCTTGTAGGGTTTCAGTCAGTAAATTACTAATTAGTCTGAACTGTTTTCCTTTGTAAGTTACCTCCTCATAGGAGTGCCTCTTTCGGGTTTATTTTGGCCAGCCTAATGATTATGTGTCATGGAGACTGCCTCTTTATGATGAATCTCTCAGGAGTCTTGTGTGCCTCTTGTGAATGGGCATCTAGATTTCTAGCAAATCCTGGGAAATTTTCCTCAATAATTCCCTCAAATAAATTAACCCTTGCGAATTTTCTTCTTTGCCCTCACAGATGCTTATGATTCTAGTATTTGGTCTCTATACATTGTCCCACATTTCTTGTAGACTTTGTTCATTCCTCTTGCTTCTCTGTTCTTTCTATTCAACTGACTTGTTTAATACAAAAATATTATCTTCAATTTTGCCTGATTGAGCCTATTCAGGCTTTCCACTGTAACTCTGTAATTCCTTGAATACATTTTTCATTTCCAAAAGTCCTGTTTGGTTTTCCTCTAATTCTTCAATTTCCTTATCCATTTTCTGCATTGTGTTTTTGGTTTTTTTGTGTTGAATTTCCATTTTATCTTATATTTCCACGAGCTCACTTACAACCCATGTACAAAATTCTTCATTTGTTATTGTAATCTTTTCATTTATGTCGGTAGCATTGGTACAGGGTTATTGTTTTCTTTAGGGGGTATTCTATCACCTTGGTTTTTCCTATTTCCTGGGTTTTGGTGCTGGTTCCTTCTCATCTGGCCTCTCTGTTGAAAGCTCAGGGTGTTGGGGCTGGCTTAAGGGCTTGTCAGGGAGACCATGAAGATCAGTCCTTGACTGTGTCAGAGAGAAGAGTACTGGCCCTGAGTTGCCTATGGGTTAATCTCTCAGGTTAACTCTGACCTGCTCTCTTCACCTCTTACCCCCTAAAGTACAGTGAGTTTGGTTCCCCAGCTTACCCTTGCTTAGTATGGTGATGGCAGGTGACACTTGTGGGTATGAGTCAGCCACACCATGTTTACTTGAGTTAGGAGGTAAGTGGTTCTCCCAGATGTTGGTTGATGATTGAGTGAGCTAGCTGCCAAGATGTTCTTTTGTGACTATATTAGACTCTGGTCCTCCAGGTGGAGTATTAGAGTGCTCCAAGCTTTAGGAGGGACCCAGTAGCTCCCAGGGGTTTCTTGAGTTCCACTACCAAGATGACAGGGAGGAGAAGCAAGGTAGTTCATGCCTATGTTTTACCCAGCCAGTGGGTTGTGCCTGTTAGTAGGTTATGCCTACAGGAAGGAAGAAGCTGCAGTGCTGTTCCTGGGACCTGGACTGGCTCTAGTCACTCAGGAGAAGCTCTGCAATGTCCCAGGTGTTGGAAGGGGCCCTGGAGCTTCCAGCAGGGTCCTTATTCTCTGCTGGAGCTGAGGCTTATGCTGTATGCAGTTGGTTCAGGCTGGGTTGGGTGAGCTTGCACCTCACGGTCAAGAAGCTGACTAGTTAGCTGTTGTGGCAGGGGTTAAACATCTGCTTCCAGTTGCAGACTGAAGCTATCCCACCCAGCCACAATGTCTGTTTACGAAGACAGGTATAGCAGAACCTCTCTCTTCTTCCTACCCTCTGCTCCACAATCTCCCCTCAAGCAGGGAAACATGTGTTTAAGGTTACATCACTGTGGGGGGGATGTCCTATAGTTTGCATATAGTGACAAACTGCAGCATACTTAGACTCTACCTTACTGATTTTAAGAATGAAATATGTGTCTGATCCACTGCCTTAGAACCTGTTTTAAACTTCAGACAAATAGTTGGAGATCTTATACACTGGGAGATGTGGAGACTGGCCTGGCTTGTGCAGGTACCAACTCAAATAAGTTTTTCCATCACTTATTTACAAAAGGCACTTATTATTAGACCTGCAAAAGATAGAGATTGGCTCTTTAGGGATGATGATCAGGGAGGGTGGAATCTGGGTCATCACAATATCTTTGTGGAATCCTAAAGTAATATAAGAGAAAAAACAAAGTTATGTACAAATATTGTGAGCAATTTTTATTCATTTTTTAATAGTTCTGGCTAAATCAATTTGTGTGCTTTGGATTCATATGCCAAAAATGTCCAATTTCTAAAATGATCTCCAAATTTGCAAGATAAATAGGGAACTCTAGAAGTCCTCTACAACATCCCCCATTTGTATCTGTCCAAGACATCACCAGATGAAAGATCCTTGCTCCCTCTGGAATCTTCCTTACTTTTTCAGATCTGAACCTCATACACCCTGGGGGACAAGATGTGCACATCTAACACGTGCACAGAGCACACACGGGAGGCAGTAGGGCCCCAGAGCTTCCCCTCCCACCCCATTCTCCTTCCTCATCTCCTTCTGTCCTTACTAGAGACCTAGAACATTAGCAGCCCCAGGAGCTGAGCAGAGAGCCACGTTATGAGAAGCTGGACTTAAGAGTCCTGAACAGTGAAGGCAATGTCAGAACTGAGCTCTTATCTCAGACTCACAAGGGAAAGTGTTCCCCAGGGGACAATATGCAAATCCCCTGGTGTTTACTGCAGGGTGGAAAGGCTAAATGGAAGTCAGGGACCACTTGTGAGCAAAGGGATATGAAACACCCTCTCTCTTTGAAGAAAAAGCAACAAAGTAAAATCTTTGCTGCTTGTATGAGAGATGAGACAAATTTAAATGTTTCTGTCTGTTCTCTCTAACATTTCTTTTTCCTCTGACAGATTTCTGTTTCTCATGCTTTTTCTTAGGCTCATTTTACACTAGAGTTTCTCATTTACACAGTAAATGTTTGGTTATTCTTATTTATTTTTTCGTATTTATTTGGAAGTCTGTTTAGTCTTTTCCATGTTTTTTAATGGAGACAAAACACACTGAGTATAGGGCACAAATCTTAGACATTCAATGTAATAGTTTATGTATATTCACTGTCCAGATGGAAGTATAGAATATTTTTAAGTTCTCCTAAAGCTCCTCTCATGCACCTTCACAGACCACTTTCCAATCAGGTTAACTGTGTCTACTATGTCTGACATTTATCACACAAGTTTAATCTCACCTGGCCTAGAATGCTGCATAAATTGAAGGAAGAGGATTTTTTATTTGTTTTCAGTATTTTTCTAGTTTCTATACCTGTTTCTTTCTTTTTTAATATGAGACAGGGTCTCATTCTGTGACCGAAGATGGTCTTGGATGCCTGGGCTCAGACCCTCCTCCCACTTTACCCTCTCAGAGTGCTAGAATTATGGGTATGAGCCACCACTCCTGGCCTATTTCTTTATTGTGTTAGAGGTCTTCATTCCTATATGTAGACTCAAGTTACTGTCTACTATTATTTCTTGAGATTCTAAAAGATTTTTTTTGAATTTTTTTCTAAGGCATATATGGCTTATATACTATTAATGAATCCATCCTTGTTTAGTAATGAATATTTTTACTTTTCCTTTATTTTGACGAATATTTTCTTTTTTTTCTTTTTTTTTTTTTTTGTAGAGACAGAGCCTCACTTTATGGCCCTCGGTAGAGTGCTGTGGCCTCACACAGCTCACAGCAACCTCCAACTCCTGGGCTTAAGCAATTCTCTTGCCTCAGCCTCCCAAGTAGCTGGGACTACAGGCACTCGCCACAACGTCCAGGTATTTTTTGGTTGCAGTTCAGCTGGGGCGGGGTTTGAACACACCACCCTCTGTATATGGGGCCGGCACCTTACCGACTGAACCACAGGCGCCGCCCTTTTGACGAATATTTTCAATGGAAATACAATTTTAGATCGTCATTCTTTTTTCTTTTTTCAGCATTTAATTATGTCATTCTGCTGTCTTCCCACTTCTGTTGGTCATAATGAAAAGTTAGTCAGTGGCTTTATTATTATTTCTTTGTACATGGCAAGTCAATTTTTCCTTGATGCTCAAAATTGTGTCTTCATCTTTCAACATTTTGACTCTAATATAGTCTGTAATGAATGTCACAGTGCTCCTCCTTAACAGATTTCATTGAGTTCCTTTTATCTGCACAATAATGTTTTTTATTAATTTTGAAAACATTTTTCAATTATCTCTTCAAATATTTTTTCAGACCTCTTTCTCTTCTACTTTATATTCTCAATTACATATTTGTTAGTATTCTCCACATTGACTGATCCTTAATTTCATTTTGCCTGAGGTCTTCTGTTGATTACACAGAATCTTTCATTTTTTGCAAGAATATTACAGATGAAATATATCCTCGGTTCATCATATTAGGAGTTGCATAATGTCAACATGATTTATTAGTGATGATGATGACTGGTAATATTTTTTTTTTTTGAAACTTGCACTAGACTGTTTATTGTAGCTCAATTTTCTTTTTTCTTTTCTTTTCTTTTCTTTTTATTGTTGGGGATTCATTGAGGGTACAATAAGCCAGGTTACTCTGATTGCAATTGTTAGGTAAAGTCCCTCTTGCAATCATGTCTTGCCCCCATAAAGTGTGACACACATGAAGGCCACACCCCCTCCCTCCGTCCCTCTTTCTGCTTCCCCCCCATAACCTTAATTGTCATTAATTGTCTTCATATCAAAATTGAGTACATAGGATTCATGCTTCTCCATTCTTGTGATGCTTTACGAAGAATAATGTCTTCCACTTCCATCCAGGTTAATACGAAGGATGTAAAGTCTCCATTTTTTTTAATGGCTGAATAGTATTCTATGGTGTACATATACTACAGCTTGTTAATCCATTCCTGGGTTGGTGGGCATTTAGGCTGTTTCCACATTTTGGCGATTGTAAATTGAGCTGCAATAAACAGTCTAGTACAAGTGTCCTTATGATAAAATGATTTCTTTCCTTCTGGGTAGATGCCCAGTAATGGGATTTCAGGATCAAATGGGAGGTCTAGCTTGAGTGCTTTAAGGTTTCTCCAGACTTCTTTCCAAAAAGGTTGTACTAGTTTGCAGTCCCACCAGCAGTGTAAAAGTGTTCCCTTCTCTCCACATCCACGCCAGCATCTGCAGTTTTGAGCTTTTGTGATGTGGGCCATTCTCACTGGGGTTAGATGATATCTCAGGGTTGTTTTGATTTGCATTTCTCTAATATATAGAGATGATGAACATTTTTTCATGTGTTTGTTAGCCATTCGTCTGTCATCTTTAGAGAAAGTTCTATTCATGTCTCTTGCCCATTGATATATGGGATTGTTGGCTTTTTTCATGTGGATTAATTTGAGTTCTCTATAGATCCTGGTTATCAAGCTTTTGTCTGATTGAAAATATGCAAATATCCTTTCCCATTGTGTAGGTTGTCTCTTTGCTTTGGTTATTGTTTCCTTAGCTGTACAGAAGCTTTTCAGTTTTATGAAGTCCCATTTGTTTATTTTTGTTGTTGTTGCAATTGCCATGGCAGTCTTCTTCATGAAGTCTTTCCCCAGGCCAATATCTTCTAGTGTTTTTCCTATGCTTTCTTTGAGGATTTTTATTGTTTCATGCCTTAAATTTAAGTCCTTTATCCATCTTGAATCAATTTTTGTGAGTGGGGAAAGGTGTGGGTCCAGTTTCAGTCTTTTACATGTAGACATCCAGTTCTCCCAACACCATTTATTGAATAGGGAGTCTTTCCCCCAAGGTATGTTCTTGTTTGGTTTATCAAAGATTAGGTGGTTGTAAGATGTTAGTTTCATTTCTTGGTTTTCAATTCGATTCCAAGTGTCTATGTCTCTGTTTTTGTGCCAATACCATGCTGTCGTGAGCACCATGGCTTTGTAGTACAGACTAAAATGTGGTATGCTGATTCCCCCAGCTTTATTTTTGTTACTAAGAACTGCCTTAGCTATACGGGTTTTTTTTCCGGTTCCATACAAAACGCAGAATCATTTTTTCCAAATCTTGAAAGTACGATGTTGGTATTTTGATAGGAATGGCATTGAATAGGTAGATTGCTTTGGGAAGTATAGACATTTTAACAATGTTGATTCTTCCCGTCCATGAGCATGGTATGTTCTTCCATTTGTTAATATCCTCTGCTATTTCCTTTCTGAGGATTTCGTACTTTTCTTTATAGAGGTCCTTCACCTCCTTCGTTAGGTATATTCCTAGGTATTTCATTTTCTTTGAAACTATGGTGAAGGGAGTTGTGTCCTTAATTAGCTTCTCATCTTGACTGTTATTGGTGTATACAAAGGCTACTGACTTGTGGACATTGATTTTATATCCTGAGACATTACTGTATTTTTTGATGACTTCTAGGAGTCTTGTGGTTGAGTCTTTGGGGTTCTCTAAGTATAAGATCATGTCATCAGCAAAGAGGGAGAGTTTGACCTCCTCTGCTCCCATTTGGATTCCCTTTATTTCCTTGTTTTGCCTAATTGTATTGGCTAGAACTTCCAGCACTACGTTGAATAGTAAAGGTGACAGAGGACAACCTTGTCTGGTTCCAGTTCTAAGAGGAGCTTTCAGTTTTACTCCATTCAGTAAAATATTGACTGTGGGTTTGTCATAGATAGCTTCAATCAGTTTTTGAAATGTGCCACCTATGCCTATACTCTTCAGTGTTCTAATTAGAAAAGGATGCTGGATTTTATCAAATGCTTTTTCTGCATCTATTGAGAGGATCATGTGATCTTTATTTTTGCCTCTGTTAATATGGTGGATAACGTTTATGGACTTGCTTATGTTAAACCAGTCTTGCATCCCTGGGATGAAGCCTACTTGATCATGATGAATGACTTTTTTGATGATAAGCTGTAATCTATTGGCTAGGATTTTGTTGAGAATTTTTGCATCTATATTCATGAGTGAGATTGGTCTGAAATTCTCCTTTTTGTTTGGGTCTTTTTCTGGTTTTGGTATCAGGATGATGTTTGCTTCATAGAATGTGTTGGGGGAAGATTCCTTCTTCCTCAATTTTTTGGAATAATTTCTGCAGTACAGGAATAAGCTCTTCCTTGAAGGTTTGATAGAATTCTGGAGTGAAGCCATCTGGACCAGGGCATTTTTGGGTTGGAAGCTTTTTTATTGTTTCTTTGATCTCAGTGCTTGAAATTGGTCTGTTCAGAAGCTCTATTTCTTCCTGGCTAAGTCTAGGGAGAGGCTGTGATTCTAAATATTGATCCATTTCCTTCACATTGTCAAATTTCTGGGCATAGAGTTTCTGGTAGTATTCAGAGATGATCTCCTGTATCTCTGTGGGATCAGTTGTTATTTCCCCTTAATCATTTCTGATTGAGGTTACTAGAGATTTTACTTTTCTATTCCTCATTAGTCTGGCCAATGGTTTATCTATTTTATTTATTTTTTCAAAAAACCAACTCCTTCTTTCATTAATTTTCTGAATGGTTCTTTTGTTTTCAATTTCATTGATCTCTGATTTGATTTTGGATATTTCTTTTCTTCTACTGAGTTTAGGCTTAGATTATTCTTCTTTTTCCAATTCCATAAGATCTCTTGTGAGATTGTTGATGCGCTCTCTTTCTCTTTTTCGAATGCAGGCATCAAAGCAATGAATTTTCCTCTCAAAACTGCTTTTGCAGTATCCCACAGGTTTTGGTAGCTTGTGTCTTCATTGTTGTTATGCTCAAGGAAGTTAATGATTTCCTGTTTTATTTCTTCCTGCACCCATCTGAATAATCAACAGAAGATTATTTAATTTCCATGCCTTTGGGTGGGGTCGAGCATTTTTGTTAGAGTTGAGTTCCACCTTTAGTGCCTTATGGTCTGAGAAGAAGGTAAAATTTCAATTCTTTTGATTCTGTTGATATTTGTTTTGTGTCCCAGGATATGATCAATTTTGGAGAATGTTCCGTGGGGTGATGAGAAGAATGTAGTTTCTTTATCTTTGGGGTGGAATGTTCTATATGCGTCTCTCAAGTGCAGTTGTTCTAGGGTCTCATTTAAATCTCTTATATCTTTTTTTAAATTTCTGTTTAGAGGATCTGTCCAGCTCTGTAAGAGGAGTGTTAAAGTCCCCTGTTATTATGGTATTATCAGATATCATATTGCTCAGACTGAGTAAGGTCTGTTTCAAGAATCTGGGAGCATTTAAATTGGGTGCATAAATATTTGGAATTGAAATGTCTTCTTGTTGTATTTTTCCCTTGACCAATATAAAGTGACCATCTTTGTCTTTGTTGACTTTAGTTGCTTTAAATCCACATGTATCTGAAAATAAGATTGCAACTCCTCTTTTCTTCTGAATTCCATTTGCCTAAAAAATTGTCTTCCAACCCTTGACTCGGAGCTTTAATTTGTCTTTTGAAGCCAGGTGTGTTTCTTGCAGACAGCAAATGGATGGTTTGTGTTTTTTAATCCAGTCAGCCAATCTATGTCTCTTCAGTGGGAAATTCAAGCCATTAACATTTATTGAGATAATTGATAAGTGTGGTAGTATTCTATTCATCTTATTTGGTGAGAGTCCATTGCTTAGTTTTATCTTTTGCATCAGTGTGGAGGTTAGGTTCTGTCGTTTAATTTCTGAGTTCTTACTTTGCTGCTGATCCATTGTGGTGATCAGTGTGCAGAACAGGTTGAAGTATTTCCTGTAGAGCTGGTCTTGTTGTGGCGAATTTCCTCAATGTTTGTATATCTGTAAATGATTTGATTTCTCCGTCAATTTTGAAGCTTAGCTTAGCAGGGTACAGAATTCTGGGCTGGAAATTGTTCTGTTTAAGTAGATTAAAGGTAGATGACCATTGTCTTCTTGCTTGGAAAGTTTCATTAGAGAAGTCTGCGGTCACTCTGATGGATTTGCCCCTGTAGGTCAACTGGCGCTTACTCCTGGCAGCTTGCAGAATCTTTTCTCTTGTCTTGACTTTGGACAGGTTCATCACAATGTGTCTTGGAGAAGCTCGGTTAGAGTTGAGGCGACCTGGGATCTGATATCCCTCTGAAAGCAGTGTGTCAGAATCTTTGGTGATGTTTGTGAAATTTTCTTTTATAATATTCTCTAGTATGGCTTCCATTCCTCTGGGGCATTCTTCTTCCCCTTCTGGAATTCCTATAACTCATATGTTGGAACGCTTCATAAAGTCCCATTATTCTGACAGTGAACGTTCTGCTTTCTCTCTCTTCTTTTCTGCCTCTTTTACTATCTGAGTTATCTCAAAAACTTTGTCTTCTACCTCTGAAATTCTTTCTTCTGCATGGTCTAACCTGTTGCTGATACTTTCCATTGCATCTTTAAGTTCCCTGATTGACTGTTTCATTTCCTTCAGCTCTGCTATATCCTTTTTATATTCTTCATATCGTTCATCTCTGATTCGATTCTGTTTTTGGATTTCCTTTTGGTTATTTTCCACTTTATTAGCAGTTTCCTTCATTGTTTCCATCATTTCTTTCATTGTTTTCAACATGTGTATTCTAAATTCCCTTTTTGTCATTCCTAACATTTCTTTATAGGTGGAATCATCTGCAGTATCTACCTCATGGTCCCTTGGCGGGGTTGTTCTGGACTGGATCTTCATGTTGCCTGGAGTTTTCTGCTGATTCTTCCTCATGAGTGATTTCTTTTATTTGTTTCCTTGCCCTAATTTTCCTTTCACCTCCTCTTGCTCTTTAAGTTCTCGTGCGTGTGGACTAAGGGTTACAGGACCAGAAGGGTGAAGAGGTTAAAGAGCAAGAAAGGGATGAAAGAAAGGAGGACCGAGTGATTAAAAAAAAAGAAAAATAAAGGAGAGGGGGTGGCTAAAAGGAATATTGACAAAAAGAAGAGAGGCACAGAAAGAGGGAGACAGAGCAATATAGGTGTACAGTAGGGTACTTTGACACAACCTTAAAAAAAATCCCACCTTCTGGGGGTGCCCAGTTGGGTGGTTCCCTTGAGGTCAGCAGCTCTTTGCTAACCTGATGAGACACAGTACCCCACCTCCACCAAGTAGAGAGGAAAGACAAAAATGCTATAAATCAAACCAAAACAAGCAAACAGAAAATTTTATGGGATAAAATTGGGTGAAAAACCAAATAATAGCAGTAGAATCACTAGCAAAAATGAAGTTCTAATTATTGAAAAAGACAGCAATGGGAAATTATAATTAAACTAGAAAAATTGAGAAAGAAAAAGGATCTGTGTGGAAAAGGTTGAACTTAAAAAACAAAACAACATCAACAACATCAAAATAAACAAAAAAAAACCAACCAAACCAAAACAAAAAAACAAAAAAATGAAAAAAAAAAAAACACAACCAAAAACAAAGCAGTATGTATATGTTATTGAATATTGTCTGGGTAACATGTGGTCTTATGGGGTATGAGATGTTAATCACAGTTCTGATACGACTGGAGGCTGCTGGTTTCTGAAACCCCAGCAGGTAGACACCCTAAATCTCTCTTCAGCCCACTTAAAAGGCACTTTGAACTTGTAAACTTGCTGAGCAGAAGCTTTCCCAGGGAAGTACTTGTTGCTGGAATCACTGCTGAAGTGGCTATCCACTTACCCAGTGTGCCAAAACTGGTCTCACTCTGCCCCTGAGGGTTAAGGCTGTAAGGCGGCTCAGACCCGCCCTTAGGCTACTTGGTCGCTGGGTTACCAGCTCCCACCCATTTCTAGCTCTGCGACCCTGAGGGCGGAGCTTGCTGGGGCAGATCGCTCACAATGGCCGCCTGTGACCCAGAGCCAAACACTATTAGCTCTGTCTGGCTCAGCGGCTCAGACTGGGGCCCTAGACAACAGCCAAAGTTCTCCGCACTCCCGCTCAGGCTCTCCCCAAGGCAGTTCAGCTGAGTGCCAAGTCCAAAGACACCAAAACAGTTCACAGGTAAGGCCTTTCTGGTTTGCAGTCTCGCTGCTACTGAACTTACAGTTGCGGGCGGGTTTAGATGGATTGAACACACACGACCACTTGCCGATTTTCCACTGTTTTAGTCCTCCTCTTGGGGTCCAGAAGTCTCTTGCTGACTCACTGTGTCCTCTCAGGGGTGATGATAGGCAGAGCCCACCAGCCAGAGATGCCTGGAGTCCTATCTCCCCAGACTCACGATGCCCAGATGCAAGGAAGCTGTTACACGGCCGCCATCTTGCTCCTGCAACTCTTGTAATTTTTTTTTTTTTAAGAGGAAGACTACCTAATGCAGCTTTGGGTGAAATATGTTTGGATTAGATTTAAGACTGTTTGTCATGAGTCTCTGCTAAATTAATCTAATAGTGATAATTTTTATAGTTCTAAATATTATGATAGTAATATTAAATTAATACCTTCTATTTTATTTGTTAGGTACTGTTCAAAATGCTTTATCATGCTTAAATATTAAATATACCTGTAAGTTGAATACTATCATTGTTGCAGTTTCACAGATATAAAAACTGAGACAAAGGGAGGTTAAAAAACTTTACTGTCACACTATATATAAGCACTGAAGCTCTGTCCCTAACCCAAACAGTTTGTCTTCAGTGCCTGACATGGTAACATATGGAGTGTTGAATGAATACTAACTGGATATGGAGAAAGTTCTAATTCCAAAACAGAAGAAAATTTCATTTATATCTGGGGTAGCATAAATAAACTGCTTCTATGAAAACTAGAAAAAGGTTGGGAAAGCAGAAGAGCTTAAATGGTTTGCGGGAAACAGTAGAATTATAAAGAACTCATGACAGATAGAAGATTTAAACCCAAAGCATGAAACTATAAGCATTTTAGAAGAAAAGTTGGAGAAATTTATATAGATATCAATCTAGGCAAATATCTTATGAAGAAGACCCACAAAGTAATCACAGTAATAAGAAAAATAAATACATGGGACTTGATTGAATTAAAGAGCTTATGCACTGAAACAATCACCAGAGCAAATAGACAACCTACAGAATGGGAGAAAATATTTGCATGTCTTACACCCAATAAAGGGCTGACTATGAGAATCTACAAAGAACTCAAGCAAATCAGCAAGAAGAAACAAACCATCCCTTGAAAAAAGTGGACCTAAGACATGAACAGAAACTTTTCAAAGGAAGATAAACTAATAGCTAGCAAACATACGAAAAAACGCTCAACATCTCTAATCATCAGAGAAATTCAAATGAAAACCACATGAGGTGTGACTTACCTCCAGTGGCAATAGCTTTTATCAAAAGTCTCAAAACAACAAATGTTGGTGTGGATGCAGAGAAATAGGAATGTGGAATGATAGCCTCTGTGGAATGTTGGTGAAGATACCTCAAAGAAATAAAAGTAAACCTATGATTTGATCCAGCAATCTCACTAATATGGTGTTTACTCAATGGGAAAAAAAGACATTTTATGAAAAAAACACCTAAACTTGATTGTTTATAGTAGCACAATTCACAATTGCAAAGATGTGAAAGCAACCCAAGTGACCATCAGTTCATGAGTGGATTAATAAAATATTGTATATTTATACCATGAAATTCTACTCAATCATAAAAAATGGTGAACTAATACCTATTGTATTAACTTGGATGGAACTGGAAAACATTCTTCTAAGTATCACAAGAAAGGAAAAACAAACACCACTTGCACTCACTATTAAATTGAAACTAATCAATCAACTCTTAGGTACACAAATGGAAATAACACTCATCAGAAATCAAGTGGGTGGGAGGGAAGGAGCAGGTACAGTGCATACTATCTGGGTGATGTACACACTTATTTTTGTCCAAAATGTACAAAAACAATGTAGGTAGCCAATACATCTGTGTACCTATGTCATATAAAAAATAATGTATATATTTTTTAAAAGAATGGTTTATAGGTTCAGGAGTGTGAATCGAGGTTCTCAAAACCATTAAGGAGTAGGGGGCTGAGTCTGGACTGATGGCTGAGTTGTGCAGATCTGCCTAGAGTATAGATTAGTGAACCACCCATGCAATATTCATTCCCCTGCCTGCATGGACAGCACTGTCTGTTTTCTGGGAAATGGTATCAGTACCCTGAGGGCCCAGAGTCAGCATTCTCCTCTGTGTCATTGTGATCATCCATGCCCCCATCCTATGGGGGATAATTGAGTATTACTCTGAGTCAGCTTCAGGACCCTCTGGAAGGCTCACTAAGTGGCAAGTGAAGGTATACTTGCAAGATAAAGTTCTGATCAGTTCTTTGTTCCCACCTGATACAGTCAAAGACCAAGTTATGGAAAGAGAGAAATGGGACTGCTGCCTAATATTTTGTTCTTAACAGACTTGTGTCAAACACAATCTCACTGACTCAAGATGATTGCTGAGACAGGAAGACACAGGCATTAAATTCTGTGAGCAAGGATAGAAATTCTATACTCAGGCTGAGCTAACATTCTATGCTGTCTTGACCACCTGGACAAAAGTCGACTGATAACACTATTTACACATTTTGCGATAGATAGATGTTTAATTAAAACTGATGGCAAAATGTGAACATTGAGTAATCCATTTAGTCAAATGTTAAGAGGATATTAAAACAAAATAATATTTGAATGACAAGAGTAAAATTTGAATCGTTTATGGAAGAATGTACATATGCTAGTAAACTCTCTCAAACACCATGGTTAATAACACTTGGCATTTATTTTCATGTTTGTAGATGTTCATGTTAACAGTCATCTGGCTGGTTCGGGTGCTCAGCATGGTGGTTCTCCTGCAGAACGCTGTGCCTCTCTCTGGCCTTTGGACTGTGTATGATCCAGACCAAGACAATGACTATGTAGGGCAAAACATTTGTATGGCAAATAGCAGTACTGAACAACATCCCCAGATGAAGCTTAGCTGGCAAATGTAAGTCCAGTAATCTACCTGTAGCATAGTTTCACACTATTTTAATTTATTGTTTCAGTTCATTAATTTATAAAGCCTCTGAAATATTTACTGCATTTAATTCTCAAGGTGTTTTTCCATGGAACAATAATCATGTTTTTCATAATTTTTTATTTTTGCAATATAAAAACACCTTTTCACATGCAATTTTGAATTAAATAGAAATAAAGTTGGGCATGTTTTCAACATAAGACTTTTTTCTCACTGGAAAAAGAAATGTCTTTTGCTAATGTCCTTTAATGTCCTTTAAAATATATCTGCTTAAAAATATGATAGATTGTTAATTTATTAAAATGAAGGCTGTCATTCACTGTGCCCAAGATGCATTTGCTGCTTTGCATGTGTAACACACTCACAGGGATCAGAGTTGATGCTGCACTGGCATCTGGACCAACTTTGATCAGTTGGTTCCTTTGAGTAGCAAAGTTTTCCTACAAAGGAAATATGCACTTTTCCTGTTTGTCTTGTCAAGAGAGGTGTTTTATTTGTCAAATGCTTACTATATATTGTAGGCAATTTTCTCATTTTTTTGCTTACTCTGCGGCTTAATAGCTTTTCCTGCAATGATCTCAGACTTTCTAGTAATAAGTGAAAGCTCATTCAAGCATATATTGACACCATCTCATATCTGAAAAGTTTTGAGATTTGGGAAAATATTGACCTTGCTTGGCACTACCATAATTTCTGGAAGCACATTTCCCCCAATCCCTTTCCCATCCATGATTTCTTAAAGTTACTCTATGAAGGGCCCTCCCTTCATATTTGAAAGTCAAAAGAGGATGATTGAATATTTATTGACACCTGGAGGCAGACAGTTGGACAAAGCTGATGAATGAGGGATTTTCTGGGGAGAAGCTGTACCTGCTGAAAGCATCAGCACCCCACTCTTGGGCTTCCCAGGCTGGTCTGAGGACAAAGTGATTAGGAAGCCCATAACTTCAGTGGCAGATGGACCCTTACAAACTGACAAGCGACCAAAGGTTCTCCTGTGTCTGGTATCAGCATCCCCGACGTTGCTACACACAGGCTTGTATTTATTTTTTAAAATAATAATCAGTAATTTTTAATGAAAATTTGCAATGTAAAAAGTAGTTAAGTGTTTTTTTTTTACTGTATTGGCTCATTTGATCAAAGCAAGAACAAAATGAGGTCAATATTGTCATTTTACAGATTCAGGAACTACAGCAGAGTGTTGATGCAACTTATCCAAGGTCACACGGCTAGGTAGAGGCAAAGCCAGAACTCAGACCCAGGCATGTTAACCACTACACTATACTGCCTCAAAGAAGTTTTTTTTTTTCCCCCAAAGGTGTATTGTTAATTGAAAAAGAGTATGGCATTGTAGGAGAAAAAAATATTTTCTCCCAGTGGTTTTACTTAGGATCTCAAACTGAGCCTAACAGTTATTATTATTTTATTTAATTTTTATTGTTTTAGGTTAATTGAGGGTTCACAGAATTAGGTTATAATATTTGCATTCATTAGGTGGAGTCCATCTTATATTTGTGTCCCATCCCCACGTGTGCCCCATATCCTACCATTGTGCCCATTAACTGGGATCACACCCATTCTCCTCCCTTCTCTATTCTGTACACTCCCTCATTTGCCTGCCCCCCACCTTGAGTTTATTTGTGTTTTTCTCTTATGTGGGTGTGTATTAGATCATCTACCAGCTTCATATTAGTATTGAGTACATTGAATTTTTGCTTCTCCATTCTTGTGACACTTTATTAAGAAGAATATCTTTCAACTATGTCTAGGTTAATACAAAGGATGTAAGGTCTATGTCTGTTTTAATGGTTGAATAGCATTCCCTGGTATACATATACCACAGCTTGTTAATTCATTCCTGGGTCAATTTGGCATTTGTAAATTGAGCTGCGATAAACAATATCATGCAAATGCTCTTATGATAAAATGATTTTTTTCTTCTCAGTAGATGCCTAGTATTACATGTGCAGGATCAAACGTGGGGTCTAATTTGAGTTCCTTGAGGATTGTCCATACTTCCTTCCAAAGAAGTCATATTAGTTGCAGTCCCACCAGCAGTGTAAAAGTGTTCCCTTTTCTCCACCTCCATGCCAGCATTGCCCAGGCTTGTGCTTCTGATTCTAGTTTGCTGTTTAAAGCAATTGTTGCTTGGAATCCTTAAAGTAGACCTTGATGTATGAACCCCGACTGATGCCATAAAATATTCTTCAGGTATATTAATTGCTATCTTTATTAATTCAAGGGAGACAGTGTCAAATTTGCACTTCTGTGGCTGGGGACCAAGAAAGAATTAGAATGCAGAGGAGCCTCCGTGGCCCTGTCTACCAAAACCTTCACATCTAGGCTGCCTCTGAGAAATGCTCTCAGCAGATAGAGGTACCAGGAGGAGCAGCTGGGGCACCCCAGCCTCACACACCTGCTTCTTTGGGAGATTTATGTTATGACTTGTAACACTGTGAGAGGCCAACTGTTACCCTGCAGACAGTAATAACTTGCAAAATCTTCAGCCTGCAGGCCACTGATAGTGAGGGTAAAATCTGTCCCAGACCCACTGCCACTGAACCTTGATGGGACCCCAGATTGCAAAGTGGATGCCAAATAGATCAGGAGCTTAGGAGATGTCCCTGGTTTCTGCTGATACCAATGTATATGATTGCTAATGCCCTGACTGGCCCGGCAAGTAACAGTGACCGTGTCTCCTACAGGTGCAGACAGGGAGGATGGAGCCTGGGTCATCTGGATGGCACAGCTGGCACCTGAGATTGGAAACATAGAAACAAATACCCACACAATTAACCATGTTATAAGAGGACTTCCCTGAGGAGCCAGGCAGTACTGACCACACGGTCTGAGTAAATCCCTCCTCACCTGGGAACCAGAGAAGCAGCAGCCCCAGGAGCTGAGTGGGGGCCCTCATGTCCATGCTGTGTCCTGACAGGGACTGACTCCTGCACAAGGTGAGGTGTGACCAGCCTGTTAATAAGTCTCCAGGATGAGGGCTGTACCCTGGGAACATGCAAATCAGCAGGGGGTGGGCAGGCTGGGCACAGCTGCGGGGCTGGCTCATCTCAGTGACTCAGAAGAGGCTGAGTGCCCCCAGGTATCTAAGGGCAGACCAGAGCACACAGATTTGCCTGCAGAGAATTTCTTTCTCCATGGAGGATGTTTTGTTAAAAAGGACATTTAGGGGCATCTATTGTTAAAACTTTAAGTGAATGTAAAGAAAAAATGCAATCATGTATTTCAAAGTTGTATTGGGAGTATGTAGGAGAATATCCCTATTTATAACGAATTATAACAAACTCGTAGAGCATGGGGCTATCAAGTAATCAAAATATTGTCCAATGTTCCCAGATAAGACTCTTTGGACCCCACACTGCAACTCCTGCTGATCTTCCCTTCTGGTCAACATCCTTTTCATCCTCACTACATGGTCTTTTCTTAATGACCATTTTTCCACAGGCAAATGAGGCACTCATCCTCAGGTGTAGGAACTTCATAAATCCCAACTCACTAAAGCATTAGGGCCCGGCTTGATGCACCACTTTTCCATGAGCTTGCAGTAGCATCAGGGCACAGCCTTAAGTGCCAGGCAGGCGTCCAGTCAACTCTGATTCTTCCTGAGAAATCCATCACAGCATCTACCTGGGTTCACATCTCAACCCAACCCCAGTAGCATTAATACTCCAACATAAAAGACACGGAGCTGGGTTCTGAGCCTACAGCTGACCTCTGCCATGTGCTTCACGTTCTATTTAAATTCTCCACCCAAAGTCTCCATCTTCTTCTTTATTTGCAGGGGAACACTTGGATTGCACAGTGAAATGATGTGGATGTTTGGACCCTCCAAAGCACATGTGAAAAATTTTCTTAATTTACTTCATTTTTAAAATTTTTATTTATTCTTCTTTTTTATTTCAGATTACTACAAGGGTACAAATGATTAGGACACATTATTTGGGTTTCTAAAGCAAAATTTAAGTTGTAGTTGAGCCCCTCAGCCAGGGGGTGCACTGTATAACCCTACATAGTGCACATTAGGTGAGAGCTCAACAATGCCCCTCCCTCCTTCCCCTCCACTTAAATATACTTGTACTTTTCTCTTGTGTGTGCAGGTCATTGGTTTTCTATTGGTTTCCTATTGTTTTCATATACTTGTGATACTTTTCTAAGAAGAATGTGTTTCAATTCCATCCAGGTAAATACAAAAGAGATAAATACCTTGAAATACTATTTAACTATAAAAAAGATGGAGACTTCACAGGTTGAAATTTGATCCCCAGTTGAGGTGGGGCCTGGTGGGAGATGTTTGAGTCATGAGAGCAGATCCCTCTTACATGGCTTGGTGCTTTCCAGGGAATGAGTGGGTTCTCTCTTCATAAGTTCACATGAGAGCTGGTTATTTAAAATAGGCTGGCACTGCCTCTCCCCCTCCTTCTCTCACCACAAGATAAGCTTGCTGCCCCTTCACCTTCTACCCTGATTGAAGCTCCCTGCAGCCCTCACCACAGGTAGATGCTGCTGCCCAACTCTGTGTAGTCTGCAGGCCCATAAGCCAAATAAACCTCTTATTTCTAAATTAAGAAGCCTCAGTTATTTCCTTCATAGCCATGCAAAATGGTTTAACACACACAGTTTCTTGTACTTACCAAAATTCTGTTTTATATGATGTACTATGCTCTCTAATTTATCTAGTGGTTCTTGGTTCCATTTAAAAATGCACCTTGGAATTCAAAAAAAACACTATTTTTAAAAAATTATAATTCAACCTGTTGGACTCACTCAGATTGTTCAAAGTCTTTTGGTGCTAGGTCTTCACTATTTGATTTACCAAAGTTTGCCTATAAGTGAAGAAAACGAGACTGTGAAATGTTTATCTTGACTACTTCCATAAGATTGGTAATATAAAATCCTGTGCCTTCTCTGATCCTGGAGAATGATGTGTACTAACAACACTATAAAAGAACAGAGACTTTAAAAACATAAAGGAGCCTCTAGAAGTCCTTTGTATTATTCTATTCTTTCTGTGTCAGAGTCTTCACCAGAGTACAGCCTTGTTCATTCTGGAGTCTTCTTCATTCAAGATGTGCACATCCACCATGTGGAGGGAATACACATGGGAGGCACAGGGGCCCCGAAGCTCCCTCCATTCTTCTTCCTCATCTCCTTTTGTCCTTACAGGGACCCAGAGGATCAGCAGCCCTGGGAGCTAAGCAGGGGGCAGAGGAGCCTCATTGTGAGAAGTTAGACTGGGAAGTCCTGATCAGTCAAGGCAAGGTCAGAGCTGAACTTTTATCCAAGACTCAGAAGGGAAGGTCCTCCCTAGCAGACAGTATGCAAATCCCCTGGTGGGTATTGCAGGGTGGAATATTTGAACATGAAGTGGGTGCCTTCCCTGTGAGCAAAGGGATATGAAACACCCTCTGTTCTCAGACAGAAACCAGCAGAAATAAAATCTATGATGCCCATATGAGAGAAGAGAAAAATTTACATATTTCCAACTGTTTTGTTTAACATATTTCTGTTTCTCTTGCATTTTCTTAGGACCATTTCTTACACTATTCTTTAATAGAGTTTCCATAAATATTTGGTTATTCTTTATTTTGTATGTATTTAGGAGTCTGTTTAGTCTTGTCTATATTTTTAATGGAGATGAAACATACAGAGTAAAGGGCACAGATCTTAAACATGCAATTCAATAGTTTATGTATATTCACTGTTGACGTGGAAGTATACAATATCTCAAATTATCCTGAAGCTTCCCTCACGCACCTTCACAGGTCCATTCCCAGTCAGGGTAACTGTGTCTACTGTGCCTGACTTTTATCACAAGAGTTTAGTCTCTTGTGGGCTAAAATGTCACATAATTTGAAGTAATTCTTTTTTGTTGGTTTTTGATTTTTTTTCAAGCTTCTTTATGTATTTTAATTTTTAAATATACAAAAGGGTGTCACTCTGTGGCCCAGGCTGGTCTTGAACTCCTGGGCTCAGGCAATCCTCCCACCTTAAACTCTGAGAGTGCTAGAATTGTGGATATGAGAAACCACACCTGGCTGTCTTTCTTTATTATCTTTGAGGACTTCATTGCTGTTTGTAGACTCAAGCTGATGTCTACTGTTATATCTGACATTCTAAAAGATTTCTTCTTGAATTTCTTTTAAGGCATATATGCCTTATCGGCTATTAATGAATCCATCCTTGTTGAGTAATGAATATTTTTACTTTTCCTTTGTTTCAACAAATATTTTCAATGAAAATACAATTTTCAATTGTTGTTCTTTGTTCTTTATTCAGTATTTAATTATGTCATTCCACTGTCTTCCTGCCTCTGTTGGTTATGATAAAAATTTAGTCAGTGGCTTTATTCTTATTTCTCTGTACATAGAAAGTCATTTTTTCCTTGATGCTCAAGATTTTCCCTTCATCTTTCAACATTTTGAAGCTAATATGTTCAGTAATGAATGTCACAGTGTTCCTCCTTAACAGATTTCATTGAGTTCCTTTTATCTGCAGAATAGTGTTTTTAATTAATTTTGAAAATATTTTTCAATGACCTCTTCAAATATTTTTTCAGACACTCCATCTCTTCTACTTTAAATTCTCAATTCTTAACTCAATTTATTAGTGTTCTTCACATTGACCTATATATCTCTGAGGTCTTGTTCATTTCCCTTTTAATCTTTATTCTTTAGTTGGATTAATTTTTCTTAAACTTTTTTCAATTTCAGTGATTCTTCTGCCATCTTAAACTTCTGTTTGACCTGTGGAATGTATTTTGCAATTGGGTTATTGTACTTTAAATTTCTAGAATTCCTATTCAATCATTTTGCATGTCCTCTCTATTTAAAGTCCCTATTTATTGAGTCCCTTTATATTTATCTTTTTATATTTTAAATAATACTTGAACAATAATATTTGAACATCTATATACTAACTGCTTTGAAGTGTTTAGTAGAGCCAATATTTATAAGTCAGGATCAGTGTCTACTCACTATTTTTGTTGTGTTTTTTTTGTTTGTTTGTTTTTGTTTTCTCAATATTAGTCACACTTTTCTGCTTCTTTTCAGTAGTTTTTCCAATGAAAACCACACATTTGACATAATACATTCTTGTACCTCTCTCTGGATGCTATTTTATTTTACTAAGCATTGTTGAGTTTCTTTTTCATAACTTGCCTAGATTTATAATGAAGAATTTAATGCTGGCCGGGTGTGGTGGCTCATACTTATAATCCTAGCACTCTGGGAGGCCAAGATGGGTGGATAGCCTGAGCTCACGGGTTCGAGACCAGCCTGAGCCAGAGGGAAACCCCATCTCTAAAAAAATAGCTCGACCTTGTGGCAGGCACCTGTAGTCCCAGTTACTTGGGAAACTGAGGCAAGAGAAACACTTGAGCCCAGGAGTTTGAGGTTGCTGTCAGCTATGATGCCATGGAACTCTACCAAGGGTGGCAAAGCAAGACTCTGTCTCAAAAAACAAAAAAAAATTTAATGCCCCAGTGGTATTCGATGATTGACATCTCTGCTCATTTGTATTCTTAGTTTTAATATTTAGCTTGAATTGGAATTGTGCATGAACTTCCACATATTAATGGTCATCAATGATTGGAACAGAAGTTTGGTCAAATATCTTGGGACTCATACATATCTACCATCTACCAGTACATCTGTATACGGTTCAAGGAGCCTCTGAAAAATGCACCCAGTTCTTTCTTCCACAGTTGTTGCTTTACACTCCTCTCTCTCTACATCTCTGTCATTCATACCTGAATCTACTAAGTCACTAGGAATGCATGCAAAGATTGTCTCAACAATTCCTTGACTTCATTACATCCAGGAATCCATCTTTAACTTTCAGCAGGTGTACCACAGGGTCAACTAGGGCCATCACCTTGGACTAGCAAAGTTGTGGGATTTCTTTTTTCTTCCTGTTCATTTCTTGTGGGTGTCATCAAAGTTACCTGGAAACTCTGAAGGATCAGACTTTACTCTCCACCCCAACTCATGTCTTCCCCCTCTAGCAGCAAGCTGATAGATTTTGCTGCCATTCTCTGCCTAACCCCTTCCACCAAACCTTCCCAGTTACTTTCAGACTGTGGTTCCCTCTGTGAAGTGCTTGCAGCAGATGGAGGCACCAGGAGGAGCAGCTAGGGCAGCCCAGACTCACACACCTGCTTCCCTGGGGTTTATGTTATGACTTGTAACACTGTGAGAGGCCAACTGTTACTCTGCAGACAGTAATAACTTGCAAAATCTTCAGCCTGCAGGCCACTGATAGTGAGGGTAAAATCTGTCCCAGATCCACTGCCACTGAACCTTGATGGGACCCCAGATTGCAAAGTGGATGCCCTATAGATCAGAAGCTTAGGAGATTTCCCTGGTTTCTGCTGATACCAACTTAAATAATTGCTAATGCTCTGACTGGCCCGGCAAGTGAGGGTGACTGTGTCTCCTGCAGATGCAGACAGGGAGGATGGAGCCTGGGTCATCTGGATGTCACAGCTGGCACCTGAGATTGGAAACATAGAAACATATATCCACACAATTAGCCATGTTATAAGAGGACTTCCCTGAGGATCCAGGAAGGACTGATCATGCTGTCTGAGTAAATCCCTGGTGTTCTCCCTCTTCACCTGGGAACCAGAGCAGCAGGAGCCCCAGGAGCTGAGCGGGGGCCCTCATGTCCATGCTGGATCCTGACAGGGACTGACTCCTGCACAGGGTGAAGTGTGACCAGCCTGTTAATAAGTCTCCAGGGTTGGGGGCTGTGCCCTGGGAACATGCAAATCAGCAGGAGGTGGGCAGGCAGGGCACAGCTTCAGGGCTGGCTCATCTTAGTGACTCAGAAGAGTTCCAGTATCCCCAGGTGTCTCAGAGCAGACAAGGACAACACAGATTTACCTGCAGAGAATGTCTTTTTCCTTGCAGGATGTTTTGTTAAAAAGGACATTTAGGGGCATCTACTGTTAAAATGTTAAGTGAATGTGAAGAAAAAAATGGAATCATGTATTTCCAAGTTGTATTAGGAGTATTTAGGCAAATACCCTTATTTGTAAAGACTTGTAACAAAGTTTTAGAGGGTGGGGCTATCAGGTAGTCAACACATTGTTAAATGTTTCCAGACAAGACCCTTGGGACCACACACTACAGCTCCCACTGACCTTCCCAGCTCCAGTGGCATCTTCTAGTCAACACCCTTTTCATCCTCACTACATGGTCTCTTCTGAATGATCATTTTTCCACAGGCAACCAAACGAGACCACTCATCTCCAGGTATGTATACAGAGGGTAAATTCAAGTTTTTAAGGACACCCATGCCCTCCTGTGTCCTCTAGGGTTAGGTGATTTGACCTAAGCTTCATTTTACCAGGAACCTCATAAACGCTGAGTAATTAAAGCCTTAGATCCCAGCTTGATGCACCACTTCCCCATGAGCTTGCAGTGGCAGCTGACTGTCACAGCCTTAAGAGACAGTCAGGTGTCCAATCAACTCTGTGATTCTTTATGAGAAGTACATCAGAGCTTCTACCCAGGTCCATATCTCAACCCCAATCTCAGAAGCATCAACACACCAACATAAAGCCATGGAGCTGGGTCCTGAGCCAATAGCTGACCTCTGCCATGTGCTCCACATTCTGATTTACTTTCTCTACCCATAGCCTCAATATTCTTCTTTTTTCCCTGGGAAATACTTGGATTGCACAGTGATATGGCTTAAATGTTTGGACCCTCCAAACAACATGTTGAAATTTGTTTTTCTTTTTAATTTACTTCAGTTTTATTTTTATATTTATTTATTCTTATTTTTATTTCAGATTAATATGAGTGTACAAATGATTAAGCCACATTATTTGCATTTCTAAGGTAAAGTTCAAGTTGTAGTTGAGCCCCTCATCCAGGGGGTGTGCTGCATACCCACATTGTGCACATTAGGTGAGAGCTCACCAATGCCCCTTCCTCTTCCTGTTGCCCTCCTCCCTTCTCTCCCTTCTCTCACACTTAAATATATTTCTGTTTTTCTGTCATATGGGTGTGTAGTTATTTTTCTGTCAGTCTCATGCTAGTATTAAGTACATTGGATACTTACTTTTTCATTCTTGTGATACTTCTCTAAGAAGAATGTGCTTCAACTCCATCCAGGGAAATACAAAAGATGTAGATACTGTAGAATACTATTCAGCCATAAATAAGATGGAGACTTCACAGGTTGAAATTTGATCCCCAGTTGGAGGTGGGGCCTGGTGGGAGATGTTTGAGTCATTCGAGCAGATCCCTCTTACAAGGCTTGGTGCCCTCCATAGAATAATGAGTTCTCACTTCATTAGTTCACATGAGAGCTGGTTGTTTAAAACAGGCTGACACCGCCTCCCCTTCTCCCCCTCATTCTCTCAACTCAAGACAAGCCTGCTACCCCTTCACCTTCTACCTTGATTGGAAGCTCCCTGCAGCCCTCACCACAGGTGGATGCTGCTGCCCAACTCTTTGTATAATCTGCAGGTCCATAAGGTTCCTGGTAAAATGAAGCTTAGGTCAAATCACCTAACCCTAGCAAACACAGGAGGATATAGGTGTCCTTGCAAAACTTGAATTTACCCTCTATATACATACCTGGAGATGAGTGGTCTCTCTTTTATTTATAAATTAGGAAGCCTCAGTTATTTCCTTCATATCCATGCAAGATGGTCTAACACACACAGTTTCTTGTACTTACCAAAATTCTGTTTAATATGGCATACTATGCTCTCTAATTCATCCAATGTTCTCGGTTCCATTTTAAAATGCAGCTTTGGAATTCAAAAAACACCATTTTTTTAAATTATATTTCAACCTGTTAGACTCAGATTATTCAAGATTGTTTTGGTTCTAGGCCTTTACTATTTGATATACCAAAGGCTACCTATTAGTGAAGAAAACAAGAATGTGAAATGTTTTCCTCGGCTACTCCCCTGAGATCAGTAATGTAAAAACCCGTGCCAACTCTGGTCCTGGAGAAGAATGTGTTCTAAAAGCAAGCGTGAGGAAAAGTGGCAAAGGGGAGACAGACAGTGTGCTAACATCAGCAAACATTAACCTGTAGAATACATACTAGGTGAGCCAACACAATACCAATATATGTACCAGTATTATGTTGTCATACATGGGCCTCACTCGTGTGACTGGTATGTTCAGTGAATGCAGTTGACAATGTATTCAAAGGAGAGAGGATCGGGACAAGCTTAAAGTCAGAGGATTAAGTCAGCTCTGCCTCCATCATGACCGGCTGCTGAGAGGGCACGTGGACCCTCCACTCCGCTGTGGGTTCTGCTCCTCTAAGGCTGCCACAGCTCACAGGGCCTTAAGTGTGGTGCCTGAGCTATAGCCAGGAAGTCATGGTCCAGGTGTAATTACAACCCTGAGGTCTCCAACATCTTCTTCTTACACAGATTCACATAATATACTCTGCTGCCTAGTGAGGGAACAAATTTGGACAGGGGGACAATTCAACAAAGGAGGTTTGTGCTCCCTACTGTACCACTATGGGAAGAAACTGTAGAGTTTGTAGCAGGAATAGACTCCAACTACATCCCCCTCCATCCTGCTGATTCTAAGCAGGAAACCTGCCCTGACCTGCTGCCACTGGACCATTCCAGGAACCCAGGAAACTGGTGGAAACTAAATAATAGATCACGAGCCACAGAGACCATCCCGACTTCTACAGGAACCAACTTAGGTAGGTGTTTCCATCACTGTGAAGAAGGCTCTGACTACACCTGCAGGAGATGGAGACCAGCTCTCCAGGGGTGATGGGCAGGGAGAGTGGAGTTTGTGTCATCACAGTATCCCCACTGGATGCCAAAGGAATGAGAGGGAAGTGTGGGATTCTATGCAAACTTCATGAGGCATTTTCCGACTTTGTTGTTGTTAATAATTTTATGCAATTTTTTTGGATGTTTATGGCTTTGATTCATATTCCCCCAAATATCTGATTTTTACTCTACTCAATTTTATGAAAGAACAGAGATTTTCAAAACATAAAGGAGCCTCTAGAATTCCTTTATACTGTTCCGCTCTTTGTGTGTCAGAGTCTTCACCAGAGTACAGTCCTTGCTTATCCTGGAATCTTCCTCATTTAAGACGTGCACATCTAACACGTGTACAGAGCACACACAGGACACAGTGGGCCCCAGAGTCCCCCTCCAACCCCATTCTCCTTCCTCATCTCCTTCTGTCCTTACCAGGGACCCAGAGCATTAGCTGAGCAGGGAGCCTCATTGTGAGAAGTTGGACTGAGGAGTCCTGATCCGTCAAGGCAGGGTCAGAACTGAGCTCTTAGACTCCTGTGGGAGGTAGATAGCTTGACTTCTCAGTGGAGCACCCTGCGCCAGTTCTGGGGTATCCAGGAAAATACCTGCAGGCAGACAGTCCCTAGGAGTTCTTTAAAACCATGGTAGAGGAAGAGACAACTCCCAGGAGGCCCTGGACAGGCTAGACTAGGCTTATGCATTCGAGAGACAACAGACAGCAAGGATTAAACTCCCTGAATATGTAGTTAAATTAGAAAACCTGGTTTACTTCCCCCACCTGAACAGACCTGGTTTCTCCCTCCCTTCTACTTACGCACACCACTGGCTGTTTTCCCACCCCCTGCCACTTACCCAGTGTCTCTCTCTATCCATCTACCCACTCTTCCTGGGCACTTGGGATTCTTTCAACCCTATCTTTTGCATATGCACCTTTGTTAAAAATTAATAAAAGGCTTCTGAAAAAGCCAGGAAGGGGAAGCATTTTCTCTGTCTACTGAGTTAACGTAAGCCATCTCCAAGCATCTTCAGACCTTGTGTTCTCTTACATTGGCATAAATTATTATCAGTGTTGTCTTCCCAGCTGGCATTCAAACGAGGTCGGGGTTCACAAGCACCACCCCCCAACAGACTCCCAAGGGAATGTCCTCCTTAGGGGACAGTATGCAATTCCTACTTGTGGGTTCAGCTATGTAAAGAGCCAAGGTACAATATTCCTAATGCCAAACCTGGTATCTTTGTGACTGGTATGTTAACAAACCGTCAAATGGGCTGATACAAATAAACATAATAAACCAGCAGCCAAACCAGTAACCTCACACTATCCTGAAATAACTAAGGGCGTAAAAGGAGTGAAAGGATAACCTGTGTTAGGTCCACCATACATATGCCAAACTCATGTGGCTCTTAACTTTTTCAGAAGCCAAACTTCATGCAGTGCAGGCAGCTTTTCATTATCCTGATGTTTGATGAGAGTGATGGTCACTTGGAAAAGCCAGCAAAGCTCCTCAAGGTAGGGGAACCACACCTATGGGCACATTGCAAGTACAAGTTGGATCTATCAGGTGTAGAACACAAATGTCTTAATGCTGTAATTGGGTGAATGAGGTAAAAGCTATGTTGATGAGTAGGATGTAAGCACTCCAATTTGTACAAATAATCAACACATCGATTCCCATAATGGCATAAATGTATTTACGATCTATGTACAAATGTCTTAAAAAAAAAAAAAAAGGTTATCAGTGGAAGCAAGTGATGTCACAGCACACTAGGGTTCCCAGGGTCCCGGTGACATCATTGAGTGTCTATGCAGCCATAAGGGCAGCAGGGAATTGTCATGGCTGCTTGAGGAAAGATGTAGCAGCTACTCTCCACAGGTTCCATGGGGTATGAGAGTCCTGAGTAGGGAGGAGGAAGAGGATCCAGGAGGCTGTCCTGCAGGGCCCTGGCCCCCATTTAGAGAAGGGGAGCCTGTGCCCATGACTGAGGCCTCCCTGGTCCCTTCCTCAAAGGCTCTCTAGCCACCTCCTTCTGAGCTCAGATGAGTTTGCATTTGTCCTCTGGGCACTACTGCAACTCCTACTGTACTGAGAGGCTGAGCTTCCTGGGGAGGTTTGTGTCTGGGGCCATCACAATGGGCAGGATCCCAGTGTGTGACACTTACCCCCTGGAGTGTGGGCAGCATCTCCAGGACCCATATGAGTGACTGTGAGAGCAGAAACAAGAATTCTGGTAAGATGCTTGTCCCTGCTTGTGACTATATTCTGTAGAATCATTTTTTGTTTTACAAACTTTTGTCTATAAACCATTTCTTTTCTTTGTCTTTGGACTTTTGGTTAGGAATACAATTTTAACTGTGCCATCTCAAGTCTCCACACTGGTGATTATGGGAGTGAAATCAATAGCGTGTTGATTGTATGTGTGTCTCTACTGGTGAATGAATATGCATGTAGAAAAAGACTCTGAAGACTTGTCCTTCTTGGTATATGTTATAATCCTCTTGCTATCAACCATGCTTTCTTTCTTTTTTTCTTCATTTTTGTATTTCTTCTTAAGAATAAATGTTTAATAGCACTGGCTATGCAATCCATTTCCTTAAAACAGACAATGATTCCTGATGTTGTGTATTTTCTCATCCATAAACAAGATGTGCTGTCCTGCTGATTTTTACTCTACTCAATTCATGTCACAACATGTAACTGATTCGCTCATTATTGGCCAGAAATATTTTTATAGAATTATATCAAGCAGAATCTACACAAAGCATATATTTTCTATACAATATGGGAATCATTTATATTCAGGTAATGGTCACATCCTGTGAAAATAATGCGTTTGGTTATGATTTCAAAATCTTGTATTGTTTTGCCAGGCACAGTGGCTCACTCCTGTAATCCTAACATTTTGGGAAGCTAAGGCAAGTGGATTGCTTGAGCTCAGGAGTTCACAACCAGCCTGAGCAAGAGTAAAGCACCCCTCACCATCCCTAAAATAGAAAAACTAGCCGGACATTGTGGTGGACATCTATAGTTCCAACTACCGGGGAGGCTGAGGCAAGAGGATCTCTTGAGTCCAAGTGTTTGAGGTTGCTGTGAGCTATGATGCTAGGGCACTCTAGCCAGGGTGACAGAGTAAGATTCTGTCTCAAAAAAACCGCAACACATTGGTTGTTTTTATGACAATTTAATATCAAGATTTTCATGTCTAAAAGTCTAAAACACTATTTACTTTAAAACTTATTTCTAGGCTGATGCAAGTGGCTAACACCTGTAATCCTTGCACTCTGGGAGGCCCAGACAAGTGGATCACTTGACCTCAGGAGTTCGAGACCAGCTTGAGCAGGAGTGAGACTAAAAATAGAAAAAGTAGCTGGACGTGGTGGTGGGCAAGTGTAGTCTTAGCTACTCAGGAGCCTGAGGCAAGAGGATCACTTGAGTCCAGGAGTTTGAGGTTCTTGTGCGCTATGATGCCATGGCACTCTACTGAGGGTGACAGAGTGAGACTGTTTCAACAAGAAAAAAAAAAAAGAGGAAAAAGTTATCTCTATTCCCTGGAACAACAATATAGGGGTTGAAAGGCCAAAGTAATCATTCTAAGACTAGGAAAAATTAAAAAGAACACAAGAGAAAACTATGTGTTAATAACATCAGAGCACAGAGAAGAAAGGAAGGCAAGGTGATCTAAAATAATTGAGCCGATGCTCGCTTGGCTTAGGTTCTTCTGCCATATAAACCCAATTTGCCAAAGGACAGATCTACTGGGCACAGAGGAACCCAGCTGGGAAAGGAGGACCCAGCTGAGCCTCAGTGCCTGCACAGGCAGACTCTGCTTAGGATTAGTTTTTTCTATGGGATGTTTACTGTGGCTTCATTCAACATGAATCATATGGGTGCTGGGCTAGAAAATTACAAACCCCCATACTCAGGGCTCAGAGACAATGTTGTTGCTATTGTTGGTTATTTATTTTTTGTTTGTTCATTTGTTCATTTTCCCCAATTCTGTACAAACCATCCTTACTGCATGCCTTAATTGTGGCCATGGCTCTGTGTCCTGACTGCTCCCCTGTGGATGGAGTCCCTACTGGGCCTTCTAGTTAGTGTGTCAGTGCATGTTATGTGCTCACAGGCCAAACCATGTGTTCTCTCTGCTGGGCTCCCCTTTGGGGCAGAATGAGTTTTCAGAGCCTCTCCTCTGCTACGCTGGTTTGACTAGTACTGAGTCACACTAACCCAGGTCTCATTCCACAGGAACATCAATTAGCATTTGGAGATTGTAGAATAAAAACCATTCTCAATGTACCACTTTCCCTTGAAACTTGCAGTGATGCGGGCTTGACCTATGAAGCCACGCAGTAGTCTCCCCAGATTTGTGATTCTTCTCTGGTGACACATCAGGAATCATTTCTGGGTTCACGACATAACACTTACTAGCACCTGCTGAGAGAGTCAACCAAAGAGCAGGTGATTTCACCGGATCTGACCTCTACATTGTTCCCACTACTGTCCTCTACCTGCAATCTGCATGTAGTCTAAAAATTCTTACCTGTTGGAAAAAGAAAAAAAACAACCTCACATTATTCTCTGTTATTGCAGTAGTTCACGGGGTAAATTCTACAATTTATATTGTCTAGGGTTTTTGTTTCTGAAACCAACATCTGGACTGTCAAGAGTTACCTTTTTTCTGTCAGCAAGAGGCAATAGAAACAAATAAAAGCATCTTCTATATTCCCCGCATGAATTTACAAAAGTCTATTTAGAGCCTCACAAACCAAGTTTTTTCCCTAACTGTCCTCAGCCACCTGTCCCTGTGGAAAGCTTGTGTAGAGTGCTGTCACCACTGTCTTCATGGAGATAAGTAGTAAAAAGAAAAAGCAAGTTGGAAAGTACTCATTTCTGAAAATTGTCAAATACTATTCCCCTAAAAATATACACATGTGCAAAAATAAAATATACAGATGTACTCAACATGTATTACCACAAATCTGTATTGATTGTCTGCCTATTATGCTGACTACGAGTCTTATTGACAAATACCAGACAAAACAGGAAAATTAGGATGAGATATCGTTCAGCTCTCCCTTCAGTCATGTCTAGTTACTCAGAAGGCACTTGGATTGTGTTCATTTTTCTACCACTTATGCCAGCCAAGCCTGTTGCAAATGACAGGGTCATGAATGGGTTTTGCCTGATAAATAACCAAGTCACCTATGGGATGGAGCCCTCAGATACAATCTGCTGCCATGAGTTCTCCAACACGTTCGTCTTATACAGCCCGAGAATCTGCTAATCTGTTACCAAACAGCACACCTGGGCAGCTGGACCAGTCTAAGCATGGAGGTTTGTGTTTAGGGCTATACCACTGTGGGAGGGTGTTGTAGATTTTGTAAGCAGTAATAAACCCCAACGTCCTCAGCCTTCACCCTGCTGATTTTCAGGGTGAAATCTGTCCCTGACCCACTGCCACTGAACCTGTCTGGGACGCCAGAATCCTGGTTGGAAACCTTATAGATCAGGAGCTGTGGAGACTGGCCTGACTTCTGCAGGTACCAATTCAAATATGTTTTTCCATCACTGTGCAGGAGGCTCTGACTAGACCTGCAGGAGATGGAGGCCGGCTCTCCAGGGGTGACAGACAGGGAGAGTGGGGTCTGGGTCATCACAATATCCCCACTGGATCCTGAAAAAGGGAGAGAGAAGGGCAAGATTATGTACAATCCTTATGTCCTTTTCATAATATCATTTTGCCAATTATTTTAGGCTAAATATTTTGTGTGTCTATAGTTTTGAATAATATTCTCTAAATATATGATTGCATAACAATAAAAAACCCAGAGATGTTCGAGGTACAAAGGAGCCTCTAGCAGTCCTTTACACTGTTCCCCTCTTCCGTGTCAGAACTTCACTGGAGCGCAGATCCTTGCTCCTTCTGGAACAACCTCAATCTCTCAGATCTCAACCTCTCATGCCCCATCCTGGGGAACAACATGAGCACATCTAACACATGCATGGGACACACATGGGAGGTAGTGGGGCCCCAGACCTCCCCCTCATCTGTTCTCATCTCCTCTGTCCTTACCAGGGACCCAGAGCATTAGAAGCCCCAGGAGCTGCACAGGAAGCCTCATTGTGAGAAGTTGGGCTGAGGAGTCCTGATCAGTCAGGCAAGGTCAAAGCTGAACTCTTATCTCAGACTCCCAAGGGCAGATCCTCCTTAGGGGACAGTATGCAAATATCCTCATGTGTGCAGCAATATGGGAAGAAATAACAGGTGGTTGAGGGTCTCTCTTTTGAGCAAAGTAACTTAGATGCCCTCTGTGTTTGGAGGGAAAGTAGTAGAGTCAAATTCAATGTTGCCTAAGTAGGAGAAGAGCTTTAAATCTTTCATTCTTTTTTTCTTTTCTATTTTTGAGGCTTTCATTTCATCTGAAGGATTCAAGTTACTGCCTTTTTAATTCATTGTGATTCTGAAGGATTTCTTGAATTTCTTATAGGGCATTTCTACTATTCCCTCCCATTTTTGTTTTTCTTTTTAAGGGGCATTGCTAAGAATAAAATAATTTTTTGCCTTTTTATAGACTCCAAAATGAGGGAGCTGCTGGACAGAGAGAGACCTGAGAGAGCTGGGGAAGAGAGGACAGAGCTGTGTGACAAGGGGCTGAACGTAAGGGGCTCTTGCCAGGCCCTAACTAATGCAGGTGTCATGGCCTTTTATGGACTCAGGGAGAAAAGTAGCCAACAGAGACAGTGGTCTCAGCCTTCAGACTCTGTTTTCAGTACAGATTCAGATTTAAGGCAAGAATTTAACCTTTCTGTAAATATGAATTTAAACCCCCACAAAAATCCAGGATATGTTTGGTTTAGGGAAACAGAAGAGGATTATCCTCTCTCCGTAATCATCTGCAGGCCCCGGCAGCCCTGGTGAGATTGCCAAATGGAATGATGTTTAAATCTAACCATAAGTGAAGACTTAAACCCAGTTCCCCTGTGCAGCCATCAGCCCTGTCCTCTGGGGACACCTTTTTAAAGTGAGCACTTTAAATAGCTTTATTAATTCTAGTCCTATACTATTAACTAATTTATAATTCATATTTGATTTTCACTGAGTTTTCCACTATTTTTTTTTTTTTATATTTCTGGATAAAACTCCAGGATCCCATATTGTATGCTTCCTTAAGTTTCTCAAATCTGTGATAATTCTTTAGTTTTTGTTTGTTTTTCAATACTTTGAAACTTTTGAGGTATACTGGCCAGTTATTATAAAGAATGGACCTCTAATCAAATTTGTATCCTATTTTCTATTGAATAGATTTAAAATTTTCATTTTTTCACAAGAACATTATGGAAGGGATGCATCATCAGTGCAGTGAATCAAATATTATGTAATATAAGCATGTCATTACTGGTCATGATAAAGGAATATGACTAATGAAACCCTTTTAATAAGAAAGTCAGGTCAAGGTAACAAAGGCAGCTGCTTTCATCACTGTTCCCTTGTGGTTGTGTGCTGAGTTTGTCAGGAATAGTCTATTTTGTCTGGTATGGTTTGAATATTTAGGTCCTTCTGAAATTCACATTGAACCTTAAACACTAATGTAATAGTAATAGACATAGAGCCCTTCGGAAAGTGATAATACGTGAGGGCTCTGCCTCCATGAATGGGATTGGTGTTCTTATACAAAATTCTCCAGAGAGATGCCTGTCCCCTCCACATCTTCTGCCACAGGAGGACAGAATGCCCAAGCCTCCATTGCTCTTCCTTCACCTACCATGTGAGTACAGAGCAAATGTCTATGTCTTAATCTTGGACTTCGCCATTCATGACCTCTGAGAAATAAATGCTTATTGTTTATAAAATTTCCAGTCTGTGGGGTTTTGTTGTAGCAGCAAAAGCTGACTGAGACATTACCTGATGCTGTCTTTATTATATTCTGACATTTTATTATATTTTGAAAATTTTGTTATATTTAAAGCATGTTGGCCAGTAGAGAATATTGAAAGAATAAAGTATGTTTATCCTTAAATGACAAATGTTTCTGTAATGGCCACTTACCACTGAAATATAGACTCCAGAAAGGAAAAGAAGACTGGGATTTATTAAAGCCTGATGGTATCCACCACTCTATAGCTGTTACTAAGACAATTATTTGTACAAATAATAACATTAGCTGCCACTGAGAGTATTTTAGAAGTTGAGTAGGGAGGTACAGAATTCACTGACTATTCCTAACTTGTGAGTTTGAGATGCTATTGGTGCCATACTGGGACTCACACGGATGAGACCTGGTTTCCTAGACTACGAAATTTTGAGGCCTCAGCACAAAGAATATGTGACTAAATTAACCTGGTACTTTTTTCCTCAAAGTAATTATTTTTCCATAGTTTTCCATTTGGATATGAATAGTCAATGGGATTGTCTCTTAATTGTTTTGAGAGGTGACACATTAGGGAGGGTAGACAGTAGGGAGGAAATATTAGAGAAGGACCAGACAGATATGAATGGATAGTTAGTCTAACTTGGGATTTTGGAGACAAATACCTGCAACAAAAAATATTTGAAGAAATCATAAGTGTTAAAAGAAAGAAAAAGCACAGAATAGCCACTTGGAAACTCTTTCCGGAAAAATGATGGTCCACATCTAACCAAAACCACTGTTTGTCACTGTCCTCTTATTCATTGATGGACGTGTCTATAGTTCCTGGAGTCCTGGGAAGACAGATCAGGTCAATCCTGAGTGTGGGCCAGGAAATGCCTGTTGATGTCAGCAAAGGTGGGTCTGACCTTCATGTCTGTAAATCCATGCCCACTGGCCTGAAGGCTTCCTTTTTCTTGTCTAGATGAGGACACCTTGATGTCTGTCTTCCTGATGCCCTTCAGAGATCAGACCACACTCTAGGGACCTGGGCTCACTCATTTTATTTTAACTAGACAGAACCCCTCCCTCATAATACTTTCTAACATGTCTTTTCTTTTAGAATCATTTCCCCAGACTTACACTCTGCTTTTCTGACAGTGTGTGATATGGGGAACTGATTTTCAGCTAAATATCCTTGGAGTTTCCACAGGTGTCATTTGCCCTATGGCCACACAGTCTGACAGATAAATGGGCTACAGTGATATATGTAAGATTATTGCTGGATGAAAAGGGTGAGCTCTGAAATGGAAGAGGCGGTGGTTATAAATAAAATTATTATTATTATTATAATAATAACTTATTGTTATTTTTATGAAACCAGAGTCAGTCTGGTGTCTTGGCCACTATTCTCTGGGACCCACCAAGCCCCTTCTGGGATCAGTTTTGTGCATGTGCTCCCTCTTGTGGTCAAGTGTGGGAGAGGGATTTTCCTGTGACTTGGCATTACCTTTTCTAGGGTGATGTGTAAATTCGTTCTTGTGGATTTCCACACCTGTTTTCTTCTGATGCCTATAACAAATCATAATTGAATACAGGTACTATGCAAGAGTGGCATATTATATAGTGATATGTGGTTTTCAGTTAGACGTCAGTGGTCTATCAGTTGGAATTTCCCCAGCATGCGTGGGCTCCAACCGCTGAGGAGACCACACCATACTTTGCTGCATCCAAATAGCAAAGGAGTGACTGTAGAGTCCTCAGACTTGGAGTCCAGGGGCAATCAGACATTCTGGGCTTGTATCATTTGTCTATTATCCTCTCTCAGTTTTAAACTGTGGGCAGGTTCCCTCTTGTCTGTCCCACCATCCCTCAGCTCTCCTGGGGGTGTCCCCAGAGGACAGGGCCGATGGCTGCACAGGGAAACTGGGTTTAAGTCTTCATTTATAGTTAGATTTAAACATCATTCCATTTAGCAATCTCACCACAAGGGGCTGGGGCCAGCAGGTGATTATGGAGGGAGAGATCAATCTCTTCTCTCTTCCCTAAGCCAAACACATCCTGGATTTTTGTGGAGGTTTAAATCCGTATTTATAGAAAGGTTGAAACTCTTGCTTAAATCTGAATCTATACTAAAAACAGAGTATGAAGTCCGAGAACAGTGTCTCTGTTAGCTAATTTTCTCCTTGAGTCTACACAAGGGCATGACACCTGCATTAGCTAGGGCCTGGCAAGTCCTGTACAGTCCCTTGTCATGCAGCTCTGTCCCCTCTGCCCCAGCTCTCTCAGGTCTCTCTCTGTCCAGCAGCTCCCTCATTTTGGAGTCTCAAAATGAATGAGTGCTCCACCTTCTCTTAGCCTGCAGCCAGTACTCTGTTATTTGTGAAATAATAATTCAGACTTGATTAAATTTAGCCAAAGCCTGATCAAAATCATTTAAGCCTAGCAATGTGCTCACCTAGTTTCTCTATAATCCCTGAGTTACTCTTGGAAAGGTAAAACATGATTTCATTGTTATCCATTTTTCCACATGTATTAAGCCCAACTAGGAGCCAGGCACAATGCCAGATGTTAAGTGCAAATATGACAAACACGAAAGCAGGACAGAAGAGCAAGAGAGAAAGAGAGATTGATTTTAACATCTTGTGTAATTCCTAGGAAAGACCCTGGATGCGCCCAGGTGTATTTATGCAGAAGGGCAGTAGAGGGAGCCAGCAGGAGCCACAATCCTCCACTGGACAGAGCCCTGGAGCCTCACTACCTTATGTTCTAAGTCACTGGTCACCGCAGGCATCTCGGCACTGTGGGGTGCCCCAAGCCCAGGAATGCTGTGACTCTTGCAGACTCCTTTTCATACTGCTCTAGTGAGTTTGGGTAAAATACAGCAGAATTATTTGCCACAAAGAGCCTCTCACTGTCTTCCCTCACTTTCGGTGCTGGGCTGCTGGAGTTGTGGGAAGAGTGATGTGAGCATTCCCTCATGGTTACCAGCTCCAGGTCATACCTAAAGCAAAAGCCCAGTCTCATTCAAAGCCGGGGTGACTGCTCCCTGGCAGTCCTTTGACAATTTTTTCAAATTTCCCTTTGATGAAGGGCTCTTTAGTTGTAGCAGTTGGTGAACGCCGGGCAGACCTGAGTCCTCCCCTTCAAGGCAGCATGTTTCCTTCCGGACTAGGCTGGGTGCAGATGTGTCATACAGAGGCTCACGAGTGTGCTTTGTACTTCATTTTACTTTGGCTAATCTGGCATCTATGTTGCAAAACAAAGTCCTCTGAGCTCTTCTCTTTACTCAGATGGAATAACACTCTCCCTGAGCCAGGCTGGTGGCCTGTGGTTGGGGGAGGGGTGACACAGGCTAGGCTGCCAGTGTTGGTGTCTCACTAGGTCACACGCACCCCAAGTTCACTATCTGTGCACCAGACAGCCAAGGGAATTGTCCAATAACAGCAGTCCTGTGGCCACCTACCTCACAGATTTAGTCAAGCCCCAGGCTGCTCTTTGTCTGCCAGCAGTGAGGCTACTCTGGGAACTCCGGCTATGGAGCAGAGGATTTCCCTCTAGTCAGGCTGGTCAAAATACTCCCTCTATGGGCACCATCAAATTCTGCCCTTTGCTATGTTCCCCTATGCTAGCGCAGCGATGATTTTCAATTCTTAGTCCTACAGTCTCTTCACTCTCCCTCACCAGGGCACACAGATTCTCTCTCCACGAGACATGGTGCCACGGCTCTGCCAGGGGCTGAGGGAAGGCTCATGTAGATAGTGCAAGACTGGCTTTTCTGCTCTGCTCAGTGCCTTTTTCTTAGATATAATGTTAATACCAGGTAGGACGATTGCTCACCTGATTTCTAGTTCCTTTGAAGGTGCTTTCTTATGTGTATAGCTGTTGAATTAGATGTTGGTACAGAGGGACAATTGCTGGAGATTTCTATTTAGATATTTTGCTCTGCCTCCCTCCTCAGTCCAGTGCTATATCATGGAAAAATTCGTGACTCTGATTAAAGCACTCATAAAATCCTCAAATCATATTTCCGGTATAAATGTGGCTGACAAGAATATCATGTGTATGTATAGGAAAACAATTTCTGCTTTCCAAGTGCTGGTGTAGGTCCACTGAGCTCAACTGGATACACACACCGGCTTCCCTGAGGGGTTTATGTTATGACTTGTAACACTGTGGGAGGCAACCTATAATGGTGCTGACAGTGATAAATTGCAGCATCTTCAGCCTGCAGGCCACTGATGGTCAGAGAATAATCTGTCCCTGACCCACTGCCTCTGAACCTCGATGGGACCCTAAGCCTTATAGATCAGGGGCTTAGGAGGTTTTCCTGGTTTCTGCTGATACCAGTTTAAATAATTGCTAATGTCCTCACTGGCCCGACAAGTGATGGTGACTGTGTCTCCTACAGATGCAGACAGGGAGGATGGAGATTGGGTCATCTGGATGGCACAGCTGGCACCTGAGATTGAAAAAATAAAAAACAAATATGCACACAGTTAATCAATTCTTAGGAGGACTTCCCTAAGAACCCAGGCAGGACTGACCACACTCTTAGTAAATCCCTGGTGTTCTCCCTCCTCACCTGGGAGCCAGAGCAGCGGAAGCCCCAGGAGCTGAGCAGGGACCCTCATGTCCGTGTTGTGTCCTCACTGGAACTGACTCCTGCACAGAGTGTGATCAGCTTGTTAATAAAGTCTCCAGGGAAGAGTGCTGTGACCCGGAAACATGCAAATCAGCAGGGGTTGGGCAGGCTGGGCGCAGCTGCAAGACTGGCTCATCTCAGTAACTCAAAACAGGCCCGGTGTCCCCAGGTGTCCCAGAGCAGACCAGAGCAGCATAGATTCACCTGCAGAGAGCATGTTTTCCCCTGGGGGCTATAGGACATAATATGCTTAATGTCCTTAAAGAGAGTGTTATTTTTATTTCTTCAAGGTTTAGGACATGCTTTACATTTAAATGTGTGAGATAGTCTGTCGAGGATGGTGCAAACCCCAGAAACCAGAGGAAAGTTCACAAGCTCTTTGCATTTGGTACATTTGAACATCACTGCCCTCAGAGAGGCTTCATCTTTTCTCTGATTCTCTGATGCCCTTGGTGCTATATAATGTCATCATGACCATTCAGTGATGATGGATGGTCCAAAAAGAGTGAGAAAAAAGCATGGGGGTCGTGCTTTGTAAGGAAGGGCGGTGTGTCATCATTAACCTGCCATGTCCAGCTAAGTGGTCTCTCTTCCACCATCTCTGAATGCTCTGCCCCACTCCTTTCATCAGGACACACCTCACTGTGGGTGCAGAGATGGTGAAGGGCTGCAGAAAGGGCTTCAGAACTAGAGCAGGATGTGAGGGTCTGTGTGTACAGAGTTGTTAGCAAGGGAGGAGTAAGGGATGATGACATAAAGGTCTAGTTTAGAACAGCGTTACTGATCTATAAATAAATACATTAATGATAATTACAGCCAAGATCCTGGCTATTAGGGAAAAGAGTTACTGTAACGAAAGAGGATTGTTTGAATAAACTCTGTGATCTTGCGATGGAATTAGTGATATCAGTGTAAACTCATAGTATTTTGTGATCAAAACATAAATATATGTCTGCTCTATAGATAGAGAAATTAATAAATACATAGACAAATTTTTCTCATCTAGGAACAGTGACACTCCAGTCCCACATTGCACCCATGGTGTCCAGATCTTTGTTTCTAAATATCATTCTCCACTAAAAGGAACCAATAATCTTTGGAGATGTCTCTTTCTAGATCTAAGGTAGGACAAATATAAGTCTGGACCATTTTGAAACTAAGGAAACCCTTGAAGAAGGATGGGTTTATGGCAAAAGGAACAGTAACAAATTTGAATGGGGCCCTCGTTGGCCAAATCTGAGGAATTCTGAATACCAAAATATGCAGAATGATTACCTCGAAAGGAAATATGAATCTATGAATTCATACTGACATTTTAAGGAAGAATGGGATAATCATAAATTATCAAACAACTCCACAAATTTATATTAACCACAAACAGGAAGAACAACTGTGCATCAGAGAATCCTGGCAGACTCCACCTTAGTCCCAATCTGAAGTGAACATCATCAGTGACAGGATGCCGGGAGAGGAGCAGAGCATCCCTTCTGGATACTCCTGCCAGTTACGGGCTGAACCGTGACGTCTCAAAGTTCATATGTTGATGCTGTAACGTCCAGTGCCCCAGAGTGTGATGTTACCTGACAACAATGTGTTTAAAGAGGTAGATCGATGTTAATAAAATGAAGTCATTTGGTTGGAACCTAATCCAGTGTGGCAGGTATTCTTTCCAGAAAAGGAAATTGGAACCCAGACACAATGGAGGCAAAACCAAGATAAAGCAAAGGAAGACACCATCTATACACCGAGGAGAGAAGCCTCAGAAATGATCGATCTTGCTGACACCTGGATCCCAAACTTTAGCCTCCGGAATGGTGAGAAAATAAATTTCTGATTTTGAAGCCACCCGTTCTCTGGAACTTTGTTATAACTATCCTAGCAAACTAACCTACTGGCAAAGATGTATTAGCTGAATTAAAGCATGAGGAAAAAAAAAACAAGTCCACTTTCAGGGACTTAAAGTAGTCTGCGAAACAGCTAATGTGTAATTTTTTTAAATTGACAGTCATGAAATTCTAGGAGAGACTGTTCCAGACTGAAGGAAGCTTTAAAGAGATGTGAGCCAATAATGGCAACACGTGTATCTGAATGGGATCATTTTGTTACAAAAGATGTTACTGAAAAGTTTACAAAGTTTAGAATAGACCTGAGGACTGGACGGAGTCCTGTATTATACTGATCACCTGATTTCATAATTTTGTTGGCATTATGTAAGAGAAGGTAATTTGTAGGAAGAGCACAGTAAAGTCTTAAGACTGTGCCTATCAGGTTTTCAGCTTGCACTGAAATAGTTCCAATGGGAAGGAAATACTTAGTGCTGGTCTTATATTTCTGTGAGTGCATCTTCAAAATGTGTAAAGATAACAAAGCCGTTCTTCAGGGCCTGCTAAAGATATTCTTAGCATTCTAGAATGGCCCTCGCCCATCCTTATTACCATTCGAGGACCAAGAGATTTCTTGCAGATACACAAAGATGACACCATGTTTCTCCAAAGGACAGATCCCTCACACATAATGTCATTGTCCAAAGACCAGAAGTGACAGGTCTCTAAAACCCAGTGAACTGACAGGCTGCACCTCATTCCTGGTCTGGGCCCTCCACACTCTTCCTCTTTGCTGTCACTGGGTTTTGTATTCTACACCTCCTCAGAGCGATAGCTCTGGCTGCTGCTGACAGACCCACCTACCTCAGTATAAATTGATGCTGCTTCCTCCATGGATGGCCCTGGAATCAGGGACTGTGTTAGGATAAACCCAGGCCACTTAAAATCCATATTACCCTAAGTAGGATGAAGACCAACCAAGACACTAACACCTGGGATGTTGCTGTTAGTTAGAAAAGGAGGGAGGGATTATGGGATGAAGACAAAACCTGGCCTGCTATGAGGGTAACAAGCCAGGGAGTTCCCAAGACCTCAGTGGAGGCTGCAAAGGGAGCTGTGTCTGCACCACAGAGTGGAAATGCTGGTATCTTCACAGAGGTCCTGGTGCCCTTTGATCAAAGACTCAGGTACCTTCTGCTGTGTAGAGAAATGTTACTCCGTGCCTAGTCACTAAATGTGTTCTAAATATCTCCACTCAAAGCAATATTTTTCCTATTTAGCAGATGAAGGTAACATAATCTATGATGAAGAATAGATGGCAGAATGCCTGTGAACACATGTAGCTAATTCAATCAGGAATGAAAAAAAGTATCCATGTACTCAGTACTACTGTGAAACCAATTTATAATAATTCACACTTGCATATGAAAAATGAAACACAACTTTAGCCTAGGATGAAGGAGGGAAGGGGAGGGAGAGGGGAGGGGGTGGGAGGGATAGTAGGGGATAGTAGGGGGTCCACAACTATGGAGCACATTGCAAGTACAAATTGGATCTATCATGTGTAGAACACAAACATCCTAATGCTATAATTGGGTAAATGAGGTGAAAGCTATGTTGATTAGTATGATGTAAGCACTTCAATTTGTACAAATAATCAACACACTGAAAATGGCATAAATGTATTTATAATCTATGTACAAAAGACTTTTTTAAAAAAAAAGGATAGTTCTGAGATTAAAAAAAAAATCGACCTTTGCTACTTCTAATTTTGACATTATTTGTATAAAGTATGTGTGTGTGTTTACAGTTTCTGTCTTCTGCACTCATTCCTGAATATGTCTTAGGATTATAATTAAAAATTTTAAAAACCAAATTTATGTTTCAAGTTAGGAGTTTTTAATGATTTAGAATATAACTACTTTCTGTTTCACTTCTAGGATCTTTTGACTAGTGATTCTATTTGAACAAATGTTTTAAGGCTTTTATATTTGACAAAGTTTTTATAATCAAAATTTTAAATCCAGCCTCGGCACCTGTAGCTCAGCAGCTAGGGTGCTAGCCACATACATAGGAGATAGTGGGTTCGAATCCAGTCCCGGCCTGCCAAACAATGAGAACTAGAACAAAAAAATAAAATTAAATTAAATGTAGTCTATTTAACCTCAAGATAACTTGTAAATATTAGGGCCACTGAAAGTCTAAGCAAGACATAATTAGGCTTATTTAGTGTGCTAAACTGAAGAGGAAGCATTGTCAAATATAAAATGGTATTTATCTTTCTTTGGGTAATATTTACGTAATTATAATTATAAAATTATATTATATATTTTATATACCTTCATATATATTTATATATTATATAAGTATATTATACTTAAATATATGAACACCTGACTTGTTTAGGGAATTTTTCACTTGGATTGCCCAGAACTTTAGATCTGTCCTATAAGAGGTATTGAAGTCAGGTATTATGTAACTTGTACCCCTTTGTTTACTTAAGTACTGTTATGTCTGTTAGTAAGAGTGCTAATGTTCTTGTCATGCAAACCTTAGATCGAACCCCAGCACCTGTGAATATTTATTTGCAGATGACTGCATAGTGCTTTCACTCCCTCAGCTAAACCCCAACTTGATCCCTTCCCAGCTGGAAGGCTCACCTAAAAATAATGATAGTAATTAGCCACTGTTCCTTCCCCTGTCTGCTACTCTGGACTCACATACTTGATGGCAATTTAGGTTCTTAATTTTCTCCTCATAGGGGTTGTAAATATCCCTAACTTTCTCCATAGATGATAATCAATCTTGGAAACTTAAAAGTAGTTTCTAAAGTATCTTCCAGGTCCTGCCTTCCAGTGCATTGGTTGACCCATCCATATTGGCAGCCCAGACAAAGAACTGGATCAACTGATCTTGTGACTGTCAGTTGAAGTCACTGACTGTCCTGCATTCCAGTGGACTGGCTGATCCACCCAGGCTGGATCTATTACCCTCAGCAAATTAATAGACCCTGATTACCTAATCCTCTGTAAAAAACCTGTCTCCTGAATCGTTGAGGAGGTAGATTAGATAAATTTCTCCCAGTTTAGCACTATGCTGATTAGACCTCTTTTCTGCTGCAAAATAATTAATTTAATTTAGTTAAAAAAACTGGAAACCTTATGAAATAGTGAATTCTCTCCCTAGAAATTGCTCGTGTTTATAATATTGGCCTACAATTTTCATGATTCTCCAGTTAAAAACACACAATTTTAAGTAATAATTCTTTTTGTTTGTTTGTTTCTGTGACTTCACTTTGCAGGATGAAAAATAAAATGTTGATGTTTCCAATTTTAATACCAAATTGTGTTAGTTATGGCTACAGACTTTTGGCAATGTTAGTTTTAATTTGCAAAGTTTCAATGAACACCACCTTGAATTGTATAGTGGTTTCTGATACTTAAGCTAATGAAAAGCCCAGAGAATAAGTTTTAAGAGAAGAATTGATCTGGTCACTTACTCTTAAGTACCAAACTCCAGTTATTCCACCGTGCGAGTTCCATACTAAGGGAAGCTTTAGAATGGATGCCAGTAAATCCTGGTGTTACATACTCCTTGTTCATGTACAGCTCTCATTCTTCAAATTCCAGTAGGAATTCTGAGATTTTGAGTAAGTGGACAAGCTCAGGTAACGGCCAATCTGCCGGATCACTGCAGACCATGATAGCCAAGGATATGGCCTCTCTGAAAAATGAAATTTGTGTCCTATATTCCATCCATGGGATTGGTTTGAAATAAGTCTTTCCAATACCAAACATCAATTGAGAGCTTTAGAAGGAGAAAATAGTTGGTTTGGATGAAAGAATATCAGTGTGTACTCTCCCATTTGAGACCAGAGCTCTGAATTAAAGAATACAGGAGGGTAACCTGGCTTATTGTACCCTCAATGAATCCCCAACACTAAAAAAAAAAAAAAAAAGATACAGGAGGGAAAGATAAGTCAGAGTCTCTATAGATCTGGATGAACAAAAGAAAAATGCCTCCTTTCTCTCCTTTGCCCAGAATAACTTCATTTTTAAAGAAAAATTAGAAAATAATAAAGAAGAAAATGATCTTTACTGAAAGTGAATATTAAACATAAACTAAATAAAAGATTGTTTGCTAAAGCCACATTCAGTCATTTTCATAGACAGAGTCAAAGGACTGATTACTGTCCCTGACCCAGCCGGTCCTGATGCAGAGGCATGATACATTGAAAAATCACTGCCTGAGTTCAAAACATGATTTGAGTATCCAGCAATTAATGAGACTATAGTGGATTTTATTTTTCTAGGAAGCATGGGTGGTCTACCTCACTGACATGTGCCCTTGTTCTCTGACCCTGTCCATGCTGAGGATGAGGGTGTGCAAGTGGACCAGGACTCCCATGTCCCACTTGCCCCAAGTAATGCATCACTCTAGGGAGCTAGTATCAAGTGACTGAGAAATATTATTTTCTTATTTATTATCTGTTCTTCCCATTAATGGAAAGTTCTGGGAGAGCACAATGTTTGTTCACAATGCCCTTTGCCTAGAAGAATAAATGATACAGACATATATATATATACACACAACTATATATATACACATATATATACAACTATCTATAGTTGTATACAAATAATATCACTATTTGTGTAACTTTATATTTTTATTGTTTATTATGGAATAAAGAAAGAACTTCTCCTTTGGAATAAACCTATAATATTAATAAAAAAAAAAAGAAAGAACTTCTCTTAGCTCAGGAACAGGAGCTTTTCCACCCAATTCCCCCAGGAGTAGTTGTGACACCTTGTTAAGGACAAGAGGATCTGCCCAATTATAACATGGGAATATAGGGAAAGGAGAAAAGGAGGGGAGAGGAGAGAGGAGGATTGATGGAGGGAGAGTAATTGGTGGGACCACAACTACGGTGCATCTTACAAGGGTACATGTGAAACTTACTAAATGTAGAATATAAATGTCTTAACACAATAACTAAGAAAATGCCAGGAAGGCTATGTCAACCAGTGTGATAAAAATATGTCAAATGGTCTATAAAACCAGCACATGGTACACCATGATTGCATTAATATACACAGCTATGATTTAATAATGAATAAATTTAAAAAAAAAGAAAACCTGGTTGATCTAGAAGCAGTAAAAAAAGAGTGATTCCTAAGTTTGTGGTTACTTCTATTCTGAGTGTTTATGTGAGGGAAACATTACAGGTCTGCTCTGGATGTAGAAGTGCCTGTGAGATGTGCAGGAAGTAGCATAAATACATTGTATATACTAGCTCCATGTCTATATATTTCAATTCAGGTGTGAAATTATACACTCACAAACACACACAGTATGTGACAAAAGTAATTTATGCTTTCAAATTCACTACAGATGGTTTGAAAGACTACAATTGATATAAAAATACTTTCTTCATATGTACAATGTGAGGGTGTTCAACATGCCTCTTGGGTGAAGGACTCAACTACAACTTGAGCTTTGCCTTAGAAATAAAAACAATGTAATTTAAACATTTGTAACTTCACAATAATCTGAAATATAAAAATATCTAATGTTTCCTAACATAAAATAAAGAGATATTAAAGAAAAACAAATACGTTCCATTTGGAAATTTTCCTGAAGTTGTGTTCTGGTTCTTACAATCACCTATGTGGGATGAGGATTATTTTTTCCCCTCTTCTGTTGTCCTCACAACTCACTGAACAGGCACTTTTACCCTCATACTCTCTGAAGCTGGGAGTGAGGCTGGCTGCTCAAAGCTCTATTAATGGGGCTCCCTGGACAGTGGGCCTGAGCTCATCAGACAGGTGAGTGGCAGCAAGATGGATCCACAGCTCTAAGTCTCACTTTCCTGGTGCTCTGGGTCTCAGATGAGAGGTTTGAAAGAATAATACCTTTAAGAAAAGGAAAAACAACTTCATATGCAAAATTTAAAAAAAGTTTCATTGAAAACAGCATATTTATGACAAATAAGTAAACCTACATTTTTAGATACATTTTGGTGATGCAAAATTTAGTCGTTGTTCATTCTTGGTCACAGTTGTGAGGGAAAGACACAAGTTCACCACCACTGGCCTGTGAATATTTAATAGAATACATGCAGCTCTCTTTTGAGCTCCAAAATAGAGAGCAAAATAAAAAGGGGAAAGAAATACAAAGCACAAAGGTATTCTTAAGTAGCTCCTTTTGTGTAAATCAACACAAATGGTAAGACCATCTGAACCATTTTAAGCTGCCTTAGTTGCCTTAATACCTTTGAGTTGATCGTAAGAGTAAAGTACCAGCCTAATGGGAAGTACTGTGCAGGCTGAACCTCTACTGTACGTAAATATACAAATGCAATGTACATTGTATACAATATACAGTTTAAGGCTACACCATAGGCAGGCAGTGTCTCCCAGTAGGGGCTTCCCCAGGGTCAGTCCTCAGTACATAGTCTCAAGCTCAGGTCACCACAATCTCACTGAATCAAGATGATTGTTGAAATAAGACGACACGGGGATTAAATTCCTTGAATAAGGATTAAAATGCCACACTCAGGCTGAGGCAACAGCCTTTACTGTCCTGACCACCTGGACAAGAGCTGTCTAATGTGTTATTTACACATATTGCCTTAGATAGATGTATTTAATTAAAACTGTTGGGATAAATGTGAACACTTAGAAATTCTTTTTAGTAATTTGTGAAGAGGATATTTTTAAAAATTTGCATAGTAAGACTAAAATTTACCTCAGTTATGGAAGAATATACATATGCTAGCAAAGTCTCTCAAAATTCCGTGGCTAATAACACCAAGCATACATTTTCATGTTCATGGATGTTCAGGTTAACAATCGTCTGGCTGATGAGGTGGTCGGTATGGTGGTTTTACTGCAGGACACTCTGCTTGTCTCCAGCCTTTGGATTGTGTTTGTTCTGGGACCAAGAAAGCAAATATGTCAAGTAAACAATTTGTATGGCAAGTAGCAGGACTGAACAAAATCTCCAAATCAAGCTAAGCAGACGATTGTTAAGTATAATAATGTCTAGTACGGTTAGTTGCACACAATTTTTTATCATTTCACTTTGTGGATTTATAAAGTCTCTGAAATATTTACTGCATTTAATTTTCAGGGCATTTTTTATGGAAAAATAATAATATTTTCATAATTTTTATGTTTATTACATAAAGACTTTTCAAATGTAGTTTTACATTAAATGGAAATAAAGCTGGGTGTATTTTCAACCTAGGGCTCTTCTCATTGGAAACAGAAATATCTTTTCCTAAAGTAAATGCTCTTTAAAATGCAGATGCTTAAACATATTACAGACTGCCTATTAATTTGTTAAAATGAAGGCTGTCATTCACCGTGCCTGAGATGCATTTGCTACTTACCACGGGTGACATGCTCACAGGAATCAGCATTGATGCTGCGCTGGCATCTGGACAAACTGTGAGTAGCAAAAATTTTCTATGAAGGACAATTTGTACTATATGCACTTTTAGGTTTTCCTATTTGTTTTGTCAAGAGAGGTTTTTTATTTGTCAAACGATTGTTATATATTTTTGGCAATTTCCTCATTTTTCTGCTTATTCCATAGCTTAATAGATCATTGTTTTCCTGCAGTGATCTCAGGCTTCCTATCAGTAAATGTAAGCTCATTCAAGCATATTCTGGCACCATCTCGTACTTGAAAGGATTTGAGATTTGAGGAAATATTGATCTTAGCACCACTATCATTTCTGGAATCAAATTTTGCCAAATTCCTTTCCTCTATATGATTTCTTTAGAGTTACTTAAAGATGGGCCCTTCCTTCATATCGGAAAATCCAAAAAGGATGATTCGATTTTTTTTTTTTTTTTTTTTTTTAGAGACAGAGTCTCACTTTATGGCCCTCGGTAGAGTGCCGTGGCATCACACAGCTCACAGCAACCTCCAGGTCCTGGGCTTAAGCGATTCTCTTACCTCAGCCTCCCGAGTAGCTGGGACTACAGGTGCCCGCCATAGCACCTGGCTATTTTTTTGTTGTTGCAGTTTGGCCGGGGCTGGGTTTGAACCCGCCACCCTCGGCATATGGGGCCGACGCCCTACTCACTGAGCCACAGGCGCTGCCCAAGGATGATTCGATTTTTATTAGCACCTGCAGGCAGGCACTTGGGAAAAGCTGAGGAATGGGGTATCCTCTGGGGAGGAGCTGCACCAGCTGAAAGCAGCAGCATAACCACCCTTGGGCTTCCCAGACTGGGCTGAGGACCAAGTGGTTAGGCAGCCCGTAAATTCAGTGACAGATGGACTCTGAATATTGACAAACCACCAATGAGTCTCCTGTGTCTGGTAGCAGCATCCCTGACCACCCTACACATAGGCTTTTATTTCTGATTCTAGTTTGCTGTATTAAAACAATTCTTCCTTGGAATCTTTAGAGTAGCTTCATATTTCTATGACTGATGCCACAAATCATTTTTCAGGTGTAATAGTTGGCGTCCGTTATTAAATCAAGGGAGACATTATCACATCTGCAGTGCTGAGGCTGAGGAGCAAGAAAGAATTTGAATGCAGAGGAGTCTCCCTCGCCCTGTCTACCAAAACCTGCACATCTTGGCTGCCTCTGAGAAATGCTCTCAGCAGATGGAGGCACCAGAAGGAGCAGCTGGGGCAGCCCAGCCTCATGCACCTGCTTCACTGGGGGGTTTATGTTATGACTTATAACACTGTGGGAGGCCAGTTACTATACTGCTGACAATAATAAGTTGCAAAATCTTCAGCCTGCAGGCCACTAATGGTGAGAGTAAAATCTGTCCCAGACCCAGTGCCTCTGAACCTCGATGGGACCCCAGATTGCAAATTAGATGCAGCATAGATCAGGAGTTTAGGAGATTTCCCTGGTTTCTGCTGATACCAGTCTAAATAATTACTAATGCCCTGACTGGCCTGGCAAGTGATGGTGACTGTGTCTCCTAGAGATGCAGACAGGGACGGTGGAGACTGGGTCATCTGGATGGCACATCTGGCACCTGAGATTGGAAACATGATTAATAATATGTTATGAATAAAGTTATAACAGGATTCCCCCTCGGGAGCCAGGCTGGACTGACCATACTGACTTAGGAAATCCTGGGTGTTCTCACTCCTCACCTGAGAACCAGAGCAGCAGCAGCCCCAGGAGCTGAGTGGGGGCCCTCATGTCCATCGTAAGTCCTGACAGGGACTGACTCCTGCATAGGGTGAGGTGTGACCTGCCTGCTAAAAAGTCTCCAGGGTCGGGGCTGTGCCCTGGACACATGCAAATCAGCAGGGGGTGGGCAGGCTGGGCACAGCTGCAGGGCTGGCTCCTCTCAGTGACTCAGTAGAGTTCCAGTGTCCCCAGGTGTCTCAGGGCAGACCAGGGCAGAACAGATTTGCCTGCAGAGAATGTCTTTCTTCTTGGAGGATGTTTTGTTAAAAAGGACATTTGGGGGCATCTGTTGTTAAAAGTTGAAGTGAATGTGAAGAAAAAATGGAATCATGTATTTCCAAGTTGTATTTGGGAGTATTTAGGCAAATATCCTTATTTGTAAATAATTATAACAAAGTCTTAGAAAGGCGGGCTATCAGGTAGTCCAACACATTGTCAAATATTTCCAGACAAGCCTCTTGAGACCACACATTGCAACTCCTGCTGACCTTTCCCTCTGAGCATTCTTGTCAACACCCTCTTCATCTTAACTACATAGTCTCTTCTGAATGACCATTTTTCCACAGGTGACCCAATGACACCACTCATTCCCAGGTGTACAGAGGGTAGGTTCTAGTTTACAAAACATACCCAGGCCCTCCTGTGTTCACTGGGGGTGTGTAGCTGGCAGTGGCATCAGGGCACAGCCTTAAGTGCCAGGCAGGCGTCCATTCAACTCTGTGATTCTTCCTGAGAAATCCATCACAGCCTCTACCCGGTCCCTATCTCAACCCAATCCCAGCAGCATCAGTATCCCAACATAAAAGCCACAGAGCTGGGTCCTGAGCCAACAGCTGATGGCTGCCATGGGCTTCATGTTCTGATTTACATCCTCTGCCAAAAGCTCAATAGTCTTCTTTTTTCCCTGGGAAATATCTGGATTTTACAGTGATATTGTTTGGAAATTTGGGCCCTCCAAACAACATGTTGAAATTTATATTTTTATTTCAGTTTTATTTTTATACTTATTCATCCTTTTTTAATTTCAGATTAATAGGAGGATACAAATGATTAGGTCACATTGTTTGCATTTCTAAGGTAAAGTTCAAGTTGTAGTTGAGCCCTTCATCCAGCGGGTGTGCTGCGTACCCTACTCTGTGCACATTAGGTGAGAGCTCACCAATGCCCCTTTCCCTGTTCCCTCCTCTCCCTCCACCCTTCCACTTAGATATACTTGTGTTTTTCTTTCATGTGTATATAGTGTTTTTTTTTTCTATTGGTTTCATATCAATATTAAGTACATTGGATACTTCTTCATTCTTGGCATACTTTTCTAAGAAGAACATGCTTCAACTCCATCAAGGGAAATACAAAAGAGGTAAATACCATGGGATATTATTCAGCCATAAATAACATGGAGACTTCCCAGGCTGAAATTTGATCCCCAGTGTGGGAGGTATTTGGGTCATGAGAGCATATCCCTCTTAAAAGGCTTGGTGGTCTCCATGGTATAATGAGTCGGTTCTCACTTCATTAGTTCACATGCGCGCTGGTTGTTTAAAACAGGCTGGCACCGCCTCCTCCCCCTCCCTCTCCTTCTCTCACCACAAGACAAGCCTGCTGCCCCTTCACCTTCTACCTTGATTGGAAGCTCCCTGCAGTCTTCACCAGAGGTAGATGCTGCTGCCAAACTCTTTGTACAGTCTGCAGGCCCATGAGCCAAATAACCCTCTTTTATTTATATAAATCAGCCAGCCTCAGTTATTTTCTTTATAGCAACACAAAATGGTCTAACAAACACAGTTTCTTGTACTTATCAAAATTCTGTGTAATATGGCACACTATGCTCTCTAATTCATCCAGTGGTTCTTGGTTGTATTTTAAAATGCAGTTTTGGAGTTCAAAAACAGCATTTTGTTTAATTATATTTCAACCTGTTTGAATAAGATTGTTCAAAGACTTTTGGTTCTACACCTTTATTATTTAATTTACCAAAGTGAAGAAAATAAGAATGTGAAATGTTTTGGTCGTCTACTCCCCTGAGATCAGTAATGTAAAATCCCGTGCCTTCCCTGGTCCTGGAGAGGAATCTGTACTAAAAACAAGCAGGAGGGAAAGTGGCAAAGGGAAGACAGACAGTGTCCTAAAATCACCAAACATTATCCTGCTGAATATGGACGAGCTGAGCCAACACAAAACCAATAAATGTACCAGTATTATGTTGTCATGAATAGGCCTCAGTTCTATGACTGCTATGATGGGTGGTAATGATAGTAGTGATAATAATAAAATCTGAGTTAGGCTGGTCACCATTTCCATGACATGCTAAGCCCTTTCAGGGGTCAGTCTTGTGCATGGGCCCCCTCTTGTGGTCAAGTGTGGGAGAATCCTGAGGGTTTTTCCAATGACCTGACATCGCCATTTCTAGGGAGATGTGTAAATTCTTTCTGGCACATTTTCAAAAGTATTTTCTTCGGATACATATAACTAATAATTCAATGTCGAGTACTATGCAACAGTGGCACATTAGACAGTGATGTGTAGTTTGCATTAATGGTCTATGGGTGTAGATCTCCATGTGTGGTATCCAACTACTGAGGAGGCTGCACCATACTGAGCTGAACAAAACCCTAATAGCAAGGTAGCGATAGTGGAGTCCTCAGACTTGGGGTCCACAACGACTCAGTCTGTCTGTGCTTGTACCATGCATAACCAGTCAGAACCTGAGGAAAATTTCCCTCTTGTCTGTCCCACTGTCCCCACTCAGCTCCCCTAGGGTGTCCTTGGGGAATAAGGTTGATGACTGCACAGGGAAACTAGGGTTAAGTCTCCATTTATGGTTAGATTTAAATGTCATTCCACTCAGCAATCTCACCAGGAGGGCTGGGGCCTGCAGATGGTTAGGGAGGGAGGGATCATCCTCTTCTGTCTTCCCTTCATCCTAGATTTTTGTGGAAGTTTAAATCCATATTTACAGAAAGGTTAAAATTCTTGTTTCAAATCTGAATCCAGACTAAAAACAGAGTCTGAAGGCTGAGAGCACTGTCTCTGTTGGCTGCTCCTCTCTCTGAGTCCACAAAAGGCCATGACACCTGCATTAGTTAGGGCCTGGCAAGGCCCCTCATGTACAGCCCCTTGTCACGCAGCTCTGTCCCCTCTGCCCCAGCTCTCTCAGGTCTCTCTCTGTCCAGCAGTTCCTTCATTTTGGAGTCTAAAAGTGAATGAGTGCTCTGCCCTCTCTTAGCCTCAAGCCAGTACTCTGTTATTTCTGAAATAATAATTCAGACTGTATTAAGTTTAGCCATAGCCTGGCCAAAATCATTCAAGAGATGATTTTGAGCACTGGCTCAGTGCTCACCTAGAGTCTCTCTAAACCCTGAGTTTCTCTTGGAAAGGTAAAACACTATTTAACTGTTAGCCATTTTCTCACAAGTATGTATTGAGCCCCAGCTGTGAGTCAGGCACTGAGCCAGATGTTAAGTTTAAATATGACAAAAATGGAAGTGGGAAGGGAGGGCAAGATAGAAAGAAGGAGAGACTGATTTTAAAACCTTGTGTAATTCCTAGGAAAGACCCTGATGCCTCCAGGTCTATTTATTCCGAAGCGCAGCAGAGGGAGACAGCTGGGGCCACAATCCTCCACTGGACAGAAGTAGCCCCGGAGCCTCACTTCCTGTCAGGACACAGAGACCCCGTGTTCTAAACTCAGGAGGAAAATCCTGTGGAGCCATCAGCTGGGAAGAAGAATGGAAAATGTGCTCACACACATACTCACAGCCCTGTGCCAATCAGAGCTCCTAGCACAAGTACAATATTCACAGTTGTTTTGCCTTTGGTCTTGAAAATAGTCAAAATATTCAATCCTAAAGTTACTTAATTTTGTCTTTTCTTTCCTAGTCCATTTTCCCTGGTTATTTTATTCATTCATGTGTAGTTTGTTTGTATTCCATCTGGATTTCTCATATCTTTGTTCATTTTAGTTATTATATTTATAGAATATGTGTGTGATAATAATATGGTCCCCAAAGACACAAATATACACCAGCAGAAAATGTGTGGGCAGGAAAGTGACACATGTGACACATGTCAACCTTCTCTCTCCCGCTGCCATCGCCCTCCTTCAACCTCTCCCTTCCAAACCCTCCTCCCAAGGAACTCCTGTCTATCCCCCCTGTTTATTGGGTTTGCTTTTTGAATTTCTCCTGCTTCCTTACAAGGACAATAATACATTATATATTCTTTTATTTTGCTGTTTTTATGGAGTTATATATCCTGGAAATCACTCCATATCGGTTCATGAAGTTTTTTTTGTACAGCTGAAAGTACTCTATTGTGTAGAGGTGACGAGTTTTTCAACTTTAATTTTAAGTATGTACCTTTTGTTGTTTTTTAATTTCAGATTAATACAAAGGTCCATATAGTTAGGTTATGATGAGTGCACTTGTAAGTCCTTGTAGTTGTGTTCCACACCAGGAGATGTGCCATGTACCCTAACATTCTGCCCCTTTAAGTGGGAGCACACCAATTCTCTCCCTCCCCCCTCCATCCCCTCCAACCAACTTGAATTGAATTGACTTTTTCTACTATGTGGGCATGTGCTTCATATTAGTATTGAGTACATTGGATATTTGCTTCTCCATTCTTGTGATACTTTACTAAGAATGTGTTTCAACTCCATCCACCTTGGAGTTAAGATATAAAGTCTCCATCTTGTTTTTATGGCTGAATAGTGTTCCATGGTATACATATACCAGAGTTTATTAATCCATTCCTGGGTTGATGGACATTTAGGCTGTTTCCACATCCTGGCAATTATAAATTTAGTTGCAATAAACAATCTAGTGCAAATGTCCTTGTGATAAAATGACTTTTTTTCTTCCGGGCAAATGCCTAGTAATGGGATTGTGAGATCAAATGGAAGGTCTATTTTGAGTTCTTTGAGGATCCTCCATACTTCTTTCCAAAGAGGCTGTATTAGCTTACAGTCCCACCAACAGTGTAAAAGAGTCCCCTTCTCTCCAAATCTGTGCCAGCATCTGTAGCTTTGCGATAAGTATGGACATTTTGGTTGTTTTCAATATTTTGCAAGAAATTATAAGTAATGGACAGTGAATAATTTTATGAATATGTACTTTTATAATATTGGAAGCATGTCTTCAAGAAAATTTCTGGAGAGTGGTTTATGGTTGAAAAGTTAAGATTTGTTTGAATTTTTTTAATTTTTTCAAATTAATGGGGGTACAATTTTTAGGTTACATTGTTCTCACTTCCAGGATAAAGCTCCATTTGTAGAAGAGCCTCTGTTTTGTAGAATTTGCCTTCAAATTCTCCTCCAAAGGGAAAGTATTAGTCCCCATCCCTATAAGCTATCAATAAAAGAGCTTATTTCCTTTCTAAAAATGTGCTGCATAATTTTTTTTTGTAATTTTCTCCAAACTAATAGATGAAAAAATGGTATCTCAAAATAGTTTTGATTAGTCTTTCTCTAATTATCAGTGAGGTTGAACAACTTCAGTGTATTTACAGCTGTTTATGTGTCTCTTTTGTATGTTGTGTTCTGTCTGTTCCCCGTTTCTTGTTTCCCTAACTTTTATGAAGACTTTTATGTATTAGAATGTCAACCTTTCTATAATATATTTAAAAATAGTTTCTCCTGGTTTTCATTTGTCTTTTGATTTTGTTTAATGTTATCATGCATTTTTATTAATTTTTATATAATCATGTGAATAGACATCATCATGGAATTAATTTGGCATATAGTTGCAGAATGTCAACATTAACTCCTTATCTGTTTTTACTCCTATGCTATTTTATTATGATTTCAGTGCCTGTATGTCTGTGACATTCATCCCTGGCTTATCACATCTCATACATATAACTTACTCTCTTACCACTTTCCAGATAATGCATGGGTTGTAAAGACCATAACTTTTCCTTTCCTCCTGCTGCTTGTCCTTCCTTCACTGTATGCGGAATCCCCAACCAGAGTCCATTCTGTTCAGAGCACAGGTGACTGTCGGTGGTTCAGTCTGCTGTTCAAAGCCAGGTGTATAGTACTCCAAAACTTCAAATTGCTAGAACAGCATTATATAAAATGTTTAAAAGGCCAGACAATTTATGAAAAGAAATATGAATTTCAGACTTATATGTAGAAATGAAAACAAGAATGTCCAAGATGAACAGGAGAAAATATGCTTTTCTGTACATAAAACGAAAAGTAGAAACTCTAAAAGGAAATATATTTGCTTACACAAGCAATTTTTGAAAATCAACTTCTGCCTACTATGCAGACCTCTTTCCCATCTGTTATCTCACTAGAGTGTTTCCCAGGCTCATCTCCACGTCATCTCCAACTTCTTGGAAATCACCAGTTGAGCCTGAGGAATAAGTTTGTTCAAGATTAAATCTCCATGGTCTAATTTGATTAGTGTTGTTTACATTTGCACAGGCAAGACAGATAATAACCAAAGTTGAGGAACTTACAAAGAGGACAAGTAAAGAACAATATCTCTCTTAAATGTAAACATTCAAAAAATGGTTTTCTCTCTCCTTTTCTCTCAAATAATCCATCATAGTCAAGTTGAATATACAGTGAGTCCATAAAGTTTATGTACAAGTCACTTCTTCTACATAATGCCAATGCAATGATGAAAGCAGGTGATCAGTATAATACATGACTCCATCTAGTCCTCTGGTCTATTCTAAATTTTGAGAATTTTTCCAGGAATGTCTTTTCTAATAAAATGATGCTATTCATCAATTATGCTATCAATTTTAATAAAATCAATCAATCTATACATACAAATGCATGTTAAATACTGCATTGGTCAGCTTTTGTATAATAATGACTTGTAACCAACCACTTAAGACTCAGTGGCTTAGGGCAGTGCCTGTGGCTCAAGGAGTAGGGCACCGGCCCCAAATATCAGAGGTGGTGGGTTCAAACCCGGCCCCAGCCAAAAACTGCAACAACAACAACAACAACAAAGCATTGTTCAATGTTCAGGGATGCTCATGGTAACAATTATCTACCTGATTAAGGCAGGGCTCAACTGAGGAGTTTTACTGCAGATCTTTAAGCTTGTCTTCAGCCTAGGGATTCCAGTCAATCTAGGGCCAAGGCAGAAAAGTAGTGACTATATAAGGTACAACATTTTCATGGAATGTTGTGGGAATGAGCAAAACCCACAAATCAAGCTGTATAGGCATGCTACGAATTTAAGTCAAATTATGCCTAACAGAAATGCAAATAAATTGAATTTATTCTTTCACTGTGAAAATTCCTGAAGTTCTAAAAACATTGAATTATCAAGGCACATAACCAGTTACTGGGCAAATAATTTAATATTTAAATCTTTGCAATCTATAAAACATTTTCAAATATAATTTTACTGATTACTTAATAAAGCGAGGTGTCGTCAACATACAGCTCTAAATAGATATTTTCTTAAATGCCTCATCAGAAAAACATCTTGTTAACAGAATTAAATACCACCTAAAACACACCTTCTTAAATTTTCTAGATCAGCTGTTACCTTGTTAAATGCAAGCTATCATCCAGTGGGTCCAAGGTGAGTCTGCTGCTTTGCATTTGGACTGTGCTGACAGTGATGCTGAGGACAGCAAAGCCTGCTAGAAACTTTTGGGCAGTGAGGTATTTTCATAGTAAGGAAAAAGAATGTGACAGGCACACTTAGGTTCTGTTGATTTCTGGTTTCTTTGTTTATCAAGTGATTGCTATATATTTGAGATGTTATTGACTCATTTTTTCTGTTTACTCTGTGACTTAGTGAAGTTTTCTGGCTATAATCCTAGACATGGTCATAAAACTTGGAAGCACATCTGCATGTATTCTGAGACCATCCCCTAAGTGGACAGATACTGAGAGTGAGGAGAGTAGTGACCAACAGGCTGTCAGCTGTCAATTCCACATCAGCACAATCACTTAAAAGCATGTTTCTAAGAACCCCATTTCCCTGTATGGTTTTCTGAAGAGTTTCTGAAAGACAGGCCCTCACATCACATATGGAAAGAAGAAAAGGAAGATTTAATATTTGTTGAAACCTGCAGGCAGACACGTGGATAGAGCTGGGGGATGGAGATTACCTGATGAGGTGCACAGGCAGCTGAGAGCATCGGCACCCCCATCCCAGCTTCCCACAGGTCTGAGGACCACGCGGTCAGGCAGCCCACACCTTTAGGGGCAGATGTACTCTGGCATGAGAGTGTCCTCCCATTTCTAGGCCCTCCCTTCCTAACATGCCCCAGGATTTGTAGGTTTGTATTTTAGACACCAATTCCCTTGATTAAAACAATTCTTGATTTATTGAGTCACAAGTGGTTTCTCTTTTACTATAGAAATACCAAAAGAACATCTGTCAGACTTTATAGATGTAATAACTTCTGTTCTTAATGAAATCAAGACACATAATGTCACATCTCTATTGCTGAGGCAGAAGAGAAAGACAAAGAGTTAGAGCACAATGGAGCCTCACCGACCCCTTAAACCAAAAGTGTCCAGTGCCTTTAGAACATGCTGCCTCTGAGATGCCCTCAGCAGACGGAGGAAGGAGGACAAGCAGCTGGGGCTGCCCAGCCTCACACCACTTCCTTCCCTGGGGGAGTTTATGTTATGACTTGTAACACTGTGGGAGGGTTACTGTTATACTGCAGACAGTAATAAGATGAAACATCTTCAGCCTGCAGGCCACTAATGGTGAGAGAATAATCTTTCCCAGATCCACTGCCTCTGAACCTCGATGGGACCCCAGTTTCTAAACTGGATGCATAATAGATTAGACGTTTAGGAGATTTCCCTGGTTTCTGCTGATACCAGGCTAAATAATTGTTAATGCCCTGACTGGCCCGACAAGTGATTGTGACTGTGTCTCCTAGTGATGCAGACAGGGTGGATGGTGACTGGGTCATCTGGGTGGCACAGCTGGCACCTGAAATGGAAAGATAAAAATCAAATATACACACAGTTAATCAATTCTTAGGAGGACTTCCCTAAGAACCCAGGCAGGACTGACCACACTCTTAGTAAATCCCTGGTGTTCTCCCTCCTCACCTGGGAGGCAGAGCAGCAGGAGCCCTAGGAGCTGAGCGGGGACCCTCATGTCCATGCTGTGTCCTCACGGGGACTGACTCCTACACTGGGTATGACCAGCCTGTTAATAAGTCTCCAAGGAAAAAGGCTGTGCCCTAGGAACATGCAAATCAGGAGGGGGTGTGCAGGCTGGGCACAGCTACAAGTCTGGCTCATCTCAGTGACTCAGAAGAGGCTCAGAGTCCCCAGGTGTCCCAGGCAGATCAGGGCAGCACAGATTTGCCTGCAGAGAATGTCTTTGTCCCTGGAGAATGTTTTGCTGAAAAGGACATTTAGGGGCATCTATTGTTAAAAGTTGAAGTGAATGAGAAGAAAAAATGGAATCATATATTTCCAAGTTATATTGGGAGTATTTAGGTGAATACCCTTATTTATAAAGAATTATAACAAAGACTTATATGTAGAGCTACGAGGTAGTCAAGCTATTGTCAAATGTTTCTCGACAAGATTCTTGGTACTCCACACTGCAGCTGCTGCTGACCGTACCAGCTGAGCCTTCTGGTCAACACTGGCAACCAAATGAGACCACTCATCCCCAAGTGTATAGGCAGGGTAGATTCAAGTTTTCTAAATACACCCATACCCTCCTGAGTTCACTAGGGGTGTGGGTTTTGACCTAAGGTTCATTTAAGCAGGAACTGCATGAACCCTCAGTCACTAAAGCCTTAGGGCCTGGCCTGATGCACCACTTCTCCATGAGCTTGCAGTGGCATCAGGGCACTGCCTTCAGATCCAGGCAGGTGTTCAATCAACTCTGTGATTGTTCCTGAGAAATACATCACAGCCTCTGCCCGGGTTCATATCTCCACCCAATCCCAGCAGCATGAACACACCAACATAAAAGCCACAGAGCTGGGTCCTGAGCCTACAGCTGACCTCTGCCCTGGGCTTCATGTTCTGATTTACTTCCTCTGCCAAAGTCTCAATATTCTTTTTTTCCCTGGGAAATACTTGGATTGCACAGTGATATGGTTTGGATATGTTTGGATCCTCCAAACATGTTGAAATTTATTTTTTTAATTACTTCAGTTTTATTTCTGTACTTATTTATTCTTGTTTTTTATTTCAGATTAATATGAGGGTACAAATGATTGAGTTGCATTGTTTGCCTCTCTAAGGTAAAGTTCAAATTGTAGTTGAACCCCTCATCCAGGGGGTGTGCTGCATACCCCACATTGTGCACATTAGGTGAGAGCTCACCTCTTTCCCTCTCCCCACTCCCTCCTTTCCCTTTTCCCTCATTTAAATATACTTGTGTTTTCTCTCATGTGGGTGTGTAGTTCTTTTTCTATTGGTTTCATGTCAGTATTAAGTACATTGGATACTTCCTTTTTCATTCTTGTGACACTTTTCAAAGAAGAATGTGCTTCAACTCCATCCAGGTAAATACAAAAGATGTCAATACCATGGAATACTCTTCAGTCATAAATAACACGGAGACTTCACAGGTTGAAATTTGATCCCTGGGGCTGGAGGTCAGCTGGGGGCTGGTAGGAGGTCTGTGGGTCATGAGAGCAGATCCCTCTACATGGAATTCCTCTGCATGGAATAATGAGTCGGTTCTCACTTCATTAGTTCACAAGAGAGCTGGTTGTGTTTAATAGGCTGGCACTGACTTCTCCCTCTCCCGCTCCTTCTCTCAACTCAAGATAAGCCTGCTGCCCCTTCACCTTCTACCTAGATTGGAGCTCTCTGTAGCCCTCAACAGAGGTAATGGTGCTGCCAAACTCTTTGTTCAGTCTGCAGGCCATGAGCCATAAACCTCTTCTTCTTCTTCTTCTTTTTTTTTTTGCAGTTTTTGGCCGGGGCCAGGTCTGAACCCTCCATCTCCAGTATGGGGCTGGCGTTCTACTCCTTTGTGCCATAGGAGCCGCCCAACGTCTTCTATTTATAAATCAGCCAGCCTCAATTATTTCTCTTGTAGCAACACAAAATTTTCTAATCGACACGTTTCTAAATTCTGTTTAATATGACATGCTATGCTCTCTACTTCATCCAGTGGTTCTTGATTGTATTTTAAAATGCAGCTTTGGAGTTCAAAAAACACCATTTTATTAAATTATATTTCAACCTGTTTGGATAAGACTGTTCAAAAACTTTTGGTTCTAGGCTTTTATTATTTGATTTACCAAAGCCTGCCCATTAGTGAAGAAAACAAGAACCTGAAATGGTTTTCTTAGCTATTCCCCTGAGATTAGGAATATAAAATCCTGTGCTTTCTCTAGTCCGGAGAAGAATGTGTACTAAAAACAAGTGCAGTGGAGAATGGCAAAGGGAAGACAGTGTCCTAACATCACCAAACATTATCCCGCTGAACGTAGAGTAGCTGAGCTAACAGAAACCCAATAAATGTACCCATATTATGTTGTCATGAATGGGCCTCAGTTTTGTGACTGCTATGATGGGTAGTAATAATAGTAATAACAATGATAGTAATAGTAATAAAACCAGAGTCAGTCTGCTGTTCTGGCCACCATTTCCATGACACACTAAGCCCTTTCTGGGGTCATTGTGCATGGGTCCCCTCTTGTGGTCAAGTATGCGAGAATCCTGAGGGTATTTCCAGTGATTTGACATTGCCATTTCTAGGGAGATGCACGAATTCTTTCTAGCACATTTTCTTTTTCTTTCTTTCTTTTCTTTTCTTTTTTTTTTTGAGACAGAGTCTCACTATGTCTCCCTTTGTAGAGTGCTGTGGTGTCACAGCTCACAGCAACCTCAAACTCTTGGGCTTAGGCAACTCTCTGGTCTCAGCCTCCCAAGAAGCTGGGACTACAGGAGCCTGCCACAACACCTGGCTATTTTTTTTTTTATTGTTGTTGTTGTGGTTGTCATTGTTGTTTATCTGACCTGGGCCTAGTTTGAACCCATCAGCCTGGGTGTATGTGGCCAGTGCCATAACAACTGATCTACAGATGCTGCCAATCTAGCACATTTTTCAAACATATTTTCTTCTGACACGTATAACAAATCATAATTGGATGTTGGGTACTCTGTAAGAGTGGCACATTAGACAGTGATGTGTAGTTTGCAGGAATGGTCTATGAGTTGGGATTTCCCTTCCATATGTGGGATCCAACTGCTGAGGAGACCACACCATACTTAGCTGCACAGCATCCTAATAGCAAGGGAGTGACTGTAGAGTCCTCAGACTTGGGGTCCAGGGGGAATCAGACATTCTGGGCTTGTATCATTTATCTATTATCCTCTCTTAGTTATAACATGTGGGCAGTTTCCCTCTTGTTTGTCCACTGCCACCCCTCAGCTCCCCTGGGTTTTCCCCAGAGGACAGGGCTGATGGCTACACAGGGAAACTGGGTTTAAGTCTTCATTTACAGTTAGATTTAAACATCATTCCATTTAGCAATCTCACCAGGGAGGCTGGGGCCTGCAGATGATTATGGAGAGAGGATCATTCTCTTCTGTCTTCCCTAAACCAAGCATATACTGGATTTGGGGTGGGGAGGGTTTAAATCCATATTTACAGAAAGGTTAAATTCTTGCTTCAAATCTGAATCCAGACTGAAAACAGTGTCTGAAGGCTGAGACACTGTTGGCAGTGTCTCAGTGTCTCTGTTGGCAGCTCCTCTCTCTGAGTCCACAAAAGGCCATGACGCCTGCATTAGTTAGGGCCTGGCAAGGGCCCCTCATGTACAGCCCCCCTTGTCACGCAGCTCTGTCCTCTCTGCCCCCATCTCTCTCAGGTCTCTCTCTGTTCAGCAGCTCCCTCATTTTGGAATCTCAAAATAACTGAGTGCTCTGCCCTCTCTTAGCCTCAAGCCAGTACTCTGTTATTTCTGAAATAATACTTTAGACTTTATTAAATTTAGCCATAGCCTGGCCAAAATCATTCAAGAGATGATTTTGAGCACTGGCTCAGTGCTCACCTAGAGTCTCTCTAAACCCTGAGTTTCTCTTGGAAAGGTAAAACACTATTTCACTGTTAGCCATTTTCTCACAAGTATGTATTGAGCCCCAGCTGTGAGTCAGGCACCGAGCCAGATGTTAAGTTTAAATATGACAAAAATGGAAGTGGGAAGGGAGGGCAAGATAGAAAGAGGGAGAGATTGATTTTAAAACCTTGTGTAATTCCTAGGAAAGACCCTGATGCCTCCAGGTCTATTTATTCAGAAGTGCAGCAGAGGGAGCCAGCCGGGACCACAATCCTCCACTGGACAGAAGTAGCCCCGAAGCCTCACTTCCTGTCAGGCCACAGAGACCCCATGTTCTAAATTCAGGAGGAAAATCCTGTGGAGCCATCAGCTGGGAAGAAGAATGGAAAATGTGCTCACACACATACTCACAGCCCTGTGCCAATCGGAGCTGCTAACGCAAATACAATATTCACAGTTGTTTTGCCTTTGGTCTTGAAAATAGTCAAAATATTCAACCCTGAAGTTACTTAATTTTGTCTTTTCTTTCCTAGTCCATTATCCCTGGTTATTTTATTCATTCATGTGTAGTTTGTTTGTATTCCATCCAGATTTCTCTTATTTTTGTTAATTTTAGTGATTTATTTTTATTTATTTATTTATTTTTTATCAAGGCCTTCTTTGCATCCCTTATTTCTTTTTTCTTTTTTTTATTGTATTTTTTTTTTTTTTATTATTGGGGATTCATGGGTACAATAAGCCAGGTTACACTGATTGCAAGTGTTAGGCAAAGTCCCTCTTGCAATCATGTCTTGCCCCCATAAAGTGTGATTTATTTTGATAGAATATGTATGATAGTAATATGGTCCCCAAAGACACAAATCTACACCAGCAGAAAATGTGTGGGCAGAAAAGTGACACATGTGACACATGTCAACCTTCTCTCTCCCACTGCTATCACCTTCCCCACACCACTCCCTCCAAATCCCCCTCCCAAGGAATCCTGTCTCTCCTCCCTGTTTATGGGGTTTGCTTTTTGAATTTCTCCTGCTTCCTTACAAGGATAATAACACATTATAGATTCTCCTTTTATTTTGCTGTTTTTACTGACTTATATATCCTGGAAATCACTCTGTATCAGTTCATGTAGATCTTCCTTTTTGTTGGGCGGCGCCTGTGGCTCAAGGAGTAGGGCGCCAGTCCCATATGCCAGAGGTGGCGGGTTCAAACCCAGCCCCGGCCAAAAAAAAAAAAAAAAGAATTAGATCTTCCTTTTTGTACAGCTGAGAGGTACACTATTGTGTAGAGGTGACAAGTTTTTCAACTTCAATTTTAAGAATGGACCTTTTTTTTAAATTTCAAATTACTACAAAGTGCCATATAGTAGGTTACAATGTGTGCGCTTGTAAGTCCTTGTAGTTGTGTCCCACACAGGAGTTGTGTCCCATGAACCCTAACATTAGACACTAATGAACCCTAACATTAGACAATGTCCTAACATTGTGCTCACTAAGTGGGAGCACAGCAATTCCCCCCCTCCTCTCTTCTCCCTCCTCCAACTCCCCCCAACTTGAATGGAATTAAGTTTTTCTCCTATGTGGGAATGTACAAGATCGTCTCCTGGCTTCATATTAGTACTGAGTAAATTGGATATTTGCATCTCCATTCTTGTGATACTTTACTAAGAAGAATGTGTTTCAACTCCATCCTGATTAATACAAAAGGTATAAAGTCTCCATCTTGTTTTTATGGCCGAATAGTATTCCATGTTTGTTAGTTTGTTAGTATTCCATGTTAGTTTGTTAGTCTATTCCTGGGTTGATGGACATTTAGGCTATTTCCACATCTCGGCAATTGTAAATGGAGCTGCAATAAACAACCTAGTGCAAATGTCCCTGTGATAAAATGACTTTTTTTCTTCTAGGTAGGTGCATAGTAATGAGATTGTGGGATCAAATAGAAGGTCTATTTTGAGTTCTTTGTGGATTCTCCATACGTCTTTCAAAAGAGGTTGCATTAGCGGTGCCTGTGGCTCAGTGAGTAGGGCACCGGCCCCATATGCCGAGGGTGGCGGGTTCAAACCCAGCCCCGGCCAAACTGCAACAAAAAAAAAGCAAAAGAGGTTGCATTAGTTTGCAGTCCCACCAACAGTGTGAAAGTGTCCCCTTCTCTCCAAATCTGTGCCAGCATCTGTAGCTTTGGGATAAGTATGGACATTTTGGTTGTTTTCAATATTTTGCAAGAAATTATAAGTAATGCTTCAGTGAATAATTTTATGCACATATACTTTTATATTATTGAAGGCATATCTTCAGGAAAATTTCTGGAGAGTGGATTATGGTTCAAAAGTTAAATGATTTTTTTGAATTTTTTTATTTTGTCAAATTAATATGGGGGTACAATTATTAGGTTACGTTGTTCTTACTTCCAGGGTAAAGTTCCATTTGTAGAAGAGCCCCTGTTTTGTAGATGGCTTCAAATTCTCTTCCAAAGGGAAAGTATTAGTCCCCATCCCTGCAAGCTATCAATAAAAGTGCTTATTTCCCCATTATCCTGTCTAAAATGTGCTGCATAATTTTCTTGTAATTTTCTCCAAACTAATAGATGAAAAATGATATCTCAAAATGGTTTTGATTAGTCTTTCTCTAATTATCAGAGATTGAACAACTTCAAGTGTATTTACAGCTGTTTATGTATCTCTTTTATATTTTGTGTTCTGTCTTTTCCCCATTTCTTGTTTCCCTAACTTTTATGAAGACTTTTATGTATTGGAATATCAGCCTTTTTAAATATATTATAAAATAGTTTCTCCTGGTTTTTCTTTGTCTTTTGATTTTCTTCAATGTTTTCATGGATTTTTATTTATTTTTATATAATCATCTGCACAGACATCATTGTGGAATTAAGTTAGCATATACTTGCAGTATTTGAACATTAACCCCTTATCTGTTTTTACTCCTATGCTATTGTATTATGATTTGAGTGCCTTGGATGTCTATAACATTCATCCCTGACTTATCACATCTCATACATATAACTTACTCTCTTACCACTTTCCAGATAATGCATGGGTTGTAAAGACCATAACTTTTCCTTTCCTCCTGCTGCTTGTCCTTCCTTCACTGTATGCGGAATCCCCAACCAGAGTCCATTCTGTTCAGAGTACAGGTGACTGTCGGTGGTTCTGTCAGCTGTTCAAAGTCAGGTGTATAGTACTCCAAAACCTCAAATTGCTAGAATAGCATTTTATAAAGTGTTTAAATGACCAGATAATTTACAAAAAAATATGAATTTCAGACTTATACGTAGAAATTAAAACAAGAATATCCTACATGAGCAGGATAAAATATGCTTTTCTATACAAAAAATGAAAAGTAGAAATTCTAAAAGGAAGTATATTGGCATACATAAGCAATTTTTAAAAATCAACTTCTGCCTACTATGCAGACCTCTTTCCTATCTGTTATCTCACCAAGGTGTTTCCATGGCTCATCTCCACATCATCACCACCATCTTGGTAATCACCAGTTTGAGACTCAGGAATAAGTTTGTTCAAGATTATATCTCCCACAGTCTAGTTTGACTGGTGTTGTTTATATCTGTACAGGTAAGACAGATAATAGCAAAGGTTGAGGACCTTACAAAGAGGACAATTAAAGAAGAATATCTCTCATAAACATAAACATTCAAACACAGTGGCTCATGCCTGTAATCCCAGTACTTAAGGGGCTGAGGTGGATGGATTGCCTGAGCTCACTAATTTGAGAACAGCCTGAATCAGAGGGAGACCTGGTCTCTAAAAAAAAAAAATAATAATAGGTCTTCGGCCTATGGATTCCAATGAATCTAGGGCCAAAATACAATATTTTCATGGAATATTGAGGGAATGATGAGCAAAACCTACAAATCAAGCTGCACTCCCATACTATGAATTTAAGTAAAATAACCTCTAACAGAGATACAAATAAATTAATTTATTCTTTCACTGTGGAAATTCCTGAAGTTTCTGAAACCATTCACTCCATTGAATTATCAAGGCATATAACCAGTCAATGGGCAAATAATTACATATTTAAATCTTTGCAAACTATACAAACATTTTCAAATATAATTTTATTAATTAATAAGTAAAGCAAGGTGTGTCTTCAAAATGTAGCTCTAAATAGATATTTTCTTAAATGGCATCATCAGAAAAAAATGACCTGCAATAGAACTCCCTAGCTGAGCCCTGCCTTAATCAGGGCTTTAAATCTCTAAACCACAGCTTCTTAAATTTTCTGGATCATCTGTTACCTTGTTAAATGCAAGCTGTCATCCAGTGGGTCCAAGGTGAGCCTGCTGCTTTGTATTTGGACTATGCTCAGTGATGCTGAGGACAACGATGCTTGCTGGATAAATTTGGGCAGCGAGGTATTTTCATAGTAAGAAAAAGAATGCAACAGGCAAATTTAGGTTCTGTTGTTTGCTGGTTTGTTAAAAGGGTTTTTTTCCCCCTTTGTTTATCCAGTGATTGCTATATATTTGAGATGTCATTTACTCACTTTTTCTGCTTACTCTGTGACTTAGTGAAAGTTTCTGGCTATAATCCTAGACTTGGTCATAAAACTTGGAAGCACATCTACATGTATTCTGGGGCCATCCCCTAAGAGGACAGATACTGAGAGTAAGGAGAGTAGTGACCAAGGGGCTGTCAGCTGTCAACTCTGCACCACCACGATCACTTAAAAGCATGTTTCTCCAAGCCCCTTTCCCCTGTACAGTTTTCTATAGCGTTTCTGAAAGATGGGCCCTCACATCACATATAAAGTAAAGGAAGATTTAATATTTGTTGAAACCTGCAGGCAGACACGTGGATGGAGCTGGGGGATGGAGATTACCTGATGAGGTGCACAGGCAGCTGAGAGCATCAGCACCCCCACCCCGGCTTCCTACAGGTCTGAGGACCATGTGGTCAGGCAGCCCACACCTTCAGGGGCAGATGCACTCTGGCATGAGAGTGTCCTCCCATTTCTAGGCCCTCCCTTCCTAACATGTCCCAGGATGTGTAGGATTGTATTTTAGACACTAATTCTCTGCATTAAAACAAGTGGTTTCTGTTTCCTAGAGAAATACCAAATGATGTGGTAAGTCAGACTTTTTACCTGTAATAAGTTCTTAACAAAATTGGGAGAGATATTGTCATTTCTCCACTACTGGGGCTGAGGAGAAAGATAGAATTTTAGAACTCAAAGGGGCCTCTTTGGCCCTCTTCTACCAGAAGTCTCCAGGGGCCTTAGAACATTCTGCCTCTGAGAAATGCTCTCAGCAGATGGAGGCAACAGGAGGAGCAGCTGGGGCCGCTCAGCCTCACACGCTGGCTTCCCTGGGGTGGTTTATGCTATGACTTGTCACACTGTGGGAGGGTAACTGTCATACTGCTGACAGTAATAAGCTGCAACATCTTCGGCCTGCAGGCCACTGATGGTGAGCCTAAAATCTGTCCCAGACCCACTGCCTCTGAACCTTGATGGGACCCCAGTTTCCAAGTTAGATGCACGATAGATCAGGAGCTTAGGAGATTTCCCTGGTTTCTGCTGATACCAGGCTAACCAATTACTAATGCTCTGACTGGCCTGGCAAGTGATGGTGACTGTGTCTCCGAGAGCTGCAGACAGGGAGGATGGAGACTGGGTCATCTGGATGGCACAGCTGGCACCTGAGATGGAAAAAATAAAAAATAAATGTACACACAGTTAATCCACTCTTAGTAGGGCTTACCTAAATATCCAGTTAGTACTGACCACACTGTCTGAGTGAATCCCTGGGGTTGTCCCTCCTTACCTGGGAGCCAGAGCAGCAGGAGCCCCAGGAACTGAGCAGGGTTCCTCATGTCCATGCTGTGTCCTTATGGGACTGACTCCTGCACAGGGTGTGACCAGCTCGTTAATAAGTCTGCAGGGTGGGGGCTGTACCCTGGGAACATGCAAATCAGCAGGGGGTAGGCAGGCTTGGCACAGCTGCAGATCTGACTCATCTCAGTGACTCAAAGCAGACCAGAGTAGCACAGATTCACTTGCAGAGAGCATGTTTCTCCTTGGGGGCTGCAGGACATTATATATTTAATATCCTATAAAAAGAGTGTGATTTTTATCTTTTCAAGGTTTAGGACATGCTTTGCCTTTAAATCTGTGACATAGTCTGTCAAAGATGGCACAAACTCCAAAAACCACAGAACAGTTCACAAGTTCTTTGCATTTGGTACCTTTGGACATCGCTGACCTCAGAGAGGCTTCATCTTTTCTTGGATTCTCTGATGCCCTCAGTGTGATAAAATGTCATCACTCCCATCCAGAGATGCCTGAAGCAGAAGAGTGAGAAAAAAGCATGGTAGGGATCAGTATTTGTAAGGAAGGGTGGTGTGTCATCATTAACCTGCCATGTCCAGCTAAGTGGTCTCTCTTCCACCATCTCTGAATGCTCTGCCCCACTCCTTTCATCAGGCCAGCCAAGGTCAAGAACTTCCTCCCTCCCCACATGAGGAGCATCAGCTGCCTTCCTGGCTCTGTCACTGCTACACATATTCATTCTAGAAGTCCCCCCAGTGCTTCAGATTATCACACATGCTTTCCATCCACTCACCCCAAGCCGCTGCCTTCAGAAGTGAAGTCCTTTGCAGAGCCAGTGTTCATGTGCACCCTTCAATCAACAGTGGTTCCTCAATCTGCACATTCCACCATCACCAAGTCTCTTCCAGTTCCTAAGAGAAGGCAGCTCTCAATGTCTGGGTTTAGGACAGTGGGGCCCAAGCAGGGTGAGGGCAGAAGCAGTCAGGAGATGAAGGTGGAAGCCCTTCCTAAGTGTTGGATCTACAGTGGGGGAGGAGGGTGTCCCCACATAGGAGATGTATTGCTTCTAATCTCGGGGGCACAGAGGGTGGATAAGCAGGACATTCACGTGGGTAAGGACTCCCAGCGCAGAGGCCAGAGCCCAGGCAGGGTGAGGAGACCCCCACATTGTGGGTGCAGGGATGGTGAAGACCATGGAAAGGGCATCAGAACTAGAGCAGGGTCTGAGTGTGCAGAAAGAGTTGTCTGCAATGGAGGTGTAGGGGATGATGGCATAAAGGTCTAGTTTAGAACAGTGGCAGTGGTCTATAAATAAATACATTAATGATAATTAGAGCCAAGATCCTGGCTACTGAAAAAAGAGTTACTGTAATGAAAGAGGACTGTTTGAATAAAGTCTGTGATTTTGGAATAGAATTAGTAATGTCAGTGTAAACAAACTCATAGTATTTTGTGATCAAGATATAAATATGTGTTTGTGCTATGGATAGAGAGATTGGTAAATAGACAATTTTTCCTTGTCTGGGAACGATGACACTCTAGTCCCACACTGTACCCATAGTGTCCAAATCTTTGTTTCTAAATAGCATTCTCCACTAAAAGAAACCAATAATCTTTGGAGAAATGTCCCTTTCTAAGTCTAGGGTAGGACAAATAAAGATAAGCCTGGACCATCTTGAAACTAAGGAAACACTCAAAGAAGGATGGGGTTATGGCAAAAGGAAATAGAAACAAATCTGAGTGGGATAATGATTGGCCAAATCTGAGGAATTCTGAATATCAAAATAATGCATAATGATTACCTTGAAAGGAAATATGAATTCCTGACTTCATACTGACATTTTAAGGAGGAATAGGAAAGTCATAAAGTATCAAATTCACAAAATTTTATTAACTAAAAAGGAAAACAACTGTGCATCAGAGAATCCTGGCAGACACCACGTTAGTCCAGGTGTGAAGTGAACATCATCAGTGATGAGGCGGATTGAAACCGTGCACCTGACAGGATGCAGGGAGAACAGCAGACCATCGCTTTTGGATACTCCTGACAGTCATAGGCTGAACTGAGACCTCCCAAAATTCGTAGGTTGATGCTGTAACATCCAGTGCCCCAGAGTGTGATTTTGCTTGACAACAGGGTGTTAAAGAGGGAGATTGATGTTAATAAAATGCAGTCATTCAGTTGGGACCTAACCCAGCATGGTTAGTGTTCTTCCCAGAAAAGGAAATCGGAACTCAGGCACAGGTGGAGGAAAAACAATGATAAAGCAAAGGAAGACACCATCTGTTGTACACCATGGAGAGAAGCCTCAGAAATCATCCATCTTGCTGGCACCTTGATCCTAAACTTTAGCCTCTAGAATTGTGAGAAAATAAATTTCTTTTTTTTTTATTAAATCATTTTTTTATTAAATAGTACATTAATTCAATCATGGGGTACCATGCACTGGTTTTTGTTGAAGCCACCCATGCTCTGGAACTTTGTTAAGACAATCCTAGCAAACTAACATATGACAAAGACACATTAGCTGAATTTAATCATGAGGAAAAAACAACAAGTCCACACTGAGGGACAGTCTGCGTAACAGCTAATGTGCAATTTTTTTAAATTGACACTCATGAAATTCTAGGAGAGACTGAAGAATTCTTCCAACTTGAAGGAAGCTAAAGAGGCACGGGCCAATAAAGGCAACACATGAATCTGAATGGCATCATTTGTTACAAAAGAGGTTACTGGAAAAATTCTCAAATTTCAAAATAGACCTGGGGACTAGATGGAGTCATGTATTATACTGATCACCTGATGTCATCACCGCACTGGCGTTATGTGGAAGAACGTGATCTGTAGGAAATGCATAGTAAGGTTGTGCCCATCAGGTTTTCAGCTTATGCTTAAATACTTCCAGTGGAAAATAAATACTCAGTGCTGTTCTTTAAAGTTATGTCAGTGCATCTTCAAAATCTGCAAAGTAAGAAAGCAGTTCTTCAGAGCCTGGCAATGGTATTCTTAGCATTCTGAAATGGCTCTGGCCCATCCTTATTACTATTCTAGAACCAAGAGATTTCCTACAGATGATACCATATTTCCCCCAAAGGGTGGGTCCCTCACACATACATCATTGCCCAAAGACCAGAAGTGACAGGTCTCTAAAACCCACTGAACTGACAGGCCGCACCTCATTCTTGGTCTGGACCCTCCACACTCTTCCTTCTCTCTGCCTCTGGGTTTTATATTCTGTACGTCCTCAGAGTGACAGCTCAGGCTGCTGCCGACAGACCCACTGACCTCGGTATAGGTCATTGCTGCTTCCCCCAACTAAAGAGTGGCCCTGGAATTAGAGCCTGAGTTAAGATAAACCCAGCCACCAGGGCATCCCACAGGCCACCTAGGACCAATTTCCCCTAAGTGGGATGAAGACTAGCCAAGATCATAGCACCTGGAAAATTACTTTTAGTTGCAGAAAGAACAGAGAGGAAGGGGCTGTGGGAGAAAGACGAAGCCTGCCCTGCTGTGAGGGTAACAAGCCAGGAAGTCCCAAACCCTCAGGTGGAGGCTGCAAAGAGAATCTCTGTCTGAACAGCACCCAGGGGAAATGTCTGCAAACGAGGTCCTGGTGCCTTTGAAGTCTGTGATGACTCAGGTACCTTCTGCTGTGTGGAGAAATGTTACTCCATTCCTAGTCCCTAAAATCTGTTCTAATTATCTCCACTCAAAGCAACATTTTGCCTATTTAGGAGATAAAGATAATATAATTTAAGATGAAGAATAGATGGTAGAGCAAGCCACCAGGTGAGAGGAAAGGCATTCTGGACCTTCCCTGTGTGTGGATTATTGGAGTGGACAGACAGCTGGAGATGCCCAGTGAACTGGCGGTTTGCTATATATGAGGGATAATTTAAAATCACAGACTCTGTTGTAGAGATTCTTCCCTGCTCGGCCGTGCCGGCCAGCAGGCCCCTCCCTACGGAGGTCAGCAGCTTGTAAATGCTGACAAAATCCAATTGACAAATAATTAATCCTGAACTGAGGGAGGCTTCCGAAAGGAGAGCCACTCAAAACCACGGGGAGCTGGGCAAACTGTTGGACAATTGAAGGGAAGGAATCCTGCCCGGGAAACAGACATTTTAAACTACCCAAAAGGGCGGGCACCTTTCCCCCAGGCGTTGGAGGGGGCTGGCGGTTCAGGCTGCGGGGAGAACTGGCACCCATCCAAAAGGAAAACTCTGCACCATAAAACTCAGAATAAGTCCCCCGAGCGCTCCAACCACGGGAACCGGCTTGAAGCCTAGGACCCGGTTTTGGCTTCTGGAGCCGCGAAGCTACTGAAGCCGCGGACCGGCTTTGGCTGCTGAAACCGTGGGAACCAGCTACAGGAGATAGAGCCGGGAGCCCGCCAACGACAGTGCGAACTCAGCACCGCTCCCCTTATGGCCCATTGCAGTGGCCGGTTTGCAGGGGAACCTGGGAACAGAGTGGAGGGACTTAGGAAGCATGGACACCTGCACTGAGTGGGAAAGTCGGTCGCAAGTGCTGTCTGGAAAAGAACAGCCGAGGTTGCACAATTCTTAGGCGACAATCTTTTACAGAAACTCCAAAATGGCGATCTGCCCTGGAAGGTGGTTACCATGGTAACAGTATAAACTGTAAACCAGGTATGTCTCGAAACCACTCACAGCGCCACCTGGTGTCCAGAAAGTATATTGCAGTAGGAATATATTCCTACGAAAGTTGATCCCTACAGCAGACATATAGATATTTATAGGTATATTTCTACACACAAGAATATTTTTGTAGTTGGTGCCTTTTTTTTGTTTGTTTTGCTTTGGGTTTTTTTGGTTTTCGTGGGGGGTTTTTTGTTTTGTTTTTGTCTGTTTTTTCCTTACCATTTTCTTAGAGGAGATTTCGGTAATTTTTTATTATTACTTTTTATATAGATATATTTTTTATTTCTATGTCTTCTAATTTTAATTTCTTCTTTCTTCTCATTTAACATTCCTTCTAACACCACTACTTTTTTCTCTCTTTTTTTTCCTTTCTTTCAATTATTTTATGATTATCACTATTTTTATTGCAGTTGTTCTTATATTGCTGTTGTCGTGGCTGTTGCTTGTATGTCTATGTGTTTCCGTCTGTCTCTGTATCTATGGGCCCATGTGCCTGGTAACCTTTGTATCTGTTTATTTGTTCATTTGGTCTCAATGAGCTTGGTGTTACGACCTGCAACTCTGAGCTCCTAACACTCCCCTCAACTCTCACTCCGTGATCTGGAGACCTGCCCCCCCAGGAGTCCAGATTCTTGGGTGAACTCTCGAGAGGTGTAGACAGGACCTGAACTGCAGCTGGGACACAAAACAAATTTCAGGACTCTATCCCATTCACAATAGTGCCAAAGAAGATGAAATACATGGGAGTTTATCTAACAAAGGACGTGAAAGATCTATATACAGAGAACTATGAAACTCTAAGAAAAGAGATAGCTATTTTTTGAACTCCAAAGCTGCATTTTAAAATACAACCAAGAACTGGGTTTAGGCTTAGATTGTTCTTCTTTTTCAAATTCCATAAGGTGGCTGGTGAGTTTGTTGATGCACTCTCTTTCTATTTTTTGAATGTAGGCATCTAAAGTGATGAATTTTCCAGGATATGATGAATTTTGGAGAATGTTCCATGGGGTGATGAGAAGAATGTATATTCTTCATCTTTGGGATGGCGTATTCTATATGCGTCTATGAAGCACAGTTGTTCTAGCATCTCATTTAAATCTCTTATCTCTGTTTAATTTCTGTTTAGAGGATCTGTCCAGCTCTGTAAGTGGAGTGTTAAAGTCCCCTGTTTTTATGGTATTATTGGATATCATATTGCTCCAACTGAGTAGGGTCTGTTTCAAGAATCTGGGAACATTTAAATTGGGTACATAAATATTTAGAACTGAAACGTCTTCTTGTTGTATTTTTCCCTTGTTCAATATAAAGTGACCATCTTTGTCTTTTTTGACTTTAGTTGCTTGAAATCCACATGCATCTGAAAATAAGATTACAACTTCTCTTTTCTTCTGAATTCCATTTGCCTGAAAAATTGTCTTCCAACCCTTGACTTGGAGTTTTAATTTGTCTTTTGAAGCCAGGTGTGTTTCTTGCAGACAGCAAATGGATGGCTTGTGTTTTTAATCCAGTTATCCAATCTATGTCTCTCCAGTGGGGAATTCAAGCCATTAAAATTTATTGAGATAATTGATAAGTGTGGTAGTATTCTAATCATCTTATTTTGTGAGAGTCCATTGCTTAGTATTACCTTTTGCATCAGTGTGGAAGTTAGGTTCTGTCCTTTAATTTCTGAGTTCTTACTTTGCTGCTGATCCATTGTGGTGGTCAGTGTGCAGAACAGGTTGAAGTATTTTCTGTAGAGCTGGTATTGTTGTGGTGAATTTCTTCAATGTTTGTATATCCATAAATGATTTGATTTCTCCGTCAATTTTAAAGCTTAGCTTAGCAGGGTATAGAATTCTGGGCTGGAAATTGTTCTGTTTAAGTAGATTAAAGGTAGATGACCACTGTCTTCTCTTTGGAAAGTTTCATTAGAGAAGTCTGCAGTCAGTCTGATGGATTTGCCCCTGTAAGTCAACTGGCATTTACTCCTGGCAGCTTGCAGATCTTTTCTTTTGTCTTAACTTTGGACAGGTTGATCACAATGTGTCTTGGAGATGCTCAGTTAGAGTTGAGGTGACCTGGGATCTGATATCCCTCTGAAAGCAGTGTGTCAGAATCTTTGGTGATATTTGGGAAATTTTCATTTATAATATTCTCTAGTATGGCTTCCATTCCTCTGGGGCATTCTTCTTCCCCTTCTGGGATTCCTATAACTCATATGTTGGAACTCTTCATAAAATCCCATAATTCTGACAATGAACATTCTGCTTTCTCTCTCTTCTTTTCAGCCTCTTTAACTATCTGAGTTATCTCAAGAACTTTATCCTCTACCTCTGAAATTCTTTCTTCTGCATGGTCTAACCTGTTGCTGATACTTTCTATTTCATCTTTAATTTCCCTAATTGACTGTTTCAGTTCCTTCAGCTCTGCTATATCCTTTCTATATTCTTCATATCATTCATCTCTTATTTGATTCTGTTTTTGGATTTCCTTTTGGTTATTTTCCACTTTATTAGCCATTTCCTTCATTGTTTTCATCATGTGTATTCTAAATTCCCTTTCTGTCATTCCTAACATTTCTTTATAGGTGTAATCCTGGGCAGTAGCTATCTCATCGTTCCTTGGAGAGGTTGCTCTGGACTGGTTCTTCATGTTTCCAAGAGTTTTATGCTCATTCTTTCTCATGAGTGATTTCTTTTATCTGTTTCCTTGCCCTAATTTTCCTTTCACTTCCTCTTGCTCTTTAAGTTCCCATGCCTGTGAACTAAGGTTTCCACGAGTCCCTTTGGTACAGGACCAGAGGATGAGAAGGTTGAAGAGCAAGAAGGAATAAAAGAAAGAAAAAGAAAGAAAGAAAAGAAAATAGAGAAAGGAGAGGGGGTGAGAGAATAATCTGTCCCAGACCCACTGCCCCTGAACCTCGATGGGACCCCAGATTGCAAAGTGGATGCTTTATTGATTAAGAGTGTACACTCTTAATCAGCAGAATCCCCTGGTTTCTGCTGATACTAGTTTAAATAATTGCTAATGCCCTGACTGGCTGGTGAGTGATCCTGACTGTGTCTCATACAGACGCAGACAGGGAGGATGAAGACCGGGTCATCTGGATGGCACAGCTGGCACCTGAGATGGGAAACATAGAAACAAATATCCACACAATTAACCATGTTATAAGAGGACTTTCCTGAAGAGTCAGGGAATACTGAGCACAATATATGAGTAAATCCCTAGTGTCCTCCCTCCTTACCTGGGAGCCAGAGCAGCAGCAGCCCTAGGAGTTGAGCGGGGGCCCTCATGTCCATTGTATGTCCTGACAGGGACTGACTCTTGCACAGGGTGTGACCAGAATGTTAATAAGTCTCCAGGGCAGAGGGCTGTGCCCTGAGAACATGCAAATCAGCAGCAGGTGTTCAGGTGGGGTATGGCTGCAGGGCTGGCTCATCTCAGTGACTCAGAAGAGGCCCAGTGCCCTCAGGTGTCCCAGGCAGACCAGGGCAGCAAATATTTGCCTGCAGAAAATGTCTTTCTCACTGAAGAATATTTTGTTAAAAAGTACATTTGGGGGCATCTATTGTCAAAACTTGAAATGAATGAAAAGGAAAAATGGATCATGTATTTCCAAGTTGTATTGGTACTATTTAAGTGAATAGCATTATTTATAAAGAATTATAACAAAGTCTTAGAAGGACAGGCTATCAGATAGTCAAATGTTTTCAGACAAGACTCTTGGGATCCCCACACTGTAGCTCCTTCAGACTTCCAGCTGAGCCTTCTGATCAACATCCTGTTCATCTTAACTACATGGTCTCTTCTGAATGATCATTTTTCCATAGGCAACCAAATGAGACCACTCATCCCCAGGTGTATACAGAGGGTAGGTTCAAGTTTCCTTTATTGGGGGGGGAATTCATTAAGGGTACAAAGAACCAGTTTACAGTGATTGCACTTATTAGGTAAAGTCCCTCTTATAATTGTGTCCTGTCCCCGAGAGGTGTGTCACACTCCATGACTCTCCACCTCCACTTACACTGTCCACCTCCCTCCCTTCTTCCCTCTAGATTCCAGTGTTGGAAACTACTTATGCTGTCTTGTGTTCACTAGGGGTGTGTGATTGTACCTATGGTTCATTTAAGCAGGAACTGTATAAACCCTGAATCACTAAAGCCTTAGGGCCTGGCTTGATGCTCCCCTTCTCCATGAGGTAGCAGTGGCGTCAGGGCACAACCTTAAGTGCCAGTCAGCTGTCTGTTCAACCCTGTGAGTCTTCCTGAGAAATACATTAGAGCCTCTATGAGGATTCATATCTCAACCCAATCACAGCAGCATCACCCACGGAGCTGGGTCCTGAGCCAATAGCTAACCTCTGCCATGTTCTTCATGTTCTGATTTACTTCCTCTACCTATAGTCTCAATATTCATTTTTCCCTGGGAAATACCTGGATTTTACAGTGATATTGTTTGGAAGTTTAAGTCCTCCAAATGACAATTTAAATTTACTTTTTTAAAATTTAGTTCAGTTTAATTATTATATTTATTCTTATTTTTTATTTCAGATTAACATGAGGATTCAAAAGATTAGGTCACATCGTTTGCACTTCTAAGGTAAAGTTCAAGTTGTAGTTGAGCCCCTCATCCAGGGGGTGTGCTCATACCTTACATTGTGCACATTAGGTGAGAGCTTACCTCCTCCCCTTTCCCTGCTCCCTCATCTCCCCTCCTCCCACTTAAATATACTTGTCTTTTCTGTCATGTGGGTATGTAGTTTTTTTCTACTGGTTTCATGTTAGTATTAAGTACATTGGATACTTTCTTTTTCATTCTTGTGACACTTTTCTAAGAATAATGTACTTCGACTTCATCCAGGTAAATACAAAAGATGCAAATACCATGGAATGCTCTTCAGCCATAAATAAGATGGAGACTTTGCAGGTTGAAATTTGATCCTGAGTTGGAGGCGGGGCCTGGTGGGAGCATGGATCATGAGAGCAGATTCCTCTTAAAAGGCTTGGTGCCCTTTATGGAGTAATGAGTGAGTTTTCACTTCATTAATTTACACGAGGGCTGATTGTTTAAAACAGGCTGGCACCGTCTCCTCTCTCTCCCATTCCTTCTCTCAACTCAATATAAGCCTGCTGCCCCTTGACCTTCTACCTTGATTGAAGCTCCCTGAGTCCCTCAACACAGGTAGATGCTGCTGCCAAACTCTTAGTACAGTCTGCAGGCCCATGAACCAAATAAGCCTCTTTCATTTGTAAATCAGCCAGCCTCAGTTATTTCCTTCATAGCAACACTAAAATGGTCTAACAGACATGTTTCTTGTACTTATCAAACTTCTGTGTAACATGGCATACTATGCTCTCTAATTCATCCAGCAGTTCTTGCTTGTATTTTAAAATGCAGCTTTGGAGTTCAAAAAACACCATTTGGTTCAATTGTATTTCAACCTGTTTGAGTAAAATTGTTCTAAGACTTTTGGTTCTAGGCCTTTATTATTTGATTTACCAAAGCCTACCTATTAGTGAAGAAAACAAGAACCTGAAATGGTTTTCATGGCTACTCCTCTGAGATTAGGAATGTAAAATCCTGAGCCATCTCTGGTCCTGAAGAATGTGTACTAAAAACAAGTGGGATTGAAGGATTGAATGGAGACTTTATCTCTTTTATGTTTACATGGATGAAGCTGGAATATATTCTTCATAGCAAAGTATCTCAAAAATGGAAGAAAAAGTATCCAATGTACTCAGCCCTAATATGAAACCAATTTATAAGCACCCACACTTCCATATGAAAGCTATGACCCAACTGCAGCCCAAGATTAAGGGAAAAAAGGAGGGTTAGGGGAAGTGAGCGGGAGAGGATGGGTGGAGGGAGGGTAATTGGTGGGACCACACCTATGGCGCATTTTACAAGGGTACATGTTAAATATACTAAGTTTTAGAATATAAATGTCTTAAAACAATAACCAAGAAAATGTGGTGAAGGCTATGTTAACCAGTTTGATGAAAGTATTTCAAATTGTATATATAACCAGCACATTGTACCCCATAATTGCATTAATTACACAGCTATGATTTAATTAAAAAAAAAGTTAGGGCAGCGGGGGTGGGGAATGGCAAAGGGAAGACAGGCATTGTCCTAACAACACCAAACATTATCCTGCTGAATGTAGAGTAGATGAGCTAACAGAAAACCAATAAATTTACCAGTATTATGTTATCATGAATGGGCCTTGGTTTTGTGACTGCTATGATAGGTGGTAATAACAGTAATTAATAATAATATAACCAGAGTCAGTCTAGTGTTCTGGCCACTATTTCCAAGGCACACTAATCCCCTTCTGGGGTCAGTGTTGTGCATGGCCTCCCTCTTGTGCTCAAGTATGGGAGAATTCTGAGGGTTTTTCCAGTGATTTGACATTGCTATTTCTAGGGAGATGCATAAATTCTTTCTACAACATTTTCAAAAATATTTTCTTCTGATACGTATAACCAATCATAATTAGATGTCAGGTACTATGCAAGAGGGGCACATTAGACAGTGATGTGTGGTTTACATGAATAGTCCATGAGTTGGGATTTCCAGCCCCCATGTCTGGGATCCAAGTGCTGAGGTGGTCACACCATACTTAGCTGCACTACACCCTAACAGTAAGGGAGTTACTGTAGAGTCCTCAGACTTAGGGTTCCCACTGACTCTGTCTGGGTGTGTATCATGCATTTGTTGTCCTCTCCCAGTCAGAACCTGGGAGCAGTTTACCTCTTGTCTGTTACACCATCCCCCTCAACACTTCTGAGGTGTCCTTGGTGGACAGGGCTGATGACTGCACACGAAAACTGGGTTTAAGTCTTCATTTACTGTTAGGTTTAAACATCATTAGCAATCTCATCAAGGTGGCTGGGGCCTGCAAATGATTATGGAAGATCATCCTCTTCTATCTTCCCTAAACCAAGGACATCCTAGATTTTTGTGGGTTTAAATCCATATTTACAGAAAGGTTAAGTTCTTGCTTCAAATCTGAATCTGGACTGAAAACAGTCTGAAGGCTGAGGGCACTGTCTCTGTTGGCTGCTCCTCTCCCTGAGTCCACAAAAGGCCATGACACCTGCATTACTTAGGGCCTGGCAAGGGCCCCTCATGTACAGCCCCTTATCACACAGCTCTGTCCCAGCTTTCTCAGGTCATTCTCTGTCCAGCAGTTCCTTCATTTTGGAGCCTAAAAATGAATGAGTGCTCTGCCCTCTCTTAGCCTGAAGCCAGTACTCTGTTATTCGTGAAATAATGATTCAGATTTTATTAAGTTTAGCCATAGCTAGACCAAAATCATTCAAGAGATGATTTTGAGCACTGGCTCAGGGCTCACCTAGAGTCTCTCTAAACCCTGAGTTTCTCTTGGAAAGGTAAAACACTATTTAACTGTTAGCCATTTTCTCACAAGTATGTATTGAGCCCCAGCTGTGAGTCAGGCACTGAGCCAAATGTTAAGTTTAAATATGACAAAAATGGAAGCGGGAAGTGAGGGCAAGATAGAAAGAGGGAGAGACTGATTTTAAAACTTTGTATAATTCCTAAGAAAGACCCTGATGCCTCCAGGTCTATTTATTCCGAAGTGCAGCAGAGGGAGCCAGCCGGGGCCACAATCTTCCACTGGACAGAAGTAGCCCTGGAGCCTCACTTCCTGTCAGGCCACAGAGACCCCATGTTCTAAATTCAGGAGGAAAATCCTGTGGAGCCATCAGCTGGGAAGAAGAATGGAAAATGTGCTCACACACATACTCACAGCCCTGTGCCAATCAGAGCTGCTAACGCAAGTACAATATTCACAGTTGTTATGCCTTTGGTCTTGAAAATAGTCAAAATATTCAACCCTAAAGTTACTTAATTTTGTCTTTTCTTTCCTACCCCATTATTCCTGTTTATTTTATTCCTTCATATGTAGTTTGTTTGTATTCCATCCGATTTCTCATATCTTTGTTAATTTTAGTTATTTATTTTTACAGAATATGTGAGATAGTAATATGGTCCCCAAAGACACAAATATACAATAGCAGAAAATGTGTGGACAGAAAAGTGACATGTGACACATGTCAACCTTCTCTCTCCCACTGCCATCGCCTTCCCTCCACCACTCCCTCCAAATCCCCCTCCCAAGGAATCCTGTCTCTCCTCCCTGTTTGTGTTTGTTTGCTTTCTTAAATCTCCCCTACTTCCTTACAAGGATAATAACACATTATAGATTCTCCTTTTATTTTGCTGTTTTTATGGAATTATATATCCTGGAAATTGTTCTATATCAGTTTATGAAGATCTTCCTTTTTGTACAGCTGAGAGGTACACTGTTATGTAGAGGTGACAAGTTTTTCAACTTTAATTTTAAGTATGTACCTTTTGTTGTTTTTTAATTTCAGATTCATATTAACCTAACTTCCCATATAGTTAGGTTACAATGTGTGCACTTGTAAGTCCTTGTAGTGTGCCAGTCCAGGAGGTGTGCCATGTATTCGAACATTGTGCCCCTTTAAGCGGGAACACACCAATTCTTTCCCTCCTCCCTCCATCCCCCCCCAATTGAATTGAGGTGAGTTTTTCCCTTATGTGGGCATGTGCTTCATATTTGTGTTGAGTACATTGGATATTTGCTTCTCCATTCTTGAGATACTTTACTAAGAAGAATGTGTTTCATCTCCAACCAGATTACTACAAAAGACATAAAGTCTCCATCTATTTCTATGGCTGAATCGTATTCCGTGATGTATGTATACTAGAGTTTATTAATCCATTCCTGGGTTGTAGGTGTTTCGGTTGTTTCCACATCTTGGCAATCATAAATTTAGCTGCAACAAGCAATCTAATGCAAATGTCCTTGTGATAAAATGACTTTTTTTCTTCTGGGTAAATGCCTAGTAATGGGAATGTTGTATCAAATGGAAAGTCTATTTTCAGTTCTTTGTGGATTCTCCATACTTCTTTCCAAAAAGGTTGCATTAGTTTGCAGTCCCACCAACAGCGTATAAGTGTCCCCTTCTCTCCACATGTGTGCTAGCATCTGTAGCTTTGCAATAAGTATGGACATTTTGGATGTTTTAAATATTTTGCAAAAATTATAATTAATGGTTTAGAGAATGATTTCATGTATATGTACTTTTATATTATTGGAGGCGTATCTTTAGGAAAATTTCTGGAGAGTGGATTATGGTTCAAAAGTTAAATGTATCTTTTGAATATATTTTTTTCAAATTAATATGAGGGTACAATTTTTAGGTTATATTCTTCTTACTTCCAGAGTAAAGTTCCATTTGTAGAAGAGCTCCTATTTTGTAGATGCCTTCAAATTCTCCTCTGAAGGGAACCTATTAATCCCCATCGCTACAAGCTATCAATAAAAGTGCTTATTTCCCCCATTATCCAGTCTAAAAATGTGCTGAATAATTTTTTTGTAATTTTCTGCAAACTAACAGATGAAAAATGGTATCTCAAAATGGTTTTGATTAGCCTTTCCCTAATTATCAGTGAGGTTGAACAACTTCCAAGTGTATTTACTATTGTTTTTGTGTGTCACTTTTGTGTTCTGTCTTTTCCCCATTTTTTGTTTCCCTAACTTTTATGAAGACTTTTATGAAGAAGGTTGGAATATCAACCTTTGTATAATATATGTAAAATATATGTAATATATGTAAAAATAGTTTCTCTTGGTTTTTAATTGTCTGATTTTATTTTATGTTTTCATGCATTTTATTTATGTTTAGATAATCATTAGGGTAGACATAATTGTGGAATTAATTTGGCATATAGTTGCAGTATGTCAACATTAACTCCTTATCTGTTTTTACTCCTACGCTATTTTATTATGTTTTCAGGGCCTGTATGTCTGTTTCATCCTGGGCTTATCACATCTCATACATATAACTTACTCTCTTACCACTTTCCAGATAATGCATGGATCTTAAAGACCATAATCCTTTCCTCCTGTGGCTTGTCCTTCCTTCACTGTATGCAGAATCCCCAGTCAGGGTCCATTCTGTTCAGTGGTTCTGTCGACTATTCAAAGTCAGGTGTATAGTACTCCAAAATCTCCAATTGCCAGAACAGTATTATATGAATTGTTTAAATGACCAGATAATTTACAAAAAATCCCACAAATTCTAGACTTATATGTAGAAATGAAAATAAGAATGTCCTAGATGAGCTTTTCTATACATAAAATGAAAAATAGAAATTATAAAAGGAAATATATTTGCATACACAAGCAACTTTTAAAAATCAGCTGCTGCCTACTATGCAGACCTCTTTCCTATCTGTTATCTCACCAAGGTATTTCCCAACTCATCTCCACATCATCACCACCATCTTGGTAATCACCAGTTTGAGCCTCAGGAATAAGTTGCTCAAGATTATATCTCCCATAGTCTAGTTTGACTGGTGTTATTTACATCTGTACAGGCAAGACTGATAATAGCAAAAGTTGAAGACCTTACAAAGAGGACAATTAAAGAACAATCTCTCTCTCTTTTTTTTTTTATTGTTGGAGATTCATTGAGGGTACAATAAGCCAGGATACACTGATTGCAATTGTTAGGTAAAGTCCCTCTTGCAATCATGTCTTGCCCCGATGAAGTGTGACACACACCAAGGCCCCACCCACCTCCCTCCTTCCCTCTTTCTGTTCCCCCCCCATAACCATAATTGTCATTAATTGTCCTCATATCACAATTGAGTACATACAATTCATGCTTCTCCATTCTTGTGATGCTTTACTAAGAATAATGTCTTCCACGTCCATCCAGGTTAATACGAACGATGCAAAGTCTCCATTTTTTTTTAATGGCTGAATAGTATTCCATGGTATATATATACCACAGCTTGTTAATCCATTCCTGGGTTGGTGGGCATTTAGGCTGTTTCCACATTTTGGCGATTGTAAATTGAGCTGCAATAAACAGTCTAGTACAAGTGTCCTTATGATAAAAGGATTTCTTTCCTTCTGGGTAGATGCCCAGTAATGGGATTGCAGGATCAAATGGGAGGTCTAGCTTGAGTGCTTTGAGGTTTCTCCAGATTTCTTTCCAAAAAGGTTGTACTAGTTTGCAGTCCCACCAGCAGTGTAAAAGTGTTCCCTTCTCTCCACATCCACGCCAGCATCTGCAGTTTTGAGCTTTTGTGATGTGGGCCATTCTCACTGGGGTTAGATGATATCTCAGGGTTGTTTTGATTTGCATTTCTCTAATATATAGAGACGATGCACATTTTTTCATGTGTTTGTTAGCCATTCGTCTGTCGTCTTTAGAGAAGGTTCTATTCATGTCTCTTGCCCATTGATATATGGGATTGTTGGCTTTTTTCATGTGGATTAATTTGAGTTCTCCATAGATCCTAGTTATCAAGCTTTTGTCTGATTGAAAATATGCAAATATCCTTTCCCAGTGTGTAGGTTGTCTCTTTGCTTTGGTTATTGTCTCCTTAGCTGTACAGAAGCTTTTCAGTTTAATGAAGTTCCATTTGTTTATTTTTGTTGTTGTTGCAATTGCCATGGCAGTCTTCGGTATGAAGTCTTTCCCCAGCCCAATATCTTCCAGTGATTTTTTCTATGCTTTCTTTGAGGATTTTTATTGTTTCATGCCTTAAATTTAAGTCCTTTATCCATCTTGAATCAATTTTTGTGAGTGGGGAAAGGTGTGGGTCCAGTTTCAGTCTTTTACATGTAGACATCCAGTTCTCCCAACACCATTTATTGAATAGGGAGTCTTTCCCCCAAGGTATGTTCTTGTTTGGTTTATCAAAGATTAGGTGGTTGTAAAATGTTAGTTTCATTTCTTGGTTTTCAATTCATTTTCAAGTGTCTATGTCTCTGTTTTTGTGCCAGTACCATGCTGTCTTGAGCACTATGGCTTTGTAGTACAGACTAAAATCTGGTATGCTGATGCCCCCAGCTTTATTTTTGTTACTAAGAACTGCCTTAGCTATACGGGGTTTTTTCTGGTTCCATACAAAAGGCAGAATCATTTTTTTCCAAATCTTGAAAGTATGATGTTGGTATTTTGATAGGAATGGCATTGAATAGGTCGATTGCTTTGGGAAGTATAGACATTTTAACAATGTTGATTCTTCCCATCCATGAGCATGGTATGTTCTTCCATTTGTTAATATCCTCTGCTATTTCCTTTCTGAGGATTTCATAGTTTTCTTTATAAAGGTCCTTCACCTCCTTCGTTAGGTATACTCCTAGGTATTTCATTTTCTTTGAAACTATGGTGAATGGAGTTGTGTCCTTAATTAGCTTCCCATCTTGACTGTTATTGGTGTACACAAAGGCTACTGACTTGTGGACATTGATTTTATATCCTGAAACATTACTGTATTTTTTGATGACTTCTAGGAGTCTTGTGGATGAGTCTTTGGGGTACTATAAGTATAACATCATGTCGTCAGCAAAGAGGGAGAGTTTGACCTCTTCTGCTCCCATTTGGATTCCCTTTATTTCCTTGTCTTGCCTAATTGTATTGGCTAGAACTTCCAGCACTATGTTGAATAGTAAAGGTGACAGAGGACAACCTTGTCTGGTTCCAGTTCTAAGAGGAAAAGCTTTGAGTTTTACTCCATTCAGTAAAATATTGCTGTGGGTTTGTCACAGATAGCTTCAATCAGTTTTAGAAATGTGCCACCTATGCCTATATTCTTCAGTGTTCTAATTAGAAAAGGATGCTGGATTTTATCAAATGCTTTTTCTGCATCTATTGAGAGGATCATGTGATCTTTATTTTTGCCTCTCTTAATATGGTGGATAACATTTATAGACTTGCGTATGTTAAACCAGTAGCATCCCTGGGATGAAGCCTACTTGATCATGATGAATGACTTTTTTGATGATAAGCTGTAATCTATTGGCTAGGATTTTGTTGAGAATTTTTGCATCTATATTCATGAGTGAGATTGGTCTGAAATTCTACTTTTTGTCTGGGTCTTTTCCTGGTTTTGGTATCAGGGTGATGTTTGCTTCATAGAATGTGTTGGGGAAGATTCCTTCTTCCTCAATTTTTTGGAATAATTTCTGCAGTACAGGAATAAGCTCTTCCTTGAAGGTTTGATAGAATTCTGGAGTGAAGCTGCCGCACCCACGGCACCACAGCCGTAGTGAGGCGGCGCTGTCCGCGTTTTAGAACGCTGGTAAGGAGGCTTGTGCTCCACGGAGCTTCGCCCCCAGCGACCCCTGCACAAACGGCATCAGAAATGGTGCTTTACGTGCCAGGTCACCCGCAGGAGCTTGAACGACCGTGGCAGCCTTTAAAATTTATTACTTTGTTTTTCTTTAGCATAGGTCTGTGTGCTCTGACACTAATCACAATGTACTTTCTCAAAGCTGAACCCATCACACTACAGGATAAGATAAGGCACAAGCCTGCTAGACTCAGAGCCGCCTATAAGTCAGGCACTAAAACGTTTAAGTAATAAATACCAATGATTTAGGAGTAAAACAATTTCACAACCATGAGCGGTACTGTTTATTTTAGGTATGCTTTTAACTGCTATCAATTACGAACAGAGACAAAATAATTACATTGTTAAAAATATCTAAAACAATCAGAGCTTACCTAAACACGAAAACTGCAACCTAAGGAAAAAATTTGTAACTTTCCCAGTAATTCAGAATGACCCTTGTGTAACCCATGACGCCCCTGCCTGTGAGCAGAAGTGTATAAGTACTTGCATAAGCTTCACAGTAAAATTACAGCTGCATACTTCACCCGTGGTGTGCCAGACTGTCTTTCCTGCGCCGACCTCTCAACTTTCCTCGTTCCTTCTCCCTGCTCCCCCTCGGACTGAAGCCCACCGACAGGGCGGTCCGCGGCATGAAGCCATCTGGACCAGGGCATTTTTTGGTTGCAAGATTTTTTATTGTTTCTTTGATCTCAGTGCTTGAAATTGGTCTGTTCAGGAGCTCTATTTCTTCCTGGCTGAGTCTAGGGAGAGGGTGTGATTCCAAATATTGATCCATTTCTTTCACATTGTCAAATTTCTGGGCATAGAGTTTCTGGTAGTATTCAGAGATGATCTCTTGTATCTCTGTGGGATCAGTTGTTATTTCCCCTTTATCATTTGTGATTGAGGTTACTAGAGATTTTACTTTTCTATTCCTCGTTAGTCTGGCCAATGGTTTATCTATTTTATTTATTTTCTCAAAAAACCAACTCCTTGTTTCATTAATTTTCTGAATGATTCTTTTGTTTTCAATTTCATTGATCTCTGATTTGATTTTGGATATTTCTTTTCTTCTACTGAGTTTAGGCTTAGATTGTTCTTCTTTTTCCAATTCCCTAAGATCTCTTGTGAGATTGTTGATGTGCTCTCTTTCTGTTTTTCGAATGTAGGCATCTAAAGCGATGAATTTTCCTCTCAAAACTGCTTTTGCAGTATCCCACACGTTTTGGTAGCTTGTGTCTTCATTGTTGTTATGCTCAAGGAAGTTAATGATTTCCTGTTTTATTTCTTCCTTCACCCATCTGTTATTCAACAGAAGACTGTTTAATTTCCATGCCTTTGGGTGGGGTCAAGCATTTTTGTTAGAGTTGAGTTCCACCTTTAGTGCCTTATGGTCTGAGAAGGTACAAGGTAAAAATTTCAATTCTTTTGATTCTGTTGATATTTGTTTTGTGTCCCAGGATATGATCAATTTTGGAGAATGTTCCATGGGGCGATGAGAAGGATGTATATTCTTTATCTTTGGGATGGAGTGTTCTATATGTGCCTATCAAGCACAGTTGTTCTAGGTTCTCATTTAAATCTCTTATATCCTTGTTTAATTTCTGTTTAGAGGATCTGTCCAGCTCTGTAAGAGGAGTGTTAAGGTCCCCTGTTATTATGGTATTATCAGATATTATATTGCTCAGACTGACTAAGGTCTGTTTCAAGAATCTGGGAGCATTTAAATTGGGTGCATAAATATTTAGAATTGAAATGTCTTCTTGTTGTATTTTTCTCTTGACCAATATAAAGTGACCATCTTTGTCTTTGTTGACTTTAGTTGCTTTAAATCCACATGTATCTGAAAATAAGATTGAAACTCCTCTTTTCTTCTGAATTCCATTTGCCTGAAAAATTGTCTTCCAACTCTTGACTCAGAGCTTTAATTTGTCTTTTGAAGCCAGGTGTGTTTCTTGCAGACAGCAAATGGATGGCTTGTGTTTTTTAACCCAGTCAACCAATCTATGTCTCTTCAGTGGGGAATTCAAGCCATTAACATTTATTGAGATAATTGATAAGTGTGGTAGTATTCTTTTTTTTTTTTATTGTTGGGGATTCATTGAGGGTACAATAAGCCAGGTTAAGTGTGGTAGTATTCTATTCGTCTTATTTTGTGAGAGTCCATTGCTTAGTTTTATCTTTTGCATCAGTGTGGAGGTTAGGTTTTGTCCTTTGATTTCTGAGTTCTTACTTTGCTGCTGATCCATTGTGGTGGTCAGTGTGCAGAACAGGTTGAAGTATTTCCTGTAGAGCTGGTCTTGTTGTGGCGAATTTCCTCAATGTTTCTATATCCGTAAATGATTTGATTTCTCCATCAATTTTGAAGCTTAGCTTAGCAGGGTACAGAATTCTGGGCTGGAAATTGTTCTGTTTGAGTGGATTAAAGGTAGATGACCATTGTCTTCTTGCTTGGAAAGTTTCAGTAGAGAAGTCTGCGGTCACTCTGATGGATTTGCCCCTGTAGGTCAACTGGCGCTTACTCCTGGCAGCTTGCAGAATCTTTTCTTTTGTCTTGACTTTGGACAGGTTCATCACAATGTGTCTTGGAGAAGCTTGGTTAGAGTTGAGGCGACCTGGGGTCCCATAGCCCTCTGAAAGCAGTGTGTCAGAATCTTTGGTGATATTTGGGAAATTTTCTTTTATAATATTCTCTAGTATGGCTTCCATTCCTCTGGGGCATTCTTCTTCCCCTTCTGGAATTCCTATAACTCATATGTTGGAACGCTTCATAAAGTCCCATAATTCTGACAGTGAATGTTCTGCTTTCTCTCCCTTCTTTTCTGCCTCTTTTACTATCTGAGTTATCTCAAAAACTTTGTCTTCTACTTCTGAAATTTTTTCTTCAGCATGGTCTAACCTGTTGCTGAAACTTTCCATTGCATCTTTAAGTTCCCTAATTGACTCTTTCAGTTCCTTTAGCTCTGCTATATCCTTTTTATATTCTTCATATCGTTCATCTCTTATTTGATTCTGTTTTTGGATTTCTTTCTGGTTATTTTCCACTTTATTAGCAGTTTCCTTCATTGTTTCCATCATTTCTTTCATTGTTTTCAACATGTGTATTCTAAATTCCCTTTCTGTCATTCCTAACATTTCTTTATAGGTGGAATCCTCTGCAGTAGCTACCTCATGGTCCCTTGGCGGGGTTGTTCTGGACCGGTTCTTCATGTTGCCTGGAGTTTTCTGCTGATTCTTCCTCATGAGTGATTTCTTTTATCTGTTTCCTTGCCCTACTTTTCCTTTCACTTCCTCTTGCTCTTTAAGTTCTCGTGCCTGTGGACTAAGGGTTACAGGACCAGAAGGGTGAGAAGATTGAAGAACAAAAAAGGGATGAAAGAAAGGAGGACCAAGTGATAAGAAAAAAAAAGAAAAATAGAGAAAGGAGAGGGGATGGGTAAAAGGAATATTGACAAAAAGAAGAGAGGCACAGAAAGAGGGAGACAAAGCAATATGGTGTACAGGTGTACAGTAGGGTACTTTGATACAACCTTAAAAAAAAACCACCTTCTGGGGGTGCCCATTTGGGTGGTTCCCTTGAGGTCAGCAGCTCTTTGCTAACCTGGTCAGACACAGTACCCCACCTCCACCAAGTAGAGAGGAAAGACAAAAATGCTATAAATCAAACCAAAACAAGCAAACAGAAAACTTCACAGGATAAAATTGGGTGGAAAGTCAAATAATAGCAGTAGAAACACTAACAAAAATGAAGTTCTAATTATTGAAATAGGCAGCAATGGGAAATTATAATTAAACTAGAAAAATTGAGAAAGAAAAAGGATCTGTATGGAAAAGGTTGAACTTAAAAAACAAAACAACAGTCAACAACATCGAAATAAACAAAAAAAACAACCAAACCAAAAAAAAAAAACACAACCAAAAACAAAGCAGTATGTATATGTTATTGAATATTGTCTGGGCAACACGTGGTCTTCTGGGGTATGAGATGTTAATCACAGTTCTGATACGACTGGACGCTGCTAGTTTCTCAAACCCCAGCAGGTAGACACCCTAAATCTTTCTTCAGCCCACTTAAAAGGCACTTTGAACTTGTTCACTTGCTGAGCAGAAGCTTTCCCAGGGAAGTGCTTGTCGCTGGAATCACTGCTGAAGTGGCTATCCACTTACCCTGTGTGCCAAAACTGGTCTCCCTCTGCCCCCGAGGGTTAGGGCTGCAAGGCAGCTCAGACCCCACCCTTAGGCTACTTGGTCACTGGGTTACCAGCTCCCACCCAATTCTAGCTCTGCGACCCTGAGGGCAGAGCTTGCTGGGGCAGATCGCTCACAATGGCTGCCTGTGACCCAGAGCTAAAACACTATTAGCTCCATCTGGCTCAGCGGCTCAGACTGGGGCCCTAGACAAAGGCCAAAGTTCTTCTCACTCCCACTCAGGCTCTCCCCAAGGCAGTTCAGCTGAGTGCCAAGTCCAAAGACACCAAAACAGTTCACAGGTAAGGCCTTTATGGTTTGCAGTCTGGCTGCTACTGAACTTACAGTTGCGGGCGGGTTTAGACGGATTGAACACACGCGACCACTTGCCGGTTTTACACTGTTTTAGTCCTCCTCTTGGGGTCCAGAAGTCTCTCGCTGACTCCCTGTATCCTCTCAGGGGTGATGATAGGCAGATCCCACCAACCAGAGATGCCTGGAGTCCTATCTCCCCAGACTCACGGTGCCCAGATGCAAGGAAGCTGTTACTCGGCTGCCATCTTGCTCTGCCTCTGAACAATATCTCTCTTAAATGTAAACATTCAAAAAATGTTTTTTTCTCTCCTTTTCTCTCAAATAATCCATCATACTCAAGTTGAATATACAGTGTGTCCATAAATTTTGTGTATAAGCAACATTCTTCTACATAACGCCAATGCAACGATGAAAGCAGGTGATCAGTATAATATAGGACTCCATCTAATCCCAGGTCTATTGTAAATTTTGAGGATTTTTCCAGTAACTTCTTTTCTAACAAAATGATGCCATTCATCAATTATGCTATCAATTTTAATAAAATCAATCATTCTATATAGACATCTGTATGTGTAAATATTGTATTGGTTAGCTTTTGTATAATAACAACTTGTAACCAACCACTCAAAACTCAGTGCCTTATAATGACAAGTGTTGTTCAATGTTCAGGGATGCTCATGGTAACAATTACCTACCTGATTAAGGCAGGGCTCAGCTGGGGAGTTCCACTGCAGGTCTTTAAGCTTGTCTTCAGCCTATGGATTCCAATCAATCTATAGCCAACCTAAAGAACTAGAGACTATCTAAGATACAGAATTTTCATGAAATGAGGGAATGAGCAAAACCCACAAATCAAGCTGCACAGGTATACTATGAATTTAAGTAAAATAACCTCTAGAAGAGATGAAGATAAATTGAATTTATTCTTTTACTAGGGAAATTTCTGAAGTTCCTAAAAACATTGACTTGAGTTATCAAGGCATATAACCAGTTAATGGGAAAATAATTAAATATTTCAATTTTTGCGATCTATAATACATTTTTGAAATACAATTTTTATGAATTGTTTAATAAAGCTAGGTGTCTTCAACATACAGCTCTAAATAGATATTTTCTTAAATGGACTCATCAGAAAAAAATCTCTTTCACAGAAATATATACCACGTAAAACACAGCTTCTTAAATTTTCTGGATCATCTGTTACCTTGTTAAATGCAAGCTGTCATCCAGTGGGTCCAAGGTGAGCCTGCTGCTTTGCATTTGGACTGTGCTCAGTGATGCTGACGACACGAATGGCTGCTGGACAACTGTGGGTAGCAAGGTATTTTCATACTAAGGAAAAAGAATATGACAGGAACACTGAGATTCTGTTGTTTGCAGATTTGTCAAAATGTATTTTCCCTTCGTTTATCAAGTGATTGCTATGTATTTGAGATGTTATTTACTCATCTTTTCTGTTTACTCTGTGACTTAGTGAAGTTTTCTGGCTATAATCCTAGACTTGGTAATGAAACTTGGAAGCACATCTATGTGTATTCTGGTATCATCCCCTAAGTGGACAGATAATGAGAGTGAGGACAGTAGTGAACAACGGGCTGTCAGCTGTCAACTCCGCACCACCACAATCACTTAAAAGCATGTTTCTCTGAACCCCTTTTCCTATATGGTTTTCTGTAGAGTTTCTGAAAGACAGGCCCTCACATCACATATGGAAAGAAGAAAAGGAAAGATTTAATATTTGTTGAAACCTGCAGGCAGACACGTGGATGGAGCTGGGGGATGGAGATTACCTGATGAGGTGCACAGGCAGCTGAGAGCATCAGCACCCCCACCCCAGCTTCCCACAGGTCTGAGGACCATGTGGTCAGGCAGCCCACACCTTCAGGGGAAGATGCGCTCTGGCATGAGAGTGTCCTCCCATTTCCAGGCCCTCCCTTCCAAACATGCCCCAGGATTTGTAGGATTGTATTTTAGACACTAATTCCCTTGATTAAAACAATTTTTGTTTCAGTGCATCACAAGTGGTTTCTCTTTTGCTAGAGAACTACCAAGTGGTACCATAAGTCAGACTTTTAAAATATAACAACCTCTCTTCTTAGTAAAATCAAGAGAGATATCATTCTTTCTCCACTGCTGGGGCTGAGAAAGGAGGCTTCCTGGGCCCTTCTACCAAAACTATCCTATGGCCTTTAGAACATTCTGCCTCTGAGAAATGTTCTCGGCAGCTGGAGGAAGGTGGAGGAGCAGCTGGGGCAGCCCAGCCACACACACCTGCTTCCCTGGGTGGTTTATGTTATGACTTGTAACACTGTGAGAGGCCAACTGTTATGCTGCAGACAGTAATAATTTGCAACATCTTCAGCCTGCAGGCCACTGATGGTGAGAGTGAAATGTGTCCCAGACCCACTGCCACTGAATCTCGATGGGACCCCAGTTTCTAAATTGGATGCAGCATAGATCAGCAATTTAGGCGAATTCCCTGGTTTCTGCTGATACCAGGCTAACCAACTACTAATGCTCTGACTGGCCTGGCAAGTCATGGTGACTGTGTCTCCTAGAGATGCAGCCAGGGCGGATGGAGTCTGGGTCATCTGGATGGCACAGCTGGCACCTGAGATGGGAAAAATATAAAGTAAATGTACACACAGTTAATCAATTCTTAGACTCAGGCAGAACTGACCACACTGTCTGAGTAAATCCCTGGGGTTCTCCCTCCTTACCTGGGAGCCAGAGCAGCAGGAGCCCCAGGAGCTGAGTGGGGGCCCTCATGTCCATGCTGTGTCCTGAGAGAGACTGACTCCTGCACAGGGCAAGGTATGACCAGCCTCTTAATAATTCTCCTGGGTGAGGGCTGTGCCCTGGGAACATGCAAATCAGCAGAGGGTGGGCAGGCTGGGCACAGCTGCAGGGCTGGCTCATCTCAGGGACTCACCACAGCCCCAGCGGCCCAGCTGTCTCAGAGCAGACCAGGGCAACACAGATTCACTTTCAGAGCACATGTTTCCCCTGGGGGCTACAAGACATAATATGTTTAACGTCTGTGAAGAGACTGTGATTTTTATCTTTTCAAGGTTTAGGACATGCTTTGCCTTTAAATCTGTGGCATCATCTGTCAAGGATGGCACAAACTCCAGAAACCACAGGAAAGCTCACAAGCTCTTCGCATTTGGTACCTTTGGATATCACTGACCTCAGAGAGGCTTCATCTTTTCTTGGATTCTCTGATGCCCTCAGTGTGATAAAATGTCATCACTATCATCCAGAGATGCCATGAAGCAGAAGAGTAAGGGAAAAGCATGGTAGGGATCAGATTTGTAAGGAAGGGCGGCGTGTCATCTTTAACCTGCATCTCTAGCTAAGTGATTTGTCTTCCCCCATCTCTGACTGCTCTGCCCCACTCCTTCCATCAGGCCAGCCAAGGTCAAGGATTTTCTCCTTCCTCACCTAACGAGCATCAGCTGCCTTCCTGGTTCTGTCACCGCTGCACATATTCACTCTAGATGTACTCCGAGTACCTCAGATTATCATACATGCTTTCCATCTCCTCAACCCAAGCCACTCCCTTCAGACGTAGAGTCCTCTGCAGAGCCAGTGTTCATGGGCACCCTTCAATCTATGGTGGTCCCTCAACCTGCACATTCCTCCATCACCTAGTCTCTTACAGTTCCTAAGAGAAGGCGGCTCTCAATGTCTGGGTTTAGGACAGTGGGACCAAGCAGGTTGAGGGCAGAAGCATTCAGGAAATGGAGGTGGAAGCCCTTCCTAAGTGTTGGAGCTACAGTGGGGCAGGAGGGTGTCTCCACACAAGAGAGGTGCTGCTGCCAACCTGGTGTGGGGGCCCTGAGAGTGTGGTGATGAAGGCATTCATGTGGGTAAGGACTCCCAGTGCAGGGGTCAGAGCCCAGGCAGGGTGAGGATGACAACCACACTGGGGCTGCAGAGATGGTGAAGGCCATGGAAAGGGCATCAGGGTGTGAGGGTCTGTGTGTGCAGTCGTTGGCAAGGGAGGAGTAGGGGATGATGACATAAAGGTCTGGTTTAGAACAGCGGGGATGATTTATAAATAGATGTATTAATGACAATTAGAGCCAAGATTCTCTCTATTCGGGAAAATAGTTACTATAACGAAAGAGGACTGTTTGAATAAACTCTGTGATCTTGGAATGGAATTAGTGATACCAGTGTGAATTCGTAGTGTTTTGTGATCAAGACATAAATATGTGTCTGTGCTGTGGATAGAGAGATTGATAAATAGACAATTTTTCCTGGTCTAGGAACAATGACACCTCAGTCCCACATTGTGCCCAGGATGTCCAGATTTTTGTTTCTAACTAGCATTGTCCACTAATATCATTGGAGAAATGTCTCTTTCTAGGTCTAGGGTAGGACAAATATAAGTATGGACCATCTTGAAACTAAGGAAACATTCAAAGAATGATAAGGTTATAGCAAAAGGAAATAGTAACAAATTTGAATGGGGCAATGATTAGCCAAAAGTAAGGGATTCTGAGTACCAACATTGCATAATGATTACCTTGAAAGGGAATATGAACTTATGAGTTCATCCTGACATTTTAACAGGGAATAGGATAGTCATAAAGTATCAAATTCACAAAATTTTATTAACTACAGGGAGAAAAACTGCATTAGAGAATCCTGGCAGACACGTTAGTCCAGATGCCAAGTGAACATCATCAGACGCGGATTGAAACCGTGCACCTGACAGGATGCAGGGAGAACAGCAGACCATCGCTTCTAGATACTCCTGACAGTTATGGGCCGAACTGTGACCTCCCAAAATTCATATGTTATGCTGTAACATCCAGTGACCCAGAGTGTGATTTTGCTTGACAACAGGGTGTTAAAGAGGGAGATTGATGTTAATAAAATGCAGTCATTCAGTTGGGACCTAACCCAGCATGGTTAGTGTTCTTCCCAGAAAAGGAAATCGGAACTCAGGCACAGGTGGAGGAAAAACAATGATAAAGCAAAAGAAGACACCATCTGTACACCATGGAGAGAAGCCTCAGAAATCATCCATCTTGCTGGCACCTTGATCCTAAACTTTAGCCTCTAGAATTGTGAGAAAATAAATTTCTTTTTTTTTTTATTAAATCATAGCTTTTTTATTAAATCATTTTTTATTAAATAGTACATTAATTCAATCATGGGGTACCATGCACTGGTTTTTGTTGAAGCCACCCATGCTCTGGAACTTTGTTAAGACAATCCTAGCAAACTAACATATGACAAAGACACATTAGCTGAATTTAATCATGAGGAAAAAACAAGTCCACACTGAGGAACAGTCTGCGTAACAGCTAATGTGCAATTTTTTTAAATTGACACTCATGAAATTCTAGGAGAGACTGAAGAACTCTTCCAACTTGAAGGAAGCTAAAGAGGCACGGGCCAATAAAGGCAACACATGAATCTGAATGGCATCATTTGTTACAAAAGAGGTTACTGGAAAAATTCTCAAATTTCAAAATAGACCTGGGGACTAGATGGAGTCATGTATTATACTGATCACCTGATGTCATCCCCGCACTGTGGGGGGATGTGGAAGAACGTGATCTGTAGGAAATGGGCATAGTAAGGTTGTGCCCATCAGGTTTTAAGCTTACACTTAAATACCCTGTTTCCCCGAAAATAAGACATCCTCCGAAAATAAGACCTACTTACAGGAAAGATAAGACATCCCCTGAAAATAAGACCTAGTGCATCTTTGGGAGCACACCTTAAAATAAGACATTGTCTTATTTTGGGGGAAACAGGGTAGTTCCACTGGGAAATAAATGCTCAGTGCTGTTCTTTAAAGTTATTCAGTGCATCTTCAAAATCTGTAAAGTAAGAAAGCAGTTCTTCAGGGCCTAAGAATGCTATTCTTAGCCTTCTGAAATGGCTCTGGCCCATCCTTATTACTATTTTAGGACCAAGAGATTTCCTGCAGATGACACCATATTCCCCCAAAGGGTGGGTCCCTCACACATACATCATTTTCCAAAGACCAGAAATGACAGGTCTCTAAAACCCACTGAACTGACAGGCCGCACCTCATTCTTGGTCTGGATCCCCCACACTCTTCCTTCTCTCTGCCTCTGGGTTTTATATTCTATACGTCCTCAGAGTGACGGCTCTGGCTGCTGCTGACAGACCCACTGACCTCGGTATAGATCATTGCTGCTTCCCCCCAACTAAAGACAGTGGCCCTGGAATTAGAGCCTGAGTTAAGATAAACCCAGGTCACCAGGGCATCACATAGGCCACTTAGGATCAATTTCCCCTAAGTAGGATGAAGATCAATCAAGATCATAACACCTGGAAAATTGCTGTTAGTTGCAAAGAGAACAAAGACGAAGGGGCTGTGGGAGGAAGACGAAGCCTGCTCTGCTGTGAGGGTAACAAGCCAGGGAGTCCCAAGCCCTCAGGTGGAGGCTGCAAAGAGAATCTCTGTCTGAACAGCACCCAGGGAAATTCCAAGGTCTTCACAGATTTCCTGGTGCCTTTGATGTCTGTGATGACTCAGGTACCTTCTGCTGGGTGGAGAAATGTTACTCTATACCTAGTCCCTAAAATGTGTTCTAAATATCTCCACTCAAAGCAACATTTTGCCTATTTAGGAGATAAAGATAATGTAAGTTAAGATGAAGAATAGATGGTAGAATATGTGAACATATACAGCTAATTAAATCTATCGACTAATGCTGCTTCCGATTTTGACATTATTTGTACGAAGTGTGTGTATATGTGTGTTTTCAACTTCTTTCTGCCTTCTGCGCTCATTCCTGAATAAGTCATAGGATTGTAAGTAAGATTTTTAAAAACTTAATTTATGCTTCAAATTAGGAATTTTTAATGATTTAAAATATAATTACTTTCTGTTTTACTTTTAGAATCTTTTGACTTGTGATTCTATTTGAATAAATGTTTTACGCTTTTCATATTTGACAGACTCTCCAAAGTCAAAATTCTAAATCCAGTTGTTCTGACCTTACACTATTTTTTTAAATATTAGGGCCACTGAAAGTCTAAGAGAGACATAATTAGGTTGATTTGGTGTGCTAAAACTGAATATAAAGCATTGTCAAATATAAAATAGTGTTTACCTTTCTTTAGATAGTATTTGTATAAAAATATTATCAAAGCATGCTCTGATATTATAAAATATTGATATGTCCTGTGAATGTTGTCAGTAATAGTTATAGTTATTATGTTAAATTGTTGTTTGCCACAAAATAACTGACTTTGTTGATTGTCTCTTTAACTATGGCTATTTTAAGACTTTTGTCACCCACAGACAATTATTATTTTACTTTGATTCTTCTTAAAAGATTTTTTTTAACTGGCTATAGTCCAAAGTTTGCTTCTTCCAGGAAAGTCATGGAAAAGACTGACAAATTCTTGTGAATATAGATACCCGATAGTTTTGGAGATTACATACCATTGAACTAAAACAAAGTAAACATCTAAGACTTTAATTAGAAAGCTGATATGTCGGTAAGTATTGCTAACTCAACCTTACATGGAACAGAAATTAATTACATGGAACTGAATTAATTTATTATGGCATTTTATTTGAAACATTGCTAATTCCTTTTGTGTTTTGTCTTTGGAGCTATTTATAGTTTACAACAAGGTGTATATGTGAATGCAAAATTCGAAGCATTTATTTTTCTCTCTACTTCATTTCTCCAAAATTTGTAAGTATTCTTAATTCATGATAATATAGTCATTTGCATAAATTCAATAAGAATCTCTTTGGTTCTAAGACAAGAAGACACTGGTTACTTTAGCAAAGATTTGGCTGGAACTGTATGTTTTTCAGAAGTACCCAGACTGCGTTAAGAAATTAAGGTTGAGATTTTGTGATGTGGGCCATTCTCACTGGGGTTAGATGATATCTCAGGGTTGTTTTGATTTGCAAACTGCAGATGCTGGCATGGATGTGGAGAGAAGGGAACACTTTTACACTGCTGGTGGGACTGCAAACTAGTACAACCTTTCTGGAAGGAAGTATGGAGAAACCTCAAAGCACTCAAGCTAGACCTCCCATTTGATCCTGCAATCCCATTACCGGGCATCTACCCAGAAGGAAAAAAATCCTTTTATCATAAGGACACTTGTACTAGACTGTGTATTACAGCTCAATTTACAATCGCCAAAATGTGGAAACAGCCTAAATGCCCACCAACCCAGGAATGGATTAACAAGCTGTGGTATATGTATACCATGGAATACTATTCAGCCATTAAAAAAAAATGGAAACTTTACATCCTTTGTATTAACCTGGATGGACATGGAAGACATTATTCTTAGTAAAGCATCAGAAGAATGGAGAAGCATGAATCCTATGTACTCAATTTTGATATGAGGACAATTAATGACAATTAAGGTTATGGGGGGGAAGCAGAAAGAGGGAAGGAGGGAGGGGGTTAGGGCCTTGGTGTGTGTCACACTTTATGGGGGCAAGACATGATTGCAAGAGGGACTTTACCTAACAATTGCAATCAGTGTAACCTGGCTTATTGTACCCTCAATGAATCCCCAACAATAAAAAAAAAAAAATTAATTAAAAAAACAAACCCATTAAAAAAAAAAAGAAATTAAGGTTGATTTTTATAAGGCCAATAAAAAAATGCTTGGAACAAACTGGCCGGATACCTCATCCATGACATTTCTGATCCGTGGGGAGTAAAGAATGCCACTTTCTGAGAGGTCCAGGAATCCCAAGATACTTTGGAGCCTCAAGAATGGAGTTTACGCAGGTAAATGGGTATCTAATGACCCAGATAAATCCTGGGCTTGACTTCACTGGCGTTGAAGTATAATCTGAGATTCCTCATGAAAAACATTCTAGCAAAGTCAATTTTAAAAGAAAAGCCTATGTGAGTAATAATTATTCTGTCTGTACTTCATGCAAATAATCAGAACAACTATAATAACGTTAAAGATTATTAGGACAGGCAAATTGATCCTACTATGATAATTCTTTAATAAAAATGGGAAACTAGAGAAAGAGAAATATAGTTAAAAATAAAAATCTATAGTCTACTTGCCATTAGATTCTAGCTTATCTACTGTTTTTAAGTCTTTGATATTTGCCTGCCATGTGAACCAACTACTGGGTTCTTTTCAGGCTATGAGTCTCCAGATAAAGTTCCCCATAGCCCTCTTAAGATAAGAGAGTTGCCAGGAAAATACCAGGACACCTGGTGGCAAAACTTTCTGGAAGTACTAGTCCTCCTCTATAGAGAATATTCCAACAGAGACATGGTTAGAAATTTGTCTGCAATCTCAGAAAAAACTGCAAAAGCCTTGAAACTCAGCAAAGCTTCCTTGACTAGCCAGTTCGGCAGCACTAGATTTCCTGTTGGCTAAATAAGAGGGAGCCTGCACAATATTAAACACTACCTGCTATACCTCAGGAAAAGCTGAAACTCAAGTTCAAAAATTTCCCAATAAGCTGTGTGAGTACAAGAGGACTCTATCAGTGACTCCACACCTGACTTGTTTTGGAAATTATTTACTTCGATTGCCCAGAACTTCAGATAAGTTCTACAGAGGCTGTTAAAGCCGAGTATTATGTACCCTGTACCCATTGTTCACTTAAGTATTGTGCTACCTCTGTCAGTAAGAATGCTAATATTCTTATCATGCCTTAGATCCCAAACCCAGCACCTGTGAATATTTGCAGATGACTGCATAGTGCTTTCACACCCTCCGCTAAACCCCAACTCCATCTCTTCTCAGCTGGAAGGACCCAGAATAGTTTTCTGTCCTTTCTCTTCTCATTTGCCTACACCTCAGTAATGAGGTTGGGTAAAAGCCTGGGGTGGGGGGTTTAAAATGCTCTTACAGATTAATAGTGAGATGCAAGGCAAGAACTGTGATAAGGGCCTAGCTAAAAATAAGGCACAGGCTCACCAAAAAATAATGATAGTAATTAGCCACTGTCCCCCTGTCTGCTACTCTGGACTTACACACTTGATGGCAATAAAGGTTCTTAACTTTCTCCTCATAGTTGGTGTTTGTAAAGATTTCTAACTGTCTCCATAGGCAGCATCCACTCTTGGAATATGCAGCCTTAAAAAAAGATGGAGACTTTACCTCTTTCATGTTTACATGGATGGAGCTGGAACGTATTCTTCTTAGCAAAGTATCTCAAGAATGGAAGGAAAAGTATCCAATGTACTCAACCCTACTATGAAACCAAGTTATAGCTTTCATATGAAATCTATAACCCAATTATAGCCCAAGAATATGGGGAAAGGGGATAGGAAGGGGAGGGGAGGGGGAAGGATGGGTGGAGGGAGGATAATTGGTGGGACCACACCTACGGTGCATCTTAAAAGGGTACATGTGAAATTTACTAAATGTAGAATATAAATGTCTTAACACAATACTAAGAAAATGCCGTGAAGGCTATATTAACTTGTTTGTTGAAAATATTTCAAATTGTATATAAAACCAGCACATTGTACCCCACGATTGCATTAATGTACACAGCTATGATTTAATAAAAAGGGAAACATAAAACCACCTACACACTCATATGAATGGCAAAACATAACTATAGTACACAAAGCAGAAGGGAAGAGAAGAGGGAGGGGAGGGGGGATGTGAAAGGAGGGAGGGTATTTGGGGGGACCTCACCTAATGTGCATGATGCAATGGTAATTTCAAAACTATTAAGAAATGAGTATAATTGTGATGGATTGGTTACTTAGTTCAATGTAACATTGAACTGGAAGTTCATTGTATATGGAAGCAGTACCCTGAACCCCATAAATGCATCAATGTACAAAGTTATGATTTAATAAAAAATAATTTAAAAAATATCTTCTAGGTCCTGCATTCCAATGGATTGGCTGGCTCATCCAGATTGGCAGCCCAGAGCAGGAAACTGGCTCAACTGATCTTGTGACCCCACCCCCCGACCCAAGAACCTATTTTATAGTCCAGTGGACTGGCTGACCCACCCAGCCTGGCTCCCAGGGACTGATGCTTCCACCTTAAACTCAGTAATTAGTAGACCATGATTGCCTAATCCTTTGCCCACCAAACTTTCTTTTAGAAAACCTTTCTCCTGAATTGTTGAGGAGGCAGACTGGAGAAATTTCTCCCATCTTAGCAATATGCTGATTAGACTCTTTCTCTGTCAAACAACAATTAATTAAATTAATTAAGTTTAAAAAAACTGATAACCTTATGAAATGGTGAATTCTCTCCCCAGAAATTTCTCTTATATACAATATTGACCTACAATTTTCTGGTTAAGAATTCACCATTTTAAAAAATGATTCTTTTGCATTTTCTAGGACTTGACTTTGCAGGATAAAAAATAATATGTTGATGTTTCCAATTTCAATACCAAATTATGTTACTTCTGGTTACAAACTTTTGGCAAATGTTAAGTTTCAATGAGCAGAAATTTCAAGTAACATTACATTGACTAGTAAAGGTGTTTCTGATACTTAATGAAAAGCCCAGAGAAGTTTTAATAGAAGGATTGATTTAGTTACTTATTTTTACCACTAAAATCCAGTTTATTCCTACCTCTCAGCAAGTTCCATACTAAAGGAACCTTTAGAATGGATGCCAGTAGATCCTGGTGTTATATAGTCCTTGTTCATGTATAGCTTTCATTCCTCAAATTCCAGTAGGAATTCTGAGATTGTGACTAAGTAGACAAGTTTAGGCAACAGCCAATCCGCCTGTCACTACAGACCATGATTCTGAAAGATGACATTTTTGTCCTACATTCCATCCATGGAATTGGCTTGAAATAAGTATTTCCAAAACTAAACAGTAATTGAAAGCTTGAGAAGGAGAAAATAGTTGATCTGGATGAAAGAATATCAATGTTCACTCTCCCACCTGAGACCAGAACTCTGAGCTAACAAATACAGGAGGGAAAGTTAAGTCAGAGTTTCAAGAAGTAACTATGGACCTGAGGAAGAAAAAGAAAATGCCTTCTTTCTCTCTTTTGCCTGGAAAATTTCATTTTTCATGAAATAAATTGAATAAAGAGGAAGAAAATCATCTTTACTGCAAGTTGAGTATTAAACATACTATGAAAGACTCTACTAAAATCATATACAGTGTTCGAGCACTGATTATAGTCCCTGAGCTGGCTGGTGTCATAGGGGGTTCTGCAAAATAGTCTCAAGTGTTCGTTCCACTCGGCCATTTGCTCATTTATCCGAGAGGGTAAGCTGAGGAGGGTAACAAAAACATCAGCAGGGACATGACAAATTGAAAGATTTATCACTATCTGTGATCAAAACATGATTTTGATATCTGGCAATTAATGAGACTACGGTGTTCTACCTCACTGAATTATTCACTTTTTCTCTGACTCTGTCCATGCTGAGGGTGAGCTTATACAAACTGGAACTGGACTCCCATGCCCCACTTGCCTTGATTAATGGTATCACTCCAGGGGACTAGTATCAGGGGAGCAGGGAAGGAGTGGGACTAAGAAATATTATTTGTTTATTATCTGTTCATCCCATTAAATGAAAGCTATGTGAGTTAATTTTAAGAATAAAGTACCAGCCTGATGGGAAGTACTATGTATGCTGAACCTGGATTGTTTGTAAATATAAAGTTGCAGAGAAAGAAATTTAAGGATCCACAAAAAGGCAGGCAGTGCAGATCTCACTCTCTAAAAAACTGCAGCCCCCTGCAGCGAGGGCCCAGAGGATTGCTATCTTGACTATTTCTGTAGGCTCAGATACACTCATCTAACTCCCAAAGTTGGTTTGGTCTAGGCCATTTCTTTGGTCTCTTGGCACCATCCCAGTTTGGAGAGTGGTTTGTCTACACCATTTTAGGATTTCCCAGAAACAAGGTGCCTCTGTCAATACTGTGATGACACAGTCTCCAGGCTCCCTGGTTTTTAGGAGTGAGGGTCACCATTGGCTGCAAGCCAGGCCAGAGGTTTCTATCCAACTCCATTAAAGAGAACTACTTAGCCACAGCAGAAACCAGGACAGGATCTGAAGCTAGTCATCTCTTGAGCACTCACTCAGGGACCTGGGCTTTTCTACCAGTTTTTAGTGATAAATCTGAAACAGGCCTCCAGGCTGAAGATGGGGCAGTTTACTACTGTCAGCAGTAGCACAGACACACTCCCACAGTGCATCAGACTCATACACAAAACCCCTGCCCAGGTCTCGGTCAGCTGCCACCTCCTTCCTGCTCAGCCTGTTTCCCCCTTATCTGTGTGAGAGGATGGATGGTCTGCTGGCTCAGTCATGGAATTCCAGGGTCCTGCCCAAGGGACAGGGTCCTTTAAGACCTGTGGCACTGGTGACTATGGAAGAAAAGTAAAGTTAGAAGTGACAAGAGATAAAGAGACAGGACACACATAAGGTGGGAAACATGGGGCCCTTGCTGGTTTATGGGGTTCAGCAAAATGGTCCCAAGTGTTTGTTCCACTCAGCTATTTGCTCATTTAGCCCAGAAGGTAAGCTGAGAAGGGTAACAAAAATATCATCAGTGTCTCTGAGTAAGCATGTCAGCCCTTATGCTAATCTATAATCATTAACTTTAAGTGTCTCTGCAGCCTTGAGAAATCCAAAACCTGAGCCTTGTGTGGGGGAAGCCTCCTATTTGTGGTCACACACACAGATTCCTTAGAGGAAGTTAATCTTCACTAGTTCATTGTAGAATAGATGCCACTGTATCAGTTCTCTGAAGCATCAGTGGAAGAGAAGAATTTTCTTCTGATCACCACTCAGAGGTGTCTTCCTCTGTGATAAGGGGGTACAAACCCTCCTGCCCATATTACAGGGCTAGAGCTGTTCCCTTGATCTCTGCCCTGGATATAATGCAAATGCTTTGGCTGTTGACTGGGCAGGAAATGTTAATGTTTCTTGACAGGCCTTGCATGCAGCTTACTCTGCAGCCATTATTTCTTCAGAGTGTTCACAGACCCAGCAGGGGTGTTTATAAGCTGTATCCCCTACAGGCCAGGGTCTAGGAAAAGCAGAAACTGCTCAGGTAAGGAATTTAATGGCTGGTTTAAAAGTAAACTAGCTAACCTGTTTTTATTCCACCTTGCTCAGCTTATTTCTCTGTTTTTCCCTTTTTCCGGGGGTGTTTTTACTTGCCAAGAATGGGGTCTTTGGTCCCCATTCTGCCTACAATAGAGGAATGTGCAAGTCTCAAGGGGAGCTCAACTCTCTCATATTAGGGGCTTTCCCAGGGTCAGTCCTCAGTATTTAGCATCAAGCCCATCTCCATCATACCTTAGTCTGCTTCTCTAACCCATCCACTCCCCAGCCAGGCTGCTGTGCTCACTCTCCTGGTCTGACTTTCTGCATTTCCACTTCATGGTATTTTTTTCATAACTGGATTCTTTTCTCTTCTCCTTCCCATTTCTCTGGATCATACCTATTTTCTAACATCCATTCTCATCTTCCACTTCCTCCCTGTGGGTGTTCTTGATAAGTAGAGCCCATAGTAGTCCATGTTTCTTCATCAGCCAGCCCTGTCAATGCTGTGAACCTGGGTACCCATCTCTATGACTTTGGTCCGTCAGTCATGGACCAAACATTTTAAAACCCCTGGGCAGGCAGCTTCCAGTCTGAAAATGGAGGCCTAGAAGTAAGCTGGCTTCACTCCCACCAGCTCCATAGAAAACCAAAAACAAACATACAGCACCACGGTTATCCCTGTGATATCCCAGAACTCAAATATGTGTATGAGATCGTTCCCAGGGCTACAGAGAAGCGAAAGACTCCTAACAGACCTTAAGAGACTCAGACTTCATACCTCTCCCCCCATTCACCTGGAACCAAGCAGAAGGCAAAAACAGCCATATGATTTAGCAGTCCCCACACTGGGTGTATATTCAAAGGAAATACAGTCAGTGTGTCAGATGTTTCAGAACTCTTTGTTTTATAGCACTACAGAATATTCACAATAACCAGTATATAAAATAGCCCAATCATCCACCAACAGGTGAATGGATAAAGACAGCTGGATTCAAAATGGAATACTATTCAGTCATTAAAAACAAAAGAAATGTGTTGGATAAACCTGGAGGACATTATGGAAAGTGAAATAATCCAGGTGGAGAGAGACAAATGCTACCTGATCTCACTCATATGTGGTTGAAAATTTGATCTCGTAGAAATAGAGAGTAGAATGGTGATTACCAGAGGATGGGGTGGCCACAGGGGAGGCAGGGGATAGGTTGAGGAGATGTTGGTCAAAGGGTACATAATACAGTTAGGTGATAAAAGCACGTTTAAGACATATGTTATATACCCTGGTGACTATAATAAATTATGACATATTGTACTCCTAAAAAATGCTAATAGTGTATGTCAAGTGCTCCCACCACAAAAATAATAACATATATTTTAATTAGCTAGATTTAGTCATTTCACAATGTATATACACTTCAAAACATCATACTGTACATGATAATTAGGTATATTTATTTCTGCCAAATTAAAATATATGAATTAGAAACAATTTAAATAGCAGCAAAATTTGACATTCTTTCTAGCTCTAATTATCATAATCAGTACTTTCCTGATGTTTTCATGATTCAGGAAATAGCATTTGTAGTATACAATTTAGCATAACACTAACAGGGAACTTTCAAAATCCAAATGCTTATATTACTAATGAAGAAAAATTAAAATTAATCATTATCTGGGGCTCCTCTTAGTACTTCTACTGCCTTCTTTGTCTAATGGTTATTAAGTACTAAGCAGAGTATTCATTAAAGGCTGTAGAGTCAGACATAATTTCAGGCTGGACTTGAAATCTCATTAGGAGCCATAGCCATATAATTGTACCTGAAGCTTCTTCAGGCAATGGCTATGGTGGAGCAACAGCATGGAAGCTGGAGTGGGCTAGGAACAGTGGGATCAAAACATGGAGATGAAACTGATGTTACTGTTAATTTCCCACCAGACCCAAGCAAATTGCATTAAAACTATGAATACTCAATTAAATATCTTGATCATGGCTTAGTCCTTACTGATTCCAGGGGGATGGTACACAGATCTGTACCTCTTTGAAGAATCTCAATTCCAGAATTTAAGGCATTCTCCTCCATCTCTACACATTCCTTCAGAATGAGATTCAGGTGAAATTTGACAAGTGGGGCAAGGGGTTAACTCCCTAAGTCATTGGGCAATGGTATATGCCAAGAATATAAAAGGAAACCCTTTAACCTAGGATTATGTAGTTGAATTATATCAAAGAAGGAAGAAGTTCTAACAAAAAAAAAAAGAGACAACCTAGTGGGCATTTTAACAAGGATAAACAAAATGAAATGGATGAAAGGACGATTCTGGGCGTGTAAACAGAGCTGACTATTAAGGGTCTGTGCCCAGTTGAAGAACTGCTCTCAGGTCTGCACTTCCCCTGCCATGGGAGTGAGGACTGAGGAGGAGCTGGGTGAACTCAGTGGGTCAGGAAAGAGCCGCAGTGGCTGTGTGGAGTGTGATGCTTGGACAAAGGCCATTTCCTTTGATCCTGCAATATGGAATCTGTCTGGATCCATGCTGGTCTTTGGTTTTGTTTTTCTTTCAAGTGGAAATAATGAGTGTGGCAAAAGACAGTGACTCAGCCACATGGATTTACCTCAGCTTTGAAGTAAAATCAGCGGCTCAGCTGAACAAGGTGAGGAGGCCATTATAGCTCTGGCATATCCAGTGTGTCAGGCACAGCATGGGGTCAGATACCTGCACCACGCTCTTAAACTTCCCAGCATCCGGAACCATAAGCCAAATAACCTTCTATTGTTTAGAAATTATCCAGTCTCTCGTATTCTGTTACAGAAACAGGAAATTGAGCAGGACACTGCCATAAATCCTTAAAGATTGTAGTTTGGATATTAATTCCTTGTATTAAAATAATTCCTTCTTGGAGTATCTACAGTGCCTTCTCATTTGGCAAGGTTCTCATAAACCTTGATTAATGCCATGACCTAGAGCATCTGTTGTTGTAATAATCTCATTCCTTAATTAAATCAAGAGATGTATTCTCACGTCTGTGCTACAGGGGCTGAAGAAGAGGAAAGAAAGTTATCAGAGGAGTTGCCTAACCCCTAAGTTACCAAACCTTCCAGTGACTTTCAGAGCATGGCTCCCTCTGAGAAATGCCCTCAGCAGATGGAGGCACCAGGAGTTGCAGCTGGGGCAGCCCAGCCTCATACACCTGCTTCCCTGGGGTGGTTTATCTTATGACTTGTGACACTGTGGGAGGCCAATTGTAATACTGCTAACAGTAATAAGTTGTAACATCTTCAGCCTGCAGGCTGCTGATGGTGAGAGTGAAATCTGTCCCAGACCCATTGCCACTGAACCTTGATGGGACCCCATATTGCAAAGTGGATGCCAAATAGATCAGTAGCATGGGGGATGTCCCTGGTTTCTGCTGATACCAGGCTAAATATTGCTAATGTCCTGACTAGCTCCACAAGTGACACCAACAGAGATGGAGACAGGGAGGATGTAGTCTGTGTCATCTGGATGTCACATCTGGCACCTGAGATTGGAAACAGGGAAACAAATATTGTCACAATTAACCATGTTATAAGATGACTTCCCTGAGGACCCAGGCAGGACTGTCCACATGGGCTGAGTAAATCTCTGGTGTTTTCCCTCCTTAGCTGGGAGCCAGAGCAGCAGGAGGCCCAGGAGCTGAGCGGGGGTCCTCATGTCCATGCTGTGTCCTGTCAAGAACTGATGCCTGCACCAGTGACCAGCCTATTAAGTGTCTAGGGCAGGGGGCTGTGCCCTGCAAACATGCAAATCAGCAGGGGGTGGGCAGGCTGGGCACAGCTGCAGGGCTGGTTCATCTCAGCGACTCAGTACAGGCCCAATGACGCCTGGTGTGCCAGGACAAAGCAGGAGAACAGAGATTTACTTGTAGAGAATGTCTTTCTCCCTGGGGCATATTTTGTTACAAAGGAAATTTTGGGCATGTGTTGCTAAAACCTGAAGTGAGTTTGCCGATAAGATGGACTAATGTCTTTCATAGCTATATTGGAATATACTGATGAGAAGCTTGACTGTGAGGAATGTGTAATACATTCAGAGGCTGGAGCTGTTAGCTGTTCAACATGCTGTCAAATGGTTCCCAGTGTAGGGGAGGATACTTTGTGAAATACTAAAGTTCCTTAAATACTAAATTATGTTTTAAAATAAATTGTTATGTGTATCACTAATTTGTTTCTTTTTTTTTTATTTTCACATATACATGTGTTCATTAGGTTTCCACTTTTTGTCTTCACAAAATTAAAAAGGCTTAAAATTTAACAATAATAACAATGTTTAAGATAGGGACCAGAAACAAAACCTCACAAAGAACAAACAAAGACAAATACATTCAGAAAAGAAATCAGATGATTGCTGCAACAAAGTATTAAGCAATAATAATAATAGTAATGCAAAGAAAGTAGCATTCACATTGTCAAACAAGAGTATATCGATTATAGAATGTTTTGACTCTGAGGTTCAGTATGGAGTCATCAATTAACTACTTTTTTCCCAAAGTATCAAAGAATAGACAACTAATATTTATAAATACAGATAAAATATAATTTCAAAAAATAGATCATGCCAAATCTTATAGACATCAGAAAAAGAACAAATACTTCAAAATCATTCTACTTAATCTGGATACACCGGATATTAAAATTAGAAAAAATATATTATTATAAAGGGTAAATTACAAGCATAATTCACTTATAAATGAGGATGCAGTATGCTGTATCCTAAACAACATATTAACAAGTTGAAGTAAAAATTAATGTTTAAGTAATGTACTTTAGTCAAAATTGAATCCAATTTATGTGAGCACTTTGGTTATTAATACCTTTAGTGTGGTGGTTTTCTTCTCAGTTGCTAGTTGGCCATAAGCTGTAACAATGGTGAGCTATGTGTATGGGCAATTCCCTGTCTCTCTCTAATGAGGGAGGATGGAGGTCTTTGAAATCCTTTCTGCTTCCCCAGCCATGCACAGCCTTCTGTGCAATGACATTGTGCTGTCATGCCCAATTTAATGTTCTGAGACAATAGGTGGTGCTTGTTGGTGAGAAATCAACTTCTCCTTATATGATTAAGTACAAGCTGTAAAGGGTTGTGCAAGTTGACTTCCCTGCCAGTTGGTGGTGCTTGCCAGAATGAACCAACTGCAATTTTGTTTGGGGGAACCTGTGCCTGGCCCTAGTCCCATAGGAGGAGGGTTCCAAGAACTTCCAGATGAGTCCTTATTTTCCACCACTGCAGAGACAGGTGGGGGAGTTAGGCTCCATGGAATAGGACCTGATGTTTTAAGCATCATACTCAATTATAATACCAACTCTCAGTGTATATACCTTTCTCTGTTTTCTGTCTCTCTCTCTCTTTCTCTCTGTTCCCCATATACACCGACTCATGGTCACAAATTGCCTTAATTACCTTAGTGTACTCTGTGACTACTACGTCTAGGTCCCCTGACAACTATGTCTAAGTCCCCTGACAACTATGTCTAGGTTCTGGTCAACATCCTCTTTATCCTCATTACATGGTCTTTTCTGAATGACTATTTTCCAAGCAAACAACCAAATGAAACCACTCATCCCCGTGTAAAATGAGTGTAGAAATGACCTTTGAAAGTCCACCTATATCCTACTGGGTTCACTAGAAATGTGTGATATGACCTATGGAGAATTTGAACAGAAGGTTTATGAACCCTTGAGTTACTAAAGCACTTGAGCCCTATTTGATGCACCCTTTTTCCTGTGAGCTTTCAGTGGCATCAGGGCAAAATATTGACCTCCAGAGTTCCTTCAACTCTTTAATTATTACTGAGAAATACATCAGAGCATATACCTGGGTTCATATCTCAACCTAATCCCACTAGCATCAACACCCCAATCTCTGTGTCCTCAGCTTCCTGGTAGTCGTACAAGGCCCAGACACAGAGCCCTCACCCACTAAGCCCCTGTTCCTGTGTGGTTGATGTACTTAGAACCAGCGCCTTGCAGCTGCACAGCAGTGGCTCCTGGTAGAGGGTGTCCTGATCCGGGAGTCCTCATACACAGTCTCCATACAGACACGGAGGAGTGCTGGGCGCCGACCCTCACAGACACCTGCCCTGGGCCTTACACAATGGGAGCTGCTGACAGGTAAGCTGCTTCTGCAGGAAGGGGCTCTGCAGCTTGGGCTGGGGGCTGCAGATGGAGGTGGTGGACATGGCTCCTTCTGCTTGGAAATCTCCCTCACATGTGTGGCCTGCTGACTGGCAGTCTCCTTCTCTCTGTCCTTGAAAGGATTTCTTGCTGCTGCTCACAGGTCCTCAGAGGGCCGCTCAGCCCCTGACAGTGCTGCTCCTGGCCCTTGGATTCCTGGTCTTCCTGCTCCAGCTACGTTGGTGCCTCCCCTGCCAGCCTCTTCTCCTCCAGCCCAGGGTGTTTCTCCTCCTCCTCAGCCATGGCCCAGCCAAAATTTCTTTGGTTTTTGAAATTTATAAGCTGTTTGCAATACCTGTATTACAAGAATTTGTCAAACTCCACTGCCTTTCATGAAGTATTTTGAAAAGGGAGAGGAGGAAGGGAGAAGGGGCGTGGAAAGCAATCTCACTTGTCTGCTCCATTAGAGCTCTCTCAGCAGAGCTGAGATATTTAAATGAGATATTTGAAGCTGAAAGTGCTGTCACAGGATAGATGTTTGCCTTTGTATCTTCCTTACAAATCTTCAGATGAGGCTTTTTAGGGTCCACGTGGAGAAATTTCACTGGCCAGGATTGTCTACTTTGTGCTCAACATTGACACAGCCCACTAGGTAAGTGTTATAAGACTTCCAACAATTCGTAAATATAACATATCCACATTATAACTAAATGTTGACACAAGCTATGACTTAGAATGTTTAGCCTGACTTTAAATTTCTGCTTTATCATTTCCTAACTGCACAGCTTTGGATGAGTTATTTACACATTTTGCAATTAATTTCCTTCCCTATAAAGTAAAAAAAAAGTACTGCTAACTTTTGCATCATAGAATTATTTTGAGGATTAAATGAGGTAATTTGCAAAATAAGTAAGCACTTATATACAGTGGGTCCAAATAAAATGAGAGAAACCAGGTGGCACACATTTTCAGAAAGGAAAAAAAAAACTATTCAAAGTGTAACACTCAATAATATTAATAACAAAAGATGAATTCAAGTAATGTTTGAATACCTCTTGTAATTGCAGAAGTCAAACATGATTTGAGTATTACGATTTTAATCCACTTTTTTCCTTTCTGAAATGTGTATACATTTTTGGCACCTTCTGTATATAAAATTTTTCGTATTCAAACATGTAATTTAGATATAAACTATATTGATAAAACCGTATATGCTATGTATCCAAATTATAAATATAGTAGGATTTGTATACATAAATAGATACAACTTTCCTATCTATTATAACGTATGATTTTAAATATAAATTGAGCATAAATATTTAGAGCCAGCAATGGCCCCACTCGTAACTCTTCCCCACTGCACAGCCTGAGGGTCAGGAAGCTCAGGATTTACCCCTTACCCCTGCTGGCTGAGCAGGGACCCCCCATTGCTGAGAATGCTGAGTGCCATGAGGAGACCTGAGCATCACAGAGCAGCAGGTACTGGGGGACAGGCAGTGCATCTAAGCCTGTATAGAGAGATATTTTGTCCCCAGACCTTGGTGTGAGCAGGTCCTCCTCAGATGGCTTCATCAGACAGATCAGCACATGTGGCTCAGTGGCTGCACAGTCATGGGGAGACTCTCTAGAACTCACTGGCAGCCTCACTTCTGATGGGGCCATGTGGGGTCTCTCTGCCCAGCTGTCATGGTTCATGTGGCTGCTGGGACTCTGTGCCAATGGGTCTCATCTTCTTCATGCACAAACTTCTGAGTATTTGCCATTTTACTTTTTAGTCACCATTAACCGCAATTTACCTTCAATGGCCCTTCCATTGGGATTGAGGGAGTGGAGTCAGAACTATAGGCTCAGCCATTGGCTGAGATGTGATAGAAACCAGGTGGCAGCTCTGAAGATGAGACAACCCTGCAGGAGGTGAGGATGAGTTGGCCTCGGGAGTTCAGCACAGGAGGTGGGAGAGACGCCCCGTCACTTCCTTGCAGTGACCATAGAGGAGGTGGCAGGGGTAAGACATTTTCAGATCTGTCACCAACCTGCTCCCCTGAAAAGGGGGAGATTTGTGCCAAGAGGTGATAGGAAATGGGAGAAGGTGTGCCCTGATGGCAGCTCAGCTACTGATAGCTAGAGTGGCCTCTGCCCAGGCTGACACCCCTGACTGAGATAGGCATCATGTCCTGGACACATATGAGTCAACAGGAGCTTAGAGCTGGGCCTGAGTTCTGCTAGTACCAGGCTAGGACCTATTATCATGCTGGCCAGGCCAGCAGAGGACAGTGACCCTCTCTCGTGACACGGAGGGGTGGGCTGGGGATTGAGATTCTCACAGGTCCCCATTGGCATCAAAGAGGGGAACCAACATGAACATCCTTAAATATTAATTCAAGCACATAGCTCATTTGGTTTGATGCAGTTCAGATCAATAAGCAAAACAGGCCAACACCTCCACCTTCAAGAAACGTTCATGTTTAATGCAGACAAACTAGGATAAGCCTGAGTCACCAGAGTCATAACAGCAGGAGGAAGAGGAGTGAGCTGAGTCCCCAGTCCACGGGGAGCCTCCTGAGGCTGCTCCTGCTCAGGGAGGGTCAGGATGGTGGATTAGCCTTCTTACTCTGCCTCTTCAAAGTACACCAGACCTGGGGTGGGGGCAAAACCACAGAAATTGATATCTAACAATTTGGGGAGCATGGAGACTCAAGTGTTAAGGGCAGTAGAGTTTGCTTTGTGGTGAGGACCCTGCTCCTGGTTTGCAGATGCCACGCCCTCATCACCCTGTCGGAACACGGCCTTGCCTCAGTGCATGAATGGAGGGTGGGTGAAGTCTACCATGTCTCCTTTTATAAGGACACTAATTCTACTGAACCAGGGCCCGCTTTTATGGGCTCATTTTACTCTAATAACCTTGCAGGCTCTACCTTCAAACAGCCATAGTGGGGGTTAAAGCTTCATAATAAGAATCTGTGAAACAACCAAGTCCATAGCAGATGGGCTTTGGCCAGATTGGGCTCTCAGTCTCAGAGCAGAGGACACAGAGTGGGTTTGCACACATCTCAGCACAGCAGCAGCTCCCTCCAGGTGCCTCAGGTCATGCATGAGACCCCATTCCACTTTAGGACTCTGCATTGGTAACAGGACATGATCACTATTACTTTGCTGGTATTTCTTTCTTTCTTTTTTATTAAATCATAGCTGTGTACATTAATGCGATCATGGGGCACCATACACTGGTTTTATAGACTGTTTGACACATTTTCATCACACTGATTAACATAGCCTTCCTGGCATTTTCTTAGTTGTTGTGTTAAGACATTTACATTCTACATTTACTAAGTTTCACATATACCCTTGTAAGATGCACCACAGGTGTAATCCCACCAATCACCCCTTCCCTCCCCTCCATTTCCCCCTTCCCCCTATTCTTAGGTTATAACTGGGTTATAGCTTTCATATGAAAGCCATAAATTAGTTTCATAGTAGGGCTGAGTACATTGGATACTTTTTCTTCCATTCCTGAGATACTTTGCTAAGAAGAATATGTTCCAGCTCCATCCATGTAAACATGAAAGAGGTAAAGTCTCCATCTTTCTTTAAGGCTGCATAATATTCCATGGTGTACATATACCACAATTTATTGGTATTTCTAAGCTCGGAGAGCTCACTTTTGTTTCTTGTGGAGTTTGACTCCCACCTACTGGCAGGGTTAGGCCATAGCTGCTTACAGGATTTTAGACCCAGGGTCTTGGTGACTATTGGCTGTGCAGGTGCTCATGAGAGGAAAGCTATTCTACTTATTGAGGAGGGAACACAACATGACTCCTCTACTTGGCAAACCAGTCACCTCGCTGAGGACAAAGGGAATTCAGAAGAGATATTGGTCACCAAACAATTAAGGACTAGATTCTGTGATCCACGTGAGACCGTTTGCATGACTAATATAACAAGTCCTGGGTCTTGGACACGGCTGTTAACACCTCTAGAAACATGTTTATCTGGAGGGCTGTCATTGTAGAACTCAATGTGTAAATAGAATATAGGACATAATTTTTATTAATTCTAGCCTTTATGTACTTACAACATGACACATCACCAAAATTGATAGGTCCTATCTTGGATAAAACTATTATTAGAATATTAGTTCAAATGGGGTAAATTTAAAGCCAATGGTGCCATATATTTATTACTGGAATGTGTGAGCCATATTTAATAACAAGTATTGTGAAATCTGTCAGGGTTATCATCATTCTTTCAGTCATTGTTTTTCCTTCATTTTCAACATAGTCATGAGCACTTTTTGGTTGTTCTCAGCATGACTGTCTTTCAGTACAAGACCAAAGATAGCATTCCCACATTGTAATTTAATTTAAATTTTAAATAATTTTCACTTTAGCTAATAATGCAGTAGGTCTTAGATGAAAAGAAAAAATTGCAACCTAAGCAGAAGAAAACACACAATAAATTAAAAAGTCACGCCTATGCTGACTGTAGAAGAAATGAGGAGCAAATGACCTACAATTCCAGTGATGAAACACACCTGTAGGGGAGCTACTGTTCTATAACTGTGATCTTTAGTGACATTTACCAAAGTTGAGAGTGGTTGGAAAGCCTAGCTCAGCCTAGGCATAAATTCTACTGGGAAGAGGATCCAGCTGAGTCTGGCAGGTGCAGAGCTGCCTGAACAGATTTCAAAAGGGCTGAACCAGTACAAGCAGACTGGACTTCCCTTTGGGATGTTTTCTGAGGTCTAGATTGGGAACAGTGGCTGAGGCTGGACTAGAAAGGTAGAGTCAAATCTCCAGCATTCCTGTGACTTTCCTCCCACAATGCTGCACCGACTGTCCTTCATGTGTGTCTCAGACATGGACCTTTGGGCTCCCTTCACGGGATCTCTTACTGCTCTCCCCAGCACCAGCTCTGCCCTGGTCAACTTCTGATTTATTTTGATACAAGGTCTCTCCTGAATTCCCATTCTCTTTCAAGTCACTCCAGATAAAAGATACTGGCAAAATCAACTGTTGGAAGTTCACCTTACCAAGCTTACCATACTGGGGTGACTAGGAATGTGAGCTGTGACCTAAGGTGCATCTGGATGGGAACGTCACTAACCCTTGAGTCCCTAAGGCCCTAGAGCCCTGCTTGATGCAGGACTTTCCCCCTGAGCTTGGGGTGGCATCAGGGCACAGCCTGAGAACCACTCAGGGACTATCAATACTGAGACTCTTTCCAAGACACACACGTGAGTTTCCATCAGGGTTTGCAGCTCAAGCCCAACACCACCAGCCTCCCCACCCCAACAAACATGAGCAGCAGAGCCGGGTGTTGTAGCGACAGCTGACTCCTTGCGTCCTTCCTGCTCTCCTTTTCCACTGCTGCACCAAGACTAATATTTCTATTCGAGGGGGACAAAAGATCTAGCTTACCTATATTACCTTATATTTGCCACAATTCTGTTCAATATGGCATACAAATGTATGTTTTCCAATTCTAGATTCGATTATTTATTTTTACAATCCAAATTTGGAATTCAGAAATCTGAGCTTTTCTGTCAACATGCTATGACTGAGACTGACCTAAGACTTGAGTTTAAATAGATGTAACTAAGTCTATCTAGTAGTAGCAAAACAAGAATTGACCAGTTTTGCTTCCAGACTCATAGAAATAGTAGTGTAAATGCTGGGCGTGCCAGTTTATTACAGAGACATGTTTTAAAAAGCAGGAGGCGGAGGAGTGTGAAGGTGGGTAGACGGGAAGGAACAGAGTCTGTATCACCAACCCAGTCCAGCTGCATGTGCACCAGTAACTATTCAACCACAATAAAATCCAGGAGACGTCTTAGTTTTGGATGGCCATGAGTCAGTGTCAATGACAAAGCTGTTACACTAAATGGATTTAATTGGTGAATAAACATAGGTCAGGCAAGGAAGATTAAGATGAGCTTTCATTCACTTTCTCTTCAGTCCTGCCTGGTTGTCAGAGGGCACTTGAATGCTCTCCATTCTCCTGCAGGTTCTTCCAGGCCAAGGCTGTCACAGCTGGCAGGTCCCATGTGTGCTGTCTGTGATGCAGCTGTGGCCCTCATAGTCCACAGCAGCCACCTGCAGCCTGTTCCCCTACGTTCCCCACAACTCATGCTATGGTGCCTGCTCATCAGACAAACAACACTGGTGTGGAGTGGGGCCACCCAGCAGGGAGGTTTGTGTTCAGGGATGTACCACTGTGGGAGGAAGCCATGAACCTTGCAAACAATAATAAACCCCAGCATCCTCAGGCTGCACCCTGCTGATCTTCAGTGTGAAATCTGTCCCTGACCCACTGCCACTGAACCTGTCTGGGACCCCAGAGTCACGGTTGGAAACCTTATAAATCAGGCGACGTGGAGACTGGCCAGGCTTGTGCAAAACCCAATTCAAATAGGTGTTTCCATCACTGTGCAGCAGACTCTGACTAGACCTGCAGGAGATGGAGGCCGGCTCTCCAGGGGTGACAGACAGGGAGATTTAAGAAATGTGCCATTTAATAATCTCACCAGTGAGGGTGGTGCCTGCCAGATGATTATGGAGAATCATCCACTTCCTTCTTCCCTAAATCATGTATATTCTGCATTTTTGAACAAGTGCTCCTCTTTCTCTTAGCCTGCCACCAGTCCTCTGTAATTTGTGATATAATAAATCACAATTAATCCATCCACATCCACTTTTTGTTGTTTATCTGTGGCAACGGATCATGACATAGCCCGACCTAGCCAGAGACTGGCTCAGTGCTCACATAGATTCTTTCTGATCCCTGAGTTTCTCTTGGAAAGATTAAACACAATTTCATTGTTAACCATTTTTCTATGAATATGTCTTGATTTCCAAGTGTTAGCCAGACACTGTGCAGGATGTTAACTTTTAACATGACAAAAATGAAAGATGGAAAGAAGAGCAGGAGAAAAAGAGAGAGAGATTGGTTTTAAAAGCTTGTATAATTCCTATGCAACAGCCTGGATGTCCCCACGTGTGTTATTAAGAAGCATGGCAGAGGGAGCCATAGTTTTTTTCCTGAATTTTCTCCAAACTAAGAGATGGGGAATGCTATCTCCAACTCATTTTGATTTGCATTTCTCTAATTATTAGTGAAATTGAACATGTTTTTGTGTATTTACAGCTCTTTATGTGCCTTTTTATGTATTGTGTGTTCTGTCTTTTCCCCATTTTCCTTTTTTTCTAATTTTTATAAAACATGTATTGAAATATTATCCTTTTGTATAATAAATTAATAGTTTCTCCTAGTTTTCAATTGTCTTTTAATTTTGTTTAATGTTTTTTCATGCAACTTTATTTTTATATAATCTAAATAGAAATAAATGTGCTATTAATCTGGTATGTGGTTGCAGTATTGGAACATTTATTCTTAGTCTTTTTGTAGGTCTATATTATTTTACTGTGATTGGAGTACCCTAGAGGACTACAACATTCATCTTTGGCTTGCCACATCTTATGTAACTTAGTATCTTACCACATTCCAGATAATTCATGGACATTAAACATAACCTGAATTGCACCCACTTTCACCTTTTATGCATTTATTTTTAATTTTTAGTTGTAAATATTTTTAATTCTACATATATTTTAGATGACACATGTTACTATTATCATTGACATAGTCAAAATTTTTGTAGACTTTCCCACCTACTTACCCCTTCTTTTTTTTTTTTTTTTTGTAGAGACAGAGTCTCACTGTACCACCCTTGGTAGAGTGCCGTGGTGTCACACGGCTCACAGCAACCTCTAACTCTTGGGCTTACGCGATTCTCTTGCCTCAGCCTCCCGAGCAGCTGGGACTACAGGCGCCCGCCACAACGCCCGGCTATTTTCTTGTTGCAGTTTGACTGGGGCTGAGTTTGAACCCACCACCCTTGGCATATGGGGCCGGCGCCCTACTCACTGAGCCACAGACACCGCCCCTACTTACCCCTTCTTTATCTCTCCTTTTACATCTCTGAACTTAACCTCTGAATTTACTTTTCTTCTCACCAAAAGCCTCCTCATAATTTTTCTGTTTTGCTGCCCTCCTGGTAATTTTTTCTGTGCTCTCAGTTCTGAAATGTATGCATTTTGCCTTGCTTGAGAAGGGTAATCTTGCACAGAATCTTTACTTCCCAGTTATTTGATTTCTGTACTTTAATAATTCATTTGACTGTCTTCTCGCTTCCACTATTAATAAGTCATTGCGGATTCTTATTCTATCTCTCTCTCCCACCCCATTTCCGATTTGGCTTGTTTGTCTCCTTTTAGGATTGAAACTAAGATAGGTATTGATGTGATATTTTTTTCTTTTTCTAGCATTTATTTTTTTGAAAGTTCAGAACATTACTTCCAGGTATCATCAGTTTTGAAAACTAGAAAATGTCCCTGTTTTCATCTCTGAAAATTATGTCTTTGTTTATACTTTCTTTGTATGAGATCACTTATACCCTTCCTTAGTATCTTACCACATTCCAGATAATAGAAAATAGGGAGCCAGGAAGCCCAGCCGAGAGAGAAAAGAGATAACTACAGGTCACCGTTGCTGAGGCAAGCTGCAATTCCAAGACAACAATCTCCAGGTACAAAATTCAACCAAAAGGAAAAATGCCCGACCCCGACCCCAAGAAAGCTGCGGGTTCTTTTTTTCCTTTTCCTTTTCCTCTTTGTTTGCTCCTGTGGGATTTCTACAGGCAAGTAGTGAACTGAGGATTTCTTGTCTCAACCCACGAGTGAGAGCAGTAAGAAGTGGGAACTACTTCCTCCAGAGGGACCCTGTGGTGACTATGAACATTCTCTTACCATGCAGAAAAATTGAACTTACATTTTCCCTGCCATTCTGAACTTTCAGTTCACCTTTCCCCCCTAACTGGATAAACCAGATCCCTAACTACTGCAGAGACTGAGGGAGGAGGCTCATGAACAGCCCCCGCCCCCGCCTGCCTGACCGAGTACCCTGCCCCCTGCTCAGTCGGTCCCCTGCTCCCTCCATGTCTCCAATACATCACATAAACAAATTAAAAAACAAAGACCATATGATTCTCTCAATTGATGCAGAAAAAGCTTTTGACAATATCCAGCATCCTGTCTTGATCAGAACACTTAAGAAAATAGGCATAGAAGGAACATTTCTTAAACTGATAGAGGCCACCTACAGCAAACCCACAGCCAATATCATAGTGAATGGAGTAAAATTGAAATCATTTCCACTCAGATCAGGAACCAGGCAAGGTTGCCCACTGTCTCCACTGCTTTTAACATTGTAATGGAAGTCTTAGCCACCACAATCAGGCAAGAGAAGGCAATCAAGGGGATCCAAATAGGACCAGAGGAGATCAAATTGTCACTCTTTGCAGATGATATGATTATATATCTGGAAAACCCCAGGGAATCAACTACAAAACTCCTAGAAATGATCAAGGATATAGTAATGTCTCAGGATACAAAGTTAGCACTCATAAATCTGTAGCCTTTATATACATCAACAATAGTCAAGGGGGAAAAACAATCAAAGATTCTATTCCCTTTACAATAGTGCCAAAAAAGATGAAATATCTGAGAGTGTATCTAAGGACATGAAAGATCTCTATGAAGAGAACTATGAAACTCTGAGAAAAGAAATAGCTGAAGATGTTAACAAATGAAAAAATATACCATGCTCATGGCTGGGAAAAATCAACATTGTTAAAATGTCTATACTACCTAAAGCAATTTACAGATTTAACACAATCCCTATTAAAGCACCCCTCTCATATTTTAAAGACCTGGAAAAATTAGTACTTTGTTTTATATGGAAACAGAAAAAAACTGGAATAGCCAAGACATTACTCAGAAATAAAAACAAATCAGGAGGAATCACACTTCCAGACTTCAGACTTTATTTTAAATCGATAGTGATCAAAACAGCATGTTACTGGCACAAAAATAGAGAGGTAGATGTATGGAACAGAATTGAAGACCAACAGGTGAACCCTGACACTTATCGTCACTTGATTTTCAATAAGACTATTAAAAATATAAATTGGGAGAAAAATTCCCTGTTCAATAAATGGTGCTGGATAAATTGGCTAGCAACTTGTAGAAGACTGAAACTGGACCCACACCTTTCTCCTCTAACAAAAATTGACTCTCACTGGTTAAAGGACTTAAACTTAAGACATGAAACTACAAATATTCATAGAGAGAGTGCAGGGGAAACACTTGAGAAAATTGGTCTGGGAGAATACTTCATGAGGAAGACACCCTGGGCAATTGAAGCAACATCAAAAATACATTACTGGGATCTGATCAAATTTAAAATCTTCTTCACTGTCAAGAACACACTAAGTAAAGCAAACAGATAGCCCTCAGAATGGGAGAGGATTTTGCAAGTTATACTTCCGACAAAGGTCTAATAACCAGAATCCACAGAGAACTCAAACTTATTAATAAGCAAAAAACAAGTGATCCCATTACATTGTGGGCAAGAGACATGAACAGAAGCTCCTCTGAAGACAGGCACATGGCCTACAGACACATGAAAAAATGCTCATCATCTTTGATCATCAGAGAACTGCAAACCAAAACGACTCTGAGATACCATCTAACTCCAGTAAGAGTAGCCCACATCACAAAATGCCAAAACAACGGATGTTGGCATGGATGTGGAGAAAAGGGAACACTTCTACACTGCTGGTGGGAATGCAAGCTAGTACATTCCTTTTGGAAGGAAATTTGGAGAACACTCAGGGATCTAAATGTAGACCTGCCGTTTGATTCTGCAATTCCTCTTCTAGGTGTATACTCAAAGGACCAAAAATTATTTGGCAATAAAGATATTTGCACCTGATTGTTCATTGCAGCTCAATTCATAATTGCCAAGTCATGGAAGAAACACAAGTACCCATCGACCCATGAATGGATTAATAAATTATGGTATATGTATACCATGGAATATTATTACTGTATACAGCAGTAAAAAAAATGGAGACTTTACCTCCTCTATGTTTACATGGACGGAGCTGGAAAATATTCTTCTTAGTAAAGTATCTCTGGAATGGGAAAAAAAGTATCCAATGTAATCAGTACTACTGTGAAACCAATTTACAATCACTCACACTTGCATATGAAAAATGAAACAAAACTTTAGTCTATGATGAAGGAGGGAAGGGGAGGGGGAGGGCTGGGGAGGGGGTGGGAGGGATAGTAGGGGGACCACAAACTATGGAGCACATTGCAAGTACAAGTTGGTTCTATCATGTGTAGAACACAAATGTCCTAATGCTATAATTGGGTAAATGAGATGAAAGCTATGCTGATTAGTGTTATGTAAGCACTCTAATTTGTACAAATAATCAACACAGTGAAATGGGCATAAATATATTTATGACCTATGTACAAAAGACTTGCTATAAAAAAATAATAAATTAATTAATTTAAAAAAGAAAGAAAATAGGGTTTTCTATTCATTGTGATGTTAAGTTTTTGGTTACCATTTCACTTTTCTGCTCTGTCAAAGTTGCTGTTAAACTCCTCTATGGATTTTTCTATTATTATATTTTATTTTTCTCAAATATTCTTTGGGTAACTTTTTTATTGTTCCTAGCTCTCTGTTAAAATTCTCCATTTTATCACTTAATGAATTCAACATTTGATACATGATTACCATATCTGAAAATTCTTTGGATCTGTTTCTTTTTGTTCTTGATTTTGAATGCTTGGCTATTTTTGGATGAAATCAGAGTGTGTCTTAAGTAATTACAATTTTTTTCCTACTGCTTCTCCTTCCTTCACTGTGTGTGCAATCCCCATCCAAGCCAGTGTCCATTCTCAGATATGTCTGCTGTTCAGTGTCAGTTGCACAGTGCTCCAAAACCTCAAATTACTAAAATATTAAAGTCTAAATAACTTTATAATTTATAAAAATATGAATTAAATATTTATATATGGAAAGGAGAACAGGACTATCCTTGATGAACAGAATGAAATATGCTTTGCTTTACTTTCTGTATTTATTTATTTATTTATTTATTTTTTGAGACAGAGTCTCACTATGTCACCCTCAGTAGAGTGCCATGGCATCATAGCTTACAGCAACCTCAAACTCCTGGGCTTAAGCGATCTCTTGCCTCAGCATCCCAAGTAGCTGGGACTACAGGCATCCGCCACAACACCTGGCTATTTTTTAGAGACAGGGGTCTTGCTCTGGCTCAGGCTGGTCTCGAACCTGTGAGCTCAGGCAATCCACCTGCCTTGGCCTCCCAAGTGCTGGAGTTACAGGCATGAGCCACCACACCCAACCGAAATGTTCTTTTCTATACATGGAATAAAGAGTAGAAATTACAATAGGAAATATATTTGCATCCATAAACAATATTTAAAAATCAACTGTTATCTGCTGTGTAGACCTCAGTCGCATCTATTGTCTTATTAGAATGGTTCCCAGGTTCATCTCCACATCACCTCCACCAGTTTGGTAGTCACCAGTGCCAGGAATAATCCTGCTAATAATTAAATATCCCATAGTCTAGTTTGGTAGTGTTGTTTACAAATGTACCAACAAAATTATTAATACCAACAGTTGAGGACATTACAGAAAGGACGATTAAAGAACAATGGCTCTCATAAAAATAGACATAAAAATTCAAAAATAAAAGGAAAATTTTCTCTTATTCTTTCCTGTTCTTTCAGATAAATTCATCATGATCAAGCTGAGTATATTTCAGAAGTGCAAAGTTATTTTAACATTAGAATATTGACCTATACAATTAATTGTGTTGACAAAATTAAGAAAAAATTGTAAGATTACTTCAGTAGTAACTGAAAAAAATCATTTATTTAAAGTAAACATCTATTCATAATATAACTCTCAACAAGCTAGTAATAACAGCACAGTATTTTATTCTGATAAAATGTCTCCATTAATTCTATAGTAAAATCATACTGAGCTATAACATTTTGTACATTCTAATCCTCAAATTTAAAAAGGAAACTATCACTACATCTATTCAAAAGTGTAATAAAAGTCTTATCAAAGGTAATAATTCAAGACAAAAAAATAAAAGTCATAGAGTTTGAAAATTAAGGAGCATAATATGTTTATTTGCTGGTAACACAATTTGTACATAATTTTTTAAAGAATCTACAGATCAATCTAGGAATAACATAGCAGGGTCTTGGCATGTAAGTCAATAGAGTAGCACCTATTGTGGACTAAAGGAGACCTAAGTAAATAGACAGTATTTTCACATTCAGAGAGTGGGAGACTTGCTATTCTTAAGATTTCCATTTTCTTCAATGTAACATACAGTCTTAATGCTTTCCAATTAAATCCTTAAAGGATTTTTTGACATTGAAACAGTTATTCTAGAATATACCTAGAAATTCAAGGACTTGGAATAGCCAAGAAAATCTTAAGTATAGACATTTGGTATTATGTCTTTTGACTTTGTTTTCTTCTTTATTATAAAGCATAGAAATAAAAACAATGTGCATACTATGGGGACAAAGAGACAATGAAACTAATCCAACAGTCAAGAAAAAAATCTCCCTAAACATAATCACATGATTTTAAACACAGTTGAAGAGTGGCGCATAGGCTATATTTTTTTGTAGTTGTTTTAATTTTTGTTTCTGTTTCTTTGCAAGGAAAGATGATAAGCTATTTCATATGGAAACAAAAATAAAATGAGACTTCTAAATAAGACCCTTCACCAACCTTATACCAGGAAAAAATGTGAATGGGAGGTAGTCTACATTTGAGTAGTACACTAATGATGCTTCTATAAGAAAACTTAGAAACATATTATTAGGCCCATAGGTGGCAAAGATATTTTAAAATGAACACACAAATTCACAAACCAAACACAGGACAAAGAAATTACAAAATAGACAGTACTTAGTGAAGATCTTCAAATTTTACATATAGATATATGTGTTAATACAATATAACAAAATATACATACACACACATGATTTGAAAAATAACACCCCCGAAAGCAATATATTCAATGGCCAATGGAAAATAAACATGCCAAAAATTACTCAATATCATTATTTATCAAGGAAGTATAAATTGTAGTCATGATGTCACTTCATGTCACTTCAAATTTTCCATACACATATAATGAAAAATCTGATATTACCTAGTATTATACAATATTGACAGCATCTGAAACTTTATTATGTGTTTGGCTGAATGTACACATGTTCATCATTTAGTATACATTGGAAGCATTTATTTACTAAAGCAAAGTCTATTCTAACACAATAACCCAGCGCGTCCTTCCCTAGGCATATTCCCAAGAGAAACGAGACAAAAGATAAATATGAAAATGTGTCTGAAGAACGTTATCGCAATACACCCAAGCAAGTGTTTAATTCAATCCTAAATAAACGGTGGTATATTATTAAAAGGAGAACTATACTACAGTGAAAAGGAACAAATTCCTGCCACGTAAACAACACAGATGAAGCTCAAAATACATTCATCAGAAGAAGCAAGACACCAAGAGTAGATACTGTATGGTCACTTGTATACGAACTTAGAGAAAAAGGAAAATTGATGACTACTGATATAAAGTAGATGGTAGTGGCCTAGGCTGCTGGTGGATGGAGCAAAGAATTAATGGAAGAAGCCTGGGGAGTCTGCTGAGATGCTGGAGATAGTCACATCTTAATCCGGGTAGTAGTTAAAGAAGAATGTGTGTATGTTTATATACATCAAACTGTACACTATTCACTTTTTAAAATATAAATTTACTTTATTGTGTTTTCTTGTATCTGTTTTAGAAATGAATTAATAGGGCGGCGCCTGTGGCTCAGTCGGTAGGGCGCCGGCCCCATGTACCAAGGGTGACGGGTTCAGGCCCAGCCCTGGCCAAACTGCAACCAAAAACTAGCCGGGTGTTGTGGCAGGCGCCTGTGGTCCCAGCTGCTCGGGAGGCTGAGGCAAGAGAATCGCTTAAGCCCAGGAGTTGGAGGTTGCTGTGAGCTGTGTGAGGCCACGGCACTCTACGGAGGGCCATGGGGTGAGACTCTGTCTCTACAAAAAAAAAAAAAAAGAAATGAATTAATAAACTAATTAATGCTGAGTAGGAATTATAAATCAGAGTACAGGGTCTGTTTCCATTTTTTTCCCTATGAGAACTGGTACTGAAAGCAAGTTCAGTGCTTAGAACCTCTGTTTCTCATCTGTAGAGGAGTAATGTGAGAGTAATTGAATTAAATTATTAAATATTTAGTACAGTATTCAACACAGAGTTAGTCTTCTAGACTTCAGTAAATAGCAGATTGTAATATGGATGGTGTATCTGTTGTTGTTATTGTTATTATTATTATTTCTTGGATACGGTCTCTCTCTTCCTCTCTTTTTCTCTCTCACTTCACTGCCATTTCTCTGCCTTTAAAAACACCTCCTCTGGGTGGTGCCTGTGGCTCAGTGGATAGAGCGCTGGCCCCATATACCAAGGGTGGTGGGTTCAAACCCGGCCCCAGCCAGTTAAAACAGCAGTGGCAACTGCAACAAAACACAGCTGGGTGTTGTGGCAGGCACCTGTAGTCCCAGCTACTCAAGAGGCTGAGGCAAGAGAATCTCTTACCAGCGGTTTTCAACCTGTGAGTCGCAACCCACAGGAACTGTATCAAAGGCTCATGGCATTAGGAAGGTTCAGAACCACTGGCTTAAACTCAAGAGTTGGAGGTTGCTATGAACTGTGACACTACGACACCCTACCATGGGTGACAGAGTGAGACTCTGTCTCAAAAAAATCCCACCTCCTCTAAGGAAGAGATTCAAGGCCATGCCAAACATTAATTTTTTTTCTGGCCTGACCTAGAAATATCATTGTAGAATTAATTCAATGATTAGGGGCTTTGTGATGTGAAGAAAAAGTTCTAAGAGGACTAAAGCCCCTTGAAGGACTTATAAGTGCTCATGAATGTTCCCCAGAATAGACCCTGCATCTCTCAGTAAATCACAGTGAGTGCAGCTGCTAGAATCTCATAAACTCATAACAAAATCACCCTGGGTTGAGGCTCACATGCACCACTGGATGAAGAAGTGTATAGTCCTGCTGCCAAATTGTGATCAGCCAGACACCTGTTATTAGTATGATTCCCTAGTGTGTGGTACAATGTTAGGTGCTCAGGTGGGGTCACTCTTCTGGAAAGTTCGATGCTCAGAAGTGCTAGTAGCTATGTGAATGTCCCTTAGCTGAAATTCAAATTGTTAAGTCCATGCATGGACCTCCATGACATTGGCTCATGAGACTCCCAGGGACACCAGGAAGACGTGACTGGCTGAAGCCTAGCTGAGGGGTCATCTTAATTATTAAAAGCCTCTTGCTCAGAAATGGCACTTGAATGAGTTATCACTTGGGAAGCATTTACCTTTTTTTTTTTATTTTGTTTACAAAATTACTAAATTCAGTTTTGTGGCATATCTTCCATAAATTGTATGAATTTCTATGCGCATACAAATTTACAGAGCTGCAATCAGAAGTTGGTGTCTAGGGGAAGCATTTACCTTTAACCATGCTCCATTTAAAAAAAAAAAACAATTACAGTTTTTCAGAACAATTTTGTCTCCAATTCTTCAGTTGTGTTTCTTTGAAGAGCTTGTAGTCTGTAAAAACTAACAGCCAGCTACTCGGGAGGCTGAGGCAAGAGAATCGCTTAAGCCCAGGAGTTGGAAGTTGCTGTGAGCTGTGTGAGGCCACGGCACTCTACCGAGGGCCATAAAGTGAGATTCTGTCTCTACAAAAAAAAAAAAAAAACTAACAGCCAATATCACTGAACTGCCAGTGACTCTTTGCAGAATGAACATCATATGTAACCCTTGGAGAATGCCCCTGTTGTGATTTCTACTCTTCAAGACATTCTTAAGGATGACAGGGATATAATATCAGTGCAGGATGAATTTCTAACAAATATTAAGGCAACAGTGTGTCTCCAAATCCAAAAATAGTACAGAAACAGAAGCAACACTCAGATTAACCAGAATCGTAGCCTTATTTTGACATGCATAGATGCATATACAGTAAACAATGTATCAAACGAATGTGCACATACATGTGTATTATAAAGCCACACGAGCATTTCCACAAGTAATGTAAATTTGGCTTATTATTCAAGTGTTATTCAGTTTTAAATTCTTACTGTCTCTGTTAGTGGATTTGTAAACATCCTATTAAAACCATATTTTAAGTTAATACATTTATCTATATGGGTAGATTTGAAAATATTATGAACTCGCCATCACTTCCAGAACTACACACTCCCAAGAACCTCTTGTCATTCTCCATTTTCCCATAGGGTTGTTCAATGGGAGCCTCCCATGATATTTGGAAGTCAGAAGATTGGTTCCTAAAAGCAGACACATGGACTGGGAGAAGGACTGGAGACTCAACTTGTGTGGTGCTAAAAGCAGCAGGGAGCATCAGTATCCCCATCACTGGGGCTTCCTAGACAGCTCTGAGGGCCTTGTGGTCAGGCACCTTCAGGGCAGCTGCACTGTGGCTTCCAGAGGACCACCAGGGTAACCCCAATTTTTAACATATGCATCTCTAAATATAAAATCTGGGCTTTGAAAGATTGTAGTTTGAAGTCTAACTCCCTGTATTTAACAAGAAGTTCCCACTTGGAATAGCTACAGCAGATTCTCCTTTGCTGTAAGAATCCCAAGTGGTGCTGTAACCCAGACACCTCAGGTGTACTCACAGCTCTCCTTTTTAAAATCAGGACAGTCATTGCCATGTCAGTGCTGCTGGTGCTGAAGAAGAGGAGAGAGACTTGGGGAGCAGAGGAACTTCCTGGGCCCTTTTACCAAAACCTCCCAGTGATCTGCATAAGAGTGTGGCTGCTTCTGAGACATGCTCTCAGCAGATAGAGGGACCAGGAGGAGCAGCTGGGGCAGCCCCGCCTCACACACCAGCTCCCCTGGAGGTTTATGTTCAGGCTTGTAACACTGTGGGAGCAGAGCTGTAACCTTGTTGACAGTAATAATCTGTAACATCTTCAGCCTGCAGGCCACTGATGGTGAGGGTGAACTCTGTCCCAGACCCCCTGCCACTGAACCTTGATGGGACCCCAGATTGCAAAGTGGATGCCCAACAGATCAGGAGCTTAGGAGATTTCCCTGGTTTCTGCTGATACCAACTTAAATAATTGCTAATACTCTGACTGGCCCGGCAAGTGATGGTAACTGTGTCTCCTAGAGATGCAGACAGGGAGGGTGGAGACTGGGTCATCTGGATGTCACAGCTGGCACCTGAGATTGGAAAAATAAAAAAACAAGTAAACAAATATACACACAGTTCATCAATTTCTAGGAGGACTTCCCTAAAGATCCAGGCAGCACTGACCACACAGGCTGAGTAAATCCTTGGTGTTCTCTTACCTGGGAGCCAGAGCAGCAGAAGCCCCAGGAGCTGAGCGGGGACCCTCATGTCCATGTTGTGTCCTGACAGGGACTGACTCCTATGCAGGGGGTGACTAGCCTATTTATAAATCCTCACAGCAGTGGCCTGTCCTCTGGGAACATGCAAATCTGCACAGCTGCAAAGATGACTTATCTAAATAACTCAGAGATGACTTACCTAATAACTCAGCACAGACCCAGTGTCTCCCAGGTGTTCCGAGGCTAACCTGGGTGGTGCACATTTGTCTGAAGAGAAAGTATTTTTCCCTGAGTCCACAGGACAGAATCAGTCTACTCCTTTCAACTAGAGTGCCATTTTCCTCTCTTCATGGTTCATGACTTGTTTTTCTTTAGAAGCTCAGCATATTTGATACTTATAGATATTACTGAAGTCAGAGAACCTTCCTTTTTGCTTTGATTCCCTGGAGCCCCTGTTGTAAATAATTGCTAGCACCAGAGATACAACAAGGCATGAGAGATCCATAGATACATAGAGAGATAGTTAGGTTGATTGATTGATTTGTATAAAAATGGGAAAGAAAAAAAGTGAGAATATAATCAAGAAAAAAATGTCACGATATACAGGAATGATGCCAACCACTGGGTATAAGCTCTGAATAACTTGTCATCTCCAGACACTATTTTGGCCTTCCATTTCTGAACTTCTCCAACCAATTCCATCTGGGCCAGCCAACATCAGGGATTTTCTCCCATCCCATCCAAAAGTCTCAGCTACTTTCTAGCCCTCTGTGCCATCATGCATTTCCGTGCTAGTTGTTTTCTGAGCTCCTTGGATTACTATTCATACCTTTCATCCCTCCTAACCCAACCAATTCTCCTTCAGAAGTGAGATGATCTCTAGAGTAAGTGCTCACCTCCACCCTTGCTCTGTTTCACGAAACTGTGTACTCCCACATTGCCAATATCTTCAAAACAAAGCAGCTCTAAATAGCTGAGTTTAGGGCTTTGAAACAAGTTCAGGAAGAAACCGTGCAACAAGGCAAAGTGAAAGCTGGATTACCTCACGGAGTTGAAAAATAATCCATCTGTAGGCTGGAGAGGAGAACACACCAAGGGGGGTAAAGCTGGATTGGGGTGTCCCCACATGGGAATGTAGGATGCAAGAACATCCTCTTTCCCTTAGTGCAGGATTTCACAGCTGGAATGAGATGAGCAGGGTATTTCACATATGGGAGACCACAAGTGCTGCTGTCAGAGACCAGGATGGGTGATGTGGACATCCACATCAGGGGTCAAAGTTCACTGTGTGCCGGTATGGGTATCACAGCTAACATAGATGTGTGAGGGGGACATTAGGGAAAGTGTCTTCAGGGGAGTGTAGGTCACAAGGACAGAAGGAGAATGGTCTTACACAGAAGGGATTATCAAATCAGTAAATGCAGTGAGGACCATCAGAGTCAAGGTCCTTACTATTGAAGAAAAATTATAAAGATAAAAAGTGTGAATACCAGAATAAACTCTATGAATGTGAAAGGAAATTAGAGATACATGTATTTTTTTTTTTTTTTTTTTTTTTTTGTAGAGACAGAGTCTCACTGTACCGCCCTCGGGTAGAGTGCCGTGGCGTCACACGGCTCACAGCAACCTCTAACTCTTGGGCTTACGCGATTCTCTTGCCTCAGCCTCCCCAGCAGCTGGGACTACAGGCGCCCGCCACAACGCCCGGCTATTTTTTTTTTTGGTTGCAGTTTGGCCGGGGCTGGGTTTGAACCCGCCACCCTCGGCATATGGGGCTGGCGCCCTACTCACTGAGCCACAGGCGCCGCCCCCGAGATACATGTAAATTCTTGATTTTCTATAGTTACAGATTAAAATTTATGTAGATCAATGATAGATGGATAGGTAGATGGATAAATAAAGACACAAGCAGAAAGAATATTTTCCCTTATGCAACTACAGACCAATCTCAGAAAACCACTTTAATGCACAAATCTTTGTTTTTTAAATGCCATTCTCCACTAAAACTAACCAGTAATCCTAGAGAAACAGGTGATTTCAGGTTTAGAAATGGGACAATTTAAGATGACCCTGCACCATTTTGTGTCAGAGACTAAGGAAGGACTCAGAGAGTGGTGGGTAAAACGAACAGGTTTAGGGGTGGGCTTGAATGGGACTCCAATTGGAAAAATGTGTGGAATTATAGAATATGAAACGTGAAATAAATAATTGTGCTAACATATTCATCTTAGGTAACTTGTACATAATATTGGAGACTAGGTAATTGATTAAGAAAAAAAGAAGAAACATATTTCCACAGTTCTGTGGCTGGGAACTCCAATAACACAGCGCAGGCATCTTGCATGGGCCTTTTTGCTGCATCAGTGGATTTAACCAACCACAGATCTAAAATAAACCATTTGTGGGATGTAAGGGGGTCCTCTGATATGGAAGGCTGACTTTGCATCCACCTATTCTGCAGGGTTGATTATGGGACTTGATCATCTGAGGGTCATGGTATTTAAGAAGAATCCTGGAACCAAACCCTCACAGATACTAAGGGATGATTGTACAATGATTAGGCAGACTTAGGGTAGACATTCCTCTTCTAAAGGAAGAAACAGGTAAGGAGAAAGGCATAACTCATCCAAAGTAAGTCCAAAACCCAACAGGGAAAACATCGTTAAGTCTTAAAAGTGGATAATAATTTCCTTTGACTCCGTATAACTTATCTTGGACAATCTGGGGCAGTACTTGGTCCCCAAGACCTCAAGCATCCCTCTCCTATGGCTTTACTGGGCTCAGTCCATCAAGCAGCTCTCATTGTTTTGAGTCTTCTGGCTGCATCCTCCAGGCAGGAGCTGCATGCTGGTGGCCCTATGGCTCTGTGGTCTCAGAGGCTTCCCTCCTCCAACAGTTTGACTGGGTATACTTTAGTGGGGATTCTCCGTGGTGGCTCCATTCCTGAGACAATTCTGTCTGGGTCCTCAGGATGTCAGAGATATACATTGCATTCTAGGTGGAGCACTCCATGGCCCCATAGCTCTTATATTCTGCCCACATAGGAGGTTAACACACATGGATGTTGCCAAGGTTTACACCTGTTACATCCCAGAGCAACGTGTCATGCTGCACCTGGGCCCACTTGAGCCATGGCTGGGGCAGCCGAGACTGTTACATTGGAATTAGGGGAGCAAATGCCAAGGTGGCACAGAATAGTAAGTGCTAAGGTCCCACGGGGACCTATCTGGAAGCCTTTCCTTCAAGGTCTAATATGCCTTGGAAATCTCTGGAATAATTTAGGGTCCATTCCCCCATAGTAGTGATAAATATAATCTGGGTTTCTTTTATCTGTGTTAATCTCTTTAGCAAATGTTGCATAGTCATACCTTTAATAGCCTCTCCTGAACATGATTTTTAATTTTCCATATCACCAGGCTGAGAGTTTTTCAGATCTTTCCTTTCTTTTTTTGTTTATTTTTTATTGTTAAATCATAGCTGTGTACATTAGTACAAACAAGGGGTACAATGTGCTGGTTTCATACACAATCTGAAATATTCTCATCAAACTGTTCAACATAGCCTTCATGGCATTTTATTAGTTACTGTATGTAGACATTTGTATTCTGACTTTAGTAAGTTTTGCCTGTACCCATTCTAAGATGCTCTATAGGTGTGGCCCTACCCATTACCCTCCCTCTACCCTAACCTCCCCCCTCCCTTCCCCTTCCTTGGCCCTTTCCCCATAGTCTTGTGCTATAGTTGGGTTATAGCCTTCATGTGAAAGCTATAATTTAGCTTCATAGTAGGGCTGAGTACATTGGATACTTTTTCTTCCATTCCTGAGATACTTTGCTAAGAAGAATATGTTCCAGCTCCATCCATGTAAACATGAAAGAGGTACAGTCTCCATCTTTCTTTAAGGCTGAATAATATTCCATGGTATACATGTACCACAATTTGCTAGTCCATTCGTGGGTCGATGGGCACTTGGGCTTCTTCCATGACTTAGCAATTATAAATTGGGCTGCAATAAACATTCTGGTACAGATGTATTTGTTATATTGTGATTTTTGGTCTTCTGGGTATAAACCTAGTAAAGGAATTATAGGATCGAATGGCAGGTCTATTTTTAGGTCTCTAAGTATTCTCCAAACATCCTTCCAGAAGGAAGGTATTAGTGTGCATTCCCACCAGCAGTGTAGAAGTGTGCCCTTTTCTCCACATCCACGCCAACATCTCTGGTTTGGGGATTTTGTTATGTGGGCTACTCTTACTGGGGTTAGGTGATATCTCAAAGTAGTTTTGATTTGCATTTCTGTAATGATTAAGGATGATGAGCTTTTTTTCATGTGTTTGTAGATTGTGCATCTGTCTTCTTTAGAGAAGTTTCTCTTCAAGTCCCTTGCCCACCCTGAGATGGGATCACGTGTTCTTTTCTTGCTAATATGTTTGAGTTCTCTGTGCATTCTGGTTATTAGACCTTTATTGGAGGTATAACGTGCAAATATTTTCTCCCATTCTGAGGGATGTCTGCTTGCTTTACTTACTATGTTCTTGGCTGGCAGATGGTTTTTAGGTTGATCTGGTCCCAGTAATGTATTTCTGATACTGCTTCAATTGCCTAGGGAGTCCTCCTCATAAAATATTCACCCAGGCCGATTCCTTCAAGAGTTTTCCCTGCACTTTCTTCAAGTATTTTTTTTTTTTTTTTGTAGAGACAGAGTCCCACTTTATGGCCCTCGGTAGAGTGCGGTGGCCTCACACAGCTCACAGCAACCTCCAACTCCTGGGCTTAAGCGATTCTCTTGCCTCAGCCTCCCGAGTAGCTGGGACTACAGGCGGCCGCCACAACGCCCGGCTATTTTTTGGTTGCAATTTGGCCGGGGCCGGGTTTGAACCCGCCACCCTCGGTATATGGGGCCGGCGCCCTACCGACTGAGCCACAGGCGCCGCCCTCTTCAAGTATTTTTATAGTTTCATGTCTTAAGTTTAAATCTTTTTTTCCAGTGAGAGTCTATCTTAGTTAATGGTGAAAGGTGTGGGTCCAGTTTCAGTCTTTTACAGATTGCCAGCCAGTTCACCCAGCACCATTTGTTAAATAGGGAATCTTTTCCCCACTGAATGTTTTTAATTGGCTTGTCAAAGATTAAATGACAGTAAGTAGCTGGATTCATCTCTTGGTTCTCTTATTCTGTTCCAGACATCTATTTCTCTGTTTTTGTGCCAGTACCATGCTGTTTTGATCACTATGGATTTATAGTACAGTCTCAGGTCTGGTAGCGTGATTCCTCCTGCTTTGTTTTTATTGCTGAGTAATGTTTTGGCTATTCAAGTTTTTTTCTGATTCCATATAAAATGAAGTATTATTTTTTCAAGATCTTTAAAGTATGACAATGGAGCTTTAATAGGGATTGCATTAAAATTATATATTGCTTTGGATAGTATAGACATTTTAACAATGTTGATTCTTCCCAGCCATGACCATGGTATGTTTTTCCATTTGTTAACATCTTCAGCTATTTCTTTTCGTAAAGTTTCATAGTTCTCTTTGTAGAGATCTTTCAAGTCCTTTGTTAGGTATACTGCCAAATATTTCATCTTCTTTGGCACTACTGTGAAAGGAATGGAGTCCTTGACTATTTTTTTGGCTTGGTTATTGTTGGTATATATAAAGGCTACAGATTTATGGGTGTTGATTTTGTAGCCTGAGACATTGCTGTATTCATTGATCACTTCTTAAAGTTTTGTAGTAGAATCGCTAGTGTTTTCCAGATATTCGATCATATCATCTGCGAAGAGTGAAAGTTTGATCTCTTCTGACTCTGTATGGATACCCTTGATCGCCTTTTCTTCCCTAATTGCAATAGCTAAAACTTCCATTACAATGTTAAAGAGCAATGGAGACAATGGGCAACCTTGCCTGGTTCCTGATCTAAGTGGAAATGATTTCAATTTAACTCCATTCAATACATACTCAGCAATGGGCTGGGATGTGAGAGAAACCAGGGTAGCATCTCTGAAGATGGGACAACTCCTTCATGAGGTGATGAGTTGGCCTCATGAGTTCACAGTAGAAAACAGGATGAACACCCTGTCACCTCCTTACAATGACACCCATGAGATGTCCTGGGTGCCCAGGGAGGTGGTAGGAGGGGAGAGAGGGGAAAGGACATAATTTCAGAGCTGTCACTAGCCTGCTCTCCTGATAAAGCCCCAGACACTCAGCAGCCCCAGAAAAACGCATAGCTTGAGGAATTTTGTGCCAAGTGATGACAGAAAAAGGAGGCAGGTGTCTCCAGAAGGCAGCTCAGCTGCTGGTAGCCATGACCCTGACCCAAGTAGGCACTGTGTCCTAAAGGCTTCTGAGCCAACTCAGAGCTGAGCCTGGGTTCTGCTGATGCCAGGTTACAACATTGTTAGCATGCTGGTCAGCCCTACAGGATATAGGAACCCTCTATCCTGGGACACAGGGAGGTGGGCTGGAGATTGGGATTCTCACAGGTCCACAGGCATCTAAGTGGGGAACAAAAGTGAACATCCTGAAATATCAATACAAAAAAGTAGCTCATTCAGTTTGATGCAGTTAGGATCAAAACCAAAACAGGCCAACAATTACACCTTCAAGGGAGTGTTCATGTTTAATGCAATCAACTAAAAATGAGCATGAGTTCTTTTCTTAACTAGAGTAAAAACAGCAGGAGAAAGAGGAGCAAGCTGTGTCCCCAGGTCCATGAGGGGCCTCCTGAAGCTGCTCCTGCTCAGGAAGGGTCAGGACGGTGGATTTTTCTTCTCACTCTGACACTGCAAAGTACACTAGACCAGGTAGTGAGAGAGCTAAGCCACAGAAATTTATTTCTAACAATTGGGGAGCATGGAGAATCCAACATTAAGGTCCAATAGGGTTTGCTTTGTGACAAGGACCCAGTTCTAGTTTACAGATGTCACCTCCTCTCCATGTCCTCATATGGCCTTACCTCAGTACATGAATAGAGAGTAGGGTGAGTGTGGGGGTGAGTTCTACAGTGGCTCCTTCTATATAGACGCTAATCCCACTGAATCAGGGCCCACCTTTATGGCCTCATTTTACCTTAATAACTTCCTTATAGGCTCTACTTCCAAACACAGCCATATTTCGAATTAAAGCTTCAAAATAGAAATTTATGAAACACAGTCAAGTCCATCTATTATGGACTTTGGGGACACAGCTGGGCAGAAGAGAAAGGCCAGGCTGGCCTCTCAGCCTCAGAGCAGAGGATACAAGAGTGGGCCAACAGAACACACTGGCAGTTCCTCCCAGGTGACCCATGTCACACATGAGATCCCATTCCTGCCTAGGGACTCTGTGTTGATAAGGGAACACTATTACTATCACTTGGATGGCATTAATTTCTTTTCTTTCTTTCTTTTTTTTTGGATTAATATATGGTATGGAAAAATATGTTACATTGTCTGTGTTTGTTAAAATTCAAGTTGTAGTTGAGCTCTTCACTCAGGAGGTGTGCTATATAACCCTATTTGGCTGGTATTCCTAAAACCGGGCTCCCTCTTTTGTTTATTATGAGGTTTGATTCCCACCTGCTGGCAGGGTTGGGACTTAGCATCTTACAGAATTTTATTTTTATTTTTATTTATTTATTATTTATTTATTTATTTTTTGAGACAGAGTCTCACTCGGTAAAGTGTCATGGTGTCCTAGCTCACAGCAACCTTGGGACTACAGATGCCCCCCGCAATGCCCAGCTATTTTTTTGCTGTACTTGTTATTGTTGTTTTAGCAGGCCTGGCCGGGTTCGAAACCCCCAGCCCTGGTGTATGTGGCCAGCACCCTAACCACTGAGCTATGGGTGCTGAGCCATCTTATAGAATTTTAAACACAGGGTCCTGGTGAGTCTTGACTGCACAGGTGTTAATGAAGGGGATTTATTCCACCCATTCAGTAGGGAATAAACATGATTCCTCTCCATGGCAAACCAGTCACCTAGCTAAGGACAAAGGGAATTCAGAAGAGATATTGGTCACAAGGAATTAGGGGCAATAGTCTGTGATCCACGTGAGAACATTTGCTTAACTAACATAACAAGTACTGGGACTGGACGTTAATACCAATGGCCTGTTGCCTCTAGAAACACGTTCATCTGTAGGGCTGTCACCATGGAACTCAATGTGTTAATAGAATACAGGACCTTTTTTTTGTTATTTCAAGCCTATATTTACTGAGGACATATTACCACAATTGATAGGTCCTGTCCTGGATCAAATTATTATTAGAACATTTGTTCAAATGTGGTAAATTTAAAGAATATGGTCCCATGTATTTATTACTGGAAAGTTTAAGCCATATTCAGTAACAAGTATTGTGAACTCTGCCAGGGTTATTATCATTTCTTCGGTCATTGTTTTTCCTTCATTTTCAACTTAGGTGTGTGTTCGTGTCATGAGCACTTACTGGTTGTTCCTAGCATGACTGTTTCCTAATACAATCCAAAAGGCAGCATTCTGACATTGTACCTTGATTTAAATTTTAAAGTAATTTTCACTTTTCCTAATAATACAGCAGGTCTTAGAAACTAACAAAAAAATTACAACAGAAGCAGAAGAAAACATGAAATGAATTAAAAAATCATGTTTATGATGACATGAAAGCACCATAGAAGAAATGAAGAGCAGATGACCTACAATACCAGTGAAGAAATATACCTTTGTAGGTGAGATGATGTTCTGTGTCACTGTTTTCTTTAGAGAAATTTACCAAAGTTCAGAGTGGTTGGAGAGTCTGGCTCAGCCCAGGCTGAGGATTCTACTGGGAAGAGGATCCAGCTGAGTCTGGCAGGTGCACAGAGCAGCCTTAACAGACTGGACAAGGGATGAATCCTCAGCACCAGGCTGGATTTCCCCTTGGGACATTTGCTGAGGGCGGGGTCAGGAGCAGTGCCTGGGGCTGCACAAGAAAGGTACAGTCAAATCTCTCGCATTCCCATGGGTTTCCTCCCATAATGCTGCACTGACTGTCCTTCATGTGTGTCTCAGACATGGGCCTTGAGCTCCCGTCACCACATGTCCTGCTGATCTCCCCAGCTGCAGCTCTGCCCTGGTGAAACTTTGTATTATTTTGATACAGGGTCTCTCATGAATGCTCATTCTCTCTCAACTTATCTCCAGATATAAGATACTGGCAGATTCCACTGTTAGAATTTCACCTGTATCCTACTAGGGTGACTAGGAATGGGAACTGTGACCTAAGGTGCATCTGGATGGAAATTTCACTAACCCTTGAGTCCCTAAGGCCCTAGAGCCCTGCTTGATGCACAACTTCACCCTGAGCTTGCAGTGTCATCAGGACACAGCCTGAGGACCAGTCAGGGACTAACAACACTGAGAGTCTTTCCTTGACACACATGTGAGTTTCCATCAGGGTTTGTAGCTCAAGCCCAACACCAGCAGCATCTTCATTTTAACAAATGTGAGCAGCAGAGCTGGGTATTGTACCAACAGCTGATTCTACCTGGTGTCCTTCTTATTCTTGTTTATGACTGCTGCCCAAATCCTAATGTTCTTATTCTTGGCGGGCAGGGTCAGAGCTGAGCTTTTATCTCAGACTCCCAAGGGAGGGTTCTCCCCAGGGGACAGTATGCAAATCCCCTGGTGGGTGCAGTGGTGTGGAAAGAATGCTTATAAGGAATGATAGGGGAGGGTTCTCCTATGAACAGGGCAGAGACTGTCTCTGTGCTTTAGAAAAGGTAATAAACAAAAAAAAAAAAAAGAAAAGGTAATAAACAATCTGTGCTGCTTGGTAGAAGGGACATATTTATTTATTTATTTTTATTTTTTATTTTTTATTTATTTATTTTTTTCTTTTTTGAGACAGAGTCTCACTATGTCATCCTCAGTAGAGTGCTGTAGCAGCACAGCTTATAGCAACCTCCAACTCTTGGGCTTAAGGAATTCTCTTGCCTCAGCCTCGCAAGTAGCTGGGACTAGAGGGGCCTGTCACAACGCCCGGCTATTTTTTGGTTGCAGTTGTCACTGTTGTTTAGCTGGTCTGGGCCAGGCTCGAACTCACCAGCCTTGGTGTATGTGGCTGGCACCCTACTCACTGAGCTATGGGCTCCGATCCAGAAGGGATATATTTAAATGTTTCCTTTTTTTTTTATTTTACTTAGCATACCACTTTTATAGTACATTTTACTCTTCTACTCCTGTGCTTAATATGGTTGAGCATTCCTAAATAATTCATGTTTCTCATTTCTTTGTTCAGGTGTTTTTCTTTGGTCTTTTTATTTTATTTTATTTTATTTTATTTCATTTCATTTCATTATTTTTTTTTTAGAGACAGAGTCTCATTTTATCACCTTTCAGTACAGTTCTGTGGCAGCACAGCTCACAACAACCTCCAACTCCTGGGCTTAGACAATTCTCTTGCCTCAGCCTCCCAAGTAGCTGGGACTACAGGTGCCCGCCACAATGCCCGGCTATTTTTTTTGTTGTTGCAGTTTGGCTGGTGCCGGGTTCCAACCCACCACCCTAGGTATATGGGGCCAGGGCTCTACCCACTAAGCCACAGGCACTGCCCAAGGTCTTTTTATTTTTAATTGAAATAAAGCAGGCACAGAGTAAGGGGGAAGATCTTAATTGTTCAACTGAATCAAGTTGTACTCATAGACATTATTCAGAGAAAGATATAAATTATTTCAAGTTGTACAGATCCCTTTTCCATTTACATTTCTGAAAAACAACTGCTTCCCCTAACCTATCAAAAGAAGTGCTACGCTGACATTGATCACAGTAATTGATTTTCTTGAATTTGAAGGCAATGTGAATGAAGTAAACATTTAAATTAAATTTCCAACTTCTTTCTTTTCTATTTTTGAGGTCTTGATTTCATTCTAATGATTCATGTTATTGTTTATTGTTGTTTTTTACTGTGATTCTGAAGGATTTCTTTTTGAATTTCTTTTAGAGCATATCCCCTACTCATGCCTTCCTTTCATTTTTTTCTTTCTGAAGGATCATTTTGCTGTACATAAAATTATTTTTTGACTTTGTTTTTCTTTGTGCATTTTTAAATTACTTTAAAATTAATAGTAATCCAATACCATTAACTAACCATTCATACTTTAATTTCACTGACTTTTCCATGAATATCTTTTATAAGTTTCAGGATAAAATTCCAGGATCCCATAGTGCACTTAGTTTTTGTGCTTCCTTAACCTCCTTAAATTTGTGATAGTTTTTTAGTTTTTGTAGAATGGTCCTCCAATAGAATTTGTTTAATGTTGTCCATTGATTAGATTATATTTTTATTTTCATTTTGGCAAGAAATTATGGAAAGCCTATGTCCTCAGGGCTGTATATCAAGAATTATGTAATGTCAACATTATGTAATTGATAAGAATAAAAGAACAGGATAAATAAAACGCTTTTTATAAAAAAATTCTTGCTCAAGGCTAACCAAGAAAATTTCTTTTATTACTCATCTTTGTGGTTATATGCTGATGTTGTCAGGAATAATCACAGGACATAATGGCTATTTACCCCTGGAATACTGATAGCCTAGACAAAGGAAAAGAGGGCTGGGGTTTATTAAAGCATGGTGCTGTCCATGACTGAATAGCTGTTACTGAGAAAACTATTTGCGCAGATACTACATTATCCACCATGTAGAAAATTTCAGAAATAAGTGGAGAGGTACAAAATTCACTACCTTACTTCTAACTCGGGAGGATGAGATATTATTTGTGCCATACTAGGATTCACACAGTTGAGACATGATCTCAATAATCAGAAATTGTGGAGCCTCAGTTTGACTATATTGACCTGGTACTTATTTCTCAAAATAGGTATTTTTCCAAGTATTCCATTTGTTATCTGAGATTTATGGGATTATCTTTTGTCTGTCAGGCCAGTGTGCTCACCACTGAGAAGCAGCTGCCAGCTAAAGTTTTGGGGGTTATTTTGTTGTTGTTTTTGAGGCAGAGTCTCACTTTCTTGCCCAGATAGAGTGCTCTGATGTCATAGCTCACAGCAACCTCAAACTTTTAGGCTCAAGCAATCCTATTGCCTCAGGCTCTCAAGTAACTGGGAGTATAGGAGTCTACCATGCCTGCTTATTCTTAGAGATGAGGTCTCACTTTTCTCAAGCTGGTCTTAAACTCCTGAACTCAAGCAATCCATTCTCCTCAGCCTCCCAGAGTGCTGGGATTACAGGCATAAGCCACTACACCTAGCCCAGACTTGTCTTTTGATTGTTGTAAAAGGTAAAACACTAGGAAACGATAGAAGGCAGAGAGAGAATATCAGAGTAGGACCATCCAGATGTGAATGTACAGAGTCATCCTGACTTTGGCTTTTTAAGAAAAATGTGTAGAAAACAAAATATTTGAAGAAGTCATAGGTGTTAACAGAAAAAATAAAAGCAAATAGTAGCAACTTGGAAACTCTTTCCACAGAAAAAATGGTCCACATAACCAAAGCCACTGTTTTTCTCTGTCCTCTACAGACTGTGTCCACAGTTTCTGGAAATCTGGGAAGACAGATCAGGTCAATATTGACACTGGGGACAGGAGGTGGCTATAAAGGTGAGCAGATGTGGGTACAAACCACACATCTATAAATTCCCGGCCACTGGCCTTGGGAGGATCAGCAGGTGTTGCCCTTTCTCCCACCTGGATGAGGACACTTTGATCCCTACCCTTCTGATGCCCTTCAGTGACCAGGACACTGTGCCAGATGTTAAATTTAAACATGATGGGAAGGGAAGGGAAGGGAAGGGAAGGGAAGGGAAGGGAAGGGTGATTGATTTGAAAAGCTTGCATAACGTGTAGGAAAGAACCTGGATGCCTCCAGGTATGTTTACTAGGCAGACCGTCTCCCTCACAATTCTTTCTAACATGTTTTTTATTCTAGATTCATTTCCCCATACGTACACTGTGCTTGCTGACAGTATGTGACAGAGGGAACTGTTCTTTAGATAAAACTGTTGGAATTCCCACAAGTATTATTTGTCCCATAACCCAGTGTTCTTCCGGATGAATGAGCAACAATGAGACATTTAAAATCTTGTTGTATGAAACGATCTCGCCCTGAAATGGAAGGAACAGTGGTGGTAATAAAAACAATGGTGAAAGAATAATAACAGGCAGAATCAGTCAGTTCTCCTGTCCATTGTCATCTGCAACTCACCCAGACCCTTCTGGCATCATTGTTGTGCATGGGCCCTCTGGTGTGGTGAAGTGTGGGAGCATCCTGAGAGCTTTTCCTGTGACTTGACAATGATTTTTGTGGCTCATGTGTAAATTCTTTCTTGCCCATTTCCATACATATTTTCTTCTGATACCAATAACAAATCATAATTGGATGCAGGTCCTATGCAAGTTTGGCCAATTAGATAGTGATATGTGGTTTTCACTTAGATGTCAATGGTCTAAGAGTTGGGATTTTCCTACCATGTGTGAGATCCAAGTGCTCAGGAGGCCACACCATACTTAGCTGCACAGCACCCTAATAGCAAGGCAGGGACTGTGGAGTCCTCAGACGTGGGATCCCCAACAACTCAGTCAGTCTGGCAAGTGTCATGCATTTGCCATCCTCTCCCAGGCGCGGTTTCCCTCTTGTGTGTCCCACTGGCCTGCTTCAGCTCTTTCAGGGTGTCTTGAGAGGACAGGGCTAATGGCTCCACAAAAAACTGGTTTTTAAGTCTAATTTATGGTAATATTAAAGAAACATATCATTTGGTAATCTCACCAGGGAGGGTGGTGTCTGCCAGACGATTATGGAGGGAGGGATCACCCTCTTCCTTCTTCCCTAAACCAAGGACATCCTGGATTCTTATGAAGGTTTAAACCCACACAAAGGAGTAAAACCCACAGAAAAGTTAAATTTTTTGGTTTAAATCTATACTGAATACAGGATACGAAGGCTGAGAGCCAAGTCTTTGTAGGCTACTTTGCTCCCTGTTTCCACTAAAACCCGTGACACCTGCATTAGTTGGGGCGTGGTAAGGGTCCCTCCCATAGATCCCTTTGTCCCTCAATTCTGCCCCTCAGCTCCAGGACTCTTTCGAGTCTGTCATTGTTCAGCAGTTCCCAGATGTTTTTGTCTAAAATTGAATGAGTGTTCCTCCTTCTCTCAGCCTGCAGCCAGTATTCTGTGATTTGTGAAATAATAATTCACAATTAAATTCACCCATATTCACTTTTTGTTGTTTATAGGTGGCGACAGGGCACCACACACAGCCTCACCTAAATCATTCGAGAGGCTGGCTCAGCACCCACTTATACTCTTTCAGATCCCTGAGTTTCTCTTGGAAAAATGAAACGATTTAATAGTTGCGCATTTTTCCAAAAATATGCATTGAGCCCCAATGGTGAGTCAGATACTGTGTCAGATATTTAGTTTAAACGACAAAAATGAAAACTGGAAGGAAGGGTAAGAGAGAAAGAGAGAGATACTGATTTTAAAACCTTGTACAATGCCTAGGAAAAACCCTGATGTCCCCAGGTGTGTTTATTCAGAATCACGGCAGAGGGAGCCAACAGAGGCCACAGTCTTCCACTGGACAGAAGTAGCCCTGAAGCCTCGCTATCTGTCAGGCCACAGAGATTCATGTCCTAAACTTAGGAGGAAAATACTATGGATCCATCACCTGGGAAGACTGGAAAATGTGTACTCCTATGTACCCACACCCCTGTGAAAATGCGAACTATTAACTCAAGTATGATAGTCACAGCTGTTTTGTCCTTAGTCCTAACGAAATGAGCCAAAATACTGAATCCCAAAGTTATTTACATCTGTCCTTTCTTTCCCAATCCAAAACTCCCCTGGTTATTTTATTCACTTATTTGTAATACATTCGGTTTCATTTGCTTTTGTTTATATTCCATTCAGATTTTTCTTATTTTTGTTGATTCTATTCATTTATTTGATTAGAATATATGAAATATTAACATAGCACCCAAAGGCAGAAGTATACCTAAGCAGAAAAGGTTGACCATGACACATGTGACACATGTCCAATCCCTTCTCTTGCACATCCATCACCCTGCCTCAAACTCACCCTTCCATATCCTCCCCCCCAGGAACTCTGGTCTACCCCTCCTGATTTTGCTTATTTGTTTGATGCCCCTGCTTCGTTACATGAATAATAGCACACCATACATCCTTGTTTGCATATTGCTGTTTTTATTTAATGCCCCATCCTGGACATCACTGCACATCAGTTCAGGGAGATCAGCCTCCTTTTCTGCAGATGAGAGGGACTCTATTGCATGAAGGTGCCATGTTGTTTCCAGCCACAGTTTTAGGTACTGGCATTTTAGATGTTTCCAATATTTTGCGAACAACTATAAGCGGTGCTTTAATGACTCACTTTATGCATATTTACTTTTATATTGTTGGAGGCATAGCTTCAGGAAAATTTCTACAAAGTAGATTATGGTTAAATGTGTTAATGCTGTTTTATAGCAAGGTATTTCCCCATATCCCTGCTTGAAAATGTACTTCATGGGTTTTTCTTAATTTTCTCCAAAACAATAGATGAGGATGCTACCTTGAAGTTCTTTTGATTTGGATTTCTTTAATTATTCGTGAAGTTGAACATATTTATGAGTATTTACAGTTGTTTATGTATCTTTTTTTGGTATTACTTGTTCTTTTCCCTAACTTTTTCCTTTGCCTTAATTTTTATCGAGACTTTCGTGTATTGGAATATAATTCGTTTTGTATTATAAATTAAAAAATAGTTTCTCCTAGTTTTCAGTTGTCTTTTGATTTTGTTTAATGTTTTTCATGCAATTTTATTTATTTTCATGTAATCTTCCACACAGAAATCCTCATGTTATTAATTTGGCATGTAGTTGCAGTATTAGAATATTTACTCCTAATCTTTTTTTTTGTTTGTTTGTTCTACATTACTTTATTATGATTTGAATACCTTAGAAGTCTATAACATTCATCTTTGGCTTCTCACATATTATATAATTTAGTATCTCACCACAGTCCAGATAATGCATGGGCATTAAATACTGTCACATGAATTGCAACCCCTTCAGTCTTACGGACATTTGTTTTCTAATTTTTAATTCTACATATATTTTAGATGACAGAAAATAGTGTTATCATTAATATGGTCAAAATTTTTGTATACTTTCCCACATACTTGCCCCTTCTTCACTCCTTTGAATTTTCTGAACTTACCTCTGAATTTACTTTCTTTCTCACTAAATGCCTCTTCATAATTTTTCTGTTATGCTGCTCTCTGATTTTCCTATCATAGTTTTGAAATATATGTATTTTGCCTTTCTTGAGAAGGATAATCTTGCACAGACTCTTCACTTCCCAGTTACTTTATTTCAGGGACATCAGGGTAGAAAAGTACTGTGATTTAAAAGTTTGGAAGTCTGTGCTGTTTTCTGCTGGTACCAATTAAATAGCTAAAAACGTCTTGACTTGACTTGCAGCTCATGCTGACTCACTGTCCTCAAACTTTGTCTGGAAGCTGAAAACTAAGGCAGCACCACGTTCTTGTTGACCTCTGAAATTTTAAAAATAATTGAAAGAAACACAAATGTTATTGAGATTAAACAATCCACTCTATGATCTTACCAGGTTATTGAAGTCTGTGCATGCTCGGTAAGAAATCACAAACAAACAAAAAAAAAACACTCGATAATCAACTTATAGGAAGAAGAAATCAATTTTCATGATCACTTGGCAACTTCTCATAGTCTCTTTCCCAGATGGGATCAGAACAGCAGAAAGCAAAAGAGTTGAGCTGCTCATATCTGTTCCATACATGGCAGACGCAGACTCTCATTCTCACCAGGGGCCATCTCCTCAGTAAAGGCTTTGGTCTGTAGGCACTGTCTCTAGTGAAAGCAGGCAGAACCATTCTAGTCTGCACACTTGGAAGCTTTTGGTTCCTGAGTGGAAGAGTTCACAGCCATCACACAGGGATGTGGCTTCCCCAGTGTCCTCATCAGTAAGGGAACCACGTGTAACCTGCAGCCCCACATGAGGAGACCAAGGCAGGTGATGCTCTGCAGTCCTCAGCCCTCAGCCCTCAGCCCTAACTGTGAATGAAGTCACTGTCCTGAACCAGCTCCACTGAGTTGGAGCAAAGTCAGATGGCTGCACTCAGGACAGATTCACAGCATCCTACACTGGATTCCACCAGCACCACTGCTGGGAACTCACTGGTCCAGCTGGTTATGGTGACTTTCTAGAGACAAGATACTGGGTCAGAATAGAACACAAATACCTTAGACATTTTCCAGAAATTATGCTTATTATGAAAGCTTGTTATGTGTTTTTCTTATACCATCAAATATTTTAAGAAATGATTATTCTTCCTTTCCTTCTATCTACTGTTTGTCCTTCCTTCACTGTGCACAATCCCCACACCAGCCAATGTCCATTCTTGGTTCTTTCTGCTGCTCAGGGTCAGCTGTGCAGTGCTCCAAAACCTCAAATTACTAAAATACAAAATGTTTAAATCATCAATAATTTACAGAAAACATGAATTTTATATTTATATATAAAAAGGAGAACATGAATGCCCTAGATGAGCAGGATGAAAATTCTTTTGTATACATGGAATGAAGAGTAGAAATTATAAAGGGAAATATGTTTGCATACATTAGCAATGTTTAAAAATCAACTGTCATCTGCTGTGAAGACCTCAGTCCAATCTACTTTGTCACTGAAATATTTCCAAGGTTTATGTCCACATCACCTCCACCATCTTGGTAGTCACCAGTGAGCCTTAGGTTTAAGTTTGCTCATAAATAAATCTCCCACAGTCTAGTTTGATTAGTGTTATTTACAACTGTACAGGCAAGATTAATAACAAAGTTGAAGACATTACAAAGAGGATAAGGAAAGGACAATATCTCTTATAAAAATAGACACAAAAATTAAAAAAAAAAAAAGGAAATTTTTCCATCACTCTTTCACTTCTCTTCTCTCAGGTAATCCAGCATGATCAAGTTGAATATATTTCAGAAGTGCAAAGTTATTTTAACATTAGACAATTGATCTGTATAATTCATCGTGTTGACAAAATTAAGAAACAACTGTGAGATTACTTCAATAGTCACTGAAAAAATAATTTTAGAAAGGTAAGCAGCTATTCATGATAAAACTTTCAGCAAGCTTATAATAAAAACGAAGTATTTTATTCTGATAAAATATTTCCATAAATTCTACAGCAAACATCACACTTAGCCATAAAATTTCAACACTTAATTCTTCAAATTGCGAAAAGAAACTATCTCTAGTTCTATTCAAAATTATAATAAAGGACTTAGCAAAGGTAATAATTCAAGACAAAAAATAAAAGTCATAGAATTTGAAAATTAAGAAGCATAATATCTTTATTTGCAGATAACAAAATTCGTACATAAGTTCTTAAGGAATCTACAAATAAATCCCAAGAAATAACTTAGCTAAATCTCAGAAGGCAATGTCAATAGGTAAAGATCTATTGTGGATTAAAGGAGACTTAAATAAATAAAAACTTTTTTACTTTTTTTTTTTTTTTTTTTTTTTTTTATTGTTGGGGATTCATTGAGGGTACAATAAGCCAGTTACACTGATTGCAATTGTTAGGTAAAGTCCCTCTTGCAATCATGTCTTGCCCCCATAAAGTGTGACACACACTAAGGCCCCACCCTCCTCCCTCCATCCCTCTTTCTGCTTCCCCCCCCATAACCCTAATTGTCATTAATTGTCCTCATATCAAGATTGAGTACATAGGATTCATGCTTCTCCATTTTTGCGATGCTTTACTAAGAATAATGTCTTCCACGTCCATCCAGGTTAATACAAAGGATGTAAAGTCTCCATTTTTTTTAATGGCTGAATAGTATTCCATGGTATACATATACCACAGCTTGTTAAGCCCACCAACCCAGGAATGGATTAATAAAAACTTTTTTAAATAAAGATATTTTCATGTTCTTAGAATGGAAAACTTGCTATCTTAAGATTTCCATTTCCTCCAATGTAACATATAGTTCAATGCATTCCAATTAAATCCCCAAGAGATATTTTGCAACTGAAAAGGTGAGTATAGAATTTACCTAGAAATTCCAAGGACTTTGAATAGCCAAGAAAATTTTAACTCTAGAAATCTGGCTTTATGTCTTTTGACTTTAATTTCTTCTTTGTTGTAAAGCACAGAAATAAAGACAATGTGTGTGCTATAGGACAAAGATGGACAAATAGATAATGAATTAATAAGGTCATTACTAAGCAACTAATCCAAGAGTTAAGAAAAAAATCTAGCAAACATAATCACATGAATTAGAACACAGAGAATGATATGGTGGATAAGCTATATCTTTTTCTTGTTGTCTTAGTTTTTGTTTCTGTTTCTTTGCGCGGAAAGGTAAGGAGCTATTGCATATGGAAATAAAAATAAAATGAGCCATCAAAATAGACACTCAACCCACCTTACACCTGGAAAACTATGAATTGGAGAGAGACCAATATTGACATTTGAGTAGTAAAATAATGATGCTTCTATAAGAAAACTTAGAAGCATATCTTTAGGCCTTAAAGGTGGCAAAAATTTATTAAACATAACACACATACAAATACACAAAAGAAACACAAGAAAATGAAAGGAAAAAATAGACTGTAACTAATGAAGAATTCAAATTATGTATACATATATGCACACATGATTAATATAATATAATATGATATAATACATACACACATGTGAGTGAGTTATATATGTATAACATGATTGGAACAATACCTTCAGAGAAAACAAGAGATTCAATGGCCCATGGAAAATAAACATGTGAAAAACTACTCAACATTATTACTCATCAGGGAAATGTAAATTGTAATTATGCTGTCATTTCAAATGTACCATACATATATGATGAAAAGTCTGACAGTACCTTTTATTGTACAATATTAACAGCACCAGAAACTTTGTTACATGTTTGGTTGAATGCACACACGTTCAGCATTAAGTATACATCCGCAGTGTTTATTTACTAAAGCACAGTCTATGCTAGCACTGTAACTCAGTACATCCTTCTTTGGGAATATTCCCAAGAAAAATGAGACAAAAGACAAGTACTAGAATGTTTCTGAAAAACTTCATTAGCAATATACACCAGCTGAAAACAAGTCATTAATTGAACATGAATAAATTGCAGTAGATTTATTTAAAACACCATTATCCTACAGTAAAAAGGAACAACTTCCTGCCACCAAAACAACATAGATAAAACTCAAAAATATGTTGTTCAGGGAGGTGCCTGTGGCTCAAAGAAGTAGGGCACTGGCCCCATATGCTGGAGGTGGTGGGTTCAAACCCAGCCCCAGCCAAAACTGCAAAAAAAAAAAAAATATATATATATATATATATGTATGTATATGTTGTTCAGAAGAAGCAAGACGTGAAAGATACTGTATAATCACTTTTATGGGAAACTAGAGAAAAAGGAAAATTGATGATTATCGATATGAAGTACATGACGGTGGCCTAGGATGCCAGCAGATGGAACAGGAATTGATGGAAGGAGCCTGGGGAGTCTTCTGAATGCTGGAGACAGTCTCATCTTACTTTGGGTAGTGGTTAGAGAGGGACATGTGTATGTTCATATTCATTAATCTGTACATTCTTAATTCACTTTTTTAGCAGTAAATGTACTTTACTGTGTTTTCTTATATCTATTTTAGAAATGAATTAATAAGCTAATTAATAATAAGTAGAAATTATGGAGTCAGAAACAGGGTCTGTTACATCATTTTCCTTATAGGCACTGGTACTTTGAGTAAGCTAAGATCTGAGAACCTCTGATTCTCATCTACAGGAGAGTAATAAAGGGGTAATGGCACTAAATCATTAAATACTTAGTGTAGTGGTTAACACCAAGTAAGTGGCAGCTGGCAATAATGATGGTGTCTCTGTTGTTGCTGTTATTATTAGTATTATTATTTCCTTAGATTCTCCCTCTCTCTTTCTTGCTCTCTGTCCCCCCACAACTCCCAGTTCTCTGCCTTCAAAAATACCTCTTCTAAGGAAGAGATTTAACACCAAGCTAAGGATGAATTTCTTTGCAGCCATAACCTAGAAATGTCATTTTAGAACTAATTCAATGATTGTGGGGGGTTGTGTTGTCAAGAAAGAAAGTTTTCAGAGGACTAAAGTCCCTTGAAGAACTTACAAGTGCTCTTAAATGTTCCCGGAAATAGACCCTGCCCCTCTGAACAGATCACAGTGAGCGCAGCTGCTGAAACTCTGTAACCTCACTATAAAACCACCCTAGGTTGAGGCTCAGGAAGTGGGTGAGGAAGCGTACAGTCCTGCTGTCCCACTGTAATCAGCTGGACACCTGTTTTTACCATGATTTTCTGATGTGTGGTACAATATTTGGGGCTCATTTCTGAGAAAGTTGGATGCTCAGAAGTGTCAGGAACCATGTAAACTTCCCTTAGCTGAAATTCATATTGCTGAACCCATGCATGGACCTGCATGATGTTGGTTCATGAGACTCCCTGGGAGAGTTGGGAGAGGTGACTGACTAAATCCTGAGGGGTCATCTTAATTATTAACAGCCTCTTCTCAGTAATGGCACTTGGATGAGTCATCACTTGGGAAGTATTTGCTTTTAACCTTGGCCCATCTCAAAAGGACCGGGTATAGTTTCCCAGAACAATTTGTCTCTAGTCCTTCAGTTGTGTTTCTTCTAAGGCCTCATCATCTGTCAAAACTGATAGTTGATATCACTGAATTGCCAATCTCTGCTTGCAGAGTGACCATCAGATGTAACCCTTGGAGAACGCCCCTGTGTGATTTCTAGTCTTCCACAGCATTCTTTTTTTTTTTTGTAGAGACAGAGTCTCACTGTACCGCCCTCAGTAGAGTGCCATGACGTCACACGGCTCACAGCAACCTCAAACTCTTGGGCTTACGTGATTCTCTTGCCTCAGCCTCCCAAGCAGCTGGGACTACAGGCGCCCACACAACGCCTGGCTATTTTTTTGTTGCAGTTTGGCCGGGGCTGGGTTTGAACTCACCACCCTCGGCATATGGGGCCAGCGCCCCACTCATGAGCCACAGGTGCCGCCCCCAGGGCATTCTTGACGATGAGAGGGATGTGACTTCAATCCAGGATGAATCTCTGACAAACCCAGAAACAATTCGGATACAGACGGGAACACCGAGATTAATGTGGAGTTGTAACCTTACTTTGACATGAATAGATGCATAGATAAACATGAGCAGTTGTCAGTGTATCAAATATATTGCCTGTGCACCTATATGTGTATGATAAACACATATGCACATTTCCACAAGTGTTGTAAATATGGCTTCTTTTGCTCAGATGTTTTCATGTTTAATTTCTTAATGTTTCTAGTAATGAGTTATTAAGCATTGTATTAAAGCCTTATTTTAATTGGATACATTTATTTCTATGAATAGATGTGGAAATAGAATATTAGTCAACATTTGCCCATTATTAATTTTTAAACATCCACTCAAAACTCAGGGGTTTATAACACTAAGCATGTATTTTCATGTTCCTGGATTTTCTTGGTAGTGACTTGGTTGATGCAGACAAGGCTCAGCTGGATGGTTCTGCTGCAGGTCACTGAGCTTATCGCCAATACAAACACTGTGTGATCTGGTGCCAAGGCTGAAGGGCAGTGAGTATTCAGGACACAACATTCTCGTGTTAAGTACAGGAATGAACAAAATCCCCAAACCAAGCTGCACCAGCAAATATTTGATTATGCTTTTGAGAATTAATAATGATTTTCATCTTTTATAATCTGAAAACGCTGTGAAAGTTAAATTTTCATTAATTAGATGGTAAAGCCGGGTATATTTTGTCAACAGGTGGTTTCACATGGAAATTTTCTTGAAGGGCCTCATTGGTGGGGAAAAAAATCTCTTTACCAGAAGTAAACGTCCCTTAAAATGTAGCTTAAATGGTTGAGTTTAAATTTAAAATTTCTTTGCTTAGCTTCTTTTTGGAGGATCTATCCAGGACTGCTAAAGGGGTGTTAAAATCTCCAACTACTATGGAAGTGGAGGAAATCGAGTTGCTCATGTCTGTTAGAGTTTCTCTTATAAATTGAGGTGCATTGTGGTTGGGTGCATAAATATTAATAATTGAGATCTCATCATATTGAGTATTACCTTTAACAAATATGAAGTGTCCATCCTTATCCTTAATTATTTTGGTTGGTTTAAAGCCTATTGCATCTGCGAACAGGATTGCAATGCCTGCTTTTTTCTGCTTTCCATTTGCCTGGAATATAGATGACCATCCCTTCCCCTTGAATCTACATGTACTCAGCCCTACTATGAAGCTGAATTATAGCTTTCACATGAAGACTATAACCCAACTGTAGCACAAGACTATGGGGAAAGGGCCAAGGAAGGGGAAGAGAGGGGGTAGGTTAGGGTGCAGGGAGGGTAATGGGTGGGGCCACATCTATGGTGCATCTTAGAATGGGTACAGGCGATTGCACTAATGTACACAGCTATGATTTAACAATAAAAAAAAAAAAAGAATGGAGAAACAAGAAAAAAAATGTAGCTTGCATGGTGATTCATGCCCATAACCCTAGCACTCTGGGAGGCCAAGGATGGAAGGTTGCTTGAGTTCAGGAGTTTGAGTCCAGCCTGAACATAAGGAGACCCCATCTCTACAAAAATAAAAAAATTAGATGGGTGTTGTGAAGGGCACCTGTAGTCCCAGCTATGTGGGAGCCTTAGGCAGAAGGCTTGCCCGGAAGTTTGAGGTTGCTATGAGTTAGGCTGACACCAGGCACTCTCTCTCATGCAAAGAGTGAAACTCTATATATAAAAAAAAAGGTAAAAATAAAAAATAAATAAACCTCGTATAGAACAGCTATTACCATCCTAAAATGTGGACTGTTGTTCATTCCATCTAATGTGGTTCTGTAGCTTTCCACTTGTGACATAACTCAGTGATGCTCATGATGCTGGTGAGTTCTGGAAAAATTTTGAGTAGGGAGAAAAATCACACTTGACTTGTTTTATTAGCACTTTTGTCAAGAAGTGTTTTGCATGCGATTTTCTTATTTTTCTGTTCACTCTATGTTTTGGTGAAGTTTTCTTGCTGTGATCCAAATATGATGAAAATGTGTGAAAGTGCATTCAGATTATTGGGGGCCTTTCAATAAATGTTATAAATTTGTGAGTTGGGGAAACAGTGATCATACTGGGCAATGTATTGTTAACTCACCATCATCACCATCACTTGTACAAGAACCTGCCCAAGAACTTTCCTTCACTCTTGGTTTTCCTGCAGAGGTTGCTCAGTCAGGGACCCTCCCATGATATTTCGAAGTCAGAAGAGGATTCAATACTATAGACTGACTCCTATAAGCAGACATATGGACTGAGAGAAGGACTGGAGACTCAACTCATGTGGTGCTACTAGCACCCCCACCCCCACTTCCTAGACAGGTCTAAGGACCCTGTGGTCAGGCACCTTCAGGAAAGATGCACTCTGGCTTCTGGAGGAGCACAGGGAAACTCCCGTTCCCATTTCTTGCATTTGCATATGGAAATATAATACCCTCTGGCCTTTGAAAGATTATAGTTTGGTCACTAACTCCACGTATTGAAAAAAAGATGTTACCACTCGGAACACTTAGAGCATATTCTTCTTTGTTATATGAACCCCAAGTGGTGCTATAATCCAGACACCTTAGGTGTACTTAGCCTCCCCATTCTTAAATCAGGACAATCACTGCCATGTCAGTGCTGCTAGGGCTGAAGAGGTGGAGAGAGGCTTAGGGAGCAGAGAAACCTCCTGGGCCCTTTTACTGAAACCTCCTAGTGACCTTCAGAGTGTGGCTGCTTCTGCTCAGATGGAGCAGATGGAGGCACCAGGAGGAGCAGCTGGGGCAGCCCAGCCTTATACACCTGCTCCTTTGGGGGGTTTATGTTATGACTTGTAACACTGTGAGAGGCCAACTATCCCACTGATCACAGTAATAGGTTGCAAAATCTTCAGCCTGCAAGCCACTGATAGTGAGGGTGAACTCTGTCCCAGACCCACTGCCACTGAACCTTGATGGGACTCCAGATTGCAAAGTGGATGCCCTATGTATCAGGAGCTTAGGAGATTTCCCTGGTTTCTGCTGATACCAGTCTAAATAATTACTAATGCCCTGACTGGCCCGGCAAGTGATGGTGACTGTGTCTCCTAGAGATGCAGACACAGAGGTTGGAGACTGGGTCATCTGGATGTCACAGGTGGCACCTATGATTAGAAACACAAAACACAAATATATAAACAATAAATCAATTTTTAAGAGGACTTTCTTGATGATCCAGGCAGGACTGACCACACTGAGTAAATCCCTGGTGTTCTCCCACCTTACCTGGGAGCCAGAACAGCAGGAGCCCCAGGAGCTGAGTTTGGACCCTCATGTCCATACTAAGTTGTGACTGGGACTTATTGTTGACAGGGTATAACCAGCCTATTTATAAGTCTTCATGTCAATGGCCTGACATCTGGGAACATGCAAATCTGCACAGCTGCAAAGATGACTTCTCTCAATAACTCAGCACATACCAGTGACTCCCACATGTCCTGAGACTAAGTAGGGTGGCACACATTTGCCTTCAGAGAACGTATTTCTCTCTGAATCCCACAGGACAGAATCAGGCTACTCTCCTGCAAGTAGAGTGCCATATTTCTCTACTCATGAGAATGAATTATTATCATACTTTATGACTTCCTTTTCTTGCTAGCTGTCCATCTAAGACAGGGCCTTTTGGAAAGACACATCTCCCTAAACTGTAGGAGATTATAGAAGTTCAGCATACTTGATATTTGTAGATACTATTGAGTAGAGAAGCTTCCTCTCTACTCTGAATCCCTAGAGCCCCTGTTGTAGAAAATCATTTGCCTTAGAAATATTAAAGGGCATAAGCAAGAGATAGATATATGATAGATAGATGGTAGATTGATAGATGATAGATAGAAAAATTTGTATAAAAATAAGAAAGAAAAATAAAAAGTAAAAAATACCCATGCTCGGTAAGAAATCACATTTCACAAACAAACAAACAAACAAACAAAAAAAAAAAAACACTCAAGAATCAACTTATAAGAAGAAGAAATCAATTTTCATGATCACTTGGCAACTTCTCATAGTCTCTTTCCCAGATGGGATCAGAACAGCAGAAAGCAAAAGAGTTGAGCTGCTCATATCTGTTCTGTGCATGGCAGACGCAGACTCTCATCCTCACCAGGGGCCATCTCCTCAGTAAGGACTTTGGTCTGTAGCCACTGTCTCTAGTGAAAGCAGGCAGAACCATTCTAGTCTGCACACTTGGAAGCTTTTAGTTCCTGAGTGGAAGAGTCCACAGCCATCACACAGGGATGTGGCTTCCCCAGTGTCTTCATCAGTAAGGGAACCACGTGTAACCTGCAGCCCCACATGAGGAGACCAAGGCAGGTGATGCTCTGCAGTCCTCAGCCCTCAGCCCTCAGCCCTAACTGTGAATGAAGTCACTTCCTGAACCAGCTCCACTGAGTTGGAGCAAAGTCAGACAGCTGCACTCAGGACAGATTCACAGCATCCTACACTGGATTCCACCAACACCACTGCTGGGAACTCACTGGTCCAGCTAGTTATGGTGACTCTTTCTAGAGACAAGAGACTGGGTCAGGAATAGAACACAAATGCCTTAGACATTTTCCAGAAACTATGCTTATTATGAAATGTTTTTCTTATACCATCAAATATTTTAAGAAATGATTATTATTCCTTTTCTTCTATCTACTGTTTGTCCTTCCTTCACTGTGCACAATCCCCACACCAGCCAGTGTCCATTCTTGGTTCTTTCTGCTGTTCAGTGTCAGCTGTGCAGTGCTCCAAAACCTCAAATTACTAAAATATAAAATGTTTAAATTATCAGATAATTTACAAAAAACATGAATTTTATATTTATATGTAAAAAGGAGAACATGAATGCCCTAGATGAGCAGAATGAAAACTCTTTTGTATACATGGAATTAAGAGTAGAAATTATAAAGGGAAATATGTTTGCATACATTAGCAATGTTTAAAAATCAACTGTCATCTGCTATGATGCTCAGTCCCATCTACTTTCTCACTGAAATATAACCCAGGTTTATGTCCACATCACCTGCACCATCTAAGTAATCACTAGTGAGCCTCTTAGGATGAAGTTTGGTCATGATTCAGTCTCCCACAGTTTAGTTTGATTAGTGTTATTTACAACTGTACAGGCAAGATTAATAATAACAACAGTTGAAGAAATTACAAACAGGATGAGGAAAGGACAATATCTCTTATAAAAATAGACACAAATATTTTTTTAAAAAGGAAATTTTTCTTTCACTCTTTCTCTCCTACTCTGGATTTTGGAGAAGACAAGGAGGAAGGAAGGATGAGAATGAGAAGAAGCGAGCACTGCCGTGAGTGTGTCAAGTCCAGGGAGTCCTCAACAACCTGCTGGATGATAAACACTCTGAAAACTGATAGAGCATCTTGGCTTGAGGCCTCCAATCTTGTATTTCAGGTAGAATATCAGAGAGTTGCAATAATCATCTCTCAACTAGAGCCACAATGATACCCTAAAAATAGTCTCTTGCTCTCAGCCCGAAGTGTAGGCCCTTCACTTTGCTTCCTCCAGTCATTCTGCAGAGAGATTGTGCCAATACAGAGCCACTTTTTTCTTTCTCTAAATCACAGTGTGAGGAGCTAGGACCCTAAAATTTCAAATTCAAATGCTCTGGGTCTAATATCTAAGGCAGTGATTTCCAGCGTTTTTTATCTCACAGCACACTCAACCCTATAGTTAAACTTCCAAGGCACACTTAAATTATGTTGATGGAAAAAAGAGTAAAAAAAGAATATACATACTCTGCTCTGAACTACATTTGAAAATGATTTATTTAATGAGCTTTAAAATTTTTCACAGCACACCTAAGACCTTCTCCTGGGCACACGTGTGTGAAAATCACTGATCTTGGGAATACGTTGGCATCTTCCCTGGGCCCTCACTCATGTGATTGTCTACACAACAGTTGTTTCTGCCCTAGTGAAAACATGTGGCCTTGGTGCTATTGCTAGGAGACAGGATGGCATTGAAATATGCTAACATGTCATCATATGTGTGTGAGAGACCTTGTGTGATGGGGATAGCGCAAGAAATGAAGGAACAAAAAAAAAAAAAAGAAATGAAGGAACAACAGTGGTGTCCAGATTGTGAGAGCAGGATCAGAAACTACTGTCACTGCACTTTTATATCTATTTTTATAAGAGATACTGTCCTTTCCTCATCTTGTTTGTAGTGGGGGCTGCCACTGTCACTACTACCCAGAAGGACACAGGCCCTGCCACCTGTCACCAGAGATCTCTTGGTAGACAGCCGCCCCCCACCCCTGTTCTGTTTACATCGCCATTTCAGTCGCTTTCACACTCATCTGTTTTCATGGTGCAAGAGGCCATTTTGACCCCATCCACCCTTGTGCATTTCCACTACTAATACATACTTCCCTGCACTTGAACACTCACTTATAAAACCATCAAGAGCAATGTGCTACCACCTCACATACTACAGTCTTTTCCCTCGCACAGAGCAGCAAACTCACTCCACCCAAATGATGGAGAAGCTTACATCCCTTCAGTCCATCATCTTGGGTCACAAGTTTAACCTTAGGTCTAAATGACATTGGTAACCAGAAAAAATTCTTTTTTTTAAATTAATATTAAATCATAGCTGTGTACATTAATGTGATCATAGGGCACCATACATTGGTCTTATAAACAGTTTGACACATTTTCATCACACTGGTTAATATAGCCTACCTGGAATTTTCTTACTTATTCTGTTAAGACAATTATATTCTACATTTACTAAGTTTCACATGTACCCTTGTAAGACGCACTGCAGGTGTAATCCCATCAATCATCCCTCTGTTCATCCTCCCTCCTCCCTCCATTCCCTCTCCCCATTCCCCATATTCTTAGGTTATTTTATTTTATTTTATTTTTTATTAAATCATAGCTGTGTACATTGATATAATCATGGGGCATCATTCACTAGCTTCACAGACCGTTTACCAAGTTTCACATTTACCCTTGTAAGATGCACCGCTGGTGTAATCCCACCAATCTCCTTCCCTCTACCCACCTCCCCCCTACCTCCACTCCCTTTCCCCCATCCCCCTATTCTTACGTTGTAACTGGGTTATAGCTTTCATGTGAAAACCCTAAATTAGTTTCATAGTAGGACTGAGTACATTGGGTACTTTTTCTTCCATTCTTGAGATACTTTACTAAAAAGAATATGTTCCAGCTCCATCCATGTAAACATGAACGAGGTAAAGTCTCCCATCTTTCTTTAAGGCTGCATAATATTCCATGGTGTACATATACCACAGTTTATTAATCCATTTGTGGATCGATGGGCACTTGGGCTTTTCTCCATGACTTAGCAATTGTGAATTGGGCTGCAATAACCAGAAAAAAATTCTTTAGAAAATGTTAAAGACAGCAGCCGAGTAATAGCTTCCTTGCATCTGGGCACTGTGAGTCTAGGGAGATAGGACTCCAGGCATCTTTGGCTGGTGGGATCTGCATATCATCACCCCTGTGAGGATACAGGGAGTCAGCGAGAGACTTCTGGACCCAAAGAGGAGGACTAAAACAGTGGAAAACTGACAAGTGGTCACGTGTGTTCAATCAGTCTAAACCCGCCGGCAACTGTAAGTTCAGTAGCATGGAGACTGCAAACCGGAAAGGCCTTACCTGTGAACTGTTTTGGTGTCTTTGGACTTGGCACTCAGTTGAACTGCCTTGGGAAGAGCCTGAGCGGGAGTGTGGAAAACTTTGGCTGTTGTCTAGGGCCCCAGTCTGAGCCACTGAGCCAGATGGAGCTAATGGTGTTTGGCTGTGGGCCACAGGGAGCCATTGTGAGTGATCTGCCCCGGCAAGCTCCGCCCTCAATGTCGCAGAGCTAGAATTGGGTGGGAGCTGGTACTGGTAACCTAGCAACTGAGTAGCCTAAGGGTGTGGTTACTCAGGGGCAGAGTGAGACTGGTTTTGGCACACTGGGTAAGTGGATAGCCACTTCAGCAGTGATTCCAGTGACAAGCACTTTCCTGGGAAAGCTTCTGCTCAGCAAGTTTACAAGTTCAAAGTGCCTTTTAAGTGGGCTGAAGAGATTTAGGGTGTCTACCTGCTGGGGTTTGAGAAATCAGCAACCTCCAGTCATATCAGAACTTTGATTAACATCTCATATCCCAGAAGACCACGTGTTGCCCAGACAATATTCAACAACATATACATACTGCTTTGTTTTTGGTTGGGTTTTGTTTTGTTTGTTTGGTTGGTTGGTTGGTTGTTTTTTTTTTTTATTTATTTTGATGTTGTTGATGTTGTTTTGTTTTTTAATTTCAACCTTTTCCATATAGATTTTTTTCTTTCTCAATTTTTCTAGTTTAATTATAATTTCCCATTGCTGCCTTTTTCAATAACTAGAACTTCATTTTTGCTAGTGTTTCTACCGCTATTATTTGGATTTTCACCCAATTTTATCCTGTAAAGTTTTCTGTTTGCTTCTTTTGGTTTGATTTATAGCATTATTGTCTTTCCTTTCTACTTGGTGGAGGTGGGGTACTGTGTCTGATCAGGTTAGGAAAGAGCTGCTGGACCCAAGAAAACCACCAAACTGGGCACCCCCAGAAGGTGGGTTTTTTTAAGGTTGTGTCAAACTAACCTACTGTACACCTATATTGCTCTGTCTCGCTCTTTCTGTGCCTCTCTTCTTTATGTCAATATTCCTTTTACCCACCCTCTCTCCTTTCTCTATTTTATTTTTCATTTCACTCGGTCCTCCTTTCTTCATCCCTTTCTTGCTCTTCAACCTTCTCACCCTCCTGGTCCTGTACCAAAAGGACTCATCTAAACCTTAGTCCACAGGCATGAGAACTTAAAGAGCAAGAGGAACTGAAAGGAAAATTGGGGCAAGGAAACAGATAAAAGAAATCGCTCATGAGGAAGAATCAGCAGAAAACTCCAGGCAACGTGAAGAACCAGTCCAGAACAACCCCGCCAAGGGACCATGAGGTAGCTACTGCAGAGGATTCCACCTATAAAAGAATGTTAGGAATGACAGAAAGGGAATTTAGAATACACATGTTGAAAACAATGAAAGAAATGATGGAAACAATGAAGGAAACTGCTAATAAAGTGGAAAATAACCAAAAGGAAATCCAAAAACAGAATCAAATCAGAGATGAATGATATGAAGAATATAAAAAGGACATACCAGAGCTGAAGGAACTGAAAGTGTCAATAAGGGAACTTAAAGATGCAATGGAAAGTATCAGCAACAGGTTAGACCATGCAGAAGAAAGAATTTCAGAGGTCAAAGACAAAGTTCTTGAGATAACTCAGATAGTAAAAGAGACAGAAAAGAAGAGAGAGAAAGCAGAACGTTCACTGTCAGAATTATGGGACATTATGAAGCGTTCCAACATACGAGTTATAGGAATCCCAGAAGGGGAAGAAGAATGCCCAAGAGGAATGGAAGCCATACTAGAGAATATTATAAAAGAAAATTTCTCAAATATCACCAAAGATTCTGACATGCTGTTTTTAGAGGGATATTGGACCCCAGGTCGCCTCAACTCTAACCTGTCCAAGTCAAGACAAAAGAAAAGATTCTACAAGCTACCAGGTGTAAGCGCCAGTTGACCTACAGAGGCAAGTCCATCAGAGTGACCCCGCAGACTTCTCTAATGAAACTTTCCAAGCAAGAAGACTATAGTCATCTACTTTAATCTACTTAAAAAGAACAATTTCCACCCAGGATTCTGTACTCTAAGCTAAGCTTAAAAATTGACGGAGAAATCAAATCACTTATGGATATACAAACATTGAGGAAATTCGCTACAACAAGACCAGCTCTACAGGAAATATTTCAACCTGTTCTGCACACTGACCACCACAATGGATCAGCAGCAAAGTAAGCACTCAGAAATTAAAGGACAGAACCTAACGTCCACACTGATGCAAAGGATAAAACTAAGCAATGGACTCTCACAAAATAAGATGAATAGAATACTACCACACTTATCAATTATCTCAATAAATGTTAATGGCTTGCATTCCCCACTGAAGAGACATAGATTGGCTGACTGGATTAAAAAACACAAGCCATCCATTTGCTGTCTGCAAGAAACACATCTGTCTTCAAAAGACAAATTAAAGCTCCAAGTCAAGAGTTGGAAGACAATTTTTTAGGCAAACGGAATTCAGAAGAAAAGAGGAGTTGCAATCTTATTTTCAGATACATGTGGATTTAAAGCAACTAAAGTCAAAAAAGACAAAGATGGTCACTTTATATTGGTCAAGGGAAAAATACAACAAGAAGATGTTTCAATTCTAAATATTTATGCACCCAACTTAAATGCTCCCAGATTCTTGAAACAGACCTTACTCAGTCTGAGCAATATGATATCTGATAATACCATAATAACAGGGGACCTTAAAACTCCTCTTACAGAGCTGGACAGATCCTCTAAACAGAAATTAAACAAGGATATAAGAGATTTAAATGAGACCCTAGAACAACTGTGCTTGATAGACACGTATAGAACACTCCACCCCAAAGATAAAGAATATACATTCTTCTCATCACCCCATGGAACATTCTCCAAAATTGATCATATCTTGGGACACAAAACAAATATCAACAAAATCAAAAGAATTGAAATTTTACCTTGTATCTTCTCAGACCATAAGGCAATAAGGTGGAACTCAACTCTAGCAAAAACGCTCGACCCCACACAAAGGCACGGAAATTAAACAATCTTCTGTTGAATAACAGATGGGTGCAGGAAGAAATACAACAGGAAATCATTAACTTCCTTGAGCATAACAACAATGAAGACACAAGCTACCAAAACCTGTGGGATACTGCAAAAGCAGTTTTGAGAGGAAAATTCATCGCTTTAGATGCCTACATTCGAAAAACAGAAAGAGAGCTCATCAACAATCTCACAATCCATCTTATGGATTTGGAAAAAGTAGAACAATCTAAGCCCAAACTCAGTAGAAGAAAAGAAATATCCAAAATCAAATCAGAGATCAATGAAATTGAAAACAAAAGAATCATTCAGAAAATTAATGAAACAAGGAGTTGGTTTTTTGAAAAAGTAAGTAAAATAGATGAACCATTGGCCAGACTAATGAGAAATAGAAAAGTAAAATCTCTAGTAACCTCAATCAGAAATGATAAAGGGGAAATAAGAACTGATCCCACAGAGATACAAGAGATCATCTCTGAATACTACCAGAAACTCTATGCCCAGAAATTTGACAATCGGAAGGAAATGGATCAATATTTGGAATCACATCCTCTCCCTAGACTTAGCCAGGAAGAAATAGACCTCCTGAACAGACCAATTTCAAGCACTGAGATCAAAGAAACAGTAAAAAATCTTCCAACCAATAAATGCCCTGGTCCAGATGGCTTCACAACAGACTTCTGTCAAACCTTCAAGAAAGAGCTTATTCCTGTACTGCAGAAATTATTCCAAAAAATTGAGGAAGAAGGAATCTTCCCCAACACATTCTATGAAGCAAACATTACCCTGATACCAAAACCAGGAAAAGACCCAAACAAAAAGGAGAATTTCAGACCAATCTCACTCATGAATATAGATGCAAAAATTCTCAACAAAATCCTAGCCAATAGATTACAGCTTATCATAAAAATCCATTCATCGTGATCAAGTAGGCTTCATCCCAGGGATGCAAGGCTGGTTTAACATACGCAAGTCCATGAACATTATCCACCATATTAACAGAGGCAAAAATAAAGATCACATGATCCTCTCAATAGATGCAGAAAAAGCATTTGATAAAATCCAGCATCCTTTTCTAATTAGAACACTGAAGAGTATAGGCATAGGTGGCACATTTCTAAAACTGATTGAAGCTATCTATGACAAACCCACAGCCAATATTTTACTGAATGGAGTAAAACTCAAAGCTTTTCCTCTTAGAACTGGAACCAGACAAGGTTGTCCTCTGTCACCTTTACTATTCAACATAGTGCTGGAAGTTCTAGCCAATACAATTAGGCAAGACAAGGAAATAAAGGGAATCCAAATGGGAGCAGAGGAGGTCAAACTCTCCCTCTTTGCTGACGACATGATCTTATACTTAGAGAACCCCAAAGACTCAACCACAAGACTCCTAGAAGTCATCAAAAAATACAGTAATGTTTCAGGATATAAAATCAATGTCCACAAGTCAGTAGCCTTTGTATACACCAATAACAGTCAAGATGAGAAGCTAATTAAGGACACAGCTCCCTTCACCATAGTTTCAAAGAAAATGAAATACCTAGGAATATACTTAACGAAGGAGGTGAAGGACCTCTATAAAGAAAACTATGAAATCCTCAGAAAGGAAATAGCAGAGGATATTAACAAATGGAAGAACATACCATGCTCATGGATGGGAAGAATCAACATTGTTAAAATGTCTATACTTCCCAAAGCAATCTACCTATTCAATGCCATTCCTATCAAAATACCAACATCGTACTTTCAAGATTTGGAAAAAATGATTCTGCCTTTTGTATGGAACCGGAAAAAAACCCGTATAGCTAAGGCAGTTCTCTGTAACAAAAATAAAGCTGGGGGCATCAGCATACCAGATTTTAGTCTGTACTACAAAGCCATAGTGCTCAAGACAGCATGGTACTGGCACAAAAACAGAGACATATACACTTGGAATCGAATTGAAAACCAAGAAATGAAACTAACATTTTACAACCCCCTAATCTTTGATAAACCAAACAAGAACATACCTTGGGGGAAAGACTCCCTATTCAATAAATGGTGTTGGGAGAACTGGATGTCCACATGTAAAAGACTGAAACTGGACCCACACATTTCCCCACTCACAAAAATTGATTCAAGATGGATAAAGGACTTAAATTTAAGGCATGAAACAATAAAAATCCTCAAAGAATGGATAGGAAAAACACTGGAAGATATTGGCCTGGGGAAAGACTTCATGAAAAAGACTGCAATGGCAATTGCAACAACAACAAAAATAAACAAATGGGACTTCATTAAACTGAAAAGCTTCTGTACAGCTAAGGAGACAATAAGCAAAGCAAAGAGACAACCTACACAATGGGAAAGGATATTTGCATATTTTCAATCAGACAAAAGCTTGATAACTAGGATCTATAGAGAACTCAAATTAATCCACATGAAAAAAGCCAACAATCCCATATATCAATGGGCAAGAGACATGAATAGAACCTTCTCTAAAGATGACAGATGAATGGCTAACAAACACATGAAAAAATGTTCATCATCTCTATATATTAGAGAAATGCAAATCAAAACAACCCTGAGATATCATCTAACCCCAGTGAGAATGGCCCACATCACAAAATCTCAAAACTGCAGATGCTGGCGTGGATGTGGAGAGAAGGGAACACTTTTACACTGCTGGTGGGACTGCAAACTAGTACAACCTTTCTGGAAGGAAGTATGGAGAAACCTCAAAGCACTCAAACTAGACCTCCCATTTGATCCTGCAATCCCATTACTGGGCATCTACCCAGAAGGAAAAAAATCCTTTTATCATAAGGACACTTTTACTAGACTGTTTATTGCAGCTCAATTTACAATCGCCAAAATGTGGAAACAGCCTAAATGCCTACCAACCCAGGAATGGATTAACAAGCTGTGGTATATGTATACCATGGAATACTATTCAGCCATTAAAAAAAATGGAGACTTTACATCCTTCGTATTAACCTGGATGGAAGTGGAAGACATTATTCTTAGTAAAGCATCACAAGAATGGAGAAGCATGAATCCTATGTACTCAATTTTGATATGAGGACAATTAATAACAATTAAGGTTATGGGGGGGAAGCAGAAAGAGGGACGGAGGGAGGGGGGTTGGGGCCTTGGTGTGTGTCACATTTAATGGGGGCAAGACATGATTGCAAGGGGGACTTTACCTAACAATTGCAATCAGTGTAACCTGGCTTATTGTACCCTCAATGAATCCCCAACAATAAAAAAGAAAAAAAAAAAAGAAAGTTAAGAGAGGTGTATACAGTATAGACAGAACAGGCACCTTCATTGTAATGTTTTTTGTTTTTTTTTTAATAAATAAAAGCACATTAACAAAAAAAAAAAGGTAAGCAGCACCTGAAGCCTTTGACATTTGTTAACTAAATGCTGGTACTCGCACGGTCTAGCCAGTTAAGTTTCACTAAGAGGTGCAAAAAAGGAGCCATTTTTGACTTAACATTTTAATTTAGTAGAGATAAGAGCTTGTGTGGGCTTACAGTCCCGCACCTGACAGTGCATAGAGTACCAGTCCTTCCAACGTCCTATACTTTGGAAAGCAGACCGGACTCTGGAGCACTCGCCTTAATTAGATTCTGAATTTCCTTGAATTTTGGATGGTCTTTGTCAGCCACCAGCTGCAGCAGGACAGCCTCACTTGTGGTTACTATGATCCCAGTTCGGGCAAGACGCTTCAAAAAAAAGAGTAAAGACAAATCAAGAAGTGAGCAGGAGAACTAACACTATTTTAAAACTGTAACAGTAAGCTGGGACACAGGAATTAGTGTCCTCTACTGAAACCACGGTCTCCGACCATTTAGCGATGGGGACAGATTTCAAAATGAGCCATACCACAAGTTCAATATGATTATTCTCAATATCAGTAAAATGGACTAGAAACAAGCAAAGAGGAAACAGGTAGCCAATGTTTGACCTGTATGTGCAGAGAGCAAGAGAATTATCAAGGCTAATAACTAAAACATGAGAGAGGACAGAGCCAGAGGAAATCACTGAATACTCAGATACTTTTAATTGACGCTATGTCCTAAACTCCATTCGCAGATTTGTGCTTCACCTCTCATCCATTCATTCCCTTGAGTTACTCCTAAATTTATTAAACTCTTTTATTTCTAATATTGAGCTAAAAAGGTGCCTCTGACCACATGTCCCCCCTCTGTAGCTTAGCTGAGCCATGAGATCATGATGTATATTGATATTTGTGTATTTATTTGTATTTGGTATCGTATATTTATGCCTGGCATCCTGGCATTTAGTAGCTATTTATTTACAAATATAGGGCAGGGTAATACTTCTAAAGCCCCATTAGCTGTGTTGTGAATATAATTGTAGCTGTCTACAATATTTCAATAGTAATTCATTATCCAGTTTTATATAACTGAATTTTTTAATGGCATTAAAACTAATGTAAGAATTAAAAAAAAAAAAGAAAGAAAGAAATGTGCCACCTATGCCTATACTCTTCAGTGTTCTAATTAGAAAAGGATGCTGGATTTTATCAAATGCTTTTTCTGCATCTATTGAGAGGATCATGTGATCTTTATTTTTGCCTCTGTTAATATGGGGTGGATAACGTTTATAGACTTGCATATGTTAAACCAGCCTTGCATCCCTGGGATGAAGCCTACTTGATCATGATGAATGACTTTTTTGATGATAAGCTGTAATCTATTGGCTAGGATTTTGTTGAGAATTTTTGCATCTATATTCATGAGTGAGATTGGTCTGAAATTCTCCTTTTTGTTTGGGTCTTTTCCTGGTTTTGGTATCAGGGTGATATTTGCTTCATAGAATGTGTTGGGGAAGATTCCTCTTTCCTCAATTTTTTGGAATAATTTCTGCAGTACAGGAATAAGCTCTTCCCTGAAGGTTTGATAGAATTCTGGTGTGAAGCCATCTGGACCAGGACATTTTTTGGTTGGAAGATTTTTTATTGTTTCCTTGATCTCAGTGCTTGAAATTGGTCTGGGGCGGCGCCTGTGGCTCAGTCCGTAAGGCGCTGGCCCCATATACCAAGGGTGGCGGGTTCAAACCGGCCCTGGCCAAAATGCAAAACAACCAGAAAATAGCCGGGCGTTGTGGCGGGCGCCTGTAGTCCCAGCTTCTTGGGAGGCTGAGGCAAGAGAATCGCTTAAGCCCATGAGTTGGAGGTTACTGTGAGCTGTGTGAGGCCACGGCACTCTACCGAGGGCCATAAAGTGAAACTCTGTCTCTACAAAAAAATAAAAATAAAAATAAAATAATAAATAAATAAAAAAATAAAGAAATTGGTCTGTTCAGGAGCTCTATTTCTTCCTGGCTGAGTCTAGGGAGAGGGTGTGATTCCAAATATTGATCCATTTCTTTCACATTGTCAAATTTCTGGGCATAGAGTTTCTGGTAGTATCCAGAGATGATCTCTTGTATCTCTGTGGGATCAGTTGTTATTTCCCCTTTATCATTTCTGATTGAGGTTACTAGAGATTTTACTTTTCTATTCCTTGTTAGTCTGGCGAATGGTTTACCTATTATATTAATTTTTTCAAAAAACCAACTCCTTGTTTCATTAATTTTCTGAATGATTCTTTTGTTTTCAATTTCATTGATCTCTGATTTGATTTTGGATATTTCTTTTCTTCTACTGAGTTTAGGCTTAGATTGTTCTTCTTTTTCCAATTCCATAAGATCTCTTGTGAGATTGTTGATGCACTCTCTTTCTGTTTTTCAAATGTAGGCATCTAAAGCGATGAATTTTCCTCTCAAAACTGCTTTTGCAGTATCCCACAGGTTTTGGTAGCTTGTGTCTTCATTGTTGTTATGCTCAAGGAAGTTAATGATTTCCTGTTTTATTTCTTCCTGCACCCATCTGTTATTCAACAGAAGATTGTTTAATTTCCATGCCTTTGTGTGGGGTTGAGCATTTTTGTTAGAGTTGAGTTCCACCTTTAGTGCCTTATGGTCTGAGAAGATACAAGGTAAAATTTCAATTCTTTTGATTCTGTTGATATTTGTTTTGTGTCCCAAGATATGATTAATTTTGGAGAATGTTCCATGGAGTGATGAGAAGAATGTATATTCTTTATCTTTGGGGTGGAGTGTTCTATACGTGTCTATCAAGCACAGTTGTTCTAGGGTCTCATTTAAATCTCTTATATCCTTGTTTAATTTCTGTTTAGAGGATCTGTCCAGCTCTGTAAGAGGAGTGTTAAGGTCCCCTGTTATTATGGTATTATCAGATATCATATTGCTCAGACTGAGAAAGGTCTGTTTCAAGAATCTGGGAGCATTTAAATTGGGTGCATAGATATTTAGAATTGAAATGTCTTCTTGTTGTATTTTTCCCTTGACCAATATAAAGTGACCATCTTTGTCTTTTTTGACTTTAGTTGCTTTAAAGCCACATGTATCTGAAAATAAGATTGCAACTCCTCTTTTCTTCTGAATTCCATTTGCCTGAAAAATTGTCTTCCAACCCTTGACTCGGAGCTTTAATTTGTCTTTTGAAGCCGGGTGTGTTTCTTGCAGACAGCAAATGGATGACTTGTGTTTTTTAATCCAGTCAGCCAATCTATGTCTCTTCAGTGGGGAATTCAAGCCATTAACATTTATTGAGATAATTGATAAGTGTGGTAGTATTCTATTCGTCTTATTTGGTGAGAGTCCATTGCTTAGTTTTATCTTTTGCATCAGTGTGGAGGTTAGGTTCTGTCCTTTAATTTCTGAGTTCTTACTTTGCTGCTGATCCATTGTGGTGGTCAGTGTGCAGAACAGGTTGAAGTATTTCCTGTAGTGCTGGTCTTGTTGTGGCGAATTTCCTCAATGTTTGTATATCCGTAAATGATTTGATTTCTCCGTCAATTTTGAAGCTTAGCTTAGCAGGGTACAGAATTCTGGGCTGAAAATTGTTCTGTTTAAGTAGATTAAAGGTAGATGACCATTGTCTTCTTGCCTGGAAAGTTTCATTAGAGAAGTCTGCGGTCACTCTGATGGATTTCTCCCTCTAGGTCAACTGGCGCTTACACCTGGCAGCTTGCAGAATCTTTTCTTTTGTCTTGACTTTGGACAGGTTCATCACAATGTGTCTTGGAGAAGCTCGGTTAGAGTTGAGGCAACCTGGGCTCTGATAGCCCTCTGAAAGCAGTGTGTCAGAATCTTTGGTGATGTTTGGGAAATTTTCTTTTATAATATTCTCTAGTATGGCTTCCATTCCTCTGGGGCATTCTTCTTCCCCTTCTGGAATTCCTATAACTCGTATGTTAGAACACTTCATAAAGTCCCATAATTCTGACAGTGAATGTTCTGTTTTCTCTCTCTTCTTTTCTGCCTCTTTTACTATCTGAGTTATCTCAAAAACTTTGTCTTCTACCTCTGAAATTCTTTCTTCTGCATGGTCTAACCTGTTGCTGATACTTTCCATTGCATCTTTAAGTTCCCTAATTGACTGTTTCAGTTCCTTCAGCTCTGCTATATCCTTTTTATATTCTTCATATCGTTCATCTCTTATTTGATTCTGTTTTTGAATTTCCTTTTGGTTAATTTCCACTTTATTAGCAGTTTCCTTCATTGTTTCCATCATTTCTTTCATTGTTTTCAACATGTGTATTCTAAATTCCCTTTCTGTCATTCCTAACATTCTTTTATAGGTGGAATCCTCTGCAGTAGCTACCTCATGGTCCCTTGGCGGGGTTGTTCTGGACTGGTTCTTCATGTTGCCTGGAGTTTTCTGCTGATTCTTCTTCATGAGTGAGTGCTTTTATCTGTTTCCTTGCCCTAATTTTCCTTTCACTTCCTCTTGCTCTTTAAGTTCTCGTGTCTACGGACTAAAGGTTACAGGACCAGAAGGGTGAGAAGGTTGAAGAGCAAAAAAGGGATGAAAGAAAGGAGGACCGAATGATAAGAAAAGAAAAAGAAAAATAGAGAAAGGAGAGGGGTTGGGTAAAAGGAATATTGACAAAAAGAAGAGAGGCACAGAAAGAGGGAGACAGAGCAATATAGGTGTACAGTAGGGTACTTTGATACAACCTTAAAAAAACCCACCTTCTAGGGGTGCCCATTTGGGTGGTTCCCTTGAGGTCAGCAGCTCTTTGCTAACCTGATCAGACACAGTACTCCACCTCCCCCAAGTAGAGAGGAAAGACAAAAATGCTATAAATCAAACCAAAACAAGCAAACCGAAAACTTTACGGGATAAAATTGGCTGGAAAAAACAAATAATAGTGGTAGAAACACTAACAAAAATGAAGTTCTAATTATTGAAATAGGCAGCAATGGGAAATTATAATTAAACTAGAAAAATTGAGAAAGAAAAAGGATCTGTATGGAAAAGGTTGAACTTAAAAAACAAAACAACAATCAACAACATCAAAATAAACAAAAAAAAAACAACCAAACCAAAAAAAAAAAAAAAAAACCACAACCAAAAACAAAGCAGTATGTATATGTTATTGAATATTGTCTGGGCAACACGTGGTCTTCTGGGATATGAGATGTTAATTACAGTTCTGATACGACTGGAGGCTGCTAGTTTCTCAAACCCCAGCAGGTAGACACCCTAAATCTCTCTTCAGCCCACTTAAAAGGTACTTTGAACTTGTTCACTTGCTGAGCAGAAGTTTTCCAGGGAAGTGCTTGTCGCTGGAATCACTGCTGAAGTGGCTATCCACTTACCCTGTGTGTCAAAACTGGTCTCCCTCTGCCCCCGAGGGTTAGGGCTGCAAGGCGGCTCAGACCCCGCCCTTAGGCTACTTGGTTGCTGGGTTACCAGCTCCCACCCAATTCTAGCTCTGCGACCCTGAGGGCAGAGCTTGTCTGGGCAGATCGCTCACAATGGCTGCCTGTGACCCAGAGCCAAACACTATTAGCTCCGTCTGGCTCAGCGGCTCAGACTGGGGCCCTAGACAATGGCCAAAGTTCTCCACACTCCCGCTCAGGCTCTCCCCAAGGCAGTTCAGCTGAGTGCCAAGTCCAAAGACACCAAAACAGTTCACAGGTAAGGCCTTTCTGGTTTGCAGTCTGGCTTCTACTGAACTTACAGTTGCGGGCGGGTTTAGACGGATTGAACACACGCGACCACTTGCCGGTTTTCCACTGTTTTAGTCCTCCTCTTGGGGTCCAGGAGTCTCTCGCTGACTCCCTGTATCCTCTCAGGGGTGATGATAGGCAGATCCCACCATCCAGAGATGCCTGAAGTCCTATCTCCCCAGACTCATGGTGCCCAGATGCAAGGAAGCTGTTACTCAGCTGCTATCTTGCTCCGCCTCCCTTTGTTTTGTTTTGTAATTGTTTGGGATTCATTGAGAATACAAAGAATTAGGTTACACTGATTGCATTAGTGAGGTAAAATCCTTCTTATAATTGTGTTCTGCACCAAGAGGTGTGCCATACCTCAAGAACTCCATCCCTTACCTCCTCCACTCTCCCTGCTCCCTCATTCTCCTACCCTGCACCTTGTATTAAATCAACTACTGCCTTCATATTAGAATTAAGTACATTGAATTCTTGCTTCTCCATTCTTGTGATGCTTTATTAAGAATTTGTTCCACCTCCATCCAGGTTAATACAAAAGATGTAAAGTCTCCCTCTCTTTTAATGGGTGAACAATATTCCATGATATACACATACCACCACAGCTTGTTAATCCATTCCTGGATTGGTGGGCTTTAGGTTGTTTCCACGTTTTGGTGATTGTAAATTGAACTGTGACAGTCTAGTGCAAATGTCCTCATGATAAAATGATTTTTTTTTTCTTCTTAGTAGACGCCCAGTAATGGGATGGCAGGATCAAATGGGAGGTCTAATTTGAGTTCTTTAAGGATTCTCCATACTTTCTTCCAAAAATGTTGTATTAGTTTGCAGTCCCACAAGCAGTGTGAAAGTTTTCCCTTCGCTCCACATCCATGCCAGCATCAGCAGTTTCGAGATTCTCACTGTGGTTAGATGCTATTTAAGGGTGGTTTTGACTTGCTTTTCTCTGATGACTAGTGACAATGAGCATTTGTTCATATGATTGTTAGCCATTCATCTGTCTTCTTTAGAGAAGAGTCTATTCATGTCTTTTGTCCAGTGATAGATGGGATTGCTTACTCTTTTTTTGTTGATTAATTTGAGTTCTCTGTGGAAGCTAGTTATCAAGTTTTTGTCTGATTCATAATATGTAAATATGTTTTACCATTCTGAAGGCTGTCTATTTGCTTTGGTTATTATCTCCTTAGCTGTACAGAAGCTATTCAGTTTGATTAAGTCCCATTTGTTTATTTTTATTGTTGCAATTGCCATGGAAGTCTTCTTCATAAAATCTTTCCCCAGACCAATATCTTCAAGTGTTTTCTTTAGACTTTCTTCAAGGATTTTTAATGTTTCATGACTTATATTTAATTCTTTTATTCATCTTGAACCAATTTTTGTTTAAGTGGTGAAAGATTTGGGTCAATTTTCAGTCTTTTCCATGTGTTTATCCACTTCTCCCAGCACCATTTATTGAATTGAGATTCTTTTCCCCAGTTTATGTTCATGTTTGCTTTATCAAAGATGAGGTAGTTGTAAGACATTAGTTTCATCTTGTGGTTTTCTATTTGGTTCCAAATGTCTATATCTCTATTTTTGTTCCAATACCATGCTGTTTTGACCACTATGGCCTTTTAGTGTAGCCTAAAGGTAGAATATGGGTAAAAATGGTAAGGGTAAAAATGGTAAGGGTAAAAATGCCCTCAGTTTTGTTTTTATTACTCAAAATTGCCTCGGCTATACAGAGTTTTTTCTGATTCTATACAAAATGAAGAAATATTTTTTCCAAATCTTGAAAGTATGATGTGCTTTTTAATGGGGATTGCATTTAATCTGTAGATTGCTTTGGGAAGTATAGACATTTTGACAATGTTGATTCTTACCAGCCGTGAGCTGGTAGGTTCTTCTATTTGTTAATATCTTCTGCTATTTCTTTTCTTAGGGTTTCATAATATTCTTTGTAGAGGTCCTTCACCTCTTTTGTTAGGTATATTCTCAGGTATTTCATTCTTTTTGAAGCTACTGTGAAGGGAATTGTGCCCTTGATTAGCTTATCAACTTGACTGTTGTTGGCAAATACGAAGGTTACTGATTTGTTGATAATGATTTTATATCCCAAGTCATTACTATATTTTTTGATGACTTCGAGGAGTCTTGTGGTTGAGTCTTTGTGGTTCTCTAAGTATAAGATCATATAATTGGCAAAGAGCAAGAGTTTGACCTCCTCTGCTCCCATTTAGATGCCCTTTATTTCCTTCTATTGCCTGATTGTATTGGCTAGAACTTCTAGCACTACGTTGAATAATAATGGCAAAAGAGGACAACCTGATCTGGTTCCAGTTCTAAATGGAAAAGCTTTCAATTTTATTTCATTCAGTGTAATATTAGCTGTGGGTTTGTTATAGATGGCTTCAATCAGTTTTAGAAATGTGCCACCTATGCCTATATTCTTAAGTGTTCTAATTAGAAAAGGATGCTGAGTTTTATCAAATCCTTTTTCTGCACTTATTGGGAGGATCACAGGGTCTTTGCTTTTGCTTCTGTTGACATGGTGAATTAAATTTGTGGACTTGTGTATGTTGAAGAAACCTTACTTCTCTGGGATGAAACCTGCTTGATTGTGGTACATGATGTTTTTTTTTTTTTTCTGAAAAATAATCCATTGTCAAACTTTATTATAAAAACTAAAGACAAAATAGCACATTTTAAGAACTACATCAATTCACAAATTGAAGACATATCACAATTTCAAAGCTTCTATGTAGATTAATTGTAAAATGCTATCTTCAACCCAGTGTTTGGGGGGGAGACTGAGAAGAAGTGCTGGGTGTCCTTTCCCTGCTAAACAAAATTAAATATTGTCTTCTAGCCCTGCTTTTTTTTTTTATTGTTAAATCATAGCTGTGTACATTAGTGCAATTGCCTGTACCCATTCTAAGATGCACCATAGATGTGGCCACACGCATTGCCCTCCCTCCACCAAAACCTCTCCCCTCCCTCCACCAAAACCTCTCCCCTCCCTCCACCAAAACCTCCCCCCTCCCTTCCCCTTCCTTGGCCCTTTCCTCATAGTCTTGTGCTACAGTTGGGTTATAGTCTTCGTACATGATGTTTTTAATGTGTAGCTGTAATCTATTGGCTAGAATATTATTGAAAATTTTTGCATTTATATTCATTGGAGAAATTGGTCTGAAGTTCTCCTTTTTATTTTGGTCTTTTCCTGGTATCCTGGTGGTTATCTTTTGGTATCAGTGTGATATTGCTTCATAGAATGTATTGAGGAAGATTCCTTTCTTCTCAATTTTTTTGGAATACTTTCTGCAGCATGGGTATAAGCTGTTCTTTGAAGATTTGATAGAATTGTGGTGTGAAGCTATCTACACTGGGGCATTTTTTATTGGGAGATTTTTATTGTTTCTTGATCTCACTGCTTGAAATTAGTTTGTTCAAGAAATCTATGACTTCTTTTTTTTTTTTTTTATTGTTGGGGATTCATTGAGGGTACAATAAGCCAGTTACACTGATTGCAATTGTTAGGTAAAGTTCCTCTTGCAATCATGTCTTGCCCTCATAAAGTGTGACACACACTAAGGCCCCACCCTCCTCCCTCCATACCTCTTTCTGCTCCCCCCCATAACCTTAATTGTCATTAATTGTCCTCATATCAAGATTGAGTACATAGGATTCATGCTTCTCCATTTTTGCGATGCTTTACTAAGAATAATGTCTTCCACTTCCATCCAGGTTAATACGAAGGATGTAAAGTCTCCATTTTTTTTAACGGCTGAATAGTATTCCATGGTATACATATACCACAGCTTGTTAATCCATTCCTGGGTTGGTGGGCATTTAGGCTGTTTCCACATTTTGGCAATGGTAAATTGAGCTGCAATAAACAGTCTAGTACAAGTGTCCTTATGATAAAAGGATTTTTTTCCTTCTGGGTAGATGCCCAGTAATGGGATTGCAGGATCAAATGGGAGGTCTAGTTTGAGTGCTTTGAGGTTTCTCCATACTTCCTTCCAGAAAGGTTGTACTAGTTTGCAGTCCCACCAGCAGTGTAAAAGTGTTCCCTTCTCTCCACATCCACGCCAGCATCTGCAGTTTTGAGATTTTGTGATGTGGGCCATTCTCACTGGGGTTAGATGATATCTCAGGGTTGTTTTGATTTGCATTTCTCTAATATATAGAGATGATGAACATTTTTTCATGTGTTTGTTAGCCATTCGTCTGTCGTCTTTAGAGAAAGTTCTATTCATGTCTCTTGCCCATTGATATAAGGGATTGTTGGCTTTTTTCATGTGGATTAATTTGAGTTCTCTATAGATCCTAGTTATCAAACTTTTGTCTGATTGAAAATATGCAAATATCCATTCCCATTGTGTAGGTTGTGTCATTGCTTTGGTTATTGTCTCCTTAGCTGTACAGAAGCTTTTCAGTTTAATGAAGCCCCATTTGTTTATTTTTGTTGTTGTTGCAATTGCCATGGCAGTCTTCTTCATGAAGTCTTCCCCCAGGCCAATATCTTCCAGTGTTTTTCCTATGCTTTCTTTGAGGATTTTTATTGTTTCATGCCTTAAATTTAAGTCCTTTATCCATCTTGAATCAATTTTTGTGAGTGGGGAAAGGTGTGGGTCCAGTTTCAGTATTTTACATGTAGACATCCAGTTCTCCCAACACCATTTATTGAATAGGGAGTCTTTCCCCCAAGGTAAGTTCTTGTTTGGTTTATCAAAGATTAGGTGGTTGTAAGATGTTAGTTTCATTTCTTGGTGTTCAATTCGATTCCAAGTGTCTATGTCTCTGTTTTTGTGCCAGTACCATGCTGTCTTGAGCACAATGGCTTTGTAGTACAGACTAAAATCTGGTATGCTGATGCCCCCAGCTTTATTTTTATTACTAAGAACTGCCATAGCTATAGGGGTTTTTTTCTGGTTCCATACAAAAGGCAGAATCATTTTTTCCAAATCTTGAAAGTACGATGTAGGTACTTTGATAGGAATGGCATTGAATAGGTAGATTGCTTTGGGAAGTATAGACATTTTAACAATGTTGATTCTTCCCATCCATGAGCATGGCATGTTCTTCCATTTGTTAATATCCTCTGCAATTTCCTTTCTGAGGAGTTCATAGTTTTCTTTATAGAGGTCCTTCACCTCCTTCGTTAGGTATATTCCTAGGTATTTCATTTTCTTTGAAACTATGGTGAAGGGAGTTGTGTCCTTAATTAGCTTCTCATCTTGACTGTTATTGGTGTATACAAAGGCTACTGACTTGTGGACATTGATTTTATATCCTGAAACATTACTGTATTTTTTGATGACTTCTAGGAGTCTTGTGGTTGAGTCTTTGGGGTTCTCTAAGTATAAGATCATGTCGTCAGCAAAGAGGGAGAGTTTGACCTCCTCTGCTCCCATTTGGATTCCCTTTATTTCCTTGTCTTGCCTAATTGTATTGGCTAGAACTTCCAGCACTATGTTGAATAGTAAAGGTGACAGAGGACAACCTGGCCTGGTTCCAGTTCTAAGAGGAAAAGCTTTGAGTTTTACTCCATTCAGTAAAATATTGGCTGTGGGTTTGTCATAGATAGCTTCAATCAGTTTTAGAAATGTGCCACCTATGCCTATACTCTTCAGTGTTCTAATTAGAAAAGGATGCTGGATTTTATCAAATGCTTTTTCTGCATCTATTGAGAGGATCGTGTGATCTTTATTTTTGCCTCTGTTAATATGGTGGATAACGTTTATGGACTTGCGTATGTTAAACCAGCCTTGCATCCCTGGGATGAAGCCTACTTGATCATGATGAATGACTTTTTTGATGATAAGCTGTAATCTATTGGCTAGGATTTTGTTGAGAATTTTTGCATCTATATTCATGAGTGAGATTGGTCTGAAATTCTCCTTTTTGTTTGGGTCTTTTCCTGGTTTTGGTATCAGGGTGATGTTTGCTTCATAGAATGTGTTGGGGAAGATTCCTTCTTCCTCATTTTTTTGCAATAATTTCTGCAGTACAGGAATAAGCTCTTCCTTGAAGGTTTGATAGAATTCCGGTGTGAAGCCATCTGGATCAGGGCATTTTTTATTTGGAAGCTTTTTTATTGTTTCTTTGATCTCAGAGCTTGAAATTGGTCTGTTCAGGAGCTCTATTTCTTGCTGGCTAAGTCTAGGGAGAGTGCGTGATTCCAAATATTGATCCATTTCTTTCACATTGTCAAATTTCTGGGCATAGAGTTTCTGGTAGTATTCAGAGATGATCTCTTGTATCTCTGTGGGATCAGTTCTTATTTCCCCTTTATCGTTTCTGATTGAGGTTATTAGAGATTTTACTTTTCTATTTCTAGTTAGTCTGGCCAATGGTTTATCTATTTTATTTATTCTTTCAAAAAATCAACTCCTTGTTTCATTAATTTTCTGAATGATTCTTTTGTTTTCAATTTCATTGATCTCTGATTTGATTTTGGATATTTCTTTTCTTCTACTGAGTTTAGGCTTAGATTGTTCTTCTTTTTCCAATTCCATAAGATCTCTCGTGAGATTGTGATGTGCTCTCTTTCTGTTTTTCGAATGTAGGTATCTAAAGCAATGAATTTTCCTCTCAAAACTGCTTTTGCAGTATCCCACAGGTTTTGGTAGCTTGTGTCTTCATTGTTGTTATGCTCAAGGAAGTTAATGATTTCCTGTTTTTATTCTTCCTTCACCCATCTGTTATTCAACAGAAGATTGTTTAATTTCCATGCCTTTGGGTGGGGTTGAGCATTTTTGTTAGAGTTGAGTTCCAACTTTAGTGCCTTATGGTCTGAGAAGATACAAGGTAAAATTTCAATTCTTTTGATTCTGTTGATATTTGTTTTGTGTCCCAGGATATGATCAATTTTGGAGAATGTTCCATGGGGTGATGAGAAGAATGTATATTCTTTATCTTTGGGTGGAGTGTTCTATATGCGTCTATCAAGCATAGTTGTTGTAGGGTCTCATTTAAATCTCTTACATCTTTGTTTAATTTCTGTTTAGAGGATCTGTCCAGCTCTGTAAGAGGTGTGTTAATGTCCCCTGTTATGATGGTATTATCAGATATCATATTGCTCAGACTGAGTAAGGTCTGCTTCAAGAATCTGGGAGCAGTTAAATTGGGTGCATAAATATTTAGAATTGAAATGTCTTCTTGTTGCAGTTTTCCCTTGACCAATATAAAGTGACCATCTTTGTCTTTTTTGACTTTAGTTGCTTTAAATCCACATGTATCTGAAAATAAGATTGCAACTCCTCTTTTTTTCTGAATTCCATTTGCCTGAAAAATTGTCTTCCAACCCTTGACTCGGAGCTTTAATTTGTCTTTTGAAGCCGGGTGTGTTTCTTGCAGACAGCAAATGGATGGCTTGTGTTTTTTAATCCAGTCAGCCAATCTATGTCTCTTCAGTGGGGAATTCAAGCCATTAACATTTATTGAGATAATTGATAAGTGTGGTAGTATTCTATTCGTCTTATTTGGTGAGAGTCCATTGCTTAGTTTTATCTTTTGCATCAGTGTGGAAGTTAGGTTCTGTCCTTTGATTTCTGAGTTCTTACTTTGCTGCTGATCCATTGTGGTGGTCAGTGTGCAGAACAGGTTGAAGTATTTCCTGTAGAGCTGGTCTTGTTGTGGCAAATTTCCTCAATGTTTGTATATCCGTAAATGATTTGATTTCTCCGTCAATTTTGAAGCTTAGCTTAGCAGGGTACAGAATTCTGGGCTGAAAATTGTTCTGTTTAAGTAGATTAAAGGTAGATGACCATTGTCTTCTTGCTTGGAAAGTTTCATTAGAGAAATCTGCGGTAACTCTGATGGATTTGCCCCTGTAGGTCAACTGGCGCTTACTCCTGGCAGCTTATAGAATCTTTTCTTTGGTCTTGACTTTGGACAGGTTCATCACAATGTGTCATGGAGAAGCTCGGTTAGAGTTGAGGCGACCTGGGGTCCGATATCCCTCTGAAAGCAGTGTGTCAGAATCTTTGGTGATGTTTGGGAAATTTTCTTTTATAATATTCTCTAGTATGGCTTCCATTCCTCTGGGGCATTCTTCTTCCCCTTCTGGAATTCCTATAACTCGTATGTTGGAACGCTTCATAAAGTCCCATAATTCTGACAGTGAATGTTCTGCTTTCTCTCTCTTCTTTTCTGCCTCTTTTGCTGTCTGAGTTATCTCAAGAACTTTGTCTTCTACCTCTGAAATTCTTTCTTCTGCATGGTCTAACCTGTTGCTGATACTTTCCATTGCATCTTTAAGTTCCCTAATTGACTGTTTCAGTTCCTTCAGGTCTGCTATATCCTTTTTATATTCTTCATATCGTTCTTCTCTTATTTGATTCTGTTTTTGGATTTCCTTTTCGTTATTTTCCACTTTATTAGCAATTTCCTTCATTATTTCCATCATTTCTTTCATTGTTTTCAACATGTGTATTCTAAATTCCCTTTCTGTCATTCCTAACATTTCTATACTGGTGGAATCCTCTGCAGTAGCTACCTCATGGTCCCTTGGTGGGTTTGTTCTAGACTGGTTCTTCATGTTGCCTGGAGTTTTCTGCTGATTCTTCCTCATGAGTGATTTCTTTTATCTGTTTCCTTGCCCTAATTTTCCTTTCACTTCCTCTTGCTCTTTAAGTTCTTGTGCCTGTGGACTAAGGGTTACAGGACCAGAAGGGTGAGAAGGTTGAAGAGCAAAAAAAGGGGATGAAAGAAAGGAGGACCGAGTGATAAGAAAAAAAGAAAGATAGAGAAAGGAGAGGGCGTGGGTATAAGGAATATTGACAAAAAGAAGAGAGGCACAGAAAGAGGGAGACAGGGCAATATAGGTGTATAGTAGGGTACTTTGACACCACCTTAAAAAAACCCACCTTCTGGGGGTGCCCAGTTGCGTGGTTCCCTTGAGGTCAGCAGCTCTTTGCTAACCTGATCAGACACAGTACCCCACCTCCACCAATTAGAGAGGAAAGACAAAAATGCTATAAATCAAACCAAAACAAGCAAACAGAAAACTTTACGGGGATAAAATTGGGTGAAAAACCATATGATATCGGTAGAAACACTAGCAAAAATGAAGTTGAAGTTATTAAAAAAGGCAGCAATGGGAAATTATAATTAAACTAGGAAAATTGAGAAAGAAAAAGGGATCTGTGTGTAAAAGATTGAAATTAAAAAAACAAAAGAACATCAGCAACGTCAAAATAAAGAAAAAAAAAACAAAAGAAAAAATACACAACCAAAAACAAAGCAGTTTGTATATGTTATTGAATATTGTCTGGGCAACACGTGGTCTTCTGGGGTATGAGATGTTAGTCCCAGTTCTGATACGACTGGAGGCTGCTGATTTCTCAAACTCTAGCAGGTAGACACCCTAAATCTCTCTTCAGCCTACTTAAAAGGCACTTTGAACTTGTAAACTTGCTGAGCAGAAGCTTTCCCAGCTTTCTCGCTGGAATCGCTGCTGAAGTGGCTATCCACTTACCCAGTGTGCCAAAACCGGTCTCACTCTGCCCCTGAGGGTTAGGGCTGCAAGGCAGCTCAGACCCCACCCTTAGGCTACTTGGTTGCTGGGTTACCAGCTCCCACCCGTTTCTAGCTCTGCGACCCTGAGGGCGGAGCTTGCCGGGGCAGATCACTGACAATGGATCCGTGTGACCCACTGCCAAACACTATTAGCTCCGTCTGGCTCAGCGGCTCAGACTGGGGCCCTAGACAACGGCCAAAGTTCTCCGCACTCGCGCTCAGGCCTTCCCCAAGGCAGTTCAACTCTGCGCCAAGTCCAAGTACATCAAAACAGTTCACAGGTAAGGCCTTTTTGGTTTGCAGTCTCGCTGCTACTGAACTTACAGTTGTGGGCGGGTTTAGACGGATTGAACACACGCGACCACTTGCCGGTTTTCCTCTGTTTTAGTCCTCCTCTTGGGGTCCAGAAGTCTCTCACTGACTCCCTGTATCCTCATAGGAGTGATGATAGGCAGTTCCCACCAGCCAGAGATGCCTGGAGTCCTATCTCCCCAGACTCACGGTGCCCAGATGCAAGGAAGCTGTTACTCGGCTGCCATCTTGCTCCGCCTCTGAAATCTATGACTTCTTAATTAAGCCTAAGGAGAGGGTGTGATTTTTAGGTTTTGATCCATTTTCTCCACATTGTCAAATTTCCGGGTGTAGAGTTCCTTGTAGTACTCAGAGATAATCTCTTGTATCACTGTGACATCTATTATTATTTTGTCTTTATCATTTCTGATGGAGGTTATTGGAGATTTTGCTTTTATGATTCTAGTTAATTTGGCCAAAGGTTTATCAATTTTCTTTATTTTTGAAAAATCAACTTTTTGTTTTGTTAATTTTATGAATGATTCTTTTGTTTTCAATTTCATTAATCTCTAATTTAATTTTTGTTATTTCTTTTCTTCTTCTGGGTTTGAAACTAGATTATTCTTCCTTTTCCAATTTCATAAGACAGTTTGTGAGTTTATTGATGCACTTTCTTTCTGTTTTTCGAATGTAGACATGTAATGCAATAAATTTTCCTCTGAAGGCTGCTTTTGCTGTATCCCACAGGTTTTAGTAACTTGTGTCTTCACTTTTTTATGTCTAGGGAATTTAACAATTCCCTCTTTTACATCTTCCTGAACCCAGTTATCATTCAGCATGAGATTGTTTAATTTCTGTGCCTTTGTGTGGGGATGAAAATTTCTATTGGTGTTGAGTTCCACCTTTATTTTGTCGTCTGAGAAGGTACAAGGTATAAATTCTTTTTTTTTTTTTTTAATTTTACTGAGGTTTGATTTGTTTTGGAGAATATACAGTGGGCTGATAGAAAAATGTATATTCTTTAGCTTTGTATATGTCTATTAATCCCTTTTGTTCTAATTAAGGGATTAATTAAGGTCATAATTAAGCCCTTCGTATCTTCGTTTAGTTTCTATTTAGAGGATCTGTCCAGTTCTGTCAGAGGGGTGTTAAAGTCCCCAACCATTATGGTGTTATGGGATATCATATTGCTCAGCCCATCAAGGTCTATTTCATAAATCTGGAAACATTTAAGTTGGGTGTATAAATATTTAAAATTGAAATATCTTCTTGTTATAGTTTTCCTTTGACCACTATAAAGTGTCCATCTTTATCTTTCTTAACTTTGGTTACTTTAAATCTCTTGTATTGGAGAATAAGATTGCCACCCCTCCTTTGCTCTTATTTCTATTTGCTTGAAATACCATTTTCCATCCCCTAACCCTGAGTCTTGTTTTGTCCTTCAAGCCTAGGTGTGTTTATAGCTTGTCCTTCTTTATTCAATTTGCCAGCCTGTGCCTCTACAGTGAGGAATTCATCCATTGACATTTATTGAGAGAATTGATAAATGTGGTGAAATTCTATTCATCTTATTACATGAAAGTCTGTTGTGTAGGTTTATCCTTTGTGCCATTGTGGATGCTAAGTTTTGACCTTTAGCTTCCGGGTATTTACTTTGCTGGTGGTCCACTGTGATGTTCAGTGTTGAGAATAGGTCTAAGTATTTCCTGTAGAGCTGGTTCTGTGATGGATTTCCCCAGTATTTGTATATCTGCAAAAGATTTGATTTTTTCATTATTTTTGAAGATTAGTTTATTTGGATACAGAATTCTGGGCTGAAAACTGTTTTGTTGAAGAATGTTGAAGGTAGATGACCATTCTCTTCTGGCTTGGAAAGTTTCAGTAGAAAAGTCTGCTGCTAACCTAATGTCTGTCCATGTAGGTCAGTTGACACTTCTGGAGGCTTGCAGAATTTTCTCTTTCATATTGACTTTGGACAGATTCATTACAATGTTTCTTGGAGAAGCTCTGTTTGAGTTGAGATGACCCAGAGTTCAATATCTATCTAAAAGGAGTGTGTCAGGATCTTTAGTAAAACTTAGGAAGTTTTCATTTATGATAGTCTCCAGTAGGGTTTCCATTCCTTTGGGACAATCTTCTTTCCCTTCAGAAATCCATATTATTCGTATCTTTGAATGCTTCAAGAAGTCTCATAGATCTCTAAGTGACTATTTTTCTTTCTCTCTCTTCCTTTCTGCCTCTATAACTACTTGGGTTAACTTGAAAACTTAATCCTCTACCTTTAAGGTTCTTTCTTCTCCATGGTCTAATCTATTTTTGAGACTTTCTATAGCACCTTTATAGTCCCCGATTGTCTCCTTCATTTCCTTAAGCTCCTCCATATTCTACCTATCTTGGGTTCTCTCCTTTCATTTTCTTGTCCATTCCCTTTATTGTCTTTATCATTCATATTTTAAATTTCCTTTCTGTCAAGTCCATTAATTCTTTATAGGTGGAGTCTTCTGTAGTAGCTGCCAGATGGTCCCTTTGAGGAGTCGCTCTATTTTGGTTTTTCATGTTTTCTGAATTTTTCTGTTGGTTGCTCATCATGTGTACTTTATTCTTGTTTACTTCTTTGTCCTCCTTTTTCTTTCACCCCTCCTCATTTGCTTCAAATTACCTTATCTCAGAGCTCAGGTATTGAATTGGCCTCTTGGCATAAGGCCAAAGGAAGAGAAGGATAAAGAGTGAGCAGGGAGAAATAAGAGGAAATGAAAGAAAGAAGAAAATAGAAAAGAAAAGAAAAGAAGAGGGATGAGAGAACATAATTGAAGAACAGAAGAGAAGGAGGACAGGATGACAAAATGAAAATTATAGAATAAATGGCATTGAGCAGCACAGTGCTAAGGCTGGCCTGTGACTCAAGCATTTTTGAGGAGCTAGACTGGGTGAGTTTCTCAAAATCAGGAGCTACTTACTAGCCTGTCCAAAGCCAGAATCCTCCTCTGCCAAAAATAGGAAGAGAAAGAAAAGAGCAAAAACACAAAACAGGAAGGAAAAAATAAATGAAAATGAAAAAGAAAGAAAATTTCTGTAGTGTGCCCTTTGCCAAAACTGTCTTCCCAGGGCCAAAGGTGGAAGGATCCCTAGATCATGATCTCTTGGCCTTTCTGAACCAGACTACTCCTGTGACCTCCCCACCATACCACAGCTGTGCTACCCCACTCTCAATGAAAAAAAGAAAGAATGAAAGTAATAATAATAACAATAATAATATAAGAGTAGATAAAGGAAAGTAAAAATACAATTGTATCAAATAAAGGAGAGAGAGGGAAGAGAAAAAGAAAAGAAAGAAAGACCCACCCCACCCCCAAAAGGAAGGGATATCTTAGCTGTTACATGAGTTATTTATGTGGAAAAGATGAGAAAAGTAGAAGATTCTATATTAAAAGAGATAATGGAGAGGAGTGATGTATAGAGAATAAATGAGACTAAAATATCATAACCAAAAATACAAAAGCCCATGCTCTTGATGAATGTAAAAATGGAAGTATGGAAGTTAAGAATCGAACCAACCAAACAAATTAACAAAAAACAAACCACAACAAAACAAAACGAAAAAGGCTCAAGTAGACAAAAACAGCAGCAACCTCGGCAACAAAGAAAAGAAGGAAAAAAACCTACAAAAAATTATATATACACACACACACACACACACACACATTGCAGTATATTGCTAGGACATCAGTTAGAGTGGCATTGTGGTTTTTCAGGGGATGGAAAACACAGCCAGCAACTTCTCTCTAGTTCCCAGGATGGTCCTGGTTCCTAACTTAGTTGCCCTTGGTGATCATCTAATTGTTTCCTCAGTATTTAGACCTTGCCGGGTTGGGATCAAAAAGCTCTCCAGAATCCTTCAGAGCAGGTCCCACAGTGCCCCCAACACCAGTTCCTGTGGGGTGGGGGAGCCATTCAGCTAATCCCAAGAGTGGAGTCCTGATTCTTGCAGGTAGAATAAAGATATCCATTCTTTAGGCCCCTGCTAAGAGGCCCACCCTCACGACCCTCTCCCCAACTTCCCATAATGGCTGACTATGGCAGCCAGGACCATCCCAGTATGGCTGCCCCACCAGCCATCAAACCAATGACAAATCCACTCCTCCTGGTATTTAGATCTGACTGCTGCATACTGGTCAAGTCCATCTACTCTTTCAAGCATTCCACTCAACATGCAGCTTTCCCCAAAATCGAAAAGTACTGAAAGGCTTCCTCCCATCCCTGTACCTGTGTGGGAGGGTGAGTCATTCCCACTGGCTCCCAATCAATTGTGTAGTGAGTCAGATTTCCACCACTCTGGATCACACACTGTCTCCTGTACATCACCACCTTGCTGTGCTCCCTGAGCCATGACTCTGGGTAAGGTCCCCAAGCCAGATATGGCTGAGTTCTTTTTATTCCCAAGTCGTACTAGGAGAGCTCAGCCAAATTATCCTTTTGGTCTGCCATCTTGCCCTGCCCCCTAGTCACAAGTGTCTTTATAAGCAAAGATACACATTTAATACAGACAAAAAGGTGAAGGCAATGAATGAGTACTGGATTTAGGTGGACATAAGCCAAGTTACAGAAGGAAGGGAAAGATGGGGCCCCCGTCTCACTCACTGAGCTCCATGAAGTAGGGAGGGAATGTGCCAAAATGTTCCAATTGTAGAAACAAATTGTACCACTATAGCCACACCACCAACCTTCATCTATCACCTCAATGTCCATGATGAGGGTCTCTGGGTCAACAGAGATCTCTGTGTCCTCAGCTTCCTGGTAGATGTACAAGGCCTGGACAAGAGTCCTTGCCAACTGGCTAGAACCAGTGCCTAGATCCAGCACCAGCAGAAGGTCCTCATAGAGGGTGTCCTGCTTCTGGGGTCCTCATTTTCAGCCTCCACACAGGCACGGAGGAATGCTGGGTGCTGACCCTCACAGACACCTACCCTGGGTCTTAGGCAGTGGGAGCTGCAGACAGAGGTGGTGGACATGGCCTCTCCTGATTGGAAATCTTCTTCACATGTGTGGCCTGCTGACTGTCAGACTGCTACTCTTCTCTATCCTTGAAATGATTTATTGCTGCTGCTCAAAGATCCTCTTGGGGTGGCTCTGCCCCTGGCAGTGCTGCCCCTCGTGGCCTAACTCTGTACCTGGCTCACAGCCTCCCTCTGCTACCCGACTGCCCTCCCCTTCTCTTTCAGCCTGAGATGTTCCTCATCTTTGTCAGCCCTGGCCCATCTAAAATTTCATTTTTCCCTGAAATTTATAAGCTGCTTTGTAATACTTTGATCTGACAGCTTTGTTGAACTACACTGCCTTTTGTGAAGTATTTGAAAAGGAAGAGGTGCAAGGTAAAAGAGGCATAAAAAAAAGCTCACTTGTCTGCTCCATTAGCAGATATAACTATAATATCTATTATAAAGTATGACTTTAAATATATATAAATGGAGTGTTAACATTTAGAGCTAGCAATAGGCGCCCCTCCCCCCACAGTCTTCCCCACTACACAGCTTGAGGGTCAGTAAACTCAGGATCTACCCCTGTCCTTGATGGCTGAGCAGGACCCACCCATTACAGAGCACATTGAGCTCCCAAAGGGGACCTGAGGATAACAGAACAGAAAATTCTGGGGCACAGACAATGGGTCTAGGCTCAGGTGGAGGAACAACTTGTCCCCAAAGCTCAGTGTGAGCAGATCCCCCCCATGTGGCTTCATCAGACAGAGTAGTGCATGTACATGGTTCAGGGGCAATGCAGTCACATTACATGACACTCCAGGGCCATTGGCAGGGCCCTATGGGGTCTTTGTGCTCATCCTAGGACTCATGGGGCTACTGGTACTCTGTATACAATGGGTCTTGTATTCCCCAGGCATAAGCTTCTGATTATTTTCCATTTTACTTTCTGGGCTCCAATAAACATGACTTACCCTCAATGGCCCATCCAGTGGAATTCAGGGAGGGGAGTCAGACTACAGACTACCATGAGTGGGCCGGTTGTGAGAGAAACAAAGGTTGTAGCTCTGAAGATGGATGGCACAGCCCTGCATAAGGTAAGGATGAGTTGACATCATGAGATCACAGTAGGTGGTGGAAGAGATGCTCTGAAACCCCTTGCAGTGACACCCATGAGATAATCTAGAGGTGCCCACAGAGTAGGTGGGAGAATTTGGAAGAGGATGGAGGACATGATCTCAGAGCTGTCACCAGCATGCTCCCAGAGAAGGCCCCAGACTGTGAGCAAACCCAGCCACAGCCACAGCTGAGGGCAGTTTGTTCCAAAAGGTGACAGGAGTAGAGGGAAGGTGCCCATGAAGGCAGCTCAGCTGCTGATGGCCAGAGTCACCTTTTCTAGGCCCATGACCCCTGACCTTGGAAGGCATCATGTCTGGGAGATACCAGAGCTAGCAAGAGCTCAGAGTTAGTCCTGGGTTCTGCTGGTGCCAGGCTAGAACACTGTTCATACTCTGGCCAGCCCTGCATGGGGCAGTGACACTCTCTCCTGGGACACAGGGAGGTGGGCTGGAGATAGGGTTCTCACAAGGTTAGAATTGGTACCTAAGTGGGGAAGAAACATGAACATCCCCAAATATTAATACAAGCAGGTAGCTAATTCGGCTTTACACAGTTCTGATCAGAAAGCAAAACAGGCCAACACCTCCACTCTCAAGGGAAAGTTCACGTTTAATGCAGATAAACTGAGGATGAGTCCTCCTTCCTCACCATGAGTCAGAATAGCAAGAAGAAGAGGAACAAGCTCAGTTCCCATGTCCACCAGGGTCCTTCTGACACTGGTCCTGCTCAGGGAGGGTTGGGATAGTAGGATGTGAATCTACTTGCTCTGCCACTCCAAAGTACTCTAGGCTGGGGTACCTAAACCACAGAAACCTATTTTCAACGATTTAAAAAAGTGGGAATTCCAATGTTAAGGTCTAGTATATTTTCTTTCTGATGAGGACCCTGTTCCTGGTTTGCAGATGCCACCTCCTTACCAGGTGCTCACGTGGCCTTTCCTCTGCATGAATGGAGGGTAGGTGTGCGGGTGAGGTCTATAGTGTCTTCTTCTGTTAGGACACTAATCCTACTGAAACAGGTTCCCACCCTTAAAGCTTTACTTAACCCTAATTACCACCATATAGGATCTTCAACAAGGTTATATTGGGTGTTCAAGATCAAAATAGGAATTTGTGACACATAACTGATTCTATAGCAGATAGGCTTTGAGAACACAGGTGGGCAGCAGGGAAAAGCCAGGCTGGGCTCTCAGTCTCAGAGCAGAGGACACAGAGTTGGTCTGCACACATCTCAGTGCACTGGCATTTCCCCCCATGTCACACATGAGACCCCATTCCAACCTAGGGGCTCCACATTATCAATATTATTTTGCCAGTACTTTGGAAATCAAGATCTCTTTTGTTTATTGTGGGGTTTGCCTCCCACCTACTGGCAGAATTGAGATATAGCCTCATTTTTTTTTCATTAATTTTAAATCATAGCTGTGTACATTAATGCAATCATGGGGCACCATACACTGGTTTTATAAACAGTTTGACACATTTTCATCACACTGGTTAATATAGCCTTTCTGGCATTTTCTTAGTTATTGTGCTAAGACAGTTATATTCTACATTTACTAAGTTTCACATGTACCCTTAGCCTCTTACAGGATTTTAGATGTAAGGTCCCAGTAAGTCTTGACTGTGAATCTTTGCACAGGTGTGAATGAAGTGGATCCTAGTAAAGCCATAATTAGGCCAGATTCTGTAGGGAACACAACATTCTTCCTCTCCTCAACAAACCAGTCACTTGTCAGAAGACCAAGGGAATTTGGATTTTGGTTATGAAAAGATTAAGGGCTAAATTTTGAGATTCACATAAGCCTATGCACATGACCAGTGTAATAAGTACAAGCATTAAGACCACTGACTTGCATCCTCTCGAAGCACATTCAGCTTCAAGATGTCACTGTCCTAAATGTTCAATTAGAACATAGGACTCCTTTTTAGTTAATTCAAACATTTGTTTACTTATAACACGAAATATCACCCCAATTGATAGGTACTGTCCTGGATCAAATTATTATTAGAGCACTTGTTTAAAGGTGGTAAATTTAAAGCATATGGCCCCATACACTTATTACTAAAATATGTAAGCCATATTTAGTAGCAAGAATTGTGATTGTGAACTCTGACATGGTCACCATCATTTCTTCAGCCATTGTTTTTCCTTCATTTCCACATAGGTGTGATTGTGTCATGAGCATTTATTGATTGTTCTGGACAGGAATATTTTCCACCTTAATAACAAAGGTGGTGTTCCCACATTCTAATTTAATGTAAATATCAAAAATACTTTCACTTTTGGTAACAATGTAGTAGATTTCAGAAGACAAGCAAAAATATGCAACAAACTCAGAAGAAAGCACAAAGTAAATTAAGCCATGTTTACAATGACATCAGAAAACTATAGAAGAAATAAAGAGCAGATGACCTACAATTTCAGTGAGGAAATTCACCTTTATAGGGGAGATGATGTTCTATCATTGTGATCTTTAGTGACATTGACCAAAGTTGAGAGTTGTTGAAAAGTCAGACTCAGCCTATGCAGAGAATTCTACTGGGAAGATGATCCAGCTGAGCCTGACAGGTGCACAGAGCTGTGACAATGGCTGAACCCTCAGCCCCAGGCTGGATTTCCCCTCAGGACATTTTCTGAAGGCTGGCCCAGGAACAGTGGCAAGGGCTGGGCCAAAGAGGTAGAATCAAACCTCCTGCATTCCCATGGGTTTCCTCCCATAATGCTGCACTGACTGTCCTTCATTAAGATTTAATCTTAAATAGATTAAACCTCCAAATTATTTTGATACAAGATTTCTCCCAAATGCTCATTTTCTTTTAAGTCATCTCCAGATATAAGATGCTGGCAGAATCAACTGTTAGAAGTTCACCCATACCTACCAGGATGACTAGGAATGTGTTTTGTGACCTAAGGTGCATCTGGATGGAAACTTCACTAACCCTTGAGTCACGAAAGCCCTAGGGACTTCGTGCAGGACTTCTCACGAGCTTGCAGTGGCATCAGGACACAGCCTGAGGACCAGCCAGGGACTATTAATGCTGTGAGTCTTTCCAAGATACACGTGTGAGTTTCCATCAGGGTTTGTAGCTCAAGCCCAACACCACCAGCCTCCCCACCCCAACACACGTGAGCAGCAGAGCTGGGTATTGTGCCAACATGTGACTCTACCTTGTGTCCTTCCTGTTCTTATTTACTACTGATGCTCCAATCCTGATATTCTTATTTTTAGGGGACGAAAAGTTACCTCATCTTGTATTCTCCAAAATTCTGTTCAATATGCATACAAGTCATTTCAGATTTGGTTGTTTATTTTGGCAATTCATATTTGAAATTCATAAATCTCTTCTTTTATGTCAACATGCTGTGATGAGGACTGAGAAAAGGCTTTTGACATATGACTATTGACTTTAAATAGATTTCACAAAATTTATCTAGTAGTCAAGAGTCAAGAATGTGAACAATTTTACTTGGGCACTCCCTGAAACCATCACATCAATGCCGGGCCTGCCTCTTTATTATAAAGACATGCACTACAAAGGGGCGGGGGTGGTGTGAAGGTTTGTGGAGGGAAGAAAAAAAAAAAAGATTCTGTATCACTAACTCAGTCTAGTTGCATGTGCACAGTATTCAACCAAAATAAAATCTAGGAAATGTCTTAGTGTGGAATGGCCATGACTCAACCTTCATGATAAAGCTTATGCTGAATGGATTTAATTGAAAAATAAATGCAGTCCCAGAGGAAAGATTAGGATGAGGTTTCATTCATTTTTCTCTTCAGTCCTGTAGTGTTGTCAGAAGGCATTTGAACCTCCTCCATTCTCCTTGAGGTTCTGCCAGGCCAAGGCTGTCACAACTGACAGGGCCTATGTGTGAGGTCTTAGGTGCAGCTGTGGCCCTCCTAGTCCACAGGCATCACCAACAGCCTGTTCCACTAGGTTCCCTAAAACTTGCCCTATGGTGCCTGCTCACCACACAAACAACACTGGTGGGCAGCTGGGCTACCCAGCAGGGAGGTTTGTGTTCAGGGCTGTACCACTGTGGGAGGACGATGTGTACCTTGTGCACAGTAATAAACCCCAGCATCCTCAGGCTGCACCCTGCTGATCTTCAGTGTGAAATCTGTCCCTGACCCACTGCCACTGAACCTGTCTGGGATGCCAGAGTCCCGGTTGGAAACCCTATAAATCAGGCGACCTGGAGACTGGCCCGGCTTCTGCAGGTACCAACTCAAATAGGTGTTTCCATTACTGTGCAGCAGACTCTGACTAGACCTGCAGGAGATGGAGACCAGCTGTCCAGGGGAGACGGGCAGGGAGAGTGGGGTCTGGGTCATCACAGTATCCCCACTGGATCCTAGAAGGAGGAGAGAGAAATGCAAAATTGTTGTACTTGATCTTCTTAAGTTCCTTCTCTTATTTCTTTCAGGCTAAAACAATTTCTATCATTGAGAATCAGACCCCCAAAACATCTCATTTTAAAAGGGAACAGATATTTTCATGGCACAGAGGAGTCTCTAGAAGTCACACTCACTATCCACTATCCTCCCTGTCTCTGTCAGTCTTCACTAGTGCACAGGTCCTTGCTCCTTCTGGAATCTCTCTCACTCTCTCAGATCTAAGCCTCACATGTCCTACCCTGAGGGACAAGACGTGCACATCTAACTCATACACAGAGCACACATGGGAGGCAGTGAGACCCAGAGCTTCCCTCCACCCTATCCTCCCTCCTCATCTTCTTCTGTCCTTACCAGGGACCCAGAGCATTAGCAGCCCCAGGAGCTGAGCAGGGAGTGTCATTGTGAGAAGTTGGACTGAGGACTCCAGATCAGTTAAGGCAAAGTCAGAGCTGAGCTTTTATCTCAGACTCTCAAGGGAAGGTCCTCCCCAGAGGACAGTATGCAAATCCCCTGGTGGGTGCAGTGGTGTGGAAAGAATGCCTATGATAATGTGAGAGGGGCTCCCCTGTGAGCAAGACAGAGAACGTCTCTATGCTTCAGAAAAAGGTAATGACAATCTCTGCTGTCTAATCCGTAGGAGGGACATATTGAAATGTTTATTTCAATTTACTAACTTGGTTTTTCTCTTCTATTTCACATGGTTGAGCTTCACTGAATATTTCATGATTCTTATTTCTTTGTTCATATGTTTTGGTTTGATATTAAAAAGAAAATGAGGCAAAACAGGCACAAAGTAAAGGGTGACTCTTCCTTGTTCAACTAAATAATGTACTCAAATTAGCTACTTAGGTAAAAATATAAATTCTCCAGATGCCTCTTTCATTCATCTTTCTGGTCAATACCTGCTCCTCTGACCTAGCAAGAGGCGCGCTACTCTGACATCTATCAGATGAACTTGGAAGTCATGTGTATCAAGGTAAGCATTTATATTAAATTGTTAACTTCTCATGTTTTTTCCATTTTGAGGCCTTCATTCCACCCTAAGGATTCAGGTAACTGTCAGTCGTCATGTACTGTGATTCTGAAGGATTTCTGCTTGATTTATTTTAGGACATATCTGCTGGGTCATGGTTTCCTGTCATTTTTTTTTTTTTGAAGGATAGTTTAGCTGAATATAGAATTGTGACTTTTTTTCCTTTGACCATTTTCAATAACTTAAAAATTAATGTTAATTCAAATCTATTAGCTAATTTATATTCCTATTTGAACTTCACTGAGTTTTCCAGTGATGTCTTTTTTATGTTTCAGGGTAAAACTCCAGGATCCTATATGGCATTTGCTTTATATGCTTCCTTAATTTCTTCCAGTTTGTGATAGTTTTTAAATCAATATCTAGAAAGCAGAAAGAGTCAGCCTCACAGAAACTACTTCTGTGACTTTCTTGATCCTGAATTTCCCAACTCCAGAGCAGTGAGAAATAAATGCTCATTGCTTGTAAGTTTCCCAGTGTGAGGGTATTTTCTTTCTATAGCAGCACAAACAGACTGAGACACTATCTGATTCTGTCTTAATTTTTTCTCAGAATTTAGATCCAAATTAAGTTTGTTATCCAAAAGATAATATTGAAGAAATAAGTAATGTTCACTCTTAGATGACACATTTTTCTATGAGAGCCATTTACCACTGGAATATTTGTAACCTAGAGAAAGGAAAAATGAGCCGGATTTATTAAAATATGGTGGTGTCCACCACTGCACAGCCCTTACTAAGTCAACTATTTTGCACAAATAGATCACATTATCCACCACTTAGGATACTTCAGAAATCAAGCGGAGAGGGACAAAATTCTCTTTCCTAATTCTAACTTGGGAGAATGAGATACTATATGAGTGCCACACTAGGATTCACACAGATGAGACGCGATTCCCAAGAAGCAGAAATGCTGGAGCCACAGTTCAAGAATATGTGACTACATTGACCTGCTACTGAGGTCTCAAAGTAGCTATTTTTCCTATGTCCATTTGTTATCTGAATGATCAGTGGGATTGTCTTTTGATTGTTGTGAAAGGCAAAACACTAGGAGAAGGTAGACGGTAGAGAGTGACTCTAAGAGAAGGACAAGCCAGATGTGAATGTATAGGGTTATCCTGACTTAGGCTTTGGAGAAAAATATGTAGAGGAAGAAATCTTTGAAGAAGGTATTAACAGAAAAAAAAAAGGCAAATAGTAGCAACTCCGAAATCCCTTCCACACAAAAGATGCTATACATCTAACCAAAGCCACTGTTTTTCATTGTTCACTTATTTATTGACAGACTGTGCCTACAGTTTCTGCAGATCTGGGAAGACAGATCAGGTCAATCCTCACCCTGGGGGCAGGGGGGTGGCTGTGAAAGTGAGCAAATGTGAACATGAACTCTGTCTATTAGTCCATGGCTACTGGTTTTGGGAAGACCTGAAGGTGCTGTCCTTTCTCCTGCCTGCATGATGACACCTGGATCCTTTTTCTGGTGCTATTCAGTGACCAGACCAAAATCTGAGGACATGGTCCTCGCTCCTTTTTTTTTACCAGACAGAGCCCACACTCACAATTCTCTGTAACATGTGTTTCCTTCTAGGTTCATTTACCCAGAGTTACACTCTGCTTTGCTGACAGTATGTGATAGAGGGAACTGTTTTCAGCTAAATACCCTGGGAGTTCCGATGCGTGATATTTATCCTATGGCCCTGTGTTTTTCCAGATGAAAGGGCAGCAGTGAGACATATAAAATTATTGCTGGAAATGATTCAGCTCTGAAATGGAATGAAGAAGAGGTGGTAATGAAAAAATAATAGTATCCCAAATCAGTGTGGTCTCCTGGCTATAATTATCAGGGACATAGAGCTCCTTCCAGTATCAGTGTTGTGCATGTAATGGGCCCCTTTTTGTGGCCAAGTCTGGGAGAATCCTGAGGGTTTTTTCTGTAACTTGACACTGCCATTTGTAGGATGATGTGCAAATTCTTTCTTGCACATTTCCATACATATTTTTTTCTTATGCCTATAAGAGATCATAACTGGATGCCAGGTACGATGTATGTGTGGTCACATTAGGTACTGATGTGTAGTTTTTAGTTAGATGCCAATAGTCTATGACTTGGGAGTTCCCCTCCATGTGTGGGATCCAAGTGCTAAGGAGGCCACACCATACTTAGTTGCACAGCACCCTAATAGCAAGGCAGTGACTGTGGAGTACTCAGATTTGGGGTCCTCAAAGACTCAGTCTGGGCACTTATCATGCATTTGCTGTCCTCTCCCAGTCAGAACCTGGGGGCAGTTTCCCTCTTGTCTGTCCCACTGGCCTCTCTCAGCTCTTTCAGAGTATCTTCCGAGGACAGGGCTAATAGTTCCACAGAAAACTGGGTTTAAGTCTCATTTATGGATGTATTTAAACAACACTCCATTTGGTAATCTCACCAGGGAGGGTGGTGCCTGCCAGATGATTGTGGAGGGAGGGATCATCCTCTTCCTTCTTCCCTAAACCAAGTACATCCTGCATTTTCATGGAGGTTTAAACCCACGAAAGAGTATTAAGGCTGAGAGCAGTGTCTTTATGAGCTATTTTGCTCCCTGGTTCTACAAAAGGCCATAACACCTGCATTAGGTGGGGGCTGGCAGGGGTCGCTCATGTAGGTCCCTGGGTTACTCAGCTCTATCTCCTCTTCCCCAGAGCTCTCTCAAGTCTAGCTCTGTCCAGCTTCCACACATTTTGTAAAAAGAATGAATGAGCCGTCCTCCTTCTCTTAACCTGAAGGCCGTACTTTGTGACTTGTGAAATAATAAATCACAATTAAATTCGTCCACATCCACCTTTTGTAGTCCCAGATCACCACGTAGCCTGACCTAAATCACTCCAGAGACAGGCTCAGTGCTTACCTAGATTCTTTGTGATCCCTGAGTTTATCTTGGGAAGTTTAAACAGAATTTCATCATTACCCTTTTTTCCATAAGTATGTCTTGAGCCCCAAGTGTGAGTTAAGCACTGTGCTGATGTTAAGTTTAAACATGACAGAAAAAGAACTAAGGATGGGGGTGGTGCCCGTGGCTCAGTGAGTAGGGCGCCAGCCCCATATGCCAAGGGTGGCAGGTTCAAACCCAGCCCTGGCCAAACTGCAACAAAAAAATAGCCGGGCGTTGCGGCGGGTGCCTGTAGTCCCAGCTGCTCGGGAGGCTGAGGCAAGAGAATCGCTTAAGCCCAAGAGTTAGAGGTTGCTGTGAGCCGTGTGACACCACGGCACTCTACCTGAGGGCGGTACAGTGAGACTCTGTCTCTACAAAAAAAAAAAAAAAAAAAAAAAAAAGAACTAAGGATGGAAGAGCAAGGGAGAAAGAGAGATTGACTTTAGAATCTTGTATACTTTCTAGGAAAGACCTTGATTGCCCCTAGGTGTATTATTCAGAAGCACAGCCCAGGGCACCAGCAGAGAGCACAGTCCTCCACTGGACAGAAGTAGCCCTGGGGCCTCACTACCTGTCAGGCCACAGAGACCCCATGTTCTAAACTCAGGAGGAAAATCCCATTGAGCCATCCCCTGGAAAGAAGAATGGAAAATGTGCACCCATATGTACCCGCGCCTCTGTGACAATCAAAGCTACTAACTCAAGCACAATATTCACAGTTATTTTGCCTTTACTCCTATTGAAAATAGACACAATACTAAATCCTAAGGTTATTTACATTTGTCCTTTCATTACCAATCCATTCCCCTGGTTATTTTGTTTATTTGTAGTGCATTTGGTTTCATGTGCTTTTGTTTATATTCCCTCCAATTTTTCTTATCTTTGTTGATTCTAGTTATTTATTTATATAGAATATTAAAATACTAATATGGCCTCCAAAGACACAAATATTCACAAGCAGAAAAATTGTACCCGGAGAAGTGACACATGTGACACTAGGCCAATCCCCTCTCACCCACTGCCCTCCCTCTGCCTCAACCCCTCCCTCTCAGGACCCCCTCCCAAGGACCTCTGGTCTATCCCTCCAGATTTTGGTTGTGTGTTGGGTGCCCTCTGCTTCCTTACATGAATAATAGCACATACAGATTCTTGTTTGCATATTGCTGTGTTATTTATTAATATACCTGGAAATCATTCCATTTCAGTTCATAGAGATCATCCTCCTTTTTATAGAGCTGAGAAGTATTCTATTATGGGGAGATGCCATAGTTTTTCCAACCACAATTTTGTGGATGGACATTTTGAATGCTTTCAATATTGTGATTCTAAACGATGCTTCAGTGAATAACTTCTGCATGTGTACTTTTATATTGCTATTAAAGGAATATCTTTAGGAAAATTTCTTTAAAATGGATGATGGGTCAAAATTTAAATGTTAATGCTGGTTTACAGATGCCCTCATATTCTCCTCCAAAGGGGAAGTATTAGTTCCTGTCCCCACAAGCTATTAATGTGTGTTTTCTTCATAAACCTGTTTAAAAATGGGCTCCCAAGTTCTTTTTTTCTTAATTTTCTCTAAACTAACAGATGGGGGTGCAACCTCTAAGTAGTTTTGATTGTCATTTCTCTAATTATTAGCGAAGTTGAAACTTCTTTGTGTGTATTTCTACGGGTCTTTGTGTCTTTTTTTTTCTTTTTGTATTATGTGTTCTTTTTCCTATTTTCCCTTTTGCATAACTTTTATAAAGACTTTCACATATTGAAATATTATCCATTTTGTCTAATAAATTAAAAATAGTTACTCTTAGTTTTCAATTGTCTTCTGATTTTATTTTGTATTTCTTTTTTTTTTTTTTTTTTTTTTTTTGTAGAAACAGAGTCTCACTGTACCACCCTCAGGTAGAGTGCCGTGGTGTCACACGGCTCACAGCAACCTCTAACTCTTGGGCTTACGCGATTCTCTTGCCTCAGCCTCCCAAGCAGCTGGGACTACAGAAAAAAAGAGACCCTTTGTCTTCTGATTTTAATTAATATTTTTTCATGTAATTTTATTTATTTTTATATAATCTTCTACATAGAAGTCCACATGTTATTAATTTCATGTAGGGTTGCAGTATTAGAACATTTATTCCTAATTCCTACTTCTACATTATTTTATTATGACTTGAGCACCCTAGGGGACTACAACATTCACCCTTGGCTCATCACATCTTATATAACTAAATATCTTATCACATTCCACCCTTGGCTCATCACATCTTATATAACTAAATATCTTATCACATTAAACACCGTAACCTGAATCGCACACACTTCTGCATTTTTTTCATTTCAGATTAATATAAGGGTAAAAAGGTTTAAGTTACATTGTTTTTGTTTCTCAGGTAAAGTGCAAGTTGTAGTGGAGCCCCTCATCCAAGGTGGTGCTGAATACCCTCACATTGTGTACATTAGGTGAGAACCTGCCAATCATCTTCACACCTCACCTTTCCCCTTTTTCTCTTCGACCCTCCCCCTCACTGGATTATACTTGTGTTTTTCTTTTGTGTGAGCATGTAGTTGTTTATATATTGGTTTCATATTAGTATCGAGCACATTAGATACTTGTTTGTCTATTCTCGTGATATTTTACTAAGAAGAATGCATTTCAACTCCATCCAAGTAAACACAAAAATGTAAAATCTCCATCTTTTCTTATGACTGAATAGTACTCCATGGTATACACATACCACAGTTTGTTAATCCATTCTTGAGTTGATAGGCATTGGGTGCTACCACTTCTTGGCAATTCTGAATTGAGCCACAATAAACATTCCACTGCATATGTTCTTGTGGTAAAAAGATTTTTTTTTTCCTTCTGGGTAGAGACCTAGTAATAAAATTGCAGGATGAAATGGAAGGTCAATTTTTAGTTCTCTGTAAATTCTCCATGCTTCTTCCATGGGGTGCAACAACTAAAGCAAACAGCCAGCCTTCAGAAAGAAGATGTTTGCATGTCATGAATCTGACAGAGGGTTAATAACTAGAATCTTCAGAGAACTCCAATTAATCAACAAGAAAAGAGCAAATAACCCCATCTGGGCAAGAGTCTTGAACAGAAACTTCTCTGAAAATGACAAATGAATAGCCAACAAACACATGAAAAAATGTTCATCATTGCTAATCATGAGAGAAATGCAAATCAAAACCACCCTGAGATATCTCCTAACCACGCATGTGCATGCGTGTGTGTTGAAAGGCCTGTGGTGGACACCCAGAAACAAGACCAGAGAATGAAGAAATTCAGGCCAGGTCTAAGGAAAGTGAAAGAAACCCACCTGGGCAGAGCTAAAGATGGCATCTGTGCAGAGCACAGTTTGGTACAGCTTTTATATTTGGCTGCAGGTGTAGAAAAGTTCCACTGCTGGATTCTATTGGGCTAGGGGTCTTGTGGCAGGAGTTTTGGGTACAGGGCTAGCTAGGCCCTTTATGGTCTTTGTTTCAGGAGGGGACGTGAGGAGGGGGGTTGTGTGGGGCCAAGTTAGGCCCACCATATTATATGTATTTTATAGTCAAGAAAGTTATATTTTTGTCAAATGACTGCTATATAGAGATAGGCAGATATAATGCAGTCCTCAGGTTTCTATTTAACATATGACTTAATAAAATCTTGCTAAGATCTCAGACTTGCTGACAATATTTGGAAGTACATAAAGGCTCCACCAACTAAGTCACAAAATTCTGAAAGCTGAAAAATACTGACACATGTGACATCAGCTGACAGTTCCCCACCATCATCATCATTCTGGAAGCACATTGGGCAGAGATTATTTTTCTTTTCTGATTTCCTGTAGAGTTGCTTAATGAGGGGGCCTTTCCTGAGATTTGGAACTTGGAGGAGGAGAATTCAATACTATCCCCTAGCACCTGCAGCCCAGATAGAAGAACACACACAGGAACTGCTGACTCACCTGGCCAGATGCTGCAGCAGCTGAGGGCATCAGTACGCCTGCCCCTGGGCTTCCCAGACAAGTCCAAGGAGCACGTGGTGACACAGCCTATAAGTTCCAGGGAAGATGCACTCTGCCTTCTGGGGAAAATCAGGGTATCCCCACATTCTAGTATTTCCATCTTTGACTACCATATTCCCAGGCCATTCATTTAAACACCAGAGTTTAGACTCTTATTCCTTGTACATAATAATATCCTAGATGGAATATCTAGAGTGGCTTCTCTTGTACAGTATGACTTCCACTGATGCCATACAGAAACTAAATTATACCACAAAAGAGAGATTATACCATAAAAGTTATAATCACCTTTTTCCCTAGTGAGGTCAGGAAAGGCATTGGCAGTCTGTGCTGCTAGGACAAGGAGAAGGGGAGAGACATAGGGCACGTTGGAGCCACCCAGGTCTCTCCTACCAAAACTATGCAGTGACCTTCAGAGCATGGCTGCCTTTCAGAAATGCTCTCGGCAGATGGAGGAACCAGGAGGAGCAGCTGGGGCAACCCAGTCTCACACACCTGCTTGCCTGGAAGGTTTATGTTCAGGTTTGTAACACTGTGGGGGATACCATAACTGTGTTGACAGTAATAAGTTGCAGCATCTTCAGCCTGCAGGCCACTGATGATGAGAGAATAATCTGTCCCGGACCCACTGCCTCTGAAACTCGATGGGACCCCGGGTTACAAATTGGATGCTTTAAAGATCAGGGGCTTAGGCGAATGCCCAAGTTTCTGCTGATACCAGTGTAAATAATTGCTAACGCCCTGACTGGCCTGGCAAGTGATGGTGACCGTGTCTCCTAGAGATGCAGACAGGGAGGATGGAGACTGGGTCAGCTGGATGGCACAGCTGGCACCTGAAACATAGACACAAACATTCATAAAATTAGTCATAAGAGGAAGACCAAAAATCACAACATAACAAAGATATTTGTACCAGAATGTTTATTGCAGCCCAATTCATAATAGCTAAGTCATGGAAAAAGCCCAAGTGCCCATCGATCCACGAATGGATTAATAAATTGTGGTATATGTATACCATGGAATACTACGCAGCCTTAAAGAAAGATGGAGACTTTACCTCTTTCATGTTTACATGGATGGAGCTGGAACATATTCTTCTTAGTAAAGTATCCCAAGAATGGAAGAAAAAATACCCAATGTACACAGCCCTACTATGAAACTAATTTGGGACTCTCACATGAAAGCTATAACCCAGCTACAACTTAACAATAGGGGGAAGTGGGAAAGGGGGGGGTGGGTAGAGGGAGGGGAATCGGAGGGATCACACCTGTGGTGCATATTACAGGGGTATTTGCGAAACTTGGTAAATGTAGAATATAAATGTTTTGGCACAGTAACTGAGATAACGCCGGAAAGGCTATGTTAAGCACTGTGATAAAAATGTGTCAAATGGCTTATGAAGTGAGTGTATGATGCCCCATAATCATATCATTGTATACAGTTATGATTTAATAAAAAAAAAAAAATCAAAAAAAAAAAAAAAAAAAAGAGGATACCTCTGAGGACTCAGGCAGGATTGACCACACTGGCTGAGTAAATTCTGATGTTTTCCCTCCTCACCTGGGAGCCAGAGCAGCAGGAGCCCCAGGAGCTGAGAGGGGGCCCTTGTGTCCATGCTGTGTCCTGATGGGGACTGACTCCTGCACAGGGTGTGACTAGCATGCTAATAAGTCTTCAGGGTGAGGGCTGTGGCCTGGGAATATGCAAATCAGCAGGGGGTGGGCAGGCTGGACCCAGCTGCAGCGCTGGCTCATCTCAGTAACTCAGCACAGACCCCAGATATCTGAAGACAGACCAGGGAAGCAAATTCATCTGCAAAGAACATGCTTCTCCCTGTGTGTTATAAGATATAATTTTGGGTTTGAGAGCTCACTAAGTGCTCGTGGCACAGGGGAGAGAGCATTCTCTCATAAACCTTAGGATAGATAGAAGTAAAAAGTTTATTTATGATGAAGGGAAAGAGAAAGAAAAGAGGGAAGGAAGGAGGGAAGGAGGAGGGAGGAAAGGAGGGAGGTAGATGGCGTAGCACTGAGGGAAAGTAGAGGAAGGTGTAGGCAAAAGGCAAAGACGCTAAAACTGAGCAGCTACCACAGGAGACGCCCAGAAAGGAAGCAGATGGTTTCAGGGGAAAAAAAAAAAAAAAACAAAAAACCAGCTATAGTCTCCTGGAGGGTTTTGCTTCACGTTGACTCACTGTGAGGCATATCTACCACACTGATAATATGAAGTGCAAGATCTGTAGATTTCAGGCTACTGATGGTGGGGGTAAAGTCTGTCCCAGACCCACAACCCATTTCCACCTGACTTGCTGGGATATGCAGGGCCCCGGTGGATGTTCCATACATGAGGATCCTAGGGGTCTGCCCAGGTTTCTGCTAGTACCAAGGTGCAGAGGTGCCAACACTGTGGCCCCACAGGTGAGGGTGGCTCTTTCATGAGGAGACAAAGACAGGGAGGCTGGAGACTGCATGTTCACAGCTTCTGCAGTGGTGTCTGGAATTGGCAATAAACTGACAATTTGCCCAGTGTAATCTAAATTATATCCACTGTTATTCCAATAAGGTCAGGACAGTAGATCTACACTGAGCTTCCAGTGCTTGCTGAGAAGAGTGGTCAGGTCCCAGGAACCAACAGCCTTGAAAGAGTTTTCACTGACACACAAAGTGGAGGCAGAAAAGCTGACCTAAGCCAGGGTACCTCCGGGCCCTACCTGAGCAGCCCTTCCCCAGAGCATTGACTCAGGCACTGATATGGACTCTGGGCAGCAGGGTGGCTGCAGGGACATGTAGAACACCTGGGGTGGTCATGTAGGGCTTCCAGCTGTGGCGACCACCTTCCTCCTCTGCTCTGCCCTGAGCAGCCCAGGCCCAGATGGTCAGGCCAGGCCAGAAAAAGCCATTGGCTCAGCCAGGGGGAAGGAATTAATCCACGTGTCCTCTTGCCTCACCAATCTCATGGACTCAGCCCAGACGGCATTTGACCCAAGCCTGGTAGAAATAAAATAAATGCCCATGATCTTCTTTCTTTCTTTCTTTCTTTCTTTCTTTCTTTCTTTCTTTCTTTCTTTCTTTCTTTCTTTCTTTCTTTCTTTCTTTCTTTCTTTCTTTCTTTCTTTCTTTCTTTCTTTCTTTCTTTCTTTCTTTCTTTCTTTCTTTCTTTCTTTCTTTCTTTCTTTCTTTCTTTCTTTCTTTCTTTCTTTCTTTCTTTCTTTCTTTCTTTCTTTCTTTCTTTCTTTCCTTCTTTCCTTCTTTCCTTCCTTCCTTCCCTTCCTTCCCTTCCTTCCCTTCCTTCCTTCCTTCCTTCCTTCCTTCCTTCCCTTTCTTTCCCCAAAGTGCCTGGATATATCCCTTGGTGATTGATTGTAGCAGGTTGGAAATAGTCATTCGTCAGGCATGACTTCCCTTTGCTGGTTAGTCATTATTTCTGTGAGCCTCGATGCCACCTCATTCTTTACAAGAACTAGTGAAGGGCAATGCTCAGTTATGGCCAGCACTATGGATGCAAGGACGAACACACCTTCACAGGTGAGCTGGACCCAGGCTCAGACTCGTCAGTGTGTGTGGTACCACTTCCCTGTAGACAGATGATGGTACTGCCCAGCTGGCAAGGAGCAATCCCTGGTGACCCTCCATTCTCCATCCCACCTCAGTCTGCACAGTGCATTCCTCCACCCAGACTCAGGACCTTCCCCCTTTAACAGTTCTGGAAATCTCTCTGTTCACACTCCTTATCTGAACAAAAGTCCCATCTGGAGTTCCCATGTGTTCCTCAGTATCGTGCACATGTGTTGTGAGTGATGTTCCCCTGGATAGGCTGAGAAACATGGGTTGCATTCTACTCGAATTCATTAATAAAATTTGTTGAAATTCGCTTTTTCTGTTCTTATATAAATATTTATATGTATACTCAATTTTTCTTTGTGATTCTCAAGATTTAAATATCTACTGACTCCTGACATAATCTAATAAATCTTGTCTTTTAACTAAAGAGTCCATATATTTACTGTAGTCAGGGATAGTAAGTTTATATTATTACTTACCATATTATGTATGTAATATGATAAACTATAATGTAATAATGTTATATCATTGTTATAATCTTTTGGGAAATATGGTCTAAATTATAACATAAGTGCATAAATCAAGGCCTTAGAATTATGATTTCTTTTTTATTTCCTGAAGACTGAGAATGAGAAAGGAACACAGTAAGGCAAAGATAACACATCAGCTTAACAAACAGTTTAATCCACTCCTTACAATTCTCCCTCACTTCTAGATATGCAAAATTCTAGGGAAGAAGTTCCCACTCTGAGCACCTACTGCATGCAGGAAACTTACATTTCATTGAGATACATGCACAAAATAGGCAAATACCCTTGACCCTCTGAAGCTTAAATTTTATTACAGAGTTTCATGCTATAAAGTGCAAAATCACAAAGAAATAAATTACATAATGTCAGTAATGAAAAGTGCTTCCTGCAATAGTGAGCAGCAGGGTGTGGTGTGAACACATTTAGAGGAATCATTAAGAAGAGAAGCTTTGGGTTGACTTTGGAGGTGAGAGAGAGAGTTCAACAGAGGCTTGAGGGAAAGCATAATCTCCAAGGGACCAGAGAGAGCAGCACTCAAGGGCAGGACTGTGCAGGCTTGTTCAGGGCAGAACCAAGAGACCAGGAGGCTGGAGTCCCATGTGTCAGAGGATAGAGCTGTGGAAGTTTTCAGAGAAGTAACAGGGAGGATCCAGGACAGGTGGGACTGGTAGGCATTGAGAGGACTTGTACCTTTTCTCTATGTGATGGGGTGCAGAATCTAGTGCAAAATTCTGAGCCCAGGAGGACCATGATTCATCTTTTTCAAGGATTACTCTGGCAGCTGGCTTGAGAATAGATGGCAGGGAGATGAAGGGAGAAAGGGGGTGATCTCTAAGGAGAGCTTGGCTGTGGTCCAAGTGGAAGATAACAGGGGCTGCACTGGGGTGGGGCAGGGGTGGAGTATGGGGGTTTAGATTGAGGATGCATTTGGGGTCTGGGTTTGTTGGCTCCACTTCTGTTTGTCATGAAGTGTCCAGTGCCATGTGTTGAGGGTCCAGTGCCTCTAAGACTCTTGATTGTTCATTGTTAATTGAGAATTTTCCCTCTGCCTGCTGGTGCTCAGGCACGAGACATCTCATTTCCACTTAGGCTTCTTGTGAGTAATTGAGAGTCTCCAGCTCTTATCCCAAGGCCTCAGTCTAGTGTTTTCTCTGTTGCCTTCATGTTATTTTCTTATTTCTTTGTCATCATCTTGCAATAATATGACATATCATCTTCTTCATCTTATTCTTAGCTATTAGAGGTGCCACTTTCATCACACAAATTACCTTCAGAACGATTAATGAACCTACCGACAGGTGTTAAGAGAAAAAGCTCTGTACTCAGGGAGTGTCATGAGGAGCTAGATGGCTGCTGTCCAGCAGTGCCTCCTTCAGATTGTCCCATCAGCCAGTTCTGCAGGATCCCTCTGTGTGTCAGACCCTTCCCTGCTTCCATGAGGCAGATTTTCTGATTAGAATTCTGGTTTAAGATCTGAGTGAACTTTGACATGTTTCATGACCTCTCTCTTCTTTAGTGCCATCAACTGGAAGATGAGAATAAAGCATACTTCTTATATCAAGACTTAATTCACAGAACATAGTAACCATTCATTTATACCACACCACTCTTAGCTTTCTTGTTAACTGTATACATCAAGACATTTATGATAGATTAGAAAAACATTGCTATGTGATCCCCCCAATACAGAGGAGAGTTCATTTCTCTTTGTATTGAATCTAGGGTGCTCTCTGGACTTGCTTTGAGCAGTAGAAGGAGGAGAACACAACACTGTGATCAGGAGTGCAGAGGCCTTGCAGCTCTGCTCTTGGAAGGTAAAAAACCAATCTAGCCCATGGAAGATGAGAGGTCACGCAGAGGAGACTGAGGCACCAGCCATTAGCCAGCACCAAGTACAAACATGAGTAAATCTGTTCAGGGACATAAGAAATGTTTGGGGGTGGGCAGTGGGCATGGTCATTTCCTTGAGAAGAATTATTTTATTTCTAGTATATTTCAGAATTGCCAGTGCATGCTGATAACAACAATAACTTATATTATTCATTTAAACTGTTTTACAATTTTCTCTTAAGTGCCTGAATCTGAAACGGACTGCTCCCATTTCCCCTCCCTCAGGCATGTCACCAAGAAGAAAACTGAGGCTCTCAGCCAACAACCAGCCCCAAACCCAGGCAGATGGGTGAGGCCAACAGTAACCACCAGCCCACTGACTCAGATGACTGCAGCTGCACAAGGGACCCAGGCAAAGCAGCAGAGAAACCTCCCAGCAAACCCCAGATTCATTAACAATAATACATCATGGTATCAATCTCTTAAGTTATGGGGGTGCTCTGTTATGCTTCCATATACAGAGGAAACATCAATAAACTGACCCATGTATAGGATCTGTCTAAACCACAACTTGCCTTCAATCCCCTTGCCCAATTCTCCTCTCCACGATGTGGTTTAATTAGAGTAACAACTCTTCAACCTTCCCCTGCTTCACTAGCGCAGAAAACACAGACAATAAGAACTTAGACATGGACCATGTGGACCTTTCACTCCTCTCAAACTGTGGCTTCAGCAGGAAGCAGGTGCCTTTGCAACAAGGCAAGGTCTTTGGCCCGTAAAGAGGATATTTGTTTGGGGACCTGTCATTGTGAGAGGCCGGCTGAAGTGCTGCTGGCAGTAAAACACACCGACGTCCTCAGCTTTCATCCCATGGATGGCGAGGGAGAAGTCAGTGGCAGAACCACTTCCCCTGAACCTGGAAGGGGTTCCAGCAGCCCTGGAAGAAGCCCCAAAGAAGAGCAGCCTTGGGGCTTCCTGGGGTCTCTGCTGGTACCAGGCCATGGAGGTACCTACCTCCATGTTGCTTCTACAGGTGATGGAGACAAAGTCACCTGGAGATGCTGTCAGGGTCTCTGGAGACTGAGTCAGGACAATCTGCCCCCTGCAGCCTGCAAGGACACCCCACCCAAGAAGCACAATGTATTATCTCTCTCTAAGGCTTAGCCCTGTTCCTTAGAAGAACAATGCAATACTCAAATGTGACAAACATTAGTACCTCTGGCCTTCCCACCTTCCTCTACATAAAAGAATTCATATAGACATGGCTGCCAGTGTGTCCTCAGGACCAAAGCAGCTATGCAACAAGACACAGCATGGCACAGCCCCATCCTGAGAGGCTAACGGGCAAGTCCTTTTCTCATAGCCTGAGTAGGGCCCTGGTAAGCCTCTTAATAGAGGAAGCCTTGGGGAGAAAAACAGGGACAGAGGCCAAGGATGGGTTCAGTGCTCTTTGCACCTCTGCCTTAGTTTACTAATATGAGTTAAATTAAAACTTCTCTACACGTTACAATGTAATTTTGGAACATTATGTCTGTGTCAGATGCTAAAATTCCTGTTTCTGATCTGCAAGAATTAAATGTACTTACCCTGAAAGCCCAGTACCAGGATGCAGAGAAGCAGGACCAGGAAGCTCATCTTGGAGTTTCCACAGAATCTTCTGCTTCTAAACCTAAGGTCAAGGGGAATGTCGCTGGTAGTTAAGGCCAGGGCTACTCTACCATTAGGACCTAGAGTTAAATAAATACATATTTCCTTTGAGTTGATTTGCATGCCTTATGAGCTGAACAAGAGCCCTCTTCAGGGGCCTCCCAGGGCAGCAGGCTATGCTGCCCCATTCACAGGGCTCTTCTCCAAAGGGTGGAACAGAGGACATCTGGAACACACACAAGTCTGCAGAATAATCCCTGGATATTCTATCTTATGGAGATAGAGGTTTATTCTGCTTAATTAGGTGCCAAGTTAACTGTTGACCTAAGCCCAGACCAGGCCATCAGAGATTCCAGGAGAGTCCAGTTCAGCTGTGTTTATAGGGAGCCTTTGGTCCTTGCTGACCTGGTTCACCCCTGGAATCTATCCGGATACACTTTCCTGATTGCCTAAAACTTGCCCTGAAAGGAACAAACATAAGAAGTAGATGAGAAAGTAGATCTCGCTAAAAGCCTTCAGCAGTAGATAAGGCTAGATTGAGTAGCAGGTAAGCAAACATCTGATTATTTTTTACCAAATTATGAAGAAATTGCATATTACGTTGCTACATTAGAGATTTCTTCTATTTACTGAACCAAGATAGACTATAAAATTATTATCATATAAAAATTTTTCAAAATATTTCAAATATCTTATGAATTTAACTAGAAACACAGAATCAAAATTATACTCATTTCTATAGTTTGGACAGTTTTGTCACTTTACTCACATCAAATATACCTCCCTAGAGAGGGGAAAGGGTTAAGATAGGAGGTCAATAGGTGGCGCCTGTGGCTCAAAGGGGTAGGGTGCCGGCCCCATATGCAGCAGGTGGTGGGTTCAAGCTCAGCCCTGGCCAAAAACTGCAAAAAAAAACAAACAAAAAAAAAAAATAGGAGGTCAAGGTGGTTCTTATTTGAACCAGGAGCCATCCATACCCCTCCATGCTCTGAAGACAATCTAAGGTCTGGAGAATAATAGTACATGACTATTCCCTGTAGAGACAACTTCTTCCCAGGGGTTGAGGGTCATCTCTGGCTGTGTCCTTCATTTTGCATGAGAATAAGGGACAGAGCATGTCTTTAATAAATCCTAGCAATGACCCTCCTATATGTGCCCTTCAGAACCTGAACACAGTTGGCACTAGATACACTTAGGAAAGTGAATTAAGAGAGAGAAAGATTGTGATGTATATACACAGAAACTATTAGTACTTGAATACTTCAATGTCTAAAAATAGGATATGACCCCAGAATGTCATATCCTACTTTTTGGAATCTCTGAATTTTGTCCTATCTGAAAAAAAAATGGCCTATGCAGATATAAATTAAGTATACTGAGATTGGGAAATTGTTATCTGTATTAACTAGGTGAACCCCAAGGGCAGTCACAGTGTCCTTATAAAACAGTGGTAGACATTTGACACAGACAAAAGAGCAGAAGGCAGTGTGAGTACAGAGACTCAAATGATGTGACCACAAACCAAGGCAACCTGTAGCCACCAGAAGCAGAAGGATACAAGGAGTAGACCTTCCCCTAGAGCTTCTGGAGGAGCCTACCCTGTAGCACTTTGATTCTGGCCCAGGGACACTGATTCTAGGCTCTGGCCTCCAGAGCCGTGAGAGGAAACATTTTCATTGTTTTAAGACACGAAAGTTTAAAAATTTTTTTACAGTAGCGCTAGAAAACTAACCTAAACAAGGATCAGGGAAAACAAAAACTAAAGAGGTTATGGTTATTTGTAATCTCTTTGTTCAATGACTTAATGTTACACATGGTGGGTGGGTAGAGTTACTTATGGTGGAAACAAATGTACATGAAACCTGTATCCCACAATGAGGCAAGATAGAATAAATATTGATAACTTCTAGTTGAAAATAACATCTGGCTAGTATTATTTTACATAGCCTCTTCAGTCTAAGATATTTAAATGTGCAAAAACAGAGACATGGGTGATTTTTACTAAAATAATATATTTCATGGCCCATTATATGCCTAAGCCCACAGGATATCTCTTGGTAACTGCAGTGCTCCATTTCACAGATGAGAAAATTGCTCATCAGAGTACACAGGTAATTTGCTCAAACCCACACAGACAGCAAGTGCTGAGGCTGAGATTTTCATCCAGGTGTGTTGAACATTATATCTGTTCCTTCCACATGGATACATACATCCTACAAATGAACCCACACTGGAATGATGGGATAAAATTCAAGGTCACTGAATCAGTGTCCATATAACTGTTTGCCATTTGTAAGTCCTCTTTTAAGAAATGTCTATTATAGAGTTAAGCTGTAGGTAGAAGCAGAGGAAGGCTTTAGGTCTTCTCCACTTTCCTTTCCCAGGGGTGGAATCACTATTTTACAAGCCAAGGATTGGATCCGAGCAAGATGGCAGCCAAGTAACAGCTTCATTGCAACTGGGCACAGTTGTGGGAGACAACTGGGGACTCTAGGGAGACAAGATACCAGGCATCTCTGGCTGGTGGGATCTGCCTATAATCATTCCTTTGAGGACACGGGGAGTCAACAAGAGACTTCTGGACCCCAAGAGGAGGACAAAAGCAGTGGAAAACTGGCAAGTGGTTGCATGTGTTCATTTAGTCTAATCTCTCCGGCAGCTTTAAGTAAACCAGCAGTGAGACTGTAAACTAAAAAAGCCTTACCTGTGAGCTGTTTTGGTGTTTTTGGACTCGGTACTCAGTTGAACTGCCTTGGGAGAGCTTGGGCAGGAGTGCAGAGAAATTTGGGCATTGTCTAGGGCCCCAGACTGAGCTGCTGAGCCAGATGGAGCTAATAGTGTTCAGCTGTGGGCCAAGCTGAGCCATTGTGAGAGAACTGCCCCCGCAAGCTCCACCCTCAGGGTAGCAGAGCAAGAATTGGGCAGGAGCTAGTAATCTATCAACTGAGCAGCCTAACGGTGGGGACTGAGCCACCTTACAGTCCTAGCCCTCAGGAGCAGAGTGAGACCAGTTTTGGCACACTGGGACTCATCGAAACCCTAGTCCACAGGCATGGCAACTTAAAGATCAAAAGAAAGTGAAAGGAAAATTAGAGCAAGGAAACAGATAAAAGAAATCACTCATGAGGAAGAATCAGCAGAAAAATCCTGGCAACATGAAGAACCAGTCCAGAGCAAACCCTCCAAGGGACCATGAGGTAGCTACTGCAGATGATTCCACCTATAAAGAAATGTTAGAAATGACAGAAAGGAAATATAGAATACACATGATGTAAACAATGAAGGAAATGATGGAAACAATGAAGGAAACTGCTAATAAAGTGGAAAATAACCAAAAGGAAATCCAAAAACAGAATCAAATCAGAGATGAACAATATGAAGAATATAGAAAGGATATAGCAGAGCTGGAAGATCTGAAACAGTCAATTGGGGAACTTAAAGATGCAATAGAAAGTATCAGCAACAAATTAGATCACGCAGAAGAAAGAATTTCAGAGGTAGAGTACAAGTTTTTGAGATAACTCAGATAGTAAAAGAGGCAGAAAAGAAGAGAGAGTAAGCAGAACATTCACTGACAGAATTATGGGACTTTATGAAGTGTTCAAACATATGAGTTACAGGAATCCCAGAAGGGGAAGAAGAATTCCCCAAGGGAATGGAAGTCATACAAGAGAATATTATAAAAGAAAATTTCCCAAATATCACCAAAGATTCTGACACACTGCTTTCAGAGGGATATCGGACCCCAGGTCACCTAAACTCTAACCAAGCTTCTCCAAGACACATTGTGATCAACCTGTTAAAGGTCAAGGCAAAAGAAAAGATTCTTCAAGTTGCCAGGAGTAAGCGCCAGTAGACCGACAGGGGCAAATTTATCAGGGTGACTGCAGACTTCTCTAATGAAACTTTCCAAGCAAGAAGACAATGGTCATCTATCTTTAATCTACTTAAAAAGAATAATTTCCAGCCCAGAATTCTACATCCTGCTAAGCTAAGCTTCAAAATTGATGGAGAATTCAAATCATTTATGGATATACAGACATTGAGAAAATTTGCCACAACAAGACCAGCTCTACAGGAAATACTTCAACCTGTTCTACACACTGACCACCACAATGGATGAGCAGCAAAGTAAAATCTCAGAAATTAAAGGAAAGAACCTAACTTCTACACTGATGCAAAAGATAAAACTAAGCAACGAACTCTCACAAAATAAGATAAATAGAATACTACCACCCTTATCAATTATCTCAATAAATGTCAATGGCTTGAATTCCCCAATAAAAAGGCAGAGAGGGCTGACTGGATTAAAAAATACAAGCCATCCATTTGCTGTCTGCAGGAAACACACCTGGCTTCAAAAGACAAATTAAAACTTCGAGTCAAAGGTTGGAAGATAATTTTTCAGGCAAATGGAATTCAGAAGAAAAGAGGAGTTGCAATCTTATTTTCAGATACATGTGGACTTAAAGCAACTAAAGTCAAAAAAGACAAAGATGGTCACTTTATATTGGTCAAGCGAAAAGTACAACAAGATTTCCGAGGAGGTGGAGCAAGATGGCAGCTGAGTAACAGCTTCCTTGCATCTGGGCACCGTCAGTCTGGGGAGATAGGAATCCAGGCATCTCTGGCTGGTGGGATCTGCCTATCATCGCCCCTGTGAGGATACAGGGAGTCAGCGAGAGACTTCTGGACCCCAAGAGGAGAACTAAAACAGTGGAAAAATGGCAAGTGGTCGTGTGTGTTCAATCCGTCTAAACCCGCTGGCAACTTCCACAGGCAGGAGAACTTAAAGAGCAAGAGGAAGTGAGAGGAAAATTAGGGCAAGGAAACAGATAAAAGAAATCACTCATGAGGAAGAATCAGCAGAAAACTCCAGGCAACATGAAGAACCAGTCCAGAACAACCCCACCAAGGGACCATGAGGTAGCTACTGCAGATGATTCCACCTATAAAGAAATGTTAGGAATGACAGAAAGGGAATTTAGAATACACATGTTGAAAACAATGAAAGAAATGATGGAAACAATGAAGGAAACTGCTAATAAAGTGGAAAATAACCAAAAGGAAATCCAAAAACAGAATCAAATCAGAGATGAATGATATGAAGAATATAAAAAGGATATAGCACAGCTGAAGGAACTGAAACAGTCAATTAGGAAACTTAAAGATGCAATGGAAAGTATCAGCAACAGGTTAGACTATGCAGAAGAAAGAATTTCAGAGGTAGAAGACAAAGTTCTTGAGATAACTCAGATAGTAAAAGAGGCAGACAAGAAGAGAGAGAAAGCAGAACGTTCACTGTCAGAATTATGGGACTTTATGAAGTGTTCCAACACACGAGTTACAGGAATCCCAGAAGGGGAAGAAGAATGCCCCAGAGGAATGGAAGCCATACTAGAGAACATTATAAAAGAAAATTTCCCAAATATCACCAAAGATTCTGACAAACTGCTTTCAGAGGGATATCGGACCCCAGGTTGCCTCAACTCTAACCGAGCTTGTCCAAGACACATTGTGATGAACCTGTCCAAAGGCAAGACAAAAGAAAAGATTCTGCAAGCTGCCAGGAGTAAGCGCCAGTTGACCTACAGGGGCAAATCCATCAGAGTGACCGCAGACTCCTCTAATGAAACTTTCCAAGCAAGAAGACAATGGTCATCTACCTTTAATCTACTTAAACAGAACAATTTTCAGCCCAGAATTCTGTACCCTGCTAAGCTAAGCTTAAAAATTGATGGAGAAATCAAATCATTTACAGATATACAAACATTGAGGAAATTCGCCACAACAAGACCAGCTCTACAGGAAATATTTCAACCTATTCTGCACACTGACCACCACAATGGATCAGCAGCAAAGTAAGAACTCAGAAATTAAAGGACAGAATCTAACTTCCACACTGATGCAAAAGGTAATACTAAGCAATGGACTCTCACCAAATAAGACGAATAGAATACTACCACACTTATCAATTATCTCAATAAATGTTAATGGCTTGAATTCCCCACTGAAGAGACATAGATTGGCTGACTGGATTAAAAAACACAAGCCATCCATTTGCTATCTGCAAGAAACACACCTGGCTTCAAAAGACAAATTAAAGCTCCGAGTCAAGGGTTGGAAGACAATTTTTCAGGCAAATGGAATTCAGAAGAAAAGAGGAGTTGCAATCTTATTTTCAGATACATGTGGATTTAAAGCAACTAAAGTCTAAAGGCAAAGATGGTCACTTTACATTGGTCAAGGGAAAAATACAACAAGAAGACGTTTCAATTCTAAATATTTATGCACCCAATTTAAATGCTCCCAGATTCTTGAAACAGACCTTACTCAGTCTGAGCAATATGATATCTGATAATACCATCATAACAGGGGACTTTAACACTCCTCTTACAGAGCTGGACAGATCCTCTAAACAGAAATTAAACAAAGATATAAGAGATTTAAATGAGACCCTAGAACAACTGTGCTTGGTAGACGCATATAGACCACTCCACCCCAAAGATGAAGAATATACATTCTTCTCATCACCCCATGGAACATTCTCCAAAATTGATCATATCCTGGGACACAAAACAAATATCAACAGAATCAAAAGAATTGAAATTTTACCTTGTATCTTCTCAGACCATAAGGCACTAAAGGTGGAACACAACTCTAACAAAAATGCTCAACCCGACACAAAGGCATGGAAATTAAACAATCTTCTGTTGAATAACAGATGGGTGAAGAAATAAAACAGGAAATCATTAACTTCCTTGAGCATAACAACAATGAAGACACAAGCTACCAAAACCTGTGGGATACTGCAAAAGCACTTTTGAGAGGAAAATTCATCACTTTCGATGCCTATATTCGAAAAACAGAAAGAGAGTGCATCAACAATCTCACAAGAGATCTTATGGAATTGGAAAAAGAAGAACAATCTAAGCCTAAACTCAGTAGAAGAAAAGAAATATCCAAAATCAAATCAGAGATCAATGAAATTGAAAACAAAAGAATCATTCAGAAAATTAATGAAACAAGGAGTTGGTTTTTTGAAAAAATTAATAAAATAGATAAACCATTGGCCAGACTAATGAGCAATAAAAAAGTAAACTCTCTAGTAACCTCAATCAGAAATGATAAAAGGGAAATAACAACTGATCCCACAGAGATACAAGAGATCATCTCTGAATACTACCAGAAACTCTACGCCCAGAAATTTGACAATGTGAAGGAAATGGATCAATATTTGGAATCACACCCTCTCCCTAGACTCAGCCAGGAAGAAATAGAGCTCCTGAACAGACCAATTTCAAGCACTGAGATCAAAGAAACAATAAAAAATCTTCCAACCAAAAAATGCCCTGGTCCAGATGGCTTCACTCCAGAATTCTATCAAACCTTCAAGGAAGAGCTTATTCCTGTACTGCAGAAATTATTCCAAAAATTGAGGAAGAAGGAATCTTCCCCAACACATTCTACGAAGCAAACATCAACCTGATACCAAAACCAAGAAAAGACCCAAAGAAAAAGGAGAATTTCAGACCAGTCTCACTCATGAATATAGATGCAAAAATTCTCAACAAAATCCTAGCCAATAGACTACAGCTTATCATCAAAAAAGTCATTCATCATGATCAAGTAGGCTTCATCCCAGGAATGCAAGGCTGGTTTAACATACGCAAGTCTATAAACGTTATCCACCATATTAACAGAGGCAAAAATAAAGATCACATGATCCTCTCAATACATGCAGAAAAAGCATTTGGTAAAATCCAGCATCCTTTTCTAATTAGAACACTGAGGAGTATAGGCATAGGTGGCACATTTCTAAAACTGATTGAAGCTATCTATGACAAACCCACAGCCAATATTTTACTGAATGGAGTAAAACTGAAAGCTTTTCCTCTTAGAACTGGAACCAGACAAGGTTGTCTGTCCTCTGTCACCTTTACTATTCAATGTAGTACTGGAAGTTCTAGCCAATACAATTAGGCAAGACAAGGACATAAAGGGAATCCAAATGGGAGCAGAGGAGGTCAAACTCTCCCTCTTTGCTGACGACATGATCTTATACTTAGAGAACCCCAAAGACTCAACCACAAGACTCCTAGAAGTCATCAAAAAATACAGTAATGTTTCAGGATATAAAATCAATGTCCACAAGTCAGTAGCCTTTGTGTACACCAATAACTGTCAAGATGAGAAGCTAATTAAGGACACAACTCCCTTCACCATAGTTTCAAAGAAAATGAAATACGTAGGAATATACCTAACGAAGGAGGTGAAAGACCTCTATAAAGAAAAGTATGAAATCCTCAGAAAGGAAATAGTAGAGGATATTAACAAATGGAAGAACATACCATGCTCATGGATGGGAAGAATCAACATTGTTAAAATGTCTATACTTCCCAAAGCAATCTACCTATTCAATGCCATTCCTATCAAAATACCAACATCGTACTTTCAAGATCTGGAAAAAATGATTCTGCGTTTTGTATGGAACCACAAAAAAACCCGTATAGCTAAGGCAGTTCTTAGTAATAAAAATAAAGCTGGGGGCATCAGCATACCAGATTTTAGTCTGTACTACAAAGCCATAGTGGTCAAGACAGCATGGTACTGGCACTAAAACAGAGACATAGACACTTGGAATCGAATTGAACACCAAGAAGTGAAACTAACATCTTACAACCACCTAATCTTCGATAAACCAAACAAGAACATACCTTGGGGGAAAGACTCCCTATTCAATAAATGGTGTTGGGAGAACTGGATGTCTACATGTAAAAGACTGAAACTGGACCCACACCTTTCCCCACTCACAAAAATTGATTCAAGATGGATAAAGGACTTCAATTTAAGGTATGAAACAATAAAAATCCTCAAAGAAAGCATAGGAAAACACTGGAAGATATTGGCCTGGGGAAAGACTTCATGAAGAAGATTGCTGTGGCAATTGCAACAACAAAAATAAACAAATGGGACTTGATGAAACTGAAAAGCTTCTGTACAGCTAAGGCGACAACAACCAAAGCCAAGAGACAACCTACACAATGGGAAAGGATATTTGCATATTTTCAATCAGACAAAAGCTTGATAACTAGGATCTATAGAGAACTCAAATTAATCCACATGAAAAAAGCCAACAATCCCATATATCAATGGGCAAGAGACATGAATAGAACCTTCTCTAAAGAAGACAGATGAATGGCTAACAAACATATGAAAAAATGCTCGTCATCCCTATTTATCAGAGAAAAGCGAATCAAAACCACCCTGAGATACCATCTAACCCCAGCGAGAATGGCCCACATCACAAAATCTCAAAACTGCAGATGCTGGCATGGATGTGGAGAGAAGGGAACACTTTTACACTGCTGGTGGGACTGCAAACTAGTACAACCTTTTTGGAAGGAAGTATGGAGAAACCTCAAGAACTCAAGCTAGACCTCCTATATGATCCTGCAATCCCATTACTGGGCATCTACCCAGAAGGAAAGAAATCCTTTTATCATAAGGACACTTGCACTAGACTGTTTATTGCTTCTCAATTTACAATTGCCAAAATGTGGAAACAGCCTAAATGCCCATCAACCCGGGAATGGATTAAACAAGCTGTGGTATATGTACACCATGGAATACTATTCAGCCATTAAAAAAAATGGAGACTTCACAGCCTTTGTATTAACCTGGATGGAAGTGGAACACATTATTCTTGGTAAAGCATTACAAGAATGGAGAAGCATGAATCCTATGTACTCAATTTTGATATGAGGACAATTAATGACAATTAAGGTCACGGTGGGTGGGGGAAGGGGAGAGCAGAGAGAGAAAGAAGGAGGGAGGGGTGAGGAAAGGAAGAGCAGAGAGAAGGAAGGAGGTGGGTGGGGCCTTGGTATGTGCCACACCTTTTGGGGGCAAGAGAGGATTGTAAGACGGACTTTACCTAACAAATGCAATCAGTGTAACCTGCTTTCTTGTGCCCTCAATGAATCCCCAACAATAAAAAAAAGAAAAAGAAAAAATAAATAATCACTGTAATTGCTAGGAACCTTAACACCCTATTGTCAGAGTTCAACAAATCAAGACAGAAAATAAATAACAATAGACTTAGGCCAATCTCTAAATCAAATGGATGTAAAAGACATTCACAAACCATTCTACCCCAAAACTGCAGAATATACATTCTTCTCAACAGCACATGGGATATTTCCAAGACTGATCATCTTTTTGGTCACAAAAGAAGTCTCAACAAATTCAAAAATTTCAAAGTCATAACATGCGCCTTCTCAGAACACAGTGGAATACACAGTAGAACTGGAAATCAATCAGAAGAGAAACAGTCAAACCTCTACAAAGTCATAGAAATTAAACCACCTGAACAACAAAAGGGACACAAACTAACTAAATCTGTGGGACTCAGCAAAAATATTCCTCAGGGAGAAAATTCATAGCCTTAAAGGCTACATTAAAAAGACAGAAAGATCACAAATTAACAACTTAATGTCATACATCAAGGAACTAGAAGAGGGATGTGGAGAGAAGGTAACTTGTACACTGTTGGTAGGACTGAAAACTAATACAGACTCTTTGGAAAGAAGTATGGAGAATCCTCAAAGAAATCAAAAGAGACTTTCCATTTCATCCCACAATCCCATTACTGGGCATCTACCCAGAAAAAAAAAAATTACCATAAGGACACTCATACTAGATTGTTTATTACAGGTCAATTTATAATCACCAAGATGTGGCAACAGCTCAGGTGCCCATGAACCCAGGAATAGATTAATAAACGATAATGTATGTATACCATAGAATACAATTTATCCATAAAAAAGATAGAGACTTTACATCTTTTGTATTAACCTGGATGAAGATGAAACACATTCTTCTAAGTAAAATATCACAAGAATGGAAAAGTAAGTATCCAATGTACTAAATACTACTAAGAAGCCAGTAGATAAACTAATACATGCCCACACAAGAGAAAAACTCACATTAATTCAAGTTGAGGGAAGGAAGAGAGAAGACAGTGAGAGAAGAAGGGAAGAGAAGGATTGGTATGCTCCCACCTAATGGGCACAATGTAAGGATGCGTGGAAACCGCTGCATCTTATATCCCTGCCACAAAGAAAGAACCACAGTGGATGGTGAGCATCATAGAGACCTCGGGACAACACATTCTGCACTTCTCTGGACTATGTTCCAGATGATACAGAGGCTTTGAGTGGAAGACTTTGGGCTGGAACAGAAAAAAGCTCTGCAGAAGAAGCCCTGATGTGTGGCTCATTTAATTCAGTGGGCTTTATGATGTGGGTGTCAGGGAAGGGAAAAGATTCCGTGTGGAGCTTATGGCAAACTCCAGTGGGAGAATCACAACACAGGCCCTGGAGTTCTGTGAATAGCTTTGCCTCCTGAAGCAGAGAATTATAGGTCTACTGGGGGATGGGATGAAGTGCTCATGGTGTGCTCCAGGGCCCTAGTAGAGATAAAAACACAGACTGTAAATATCAAGTGAGTGTGAGTTCAAAGCTACCTATCATGAGCTGAGTGCTTCAGACCCACCACGTATAAAGTCCGCCAGGCTCAGCAGCCTGAGATGGAAATTTCCATCATGAGCTGGAAAAGGATTAGAGGGCAGGCTGCGTGGGTAGGTGGCTAGACCTCTGTGTTGCCCATGGTGTTTGCACCAGCACTCACTTTCAACTCAAATCTAGAGCTACATGGGGGTTTGTGGGACAAGTTGGAGGGAAAGGAAAAAGCTCAGGCTTGGTTCATGAAGGGGTCAGCTCAGTGCATGGGTGTGAGCAGAAAATGACTGCAGCAACATTGTAGCCACACTCAGGGATGACCTTGAAAGGCAGGAGAAGGTGGAAACTTCCCACTGGGCAGGGCATTTGCTGTGGCCCAAGTCGAGAATATACACAGAGGGCCAGAGTCTTTTCAAATATATCTCCTGCCCCATTCTCCTTAGCAGACGGCAATCATCGTGTATTAGGTCCCTCATAGCATTCCATACATCTTGCACACAGGGTTAAGTGTAACCGGTCTTTTCATTTTCTGTGTTTTGACAGAGATCTTTTCTTAGCCCACTGATTCTTCCTGCTGTAGGCTCCAGACTGCTGTTGAGCCCATCCACTGAACTTTTCCTTTCAGATGTATTTTACTTCTAGAATTGCCGTGGGGCGGGGGTAGGGCAGGAATCCAATGTAACATAAAGCTCACTTAAGGTGGCTGCTTTTTCCCCTGATATTCCTTCCAATTTTTTCCAGACCTTTGTTGTTTTCTGGCACCTTCAAATAGCTATTTTATGTATTTTGTATAGAGTGTATAATTACCATTGCATAATTATTATTGGTAGGAAAGTTTAGCTAATATAAATTACTCTGCCATGATCAAAAACACAATCTTAATCTGTCTACTATTGGTCCAGCATTTAAATGCGTTAATTATTATACAGTTACATTATGCATAAAATCTTGTTGCAAAATCTAAACTCAGTAGTCACAAACATAAAATTATTTTATTCCACCCCTACATTTGTTCTGCAAATTTCCTTTTCTGTCCCTTAAAATCATCTTAAGAGTATTTAAACACTGGAATAAATCTGCAAGAAATGCAACTTCATTACACCAAACTTCATCACAAGGTAAATCACCTAATTTAGAATGTCGCATTTTTTTAAAGGTTGATACTTCTTTTAAGTCATAAAATCTTGATAGAACTCTTCCTCGAAATAATCATCCCACTTTTGTAATGCAGTAATAGCGGCATATGAGAAAGCCATTGAGGAACATAATTCTTCAAATAATTTTGAATACAATGGCCCACTTTTTTTTTTTAGAAACAGAGTCTCATTTTGTTGCCCTCGGTAGAGTGCTGTGACGTCACAGCTCACAGCAACCTCCAGCTCTTGGGCTTAGGCAATTCTATTGCCTCAGCCTCCCAAGTAGTTGGGACCACAGGCTCCCGTCACAAGGCCCGACTATTTTTTGTTGCAGTTTGGCCGGGGCGGGGTTTGAACCCTCCACCCTCTATATGGGGCCAGCGCCCTACTCACTGAGCCACAGGCACCTGCTTTTAATAATTAATAATTTTAATAGCATTGTCTAGGACCTTTTGTAATTCTGGCACCTTTTGTAATGATTTTGACTCTAGTACTTCTTTGTGCAGAAAACAGTGTGCAAAAATAATTTTTGGATTCTTTTTTTTTTGTGCAAGTGTAACAAATCCTTTTATACCTCCAGACATAGATGGGGCTCCATCCATACAAATACTTATGCAGAAATCCCAAGACAAGTTGTTAGGATTAAAGTAATTATCTATCAAATCAAAAATAGCTTGGTCCTTTGTTATTGTATGGAGTGGCAGACAAAATAAAAGTCATTCTTTGCTTTCTTCTTTATAGACAAATCTACTGAATGGTAAACATTGGAGTTTACCACTGATATCAGTACATTCATTCACATGAATTGCAAACATGTTTACTTGAGGTGAGATATTACTTGAAATTCTATATTTTCAGGTAAATCCTTAACACACTGTGAAATTGTATCATCTGAAAGCAGAATTTTTAAAATTTCCTTTCGTATTCTTCTCCAAACATTATTTTACAATTGCGCAACAGGCCAGTAAAATAACAGACCTTGCAATTGTATGAGATTTCATTTTCCTAGCTACTATTTCTGTACCTGCGTAACTCACTTGTTGTGCTTTATCTGATATTGTTGCATATTTGGTCCATATTTTTTGCTTGTTTAGTATTATTGAGTGCAAGTCATTTGAAATATTCCACCAGTTTTTCAGACAAGTGGGAATGTCTGAATTGTACGTCTCTTTAACTTGCTAGGAACCATAGCTTCATTTGCTAATATTTCACCACAAATTATGCATGTGGGACATGGTGGATTTCCTTTACTACATATGAAACCAAATGATAAATCATCTTCATTGTACTGATGACTAATTGTTTTTAATTTAGTTGTGAGGTAGGATAAAGCAGCATTCAATGCACTAGCATTGTCTTCTAATTTTTGTTTCTTTACTAAAAACTTGTCCATTTTAAGTGAATGCTATGTAATAAAAATTTTAAATGCCAAATCAAAAATAGTAAAAACAATAAAAGTGAGTAAATAAACAACATACCTTTAAAAAAGAAATACAAGTGTTAATGAAACACATTTGGAAATTTTTCAAAACTAATATTTCAAGGTAATTGTGTCCAGCTACTTCACTATTTCAAATCTGGATGGAAGCGTACAACACATTCAGTGCGAGCTATACCTCCTTACTACTTCATATACAACGAGGGATTGCTGAGTCATAGAGCTTCATTCACATCCAATGATTTCAACATGTATTGGTGAAATCACATTATCTCTTGACCTGCCTTGAAAACTTCTTTTTCTTTTTCTTTTTTTTTTTGAGACACAGTCTCACTTTGTCACCCTGTAGAGTGTCATGGCATCATAGCTCATAGCAACCTCAAACTCTTGGGCTCAAGTGATCCTCTTGCATCAGCCTCCTGAGTAGCTGAGACTATAGGCTCCCAAAACAATGCCTGGCTATTTTTTTAGAGACAGGATCTCACTCTGACTCAGGCTGGTCTCAGAGTCCTGAGCTCAGGCAATCCACCCACCTTGGCCTCCCAAAGTGCTAGGATTACAGGTGTGAGCCACTGCACCCAGCTCAAAACCTTATTTTCCAAGGTAACACCCTACCCACTTTAGAAATAAGCTGGTGTTTATTTATTATAACAAAGATATATTCACATAATCCATTTAAAGAGGTTTGAATTTTGACACTTACTTTGAACTATTTTCAAAAATAATTTACCGGTCTTTAAAAATTTTCACAGCATACCTAAGATCTTCTTATGACACACCATTGTGCCACACCAGCACACCAGTTGAAAATCACTGCAACATAATTATTAAAAACTCCATCCATGCCTAGAATTTGGTTTTTAACTATTAATCTCACTATAAATAATAAGAGCTCCTTGAAGAAATTGTTGATTCCAAAACTAGGGCAAGGAAAGTGTGATATTCTCACCTGTATATTCTTCCAGATAACTTTCAGTATATTTTATGTTCTTTATAATGAATTAAAATATATATATAAATTGTGGTTAACTTGTAAATAAATTTAAAAAGAATTGGATTCCACAATTCAGGAACATAGAATGGTCTTCTACAGTTATTTAGGGCTTTTTTTTCTAATATCATTGTGTAACATTTTCTAATTTTCTTCATATGGCTCCTCCATGATTCAAGCTTAAATTATTTTCTGTTATTTCATGGGGCTTTATGTACTTGTATGTAATATGGATGTTATAAGTGGTTATTTATGCTTCACGGTATTCAAGAAAGCTATTAATTTTCAGATATGACCATATTTTAGCACATTTTATAACATTTACCACCTTCTCACAGATGTTTTGAAGATTACTCAGGATAATAATTATTCCATGTTGAGAAAGTGTAATGGCTTCAGTAGTAGGACTGTAATGGCTTAAGTAGTAGGACTGTGTTTAAGATACTTGGTAATCTAGCTGGCTTTGCTTTTTGAATTGTCAGCTCTTTCATCAGGTGGCTGCTACCCCTGCCTAGGACCAGCAGTGAATTTATGCCTGGCGACTTTCCTTCCTCCTCTATTTTTATTAGTTTCTAATACCTGTCTCATTAAAGAAAATGCCAAGCTTCTGAGAATTATGTGAAAGAAGAATACTACTGGCAATGAAATAAGATGTGAATGAGGGACTTCTTGTGAGATGATCACATGGGCTTGGCCTCAGGAGGCATCACTGAGAAAGTCACCAAGTTCCTCCCACCAAGGGCCGTTGCACATGGTGTTCCCTCATCTCACGTGCTCTTCCTTTACCTTCTCTGCTTATTCTACTTACTACCTTTCAAGTCTCAGTTTAGGTGTTGCCCTTGTGGAAAAATCTCTCCTGACTTCTAACTAGGCTAAACCCCTCTGACAGTGATCACTAGAATACTTCACTCCTCTCTTTCATGGTAATATTTTTATTTTGTGTCTATAGTTATTAGATAAATGCCTTCAGCACCTTCTAGAAGAGTGCTTCTCCAAATATCGATGATACAGACTGAGTTTCTTATTTTCAATCCTTCACCGACCAAGCTTGGCCCCACCTCTCAAGGCTAGGATGCAGCCGAGCTGTATGGTGCTGACCCTGGAGTCTGCCAGTTTGAGGGTCATATCCTCTCCAGCAAGATGAGTCCACTTGTCACATGCTTAGATGTCATGACCATGTCAAATTATTGTGAGAATAATACTCTCATGCATACTCTCAACCTCTGTACTTGTGTCTAGACCAACAGCAAACAGTAAAAGCCCACCAGGTCTACAGATCCTGCTTTTAGTGGTGCCGTTCCAGAAAGGCAGAGTTTGTTGTGTTGTGAATCACCTGGGATTCTGGTGCAGATTCTCATTCATCAGGCCGGGGACAGGGCTTGGGTTTCTACATCCACCAATTCTCCATGATGCTGCTAAGGGTAGATAATGGGCCACACTGTGAAGTAATTAGAAGGTTCTAGAAGAGAGAGTGAGCTCCAAAGGAAAAGAATCATCTGTGCTCTGCCTCACTCCTGCAGCCCAGACACTTGATGAAACTGGAACACTGTAAAGAACCAGCTAAAGGGTATGCAAAGATTGAGTATAATGGTTCCTTTGGGAGGACAAGGGAATTAAAATTAACAGATCTCTAAACAAGTGCCCTGTGTTTCTTTTTCTCAACAACAATCACTTCTCACAAGCAAAAGAGATTTTATCATAGAACACTGTACACTGTCCCTCTGATACACTGCAAGTTCAGAATCCAAGACAGAAAAGAAAGACAAAAGAGAGATAACCACAGGGAAGAAAGGAGAACGGAATGAGATAGGGCATGCAAAGCGGCCTTCAACTGTTTCTATAATGTGTTATGACTTTAAGAAAACTGATAAGAGGAGGTCAAATACTAAGATTTGTCCAGTCTTTGTAGGTTTGTACCTCAGTGTTCATTATGGTATTTTTTGTGCTTGTTCCTGATGCTTGATATCATTTATAATAAAACTCTTTAAGTGTGCTTTGGAATTGAGTAAAATTAACTCGGTTGGTGACAGTTCTCAAACTCTTTACTTTAGAAGCACATCTTGAGTCAAAAGTAGAGTAAAATCTCAAATGGAAATTCATGCTCAAAACCATTAAATTCTATTTACACTGATTCTTCTCTCTTTTTATGTGCACACTATAGCCATGGGACAGTACAGCCTGACCCAAGCTGGCCCACGATCTTACCCCTGTTCACTTAACTCTCTCACTTACACAACCTTTGCCTAGAGCTAACAATCTCAAATCATACCACAGGCAGAGTAAGTGAGAATCTATATTGCACAACAACATTATAGCTAAGTGTGATGAAGTATGAATTGTAGCCTAACTTGTAAGTCATATGAGTTCTATGTCCCTTCCAGCACCATCCTTTGAGGCTGGATATCTGGATTGAAAGACAGAGTTAATATAATCCAACTGCCCAGGAGATTTCTCAGCCATTGCTACTCATCATGTAGCTACTTACTATGCTTCTCTTGTCTTAATTTATCTTTATCTCCTCTTCACTTCTATCTTGGATCTGAAATTGGTCTCCAAACCCAGCACACAACCCCAACACCATGGCATAAGCAAGACCACTGGCTATGTCCCTGTCTGTGCCTCACTCCTGCCCATCTCTATCCTTCTACTATGGGTCTCCTAGTGTTGACTTCTGGCCCAGAACCTTTGCATGTACTCTTTCAATTATTTATTACAGCCTGACAGCCCACCCCAAGTGGTAGCAGCTTGTAACAGCCATTGTTTATTACTTACGATTCAGTAGGTCAACAATTTGGGCGCTATTTTTGGACTTGGCTTGCTCACTCCTATGGCTGGATGATCCAAGATGGCCCTAAAAACATGTCTGAAGTTGGCTATTAACTTTTGGTCTGGGGATAGCTCATCTCTGCTCCAAATGGCCTCTCATCCTCCAGCTGGCTACATGTGGCCTCTCACATAGCAGTCTCAGTGCAGCATTCCAACACAGCAAGAGTGGTCCTGGTTCAAAACTCACACCATGTCATTTCTGCCACATTCTATGAGTCAAAGCAAACTCAAAAGGTAGACCAGCTCAAATAAAAGGCTAATTAGACTCATCTCTAAATGGGAGGATTCAGGAGATATATTGCCAAGGGGCCAGTGTCCAGGGATGGAAGGAATCACTGTGGTCACCTTAGTAGACAATGTACCACACATGTTATCAGGCTAGTCCTGTCTTGGATGGCTGTGCAGTTGACACAGTCTGAGAGTTGAGGAATCTTAAGCTGCACAAGAATGCTGCTCAGCTTGTAATGTGTGGGCTTTTGTCTGGTTAGAAAAAAACATGGGGCTGCTGCCCAATCTGTTTATCAGATACTGCTTTAACTTTCCCAAAGCAATGAGACCTCGGGAAACTAAAATCATTAATGTCCATTGAAATAGTCTCTAGAAGGGCCAGGTCAGGAGGTGGGTGTGGGTGTGTGTGGTTATGTGTGCACATGTGTAAGACCTTCTGTTTGAATATGGAAATATGCATGGGATGCTCTCAATTTAAGAACCTAGGAATATTCCTTGGGATCATAAATTATAATCTCTTATAATTTGTCCAACAACTCAGCATCCCTTTTGTTCATGCTGGAGGGGACAGAGGCTAAAGTGAGGGACATCCCATGGATCCCATGGTTTATCACACCAACATGTCGATTCTTCTGGAATTCAACTCTAAGAAGGAGGTGTCTCTCCCCACTTGAGAGGAGGTAAAATGCCTCTCCCATCTCATCTGGGCAGAGACTTGGATCACAATAGATAAAAACACCACCCAGAAAACACAGAATGCCACAGACCCTGAAAGACATATAGACACCTGGTTAACATGGTCATTTTGGTTAGCAGATAAGAACAAGCATTTACATAAAATCTTGGGGCAAAATAATGAATAAATAAATATAAATCACCAAAGAGTCTACATAAACAGAGAACTTCAAGGAAGCTCAGGAGCAAAGCCAAGTGTTTCTCAGGTTCTTAATATAAGCTGGTGGCATCAAGTGTAAACTGCACCAAACTGGCAAGCTTCTCTGTTCCTAAGTCTTGTCATTCCCCACCCTACTCAGGTCAAGATCTGTCCTGACCAAGTGAACGAGACAAATTTGTTTGCCCTCTCTGTTTATCCCTCTCTTTCTCCTGCCCCAAATGGAAGAGAAAGAGGTGGAACACCAGGATGAAGAGGAGAGAGCATGTGAAAGGAGCCCAGGAAGAACAGTTGTTGAAAGAGGGAGTCTATGGAGCATAATGAGGAAAGGCCAGGAAACTTCTGGAGTGATCAATGATAAAGGGAGGCTTAAGTATTTATTACTGGACTGGGAGTTATGGTTCACCTAAAAGTCCTCTGCTCTTGGCTAATCATACTTTCTTGCATCCATGTCCATTCATGCTGCTAGTGAGCAAGGAAGCCCAGACTTCTCAGCTTCCTAAATCCCAAGAAGGGGCTGGCTGCACCCTTCCTTTGTCACTTACTAGCAAGTAGAGAGACGTACATCAGGCACTTGGACTGAGCAATGACTGACAGCCTGGGAACCACTGTGTGCTGGCCCCAGGAATGCAGACATTAGCATCTAGGCCAGTGGTTCTCAACCTTCCTAATGCCACGACCCTTTAATACAGTTCCTCATGTTGTGGTAACCCCCAACGATAAAATTATTTTCATTGCTAGTAATAATTTTGTGGTTGGGGGTCAACACAACATGAGGAACTGTATTAAAGGGTCACGGCAGTTGAGAACCACTGATCTAGACCAAAGAGAGTTTTCAGAAACACAGGTCTGGGTTTACAGACCAATGGGACACATCAACTGATTCTCCATCCTCCCTACATTCAGAAAAATAGATACCAGATTTGGTTTCCATCAAAAGTGAGATTACCAGGCGGTGCCTGTGGCTCAGTCGGTAAGGTGCCGGCCCCATATACCGAGGGTGGCGGGTTCAAACCCGGCCCCTGCCAAACTGCAACCAAAAAATAGCCGGGCGTTGTGGCAGGCGCCTGTAGTCCCAGCTACTCGGGAGGCTGAGGCAAGAGAATCGCTTAGGCCCAGGAGTTGGAGGTTGCTGTGAGCTGGGTGAGGCCACGGCACTCTACCGAGGGCCATAAAGTGAGATTCTGTCTCTACAAAAAAAAAAAAAAGTGAGATTACCAGATGCTCCACGTAGGATCTGACAGCCTACAGAAGGTGAGGCTTATCTTGGGGGAGGGCTGTGATTCTTACTATGTCATTTTAATTAAGAACTGTGGGCAGAAGCATCGCCTGTGGCTCAAAGGAGTAGGGTGCCAGTCCCATATGCTGGAGGTGACAGGTTCAAACCCAGCCCTGGCCAAAAACCGCAAAAAAAAAGGGAAAGAAAGAATTGTGGGCAGGTAATTGGCTTTGTCATTGGCAGCTGGTCAAGATTACTCCTTCACTTTTTAGAAAACCCACATGAAGAAAAGTAAAGGGGATAGGAATCTTCCTAACCAAGACAGGGAACATAGAGGTTATCAAAGGAAAGCTAGCCATATTTGACTAACAGGGAAATTCATGGTGCCTAGAGTTTAAAGCAAGCATATTTTATCAATAAAAAGATTATTAATCTGGAAAAAAAATGTGGTGCTATGTCAGGGTCTTCAAATTCTCAAGAAAAAATAGATGTAAAACAGAATTAATATAATCTCCCAGACAAATTATCTTCTGCAATAAATAAGTATTTCACACAGTTAGGACAAAATAGACAATAAGACAGACAAGGTTCTCCAAGATAGTACCGGGGTGGGGGGTTGGGTATTAGTCCCATACGAAGTCCTTCTCATCAATGTCCACCCCAGTGGACCTAATGCAAAATGAAACAAACAAACATGACAAAAAGAGAATTGTTGAGACTGTGAAGTCAGCCATTGGGATGTCTCTCTAGCAGGAGTGAGCATTCTCAGGTCCTCGTGATCTGGAGGGAATCATCTGAACCCCAGGGACATCCTTCTGTTGAAGCAGTTCCCACACCCACACGGGTAGAGAATGGAAGGCAACTCTGGGGTGCCCAGATGGATGCCACACACAACCACATGGAGTTCCCCAGCTGCCATGCCATCAAGCAACTCTTGAAACCTGTCAAGAAACCAACAGGCAAACCTCAAAACTAACTCATAAAAGAAGGTAAGCACCTTGCAGATACAACAGAAAGGGATTAAAAAACGTTTGCTGCATCAGAACCAAGAGAGCCATGAGAAAGAGCTACTCCATTTTTTCAAGTGCAAAACAGCCTCTATTAAAACAGACTGTAGGGGGGATAGGCGCTGGGCTTGGGCCAGGCGGTGGGAATGGTGGCAGGGGCTTCAAGTGGCAGGAATTGAGGTCATGGACCATATCACAGTACCCAAGGTAGAAAATGTGAAATTACTAGGATCTTACTGCAACTTACCTGATACATGTCAAGGCTTCTGGTGCAGCATGGAAGGAAACGTGGGTTCTGGTGCAGAATGTATAATCGCTTTGACAAAGGGCTGCAGCCCAAGCAGAGTGTGGTAGAGAATCTCCCGGAAATTAAGAAATGGGGAGCAATGCTGGAGGCCGATGTGCATGAACTAAAAAAGAAACTGAAAGCCCATGATGAGACACCAGAGGAGGTCTGTACCTGTTCTCAATTAGGGAATTTATTATCCCAGCATCTGGGAAGTCCTTTGAGCAGTCCTCTTGGCTTTATGGGTATCGATGAGACCTAATACCTTGATGAAGAATGGCACCCTGTCCAGGAAAAGAGGCCTCTGAGCTTGGATGGATCAAGTAAAAATCCTGTGTGCAGACCTCCACTATGACTGCTGTGGGACTGTGGGAAGCATTAGGCCCATAAATATCTCAGGATAAGTGGGTATCTCTGGAGACACAGGTGTCTCTGAAGACATAGGAATCTCTTGAGACATGGGCATCTTTGAAGCTATGGGGTTCTCTGGAGACTTGGGTATCTCTGGGGCCAGAGACATCTCTGAGGTCACTGGTATTTCTAGAAACAATGGGTATTTCTGAGGCCAAGTGCTTCTCTGGAGACATGGGCATCTCTGAGGCCAGAGGTTTCTCTGGGTGCTTGACCATCACTGAGGATGCAGCTTTCTTCAAGGCCTGCACCAAAGAGGCAGGCTCCTCCAAGCAACAATGAGCTAGTTACACTGCTTCCATACTAGGTGCACCTGTAGCACAATGATCTTGTCCCAAAATGGACTATGCTGCTTTTTTAGTTGGTTTAAATGGGTGAGGCTAGGCATACCTCCCTCTACATAGGAGTCTGGAAGAGGATTTTAGGGACGTCACTAATTAAACAACTAGTATGCGCATGTTAAGCAAACCAGAATGTAGGCAAGAGGAAGAATATGTTATTGTTCTAAAACAGGGCTTAATTTTATAAACGTTGCCTCAGCTGGGATGGTTATTGAGCTGGTTCCACTGTTTTCCTTATTTATCAACCTCCCCTATTTTTCCATCCTCACTGCTGTAGCATGAAAGTGAAGTGGAAATACTGACCAAGTGGACAATTAAGACCCTATTGAGGGGATGGAGAGATGGTATATAGTAGGTAACTGTAAATTACAGAATAAAAGAAAATTTTACTTTTAGGTATGCTCAGTTGTGGGATGTTAGCTAACATTATTGCCAATAGAGACCAACATTTGCCTGAGAAATAAAATGATTCTTAATTGTTAAAAAAAAAAAAAAGCAGACTATAGGAAAAGAAAGGCATTTACAACCAATAGTCAGAAAATGTCAGGAAGAAAGTGTTAACTAAAAAATTAAATGAAATCACTCACAAGCTCATTGACCTAGAAAAATGCTTAATAAAATGAAGTTCATTCAATGAGACACCCAAAGTTGAAATGAAATTGGGAGAGTTTGGAGTTGGAGAAATGTATTGAGGACTAAGCCAGCAGAATTCAAGAAGAATTTCTTTAGTTCTTTTTGTACTTTTTCCCCAGAGCTCCTCCCTGCTGGTCCAGGCTGGGCAGGTCAGTGCACAGAGAAGGAGCCTCTATCAAGTTCCCCCGCCTTCCACTGCCCTGGGCCCTATGTGCTGATTGAAAATAAGGATCAGTTAGCCCTCCTGCTCAGAGAAGCCTGTCCCTCCAAAATCCCCCAAACCTGCCCCGTCCATGGCCCCACTTTCTGCATCAATTTCAGCTTCCCTTCCTTTGGCTTGCTATTGCATCTGGTTGCTACACTTTTCTCTCTTTCTCTCCCTTTGATTCTTCTTTTAAAGACTTGTCTGCACTCAAAGCCTCCTCTTCTTTGATATCCTCTCACCCCTGAACCCACTACAACCTGGCTACTGCTTTCACCACTTCACTGAAACTGCAAACTTATCATGGCCACCTCATTGACGACCACACCATCCCCAGCTACAGTGTCTTAGCCCTCATCACCCTGCCCTTCCTACAGGGTGGCACTCTGCTGTTCACACTCTTCTCCCCTTTTTTCTTTTGTGAATCTGTTCTCTCTTAATTCTCTTCTTGCCTATTTACCTGCCCTTGCTGTCTTTTACTGAATGCATTTGTGCCATCCTCCCCTTGGCTGTGACTATCCTGGAACTTCTCTGCAGTCCCTTCTCTTTCTTCTTTGTCCAGTTAGCTGACTCTCAGGAAAATCTCGCAGGATAGAGTGTGGTTATGAGCTGGCCAAGCACCGACTAGGAAGTCAGTGTAGGAAGGAACCTCAGTCTGTTAGCCTCCAAAATCAACCTCAGCTCTGCTAGCCCCAGGGACCTGGGAAAAGTTTCCCATTAGGATTTTTAGTACCTAGTGGAAAGGATCACTGAGGCAGACTGCTGTTTCAGTATGGCGCCATCTAGTAAAAATGTATATGATGAGCTTTTCAGCATTGAGCTATGAGGAATGAATGCACACCTCATTCCCAGACACCCTGCTTCTGAGATGCCCTTCTGAGAGCCCTGGTAAAAACGAAGCAGCAGTAGCTGTTCTGAGGTTCCCTCATCGGCTGGTCCAGGTCAGTGCTTGGAGTCATTCTCCACCGGAAAGACTGACTCTGCGGCAATATTGGTTTTCAGGTTTTGAGTGTAACAGTCATAGTGAAATATTAGGAGGAGAAACTAATTCAGGGCCTACTGAGGTAAGCACTGTACCTTAGGCAAACTGCATGGTGCACATTTGAGGTTAAAAGTTAATTTATTAATATATGATCATACTGTTAGTGGTGAGGAACTCTTAAGGCCCCCTTCCTGGTGCGTTTTCTCTCTCTCTCCCTCTCTCTCTCTCTCTCTCTCTCTCTCTCTCTCTCTCACACACACACACACACACACACACACAGTCCAAGGAGAGTGGTGAGGGGAAAACAGAGACATAGTTTCAGCATCTGGGGTAGGGCTGGCCAGCAGGAACATTAATCCAGGCATCAGGAAACCAAGGTTCTATTCTAAGCTCAGTTTGTAATGTCTTTGTGGCTTTGGGCAAGTCCCCTCCCTGTTCTGAATCTTGGGTTTTTTTTTTTCCTTTTCAAATGAGGAAGTTGAGCTACATAATCTCCAAGGTTCCTCCCAGCTCTTCATCTCATGAGACTATAAATATAAATTAAACAACGCTAGCTATTGAAATTAGAAAGTGCATTTATCCATTTGAGCCACTAGAGGAGGATGTGCAATTATAACATGGCTGAGATTTTAATTTCTTTATTTTTTAATTGGTCGTTAGAGGGCACTCCTGCTCTACAGTTACAGCTGACAAAGGCACGGCAGAAGAATTGGATTTCTTCATTTTCCTCATAGCCTATGATTATTAGAAAACTCCAGAGGCAAGCCACCTTTCCCAATTTAGTAATAATTCATCAACAAAACTTTAAGGAGTAAGAAAGTCTTCTTACTCACATCATATAAAATATGCTTAAGATAAAATGCTTAAAATAATCATTTCTTTAAACTTTGTATTGGCCAATTATGACTACAATATTCTTCTTAGCATGGTCACATATCTGCAAATTGTTAGAAACCTACAAATTCTTTTCAACTCAGCATTATTCATATTAAGGAAAAATTGGATACGGCCAAGGATTCAAAACCAGTGAACAGTAGGAAAAAAGCATATGGTCCTTTTAATCACTATCACTAAAAGTAACAGTGACTTAAAATAATGACATAGGAAATGTTTACATATTTTTTAATCCATCAAGATAAATTTAAAATTATTGTTACATTTCAAATTTTACTATACAAAAAGATAGGAAAGAAATGCACCAAAATTTTAGAGATTTAGCTTGTTGACAGAATTATCAGTTGTTATTTTTCTCTTCCTAATCTCATATGCTTTTGGAAATCCTCTACTATGGACTGGTATTACTTTGGTATTTAAAAAATAAAAAAATAAGTAAAAGAAAACTTCCATGTGCTTTCTAATGGATTTTACTGACTAATCATCTCTGTATTTCCATCATCAGCAAACACTGATTGCATACTGGGCTTCATCGTAAACACTTCTGTGATGAAAGGATTATTCCTTCCTCATATAACCCATTATGGGTTTGAACGGTTCTGATTGTAGTAACATTCCTGATGTAAGGCCAAAGTCTGTCTCTTCTAAGCCCATCCCTTGGTTCAATTCTGCCTTCCAACAGGGTCCATGCCCAACTTCACACAACTGAAGACAGTTCTCATGATCTTCTCTGCCCTACAAAGGCTCTCTTCTTCAAGCTAAATGACCTCCACCAATTTATTAATTTGGTTAATATTTAGAGGCCACCTCTTGTGCTAGGCCCTGAAACTTAGCAAAAAACAAACTCTAAGGCTACTGAAAGGACAAACACATAAACCAGATACTCCGATATAGGGAGTCGTGTGCGCTGACAGGCATACACAGGGACTCCAGGAGGAGTGCTGAGAAGGGTGCATCCCTGGACATGAGAGATCGGGAAGGTTGCTAGGGAGAAACACATTCTAAACTGAGAGCTGGAAAGAGTAAGAGAGTAAACTAGTGAGAGGTGGGTGTCGGGAGAAGGAAGCTGGAGACGCAGGCCAGGATGCTCTTTGAGAAATGCATTTCACCATCCTTCATTCCTTCTGTGCCTCTGCCTGGTCAGGGTCACTCTGTCCTGTGAGCTTCTGAGGGAAAAGATGGTTTTATTAAAATTTTTATTTCCTCCCTCTGTCTGCCCTGAACACCCAGCCCAGGGTACTGAATGTAGTAAACCATAAATGATTGTTAGTTAGATGAATGAGTAAATGAATGATGACACTTGTGTGATCTGATGAGCAGTGAGTAGAGAAGAAATGTCATCTGCCTCAAGTGAAATTCAGTTTTCTTTCTTTTCTAATGTAGAAGTCAAGCCTTGGTGAGCTCTTAGATCTTCAATATGCCATAAAAAATACAATTATCATCCTCATGTACTTGATGTATTTCACTCAGTATATCATTACTGGTGTCAACTCGCCCATGATACAAATTCTCCATCTTTCTTTTCTTTCACTTCAATTAACTCATTTATTTGCAGGAGGGGAAAAAAGGATGTGATGTGAAATTCACAAGTAAGACTTCCCAGAGCCCTAGCTTACCTCTTTGGCCTTAGCTGCTGTTCCTAGTTTCATTTAGTGTCATGAGTACCTGCTATGGTTTGAAAGTGTCCCTTCCAGATTCAGGTGTTGCCAATTAAGAGATGGGACCCTTAAGATGTGATTTCATGAGGTCTCTGCCCTCGTGAAAGGGAGTATGTACCTTCTAACGGGACTTGATGGTTGGAGTCCAACCCCTTTGCCCGCTGCCATCTGCCCTGTGAGGACACAGTGCTCCTTCTCTCTGGAGGAAGCAGCATTCAAGATGGAGAGACCATTATCTCGCCGGATAATGGACCTGCCAGAGCCTTGATTTTGAACTTCCCAGCCTCGAGCACTGTGAGAAAATAAATTTCTGTCCTTTATAAATTACCCATCTGTAATACCAGTGTTCTAATTTGGGCAGACCAGAGAGAAACTCAGGTATGAAGGGCAGGTATAACATACTTTATTTAGTTCATGGGTGGCTGGTAAGCTAAGTTACATGGGAGGTCCACCCTAGCTCCTGGCAGCCAGGGAGCTAAGTTACACATCACAATCTGCAATTCATAATCCACACAGGGGAAAAGTCCTGTGCATCTTATTACTTAGGGGAACAGAAGTAGCAACATGCCAAGCAGCAGTTACATAAGCATGACTTCACTGTACCCAGCTGTGGCTAAGAATACAAGGTGCCCTCCAGCAGAGCCACAGGTGAGAAAGCCCAACACTTCTGGGTGTCCCTACACCATCCCATGGTATTCCATTCTGGCAGCACAAAATGGACTAAGACAGTGCCAATGTGGAGACAGTCTATGTTGGTGAAAATGTGAGCATGTGCTTTTTCTTTTTACAAGTAGGAACAAAGCAGGCACAGGTGCTGTAAGGAGCTCAGAACAGTCAGGAGGAAACTTAAGCTGTGAGTTCTGCATATGCAGGCCAGTTCTTGCATGAAGAAGTTCAGCAAGGGCACGAGGGTACAGAATGAAATCAACACAGCAGGTGGAGGAGCATGAGTGTTTGTTCTCCACGTGCTCCTCTTGCCTGTGGAAGAGACAAAGGGTTTGCTCACTTCATGCCAGCTAAATGTTCTAGTTCTGTGCTCTGCAGTGGTAAAGTAAAATTTCACCCTCAACAAATCTGTTCAGCTGCCTGAGTGTTTTTCACAAATTAGGAGCAAGGGGGGGAAGGGATAAACAATGCAATATTTCTCTTTGGAAGCATTTTTAATCTTATCACAGCGCCAAGTTCCATGATTAAATAGACAATGATGACCCTCAGAGAACTTACATACTTGAACTAAGAGGAATAAATGGAAACATCCTGCATTTAAGTTCAAATATTTGAATATACTAAAATAGGTAAGGGGAAACCAGATGAATATTTTAACCATCCACACACTTGACACAAACTAACAGTGCAGTGTGGTTCTAGGCTGAATTCGTAAACATTTCTTTATCAAGAGACATAATCTAATGACTGCAATTCTAGGTGAATATTTTAAACCAAAAATTTACAAATAAAGTCTCTTTGTGAGGATAAAAAGATTGTTTTCCCTGTCATATAAAGGTCTGTGTTAGCAGCTGCAGATGTTTAATCAGAAGACAAGGCTTACAGGAGGCGGAGCATGATGGCGGACAGGACAGATGTGTAGCCCACCTCTCCCAAGCCACCAGGTGAGAGGAAAGGCAGTCTGTACCTTCCCTGTGTGTGGATTGGAGTGGACAGACAGCTGGAGATGCCCAGTGAACTGGCGGTTTGCTATATATGAGGGGTAATTTAAAATCACAGACTCTGTTGTAGAGATTCTTCCCTGCTCGGCCTGCCGGCCAGCAGGCCCCTCCCCTACGGAGGTCAGCAGCTTGTAAATGCTGACAAAATCCAATTGACAAATAATTAATCCTGAACTGAGGGAGGCATCCGAAAGGAGAGCCACTTAAAACCATGGGGAGCTGGGCAAACTGTTGGACAATTGAAGGGAAGGGATCCTGCCTGGGAAACAGACATTTTGAACTACCCAAAAGGGCGGGCACCTTTCCCCCAGGTGTTGGAGGGGGCTGGCGGTTCAGGCTGTGCGGCGAACTGGCGGGCGCTCATCCAAAAGGGAAACTCTGCACCATAAAACTCAGAATAAGTCCCCCAAGCTCTCCAACCACAGGAACCGGCTTGAAGCCTAGGACCTGGCTTTGGCTTCTGGAGCCGCGAAGCTACTGAAGCCGCGGACCAGCTTTGGCTGCTGAAGCGGCGGGAACCAGCTACAGGAGATAGAGCCGCGAGCCCGCCAACAACAACCCGAACTCAGCACCGCTCCCCTTATGGCCAATTGCAGTTGCCAGTTTGCGGGGGAACCTGGGAATAGAGTGGAGGGACTTAGGAAGCGTGGACACCTGCACTGAGTGGGAAGGTCCGTCGCAAGTGCTGTCTGGAAAAGAACAGCCGAGGTTGCACAATTCTTAGGCGACAACTTTTATGGAAACTTCAAAATGGCGATCGGCCATGGAAGGTGGTTACCATGGTAACGGTATAAACTGTAAATCAGGTATAAGTCTCGGAACCACTCACAGCGCCACCTGGTGTCCAGAAAGTATATTGCAGTATGAATATATTCCTATGAAAGTTGATCCCTACAGCAGACATATAGATATTTATAGGTATATTTCTACACACAAGAATATTTTTGTAGTTGGTACCTTTTTTTTTGTTTTGTTTTGTTTTGGTTTGGTTTTGGTTTTTGTGGGGGTTTTTTGTTGTTGTTTTGTTTTTGTCTGTTTTTTCCTCACCATTTTCTTAGAGGAGATTTCGATAATTTTTTATTATTACTTTTTATATAGATATATTTTTATTTCTATGTCTTCTAATTTTAATTTCTTCTTTCTTCTCATTTAACATTCCTTCTAACACCACTTTTTTCACTCTTTTTTTCCTTTCTTTCAATTATTTTACGATTATCACAATTTTTATTGCAGTTGTTCTTATATTGCTGTTGTCGTGGCTGTTGCCTGTATGTCTATGTGTTTCTGTCTGTCTCTGTATCTATGGGCCCATGTGCCTGGTAACCTTTGTTTCTGTTTATTTGTTCATTTGGTTTCAATGAGCTTGGTGTTACGACCTGCAACTCTGAGTTCCTAACACTCCCCTCCACTCTCACTCCGTGATCTGGAGACCTCCCCCCCCAGGAATCCAGATTCTTGGGTGAACTCTCGAGAGGTGTAGACAGGACCTGGACTGCAGCTGGCCAGTGCTGACTCTGTAGCAAAGGAGTGAGAAGACGATGGTCGGCTGAGAGGGAATTACACTGGAGCGGTGGTGCCCCAAGGTGCAGAGCAACAGCTGTCTTTAGCAATAACAAGGCCCACCCCAGATATCCCATAGCCTCTCCTCCTGTCTTCCTGGGCAACCAGATGAGGCTGAGCATCTTCTCAGATGGCAACCACCATGGAACAGACCTGGGACTGAAACACAGGCCCTGCGAGTAAAGGGTTTTCCTGAGACGGTACCGACCTGGGTGGAACACGGGGACTAGAAAACACACCTGCAGAGCCAGGAAACTCCCAGGGTGGGGCTGATCCAGAGGACCGCTCTACTGAGCCTAGGACGCACCTGGCCCTTAGGGGATCACCAGCCTATAGACAAAGGAGGCCAAGAGGCTACAGCCAACAACTGATTGTGCTGCAAATACAAACTCGCAGGACTAAAGACAGGGCCTGAGGCACAGGTTCTGGGAAATCAAATCAGCCTCTCCTCTGCAGAGGAATCTGGCAAGGTCAGAAACAAACTCCCACAAGGTTGTTCCCTTCACCCAGTAACATAAACTAAGGGTGGGGCTGGAACTGAGTGAACACCTCCAGCCTCCATCATGTGCCCGAGGTTGACAGGCCACACCACCCCCTGCTGGATAAAGACGGAGAATAGCGGCCTAGTCGAGCAGACACAGACTACTCTGTGACTTAGGCAGGTGCAAACCCCTGGAGTATCTGCTTACTGCAGACAACTGACTAGGTCACAGCCCTGTGGGGCTAGCAGCGACTGGGTGTGACAGAGCTACAAGGTGGGGAAGGGGGCATCAATCTTCCCAGACTGATCTATTTACTGGTGGCTCTTCCTGACTCCACGCAGCACTGGAGCAAGCCAGTTCCCAGGGACCTCTTGAACTCTCCCACCCGAGGCAGCTGCTGACTGAGACAATTGACTTAGACCTTTCGAACTGAGTCACTCACCTGGGGACTATCCAGGTGGTGCCCTGGGTGTGTGGTTGTAGGAAGGTTTGATTTTCCTTTTCCATTTGTTGCCTGTGGTGGGTGGGGTGACTTAATTGATGGTATTTCTCCACAGCTGAGACTTCAACCCAGAGTAACAGTTTCACTAGGGTCACATAGAAACCAGCTGAAAACAAGACAGAACCACTTAGCCCCTCTACACCAAACAGGGCCCCAGTTTCTCAGGTCACAGCACTGTACGGGTCCTCGACAAAACACCAGAAGAAAATCAAAGGGAGTAAAACAATCATGGGGCGGAATCAGCAGAAAAACCCTGGTAACATGAATAACCAGAATAGATCAACCCCCCCAAGGAAAGATACGGCAGATGTAATTGAGGATCCCATTCACAAACAACTGGCTGAGATGTCAGAAATAGAATTCAGAATTTGGATTGCAGACAAGATTAACAAAGTGGAATTAGGAATTCGAGGAGAAATTCAAAAGCTGTCTCAAGAATTTAACGAATTTAAAGACAAAACCACCAAAGACTTAGACACACTGAAACAAGAATTTGCAGCCCTCAAAGATATGAAAAATAAAGTAGAATCCCTTAGCAACAGAATGGACCAAGCAGAAGAAAGGATCTCCAACATCGAAGATAAAGCCTTTGAACGCCCCCAAACTCTCAAAGAGGAAGAGAAATGGAGAGCAAAAATGGATCACTCACTCAGAGAGCTTTGGGATAACTCAAAGAAGGCAAATATCCAACTCATAGGAATTCCTGAAACAGATGAAGTGACCTCACTGGGTGCAGAGGCCCTTCTGTATGAAATTATGAAAGAGAATTTTCCAGACATGCCTAGAGAACCTGAAATTCAGATAGCAGATAGCTTCAGAACCCCAGCATGACTCAACCCCAATAAGACATCCCCCAGGCATATCATAATTAACTTCACTAAAGTTAATATGAAGGAGAAAATTCTCAAAGCGGCCAGGTGAAAGAAATCTATTACCTTCAAAGGGAAGAACATTAGAATGACTGCAGATCTCTCTGCTGAAACTTTTCAAGCCAGAAGAGGGTGGTCATCAACGTTTAATCTCCTCAAGCAAAATAACTTTCAACCCCGGATCTTGTACCCAGCTAAACTGAGTTTCATTTATGACGGAGAAATTGAATACTTTAATGACATACATATGCTAAAGAAATTTGCCATAACCAAACCAGCTCTTCAGGATATTCTCAGACCTATCCTCCATAATAACCAACCCAATCCTCTACTACAAAAGTAAACTCACTCAGAAACTTCTGATCAAACTCCAACTTCCACAATGGCAAAAGGATTAAAAATGCCCACTGGACTTTCAAAAAACTCAATACCCCAAATTTCACCAAACTTATCAATACTCTCCATTAATGTGAATGGCTTAAACTGCCCTCTAAAGAGACATAGGTTAGCTGACTGGATACAAAAACTCAGGCCAGACATTTTTTGCATACAAGAGTCACATCTTAACTTAAAAGACAAATACAGACTCAGAGTGAAAGGATGGCCATCCATATTTCAGGCAAATGGTAACCAGAAAGAAGCAGGTATTGCCATTTTATTTGTGGATACAATAGGCTTTAAACCAACAAAAGTAAGGAAGGACAAAAATGGTCACTTCATATTTGTTAAGGGTAAGGCTCAATATGATGAGATTTCAATTATTAATATCTATGCACCCAACCAGAATGCACCTCAATTTATAAGAGAAACTCTAACAGACATGAGCAACTTGATTTCTTCCAAATCTATAATAGTTGGAGATTTTAACACTCCTTTGGCAGTGCTGGATCAATCCTGCAACAAAAAGCTGAGTAAAGAAATTCTAGATTTAAATCTAACCATCCAGCATTTATATTTAGCAGACATCTACAGAACATTTCATCCCAACAAAACTGAATACACATACTTCTCATCAGCCCACAGAACTCACTCCAGAATCGATCACATCTTAGGTCACAAGTCTAACCTCAGTAAATTTAAAGGAATAGAAATTATTCCATGCATCTTCTCGGACCATCATGGAATAAAACTTGAGATGAGTAACAACAGGAATCTGCATACACATACAAAAACATGGAAGTTAAATAACCTTATGTTGAATGATAGCTGGGTCAGAGATGAGATCAAGAAAGAAATTGCCAAATTTCTGGAACAAAACGACAATGAAGACACGAACTATCAGAACCTCTGGGACACTGCAAAGGCAGTTCTAAGAGGGAAAATTATAGCACTGCAAGCCTTCCTCAGGAGAACGGAAAGAGGAAGTAAGCAACTTAATGGGACATCTCAAGAAACTGGAAATGGAAGAACACTCCAACCCCAAATCCAGTAGAAGAAAAGAAATAACCAAAATCAGAGCAGAACTAAATGAAATTGAAAACAAAAGAATAATACAACAGATCAATAAATCAAAAAGTTGGTTTTTTGAAAAGGTCAATAAAATAGATAAACCTTTGGCCAACGTAATCAGGAAAAAAAGAGTAAAATCTCTAATCTCATCAATCAGAAATAACAAAGAAGAAATAACAACAGACTCCTCAGAAATCAAAAAAATCCATAATGAATATTACAAGAAACTTTACTCTCAGAAATACGAAAATCTGAAGGAAATTGACCGTTACTTGGAAGCACGTCACCTTCCAAGACTTAACCAGAATCAAGTGGAAATGTTGAACAGGCCCATATCAAGTTTGGAAATAACATCAACCATACAAAATCTCCCCAAAAAGAAAAGCCCGGGACCAGATGGTTTTACGTCAGAATTCTACCAAACCTTTAAAGAGGAATTAGTACCTATATTACTCAACCTATTCCAAAAGGTAGAAAAAGAAGGAAGACTACCCAACACATTCTATGAAGCAAACATCACCCTAATCCCCAAACCAGGAAAAGACCCAACAAGAAAAGAAAATTATAAACCAATATCACTAATGAATATAGATGCAAAAATATTCAACAAGATTGTAACAAACAGAATCCAGCAACATATCAAACAAATCATACATCATGACCAAGTCAGTTTTATCCCAGGGTCTCAAGGCTGGTTCAATATGCATAAATCTATAAATGTAATTCAGCGCATAAACAAATTAAAAAACAAAGACCATATGATTCTCTCAATCAATGCAGAAAAAGCTTTTGATAACATCCAACATCCCTTCATGATCAGAACACTTAAGAAAATTGGTATAGAAGAGACATTTCTTAAACTGATAGAGACCATCTACAGCAAACCCACAGCCAATATCATATTGAATGGAGTTAAATTGGAATCATTTCCACTCAGATCAGGAACCAGACAAGGCTGCCCATTGTCTCCATTGCTCTTTAACATTGTAATGGAAGTTTTAGCCACTGCAATTAGGGAAGAAAAGGCCATCAAGGGTATCCACATAGGGTCAGAAGAGATCAAACTTTCGCTCTTCACAGATGATATGATTTTATATCTGGAAAATACTAAGGACTCTACTACAAAACTCTTAGAAGTGATCAAGGAATAAAGCAGTGTCTCAGGTTACAAAATCAACATTCATAAATTGGTAGCTTTATATATACCAAAAATAGTCAAGTTGAAAAAACAATTAAGGACTCTATCCCATTCACAGTAGTGCCAAAGAAGATGAAATACTTGGGAGTTTATCTAACAAATGACGTGAAAGATCTCTATAAAGAGAACTATGAAACTCTAAGAAAAGAGATAGCTGAGAATGTTAACAAATGGAAAAATATACCATGCTCATGGTTGGGAAGAATCAACATTGTTAAAATGTCCATACTACCCAAAGCAATATATAATTTCAATGCAATCCCCATTAAAGCTCCACTGTCATACTTTAAAGATCTTGAAAAAACAATACTTCCTTTATATGGAATCAGAAAAAACCTCGAATAGCCAAGACATTACTCAAAAATAAAAACAAAGCAGGAGGAATCACACTACCAGACCTCAGACTATACTACAAATCGATAGTGATCAAAACAGCATGGTACTGGCACAAAAACAGAGAAGTAGATGTCTGGAACAGAATAGAGAACCAAGAGATGAATACAGCTAATTACCGTTATTTAATCTTTGACAAGCCAATTAAAAACATTCAGTGGGGAAAAGATTCCCTATTTAACAAATGGTGCTGGGTGAACTGGCTGGCAACCTGTAGAAGACTGAAACTGGACCCACACCTCTCACCATTAACCAAGATAGACTCTCACTGGATTAAAGATTTAAACCTAAGACATGAAACTATAAAAATACTAGAAGAGAGTGCAGGGAAAACCTTTGAAGAAATTGGGTTGGGCAAGTTTTTTATGAGAAGGACCGCCCAGGCAATTGAAGCTGCTTCAAAAATATACTATTGGGACTTGATCAAACTAAAGAGCTTCTGCACAGCCAAGAACACAGTAAGTAAAGCAAGCAAACAGCCCTCAGAATGGGAGAAGATATTTGCAGGTTATGTCTCTGACAAAGGTTTAATAACCAGAATCCACAGAGAACTCAAACGCATTAGCAAAAAAAGAACAAGGGATCCCATCACAGGCTGGGCAAGGGACTTGAAGAGAAATTTCTCTGAATAAGACAGGCGCACGGCCTTCAGACATGAAAAAATGCTCATCATGTTTAATCATCAGAGAAATGCAAATCAAAACTACTTTGAGATATCATCTAACTCCAGTGAGACTAGCCTATATCACAAAATCCCAAGACCAGAGATGTTGGCGTGGATGTGGAGAAAAGGGAACACCTTTGCACTGCTGGTGGGAATGCAAATTAATACATTCCTTTCGGAAAGAGATATGGAGAACACTTAGATATCTAAAAATAGATCTGCCATTCAATCCTGTAATCCCTCTACTGGGCATATACCCAGAAGACCAAAAATCACACCATAACAAAGATATTTGTATCAGAATATTTATTGCAGCCCTATTCATAATTGCTAAGTCATAGAAAAAGCCCAAGTGCCCATCGATCCACGAATGGATTAATAAATTGTGGTATATGTACACCATGGAATATTATGCAGCCTTAAAAAAAGATGGAGACTTTACCTCTTTCATGTTTACATGGATGGAGCTGGAACATATTCTTCTTAGTAAAGTGTCTCAAGAATGGAAGAAAAAGTACCCAATGTACTCACCCTTATTATGAAACTAATGTAGGACCTACCCAGTTACAACCTAAGAATAGGGAGAAGGGGGAGAGGGAGTGGAGGGAGGGGGGAGGTAGGTGGAGGGAGGAGGATTAATGGGATTACACCTGTGGTGCATCTCACAAGGGTATATGTGAATCCTAGTAAATGTGGAATGTAAAGGTCTTAGCAAAATAACTAAGAAAATGCTACGAAAGCTATGTTAACTAGTGTGATGAAAATGTGTCAAACAATCTATGAACCAAGTGTATGGTGCTCCATGATCATACTAATGTACACAGCTATGATTTAATAAAAATAAATAAATAAAAAAGAAGACAAGGCTTACAGAGGATGTGATATTGGGCTTCAACTAGTTGAAAGGTGATTTAAGAGGGCACATAGACTTATTTGACATTATTCCAGAGAACAGAACTAGTTTAGAAGATCAAATTTACTGGGTGCAATGGTGTGAGTGTGTGCCCAAAATTCATGTGTTGGAAACTTAATCTCCAGTGCAACAGATGGAAAGGAGCCCTATTAGGCAGACTTTTGGGAGTAGAGCCCTCATGAATAGATTTTAAAGGGTTTGCAGGAGTTACTTTGTTCTCTCTTGTTTGTCTGCTCTTCTGACATGTGAAGAACAGCATTCCTTTCTCCTACAGAGGATGCAGTGGCCAAGGCGCCCTCCTCAAAGTGGAGACTGGTCCCTCACCAGACACCAAACCTGCTGGCACTTGACTCTTGTACTTCCCAGCCTCCACAACTGTGAGAAATAAGTTTCCATTCTTTATAAATTATCTAGTCTCAGGTATTCTGTTACAGCAACACAATACAGACTAAGACAACGGGAAATCAATTTATATTCAGCACATTAACAAAATAACTTACAAGTGGGAGTAGTCCCATGGGTTATTACTAAGTAGAAAGGTCCCCATAAACATGAGACCATGACCATGTGGCATGAACTATGATGAATGAGCACATGTTGCTACTGTAACAAGATAAAATTTACATACCAGATAACAATAAGATATTTATTTTATTACAAATGTCTCATTAAATTTTTTATCTTTCTTCCATCTAATCAAGTTCTGTCTCAGTACCTGAAGGAAGTGAACTTTAGGGCAGACAAGGGAACTAGATTTTGTTCCCAAAAGCATAAACTAAAAGGAGAACTTGCAGAAAAGGTAAAACAGAAAAGACATTTCCCCATAGAGATAATATGTTTATGTGTCTTTTTTTAACTATAGAAGCATGGCAGGGGTGGGCAGAGGAGAAAGCTTCAGTATTAGAAAAAATATATGTAGAATTTCCTCACCCCAATACTAACAAAGTTATAAAGGCCAATAAAAAATGACTCATTGCAATCAAGCAAGGAAAGAATAAAGAAATTGGCAATTGAAGAAAAACAAAAAGATGATTCTGGAGAAAAAGAGACAAAGAGGGAAAGCAGTGAGCTTCTAATTCAGCTTTCAGCCCCACCCTCCATGCTACTCTCTAAGTCCTGAGAATTTTTGCTAATACAACCAAATACACAGTGAAGCAAAGTGACACTGAGAGGTGTCCTCACATGCTCCTCTTCTTACTGGTGACTGGTGGAAACAGACATTGGGGGGAACAGGAGAAACAAAGCAGAGTGCACACAGGCCTTGCTGTAATATTAGAGAAGTCACGGTTGCACACAGAATTAGGAAATCGAGCGAAAACTCAGGGGACTCCTTGTGGTACTCACACCTAGAGGTGCAACTTATATCCAGACATTCTCACCAATACCCAGACCCCTCAGCTGCTCTTTCCCTCTACCACCTCCCATTCCCTTGGGCTACCAGGAAGAGTGATGGTATTAATGCCCTCTAGTCAAAGACGACCAGGAACACACCTATAGCTGAACAAGGTGAGTTTATTACTCATCGAGTGAGAAAGAATACCTACTACAGGGAACCATGGGGTGTCTCACTCAAAAGATGCCAGAAACGACTTGTGCTCAGTGATGATTTGAGGATGGTCTTAAGGAATGGGGGGACTTTGTTTTGGACTGGATGTTGTTAGGAAGCAGGGGTAATTCCAGGATTGGGTATGTAAATAAATTTTATCTAGAAGGGCATACACCTATATCAGATCTCTAATGGTTTAAAGCTGTAGTTGAGGAAGCAGCAGTCACTCATCCTGGCTAGGATAGGGAGATGTCTGCTCATTTATGTGATTGGAACAATGTTCATGCTTTATCTGTGCTCAGATGTGATTATGGAATGTTCTTCTTGTTGTCTTGAAAAGTGTGGGCACAAAGTGGTCTTGTGTGATACGAAGTTGTTTATGTTCACAGGACAACACAAATGCTCAGTTGACAGGGCCAGGCCAGCTCCTGGCTGTTAGAGGCTGCTCTTCTCTTTTTCAGGAGTGAAAAACACCCAGTGCTCATTCTGAAGCTCAACAGGAAAAAAAAAAAAAGCAGTTTAGGCAACAATAGTAATGCATTAAAACATTATCACCAAGTGAATGTAATTAATCTTAGCATGAATAAAATTGGGTAACAAGCATTGGGACCTCCTTCATGAGACATGAAGCCTGACTTTCTTCACAAGAAATACAGGACATCGAGCAATAAGTTAAATGACACCACAAGAGCCAAGCAGGCAAATCTAGGAGGTAAGACAGTCAACCTGAGTGCAACAACCTGAAGTCGTGCCAGGTCAATGGCATGACTCTCAGAGGAAAGAAGGGCCAGCCTGGATTAAAGACTCATGAGTCATGACTATCAAATGTAGACATGGATCCTGATGCTCACAAACCAACTGTAAAATAATAATTCTGATATAGTTGCAGAATTCAGTTATGATCAAGGTAACAAATGATACCAAGGAATTTTGTTAGGTGTGATAGTCAGGGTTATGTTATGACTTTTATGAATTCTAGGGATTTTTGTATCTATGAGCGTCTTCCTCCATAAACAAATATTTAAAATTATATTTTATAACCTCATATGTGTAAAATTAATATAGTCTAATATGCACTTAATATAATATTATATTTATTTTTCTGACTTTAACAGAAATAAAAATTAAAACGATTTCCTGAGCCCCTAAAAGCATGATTCATGTGCTGACTATGCTCAATGGATAAGTCAGCCTGGATGATAAGGCCATAATAGAACCTTCTTTAAAAAGGCTAACAAATATATATATATTTTTAAAATGCTCTGGCTGGGAGCCATAGCACAGTGGTTACGGCACCAGCCACATGCACCCGAGGCTGGCAGGTTTGAGCCCTACCTGGGTCTGCTAAATAACAATGATAACTGCAACAACAACAACAAAAAAAGCCGGGCATTGTGGTGGGTGCCTGTAGTCCCAGCTACTGGGGAGGCTGAGGCAAGAGAACTGCTTAAGCCCAAGAGTTTGAGGTTGCTGTGAGCTGTGACACCATGGCACTCTTCCAAGGGCAAGACAGTGAGACTCTGTCTCAACAACAACAAAAAAAAAATGCTCATCATCCTTAATCATCAGAGAAATGCAAATCAAAACCACCCTGAGATATCACCTAACCCCAGTGAGAATGGCCCACATCACAAAGTCTGAAAACTGCAGATGCTGGCATGGATGTGGAGAGAAGGGAACACTTTTACCCTGCCAGCTGGACTGCAAACCAATACAACCTTTTTGGAAGGAAGTATGAAGTAGTCTCAAAGAACTCAAATTAAACCTCCCATTTGATCCTGCAATCCCATTACTGGGCATCTACCCAGAAGAAAAAAAAAATCATTTTATCATGAGGACATTTGCACTTGACTGTTTATCACAGCTCAATTTACAATCGCCAAAATGTGGGAACAGCCTAAATGCCCACCAACGCAGGAATGGATTAATAAGCTATGGTATATGTACACCATGGAATACTATTCAGGTGTTAAAAAAATGGAGACTTTACATCTTTTGCATTACCCTGGATTGAGGTGGAACACATTCTTCTTAGTAAAGCATCACAAGAATGGAGAAGAATCCAATGTACTCAATTCTAATATGCAGGCCGCAGATAACCTAATACATGGTGGGGGTACCAGAATGAGGGAGGGGGGAGAAGGAAGGAGAATGGGGGTTGGGGAGTCACAGTGTCTGGCACACCTCTTGAGGGCGGGACACAATTATGAAAGGGAATTCACCTAACAAATGCAATCAGTGTAACCTAATTCTTTGTTCCCTCCATGAATCCCAAACAATAAAAAAAAAAAAAACTAACCCAGAGGTTAGTGGCACAAAAAACACACAAATGTATATCTCCTAATAATTGTCTAGAGACAGCTTAGTCACTGCCTCCTTCACTGGGCCTTCTTTGATTCCTCTGGCCACTATTCCTCTTTACTCACTTGTGATCTGACTGATACATTTGAGTTACATTTTTATAGTAGTTGTTTTGTATACATGTGCTATATCCTCTTGAAGAGAATTTCCAGAAACAAAGGACAACATAATTTATAATCACAGTTCCCATAGGCACACAACAATGGACTTGGTATTCTATAATGTTTCCTTTTGGTTCTTATCTCTGATCAAAAAAGAAAATATGGAGTCATCTTGTCTACTTTTGGAAGAATGAATCAATATTCAACACAGGATAAGTAAACAAAAGGTCAGTAAACAAGTCACTTGTGTTTTAAAAGATCTGAGACAATAAACATTGTGTGGAAGGCTCAGGGAAACTAAATGCCAGGAGGGAGAGAATAATGAATAGTGTTGACCTAAAAGGAAGAAGCTGAGGCAAAATTAACATAAGTAGAGAGAGCCAAAATAAAGGACTTCAACCTGGGAACATTTATTCAAGTTGTCCTGAATATACACTCTGTTTAGCAGCAGTTATATGTGGATTTTTAAAGGCAAAAAAAAAGAGGGACAGGAGTGGACTGATACAAAGTCGTTTGTTAGCAATCCCAAATTAATTTACAGAAGTAACATTGATTAGTGATTGGCTAAACATTGGGTTACAGCTTCTGTGGTGTTACTAAGTTATTTATAGCTACTTGTGGCAACAGCAAGCAGTTTCAAAAGATAAATGCGCAGTTTAAAAGGGGGACTAGAATATGATTACTGTCTCATTTTAATGTCCCCTGGGCTGGATAATTTTAAAGGACTCACATTCCTCAGATAAAAGTCATTTTTTTTTTTTTTTAAGACATAGTCTCACTATGTCACTCTTGGGAGAGTGCCATGGCATCACAGATCACAGCAACCTCAAAATCTTGGGCTCAAGCAATTCTCCTGCCTCAGCCTCCCAAGAAGCTGAGACTACAGGTGCCTGCCACAACACCTGGCTATTTTTTGTTGCAGTTGTCATTGTTGTTTAGCTGGCTAGGCCGTGTTTGAACCCACTAGCCTCGATGTATGTTGCTGGTGCCATAACTGCTGTGCTACTGTAGGAATTCACCCTTAGAGAAGGGTTTGGAAAACTTCTGGGTTTGGTTGAGAATGGGAATGGTATACACAGGGTAAAGGAAAGTGGCTTCCAGTCCTTGGAATATCTGAGCATAAGGACAAAGACACTGGCTGGAGTTCCTAACTGGTTAGACTAAGAAGTTAATCTGGGTACAGTATTTGAGCTATGAGACCGTGTGGACCTATCTGGGAGGGGCTGGTGCAGGCCACGGAGGGCTGGTGCAGGCCACAGAGGCCTGGGTGTAAGGAGCTCCAGCCTCAGGAATCCAGGGAAGAACACAGATGGAAAGCAGCACCCTGGGAAAGGAGTCACACCGCCTGTCCACCTTCCAGAGAACCCACTGGCTAGTGCAGGGACCAACAGCCATCAGATAGGAAAAAATAGTGATTAACAGCATCCCCTGTGGGCAGGGGTGAGATGGCAGCAATTGTGGCTCCTGGGGGAACTGGCCTCTCCCTCTCTTGGGGACCTCCAAGTTTGGAGGGTAAATCTTCCTTATGACCCAAGGATTGGGCTTTGTGAAAGTCTGAATTCTCAAGTGGCTTAATTTAATTTGCAAAGCAGTTCATAGCAGTTACACTTACATGAACTGGTATATGATATTGGGGAAAATATATGATTTTTCTATGATGATAATTACCTTTTTAAGTGATGATAATTGCCTTCTAAAAACAAGTGTATATTCTCATAATACTTTTTCTCCTTCATGTTGGTTGGTCAAGCCAGACTACTTTAGTCATAGTTTTAAATAAAGAATCAAATCTTCATTTTCATTCCTGGGCTAATAACTACTTTGTTTCAATATTTTTATGATTTTTTTTCACTGTTAAAATTAGCTTTTTGCAAAGGCTGACTGATTTGTTGATTTTCTAACCATTTTAATTACTTGGTTAGGTGTTCCATATTAGGATTTTATTTTTCTTTTTAAAGTCTGGATTAATGCTACATATTTTATACTCGCTACTACTTTTTCTGCATCCTATATGGTTACTGGTTTTATCTCTCCTATATCCATTATCTTCAGAGAGTTTAGTGCCTTGAGGTTTTATTTATTTGTGATGATGAAGTTATTGACTATGAATTTTCCTTGTTAATGTGTTCATATTTTTTGCTAGAATTTGATATTGTGCTATGACCACATGTAAAACAACCCAACAGAAATAATTGTCCCAGCTTCTGCCTACAGGAACTTGTAATAGGAACTCTCAGGAGATAGGAGAGACTGTTCCTGAGCGCACTCCTTTTAGGAGTAATACCAGAAAGTGCCTCTTCATGCAGTTTCTAAGAAAACCCTCAAAAAAACTCCACTGATGTCTCTGAGTTTTGGCAAAGGTGAATTTTAAAGACTATGCCTCTTCCAGGGGCAAGGAATGTTCTCAAGGCACATTAGAATCGTCTTGTAGGCTTTTTAACAGATCAGCACCAAAATGCTACCAGGGATCACAGAAATCACATTTCCGGAGGTCATCTCAGCTTTCCAGGTAACTCAACCCAGCATCAAGGCTTAAGAGCTAACAAGGTCCCAAGGCTATCAAAAGGTCAATTTAGGAGTTGTAATCACTGTGGAAGTCCTTTCTCATACTTGGGGCCATGTGGCAGGCAGGGCTGGCACCAGTGGAGAAATAAACAATAGGAAAGGACAACCATGAACCACCTGCTGGGAGAATAGGAAGTGGGGGGAGACTGGACGCCAAGTTACTGCGCTTAATTGCACTTCTCTTCCTGCAAGAGACAAACTGGAAAGGAGGGTGGTTTTACCAACCTGATTATTTTGAAAAACGTATTGGGTGTTTTCCAAAAACAAAAATATTTTGTTGTTCTATTTTTCTTTTCTTTAGGAATTCTCGCAACTTCAGGGTCATTTCTCCTCGACAAACTTGTGAGGCTATCAATCTGGCTGTTAAATTGCATGACTGTCTGAATTACTGAAAGTAAGTTATCTGCTTTCTGCTTGGTCTCTTCCCCTAATTTGCAAATCTGCTCCCTGTTACATTCGGTGGTTAATGACTTCCCAGTTTGTGGCTGAGGTTCTAACTGTGTCATGTGCAGGAAACTCATTCTTTAGAGCTTTTAAGTAGAAAAGGAACAAATGCCATGAGCTAGCTGAGGGGTCTTGCACAAACTCCCCTCTCCCTGGCCCTCTTTTCCTTCCCCAGGCAGCAGAATGAGTGGGGCAGCTGAGGCTAAGCAAGGTGGGCTGGGGAGGATGTGAGACAAGAGTTCTCTAAGTTTCCTGCTGTGCTTGTGTTTTCTTGATTTTAAATTGTACACACAGAGAGAGAAAGAAGGAGGGAGGGGTGGGGAAAGGAAGAGCAGAGAGAGGGAAGGAGGGAGGGGGTGGGGCCTTGGTGTGTGACACACCTTTTGGGGGCAAGACATGATTGCAGGAGGGACTTTACCTAACAAATGCAATCAGTGTAACCTGGTTTATTGTACCCTCAATGAATCCCCAACAATAAAAAAAATTAATTAATTGAATAAAATAAAATATTTTTAAAAAATAAAAATAAAAAATATATTTATTGTACACTTCTGTCTCTGGAAAACTCTTCATTTCTTGCTTCCCTGCTTGACTGATTTCTTGCCTCCTTTCATTTCTTTTTTTCTTCCTCCCTTTCCTCCTTTCTTTCCTCTTTCTGTCTTCTTTCTCACCCTCTTATATTTAGCTTGAAAACTTGAACTGAGGAATCCAGGCACTGACTGGTACAAGTTGAAGACTTTCAATATTTTTTTTTTCGATTACTTTTTTCTTGATTTGATCACGGTTCTGAATTCACAGAGATTAGCAAGAAAATGTTAGATGTTTTCTTCCCAAATTGGCCAAGGCCCAAAGCATTTCAGAGAAATTCCAAAAATAAGGAATTCACAAATAATGACAGCTCGAACCTTCACTGCATAACCCCTGTATCAGTGTTCTTGCCTTAATTCAGACCCTGCTTAGCCTATAGCCACCATGCTGCCATCTCCATCAGCTATACCCTGCTCATGATATTGAGCATACTCTTTTAATCTGATGATTCTAGTTGCTGGTACTGAACAGAGCCCTGCTTCCACTTCTCGGGCACTCAGCATCCCACTGGGCTCTCAGGCTATTCCTGGGCTCTCAGGCTGTGTTGACATCACATCCCCATTACTCTGGACCTAACAACAAAGACTTATATTACTTGTGACTGGGGAAAAGGCTCTAACTCAACTTGCATAAAAAGTTTCTATCTACTTCAAGAGATTTAAAAGACAAGCCACAGATAGGAAGAAAATATTTGAAAAAAATACTTCTGATAACGGATTGTTATCCAAAATATACAAAGAACACTTAAAACTTAACAATAAGGTGTAACTGGCTTATTGTACCCTCAATGAATCCCCAACAATAAAAAAAAAAAAACTTAACAATAAGAAAATGATCAACTTGGTTTTAAAATGGGCTGAAGACATTAAAGTCACCCAGGAAGATAAACAGATGGCAAATAATATGAAAAGATGCTTCATATCATGTCAACTGGGAATTTGCAAATTAAAACAATAATGAAAGACCACTATTCAGTTACTAAAAATTCCAACGTCCAGAATACAGACTACACCAAATATTGGTGAAAATGTGGAGCAAGAAGAACTCGTCTCATTAACTGTTGGTTGGAATACAAAATGGTACAGCCACTTTGGAAGACAGCTTGGAATATTTTTTTTTTTTTTTTTTTTTTGTAGAGACAGAGTCTCACTTTACGGCCCTCCGTAGAGTGCCATGGCATCACACAGCTCACAGCAACCTCCAACTCCTGGGCTTAAGCGATTCTCTTGCCTCAGCCTCCCGAGTAGCTGAGACTACAGGCGCCCGCCACAACGCCCGGCTATTTTTTGGTTGCAGTTTGGCTGGGGCCGGGTTTGAACCCGCCACCCTCGGTATATGGGGCTAGCGCCTTACCGACTGAGCCACAGGTGCCGCCCAAGCTTGGAGTATTCTTACAAAACTAAATATGTTGTTATTATGCAATCCAGCAGTTGTGCTCTTTGTGCAATCCTCAAATGGATGGAAAATGTATGCCCACATAAAAACCTGCCCAGAACTGTTTATAGTAGCTTTACTCATAATTAACAAAGGTTGGAAGCAACCAAAATGCTTTTCAAACAGTGAATGGATAAATAAACTGGCACATCAGGCAATTGTATATTATTGATCACTAAAAGGAAATGAGATATCAAACTTTATGATGGAGGAACTTTAAATGCATATTAATAAGTGAAAGAAGACAATATTTAAAGAGTGTACATTGTCTGGATCCAACCATATTACATTCTGGAAAAGGTAGAACTATGGAGACAGTAAAGAACAACAAAAAAAATCAGTTGTTGGCATAAGGGAGGGGTCCAGCAGGGACAAATAGGTCAAGCAGATTTTTAGGGCTGCGAAGCTTCTCTGTGTGATATTAAAATGGTGGCTACGTCTTTGCACATTTTTCCAACTCCATAGAATGTACAACACGTAGAGTGACCCTACTATAAACTGTGCAGTTTGGGTATGATGATATGTCAATGTGGGTGCCTGGATTGTAACAAATGTATCACTCTGGTGTGGCATGTTGGCAGTAAGGAGAGTGTAAGGCGGGAGCAGGGAGTATATGGGAACTCCCTGTGCTTTCTGATCAATTTTGCTGTGACTCTAAAACTACTCTAAAAAATAAAGGTCTACTTTAAAGGGGAAAAAAATATCCAAAAATCACCCACTCATGGAGTGGAGAAGGGATAGTCTTTCTTCTTTCTACTCCTTGTCACTGCAGACAAGCACATCTTTCCCCAAGGAATTAATCTATTTAGAGGTGTAGGTGATGTGACAGGAAGGGGACGGCAAGCAAGACATCCAGTCCTTGTCTAGCATGTCACTTACAATGACAGCGTCATTTCCCATCACTCAACCAACATGAGGTGATGGTCTCAGTGCTTCTCAAAATCTCCTAGCCCAGCGTCCAGCTACCCAGACTCATCCATGGGACAAGGAGATTATAAACTCCACATTGGTCCTCCATATTATGGTATCACTGCAGGGATCATTGGCTTGTTTTGGTCACACAAGCATCCTTTGGCCCTAATTTTGGTATAAAGGCACCTGACAATTTTCTTCCAGTGTCTTACTCCTTCCAGAGTCTCAGCCCTTTTCTTCTTGACGGTACTGACTCCATCCTGTACTCCCATTGGTCAAATGTGACTCCACCTGGACCAATCAGAGCTCGGCATTTCTCTGGCAGCAATGATTAGTTCCGAGATCAAACCAAATCTGAAACCACTCCCTTAAACTCTTCTGTCACTTGAACTAATAAATTCCCTCTTTGTTTGAGGAGCTCTGGGGTGGATTTGCTGTCATCTGCAAACCATAAGAAGGCTGATGATTTATCCACACAGGAAGAAAAGAAGTATCTAGAAGACAGGCATATAGGATGCTGTGAAGACAGGATCGCATATCCGCCAGTAACCACTGGGGAGGCTCCAGACCTGTCCCTCAGCCACTAATGTGCCTCTGTTCTGAACTCTTTCCAGTCTACACCTTTCCATTTTCAAAAAGAAACTCTTTACACCCTTTATCATAAATACAACCATGCAGTCATGGGGATCACTTTGGGAGTCCAGCCCAAACTCACCCAGCTCTTTTTCATCAACACCCAGGAGTCTGCAATCTGCTTTCTTCTTCTGCCTCACAGCCCGTGAGAGTGGTGATTAGCCCACCCACACCCAAGTCCACTGTCTCAGAACACCCACACGCACACCCAGTTTAGTCCTCATCTTAACAGCCAGCCTCTAGCTGACCACCCTCAGCTGAGGTTTCCTGAAGCACAGCAGTTCTCAGCTCTAGTGGGGCCCCAGAATCACTCAGAATAATTAGGGAAAATGCCTAGGCCTGGGCCCCATTCACAGCTCTTCTGATTTAATTGCTCATGAATGGGGCCCAGGTAATAACACTTTGTAAAATTTCCCAGATGATTCTGGTGAGAGTAAGTCCCCGCTCACAATTTCTGGGGAAGCTCCAACCATGTTTGTAATTATTTGTTGAATATAACAGAAAGTCCAGACAAAAACACAAAAATCCTCTTATGGCACTTCAGACTAGCCCATCTTTGTTCTTTAAAACATCCAGTATTTCCATTGCACATGAAACAGCCTAGAAGGCTTTGTGGCCACCCCCCGCTGAAGTAGCTCTCCTCCCCAGTCACTCCATCACGGCACCTTGCTTTATTGTCAGCATTTAACACTATCTGAAATTACCTTGTTTTTTCCCTGTATGTACTTATTGCCCATCTCCCCAACTTCCACACGCCTCCAAAATGTAAGCCCCAGGAGGATAGCATTTCTGTCTTTTCTTTCAAGTCTGTATCCCCAGCACCTAGTGCCTGGAAGTAAAACTGGGACTCCGCAAGCACAGGCTGACTAAATGGATGCATTTCGCCAATAGGAGACAGATGGAAAAAGACCAGAACGTATCGAATTCCAGCACAAGGTGGCAGCATGTGTTCAGGCAATGGAGAGTTTCTCTGCCTCTCCCACTAAAAGAACACTCAGAGAAATTGCCAGCATAAGGTACTTATGACTTCCCAACCTTCCACATCTGTCTAAAGAACCCACAGGAAGTGAAGAAGAGCCAGGTAACCACTGTAAAGGAGGTTAGGACTTTAAATCATTCCTACTAGACTCGATTATTCTCCCTTTATAATGGGCACACTAATATTCTTCCAAAATATTAGATATCATTTTAAAACTGGCTGCAACATAATTTAAAAGAGAAGATTCCAAATGTTCCAGAAATAAAGTGCTCATAAGACTGTTAGAGATGAGGATAGAGACCAGCGTTTTGAGAGGAATTCACATAGAGTCAGGCTGGAGAGTGAGGCCCTTTCTGCTTTACCGATATTTATTGACCAATTGCTGCATACCTCTATTGCTAAACATGGGGATATAAAACAAACCTGCTCACTCCAAATAGGCTCTAGTAATAATAAATTTCAACTGTACAGTCTTTTGTAAAATCAATTGCTCAGGGAGACCAAAATATGTTTAAAACCTGCAGAAGTGGTCAAATTTGATAGTTACAGTTGAAAATTAAGATACTAGTGGTGTGAAACAGGGAAAAGAGCAAACACCTTGGTGAAAGAAGACCTCATATTGCGTCTTGCTTGCTCTCCCAAACAGATGTCATCATGGCACTTCCCTGTCAAAATCACTTAACCTCTGGGGGCTTGGTATGGGGGCCCCACCCCCAGCATCACACATGATTCTCACAGTATTTAACAATCTCCACTCGACATTTGTTAAACAAATACATTTGTAGAGGGGGGATGATACTGATACAAGCCCCTGTGGTTGGGAATATTAAATTAAATAATGAACTTAAACAGCCTTTGTAATTTATAAAATGCTACAGTATACTAGACTATATGAAAGGCTAATTCTAAGTCCAAACAGGAAAGCCTGAGGTAGGAATAGAGGGATCATTGTCCACTAGAGATCTCTGGAAAGGCTTCTCAGAGATGAGGGGACTAAGTTCTGAAATGGTCTTCACCATCACTACCAGCCTATTTGCATCCAGTAGATACCACCAGGTAGCAGGAGTTTTCCTGCCCCTTCCAAACAAGAAACAGGTGTTCTCATTTGCGGACAAGTCCAGGCTCCAAAAGCCGGAAACACTTCTCTCTCTGCCAGGTCTTCTCCACAGGGCTGTTAGTTGTTTTCCAGCAAATTGGATCTGATTATATTTCTGCCAGGACCCTCTCATCCCCACCTCACACATAATAGCATCCTCGGAAGAAAAGCCATAGAGCCATTCAGAATCTTATCATTGCCACTATAATTATTATAGTTATGACTATGACCATCATTATAAGGAAAATCATTCAAATGTAGTAAAGCAAAGGAATGTGAGGGAATCCATGGCTCTGATCAAAGTTAAAAGGCCAGTAAATACAGAGAAGCTAATGCCAGAAGCAGCCCTTTTCCTCTCCTTCCTGCCCAAGATTTGTCCACTCTCCTTCCCTAAAGTCTCCAGTAGCCCTCACTTCCTCTCCATTCCCTCTCTGTTGGCCCCAGCTCAGGCTCTCATCCCCTCTTGCCTGGATTCTTACAACACCTGTGGTCACCCTTTAAGCCCCTGGGCTCACACAGTCCTTCTGGTGTAGCCCTGAAAGGATCTTCCCCAAACAGATGTCATCATGGCACTTCCTTGTCTTAAATCAGCAGGAGCTTCTCATTGCTCAGAGAATACAGGAGGAAGTCTTCTTCCTGGCTTGAAAGGCTTCAGAGCCTAGTGCTGTCATCTGAGTGTCTGTGCCCCTCCTAAATTTTGATGAAATCCTAACTCCCAAGGTGATGGTATTAAATGGTGGGGTCTTTAGGAAGGGATTAGGTCATGAGGGTGTAGTCCCATGAATGGGATTAGTGCCCCCAAAAATGATGCCTTAGACTCCTGATCTCTTCTACCATCTGAAGGCACAGCAAGAAGATGCTGTCTATGTGCCAGAAAGTGGGCCCTCACCAGATGCCAAGTCCACCTTGATTTTGGGCTTCCTAGTCTCCAAAATTGTGAGAAAGAAATTTCTGTTGTTTATTAGCCACCCAACATATAGTATTTTGTTATAATAGTCTGAATGTATTAGGACATTTGGCTACTGCCTTATCCTATCTCACACACAGAAAGATAGACTCACGGTGCGTACACACTCACCACTCACTCACATGCCTGTGTCCCCAATCCTGTTCTCTAGTCAACTTGTTTTCATAGACTGATTGTCTAGAAATAACTCAATTACTTTCAAAGTCCTTTATAGCCCTGGTTTACACCACCTCCTCAGAATATTTCCCAATGTTAGGGTCATTTTTCCTCTACTACTCCTAGGTATTTTATTTGCATCCAGGATACCCTGCCTCAGATTTGGGCTACTTAATTCACACCACTAGTTCCCTGAGTCTGCAATCCTTGGAGGTCAGGGTCTATACCTGGATCACCTTCTGTTCCGGCGTTTATCATCAGCAACTGGTTGAAACTGAATAAATGACCGGGGAAGTAAAAAGTGATTTTATCACCTTCTTCCGATGTGTTCTTGCAGTGGCCCTGAGAGCTGAGTTCCCTCTGTGAGGCACTGCACATGGACAAACAGAGGCCAAGCACCTTGGCTTAAGCCAGACACCAAGGTGGTGGGACTACATGTAGAACTTAGTGCAATACAGAAGTAGCAATGGTGTTCTACCCTGGTGGCACACTGCACTGGGTAAGTGTCTGAGGTGACTCCATGAGCATGTAACATAGTAATTCAGAATTCAGACCCTGCATTTGGATCTTGATTTCATCATTTCCACTTGAACAATACTGTGGAAGTTTCTTCACCTCTCTTATTTGCAGTTTCTTTATTTATAAAATGTGGGTAGTGATAGCATCCTCATAAGATTGATGAGAAAAGATTGGATAGCATCAAATTACTAGCATTGAACCAGGCACATACTGATACATAGGGTAGAGCTTTGTTGTGATTAAATTAGCCTTAAGCACATTGAAAAACAACAGACTCAGATTTCTCTGTTGTGCCTGAGAATAGTAGTGAGGAGTCCAAAGTGCCATCCCAGGAATGAGGAGGAGAAGGAGAGATTGGAATAACATCCCCTGGTCATCTGAGCACATTCCCAAGATACCAGGCCACCCATCAGCATTTTCCAAGCAACAGTCACTGTCATTTCCTCCCCCATGCCCTGGGAAAATGCATGAATTGAATTCATTCCATGAGCCACTGTCTCCTGTTCTCAGGCCCAGTTATGACCCTCACTAGTTATTTGATATATGAAGAGCCAGGTATTGGCCATGTTGGATGTGGACATATGGACACATCTTTACGCACAAAGGAGATGAAAGCAACTTGCTGGCAAACTTTAGAATCAGTGCATGGAAAAGATGCCCTCTTATTTCTCTGAATCCAGATTAATTAAAGGGGAATCCAGTCACCCAAATGGAAAGAAGACAATGAGAAAAAGAAGGAAGGTTCTGCCAGTGATGAGGAATGACGAGAGACCTGCTTCCCAAAGAGCAGCTTCAGAGACTGAAGAGTTCAGACCCTGAGTCAGCCTGCCTGGATTCAAATTTCTGTCCCATCCCTTCCCAGCTACATGGTTTAGAGCAAGTTATTTATGTATTTTTTTATTCATTTCCTCACCTGCAAAGTACCATTAACTTCAGTATCATAGAATTGTTGTTAGGATTAAATGGGATAACCACATAAAGTGCTCAGGACAATTTGGGGTGCAGTAAATGCTCACTCGGTTAAGAGGATTAGTAGTGATGTGGGGGTGGCAGTGAGAATAGTTTGATCTTGACTCAGACTGGGTGAATATTTTTATTCCCATTTCAGAGTTGAATAAACTCGGGTTCAAGAAGTCAAGTCTTGCTCAAGGTCACACAGTTGGTACATGGCAGGTCTAACTCAATTTCTACTGCTTCTGCCTGGGAACTCAGTGCATGATCCAGATGTCCTACAGAGGAGGAGCGGAGAGAAGAATGAACATTCTTCTTGAGGAATCAGAGGACAAGGAAGATCCAAACCCAAAACAAACTGAGCCTAACAGGTAAAACATTAAAACATTTCAAATCATTACTTTACCTAGTTAAGAGTACGTCTCCTGAGAAAGTCTCTTTCAATTACCTTCCTGAAATTGCCAATTTGTGTAAGATTTCACCACCCTCCTGCTCAATATTTGTCTACATTTGAGGTCATTTAATTCATGAGAAGTCTTACTACAATGGCAAGATGCCAGGTTTCTCCTAGAAGGAGCCCTGTGTCTGTAGGTTTGATCAACAAAGGCAGGCAGGCTCCAATCTTGCCTCTAAAGCTTTTTTAAGAAGGCCTGGGCTACAGAAAAATCCCACCTATCTAAGATCCTCTTATAAGCTATTGTTCTGCTTGTAGAAACATTAAGGCAGTATTTATTGACCAACTTACTCAAAGGCCAAAGGTCAGGAACTGCAGCTGGTGTTAGGATGAAAAGGAGGGGGTGACCCCAGTAGTCACTAATGACCTGGGGAGTTATGAGCTGTGGTACTCAGCACCTTTTGGTTATTGCTGTAATGTTGCTGGGAGCTAGGCTTTGACTTGTCCTTGCAGAGGCCCCAGCATCTGCATGATGGCGTAACAGGTGCTCTATTCTAAGCACCTGTTGAATGAACTGACTAGAAGTGTTGTCATTCAAATTGAGCTTTGGGGCTGTGGTGGCTCACACCTGTAATCCTAGCACTCTGGGAGGCTGAGGCAGGTGGATCCCTTGAGCTCAGGAGTTCAGAGACCAGCCTGAACAAGACTGAGACCCTGTCTCTACTAAAAATAGAAAAATTAACTGGGCCTGTAGACCCAGCTACTTGGGAGACTGAGGCAAGAGAATCACTTAAGCCAAAGAACATGAGGTTGCTGTGAGCTATGATGATACCACAGCACTCCACCTAGGTTGACAAAGTAAGACTATCTAACAGTCTTACTCTCTCACCAAAAAAAAAAAAAAAATTGAGTTTTGGTTCCCTGAACAGCTCTTGCGTTAACCTCAGAACACATGCTTATCCACCAGTATGCACAGCCTCCTCGCAGGGCATCTCATTCTGATAATAAGAGCAACACAGGATTTCTGAGCCCAGATCTTGTGAGCTTCCCTGGGATGCCCCACTTGGAAGCACATGAGGTGGTGCCTAGTACTTTCTGGGACATGTCCCAGCTCCCTGCTTCCCTTTTCCCTTTGTCCTGCATAGGCTTTAGGAGGAATTGCTTGTTTGGGCCCCAGGTGCCATCGCATCTTAGATTGTTTAGATTGTCACTCTCACTAGATTCTGGAAGCACAGAGAACTCGCTGAAACAAGAAGAATAGTGACCTTCGAATGGGAAGGTCTAGGACCAGCTCAGCTCCCTGCTTGCTCTGGATCCCTTGGCAAGTCATGAAAACTTTCCATTCCTTACATTCCTCCTCCTTCCTCCCGGGTGTGGTCAGGAAGACTAAATGAAATAGAAATGTGAAACAACCTCAGGTGGTAGCTGGCAGGGTACAGGTGCAAGAGAAATTTTGTTAGGGATTAATGAGAAAATACATGCCAATTCAGTTATCAGTAAACATTGCTACTACAGTCATCATTTATGACCTCCTACTTCCCTGGTTCCCCGACAAGCAGTTCCTGCCTCTCTGCCTGCCCCAGGCTCCCCTCACCCATTCCACTGGGCTTGAATCCTCCCTTTTTTGGACTCTGTGTTTGGGAAGGAATTGAAGAGAGTGGGACCTACCCAACTCCTACAACCCAAGATAACATGTGAGAGATGACCCTGACCCTCTGGGGAGGCTTGTTTATCCAGTTGGTGTAGGAGAAACTCTCAGAATGTGTTCAGTTAAGTAGCTTTGTCCTGGAGAAGAAAGACCAAAGGAGGTGGTGGGGGTTATCTTCTGATTTTCAGAAATCACATGTCCTCAGAAGCTGTGACTTCCAAAGTGTTAGCCATCCAGGATATTTGGGAGGCAGGCAGCACTTGGCACCTGCTGTGGTGGAGACTCCAGTCACCAATTAGAAGATCTTCTGCATCTGCAGATGTGGAGTGAGAAGCAGAACAGAAGAACTGCTCCATGGAGGGGACAGGCCAGTGGTCAGCAGAGGTGGGGTAGGGGCAGGAGAAGGCAGTCAGGACAGGAGCCTAGGGGCTGGCTTCTCATCTGGGCCCTACACTGGCCACCCATTGACGTCAATTTGAAATTTTGGAGTTGGCCCAGACCCATGGTTCTCAAATTTGGATGTACTTCAGAATCACCTGGAGGGCTTATTAAAATGCAGATAGCTGGACCTACCCCCAGAATTTCACATTCAGCAGGTGGTGGGGTGAGAGGGGTAGGGCCTGAGACTGATTCTACCAAGTTTCTGGATGGGGCTGCTGCTGACCCAGGGCACACACTGGCCTAAATCATGATGACTAGAGCTTCTTCACACTCTGAACTTTGAGGATTTTATTTCTAAGAAGCAGCATAATATGGGAAGAAGAAATTAGAAGGATAAATCCTCCTTTTAGAAGTATTTTAGAAGCATGAGGGGGAATTTCTAAACAGTTCCCTGAGCTATGGCAACAGACAGATGCTTGGTCATTGCCCAGCCCTGGCAGAAATGGGGCTGTGGGCCTATTGGGCCTGCTCTCTCCTCCCTTCTACTCTTAGAGCTTCTTTTCATTCGGTTTTCATTGGATTCTACATCTGAGACCATATTTCATGACAGCAGCTGCCTAAGTCTGTAATGAAATACTTTATGTGAAAGCACTTTGAAAAAATGAAGGAAAAGGCAGGAGTTTATTTTGAACGTATGTTTATATTTTCTGCTTTACCTCTTTCAAAAAAGCAAATGATGATTGCAATAAAAGACAGAGATGAATTTGATGGGGGACAATTGAATGGGATGGAATTGAGCTGATCTGAGTTAAATAAGAGTTTCATTATCCCTGCTTATAGGAAGGGAATGTGGGAGGGAAGCCGGGTGGCTCAGGGGATGGAGGAGACACAGCCTCCTCTGGCTAGGGAACAGAGGGGCTATGGCACTCCAGAGCACAGATGTGCAAGGGCTGTGGACACAGCATATTCATTTTCAGAGGGCCTGCGAGCCACACAGAGGTATCTTCTTTCATATTTTGGACCATGAATTCTAGCTGGCCAAAATACCTTGGGCCTGTAGTCAGAACATGCAGGTCCCAGAATACGAGTTCAGGCTCCCTGACCCCATGAATGTCTTTTCCACTGTCTCAACATCCTGGTAGCCTTGAGCTTTCTTTTCTTTCTTTTCTTTCTTTTCTTTCTTTCTTTCTTTCTTTCTTTCTTTCTTTCTTTCTTTCTTTCTTTCTTTCTTTCTTTCTTTCTTTCTTTCTTTCTTTCTTTCTTTCTTTCTTTCTTTCTTTCTTTCTTTCTTTCTTTCTTTCTTTCTTTCTTCATTGAGGGTACAGTAAACCAAGTTACACTGATTGCATTTGTTAGGTAAAGTCCCTCTTGCAATCGTGTCTTACACCTTGAGGTTTCTTACCAACAAGTAGAGGAGAGCCCCTTAGACTTGGACCCAACCCCTTTTTATTTAGATTTTCTGTCTATACTGGTTCAGCTGCTCCTTCTAGATATCACCCTCACCTCTCCCCACCACACACACAGAAGCATTCAGATCCACAGAAGCATTCAGATACACAGGACCAAAAGACAGATTAAACAGTTTGCCCATGAGCAATATCTCCTTGGATCCTGGGACAGCCAGAACCCTGCCCTCATCCTGCTCTGGCCTCTTCTTTGGCCTCCTAAGCCATGACTCTTCTAATGAGAGGACAAAGCTGGGAGACTAAAGGCACAAGCCCACATGGATCCCCTCCCCACCTAGACCATGCTTCAGTATGCATGTCTAGCCTGGGATGGCCAAGGGGTGGTTGTTTTGGGGGAGGACTGTGAAGCAGCCAGGGTGTCCACACATCCAGACACAAAGCCCCTCGGATTCCAGTGGGAGCTGGGGCTAGGGCAGAGTGGGCCTCATGCCTCAATCTGTACTCTTGCCACAGGCCCTGCTGACACTCAGACTTTGCCTGTAAAACTGAGTTAAGTGCCAGCTTCACCAAGAAATTGCATTCTATTTGTATAGGGAAGGAAGCTCAAGAGAAGCAGAATAAGTCCAAGTCCTGGCAGTCTCCAGGCCTGATCTGAGTCTGCCTAGAGTACCCCAGCCAGGTAGGGCTATGGCCTGCAGCACCTAGAGGCCTCCACCCTACTGGTGGAATTGTTCAGCATCACACAAGAGCCCTTCTCAGAGGCGTCAGGCATGCTTTTCACTCCAGTTGTTTCAAGCCAAGATCCCAGTTACTCATGAGAACACTTGTAAGTGGACTTCCAGCCAGGGTGGCGCCAGGTAGCCTGGCCTCAACAACCCTAAGACCTTCTCCTGACCTCTGCACAGAAACAGGTGGGGCAAAAGCCCCAAGTTGAGCCCAATGAGCAAAGTAGTATGAAAACACACCTGAGGCACCAGGACCTATTTTCTTTGGTCATCACCAGAATTTAAACAGACTAGACCGCTGAACTATTACCAATCAGACAAATTTGAAAGTCTTAGATTTAAGCTCAAAAAAATCAGCATAACCAATATCAAATGGAAGTGACCCTAATTAACCAGAGCATTGAGATTTCAAAATGTCTGCACATCATGAGCTTATATGAGCCAATTGGCTGCTAAAACAAAAATTGAAAATAAATGCAAATTTAGGTTGTGTTAATAGAAGTATAGGATCCCAAATAAAGGTGAAAATGGGCCAGGCCACATTTGGTATATTGTGGTCTGTTCTAGGTAACACATATTTAAAACCATAATTACAAAGAAGAATATTTTGTAATCCATAGGCTGGCATGGTAGAGATTGGAAAGTATTCTTTGAAGAATTTTGAAGAAAGGGCTATTTAGCCTAGAGAGGGTGAGGGGTGTGTGTGTGATGATTTGATGGTTGAGAGTGCTTCAACCTGGTTAGTGCAACAGGATTCTGAGAAGTGTACCCCAGAACAGAAATTGACACAACCTTGCTAAAGAACAACATGGCCCTCAATACCAAAGCCCTTAAAACTCACCCCACCCTTTGGCCAGGACTTCTATTGCCAGGAATTTATCTCAAAGCAGTAATGAGAATGTGGCAAAGATTTTCCTACAACGATGTTTCTAACTATCCCAAACTTAGAATATGTTATACATATTAATGCTGTGCCACAGAAAATTTAGCAGCCATTAAAAATATGTCTTCAAAGGTTATTTAATGATAGGACAAATGTCACAATGTCAGTGAAAACGAAAAGCTGGGTACAAACTCTATAGTCAATGTGATTCTAATTCTGTAAAACACATGCCTGTCCACTCATGCACAAACAGAAAAAAGGATTTCAAAAGCAATAGTGCAGGTTGCACTCATCGGAGGTGTTTTCCATATCAAATGTTCTATATTTGTTCATACTTTCTGCAATGCATATACATCATCTTTATAATCAGGGACAAGTACTAAAATCATTTGAAGAGAAATTGTATGCTGAATAGTGATAGACTTAGAGAAGAGCTCAAAGCTGGGGTTGTTCAATGGAAGAAGCTTCCCAGTGAGGTGCAGCCTCCCCAGTGGGCAGCCAGGGGTTGAACAAGAGGTTAGAAAAGTGTGAGGACTGATGACAGGAGGAAAAGAGAAAGTGACCTTTACTGAGCACTTGCAATAGGTTAGTTTCTATGTTCCAAAGCTGAGGGGGAGAGTCAAAATAAGCTCTGTGATGAACTAAGGGTGGTAACATCAGAGCTGGGATGTACATCCAGCCTCCAAAGGGGGATGTACATCTGCCTCCAAAGCAAAAGTTTGAAGCTGCTCTCTCCACCTGTAGGAGCCATGCCTGCAGCAGTGGCCCATTTATATGAACACAGTCTCCATGGTCTGGGGATCAAGAAACAGGTAGGAAATAGTGCAATCTTTTTCAGAGAATTGTCTCCTGACAGATTCACGTGGCCTTCAGGTGGAGACCTCCCTGGGTACATGTTGCTGGATTACAACTGAATTCTTAGATTCCAGTGTCCCCTCATCACCACACTTCTTTAGGTCCACTTGTTCTGTGTCCTAAAACTCCAGCCAATAGATTCCTTTTTGTCTGTAGAACTGAGTCCCTTTCCCCCTGCAGCTTGAAGCCACTCTCAGAGGCATCACCCATCCAGTATTGTCTTGGTAGATGACATTGAGTCTGCCAAGAAAGTCCAGAGGCACACGGTGAACTGGGGAGACCATCAAGAGCTACAGACAAATCGGCCTGGGTGAATATTTTATGAGGAAGACTCCCCAGGCAATTGAAGCAGTATCAAAAATACACTACTGGGACCTGATCAAACTAAAAAGCTTCTGCACAGCCAAGAACATGGTGAGTAAAGCAAGCAGACAGCCCTCAGAATGGGAGAAAATATTTGCAGAAAATATTTACCTCCGATAAAGGTCTAATAACCAGAATCCACAGAGAACTCAAATTTATTAGCAAGATAAGAACACGTGACCCCATTTCAGGATGGGAAAGGGACTTGAAGAGAAACTTCTCTAAAGAAGACTGACGCAAAATCTACAAACACATGAAAAAAAGCTCATCATCCTTAATCATCAGAGAAATGCAAATCAAAACTACTCTGAGATATCACCTAACCCCAGTAAGAGTAGCCCACATAACAAAATCCCAAAACCAGAAATGTTGGCAGGGATGTGGAGGAAAGGGCACACTTCTACACTGCTGGTGGGAATGCCCACTAATACATTCCTTCTGGAAGGATGTTTGGAGAACACTTAGAGACCTAAAAATAGACCTGCCATTCGATCCTATAATTCCTTTACTAGGTTTATACCCAGAAGACCAAAAGTCACAATATAACAAAGACATCTGTACCAGAATGTTTATTGCAGCCCAATTCGTAATTGCTAAGTCATGGAAGAAGCCCAAGTGCCCATCGACCCATGACTGGACTAGCAAATTGTGATACATGTATACCATGGAATACTATGCAGCCTTAAAGAAAGATGGAGACTTTACCTCTTTCATGTTTACATGGATGGAGCTGGAACATATTCTTCTTAGCAAAGCATTTCAGGAATGGAAGAAAAAGTATCCAATGTACTCAGCCCTACTATGAAGCTAAATTATAGCTTTCACATGAAGACTATAACCCCACTATAGCACAAGACTATGGGGAAAGGGCCAAGGCAGGGGAAGGGAGGGGGGAGGTTTTGGTGGAGGGAGGGTAATGGGTGGGGCCACATCTATGGTGCATCTTAGAATGGGTACAGGCAATTGCACTAATGTACACAGCTATGATTTAACAATAAAAAAAAAAAAGGCAGTTCAAGGGCTCATTCCTTCACTGAAGGGTCATGGGCCATGTACATGCAAAAAAGTAGGGAAAGACTTTCCCAGGGAGAAGTAAAAAAAAAAAAAGAGCTACAGACATGCAATATATCTGCCTCCCACTGAGATTTTAGCCCTCTAGAGGGTTACTTAAGTGAGTTCTTATTTTCATGAAGGATCTTCAGTGGATCCAGTATAAAACCAAGCCACATACATAATAGTTCTTAGAAACTTTTGAGCATTGATGTGTTCCTTAGCTGTCAGCAGGGGCCCCCTCCCCCCTCCAGCTGTATGTGTGCAAGCACTTACCACACACACCTTTTCTATAAGGGCTCTAAACACCAACACATTTGAACTCTTCCTGGCTCTAGCCAACGGATTACGTGAAGCAGGGTTGTTTTCATGGAAATTTTGCCCTAACATGGTAGATGAATGTTTTCAGTGAATGGGCACCACTGGAGGCTTCCTAGGGCACACCTCCCTATGCAAGAAAGGTAGATGTATAACTACATTTGCAGAAACCAGACATCATCAGCTCTCAGGGTCAATATCATTCACATACAAGAAATAACATTTTATTCCGTCTCAGAACTAGGACTGGGAGAAGGCAGAGGTCGGGGGGGAGGAGGCTTGAAGGAGTCTCAAGCCTTTCATGTTTTCTGATTTCCAGGAATTTTAAAATAGCCCTATTTTTCTTAAAGTAAGCTATATTTCCAAATTCTCTCCCACCTCCCAATAAGAAATGGTGGTCTTTGAACATGAATATACATCTAAGAAAGACAGAACACCCAGCATGGAGACACTTGATTGCCATCTTCCATAACACCATCTTGAGAGGATCTAAATGTTTTCCCCGGACAACCCTGATAGTCCACTGTGAGACCCCAGCAGTATGACCTTGTGGAGCTCATCCAAAGTCTCTGGATGTTCCTCTCTGCCTCTGTAGATGCCTCCCAGTATAATTCAACCCAGTTCTGAATTAGTGTAGACTAAGAATTGGCAAATTATACCTCAGTGGTCAAGCCAGGCTTCTGCACATTAGTAGAACTTGCCATGCCTGTTTGTGTGTATTGTCTACAGCTACTTTTGAACTACATTGGCAGAGTTGAGCAATTGTAACAAAGCTGGCCCACAAGCCACAAATATTTACTCTGACCTTTTATAAAAACTGAGTACTGATTCCTGGTTTAGACTGTAAGAAACTGAGGGAGCCTGAACTGGACAGTGAGAAGCCAGGCCTTCTGCAGGAAGCTCACAGCAGTATATTCATAGGCTGTATTCTCAGTCCAGGCCATCTCTTGGGATCACACAGCAGGCAGCAAACTTATGAAACGTATTAAGTAGAACTTCCTTGTAATTGTCCTAAAGCTGATGCCTCTAAGCTTCAGTGAGTGCCCTGTTGGCAGGCACACGGTCTCTCCCTCTTCATTCCTGCCACATCATCTAGACTTCCATCACGCCCTGCTCATCCTGCCTCTTTCCAGATTTTATTGCTCTTAGGGTTGGGGGGGGGGGTTGTTTTGTTTTGTTTTGTTTTAAGTGTGTCCTCAAACAGAAGCCTCTCCCTTCCCTTGAGTGTTTTAACTAACTCTTCTCTGGAACATGTCCAGGATCATTGTCTCCACAAGAGCCTGTGACCAGAACCACACACGTTCGGGGATACACACTGTGATTATGGTCAAAGAGAGAAGTTCTGGCCTTGGAGCTCAGGGGCTGAGGTCAGGCTTTGTGGTCCTTTTTGTACCTTCTAGATATGTGACCTTCATCTGTTACCTGTCAGTAACAGCATCTTTGTTACCTCTAAGGTGGTTGCATAGTGGGTGGGGGAGTTGACAAGACTTGATGTTCAGACAGATCCTGCACAAATATGCACTCAGGCATACAGTGTGCTAGTAATAATAGTCTGTGTGTCATCCTCAGATATGATCTCAACTATATACATGTATATTCAATACATATATACATATAATTTTCAACTATATTTATGTGTGTGATATGCATATAGGTACCTATAAAACATACACATATGTAGCTGAAGTTTCTAAAGATAGTTCATAAATATCTATGCACATATGCATATATAATTGCATAAGTATGTAGTTATATAGTGTATATATGTTCTGTCTTATACACACATTTACACATATACATTTTATATGTATTTATATAATATATTTTAAACTAATAAAAGATATTTCCACCACTCAGCTTTAGGCCTCTTTTGTGGACTCAGCCCTACCCATTTTTCTTTATACCCAAGGGCATATGGCATATCAGACTGCCGTAAGGAAGCAACCCTGCAAGCCTCCTTGTAGCCAGGGAGGAAAAAAATGTGCAATAGAAGTGAAAGCTATAAATGAAGAGCTGTAATTTCTCAAATAATAAACACTTGTAAATTTTCAACTGAATGGCTCTTGGAACCCTTATTTAAAAAGTTATTTAGCAGGCTGGGCACGATGGCTCAGGCCTGTAATACTAGCACTGTGAGAGTCCAAGGCAGGAGGATCACTTGAGCTCCGGAGTTCAAGACCAGCCTGAGAAAGAGCAGATGCTGTCTCTACTAAAAAGAGAAAAAATTAGCCAGGCATAGTGGTGCACTCCTGTAGCACCTGATACCCAAGAGGCTGAGGCAGGAGAATCACTTAGACCTAGGACTTTGAGGTTGCTGTGAGCTAGGCTGACTCAATGGCACTCTAACCTAGGCAACAGAGGGAGACCCTGTCTCAAAAAAAAAAAAAAAAAAAGTTATTTAGCAAATATTTATTGAACACCTAATATGAGCCAAACCCCTTCAAGGAGGGCATGTCCTTTGCATTCCTAAGTATTGGTTTACAGTTTATTAGTCATTTGACAGGGCAGTTGGGAGGGCGGGAGTTAAAGAGAAGCATAACCTTGAGTGTCCCAAGCCTATGAGAATATAACCTTCATTCAAAAGCACCTAATGCATACTCCTAAAGTTTAGGAAAAACAGAATACTCCAACTCTTTCTGGGGTCTAAACTGGCCACCTAGCATCCTGTGAGTACAGTCTATCTGAGTTTCCCTGAGAAGGTCACCACAGACAGGCTCTCCAAGCTTTCCTGCCAGAAAGTCACTGTGTGGTTAGGAGCCACAACAGATACTGGCCCTAAGAGACTCTTGTGGCTGATCTGAGTTCCCCATCTTACACACAGACAACAGGAGGAACGCCATCCAGAGCTGAGGGGAGCCCAAAATGCCTCCCGCCTCAAGTAGGACTTGCCCTGGGTAACCCTAGGTGGTTTAGACAGCAAAAAAGTTGCCAAAGGCCTCTGCTCCAGCTCCCATTACCCCTGAACAGACAGACTCCTATCTCTAATAGAGATCACGCATTAATGACAGAGACAAGTCCCGGGAAGATTAAAGGCCTTGTATAATTAAAAAGATAAGAGCAGGCCTGGGAGAAGGAAATTGGGATTCAATTAACACGAGGCCTCTCCCCTCAGTGCTCCCCCGCTATCAAATGTTCCACTCAGAAGTGCCCTCTCCACTTGCCCAGAGTGAAAGGCTGAGGGCTCTTATTTATGTGCTGCTCTAGTTGGGCCCGGGGCCTTCCTCGGCTGGGGAGTTTGTTTACTTAGAGTTCAAGAGGGGAGGGGAAGAGCAACACAAATCCCACAGGAGGGGCCACAAGGTGCTTTCCACTCCTTTTCTTTCCCCTTCTCAGTTCCTCTGATCTTCTTGACAGGGGGAGAAAAATACTCAATAGCAGGTCTATTTCCTTCCTCCCTCAGCCCCAGGCTGACACAACAGGCGAAGGGTCACTGCTGAGAAAGCTCTGTGGAGTTATTTGTGTTGGGAAACCACACCGCTTCCCCCTTTCCGTCTTTCTCAGGTTTCCGTGGAGGCAGAAGAAAGATAAGGTTGGAGAAGCAGCTGCCCAAATGGTCTGTGGGACTGGACATGTGGGGTGCCCGGCCCTCGGGGACCCCCCTTCTGGTGGTCTTCCCAAGGGACCTGAAGGGGCTAAGCTGGCGTCAGCAGGGTGGGGGCAGCATGGTGAACTCCAGCAAAACCAGGGCTGGGGGCTGGTCCTGGGGGGCTTTCCCCTGCAGCTAGTCACTTCTCAGCTGGCTGGTGGTAAAGGTGGGCCTGGACCCCAGGGACTTACAGAAACAGCATTGGGGGCAGGGGAGTTGTTTGGATGGATGGGTTGGGTTTTAAAAGATTCTTATTTTGCTAAAGGATGGTGAAGCCCGTGTTTTTGCAGCACACCCAGCCTCTCCTCACAGGGTCCTCCAGGACTCCTCAGCCAGAGCCCTCCCCAGCAGGCTGCAGTTCTGAGGCAGCCTGTGGGGCATGGAAGCTGTTTGCCGCCAGCCCAATGAGGTTGGCAAGCATGGCCATGCAGAAACCAATCCAGGACATCTGGGACCGAAACAGTACACATCTGAAAGGAGTGGAGAAATGTGTAGATAAAGCAAAAGAATCAGAATCTGAGATCTTGTTCCATGCCCAGTTAATCATCTGAAAGCAGTATTCAAGAATGCACATTAACGTCATATAATACTCCACAGATGCCTCAAGTGCAAGAGGCAAACTCCGTGCTTTAACTACACAGTGTCTTTCCTTGCTGTGCTCCTGATTCCAGAAAATGCCTCTTAGGACTTTCTGAGCCTTAGATCACAGCCTGGGACTTCTAGGACCATGTCATAAAGCACATTGTGACCTCTGCCCTGAGTCACTCACTCTGGGAGAAGCCAACTTCCCTGTTGTGAGAACCCTCAAGTGGTCCTAAAGAGAGGTACACGTGGAGACAAATTTCAGCCTCCTGACAACAGCCAGCAAGGAACTGAGCTTTCCTGCCAACAGCCACATGTGTGACCCATCTTGGGAGATGATTCTCCAGCCCCAGTCAAGCCTTCAGATGATGTAGCCCCAGCTATATCTCTGAGCCTTAGTTTTTCAGTCTAAAGAACAGAGGGAACAATGCCAGCTCTGTCTACCTCAGCTGACAGAATCAAATGAGAGCCCAGACACAAACACGTACTGGGAAATATCAAATGTGAGGCAGACACCCCAGGCTTGTGACCAGGGAATGTGCCCAGACCCTCCTCTCCCTCACTGCTCATGTCAGTCATCTCCTTTCTGACTCTCAAAGCAGGAACTCCATCTCACGCAAGCTGCACCTGTGAGGGTGACAGACCAACGCAGCCAGCACTGAGATGAGAGCTGAGACCTTCCACCAGGTGCAGTGCACAGCCATTTCTGCATAGCCCCATCAGAGACTAGAGGTGAATGTTTAGTATGGAAAAAAGGGCTGACAATGACAGCAAGAATTTTCAGCTGGAAGGGAGAGGACAGAAGCCATACAGCAGGCTTGAGGGAGAGCTAGGCATGGAGGTGATTAGAGAATAAGGACCTTGAGGTAATCAGATATATCCCCTATTTCCCAGAGGAACCATTTAAACCAAGAAAGGGTGTGACGATCAGCCCCCACCATGACCCCCACTGGCCTCTACCTCCTAAAACTCACACCCTTGTGTAGTTCTCTCAGACTGAATAGAGCTGACCTGTGAAACCAATATTGAGGAGATCACAGCCTGGGACTTCTAGGACCATGTCATAAAGCACATTGTGACCTCTGCCCTGAGTCACTCAGTCTGGGAGAAGCCAACTTCCCTGTTGTGAGAACCCTCAAATGGTCCTAAAGAGAGGTACACGTGGAGACAAATTTCAGCCTCCTGACAACAGCCAGCAAGGAACTGAGCTCTCCTGCCAACAGCCACATGTGTGACCCATCTTGGGAGATGATTCTCCAGCCCCAGTCAAGCCTTCAGATGATGTAGCCCCAGCCAATGTCTTAAGAGCCTGTGAGCAGAACCTTCCAAATTCCTTCCCCCATAATAGTGTGAGATAATAAATGTTTGTTGTGTTAATTCACCAAGATTTGAGGGTTTTTTGCTGTACAGAAAAAAAGAACTACTACAGAGGATGTGCTTTATCTTCAGTTATGTTTAGTATTTTCACTATGTGTCCATAGTTATCTAATTTTGTTCTTTTTACTTATTCTTTCTGGCTCAAAAGTTGAGAAGCTGTGGCTTAGAAAGTTTAAGTGGCTTTTATAAGTTTACATTATGCATGGTGGCAGAGCTAGGTGAAGAGGCCAAGGGTTCTGACATCTGATATTTTCTCTGTGCACACAACTCAGCTGCTGACATCACCTGTGGACATCTGAGTCCTTGACCATACTCTAGGTCCTGCTCTGTTTTGGGAGAACTATTTGCTCGATGCTCTATGGCACAGATGGAGGCAGCATCACAGGTGGATTGAGGAGCTACTTCATCTTTGGCACAACCTGCTAAGCTACCCTGAATCTTCCCATCCTTCATTTGACAAGCCTCAATTGAGGGCCTGCTCATGACAAGTGTCAAAGAAGCCACATCAACAGGATGCATTTCCTAGAGGCACAGTTCAATATAAAGCTAGGGGGTGAAAAAAGAGAGAAAAGAAAAAATAAGAAAGCTATAACATTTGAGCTTGAAATGTCACAGGGAGCCATGGAAGTTGTCTGATGAATTGCCCTGTCATCTCCAACCGAAAAGAAAAAAATTTCAGATCCATCAACTTGTTCCTACCCTTTTAATCCAAACAATATTTTACAATAACAGAACACAAATTATTTTCTTAGACATTCAACTTTGTATGTGGATTGCTGAGCACTTAACCAGAAAGCAGCAAGTGAGAACTGTAGGTTGTTCAAGTGTCTGCACAGCTGATTGATCCAGATTATATGTATAATATACTGGAACACGTGAGTGCTTGCTTGTGACATATTTTTTTTTTATTCATTCATTCATTCACTCATGGGGAATTCACGGTTTACATAATTCCACCCTGTATGATGAACTTAAAGAGATATCTGTGTACATGCACTCCAGCTGCCTAGCTTAAGGACCACTCTTGCTTTCTCTGGACCTGTTCCTCCCCTACTGGCTTCCTGGTCAGCAGACACATTCTGCAGTATCCTTGCCTCTCCTTGGGTCACACTCAAAGCTTCCATGGATGAAATGCTTGGCTCTTGAGCTTAGACCCTGTGAGATATAGCTTTATTTGCATAGTAGGCTGAAAGACTCACTCCCCTGGCAAGAAAAGTTGGTAAGCAGCATGAGGTCACACTGCAGAAATTCTAAGAACAAGCACTTCTGATGATATCACATGAGAGCCTTCCTAAGTGAGGTAGAATTTGATATGGGCATTTGACATCCCTCAAATGAGTCCTACCTGCCCTCAACCCAGGTCTTTACTTCACATGCTTCTGCCTCCCCAAAGCAAGCCTTCTTGATGCCCCCAGTGTCATCTCTCCCTCTCCTGTCATTTTGGTTCCTCTACCTCAGTCATCTGCCCTGTATATGAGTGCCCTCAGGTGTGTCCACCACACCCATGGGACTGTGCCCTTTCAACCTATCCCCTACCACCTGTGGTCCCACACAACCATTAATATGCTTTCTTTCACTATAGTTTTGCATTTCCATTGGCCATAACTATGCCCATATCCCTATATAAGGAGTAACATAGGAAATAATGAATCTTTATTACAATGACTTGAATGGGAAGAAGTGCAGAGAGTGGGAATTTCCAAGATCACTTGTGGGATAAATGAATTCATGGAGGTCAGAAAACGTAAGACATGTTCAGGAGACTCTGAAGAGGCAATTTGGCTGGTAAAGCCAAGAGAGGAATACAAGATGGGTCACATAGATTCTTTAAAACTATCATTTTTTAAAAGGTTAAACACATATCATATGAACTAGCAGTTTCACTCCAAGATAGCTATTTTCAAGAAATGAAGATATGTTTATGCAAAGACTTGTGCATGAATATTTGTGGAAGCCGAAAACTGGAAACCAAATGTCCACATCAACATAATGAAATACTACTTAGTAATAAAAAGGAATGAGCAACTTCATGTGCGAAAACAGGGGGATGAATCTCAAAGGCATCAGACATAAAAGGCTATATACTGTCTGTTTCCATTTATATGAATTCTAGAAATTGCAAAACTATAGTGACAGATGCAGATTAGTGGCTGTAAGAGACCACTGGTGGTAGGGGATGGGTTGAAAGGGCAGGTGCATCATAGTGACACAAGGGAACTTTTTAGTAATAGAAATATACTAAACTTGACTGTGGTGATGGTTGATCATCTGTATACACATTCCCAAACCCACAAAACAGTATATTTAAAATGGATGAATGGTAATGTATGAAAACATACTTGAAAAAAGCTGTAGAAGAGAATTGACCACAATAGGGAAGACTTTGAGTGTAATATAAGGTGTTTGGCTTTTCTGTCATTGGCTATGGAAGCACTGAACTATTTGTGGAAGAGAGAAATGGGTGATATTAAGGAGAAGAAACTGAGCATAGGAGTTTTATTTAATGAGTTATGGAATAAAGGTGATTATGGCCTGGGTGAAAATGGAAACTAAGGACAGAGGAATGATCGTGTGGATGCAGAAGACTCGGCAATAAAGGAATCATGGACTCTAGCGATCAAGGACTGAAAAGGTGAATGTTTTGACTTGCACACTTAGTTTTATAACCTTGATGAGAGATGTTTGTGCTAAGATAGAGTTCAAACCAGGGTGTGGGCTGGGGCCAGATTTAGAAGAAAATGAGTGGAACCAAGGACCTGAATTTTACCATGGATGCAGAGTTAGAAACTTGATGAAGGTTGAATGTCAGTATGATTCCATCAGACATGGAAAATCTTAGAAGGGCACAGAACAAAGATGCTGGTGTTAATGATGGGAGGAGGCATGAGATTCAGTGTGGGGATGGAGGCTTGTAGACACTGACACCTTTGGTAAGGTCCTGCCCTCAAAAAGCCTCTGTCTACCATGGGCAATGTATGTAAGAGGGAGCCATGGAAATGGGGGGAGGGATGGTTTAGGCCTAGGTACCAGACAGCATCCTGCCACCACTAGTGAGCCCAAAGAACCTAGATTGGGAACTGCTCATGGGCTGTGGAGGTAAAGAGCAAACCTAGGAAGGGACCTTTGATATCGCCTGTTCCTACTTACATCAGAACAGCAGAAGCTTATTCCATGTCCCAAATACTAATTGGCTTAATATTCCTTTGCTTTGTGAAGAGTTAGCTCTGTTACTGGACAGCTCTAAATGCTGGCAATGATGATGACAAAGATGATGATGATGATGACAATGACGATGATGATAATGGTGGTAACGGTGGTGATGATGATGACAGAGGAGACGGGGTTATAGCCAATGTACATTGAGCAGTCTCCTTGTGCTGGGCATTCTGCTAGGCACTGTACATTCGTTATCTTATTTAATCCTCAAAAGAACTCTATGAGGTATGTAGTGCCATGATCTTTCCTCATTTTATAGATAATTAAATGAAGAAATATATAAGTGGTCTAGCTTGCTCAGGGCCACATAGCTGAGGAGTGGTAGACCCATGTCATTTAACTGTTGAGCCTTCACAAGGCTTGAAGGTATTGCTTGTTAGCGATTCTGTATCTGATTGTCTGTAATTTCTATCTAATTCAGTTTTCTTCAGGGACCCAAATAAATAGACAGAAACTCTTTTTGCATCATTTCAAATTGTTAAATAACAAGGATTATATTTCTTCTGCTTTCCTCGTCTGTAGATTAAATATATCCATTCTCTTGATGTCCTACAAGATGAAATATTTCTAGCTTCTTTACCCTGAATTTGTAATACCCTGAATTTGTAATAATCCTAATTAAAGGTGAAACCTAGAAATAAGTAACACTTCTGGTACAGCTCAACCAGCATGGAGTAAAATGAGGTGGTACTTCCCTGTGTGGGGGCAGATGGCAGAGGACAAGGCCTGGGGGGAAGCCACTAAAAGGAGATGGGCTAATACTGAGTCAAGAGAGGACAGGAGAGAATCAGTTGATAAAAGAGTCAGGAGGCTGCAGGAAGGGGACACACTGGTAAAAATTTGAAATACCATCAAAACTAAGAGAGAGTTTCGAGAAGCAGAGTGGTGGTTTGCAGTGTTCAATTTTGCAGAAAAACTAGGGAGAATAAGAACTGAGAAGATGGAAAGATCTTATGGGTTTGGAAGAGCAGTGGGAAGAAGTGCAGGAATTATGGACAGAGTGGAAAATGCACCAGCAGGGGTAACTACTTGCTGTCCTCTCTGGTTACAAATGGGAAGGGAGGAAGACAGTGACTGGCAGGGTTGAAGAAGTCACTGTCTTACTTGACTGCGCGGTCAAGTAAGAGATGGTTTCTATGCCCAGGAAAGCAAGAACAATGGGGCAGGCAGAGTTATCAAGAAAGAAGGAAAAGTGAATGGAGAGGGAAAGATGGAAGCCACTGTGGCCAGCATCAGGTGCAGGGAGCAGACGAGTTGGAAGATAAAGGAAGTACCGTGGTGGTAGCCATGGAGATAACCGAAGGTTCAGAGAAGAGAGGCTGATAATAACCCTCACTTAGTGTGTCATGCAAAAATTCTCCATATTCATTGTATCATTAAATCTCATACTAATCCTGAGAGGAAACATTACTATTTCTAGTTCACACAGAAGACCATGCAGGTTCAGAGAGGGTAAATGACTTACCTAAGGCTATAAAAGGTATATGATTTTCTGATTTCTAGTCACTTCCTCCTAACTCTATGACTGTAGCTGATTGCACTGTACATCAGAGAGCTCAGTGAGGTGTGAATTGAGGCCATGTCCCAAAAAAGAAACAAAGGAAATAGATTGTTTAAAGACATCCACTGCTTGCAAGCCTTCCTCAAGAAAACGGAAAGAGAGGAAGTCAATAACTTAATGGAACATCTCAAGCAACTGGAGAAAGGAGAACACTTCAACCCCAAACACAGCAGAAGAAAAGAAATAACCAAAATCAGAGCAGAATTAAATGAAATGGAAAACAAAAGAATTATACAACAGATCAATAAATCCAAAAGCTGGTTTTTTGAAAAGATCAATAAAATAGATAAACCTTTGGCCAACCTAACCAGGAAAAAAAGAGAAAAATCTCTAATTTCATCAATCAGAAATGGTAATGATGAAATAACAACAGATCCCTCAGAAATTCAAAAAATCCTTAACAAATACTACCAGAAACTCTACTCTCACAAATATGAAAATCTGAAAGAAATTGACCAATACCTGGAAGCACGCCACCTACCAAGACTTAGCCAGAATGAAGGGGAAATGTTGAACAGGCCTATATCAAGTTCTGAAATAGCATCAACTATACAAAATCTTCCTAAAAAGAAAAGCCCAGGACCAGATGGCTTTACGTCAGAATTCTACCGAACATTTAAAGAAGAACGAGTACCTATACTACTAAACCTCTTCCAAAATATAGAAAAAGAAGGAATATTACCCAGCACATTCTATGAAGCAAACAGCACCTTGATCCCCAAACCAGGGAAAGACCCAACAAGAAAATTATAGACCAATATCACTAATGAATATAGATGCTAAAATACTCAATAAGATCCTCACAAACAGAACCCAACAACACATCAAAAAAATTACACAACATGACCAAGTCGGATTTATCCCAGGGTCTCAAGGCTGGTTCAATATATATAAATCTATAAATGTAATTCAACACATAAACAAACTTAAAAATAAAGACCATATGATTCTTTCAATTGATGCAGAAAAAGCTTTCGATAATATCCAGCATCCCTTCATGATCAGAGCACTTAAGAAAATTGGTATAGAAGGGACATTTCTTAAACTAATAGAGGCCATCTACAGCAAACCCACAGCCAATATCGTATTGAATGGAGTTAAATTGAAATCATTTCCACTTAGATCAGGAACCAGGCAAGGCTGCCCATTGTCTCCATTGCTCTTTAACATTCTATTGGAAGTTTTAGCCATTGCAATTAGGGAAGAAAAGGCGATCAAGGGTATCCACATAGGGTCAGAAGAGATCAAACTTTCACTCTTCGCAGATGATATGATCATATATCTGGAAAACACTAGGGATTCTACTACAAAACTTTTAGAAGTGATCAAGGAATATAGCAATGTCTCAGGCTACAACATCAACACCCATAAATCTGTAGCCTTTATATATACCAACAATAACCAAGCCAAACAAACAGTCAAGGACTCTATTCTTTTCACAGTAGTGCCAAAGAAGATGAAATATTTGGGAGTATACCTAACAAAGGATGTGAAAGATCTCTACAAAGAGAACTATGAAACTCTAAGAAAAGAAATAGCAAAAGATGTTAACAGATGGAAAAACAATCCATGGTCATGGCTGGGAAGAATCAACATTGTTAAAATGTCCATACTGCCCAAAGCAATATATAATTTTAATGCAATTCCTATTAAAGCTCCATTGTCATACTTTAAAGATCTTGAAAAAATAATACTTCATTTTATATGGAATCAGAAAAAACCTCAAATAGCCAAAACATTACTGAGCAATAAAAACAAAGCAGGAGGAATCACACTACCAGACCTTAGACTGTACTATAAATCCATAGTGATCAAAACAGCATGGTACTGGCACAAAAGCAGAGAAGTAGATGTCTGGAACAGAATAGAGAACCAAGAGATGGATCCAGCTACTTACCATTATTTGATCTTTGACAAGCCAATTAAAAACATTCAGTGGGGAAAAGATTCCCTATTTAACAAATGGTGCTGGGTAAACTGGCTGGCAACCTGTAGAAGATTAAAACTGGACCCACATCTTTCACCATTAACTAAGATAGACTCTCACTGGATAAAAGATTTAAATTTAAGACATGAAACTATAAAAATACTTGAAGAAAGTGCAGGTAAAACTCTTGAAGGAATCGGCCTGGGTGAATATTTTATGAGGACTCCCCAGGCAATTGAAGCAGTATCAAAAATACACTACTGGAACCTGATCAAACTAAAAAGCTTCTGCACAGCCAAGAACATAGTGAGTAAAGCAAGCAGACAGCCCTCAGAATGGGAGAAAATATTTGCAGGTTATACCTCTGATAAAGGTCTAATAACCAGAATCCACAGAGAACTCAAATTTATTAACAAGAAAAGAACACGTGACCCCATCTCAGGGTGGGCAAAGGACTTGAAGAGAAACTTCTCTAAAGAAGACCGACGCAAGATCTACAAACACATGAAAAAAGCTCATCATCCTTAATCATCAGAGAAATGCAAATCAAAACTACTCTGAGATATCACCTAACCCCGGTAAGAGTAGCCCACATAACAAAATCCCAAAACCAGAAATGTTGGCAGGGATGTGGAGGAAAGGGCACACTTCAACACTGCTGGTGGGAATGCCCACTAATATGTTCCTTCTGGAAGGATGTTTGGAGAATACTTAGAGACCTAAAAATAGACCTGCCATTCGATCCTATGATTCCTTTACTAGGTTTATACCCAGAAGACCAAAAGTCACAATATAACAAAGACATCTGTACCAGAATGTTTATTGCAGCCTAATTCATAATTGCTAAGTCATGGAAGAAGCCCAAGTGCCCATCGACCCACGAATGGACTAGCAAATTGTGGTACATGTATACCATGGAATACTATGCAGCCTTAAAGAAAGATGGAGACTTTACCTCTTTCATGTTTACATGGATGGAGCTGGAACATATTCTTCTTAGCAAAGTATCTCAGGAATGGGAAAAAAAGTATCCAATGTACTCAGCCCTACTATGAAGCTAAACTATAGCTTTCACATGAAGACTATAACCCCACTATAGCACAAGACTATGGGGAAAGGGCCAAGGCAGGGGAAGGGAGGGGGGAGGTTTTGGTGGAGGGAGGGTAATGGGTGGGGCCACATCTATGGTGCATCTTAGAATGGGTACAGGCAATTGCACTAATGTACACAGCTATGATTTAACAATAAAAAAAATAAAAAATAAATAAATAAAAAGACATCCAGTGCTGAGGAAAGCTGAGAAGATTGAGCAGATGGTTTATAAAAAAAAAAAAAAGATCATTGAGAAATAAATGGAAAGAGGCAGAGGTGGGAGTAGATCAGCACAGTCATGCATGCCCAGCCAGCCTGGCCCACCATGAGGGGTCCCTTCATCTCCTCTCTTTTGTCCTCCCCACCTGCCCTCCTGTTCACTACTTCTCACTACAAGAGCATGCTCCCACCTTGTGCCACTGTATCACAAGCAGCTCTCTTTTGCCAGAGGTGTGCAGGGCACCCCACGAGCTTTGCAGATGCTGCTGCTAGGGGTGATGAGAGCAGCCCAGGGACATGTGGCCAGGAGCAGGGGTGACAGCCTAGGATTCTGGGGGCTTCTCTACTTTGTCTTCCTCCTCTCTCTAGTCCAGTGTGTGGCCCTGGCTGACATTAAAGACTTTGTAGCCATCAACCCAAGTGCAGTTTCAATGGAAAATGAAGGGTAGGCACAGTAACTCATGCCTGTAATCCAAGCACTCTGGAAAGCTGAAGCGGGAGTATCACTTGAGCTCAGGAGTTTGAGACCTGCTTGAGGAAAGCAAGACCCAGTCTCTACTAAAAAAAGAAAAATTAGGGAAGGGGGAAGATGGCCAACTACAGCCAGCTTTCAACAGAAGCTTCCATCCAGAGGGAAAGACAGTGGCCAGAAAGAACCTAATAAAGCTGAAGGTTAGGAGCTGAACTGAAAAAAAAGATTGATAATTGCATGTCATCTCTGCTGAGGCAAGCTGCAACTCCTAGGAAGCAATTTCAGGTACAAAACCCATCCCAAAGAGGACAATTGTCCATCCCCTCCCCCAAGAGAGTGGCTTGCTGTGGGATCTCTACAAGCAAGCTGTGAACTGAAAACCTCTTGTTTCACCCCACGGGAGAGAATTGCTGGAGGCTGGGACTCCTTATCCAGAAAAACCCTGCTATGAGCCTGGGCATTCTCTTGCCTGGCATGAAAGTTGAACAAATATTTTACCTGCAATTTAGAACTCCCAGTCCACCCTTCACCCCTTGCCTGGTGGTCTAGAAGCCTAACTCCTGCAAAAAACAGAATGTCCACAGTTCTTTGCTAGGACCAGGCATTGCATGGCCCTTGGCAGTGCAGCTGTGCTGAAACAGTGATTTCAGTAGCAGTGCAGAAAGGCACAGGGGTGAGGGTGTCTAGCCTGGCTCTGCAAAAGTGCAAATCAGCAGCAGGCAAAGGCTAGGGAACCCACACCAAGGCACGGAAACTCACATGGAGGCACCTCCCATGCAGCATCAGCAATAGTAGAGGGATCCCACTGGAGTCAAATTTCGGAGAGATACCTCTCCAACTATGTCTGGCTCCAGAAGGAGCCAGACTTCACCCTGCAAGCGTACCAGAGGAGCAATGAGGCTGGGGTAGATGTGCCATCTCTGAGGGAGAAAAACATTTAGTGCTTTGTTAACCCCTGGTTTGGAACAAACTGAGGAAAACTCCCCAGTTTCTATTGAGCATCCCAGGTAGTCAGGCTTCAGCTTCCCCTGTCGGCTGGTGGCAGGGTATGGCAGCCTGGCTAGGGAGGCATTGACTCCCCTTTGACTCTGGCAGGTACAAATCCCTGGCACATTTGCTCATTGGAAGGAACTGGGCTACAGCCCTGCAGGATTACCAGTGACTGGGTGTGACAGAGGTGCAATGTGGGGAAGGAGGCACCAGCCCCCCCTGGACTAACTCTTTTGCTGAGTGGGCCTTTCTGACTCCACAGAGCACCAGAGCAAGTCACACTTGAGCTGCCAGTGGACTCCTGCTGTCTAGTTGCTGGAGACCTTTTGAACTCTCCCACTTGATCTGCTTTGTGCTGACCAGGACAATTGGTTTGAAACTCTTGATCTGGGCAAATCACCTAGGGACCCTCCAAAGTTGTACCCTGGTGGTGGTGTAGTGAGAGAGTCTAATTTTCCTCTTCCAGTTGTTGCCCGTGGAGGGGGCAGGGTGTCTTAGTTGCTTGTATTTCTCCACAGCTGATATTTCAGCCCAAAGCCACAGATTCACCAGGATTGGACAGAGACTGGCTGAATAGAAGACACAGCCACCTAGCTCCATCACACCAAAAATATCCCCAGAGTCTTAGGCTGCAGTACTGAATGAGACCTTTGTAGGGCTGTAAGGGAAAAGACACGGTCCCAGCTTTTTAGTAAAGGGCCAGTTAAGTACAACTAAAGGATTCTTCAATCCAATTCCACCTTACCAACTTCTCTAGCCAAATGGTGAAAAATAATCATGGGGCAGAATCAGCAGTAAAACTCTGGCAACATGAATGATCAGAGTAGATCAACTATCCCAAGGAACAAGTATGGAGATACAACAGAAGATCCCATTCATAAATACATGGCTGAGATGTCAGAAATTGAGTTCAGAATTTGGATGGCAAATAAGATTACTAGAATGGAATAAAGTTGGAATTAGAAATTCAAGGAGTAATTCAAAAGCTGTCTCAAGAACTCAGAGACAAAATCTCCAAAGATTTACTCACAATCACATAAGAAATTTCAGCCCTCAAAGATCTGAGAAATACAGTAGAATCCCTCAGTAATGGAATGGAACAGGCAGAAGAAAGGATCTCTCACATTGAAGACAAAGCTTTTGAACACTCCCAACACTCAAAGAGGCAAAGAAATGAAGAGCAAAAATGGATCATTCCCTAAGAGAGTTGTGGGACCACTCCAAGAGAACAAACATTTGCCTTATAAGAATTTCTGAAGAAGAAGATGTTCCTAAAGGCACAGATGCTCTACTCCAAGATATAATCAAGGAGAACTTCCCAAGCATGGCAAGAGACACCAAAAGTCAGATAGCAGGCAGTTTCTGAACCCCAGCATGACTCAATTCAAAAAAGCATCTCCTAGACACATTGTAATTAACTTTGACAAAGTTAATATGAAGGAGAAAATTCTCAAAGCAGCCAGACCTAAGAAAATCATAACTTACAAGGAGAAGAATATTAGATGACTGCAGATCTCTCAGCTGAAACTTTTCAAGCCAGAAGAGGACTATCATTGACTTTCAATCTCCAGAAACAAAATAACTTTCAGCCCAGCATGCTGTATCCAGCTAAACTGAGTTTCATTTGTGATGGAGAAATCAAACACTTTAATGACATACACATGCTGAAGAAATTTGCCATAACTAAACCAGCTCTCCAGGATATTCTCAGACCCATCCTTCACAATGACCAGCACAATGCTCTACCACCAAAGTAAACACACTCAGAAATTTTTGATCAAAACTCAACTTCCACAGTGGTGAAAGGATTAAAAATGTCCACTGGACTTTCGAAAAACTTGACACCCAAAAAACTACCAGGCTTATCAATTCTCTCAATTAATGTGAATTGTTTAAATTGTCCTCTAAATAGGCACAGGTTGACTGACTGGATAAATAAACTCAGATTAGATATCTGCTGCATACAAGAATCTCATCTCACCTTAAAGTATAAAATTAGACTCAGGGTGGAGGGATGGACATCTATAATTCAGAAAAAGGGAAATGGGAAAAAACAGGGGTTGCAATTTTATTTGAAGATACAATAGGCTTTAAACCAACAAAGGTGAGGAAAGATAAGAATGGTCACTTCATATTAGTTAAGGGAAACACTCAACATGAAAAGATTTCAATTATTAACATTTATGCACCCAACAAGAATGCTCCTCAATTTATAAGGGAGATCCTCACAGACATGAACAATTTGATATCTTTCAGCACCATAACTATTGGAGATCTTAATACCTCTTTGGCAGTGTTGGATAGATCCTCCAATAAGAAACTAAACAAAGAAATTTTGGACTTAAACTTGACCCTACAACAAATGGACATAACAGACATCTACAGAACATTTCATCCTAACAAAACTGAATACACATTCTTCTCATCAGCCCATGGAACATCCTCCAAAATTGATCACATCTTAGTCTAACCTCAGCAAATTCAAAGGAATAGAAATTATTCCTTCTATTTTCTCAGACCACCACAGAATAAAAGTTGAACTGCACTGGGCGGCACCTGTGGCTCAGTCGGTAAGGCGCCAGCCCCATATACCGAGGGTGGCGGGTTCAAACCCAGCCCGGCCAAACTGTTGTGGCAGGCGCCTGTAGTCCCAGCTACTCGGGAGGCTGAGGCAAGAGAATCGCTTAAGCCCAGGAGTTGGAGGTTGCTGTGAGCTGTGTGATGCCACAGCACTCTACTGAGGGCCATAAAGTGAGACTCTGTCTCTACAAAAAAAAAAAAAAAAGTTGAACTGCACAACAGGAATCTTCATACTCATACAAATACATGCAAACTAAATAATCTTTTTTTTTTTTTTTTTTTTTTTTTTGGCCGGGGCTGGGCTTGAACCCGCCACCTCCGGCATATGGGACCGCCGCCCTACACGTTGAGCCACAGGCGCCGCCCACAAACTAAATAATCTTATCCTGAAGGATATCTGGGTCATAGATGAGATTAAAGAAGGAAATTACCAAATTTTTGGAACAAAAAGTAATGAAGACACGAATTATCAGAACCTGTGGGATACTGCAAAGGCAGTTCTAAGAGGGAAATTCATAGCATCACAAGCCTTCCTCAAGAGAACGGAAAGAATGAAAATCAAAAACTTAATGGGTCATCTCAAGCAACTGGAAAAGGAAGAACATTCCAACCCCAAACCCAGCAGAAGAAAAGAAATAACCAAAATTAGGGCAGAATTAAATGAAATTGAAAACAAAAGAATTATTCAAAAGATCAATGAATCAAAAAGTTGGCTTTTTGAAACAATTACCAAATTGATAATCCTTTAGCTAACCTAACCAGAAACATAAAAGGAAAATCCCTAATATCATCAATCAGAAATGACAAAGGTGAAATAACAACAGACACCTCAGAAATTAAAAAAATCCTTAATAAATACTACAAAAACCTCTATTCTCAGAAATATGAAAATCTGAAGGAAATAGATCAATACTTGAAAGCATGCCACCTTCCTAGACTTTCCAAGAACTGGAAATGTTTAATAGACCTATATCAAGTACTGAAATAGCATCAACTATACAAAATCTCCCAAAAAGAAAAGTCCGGGACCAAATGGGTTCACATCAAAATTCTACCAAACTTTTAAAGAGGAACTGGTACCTATATTATATAACCTTTTTCAAAACATAGAAAAAGAAGGAATACTTCCCAACTCATTCTATGAAGCAAATATCACCCTGATCCCCAAACCAGGAAAAGACCCAACAAGGAAAGAAAATTATAGACCTATATCTTTAATGAATACTGATGCAAAACTATTCAATAAGATTCTAACAAACAGAATCCAGCAACACATTAAACAAATTATATATCATTACCAAGTGGGTTTTATCCCAGGATCTCAAGGTTGGTTCGATATACATAAATCTACAAATATAATACATCACATAAACAAAATAAAAAATAAAGACCACATGATTCTCTCAATTGATGCAGAAAACACTTCTGATAATATCCAGCATCCTTTCATGATCAGAATATTTAAGAGAATTGGTATAGAAGGACATTTCTTAAATGGATAGAGGCCATCTACAGGAAACCCACAACCAATATCATATTTAATGGAGTAAAATTGAAAACATTTCCACTCAGATAAGGAATCAGGCAAGGTTGCCCATTGTTTCCACTGCTTTTTAACATTGTAATGGAAGTCTTAACCACAGCAATCAAGCAAGAGAAGGTGATCAAGGGTATCCAAATAGGGTCAGAGGAGATCAAACTTTTGCTCTTTGCAGATGCTATGACTGTATACCTGGAAAACCACAGGGACTCAACTACAAAACTCTTAAAAGTGATCAAGGAATATAGCAGCATCTCAGGATACAAAATCAATACCCACAAATCAGTAGCTCTTATATATACCAACAATAGTCAAGCTGAAAAAAACAGTCAAGGACTCTATTCATTTTACATTAAGGCCAAAGAAGAAATATTTGGGAATTTACCTAACAAAGGACATGAAATATCTCTATAAAGAGAACTATGAAATTCTGAGAAAAAATAGCTAAAGATGTTAACAAATGGAAAACATACCATGCTCATGGCTGGGATGAATTGACATTGTTAAAATATCCATACTACCCAAAGCAATATACAAATTTAATTCAATCCCTATAAAAGCACCACTATCATACTTTAAAGCTCTGGAACAAAATAGTACTGCAGAAAAAGCCTTGAATAGCCAAGATGTTACTCAGAAATAAAAACAAATTCAAGAGGAACCATGCTACCTATACTATACTATAAATCTATAGTGATCAAAACAGCATGGTACTAGCACAAAAACAGAGAGGTAGATGTATGAAATATAATAGAGAACCAAGAGATGAACCCAGACAGACACTTATCATCATTTGATCTTGGATAAGCCTACTAATAACATAAATTGGGGGAAAGATTCCCTATTTAGCAAATGGTGCTGGATGAATTAGCTGGCAACTTTAGAAGACTGAAACTGGACCCACATCTTTCACCATTAACAAAAATTGACGCTCGCTGGATAAAATATTTAAACTTAAGACATGAAACTATAAAGATTCTTGGAGAGAGTGCTGGGGAAACACTTGAAGAAGTTGGCCTGGGAGAACACTTTGTGAGGAGGACCCCCCAGGCAATTGAAGCAACACCAAATATACATTACTGGGATCTGATCAAACTAAAAAGCTTCTGCACAGCCAAGAACACAGTAAGTAAAAGAAGCAGACAGCACTCAGTATGGGAGAAGATATTTACAGGTTATGTTTCTGACAAAGGTTTGATAACCAGAATCCACAGAGAACTCAAACTTATTAATAAGGAAAGAACAAGTGATCCCATTTTATTGTGGGCAAAAGACTTGAACAGAAGCTTCTCTGAAGAAGACAGGCACATGGCCTACAGACACATGAAAAAATGTTCATCATCTTTAATCATCAGAGAAATGCAAATCAAAACCATTTTAAGATATCATCTAACTCCAGTAAGAGTAGTCCACATAACAAAATTCCAAAACTACAGAGGTTGTCATGGATGTTTAGAAAAGGGAGCACTTCTGCACTGCTCATGGGAATGCAAGCCAGTACGTTCCTTTTAGAAAGAAGTTTAGAGAATACTTAGGGATCTAAAAGGAGACCAACCAGTTGATCTTGCAATTCCTCTACTAGGTATCTATCAGATGACCAAAAATCATTTTACAACAAAAACATTTGCACCAGAATGTTTATTATTGCACCCCAATTCATAATTGCAAAGTCATGGAAGAATCCCAAGTGCCCATTGACCCATGAATGAATTAACAAATTGTGGTACAGGTATACCATGGAATATTAAGCAGCCTTAAAAAGATGGAGACTTTACTTCTTATATGTGTACATGGATGGAGCTGGAACATATTCTTCTTGGTAAAATATCTTAAGAATGTAAGAATAAGTATACAATGTACTCTGTATTATTATGAAACCAATATATAATTGCCCGCACTTTAATACAAATGATAAATAAAACACAACTATAGCCCAGAATGAAAGAAGGAAGAAGAGAGTGAGGGGAGGGGAGGAGGGAGGCCAGGTGGAGGGAGGGTAATCAGTGGGGCCTTACCTATGGTGCATATTTTAAGGGAACATGTCAAGTCTATTAAGTGTAGAGTATAAATGTCTTAACACAATAATTAAGTAAGTGAGGTGAAGGCTATGTTAACCAGTTTGATGTAAGCATTCCAAATTGTATATAAAATTAACACATTGTACCCCATAAATGCATTAATGTATAAATGATTTATGTATTTGTGACTGAAAAAAATAAAATAAAATAGAGAAGTAAATGGAAAACTAGTCTGGATGCACTGAGAGCACCAAAGTAGTCAGCCTAAGTTCATGCTGGTCCAAAGGAGCCCAGCTCCAACCTTCTGCATCCTGAAAAACAAAAATCCATCCACTAATCCCACTAAACTTAATGTCACTGTGGATCAAAGAAAGAGTAGGTTTCTCAGAGCAGGAGTTTTGTGTGTCCAAAGGCAGGGTAAAATAGTTTACAACAGACATGAATTAGAATATTGGCCATGCAAGGCAGGATGTGACGAAAGACTGAAGGGCCTGCATGGAGACCCTATAGGAAATGTTGGAAAAGGTCTCTGGCGAGTGCCAAGTTCAGAATTTCATGAATACAAGCATAATAGTAAAACTAGCTACATAAATTAAGAAACCTTTATGTTAATAAATGTTTTTAGGTTTTAATAGATTCAGGAGGAATGACTAGAAACCAGTAAAGTCAAGTTATTTTACGCAAAGGACTGGAAAACTCTTCCAAAAGGGCTAGGAAAGGAAAGCTTTGTAAAATCTAACATAAACAAGAAAAGGTAGGATAAGTCAACAGAGCATTGAAATTATCCATGGGAAGTCGAGCCAGGAGACTACTGGAATATGGCTCTGGAAGCCTAGACCAGGATGCTGGTGATAAAGATAGAAAGAGATGTTATGAAAGGAAGAATGGACTGGACTTGATTACTGAATAAGACATGGAGAATGAAGAAGGAAAGAGAAGTCAAAATGTCTCCTGATCATCAGTGGACTAAAGAGAAATAGGAAGAGTCACAGTTTATGAGGGTACATGGAGCTGTGCATAGATACCTGGAGAAGCAGGCTAAAGCTCTTGTCAGCAGTCAGGCATAGGTGATGTAAGTTCAGAGATCATCTGCCAGGAGGGCCATATGATTCCTTGAGGGTGGGTAACAAGGAAGGGACTCAGAAGGCCATGGTCTGAGCCTTGGATCACACCAGAAAAACCATGATGAGCCATAGAATTATCCCCTGGAGTGAAAGGAAGAAACATTTCACTTAGAAAGTATTTCAGTGCAATAGCGAGAGATATTGAAGAAAGGGGCTGAAGGCATCCAAATTTAGAGATGGTAAAAAAGTCCTTGGTGGGCGGCCCCTGTGGCTCAAGGAGTAGGGTGCCGGTCCCATATGCCGGAGGTGGTGGGTTCAAACCTAGCCCTGGCCAAAAAAAAAAAAGTCCTTGGTGTTCTTGGGCCAGGGCCTGGGATTGAGGCAGGGTATGTGGAGGATGGGCTGAGGCAGACAGGGGGCCTCAGAATTGTAGAGTTCTTTCAGGTAGCTGCCAACTCTGTTCTTGCCCCCCAGGATGCTGTTTGCAAGGGGCTGACATGGTAGGACCAAGTGCCCAGAAACTCAGACCACATCTTTGAGGTTACTAAGACCTGACTTGGATCTCCTGATGCCATGCTAACACATGAGCAGTTGTCCAAGCAGCCTCATCATTATTCCAAGACCAGTATCTTCTGGAGGATCTCAGTCCTAGCTAGACCTCTACAGCAAATACATGAGGAGAAATCCATTAGAAGGCATTTCTGTCTGTGTACAAATAATTCTTTCAAAACTGCACACATTTGGGGGAAGTTGAAAGACTTTGGAAGTTGCCTGAGCGAATGCCCAACCCCATTCTACTAGAATAATAATGTTTTTGGAACTCCAAATTGAACTGTGTGATCTGTCCTACAACAGTCCATTACAGTGAGATGGGAAAATCCATTTGAAATTATCTCAGTACATAAGGGTACAGTCGTCATTTGTGTAATAATAAGTTTGAGCTGTCCAATCTGAGTTCGAGACCTTTCAACCTCACCTTCTTTCTCTGTAAACTTGAGTATGCCCCAGAGCAAACTTCAAACTTCTGAGCACCTTGTAATGAGAAAAGAATAAAATGGACCAATCTCCTAAAGTGAACCAAAGTATAGAGATTTATACATTATAAATCACTGTTCTTTATTATTATATTACCACTAAATGTTAAGAGAGCCTTTCATTAAATAGGACTCAAGAATCTGAAGTTCAAGTGTTTGACAACAATTTTCCCCGACTGGCATTTTTCTGCACCTGCTGTTCCTGCTTCAGTCATTCATAGAAAGTTTCCCTTTGCCAATTATCCTCAGTCATTTTTAGCAAAGAAACATCATGGCCCAATGCTCTCCAAAATGAGTTTGGAACTAAGGAGATTTGGGAAAACATTTTGGTGTGCTGAAACAAATCATTCATTTAGGAGCTGGGCTTCATTTTCCTTCCTTTCTTTCTTTCTTTTTCCTTTTTTAAATTTTCTGTGGAGTAATTCTAATATCTGACTAATTTTGAATTAGAGTTATTGGAAAATATCAATGGGTTGGCTGGGCACGGTAGCTCATACCACAATCCCAGCACTTTGGGAGGTCAAAGCAGGAGGATCACTTAAGCTCTGAAGTTCAAGACAAGTCTGAACAAGAATGAGACTGTGTCTCTACTAAAAAAGAAGAGGAAGAGGAAGAGGAAGAGGAGGAAGAGGAAGAGGAAGAGAGAAGAGAGAAGAGAGAAGAAGAAGAAGAAGAAGAAGAGCCAGGTATCTTGGTAGTCATTTAAAGTCTCACCTACTCAGGAGACTGTGAGGTAAGAAGATCATTTGAACCCAGGAGTTTGAGGTTGCCGTGAGCTACATGATGTCACTGCTTTCTAGCCCAGACAACAGAGTGAGACTCTATCTCAAAAGAAAAAAGAAAAAAAATTCCATGTGATCTTAGTTTGAGAAATTTGCAAAAAAAAAAAAGAAAGAAAGAAAGAAAAGAAAAGAAAAACACCATATCCTCTAGGTCCATTCTAATACTGGCACATTCAAATTCAAATCCTTCAAAATATAAAATTTAATCCAACCATCAATGCAGCCTCTGGGATTGAAACTACTATTCCCACTCACAGATAAAGAGACTGAACCTCAGAAAAACTGGAAATGTATCCAAAGTCACTCAAATAACTGTCAACACTGGTATTTTAACCTACTAATGGATTTCTCCTCATGTGTTTGCTGTAGAGGTCTAGCTAGGACTGAGATCCTCCAGAAGATACTGGTCTTGGAACAATGATGAGGCTACTTGGACAACTGCTCATGTGTTAGCATGGTGTCAGAAGATCCAAGTCAGGTCTTAGTACCTCAAGTATTTTCTTCAAGTATTCTTTGCATTATACCAGACCTATAAAGAAAAGTCTCTACAAACCAAAGGAATTATTTCTGGCTTTTCCTCACAGTATTTGGACTCAAAAGCTTTGCTGAATGTGCTGGTCTGTCAGCAAGAATGATACAGACATGTGACCCAGTGGAATGGATTCCAGAACGCAGAGACAGATCCACATACATATGGACATGGACACCTTCATATTAATACAACTGACATTACAGATCAAAAAGGAAAGAAGGGACTACTCAACAAATCTTGCTGGAATAGTACTTTAACCATAAAGACAAACAAATTGGAATTCTACTTCACAGCATACACAAAATCAACCCTAGATGGCTTAATAACTTAAATGCGAAGAGTAAAATTTAAACCTTTAAAAGAAAATATGAGGGAGTATCTTTATCACCTCAGGACAGAAAATGCTTTTGTTTTAAAACACAAGATAAAAATAAACTTCATAAAAGAATGCTTAATTCTATGTTGAGATTTAAAATGTGAATTCATTAAAATACACTATAAAGTGAAAAATCAAGGCATAAACTAGAAGAAAATATTTGTAACACATAATCAATAACAGATTTTCAGAACAATCTCTACAAATCAAAACAAACAAAAAAATAGTTTTAAAAAATTATGAATAGCCATTTCAAAGACAAGGAAACACAAGTTGCCAATAAACATAAAAAAACTCATTCAATCTCACTGGTGGTTAGGAAAATCATGACAATCATGATGAGAAATAAATTCACACCCCCAAATTTAAAAGCCTGCTAATGTGGCTGGGCATAGTGGCTCACACCTTTAATCCTAGCACTCCAGGTGGCCAACGCAGGAAGATTGCTTGAGCTGAGGAGTTGGAGACCAACCTGAGCAAGAGCAAGGCCCTCTCTCTTACTAAAAATAGAAAAATTAACTTGGTGTGGTGGCAGGCTCCTGTAGTCCCAGCTACTTGAGAGGCTGGGGTGGGAGGATTGCTTGAACCCAAGAATTCAAAGTTACTGTGAGCTAGGGTGACACCATGGCACTCTACTCAGGATGATAGAATGAGACTCTGTATAAATAAATAAATAAATAAATACCTGACATAGTAAGTGTTGGGAAGAAATGGTGCAAACTCTCACTGGTGGGAGTACAAATCAATAACCAGTACATTGGGAAACAATCAGCATTACCTAGTACATTTGAAGACACTCCTAGCCCATGACTCTCAAGTCACACTCCTAGGTAATAAACCATACAAAATCACTTGACCTGTAAAGCACATTGAAACCAATGTTCATAGCCACATTTGCTGGAACAGGGAAATACACTGGGTATAAACCAGCAAAGCAAATGTTCATTCACAGGAAAATGCATAAGTAACAAATTCCTACACTGAAATACTACACAGCCGTGAAGAGAAGATACAGCTACGAACCTCACCACACAGGGACCTTACTCAGATATGACTGAATGAAAAGAGAAACACTAAGCAACAGAATACACATACATATCACATGACACCACTCAGAAAATTCAAAAGTAGAAAATAATAATCAACATGTTGTTTCAAAACCTAGATAGGAGGCCAACTGTAAGGAAAAGTAAAGGAATAATAAACCCCGAACTCAAGATAAGGGTCGGCTCTATTGGGAGGAAGGAGCCTGGGCCTCCCAATGACTCAACAGGTGATGTTTTATCTCTCAGCTTGTGTGGTGTTTACATTGGTGTTCATTCTATCAGTCTTTACACAATACTGTATTGGCTGTTTTGCAAATATGAGTTTGGTAAAGGACCAAGACAAGAAATTAATACAATAGAACCTTCCTGGTTGACTACCTCCCCTCACTGACCACCTTCTCAAGTTGACCTAATTTGCATAGACCAAACAGGCAGCACATGTACAGTAGGCCTAGTTCTTTATGGGGATCACCTCCATAGGTTAACCAGTTTGTCACAGTCCCTTCAGCGGTCAACCTACAGAGGTTTCTATCATATTTAGAATTCAGAGTAAACAGTCGTTCAGCACACTGTGAACACCCAGACCTGGTCCTGACACTCTGAACTCTCCAGAGGTAGCCAGTACCCGGCATCGCAGCTAGAATATTACAAGTGCATGATAATGAATGGTGGAAGACTGACTGGATGGGTGGCTGGGTAGATGGGTGAAAGAATGTGTGGCCAGCTCAAAGCCTGACTAACATAAACATATTTAATAGAAACACTGAAGTGACTGAGGGAAGGAAGCAGAGGCTAAGACTTGAGGTCTACCTCTACCAGAACTCCCTTTCTCCTGTCTCCTGAACACATTCAATCCAATAAAAATTAGGATCATCTGAACAAATTAAAGCCATCTTTATCAAATAGAAAACAGAGTACAAGTATGTGAATTCAATACAGCCGTCCCCCTATAACCCCAACCTGCCTGGAAAATCACCAGTTCTCTCAACTCCCCAGAGCCTTGCCCTGACCCCTGCTCCTTGATCTGCATCAATTCAATCTTTTGAATACACTTTGATTATGGACACTATTTACTGGTTTGCAAGCTTGATGTCCTTATAGGCCCTTCTACATAAGCTTGATGAAAGGAAATGTGTCTTAGTCAATGGTTAATCCTGCACCTTTCACAGAACATGGCAGATCACATGAGCTGGACACTTCTTGTGATTCTAACAGATGCTGAGATGCAGACCAGGGAAAAAAGTGAATCTAAAGTCAATGACTCAAAACGCAAGTATTAATAGATTAGCTGAGAAGGGATCTCAAAATGAGAAGAAAGGACAAAAATACAAAGTACACTGTAGGCTGATTATGGCTAAGATATAAAAAAGCAATTTAAGCCAAGCCCTGAAGTCTTGCTGAGTCCCCTGCTAAGCCAAGCAAATCTGATGCCCACAAAACCCTAGCAGCCCACACAGCCCAGGGGAGAAAGTGGTTCCATAAAGTTTGGGCTGAGATAGCTTTGGAAGCAGTATAAAGTCAGCTTTGTGGAAATAGGGCCTTCCACATAAAACTTTTATTTTTTTAGTATTTATCCCTAGAAAACACATAGTGCACCCTGGATGGGATAGGCAGGTGACAAGGTGACAAGGCCAGGAGGAGACAGAAACACAGGGAGGCCAGTGTTTATGGAGTCACAGAGAAGTGTAAGCACTAGAATTAATCTTGCATCTCTTGGCTCAGGCCACTGTCTGCACTAAACCTGTACTAATTCCACTGCACTGGCCAAAACACAGTGGAAATTTTTCTAGCTAATACTTCTGGAAACTGTTCTTTCAAAAATCTATCCAAGTTGCTTTACTTTGTACATTGTTTCCTTGGATCCAAATGAAAAGCAGAGCTTAAAGAAGAGTTCAGGTTGGAACTCATAATTGGTTCTGAGGATTTCTTTGCTTCTTTATTTTGGGAATATTCTCAAATATTGGCTAGTTTAGCCAGGTTGGCCAAACCATTATTGTTCAGCTACCCAACATCATAACAGCAAGGCAATCACAACTTGTTTACCATTGACTTATGTGGTCACCCACATGATCAGTGAACATACATTACCCTTGTGCAACAGACACTACAGTGCCCTCAGGTCATGATTATTATCCCCACTTTCTTTTTGAGGAAACTGAGTCCTGAGAGACCAAGTAACCCATGCTAAATAATAGCGCTGAGATTATTCTCCAGGGCTATCTAATTTAATTTCCTTCTAGTTGATATGCATAAAGAACAGTCTCAGAGGAACACGGGGTTAACACTGGGTTCTCTACATTGTCAGTTATTTCTGCCTACTGCGAGAGCAAACAACAACAACAATGATTAAACCACGGGAAACTCATGGGCAGTAATCAGCACAGAGCTGGGCATTATGCACCTCAGCATATCTGCTGATTAAATATTGTTTGGAGGTCTCCTAGAGCATCAGACTTTGAGAATATTAACCAATGCTAACTTCTAATTGCCCAAGGTTTATCTTCTTTTCTTTTCCTCTTCTTTCCCTTCCCCCTTTTCTCCTTCCTTCCCTCCCCCGCCTCCTGCCTTAAATATGTACCAAGCATTTTGCTAGGAACTGGGAAACAGAGACAAGAAAGACATGGACCGACTCTGAGACTTTGGCATCTGGATGTGGGAACACAGCACAGTGCAAGGAAGGCAACTCGAATTCCAAGGAAGAGAGTGAACTGACAGAATCCATCTCCTTTTCTCTGGGTTCATCATTAAACCGTAGGGTCATGCTTCTAAAGGGGTGGGGGATTCTCTCAGGTGTACCTGTTTGGCACGTAAGGCCAAGTCTACCAATGAGCCAGACTACATTGCACGGAGGAAAGACAGCTCCCATCATATGAAGGAAGGAGCATGGAGCCAGGGGTGGAGGGAAAGGGAAGGACAGGCAGTCCCACTCCCCCTGCCCCCACCACAGCCCCATAGAAAGGGGGGAAAGAAACTTAGTGATCAGCAAAATGCCTTCTGACCAGTAGCACCCCCACTCCCACACTCGTCTCTACCATCTCCCAAGGAGGACTTTGACTTCTCTCTGTTCTTAATCTTGTAAATAAGAATGGAAAATGTAAATCGTGTTGGCACTGGAGAATATGACAGAGCTGGAGCCTGCCTGTCCAGTGAAAGGGGAAGATCCATTCCGATATTTATTTATTATTATTATTTAGAGGGGGGGGGAAGCCAGAAATATTTCCAAAATGTCAACACTATTAAGGAAAACTGAACACCTTAATCCATTTAAATGTCAGCTAGAACCAGGCTCGGGTTTTCAGGAGGGGAGAATGAGGAAGGAAGGAGGGGCAGAGGAAATTAACGCCAGATTCCACACAATCTATCAAAGTTTCTTTCTTTTCTTAATATATTAAATATTAAATGCTTCTTTGCATCTGAGTGAGAGAGAAGAGAGAGAGGGACCAGGGTGGAACTCATAAATGCCTAGATAATTGGTTTTGAGGATTTTTTTTCTTCTTTCTTTCTTTCTTCTTGGCGGATTCTCAATTTCCCTATAAAAGAGAAAATTCATTTCCAGCCGCTAATGTAATGTCAGTGTGCTGTTTACTAAGCATGGATGATGTATAGGGGGACACTACTTTCAGAGGACTACTTAATGATGCATAGAATTAAATCCTGAGCTCCTCAGCTGAGCCTCCTCCCTCCCTCCTGGTTCCCAGGCTCCCAGTGCATCCTGGGAAGAGCAAGGTTGGCATAACTTGTCTCCCTTGTTGCTGGAATTCTGAGGTCTCTGTGAGGGAGCTTGGAAATAGCCCCTTAACCTCAGCAGAAGTATTTGCCCTTGGCGTAAGTTAGGGTGAGCTCCGGGGCTGTAGGAAGCTGATGGACAGGGGAGAGAGGGCTGCTCAGTGCCCAGGGAGATGAGGAAAGAGAATTGATGGGGTACACCAGAGTATCAGGGTACAGGGCTGGATGAGAAGGGGGCAGGGAAGCTGGAGAGCCTGGCTGGGGAGAGGTAGAGCTTGCCCTTTGCTCCTGGGAACCATGACATTCAGACATTAAGACAAATAGATGCTGGCAGATGTCTCTGGGGCCCTGTGAGGCTGTCATTGCCAAAGCAGCACCTTAGTCGTACTGCAGCTGCCAGACAGCATGAGTTTGTTGTCAGTGAACATGCTGCTCTCACAGGGGGATGGACAACTCCCGGCCCAGGATCTTCCCCAGCTCCTTCCCTGAGGAAAATTGACCCAGCCACACCACCGAGGAGAGCACTAACTCTGGCTGGCTGGCCTGGCTAGAGAACTAGGGAACTAGGAATGGAGAAGGACAATGGGTGGGACAGGTGGACTGAAGGAAAGGGGTAAGTGGAGCTCTCTCGAGGTAGGGATGTACAGGGGGGTGCTAATCACACAGTCCCTTCTGAATGAATTTCCTCCAGGGTGGCTTTGGCCCCCACCAACCTACTGGAACTGCTCTCTCCTGGGGAAATTCAGAGGCCTTATTTTCTCTGTTGTCCTGAGCATTTGATGTCACTGTGCATGCCCCACTTCTGGAGACATCCGTCCGACAGTTCATTGCCCTGTCTCCCTCATGGGCATCTTTAGCTCCTCCAGTCAGCACACTGTGAGCTTGCTACAGAAGTCTTACTTGACGCTGGTTCCTTCTCTGTGTATTTTCACTCCCTCTCCAGATCCCCTGTCATCTCCAATCCAACCATTGGCCTGGGCTCTTGGGGCATGTTTCAGCCACCTATTTTGAGAAATTCAGTGCCATTCCCCAGGCAGTTTTCCTTCCCACCACCCCATTCATACTCATGTAATTGCCATTTTAATGGGTTCTTGGATTAGAAAACAGTCTCCTCATCACTCTTTTATCAAGGTTTATCAAAGTTTCAAAATGACCTTTGCCTCTTTCCTGCTCATCCCCTGACCCAGCATCATCCCTGATCCAGGTCTTAGTCCTGAACCCCTGCCAAAGTCCCCCAGCTTTCACCTGCCTCCACTTGAACCATCCCAATCCATCCTGACTCATTTCCACAGAGCCGCACATCCAACATGTCCTTTTACAGAGGCTGGTGGCCACCTATTAAAGGTGTCCAGGCAGCCCTGAGCAGATACCAGTGCAAAGGAGACTAAAGGCCTAGGAGAGTACCTTAATGAACCAGCCAGAATTGGGAGGAGACCCAAGCACAGCCTCCTTATGAAGAACAGCATGTCAAAGCTGAGAATTCCCAACCTGGACAAAGGGAGGCCAAAAAATGTTAAGCTCGTTTTCAAAATTAGAAGCACATGGGGAGAGATGCTGACAACACAAATACATCTAGAACCACCGGGCATAAGAAACCATGAGCCAGACTACAAGTAGAACTTCCCAACAATCAGCGATATCTGAAGACGAAATTATCTGCTCCTTTCTAAATACGGTTCCAATGAAGATTAATGATCACATGTGGCCAGATGCCAAAGCTTATGCCTGTAATCCTAGCACTCTGGGAGGCCAAGTGGGAAGATCCCTTGAGCTCAGGAGTTTAAGACCTGCCTGAGAAAGAGCAAGACCCCAGCTCTACCAAAAATACAAAATACAAAAACTAGCCAGGTTTTGTGGCGGATACCTGTAGTCCCAACTACTCAGGCAGGAGGATTGCTTGAACCCAAGAGTTTGAGGTTGCTGTGAGCTAGGCTGTTGCCATGGAACTCTAGCTTGGACAACAGAATGAGACTCTGTCTCAAAAAAAAAAAAGGAAAGAAAGAAAGGGAAAGAAAAAAAGAAAAATTGTAAAAAAAAAAAAAAATCGTATGTGAAGCAGTTAGTTTTCCTGGAAGAGCTTTAGATTTCCACCCCACAGAAGGTCTTGTGATATTCTACCCAACTTAATCCATCTACCTTTATCTCTACATCCATCATCTTGCTCAACATAAGCCCAGCAGGGCAGAATTCCCACTTTCCACATACATTCAATGCAAGTCTTTGGCCATATAGCTTCCCTATGAAGAATGGCCTCCCTCTGATCCTTCAGACCCACCTCTTTCAGGAAGCCCACTCAGATTTCCCTCTCTGTCCTATGTTTGACTCGTGCCATTTCAGCCACATAGTCTTATACTGTATTCCCACTCCCTACCCCGCAACTTTTACTAACTGTGATTGACCCTGTAACCCTATAGTGTATGAATCATGATGCCTCTTTTACAGTCTCACTGTAGCTAACACAGAACCTGGGATACACTGGCCATCAATTAAAACTTGATCAGTTGATTGATTAAACACAGTTACATACACATTTTCATTGCCCACCTTGAGTGTGGCTCTTTTATCCTTGCCAGCCAAGAAATGTTGCTCAAAGAAAAACTCTGCACATGGCTCTCCATCATATAAATGCCAGCTTCTAAGCTTGATACTCAGATTCCATCCCATCCTTATCCTATGCTATCTTTTCCAGTGCTCCTGCCAAATCAGGCTCCATGCCATGTACTGTTCCCATTGCTCCCCTGCCTGGAATGCCCTTCCCATCTTTGTGCACCTCCTATGCACTCTTCAAAGGGCAACTCAGAAATCACCTTCTCAGTGGAGCTTCTCCTGATGACCTCTAAGGCAGCTCCTTCACTCCTTCCTCTGTGCCCCTGTGACACTTTGGGCAGATCTCCATTATATTGCTCACCATATTTTATTATAGTTAATTGTGTACACATCTGTCTCCCCCCTGTGTGATGTGCTTGCCCTTCAAGGGCAAGGACAATGTCATACCCATCCCTCATCCCTGTAGTACCAGGAGAGTATGAGGCAGACAGGAAGGCATTACTAAGGAAGGAAAGAAAGAAGCAGAGAGGAAAGTGACAGAAGGAGAAGGAGGGACAGAGAAAGGGAGGGAGGCAAAGAAGACAAAGACAAGGAGGAAATGCCATGGGCAGTGGGGGTGGGAGGTATGACAAGGATCTGATGAGGCATATTCACCTGGCCCACGGGTAATAAGTGACCAAGAAGAAGGCCCTTCGTGAAGTTTCATGGATCTGAAAAGAAGATCTTTGCCTTCTCCCAGGACCTCCCAGTCTGGTTTGAATAGACTTGGTACGTAGTTACAGCATCCTGGAGTTATAGTCCATGCTAAGTAAAGCAAATCCCTCTCCCACTGCCAGGTCTCTGGTGCCCTCCTTGCATAAAACAGAAGAAAGTTTCTATTTTTGGAATACTAGAGATCTTACATGCTGGGATAACACAGCACAAGGATTTGGGCACACACTTTGCCCCAGAACTGTGGTTTATTCAGCCTGTGTAGTGGGAAGGTGGTCCTAGGCCTTGTGGGGGTAAAGGACATATTGGAATAATTCTCCTTTGTGCTCAGCAGATCTGGTCCTCGGGAAGTCTCTGTCTTATGTTGCCTGCCTAGTCAATCCTGCTAACTGTAATGACAGCATGTCCTGGCTGGGTCAGAGCAGAAACTCAGCAACAATCTGGTAGATAAACCTGGAGATACTTCTCTGTGAAAAATCTACGCACTTCCTTGATGATGGTAGAGATGAGATGCCTCTCAAAAAAAGAAAAGAATTTAGGTGGAGTGCAGTGGCTCACACCTGTAATCCTAGCACTCCAGGAGGCTAATACAGGTGGATTGCTTGAGCTGGGAAGTTCAAGACCAGTCTGAGCAAAAATGAGACCCCATCTCTACTAAAAAATACAGAAAAATTACACAGGCATGGTGGTGGACGCCTACAGTCCTAGCTACTTGGGAGACTGAGGAAGAGGATCATTTGAGCCTAAGAGTTTGAGGTTGCTGTGAGCTGTGATGATGCCATGACACTCTACTCAGGACAGCAGAGTGAGACTCTATTTAAAAGAAAAAAATCTTAAATTGAGTCTGTATAAGTTTATACATAAACAGACACATCTAGTGAGCTATTTGGTGGTTCTGCATGGAAGCCCATTTGCAGGAAGGAATGATAGGAACCCTGTGAGATAATTCCCCATAAATAGGAAAGTCTGTTAGGGTGAACCAGATTCCACAGCCGGACTGAGGCTTGGAGGTCATAGTGACTCTGTGTGTGGCATTTGACTTACATTAGAGACTTAGCCCAACTCAATTATACTGAAGACACAAGAAGAAAAAAAGGTTAGGGTATTTATAAATTGGAAAAAGTGTTTGACTCAATTCTGGCTCTTTAGGGTACAGAAAACCTTACTTTGAGATCAGCCCCAGGCAGGGCACACTGTCCTTACTTCCTAGAAACATTGGAGTGGTTGAGCCAGGCAGCAGCTGGGATGGGTTTGGGATGACAGAGCTTCCCAAATTGTGGCATTTCTGGGAAGAGCAAAGACTCTCACTCAACAGTGGAAGTGACAACCCCAAGTCACAGAAGCCAGCACCAAATGTTTGCCCAAATTAAAAATCCTCCAGAAACTACCTCTTGGCTAGTCCAAGAACATTGGGGAGGAGGTCACTCAGTAAGACTTCAAAGCAGGTGGGAGCTCAAAGGTAGCAGGTTCAAAGTTATGATTCATATGTCACCATTTACACCTACAGACATTGTGAATGCACTGTTCTGCTGTTGTTGTTTCAACTTTTTATGTTTGTTTAAATACAGAGAGTAAACATTCAGACCTGAAGAAAAAATAAAATAAGCCTGTCAGATTCTTGTACCTTAGACCAAGTCATGATACCCTCCAGCCAGGCTCTCTAAATTCAGACTCTGCATATGGGGCATGCACCCCTAAAGATGAAAGGTTCTACGTTGGAGTCCTGCCTTTAGTCCCAAGAGTCAAGGAGGCCAGGGGGTGCTCCAGAGGATGATGTGGTAAGGGGCAGGCTATTCTCAAATCCTACCTTAAATGTGTCTGAATGAGTGCTTCTGCATTTTAGGCTCCATGTGACATCAGAAGAAAAGGGACTGCAAGCATAGACATCTTGCCATCAGTTGGTCCATACAAGAGCTCTGGTTAGCAGCAGTTTTTTATGTCCAGCACCTGTTCCTATGATTTAGTCACAGCTGGTGTTTCCTGGTCTTGTGTTCTTTTCTAGACCTCTTGATTTTTCCCATTAAACACAAATTCTTTTTTTTTTTTTATTGTTGGGGTTTCATTGAGGGTACAATAAGCCAGGTTACATTGATTGCAATTGTTAGCCAAAGTCCCTCTTGCAATCATGTCTTGCCCCCATAAAGTGTAAACACAAATTCTTTCAGACTACATCTTCTAGAATTTACCCTCTAACATCCTGCCCTATATATCATGTCCTGATCTCTCTACCTTCTTATCTCTTCCACAAGTCAAACACCTCCATAACCTGGCCCTCTGTCTTAAAATTGGATTGCCCCAGGAGAAAGTGAAGACCATACAACATCTGCTCACCCCGTTGTCTGTGCTTCCCTCTGCTCAGCAATCCTCTCCCCCAAGTCATCAGGCCACCCATCAGTCTCAATTCCCCTCCTCTTTCAGCTTCACCCCTTCCTGCCTGTCCAGGGATCCAATTTCCTAGGTCCTGTAAATCCAGAGCTAATCTGATAAACTCCTTTTGGTGTGAATGTTAGTGGCTGATGTGAGTCAATAGGTTACATTTTCCTGGGGCCTTCTCAAAACACTTTGGCAGGAGATTTCCACTCAAATCCTTCATACAAAGAGGTTCCTGAGACAGCCATTTTTCAGTTCTGTAGAAAGTACCATGATCAAAATGGCTGAGAGACCTGTGACCCTGGTGACACCCCACAGCTATCCTCCACTTCCTGCATTCTACCCTGAGCAGTCTCCCTGCCCCTGGGGGGATCTCCATATTGGGATTGGTCACCAACCTCACAGGAGACTGTCACAAATCCATAGAGCCATATTGATCTAGTTATATCAACCAGTAAAGAATCCCTCTCTCTTCCTCTCATACACTCTCTCTCTCTCTCCATCTAGCTCCCTCTTTCTTTCATATATCCTCATTTATGCTCACCTTTCTTTAAAATAGTTCCATGGATTTTTTTTTTCAAATTTAAAGATAAAAAGACATTAAATATCCTATCATGAGGCTGTAATGGAATAAGGGAAATTTTACCCTTGTGGTTGACTTTTTGAGATAATTATTAGTGACTAAAATTAGAAATTTGGAATAGGAAGAGTCCCAAGTGCTACTAGTGGGAACAGGCCCTTCACGAAGGGAGCGGGTGGGAGGACAGCAGGGAGGGCGCCCAGGGAAGGGGGCAGTGGTACAAACCTTGCCAGACTAGGAGAGGAGACCCAACAGGGAAACATGACTCTAACCCCTCCTCAGGCCATGAAGACTCTCTTACATGCCCTCCCCAGAGAGGCTTCCACACACGTTGATAAATAACAGAAGGGAGCTGTTTATAAATAACAGCCCAGGGAGCTGGGCTTTGAGCAGGAGCAGCAGGGAAGGATGAGCTGAAACTTGGAGATTCTCAGTCCAAAGTCTACTGAGGTATTCCCCTCCCAGGATGGGATTGGAGAAAATGTGCCTCAGTTTCCTTATTTGTTATATCCAAAGCTGACAGCTACTAAACCATCTCTGTGGCAGAGACTGCAAAGTTCTTTATATGCATTCACTTACTTACTCCTCACAACACCCAAGAGGTGGGTCCTGTTATTGATCCCTTTGTAGAGATGAAGAAACCGAAGCTTAGACAGATTAAGTAACCATCCAGAGGCTGTACTATGTCTAGTACATCTGAAACTCAAACCCAAGACTAGCTACTTTTCTCTACTGCATCTCTGGAGGCTTTTATTGCAGCCCTTGTATCTTATTCGTTTGGGATGCAGACATGTCCCTGGGCCTTCTCCCTTCCATGTCCCCTTCTCCTAGTCAGTAGACTAGACTAGGGGCAGAAAGAGAGTGCATTTCCTTGGGTACTAAATTGGCATTTGGGTCTACTGGAAAGACGTGCACCTCTGGGTATGCACGTTTTTCTTCTGCACATCCTCTTTAGGCCTTCACAGCTGCCCTCACACACAAGCAGAGCAAAGTTTCCTCATCTATAGATGATAGCAAAATTGCCTGTCTCGCAAGATGGGTATGAAGATTAAATAGTTATAGGAGAGCTCCTTGGACAAAGTCAGGCATAAAATGTACTATTTCAACAAATGTGAGATTCTTTCCCCACACTTGGAAAGTGATGGCACTGACAAGGAACCCTGACTTTGTGCAGTCTTACAACAATGATTCCACCAGCCCTGCTTCCTCTCTGAAAGCCTGGGGGACTTAGAATCCTGCACTCTTTTCCGGGCTTCCTTTCTCCATTCCCATTTCTCCTCCTCTCTCCCCTCTCTCAAATGGATAGCTTCTAGTCCTAAATGGATTTACTTCTTTAGGGCAAAAATCTGAAAGAAAATCCTAGGTTTGGAATAAGTAAAAGGTGCTTTGGGGTATAGAATGCAGAGATCTTTGGAGAGGAAAGAGCTCTGGTCTCTGAGGGGAGAAAAGGTACCTGGCACTAAGAGAAACACAGGTGAGTGAGTGCACACAAGTTGAGGACACATGTCCAGTATGTGCACACGTATGCACACATATGCACATGCATACAGACATATGAACATCCGTGCACATACATATGCCCATATGCACACACCATCTAGGGACATGGTAGACCACACCTCTAGCAGCAGTAATCTTAACAAATGAACCCCTGATCACTCTAGAAATGAGCTCTTCAGGCAACCTATTCCTCTGGGAAATGTATTTTATAGAGCCTTTTCTGAGAAAGAGAAATCTATGCTTTATATACATATGTGTATGTATTATATATAAAAATATATATTCATATACCTATATTACCATATATTCATACACCATACATTATGTACATATAATATACATAAACATAAATGCTCTGGTTGAAATGTGGCCAAGTGTGACAGAGAACCAGCCCCCTTGGCTGGTCTGATAGCCTCCTCAGTTGCCCCAGGGGTGTCCCATGGCTCCTTAGGGCTCCACAGTGTGCACTTTGAACACCACAGTGTGCACTTTGAACACCACAGCCTTAAAGCAGAGAAGGAAGAAAAGCAAGGTTTTGGGGTTGGAGACAGGAGTACCACGGTTATCTCAGAAGGGCAGGTTGCCTGGGTCTCTACTGACTGAGTGCCTGTACTAGTGCCCAGCTGTCACCTCCATGTCTCTTGTTTAATAAGCAGTTAATAGACCCCTGTTTTGTTTAGGCCACTACTGTTCAGATTTTCTGTTGCATGCAGTTCAGCTCAGGCCCTGACTCATCCAGAAAGCTGTCTGTTCTTCTCCTGGCCTCCTGCACCCAGGGCTGCCCTCCGAGTCGGATGCTCTCTCCTTCTCCCAGTCCCATTCAGGACTTGACAGTGCTTAATCTCTCCTTCCACACCAATCATTCAAGATGCCTTTCCTGACTGATTCACTGCAGTATCTCCGGAGCTGAGATCCATGCTTTGCACACAGTAGGCACTCAGTGAATATTTCTGAAGTAGACAAATGGATTATCTCACTATCCTGGCATTGTTCTCATTCCTCATGGCTGCTCGACCTGCATCTCAAACCTGACCCCTTGCCCCTCTCCTATCTCACATTTCTTATTGTCTATGAAAGATCTCTATTTGGTTGACCTTCCAACCCCTGCAATGAGACTTGTCCAAAGCAGAGCTTGTTATCTTTACTTCCATACCATAGCTCCTTCCCAACTTCCCAGTTGTTGCTAGTGGTGCAATTAGCCTCAGGACTGTGTGGTCATTGCTGCTCATTTTTCTCTTTGCTTGGCGTTTACTCCCTCTTTGAATCCTGCCTGTCCTTTCTCAGTCTCCCAGCCTCCGCACTCTCTTCTCACAGCAGCTCTTGACCCAGGCCTGCACCCTGTGCCAGGAGCATCACTGTCAGTCTTCCCCATGCTTTGCACTGACACCAGTCAAGTGCAGTGGTTGCCAGTGCCCTGACAGAGGGATTGCAAATGCCAGATGAGGGATGAATGAAGGATTCTACATCCACTTCTTTATGGAGAGGAGAGCCCTCTGTGTCTGTTGAATCCTCCAATGATTAGTGCAATAATTCTGAAGATAGACTAGAGGCCCTTCATAATTCATTAAGTTTATCTTCCAAACCAATCTAGAAACTTCTTTCCCTCCCCTACCTTCACACAATCATTCTTTCTCCCTTTCTCCTAATTCTGGGCCATGGCCCTTCACTAAGTGGCTTCCCCATACCAGCTGGGGAAGGGCCCAGAATGGGGATTGCTGTTAAGCGTCATGGCCTGCCTGCAGGAACAGGAGGTTCTGGTCCTAGCTACCCACTGGCTCCTCCTACTTCTGTGCTCCCCAGTTCTTTCCTCATGTCTCTCTCTGGAAAATATTCCAAAGCTTCCCATTTCCTTCAATATTGCCCCTGTGGTGCTATCTTCCAAATAAATGGATAAATGACAAAGGAAATAAAAGAAAAATACTCTTCACGTTGGCAGAGCAGATCATTTTCTTCATCATCCACCACTATTCCAAACTCAACCCTAATCCTACCTAACAATTCTTATATAAAGCAGAGGAGAGGACTTTGCCCACCTTAGTGTGCTTGCTAGGCATGATGACATATTCCAGATAAGCCTTTGGGCTCCCTACACCCCACACTCCCCAGAGTCTATTTGTGCCAGTTGATTCACATGGAACTAAGAAACTTCCTAGAAAAAAATGTGGGACTTGGACACATACAAACATGTCAGTTCATAATGATGCATCTTCATGGAAGCCACATTACAGTGAGGAACTTCAGGACATAGATCCTGAGGGAAAATGAGCCACCACTGTGAATTAGTCTGGATGCAGGACTTGAGCAGTAGGTGAAAATGGTTCTGTATAAGACATGCCCTGGACTGCTTAACCTTACTCGGCCCAGGCATCCTAGGGGCCTGGATGCCTCTTTGCAGAGAAGATGCCAGGTACATGCAAAGCTAAAAGAGCTGGAACATCTCAGGGCTCAGACAACCCCCCAAAGGAGTCACTGAGGAAGGAGAAGGCTTTCCCTCCCATTTAGTAGGTGTTCAGCTCAGAGTCATCCAGAGTAAGGGGTGGTGGCCATCATTCAAGAGACACCTAAACAGAGTGACGATGGGAACACAGCCAAGGAGCAAAAGGCACAGCAGATGAGCAGAGCAAAGAGATTCATGAGAGCATCAAGGCACCCCTGGGCACCCCTGAGGTGGATAGGAGGAGCCATGGGGGGAAGGGGATGATGGCCTCAAGTTCCCAGCTGTAACCCTCCAGTCCCAGGAGCTAAGCACACAGTTCCCTGTGACCTCACTGTACCCACAGGCTATGAGATGAAGGAGCATTCAGATTACACAAGGAATACTCTGTTCAAGGTACATTAAGGAAGTAGAGAGAAAAGAAAGAGGAGATGACCAGCTTCCAAAGCACTGAACGTATTTGGAAAGGCTGAGCACAGACAGCACAAGGTAGTGTTTGGTCAGGGTGGAAGGAACAGGGACGTGGGGCAGGAAGCCAGTACCAGTGTCTGCTCAACCCACTCTCATCCAGCCGTGTCCTCAGACCTTCGAGGAGTTAGAGTCAACACAAAAGCAGTGGAAGTCTTTGAGATCAGTGGCTAATTCTTCCTTTACATGGATATGTGACCGGGCTTTTTGCAGAAGAGAATGATTAAAAGTGATATTTGGATGGCACATTACAGAAGGCCTTTGCACACACTATCCCACATAATTCTTACAATATCTTAGGATATAGAATTATCATTTTAAAAGCAATAAAAAAATAAAATAAAAATGCAAAAAAGCAAGCAAAGAAAGGTTTGACGATGTTAAAGTTCCCCAAATCTCTTGGATCTCCACTACACTGTGCTCTGCCAAAGTGGCGTGCGGGTGGGGCAGGGGGAGACGGAAGTTGTGATTTAGTGCAGATGACAGCTCAGTGAGACCTGGCAACCAATCACTCAATAAATAAAGTGCTTATAAAAATACATGTGATATTAATAAATGTTGCCAGATACAAGTTGTCCATGTTTTTTTTTTTCATTTTAGCAGTGTTTAGTGAAAGTTGCATATAAGATTATTTTATTCCTGCATCTTCTCAATTGTTTCTTCCTTGTACTTGCCCTTTTCCTTTCCTACTTGGTGAGATTTGGTTTTTGGGGGTTTTTTTGTAGAGACAGAGTCTCACTTTATGGCCCTCGGTAGAGTGCCGTGGCGTCACATGGTTCACAGCAACCTCCAACTCCTGGGCTTAAGCGATTCTCTTGCCTCAGCCTCCCAAGTAGCTGGGACTACAGGCACATGCCACAACGCCCGGCTATTTTTTGGTTGCAGTTTGGCCGGGGCTGGGTTTGAACCCGCCACCCTGGGTATATGGAGCCAGCACCTTACCGACTGAGCCACAGGCACCGCCCAAGATTTGGTTTTTCGTTCAGGGATCTTTTTGCGGTCTTTGTCCAGTTTAAGCCTAGTAATGACCACCTTGCTGGGGTGAATGCCCACATGGACAAGTTGTGCCATTAGCCTTTTCCCGCTGCACCTGCTCAATGTAGATGACGTATTTCTTCCTATAAACCTGGACTACTTTGCCAATCTGCTGACCTTTATAATGCTCCCAGACAACCTGAACTTCATCATCCTTTTGGATGGGCATGGATGGAACATTGTACTTCTGTCTCAGCTCTTTGGAAAGAGGGAAAGACATAATCTTCCTGCAAATGTGGGAAGGTGCATTGCAATGCCTTTTGAGGTTCTTGCTTTGGTCTGAAGTCACAAAGGGATTGAACTTCATTTTGGCCGCTGCCTCTCTGGGGATGGCTGCCTGTCCATGTTTTTAAAAACTGAGAAATCTCATAAAATAGTAGGAAAATTCAGAAAATATTTGGTGGGCATCCAAGTTCTTTAAAATTATAGATATGTAGACTCTACACATAAACTACTGAATCCGAATTTGGGGGGACCTCTGTATATTCAATAAGCTGCCCAAGTGGTTCTGCTATGTGTGAAGGTTAGAGATTCAGGGATCTAGGTTATAGTTTACTTGAATTTACAACAATCAAGATATACAACTACTTTGTGGACATTCACATTCTCTGGTTGCCACCAGGTTTCTCTCTGATCACAAGGCATGTAATGCATCGTCATGAGCACGTCCTCTCTGTCACATGTGTGATGGATTTTCATAAGAACCCCCCAGGATTAGAAGTTTGTATCTTCACTTTACAAAAGCAGTACCTAAAATTCAGAGAGATGGAATGACGTGGTTAAAGCCACCCTGAGAACATGTGGCAAAGTTTGTTCTAGCCTGTCTCTAAGTCCATGCTCTTTCCATCAGAGCCACAATGTCCCTCCTCCCGTGTATGAATTTGGACCAGGCATAGGGGTTCAGAAGAGTCTTTCCTGACTCCACAAATGAACAGCATGGTTCTCAGCACAAGCATGAACACTTCTCATCAATTAAAGACTTTCAAGAAGAAACTGGTGAGCGAACATAAGAGGTATGTACAGCCTCAAGAAACTCTGGAAGAAACAGGGAGCATGTCCGTGAAAGAATTAGGAGAAATTAGAGCAGGAGTTAGAGGTGAAGAAGATAACAGAGGATGGAGAAAGGGAGGCAGGCTTGAGGAATTTTTAGTGGTTCAAATCTGAAGTCCGGGAAGTGAGGGATGAGAGACCATATGTAGAAGGTGCCTCCAAAGGAAGTGGATAGAGTGGAAAGGAAGGAAACTTTCAGATGAAGAGGTTAAAGGATAAGTCTGCTGTGCTGGGAGGTGTGTAGAATGAAAAAGAGAGAGGAAGAGGGAGAGAGAATGGGAAAGGGGCTAGGAAGATGGAACCTGTTGTTTCTAAGCCAAGCCAAATAAGCTGTAGACTTCTAAGTAGTTAATCTTTAGAGAACCACTGTAGCCCAACAGTTCACAAAATTTTGATCTCAGGATTTTTTTATACCCTAAAAATTTACTGACCTGTCCAAGAGCATTTGTTTATGTGGGTTATAGTTATCCATAGTTATTAGATTATAAATGAAAACTGAGATATTTTAAAAATATGTATTTATTAACTATTTTTAAAAACCTATTCATATGAAAACAGGTAACATATTTTCAGGGGAAATAACCCTACTTTCTTTTCTTTTTTTTTTTTTTTTTTGAGACAGAGTCTCACTTTGTCGCCCTCAGTAGAGTGCTATGGCGTCACAGCTCACAGCAACCTCAAACTCTTGGACTTAAGCCATTCACTTGCCTCAGGCTCCCAAGTAGCTGGGACTACAGGCACCCACCACAGTGCCAGGCTATTTTTAGAGACAAGGTCTCATGTTGGCTTAGGCTGGTCTCAAACTCATGATCTCAGGCAATCCACCTGCCTCAGCCTCCTAGAGTGCCCGGCCAATCACTCTATTTTCAGCAAAGAGTAAGCTGAGTATCATCATTATACGCGTTTGTCTCTCTCTTTAATGTCTGAATTAATAGAAGACAACTGGATTCCCCTATCTGTTTTAGCATTCAAAGTGTTATTACGTGGTTTTAGCTGAAAGATACTGAACAAAATCTGGCCTGGCACAGAAATGTGATTGGAAAAAAGAGGAGTATATTCATTACCTTTTTCAGATAATCATGGACATTCTTTTCTGATACATTTACTACCTCAAAATTCAAGTTGTTTTGAAAGATGAGCTGTGATGTAGAATCTGAAACTATGTCAGTGAAGTTTTTTACTCTCTTGCTTTAAAATGTATTGCTCTACCTTGCACCTTGAGTGGATGTAACATCATGCACTGGTCACTTGGAAGATACTGATTTTCTGAGCTACACAGATCTTCCGAATGCAGAGTGGGAAAGCCTGCTGTGCACTCAGGAGGAATAAGAAAGCAAAGGTAAATGACTTTGAAACAGCACTGACCTTCTAAGTCCTTAAAAGGACTCTAAGTCTGAGTGTCCCAGACTGACTATACTTTACCCCCAAACTTCTTCTTCAGTCAAGAGGGATGACTCATAATTCTTAACAATTCCCCAGGAACTCCCCCAACTCTGCTTTTCCTTGCTTTGTCTGACTCTTCTCCATCCACTTCTGCAATTGCCACCTCCCTTCTCAGGGGCTACCAGCCACCACTTCTGTGATATATTCCTGAGTTCCCTCCCCCATCAGACACATCTCTCTTCCTTAGCCCTCCACTGCCTTTATGTGACCTCTTTTAAGATCTTAGCTCACTCTGTCCTGGGAGTTAAAATGACCAGAGTGCTTGTCTGGCACCCCCACCACATCCACCCCCACGGTCCCAAACCAGCTGGCCAGTTGAGTCTCTGGAGAGCAGAGACCACCATGTCTTATTCTCTCTGTGTCTCCTTCAGCCATGAGCCCAACGCCTGACACAGAATAGACGCCCTGTGGAAGTGGGATTAATTGGTTAGCATGTTTCAGAAAGATCCATCAGTGAGGTTGAATGGATATTTATGGGAGAAAAAGCTGGGAAGAGGTGACCTGGAGGTGAAGGGAGAGGAATGGCGGTAAATGGAAATAATGAGCAAACTGATAGCAGGGGCCAGAGGGAAGAGGTCAGAGTGCACCTATAGATAGGCTGAAGATGTGGGGTGTGATGGGGGCATGGTAAGAAGATAAGGACACTTTAGGGTGGATTCAGGGGTTTCGGGATGGGATGCCCGGGGAGGGAGTAGCATTCTGTGGGGTTAAGAAATTTAAAAATACTGGGGATGAAAATCATGAGCCTGGAGGGGATGCAGGAGCCGAGTGCTGGCTGCCCTGGCTGGCTGCTTGCATGAGTGACGGCATGATCAGAGTGATAGGAAGGTGACCCAATGCTCTCCCTACACAGTGCCCAGGATGCCATTGGCTCTCCTGGTTGGGGCTTTCTGAGAACTCCCCTCCCAGGCACCCAGAAACCCTTGCCAACCCCCACACACCTGGTGAGAACTAGCCCACATGGAGCATAGGCAGAAAAGAGCAAGACACTCAAAGCCTCTGTCTTTTTCTCTTCAAATATTTGCAAAGAGGGAGTGTGGCACGAGCCCAGGGATGCGGTGCTTACTGCTCACACTACATTAAAATTCAGATTGGCTTGTGCAATGTCCCTGGCATAACCGCTCTGTGCTGATATTTTTATAACTCTTAATATCAAACAAATTGCCTATTCACTGAGACAGTTTAATGTGACGGGGGCTGTGCCCACCAGCTTCCTCACGCTGGCTCCATAAAGATCACCGTTCTGTTACTGGGGACAGAAGAGCCATGAATTTCCTATCAAAAATATGACTGGATTATGCAGAGTAAATCTTGAGCCGTATTAAAAGGATTGTGCTGTTTTGTTTCCTCTCCCCCCACGCCCGCTACCACATCTCTTCTTACTAATAAAATGAGGTGGGGCCCTCCAGGTAGAATCTGCTATGAATCATCTTTTCTGGTCTAGGCCCCTGTTTTTATCACACTCATGCCTTTTCTCCAGTCATCAATAGATGCCTTTGGCACCACCTCACACTCAATAGATGCCACCTCTCTGCTTCACGGTCTGGCCAGGAAAAAGATTTGGATGCGTTTCCCTAGAAAATCCCCACCATACATCTTAGTTTTGTAAGACTTGAGACCAGGCTCAAGAGTGCCCTCTTTTGTTTGGGCAGGTTTTGTCTCAAACTACAGTTAAGCATTATACTCTTCTTCCTGAGCTCATTCCATCAAAGACCCCCTTGATTACACGGATATGAATTTCTACATGATTAGGAAAAAAAATAGACCTTGTTTATTAAACTGTTGCTTCTCTCTTTCATTTATGAATCAAAGCTCTAAAAAAAAAAGTCAGTCAGAGCAATCCATATGCGATAGTAAGTATTTCCAAATCAAGTTTTTATAAAACCCAAAGTAAAGAAATCTGACAGTTTCCTAGCTGAGACACTTTATTAGAGACAATCAGTCCTTTCCCAACATTGAAAATAGTGTAGGGACTCCACTCTCCCCCTTTATCTACCTCAGCGAGCTGTTCAGAGGATCAGGGCACTGAAGTTTAGAACAAGTGATACAAGGTGTCCTCAAAGATTCCAAAATAGATGAACTGGAAGGTCACATCAGTAAAAGTCTCACTATGATGTATGCCAGTACAGACAGCAGCACAAACACAAAGAATAAATGATCAAAGTGTTTTGCTTCATCTTCAGGCCCTCCTGAAATACATACCTCCCAGACGAATAAACAGATGGGCAGATGGACACCATTCACACCCACATCCTTGCCTTCCAAGGGGAGGTGAACCTCCACTTCAAAAGTGCCCAGTCACCTGAAAGATTAGCTGTGTGAGGTCACACAATGTTGAAATTCTTTCTCCACCTCAAATCCCCTTTTCTTCCCTGTTCATATGTTACTAGACACCTTTCATACTAGAGTCTTCAGAGGACTCCAGCATTTTTAAGTTTTACATTTTTTTTATTAAATCATAGCTGTGTACATTAATGTAGTCATGGGGTACAATATACTGGTTTTATATACAATTTGAAATATATATATATATATATTTTTTTTTTTTGGCCAGGGCTGGGTTTGAACCCGCCACCTCCGGCATATGGGATTGGCACCCCACTCCTTGAGCCACAGGCGCCGCCCTTTTTTTTTTTTCTTAAATGTTTGTTTTGTTTTGTTTTGTTTTTTACAATTTGAAATATTTTTATCAAACTGGTTAACATAACCTTCGTGGCATTTTCTTAGTTATTGTGTTGAGACATTTATATTCTACATTTAGTAAATGGATGGGTGGAGGGAGGGTAATTGGTGGGACCACACCTATGGTGCATCTTACAAGTTTTACATTTTTAATACACTTTGAAATTAGTATCCTCATAGGATATACTTAACACCAATGAGAGGTTAATGTCACCCATTATTAAAATCTGGCACATATTTTATTTGTAAATATCTTACAAAGTTCAAACTAAATATTCCTCTTCTTCACACCTCTTTTAGTTCACCAAAGCTGTATCTACCGCTTTGCTTCCAAAACATTCTCAGATTGTCCTGGCCTGCAGAAATGAATGGTCTTTGAAAATCTACCAAGTTCTGGAAAGGCTGATCCAGGCTAGGAACTCAGATCAGGCACAGAAGAATTTTCAGCTACTACAATATTCCACATCTTAGTCTTATAAAGCCAAGAAGGACCAGAAATCACTGCTTTTGTCACTCAGTGCTATGGTTTGAATGTGTCTCCCAAAGTTCATGTGTTGAACACTTAATCCCCAGTGCAGCAGCGTTGAAAGTTGAGGCCTTTAAATGGTGGTCAGGTCCCCTTTCTCTCTGGCTTTCTTGCACTCTCTTTGTACTCTCTTGCTCTTCCACCTTCCACCATGGGGTAAGACAGCAAGAAGTCCTTCACCAGATGTAGGCCCTCTGACCTTAAAAAATGTAAGAAATACATTTCTTCACTTTATAAATTACCCAGTCAATGGTATTCTGCTATACCAACAGAAAAAGACTAAGACATTAATCATGATAAAAATGGGATGATTTGGATAATGCTAAAATTAGCACACCTTGATAATAGCAAAAATTTAGAAACAAAATAAAAATATGCATTGTGTTATAAATAATCATACACAGAGTATCTAAACATACAACAAGGCATGGACACCACAGAAATATTTAACATCATAATTTAAAAAAAAAAGGTATTCACAACGTAATGCTGAATAGATAAAGCAAGTGAAAATGTTTATAATACAATCTTATTTTTGGAATGCACACACATAGGGAAAGAAGTTTAAGATAAATACCACTGTCCATTGCAGAATAAAAGGTGATTTTTATTTTCTTCTGTGTGCTTATCTCTATTGTCTTAAGACAAACATGAATAAATGGATTGCTTTCAAATTTAAAAAAATAAAAACAATAGTCTGAAAAACTGGTTCCATTGCACATCCTATTAAAAATAGAGCCCTGATCTCACAAGACATCCTTGCATTGGTGCATCTCTCCACAAATGATGCTTAAGGCCTAGAGCGAGTTAGCTCTGTGGTACTGCCAAAAAACCAAACAGACCCACCCTGCCCCCGGAGAACTTAAGAGTTCTGCCACCCAGGCACTCACAACGCAATGCCTCCTCTGTAAGGCAAGCAGAGGAGACAATCTCTGCCTTCCAGGCATGAATGAAAGTTGGCCTGTGCCAAGGGCCGCTCAGGCTTCCATAGCCCCTGGGATGAGGACGAAGCTGGCATTGCCTCCCATCCCCTGAGGAGCCTGTGACCAGGACATAAGCCTACTGAGGTCCCACGGGATCAGAGTATGGCTGGAGTACCCCCGACCTGGGACTCTCCCCACGCCCCTACCTCACTCATCGAAACCACCACCCACCTCACTGCCTGTGGACACCCACCTAGTGACACTCTTGCGTTTGTCCCCTTCCCATCCCCTCTGTCCAGTTTCTTCCAGGCCACTTCCAAAGAGACCTGTGGCTCCACCCCCATCTGTTGCTTGTGCCTTACTAAAGGTTTCTGCCCTTTTCAGCGCCAAATCACCATCCCGGGGAAGAAAGAAACAAGCTCCAGGCCTGGAAGTTCGTCTCTGGAGGGGGGAGGAAGTTCCCTGGAGTCTGCGGCAGATGGGGGGAGGCCCCAGTGGGGCGCACGTGGATGCATCTCTGGGAGGAAACCATGTACCATCCGCTCTCGCTCGCTGCCATCCAGTGTTTTCTTCCCCCAGTGAGTCTCTTAATTTTGCTCATTTATCTTAAAGAGCTCCATAAGCGCCGTGGGCTCTGGAGGGGGGGGTCGGCGCACGGGGGCTCCGACACCCGACCCCCACGCCTGCCTCCCAGAGGAGCCATCCAGCGCGGACCAAATCTCATTTTCCTACAAATAGTTTGTCAGAAGCAGCAGGGCAAGTAATAAATCACGGAGAGCCAGCGCGGAGAGGGAAGGGGGGCGGCTGGCGAGGGCAGGGCGGGGCCGAGGGGCGGAGGGAGGCTGGGCGCAGATGTGGGAGCGCGGGAGGTGGGGGGACAGACGGAAAGGAGGCAAGTGGGTGGAAGAGACAAAGAGAAGGAAATAAGGGAGGACACGAAGGGGAGAAGGAGCCGGGCGAGGCCAGAGAAAGAAAGCAGGGCCCGGAGAGAGAGGAAGGGGGAAAGGAAGAGACTGAGGAGAGGAGAGATGGAACAGAGGAAGAGGGACGAGAGAAGCGGCGAGAAGAGAGAAAAGGAGGGGAGGAATGAATCCGAAAGGGGTGATAACAAGGAGGAAGGAACGAGGTCTGACGGAGAGACAGTGCTGTCTCCAGCTCCATCTGTGCCCTGAGCTATTGGGGACCCGGTTGTCTGACTCCCAGTCCCAGCGCCTCCTCTTCGCGGGCGTCCCTGTCCCCTGCTCTGGGAGTACTACACGCAGGAGGAGGGTGAGCACGGGGTCCTCTGGGTCCATGACGTTAACCAGCCTGGAGAGAAAGGCACTGCATTCCCTGCGTGTGAGATAGAGACCGGGAGGGTGAACCTGCACCCCAACTCTAATGACGAAGCTGTGTGGCCTTAAGCAAGCCACTTCACTCCTCTGAGCCTCAGTTTCCTCATGTAGAACCTGGAAACAAGAATCTGTTTCCAACTTGGGAGAATTGAAAGAGCCACATGGAAAAGCACCTAGCACACAGTGCAGCCTGTTGGTTAGGAAAAGCAGCCTCCCCTGAGTTTCTGTGCCAGTGATCTTGGGCCCAGGCAGAGGTGCTGGGCCTTCAGAATCCGCGTAGTGCCTCCCCACCCCCGCAGCCTGTGATCCTGAGCCAGGCTCTCTGATCTGGCAGCTGTCAACGCAAGCACACTCCAGTGCTTTCTGCTTTGCCTTTGGCCTCCCTCGGGAAGCTTTGAACGCTAGTGAGATCATCATTGTCAAGCTCTCTGGGCTTCTGGAGCAAGGGCAGCCTGATAAGAAGGGCACGAGATGCCAGCCCTCCACTCCAGCTCCCAGTCCCCAGCCTCACCCTGCACACCTCTGGCTCCTGCTTGTCTCAGTAACAAAGTTTGAGTTTCCACTTCTCTGGTTCACCGTTTCTCCTCCTCAGCTGCAGGCATGAAGCCGGGCACTGCAGGGGAGAATTCAGGCAACTTCAGAGGAGAGGAGGGCACCACTGTAAACTGCATAAGGACTGGGACCCTGTCTGCAGGTCTCACAGACCTAGCACAGCGCTGGCACATGGTGGGCCCCTGAAATGAATGAGATTCATTTGATATTCATTTGCTCATTCATGTCTTATGACTGCAAAGAGGCTGCTGTTATTCCATTATTCCATTTTATAGAAAGGGCAACTGAGACACAAAATCACTAAGGCAGGAAGTAGCAAAACTAGGGTTTGAATTCAGAGCAGTCTGTCTCTAAGGCATGTGTGTTCTTTCCACAGCAGCCCATGGCCTCTTGGCACCTGTCATCAGCTTTACTCTGTGAACAGCTCTCGCTGACTTAGGGCCCCTGATGCCTGGGACACCTGAGGAGTTAGGGATGGCAAAGACACCCAAACCTGTGATTCTTGCCCAACCTTCTCCTAACCCTCCACATTCTGGAGAGGGGACACCACAGGGTAGTCCGTTCTCTCATTTCTTTGTTCCTTGCTGTTGATGTCCTCCAACTCTATACATCAGGCTGTGAGAATGAGGTCACATGTCTCAGAAACTCCCTCCCTTCTGCTCAGAGGACCCCCACCATACCTGCTCTGGTCTCCTTACCTCTGACCATCCAGCAAAGTGGGCATCCTCTGGAGACCCCATGTCCAACCCTGACAAGGAGCAGAGCCCAGGGGGAAAAGAACCAGGTTCTGCCCTCCTTCCCTGCAACAGCTAGATGACTCTAGGTAGTTCTTTCCACCTCTCCAGGCCTCGGGTTCTCAACTGGAAAATAGGAATTAAAAAAAATCCATGCCTAATTCCCAAGGCTGTTGGGAGAATCAATTAAGGCAAGAGCCTAAGTGAAAGCACTTGACCAAGGAGGAGGCCTCTTGTTCCTCACCTCCTTCAGATGGCAAACACCTTCCACCCTCCCCTTATGAAGAACCACAGCCTGTCATCATTTAAAACCCAAACAAAGGCCTCAAGAGTGAACCAGCTTAAGGAAGGCATAAAAAATGCAGTGGTTAAGAGCTCTGGCAAGAGCAAAAAATCAAGTTTCCAAGTTCTAGTTATTCCACTTACTATGTGTGCCAAGCCTCGGGCTGGTTCCTGGGGATAAAGAAGAACCTGAGGCACAGTCTTGGCTCTCAAGGACCCACAGTCGTAGTGAGCACCACCTGCTCAGTGAACCTCCTACCAGAACCTTCCAGCTTCAGCAGTTCCTGTCAGTCCCTGAAGCCTGGCTCACCCTCCTCCACGAAGCTCTCCCAGATTGGCTGGCTGATTGAAGACTGCTTTTCAAATTCTCCCAAAGGGCACCATTCATCTTTGGAAACTATACGCTTCAAGTATTTTTATCTCCTTTTTAAAATTTTACCTCTCTCTCTGTTGATATATACGGCTGACATTTTAAAGTCCATTTTCAAAATGTATACTACCTTGTCCACATCCCCTGAATGTAGAAGTCCACATCACACTCCGGATTGAGTTTTAAATCCCTGGAGGCAGGGACCTCAGTTCTCTATGCATCTCAGGGAATCAGGGCCCAGCAGCCATAGGAACAGCCTCCTAGAGGCAGCCAGGCCCGACTCTGACAGAAGAGAAGAGACAGCCACAGAGCTGCGAGAGCCACCCAGGTGCCATCAGAGAGGGGGAGAAGTGCTGTGGATAGTATGGAAGGAAAAGACCCCTTTCTGGATGTGGAGAATCAAGGGTATGCTTGTCCTTTGAGGATCAGCTCAACTATCATGCCCTGCATGATATCATGTCCCTCCTCTGACCTCTCAACTACATTTGAAACCTTCTAAAGAAACACCCCACTTTGTTTGGACCTGCTTTAGGACACTAGGTAGATTTTCTATGGGAGTTTGGGACAGTTACATCTGTGCATGACTTTGCTGTCACTCTCTCTCTCTGACTCAATTGGTCAAATTCTTTTTTTTCTTTGACAGAGTCTCACTTTGTTGCTGTGGTGTCACAGCTCACAGTAACTTCAAACCTTGGGCTCAAGCCATCCTCTTGCCTCAACCTCCCGAGTAGCTGAGACTATAGGTGCCCGCCACAACACCTGGTTATTTTTATAGACAGAGGTCTCACTCTTGCTCAGGCTGGTCTCTAACTCCTGAGCTCAGGTGATCCACCTGCCTTGGCCTCCCAGAGTGCGAGGATTACAGGTGTGAGCCACTGTACTTGGCACAATTGGACAAATTCTTTCTGAAAAGAAGTCTGAGTCTATCAATTTTTGTATAATGCCCTCTACAACACCACCTCATTTAATGCCTGGCACTTTGTAGGTGCTCAATAAATGATTGAGGAAGGTAAGACAGGAGGAAGGGGGAAAAAAGGAAGAAAGGAGAGAGGAGGGAGAGAAGAACAGAGGAGAGAGGGAGTGAGGAAGGAGATATAGAGGGAAAGGGAGGGAGGATGGAAGAAAGGAGCAAAGGGAGGAGGAAGGACGTGCTCTCAGGTGGCAGTGTCCTCAGTTCTCTGGGGACAATGTGGGGCTCTTCTCTGTGACCCTGCAGCATGTGCCTCCTCTCTCTCCCTCTGAGGAGCAGAGTCAATTTCTTATAATTGCCCTGGGGGTAGAGTCCCTGTCTCCTCTGCACCCTGTGTGGAAACCAACACTTTATGGATAGCACTGAATATGTGTTTCTGATGAGAAGTAACAGCTGCAAACTCATTTGGATGATTAAGATGGCTCAGATCAACAACCTTGAGCAGGATCCAGTAAAATATAAGAAATCCATCAGCACCACCACCCTCGTTCAAAACAGGAGGTTGCCAGGCTGAGGGGAGTGTTGCCAACAGCCAGGGTCCTCTGGCCCAAGTGTGACTGGAGCTTCCAGGTGAGAACACAGCTGCCAGATGGCAGACACATGGTGATGGCTGGAAGGTCTGGGGCTTGGAGCCTCACATAGAGGAGTAGCAGAAATGCAGTCCACTGAAGTGTGAACCAAATGGAAATGAATTCTCACATTTCTCTTTCTTTTTCTGAGACACAGGGGACCTCAGGTTCCCATGCTCATTTCTCTGGTAGCAAAGTGGGGATTTGCCACAGAATGCAGAGCTGAGCCAGGCCTAGGAAGGGCAGCAGGCTGGGCCAGAGCCTTCGGATTCTAGAGCCAGACCCACTGTGACTGATAGTCATCTGTGACACCTATTTTCCCAATCAAGGCAGTCCATGTCCCAGCTTGACTTTATAGATGCTCTTCTTGACATAGGAAGCTTCAGTGGCATTTGGGAAGATCCCCCACACCGCCCCATCCCCCCCCACCGGGGAAACCTTAGGCTGAAACTCTCTTTATTCTGATTCAGAATGATTTCTCCTCCAATCCCACATACTTTGATCTTCCTCAGGTGTTGCCAACCATATGAGAGCTTGTTCTACTCTAACTTGCTGTGCCCTCTGTGTCAAGGACCTCTTACTCCTCATCGCAGACTTTCAAAAAAATCTCCAGCTATTCATTCATTCAGCAAATCTTTTACTGAGTACATGCTATAAGCAAGGCTACAGGAGAAACAAAGATAAGCAACACAGGCCCTGTCTTTCAGAACTTTCTTTACAGAAGAAAAAATTACTTATACTACATATAGTATCGTGCATATCACGTAGCATAGTGGTCTAGTGTGAATGTCAAAGGTGACCAAAAGGTTAGAGATCATCTAACCTTTAAAATATTCAGTTCTCATGAGTTGGCCTAACAAATCCCACCATAGCATCATCTTTGCACCTAGCACTTGGAAGTCCTGTGTTTCGTAATTATTGGGAGAGATCTGAGTTGATTTACTGAATTGCTTAAGAGAAATGCCTGCCCTTCTTGGTGTCTCCACGTCTCTCTTCATGTTGCTGGCCATTTTAATCCAAGGTTTAACCATCCAGGCCTCAGTTTTCTCCTCTGTTAACTGAGAGGGCTGGATTACATGCCTTCTGAAACCCTTCCAGCGCTAACATTTAATGATCTATGATTAAGACTGAGATGACATTGTTCAGCCTGCTGTCCAGAGGGTGACCCGCCAACTTACATAAAAACAATCATCATTAACCTATGTTAATTGGTCAATAAAACCATCACAATTTTATAGCATGAAACTTGGGACCTGCTGAGATCAATGTTACTGATGAGCCCAGTGGAAGCTCAGCCTTAAAAACGAAAATAGCTAACTGGTAACCCCATGTCAAAGTGACATAAACTCCAACTTATTCTTGTTGAAATAAGAACAGTTGATAGAGAAACAGAGTGACACATGAAACAATCTCAGGGTTGGAAGAACATAGGCCAACAGACTGGGGAGGTGGACTTCTTGGGATGGGGACAGTGGAATCCAGAGGGCCTGCTTAATCTTAGAACTATATTCCTATCTCCTTAAAAGACAACTGCCATCTCCATACCAGGGCCCAGGCACCCTGTGGTCAGTGGATCAGGACCAGGGCCTCCCTCACTTCCTCATGCTTAATCCTCTCATTGTCTCATCTCAAATGTGGGAATCATCTCTCACTCCTGACTCTCCACTTTCCCCTTGGACTTGATAGAATTCTGCTTGTCTTTTAGGCTCACTCTCAAGATTTTTCTATTTTATACCACCTACCCTGATCATAATTAAATAATAGTTATTAAGGGTACTGCCTATTATGTACCAAATGATTTATGTACTTTTTGTTACTGGATCTTTACAATTCAATGTGATTAAAATTTTTTCACTATTTTATGATTAAGGAAACTGAGGCTCCGAGGATTTAGACAACTTGCCAAGGTCATGACTGGTAATTCTTGGAGTCAGATTTCAAACTCAGGTCCACTTGCTCCCAAAGCTCTTTCTCTAGCATCTAGACTCCCTACCCATTCAGCACCAGGGCCAGGTCTACCCTGCCACCCACCAAAGAGGAATGAGTTCAGCACATTGTGAATTATCAGTAACTTTACCTTGTCCAAGAGAAGAGACAAAACGTCAACAGCAAGTAGAAGTTGAAAGCTGTGAGTTGCATTTGAGTGGCAAGACAAAGGGCCTAGAACAGTAACTTTCAAACAGTGTGCCGCAGCACACTGGTATGCCATGAGAGGACCTTAGGTGTACCATGAAAAATTTTAACAATCCTTAATTAAATTGTTATCAAAAGAAGTTCAAAGCACAGTAAGCATATTCTTTTTTTTTTTTTACTCTTTTTTGGGTCAACATAATTTAAGTGTGCTGCAGAAGTTTAACTATAGATTCAAGTGTGCCAAGACATAAAAAAGGTTGGAAAGCCCTGGCCCACACAAAAGCCATCAGGGAACAGATGAGGAGTGTGGAAATCATAGAGCTGAAAGGAGCCAGGACAGGTGAGAGCAGGCAGCCTGAGAAATGAAGGCAGAACAGAGTCTGCAATGAGAAGGGCCTTTTAGCCCTAGGCACATCCTGCCAGGGAGAGAGTTCATTAGGGATGCTGCATATGGCTGGAAAGGAGAAGACCTTGAAGATCAGTGACCCAGCTCCATCATCCTGGGCCATCTATGCCAAGAACGCTTCCAGCCCAGTGCAGAAAGCCAAAGTCATCCCAGTTCTTCACAATATCAGACCCTGGTAACTGTAACACCAGGTTAAAAGGACAAAGCTTACACGTAGATTTATAATCTATACACCTATTATCTTATCATGTGAAGATAGGACAAACATTGTCACAGTGTTTAAAACTCACCCCTCAAATTCAAGTTCGTAAAGACTTGAAGCTGGGCACAGTGTCGAGCGCCACTAGTCCCAGTTAGGAAGCTGAGGTGAGGGGAATGACTTTAGCCCAGGGGGTTGAGGCCAGCCTAGGCAATACAGCGAGACTCAGTGTCTCAAAAAACATAATAAATGAATAGATGACTTGACAACATATTAGAGGGAGGCCCTGATTTCAGAAAACTTGTTATACAAATTTGTAAATGCATCCCACTTGGTTCTGGAGGAAGGAATCCTTCAGATTACCTGTAGATTTGAGGTTGTCTAAATTCAGGTTAGACTTGGGCTTCCTAGAACATGTCTATCGTGCAAAGTGAAGAAGATCTGCAAGTATCCAACCCTAAAGAGCACTGCAGACAGTCACTCTGTGATGATCTGCCCATGCCACTGAAGATGTTCTTTTCAGCTTAATATAGCAGTAATTATTCTTGCTATTGTGATACCACTAAATAAAAATACTCCAGAAATATATGTTAGGAAGTTAAATGAGGATATGACTGGTTATTATGTACATATTTAATTAATGCTTCTATTTATATAAGACAACATGGTGTTACAGGTGCATTTGAGATGCTTGATTAGCAATATATAGTATTGTTAATGTTTTAACAAGGGATAATTAGGCGATCTTTTCCAAGCACTCACATTGAACAAAGTACCTATTAGGTGGAAAATGTTAACTAGGGGCCACAGTTTTCCGTACCATGAGGAGTAGGTCCAGCTCTGGTTCTTCTGAGTTGTGCAATATTGCTCAAATTATTTAACTTCTCTGAACCTCAGTTTCCTCATCTGTAACTCCTGAGTGGGACAAACCTCCCAAGCTTCACATTCCCCATGCTTTTGGCACAGCAAAGTAATTCCCTATGCTAAGAATAGTTCAACATCTGTGTGGGTCCTTGGCTTCACACAATAAATAAAGAATTAAGGAGTGAAGCAAAAATGATTTTTATTTAGGAAGTATAGAAAATCTACTCCACAGAGTAGAGACTAGTTCTCCCTGCAGAGGAGAACAGCCCCTCTTATTCCTTTTTCCCCTCTATTTCATCAACAGCTTAATTATAGGCTAAGCAGTGGGGAATATTCATGTAATTTCTTGGAAAGGGGCTGTATTTCCCTGGAATTAAGGTGACACCCCCTTTTTGACTAAATGTGGTCAAACAGGAAGTGTTATGGCATGGGTGCATGATGGGAGGTTTTCTTATTCATGGTGAGGGTATTTCATAAGGGTATAATGATGCTGCAAGGTCAGGAAGCAATAGATTTCTCCACCATCTTGGTTCTAGCTTGCTGGAATTTGCCCTGCTCCCATTTTCTTTTAATCAGAGTAGTTGGAAACCTCCTGACTTGCATCCTGTTTTGCTCAGGGTAGTTCAAAACTTTGAGACTTCCTGACTCCGTTAAGCAATATCTGCCTGTTCCCTATCTCACTATCCTCCCTTCTTGGAGATCCCCACCCTCCCCAGGCACCCTCCCACCATTCAGCCTCCCCACCTGCCACCCACTCTGCCCAGCCCCATATCTTCTTTCTCAGCCCACACAGCTCCTGTCAGCCTTCATGGCTCAGTGCAAGCATCATCTCCTTCAAGAAAACTTGCTGCAGAAAAGACCAAGTCAAATCCTTCCACCATCGATCACATTCCATCACATTTTTTTGACACAGATTTCCATGCCTCTGTGTGATGATTTCATTCACATTTGTCTCCTCTACTGAATACAAGCTCCTGAGAAGAAACATCGTGAGTGTTTACACTCAGCACTGCGGTCAAGGAGCTATGACATAGGGGGAGCTCAGTCTATGTATATTTATTGGCTGAGGAATAAAATCAATCAACTGATATAAAATGAAATGGCACCCTCTTAATAATAACCACAACAACAGAATAGATGATTTCCCCCCCATCACTATGCCCTCCCCAATACAAGGTCCCAACCTCAAATTATAACCATCTGACCTTACAAGTGTTTCATGCTTCTTCCAGCTGCCCACTACCCACCACTGACCTACCCAGCCAGTGTGTTCTGAGCAAAGAGCACCCTTAATGTTGGGTGCAGGTAGCCTTCTGCCCCCAAGCTTCTCCTTCACTGCTTCCTTTATTTTCCCAAATAAACATCTTGTCCTCCTATCCCCCTTGTCTCTCTCCTTCAGGATGTAATGCAGCAGAAAAACCTAAATATTTTCCTTATCAAATAAGCTTTTTTTTTTTTTTTTTTGTAGAGACAGAGTCTCACTTTATGGCCCTCAGTAGAGTGCCGTGGCCTCACACAGCTCACAGCAACCTCCAGCTCCTGGGCTTAAGCGATTCTCTTGCCTCAGCCTCCCGAGTAGCTGGGACTACTGGCGCTCACCACAATGCCCGGCTATTTTTTTTGTTGCAGTTTGGCCGGGGCTGGGTTTGAACCCGCCACCCTCAGTATATGGGGCTGGCGCCCTACTCACTGAGCCACAGGAGCCGCCCCAAATAAGCTTTTTTAAGCATCTTTAAAGAGATCTAGATATTCTCCTCCTTCCCTCTCAGTTCACTTTTCTCTTTTCTTCATCATCCTTCTTCATCATCATCCTTCTTCTCTTTCTTCTTCATCATCATCATCATCATTCTTCTCTTCCTTCCTCCTCCTCCTCCTTCTTTCTTCTTCATTCTTCTTCATTCTTCTTCTCTCTCTCTCTTTTCATCTTCTCCCTCTAGTCATTCTATTTGTGAGCCAAAACTTGACTTTAATCGTGACTGATAAATGCAAGATTAGTGCCCAAGTGATCCATGTGAATAGATGAGAAGGAAGGTGGAAGTAGATGTCACAAAGAAACAACCTCATAAGTCCTTGAACATGCCCACATCCTTCTCCAGAGTCCTGTAAAAGTCTACCCCTTCAAAATCTCCTAATCATTTCTGTTTCTTCAGGAGCTCAGCACTCAGGGTAAATGCAAAAACTAGTAGGTTCAATTTTCAGATGCATTGGTTAATCACTCACAAGCAGCAGTCTTATAGACTGGTTCATTTTATTGTAAATGTGCAAGGTCTTAGCTGCACTGTTAGTGACTGATTCGGGAATTCTAAGAACCATTTATGATATTGTTTCTATGCAAAAAGTCTGGAGCTCTTTTGTAATTTTCATCCTTCCATCTGAGAAGCAAACTGGTTATCATGAGAAAAGTCCATCAGTTGGAGGTAAGACTATCCAGATTGTAAAAGAGTTCTGGTAATGCTGAGAATTTCAAGTCCTTTGTTTAGGATCCAGACAGAGCTCCTAAATATTTGACCTATAGTGAGCTTTTAGCAGCAGGGGCCCTGGGATTCATGATAAATGAGTTTCATGCAAAGTTTGCAACAGCAACAGCATTAATACTTCCCAGAATTCCATCTCCACTGGCCTGTGTGTATCTGCTGTGCCTGAGTCCTCTGCCTGTCTCTCTCCCACAAGGCTAGGCTTCCCCTCTCTCACCATGGAGCCCTGAAGGGAGTGGGGGGCTAGCATCATAAGATAGGAGCAATGGCAACAGCATCTTACACTAAGCTTCTCCAAAGTCTTTGCCACAACCTTTGCAAGCACTGCCAAACAACCTATAAGGCAGGAATGACTGTCCCCCTTACAACTGAGAAGACTCAAGTTAGATGGTAGAGGCTGGGCCAGAGAGCTGAGATCTGAACATTTCTGGCAGCTCTCTTTGCTCTAAGCTCCTGTGCCTCCCTCTGGTCTACTCTCATTCCTGAGAGCTGACAGGGGTACTTTATGTAGAATCTAGAATAGACAAAGTGCAAGTGTGAGATGCATTCAGAAGGGAAACTAAGGTGAGTCCTAAAGAAAAACAACCAAGGTCTAGTTAAAGGCATAAGAGGTAAGGGATAGTGCCATCAGCTTAGAGCTGGAAAGTCAGGGAAAAGGGGAAGAGTACAGAGCAGGCATTTCCAGCCAAAGACTCGGGACTTGGGATGGGGGCCATGGAGAAGGATAGGCTCCACAATGCACACCTGCTCAGGCATGTCATGGATTTCGGGACAACTAGGACACCAAAGTAGAGAAAAGGAGCAGCCACTTGCAGAGCATGCAGGCACACACAGCTTCATGTTGTAGGTGAAGCTCTGTGATGATTTAGAAAGTGATCAAATCCAATTTTCAATGCATCAGGCAGAGTCACTTGTTAAAAACTCCTTAGAGGGATGAAAGGATTTAAGATGACAAAATAAAAACCTGCCATCCTCAGCTTTCTTGGCCCACAAACTTGTGTTCTCCAAAAGCAGGTCTTCCTGAAGTAGGACAGTTGAGCTGACCCCAGCAGACATTTTATCAACCCACCCTGGTTTCTGATGAGCAGTGAACCACTGATTATTGCCACTGATGGCTGCAGTGTCCTATTTGTAGTGGTCAGGGAAGATCCACAACATTCTTCTCAAATTCATTTTGACACCTTACCTCCTTCCAATCGGAGTCTTCTCTGCCACCAGTCCCAAGCCCTCTTTAGGAAGAACGAAAGGGATTGCCGTCCCCTCTGGTCCCTTTGTGGCCTGGCAAGCCATTTTAGTTTCATAATTCTGCTTTCACTTCTTCCACAGCATGCTAAGGTCTACCTTCTTTTTCTTGATCAAGGCATTGAAGCATAGGGTTGACCCAAGTCAGACTCCTGGGTAGAGGGTCCCACCCAGTTCTGTCACTTAGCAGCTGGGCCAGCTTGGTATTGTGACTTGATTGCTCTGAGCCATAGGTTCCTAATGTATGTAAGACAATAGGAGCAGTTGCTACCATGCAGGGCTCTTGGGATTACAGAAGATCGTGTATAGAGCACCTGGCACAAGGCAGCCGGGACTATTACTGCTTCAACCGCAGCCCCCTCCACACAGTAGAACAATCTCTCCCATATGGTTAGTTTAAATTGTGTTAGCAAACTTCCACTGTGACTTGCCACACTAAGTCAACTTACTATTTTGGAAATAAGAAAGAAACATTAGACATGATGCCTGTCCTGAAAACCTTCTAGGTGATTTGGCAGAGACACCCAGATACACACACATGCGCGCGCGCACACACACACACACACACACACACACACACACACGCCCTCCCATGTCCCTACAGCAAAAATGGCCAGGTTATAGGTTGTTTAATGGGAGCAGGTTCTCTGGGAGGTATGGCAGGTTGGTCCTCTGAGCTCTGTGAGGTTTGTGGATTGTTCCTCTGTGGATTCACCTGACATACCAAGCAGAAGTTCTTACCCAAGAATCACAGGTAGAGGGAGGAGACGGGACCTCATATCCACCAGGCACGTTCCCTGCCAAAGTCTCTTTACTGTATGTGCATTTCAATCATTTAACTTAATCCTAAAACAACACTGCAAACTACTATAGGGGCACTGCCCTTCTCCAAGATTAAAGGACTCATTTCCCAACTCTCAGTCCTCTCAGGAACTATCCTCAGCCAAAGAGAGCCAACTCACAAGGTCAAGCCTCACACCCAGTGAGTGGTCAGGGGGAGGTTTAAAGGCCTGGCCTTCGTGCCCCAAGTCAGGACAACCCTGCAGAGCTGCCCAGCTTCAGAGCACTGCTTAAACTCCATTATAGTTCAGCTTCTTCCTCTGCCCGTTCTCTTCCCCCACAGTTGCTGTCCTACAACCACTTTACAATAAATGTCCTGCATGTTCACCTCCCTATGAAGAAACAGAGGCTCAGAGAAGTTAAGTAACTTTGCCTAGGTCACACAGCTTTTAAGTGAGAAAGCTGGGCTCAGACCCAAGTTAGTAAGAAAAAAACTCTTATTTTCAGTGCACAAGATGAAATCCCTATTAGCCTTTAGGAATTCAATATATCCTTTGAACTCTGCAACCTCAGAAAGAAGCAGGATGTGTACTGCAGGCCAGTAAAAGGTCAAATATGATCATATCTTATAGTTTAAAACAAATTATGATCTTTAGTCCCCTTCCCCATTGTGAAGCTTTCCCTGACCCATTCACACAGACTGTTTCATGTGACTAACCAAGCACCAGGGTGCCCAGGTGGACAGCATTCAAGAGAAGTCCAAGGACCCAGGCAGTTTTGCCTCCCCCCACCCCATAGCCACTTACTCTTTATGACTTTGAATAAGCGACTCTTCATCTCTGAGTGGACTTGGTTTTCTCACCTATAAAATGGAAATAATGGCTCTGTTCCAAAATTCATTTTAGGGTTAAATGATGTGACAAATATTTTAAAAACATTCTGACATACACAAAATCTTCCAGTTCAATGGAAATGCAGAGACTAGAAAACGTAGAAGGAAATAAAAGGGTTTTTACCCAGAAACCCAATTAGGTCCAAGGCCACCAGCTTCTCAATTTTCCAGCCCTACCTTGAGACTCTGGGGCTTCACAGGGAGACTGTTGGTGCTCTAAGGGGACCCACAAATAAACCTTCATGGCCCATCCGGAGCAGCACGGGACTCTACGACTGGGGGGATTGAGTGTCAGGAGACCTGGATTGCAGTCCCAGTTTTCTCAAAAATGATCTCTGTTAACTTCATAAGCCACTTCTCCTCTCTGGGTCTGGTTTTCTCTTTATCGAATGAGAAGTTGAACAGGACACTCCTTAATGCCCCTTCCCTCTCAGGCACTCAGGATTCTATGATGCCTGGTGCCTTCTAGAGAAAGTGATCCTCGTCCTCCACTACACCCCTCAAACTCACCAACCTCCTGACTACATCCTTCCCCCGCACCCCCGAGGGGTGATGTCCTTGAAGCCCAGGCAAAGGTCAGGGATAGCAGGAAAGGAAGGGAGAGGACTGCCAGCAAACCCAGGATCACCTAGAATCCCTGATCCCCCTAGACAACAATGAACCAGCACTGGGCTCTTTCCAGGAGGTCACATGGATGCTGCTTACCCTTGGGCTGCCAGCCCTTGGCGGGTAAGTCTAAGCGTGCCCTAATGTAGCTGCTTCCCACATGCTGCCCAGTCATGCATTTATATCAAACCTCACACCACCCCCAATTATTGACCCTATAGAGAATCTCAGAACCTGCCTTCAAGCCATAGAATAAGTCAGGGCAAACACAATTAGGAAGAAAGACATACCAGAAAAGAGGTGAGTGAATATACACCAAAGCCAAATAGGCCACAGTTGTTCAGAAAGTTATTTTACAAAGTTAATAGCCAACAATTCTGCCCATGTTGGGCCCTGCCACCTCATACCCAAGAAGCGTGGCACATGGGGCAGCAGGAAGGGATAACAGCTGTAGACGTCACCTCCTGGGGAACTGGTGCCCCTTTCCTGAAAAGCCCCTCTCTGAGAGAAATGTGCTTCCCAGAGAAAGTAGCTGGGTCACTTGGTTTGCAGGCACAGAGAATGTTCCCCAGCAAAAACTCATCACTAACATGTCACAGCTTATAGAGAGATTGTTTTTACTCAAAAAACATTTGTCAAGTAGAGGGAAGGTTTCAGAAAAAATGCAGAGCACTGGGATGCAGGGAAAGACTGGCAGAGCTTTCATTTCATTCATTCTTCACTCATTCATTCCAAAGTGCCTAATATATGCCTACTATATACAATTTACTCAATTGTGAACCAAAATTGTGTGAATCCCCACATAATTTCGAATTGCTCTTTTGGCAAGTTAGGCAGAAAAGTGATAGCAAGTAACTTTTTGTCAATAGTTTCTAAGGAACTGTTTGAGAATCTACTTTCATGCAAATATTGTGATAATAGGGCCTTTTGACATTTTGTATGATCCTGGCCACTCCTGATGGCCAGCAGAGATGATTCTGTGTGGTTTTGAGGGGAAGTGTGTCATAGGTGTATGTATAATAACCCAAACCATTTTCTAGTGTTGGGTTTAACCCTCTAGTCTAGAGATGGTCAAGGATTTATTGTGCATGGCAACTCCACTGATGCAGGTGCCGGGGAGATGTATTCTGAGGCCATCCTGAGCAGAAGAATATGGTGCCTTGGGATCCTGGAGAGAAAGGGGTATTTGGCATCCTGGCTTCTCTGTCTTAAAGGCTGCAGCCCAGCATCCTTCAGACTCACTGATCAGGTATCCAGCTATTCACTGTCTCTTGAGAAAGCACTCATAATGCAGGCCAGACTTTCTTTTCAGGGAAAAATCTGAGCTGGAGACATGAGTCACATGGCTAGAGCAAGGTGCTCAAGTGCTGGGGACCACACTGCTTGCCACTCCCCTCTCTGTTCAAAAGGCTCTTCTCTCCCAGCAGAGAACAAGTGTCATGTGTGGGGTAGGTAAGGGAGAGCAAGCTGAAAGTGGTTGAGGGAACCCAATGTAGGTATACCTATCACCTCAGAAGAGCTGGTCCCCCACCTTTGGCTGGGAGCTAACTTCAAAAATTGCAGCTCCTTGTGAGTTGACTCCAGAGGCAGCTGCACTCCTCACCTCCTGTCTGCGTAATTAGCCAGCAGTTGTTCCTGCTTTGTGGAACATGGACCAGGCAACCCCTGTGAGGTCCTGTGAGACGTTCTCAGTCTGATTGGCAGACAATTGGCAGACAGGTCCAGCTTCTGCAATGCTCCACTGTGGGAACTGAGGACAGTCCAATTTTTATTTCCCTACCTAGAATCACACTTATTCCCCTCTTCCCCCCTTTCTCATCTTTCCCCCAGAGTAACCATGGCTGATCCTGATGGACCCTGACCCTACTACTCCTCCAAGTTGGTCCAGCTCAGCCCTGATGTCTGCTGCTTGATGGGAATTTTGGATTGAATCCATGAAACCTTAGAATTTAAATTCTGGGTGTCTAAGCTGGAAGCAACCTTAAATATCTTAAGGACAATCTCACCATTATGCAGTAGAGGAAACTTACCCTTGTTATACCCAAGGACACACAGCTGGCCAAGGCAGGGCTGATGCCCACTCCCAGGACTGGTCATGACCAAATTCCATTCACATTTGATCCTCCCCAAAACTCCACAAGGCAGTCAATCCACAGTAACGTGCAGTTACACAATCTCCCTAGATAGGTCTCACTCTGTTAATTCCCATTTCTAATACCTTCAACACTAACATCTTATTCAAATTTCAAACTTTTCACAATTTTTAGGTACCTAAAACCCCTCACATATAATCTAATATTAATAGAGCTGCTGCTTCCTTCTTTTCTAAACATATACATTAGTCTGTTTTCTTGCCAATATCCGTTAAATTCTGGAGGTAGATCTATTCTGTGAAGCAAATGAGGTACCTACTTCTCTGGGAGGCAAATGAAAACATGTCACGTGGCCAGGGGGGCACAGTGGAAATGCTGTGGGGGCTGCACTTCAGATGTGAAGATGAGCACGAGGCCACCATGATGATTGGCTTTCCCTAGGTGCTCAGGGAGTGGAAACTCCGAGGTCTGACGTTTTCATCCTCACCAGCTTCAGCTGTCTGCAGTCAGGCACTGAAATCCCTTCCTCCTGAAGTGATTTAATCTATTTCCGAGGGAGACATGCAGTATTACAACCCACCGCTTCCTAAGAGTGAGATGAAACTAGCCTCTCTGTAAATTCCACAGTGCTAATTATACCTTCCATGAGATTGCTTTTCTAAAACTTAAACACAGCCTGCAGGTCCCCAGGCCCCCCTAGCTTCTCTTCCTTAGATCAAACATTCCCAAGTCCCAGTGCCCATGGGACTTAGTCCCCAGACCATCCCAGACACACACTCTTTAATGTTTCCAAATGTCACATCCCACATGGGGTGCTCAGACCAGACATGGACGGAGATTCTGAACTGTCACCTCCCAGGTTCCACCAGTAAGGTCTGTTGGCAGCCTCTTCCAAGTGCCTTCAGCCAAGGCACCAGTCTTGTCTTCTCATAGCTCCTTCTACTCTTTGTTCAAAGTCCTTCTCTGTGAAATCTACTCTATGGGAGCCTCTTCTCTGGGAGTCGGAATGGATGGTTCCTCCTAGACTTTGTCTGTGAAACGAGGGAAGTGAGCTGGATGATCTTCCCTGGTATATCATACTTTTTAATTGCCCTCTCAGCTAAGTTAATCACAGTTTCTGGTTTGCCTTCCTCCTGGGGACAGGGCCAGGCCTGGCCCAGTGCTATTGCCTCATAAACATTTGCTCTTTGAATTAAACTGAGGAGAGGAATGGGCCAGGAAAGGGAGGCGTTGATAAGGAAAAGGTAGCTGCTAATTCAGAAACAGGTAGAGGAGGTGGCCATTCCCAAGGAGGATGACTGAGGTCAGTACAAGGCAGGTGGGAGGGGCTGGAAGCAGCAGATGATGCAGAGAAGAGAAACAGCAGAAAGAGAGTTTAGCATGGCCAGGTCTCGCATTGGGGATTCAGGGTTAAGGTGGAAAGGAAAAAGAAAAAGATTGAAGGGCAAGAGGTGTGCTTGTCATTAGTCCAGGACCTTCAAAACCAGAATTTACAATTCCCCTACATCAATGCTTTGAGCTTCAGTTACCTCATCTGCAAAATGAGGCACTAGGGCACAGCTTCAAAGTGTCAGGAATGCAGGGTCCCAGGGCTCACCCTGGGACTGAAAGGACATCGTACCAGATCCCCAGGTGAGGCCATGTGTGGTGAAGTGTGAGAAGTGCTGGTCTGGATGACCTCTCTGAGAGTCCAAAGCAGAGATTGTCAGAACGGGATTGTTGGGCCTCCATGGTGCTCAGAACCTGCTTCATCACAAAGTCACCTAGGGAGCTTTGAAAATCCCATGCTTCATGAGGGAACTTCCCAAGGTGGTGGCTTATTCTACGCCTTCCCTGGGTTAGTGGTTATTACATAGATGCACGTATTTGTCAAAATTCATGAACTGTACTCTTTCAGTGGGGGCATTACAATATATTCAGATTATACCTCAAGAAAGTTGATGTGAAAAGAAAACTATCCCTAAACCTAAGTCATTTTCTTACAGCAAAGCTACAATAAAGAATACTATATCCAATATATAGTCTTAATACATACTGTATTTCTTCCCCCAAGAGAAAGGCTGTGCTCAGGTATAAATGTGACTTGGTGTATTTGTAAGGATACAAATCTATGTTTTTTTGCCTGTGTGTTAAAATATTCCCACCTGTCACCCACACACAGACTTCCAATGCCATAGCCCATACCAATTAGATCAAAATTTCTGGGTGTTTTTAAAACCTCCTCAGGTAACTCCAGTAGACAGCAGGGCTAAGAACTGCTTGAGAGCATTGTGCATCAATGCTTGCCACTTCCTTGGGATCCCACCAAGTGCCCAGCACAGGAGGCAGAAGGCAGAGAGGCAGAGGAACGGCATAAAGCACACTATGTCACTTGGCAATTTTTGGTCTGGTTTAGAATACAAGGCATGGACCTGCATAAGGAAAAGTGCAATTATTACCGAGGCAGGGCCACTTGCACAAATAAAAGGGTTCCAGTCACCCACAAGAGTGGTAAGGGCATGGCTACTTCTGAGGTTCTTTAAGAGATCTCTTCTAGGCTGCCATCCCACCCCTGCTTCCATAGATGAAAACATAGAGACTCAGAGAGGTCAAGCTGCTTCCCCAAGGTCACACAGCTAGGAAGGTAGAGGTGAGACCTTGAACCCACACCTGCTGGTTCCAGAGCACATGCTCTTTTCCAGATGCCATATGCTTCCCATCAGGCTGAGAACTCCCTCCCCTTCCTTATAGATTTGCCAGAACCGATCAATTGCCATACTCTGTGGTAGTCTGGCTCATATTCCCCAGGACGTGGCAACAGAAAAAAAAACTAGCCAAAGTAATGCTGGTGTGTGTTGAGGGGGAGGGTGTCTTGAGGTGACATCCACCCAGCCTGCAATCACAGGGAAATGCAGCCATCGGCAGGCACAGGTGCCTGGTGCCTCCTCAGAAAGAGGAGCCACCATGTGCGAGGGGAATAATTCAGCTCCAGGAGGTGAGGGCATGGCGCCCCCACGGCCCCTCCTCCTTTGCCAGGGCAACGTAGGATGTCAGACAACACTGTGGCCGCCTCATTATTGGGCTGCTTAGCCATTGTCCCTGGGACAATGGTTTCCGGCCCTGGCTTTGTGTGGGGCTGCCAGCCGAAGTTATTAACCACAGGAGCTGCCTTTGAGGGACATCCAAGGGAGGGGTGAAAGGTCAGTGGAGAAGCGAGGGGAGCGGAAGTGGGAGGGAGAGGCAGCACAAAGGAAAGGGATGAGCCCGTCCACACCCCTCCCCCTAAAGGAACCCCAAACAGAGCCTGCTGCCTGGAGGGAGGCATGGAGGGGCGTTAGAGGAAGTTCTTGCTGCTCTGAGCGGAACCTGGGAGGGCCAACTGTGCTGACCTCCGAGGTGCCAGCCTGGATGGGGATGTGGGCTCCCTGTGCAGAGACCTGGATATGGGGGACAGGAAACAGGAGTAGGTGGCCAGGGCTGCACTTCTTAACTCACTTCTTAAATAGGTGTCTGCCACTCAAGCCTATGCCCCTGTCCTCAGAGAGGCAAACTAGATGGACTAGGGCTGGGTATTGTTGGCAAGGACACCATGGTTTAGGCCAGTCTGGGCAGGTGGCCATGGATAGAGCTGCAGAGGTTAGTTACCTGATGACAACCCACTTTTAACAAGACAGGAAAACTGATGTCCAGACAGGTAGAGAACTCTGTCAATAACACAAACCCAGTGATGGGCAGAACTAGAACTTGGTACCTTGTCTACTACCTGCCCTTGGGAAAAACTGGGTCTCCACTGTCCAGTTGGAGCTTCCATTCTTGCCCCCAGACTTCCCAGGTTCCCTGGGTTTCCAGGCCAGTCCCAGCCTCTTGGATAAAGTCAAAAGGCATAACCCCCTTCTCTAAGGAGATGCCAGGCCCCAAGGAAGACTGGGCCTGTCGTGTCTCTCAGACCACATAAAAGCAGAGAGCACTGCTCTCGTGTTGCCAGGGTGTCCTCCTGCTCAGCCAGAAGACACCCAGGACACAAAGGCCTGGAAGGGACAGAGCTTCAGGTCGTGAGGCCTAAGGATGCCAGTGGCTAGTCCAAGCAGTTAGGGTCAGAATCATGGCCTCTCCTCCAGCCAGTGCAGCAGAATGGGGCCACAGGCATGAGGGGGCAATCAATTGAATTATTAGATAAGAAAAGCATTTATAGCTTATCTATAAATAAGTTTGGGTGTGTAAAAGCTTTTGACAGGAAAGTATGAATTATTCTACTCAACTTTTATATTTAAGATTATATATTTTTTAGAAGTATAAAGAATGTTTCAGTCCCAGGATATGGTTGCCTAGAGGAGAGAAGAAAAAGAAAATGTCAAAAAAAGAAACCAGTGCTGGATGAATACAGAACATGAGGGTTCAGTGTGGAGCTGGGAGACAGAGAGTAGCTGGTGGGGAACACAGCAGGCCTGGGTCCCATCTCCGCTCCCCATGGCCTCACCTCATCCCAGATCCTATTTTTGCTCCCTGAATTAGACTTGGTATTCCCCTGTTCTCCCCTCCCTGTGTGAGCCCTGCTGGTGCTCGCTAGCTCCACTGCCCACATCCCCCACCCCAATTCTGGCCTTCAACCTGGTGTCCTCCCTCCCCTTTTCATCATCCACAGGCTCTGGGGCCCAGCAAGCTTATACCCAGTCCCCCTGTGAGGGAGCCCAATTCAGACTACCCCAGCTCACCTCACCCTCAGCCCTCTGCCAGACTACATCTCCAAGCACCTCCCTGAGCTCTGCTCATCACTTTGCCATCTCTCCCTGCCCTGCCTTTGGGCTCCTGCCGCCTGGTGAACACCACCCAGGACTGCCCTGGCCCCAACAGGGCTTGGTTTGTGGGCCTTGGTCCACCTACTGCCCCAACACACTTCGGCCCTCTCCTCACTAAAACCCCAGAGGCCCAGACTTTCCAGGGTTTAGTAACAAATTAAAACCCAAGCCAACAGCAATAGGATAGGGTGGAGTGAGTAGAAAGCAAATGAAATATTAAAAAAAAAAAAATTAAGCATACTTGCATTCTCATTAGTAGGAACATGTGAGACGAAGCACGTTATGTTATTAGGCATTCTCTCGATTCAGTAAACACAAGCTGAATAAATTTATAAATATCAGCTTTAAGTGAGATTTAACAGAGAGCTGTTTATCTTCTGCCTGTCAGGCAGGAGGCGATGCTCTCCATGTATCACTCACCAGCCGTGCAGTCTCCACTCGCCTGCCCAGGTAAGCTGGGGCAGAGGCCCCTGCAGCCCAGCCTGGCAGTGGGAGGAACCCCTCCCATTCCCTCTCCTTGGGGCTGTGGAGATGGCCTGTGCTGCTGGTGCTCAGGAGCTGGTGCGGCTTAGCGTCCTGCTCCACCACAGCACGACACATCCTGGGTGATTTTTAGGATGCTATTTAACCTCTCTACGGCTGCACTAAAGTTTCTCAGCTGCAGCATCAGGAAATGAGCACCTACCTCCTAAAGCTGTGGCGAGAATCCTGCATTACTGTTTGGCAGGTTTCTGGCACATAATAGGCCCACAAGCAAATGGTTTCACTGCTTACTCCAATTCCCAGAATAGATCTAGAGGAAAAGGTGGGGTGCATGCAGCTGCTGGGTACTGCCGTCCTACATGGGGGCAGGAGACAGCCACAGGGAGGACGTGATCTTGTGTGGCCTGGGTGCGCATCCTGGTTCTCCTAGGCCACGTTTAAGTCTCTAGTTCCTCTTCCTATAGCTTTAATGTCCCACTGAGGCCAAAGCCTATGTGACAATTGCCAAACAAGTCCATACTCAGTTAAGTATTGTGTTGGAGGATAAGGTCACTGATGGCTAAGGAAGTTTCTTCTAACGGGTGAGACCTGGATATTGGGTATACAGGAGTCTCTTGTCTCTTTGTGTATGATGCCGACAGCCTGCCTCTCCTTTGTCTGGACCTCGCCTGGGCTCAGCAAACCAACAGTGGAGGGTACAAAGGCTTTCCCAGGCCACACAGCATGTCCCAGATATACCCACTCCTTGTGTCTAGCCTACACTGTAGACACATCTGGTACCCACTCCCCTTCCCCCAACACATATTTATAAATAAAATATCAGACAACACATATTCGGCACTCCCGGGCTATGTGTAAGCTACTGCAACGAAACAAGGCACAGAGGCAGGCTTCTAATGAAGAGCTATTGAATGTATGACTGACACCAATTTTCAACTACCCAGGAAGGTGTGGACCTTCTGAGTCCAAGCAGAATCCTCAAGAACAGTTGTGAATACTTGTGTCACATAAGAATACAGGAGACACCCAAAAGTTAGTGTTTCCCCACACATGCCCATCCCTGAACACCCATGTCCCTCCTCCCTCAGCTGAGCCCTCCAGGCCTCGAGAATCCACCCAGAACAATCTCCCCAAAGGTACCCTGAGACACTCTGCTGTTGGGTAGCATTTCTACAAAGCTACGGGTGGATGTTGCAGGATGAAAATGTGCAGTGGGACTGCAACTCCCACCCCCAACACACTAAGGGCAGGGGGATTGGAATGCAGCCTCTCTGCCCATCCCAGGAATGGCCATCTGGGCATGATGCTACCAAGTGTAAAGAGAAGGCAAATAAAGGCAAATGTCGGGTAATAAGGCCCCAGGGGGCCAAAGGGATGTCCCTTAACATCTCAAAACATCTGCCTCTTTATGGATGAAATGAAGAGCTTGAAGCAGGTCATCTCTAAGTCCACTCCAGCTCGGAATCCTAAACATCGCCCTTATTCCGCCATCTGGCTGTGCAGGGAAATGAAGGTGCTAGAGGCTGAGTCACAGAGAAGCAGCACCAGCTGCAAGTGTACTGGCTTTGGTCACTGAGATAAGAACCTGTCACTAAGATATTTCACCCTTCAGCCATATTTACAGGAAGCTGGCTCTGTGTGGGGTTCTCTACCAGAGGCTCTGAAAAGAATGCAGAATTCATGTAAAAATCACATATTCCAAATGGCATGAAAGAGAAAAGGTGTCCAAGAATACTTCTGGGCCTCATTTAATCTAAAACCTGGACTAGAGTTATCTAATTGACTAAGTCACTTTAGGCTACTATGGCAAAAATACCACAGACTGGGCAACAAACATGTATTCTACACACTCTGGAATGTACCAGCATGGGCAGATGCTTGGTGAGGGCCCTCTTCTTGGCTTGTTAACGGCCTTGTTCTTGCTGTGTCACCCATGTGAAAAAAAGACAGAGAAAGAGAGAGAGACAGAAGGAAAATGAGAGGAGGCAAGCTCCACCCTCATAACTACTTTAAAGGCCCTATCTCCAAATACCATTCCTCTGGTAGTTAAGGTTATAACATACGAGTTTGAGAGAGACACAAACATGTAGTCGGTAGCACTGATACCCCAAGTTGTCTGCCCACATATGCTTTTGCTAGTGTTGCTTTGAGGGACTCAGATGACAAAGTCAGGTGTAGATCAAATTTCCCTAGGTCTTGCTAGGCTGAGTCTAAAAAGCAAATCATTAGCCAGGCATTGTGGCAGGTGCCTGTAATCCCAGCTAAAAGAGAGGTTGAGGTAAGAGTATCACTTGAGCCCAAGAGTTTGAATTTGCTGCGAGCTATGATGCCATGGCACTCTACGGAGGGCAACAAAGTGAGACTTTGTCTCAAAAAAAAAAAGAACAGGTCACAATTATGACAATAAGCCATGTTTCACTGGGTGACCCCACCCAGTCCTCCCAGAGCCTGTCCACAAAGTACTTCAAGTATTTCTAGAAGTCTCAGAAAAGTTTCCCAGAGAAAGACTGACATGGATATAAGAAAAATTAAAAAATGGCTAAATGGTGTGTGTGTGTTTGTGTATGTGTGTACATATGTAAGTAAAGAGGATGTGTTGTGATTGGGAAATATATGGTATTATCTTTGAGCTCTTCTGTGGCAATACTTGTCCTGAGCTCGGGAGATAGTCAAGCTAGAGAGATGTATCTGTTCCCTACTGAGAAGAGCTCACTGATGCATGAAGGTCGAGAGGAGGCAACAGGAGAGTGTGTTGAAAGAAGAGAAAGTGACCAGGGCCCCAACATTAAAATGCATCTAGAACTGGAGATGAGGGGAGAAGGGAAAGTCAGAGAAGTAGGGATACATGGAGTCATCCTGGAGGACAGGAAGAGCCACAGGTGTGCACAGTGGCCTGCATCAGATTAGCAGAAAGGAGGTGAGAAGGTGACCATGACAAATAAGGCAGGACAGTCGCAGGATAGGGACTGAGAAAAAGCCACAGAATTTTGGCATTGATGACCTTCAAGGGAGCCATGTGAGGAGGAAGATGTAGAAAGAAACCTGATTACAAGAAGTCAGAGCAGCAAGGACATTTAAGCAGTCATATGAGTTAAATTGTGTCTCCCAAAGAGACATGTTGAAGTCCTAATCCCAGTACTTGAGGAATGTGCTCTTATGTGAAAATAGGCCTTTGCAGCTGTAATTGAATTAAGATGAGGTCATTGGGATGGGTCCTTAATCCAGTATGATCTGTGTTCCTAAGAGAAGGGAGAATGCCATTTGAAGACACAGACACACAGAGGAAACATGCCCAAGTGAAGACGGAGGCAGGGACTGGAGTTTTGTAGCCAAAAGTCAAGGAAATCCTGGGTCTACCAGAAGTTGGAAGAGGTAAAGAAGTATCCTCCCCTACAACCTTCAAAGGGAGCAAGGCCCTGCCGGCATCTTGCTTGTGTGCTTCAAGTATCCAAAACTGTGAGAAAATAAATTTCTGTTGTCTTCAATGACCTTATTTGTGAGACTTTGCTATGGCACCCCTAGAAATCTATTATACGCAGTAAATATAACTTTATAAGAAATTTGTTCATGGAGAGATTAAATTAAAACACTTTTACTATCACTTCTCGGCCTTTTGGCTAAGATCAAGTGTAAAACACTTTTACCAAAGAGAACATTTGCTTTTTGTGGACATACTTGAGCATGTTTATAGACTAAGAGAGAAGTATCCATAGAGCGAGACACAAATTGACGTTTCAAAACAATAGAAGAATAATTAATGAAACATGGAGGAGGCAGAAAGGAATGAAAAGGATAACCCAAGCAACATAATTGTCCTAAACAGGTGGAGGACAGTTTGTCATCTGAGGCCAGGTGTCTTAGCCTGATCCTATGGAAAGCAGAACCTAAGGCAAAGATTGAACTGCTAAGTTCAAGTCCAGGACAGTGAGGGTAAGGAGTAAATGGAAGCAAGGCAAGGAAACATGCAAAGCCCTGTGATGAAACATGTAATGTGAAGACACTGTATTAGTCAGAGTTTTCCAGGAAAACAGGACCAATACAACATATAGAGAGATATAGAAATAGGTACATATATAGATATATGGATACATCTTTTATGTATGGATCTATATGCTATATAGACAGAAATATAACAATACAGATATTATATAAATATGCTGAGCAAGACAGAGAGAGATTTATTATAAGGAGTTGGTTCGTGTGATTATGAAGGCTGAGAATTCCTGGAATCTGCCACCTGCTAGCTGGAGAACCAGGAAAACTAGTGGTGTAATTATAGTCCAAGTCCAAAGGCCTGAGAACCAGGAGTGCCAAGGGTGTAAGTCTTGATTTAAAGGCAGAAGTCTAAGGTCCCAGTTGACAGAGTCAGGCAGAGAGCCAATTCTCCCTTCCTCTGCCTTTTTCAGGCCTTCAGTAGACTAGAACTTTAACATTGGAAAGGACAATCTACCTCATTCAGTCTACTGATTCAAATGCTTATCTCATCCAGAAACATACCAGACACACCAGAAATAATGTTTAGCCAGATAGCTGGGCACCCCATGTTCTAGTCAAGTTGACACATAAAATTAATCATCACAGAAATATAGCCGGTGGCTCATGAGACATGGTTGCTTGCCATGCTGGGTTTCTCTTTAAGATATGCAAGGAACATTATAATGGATGTTTTAGCCATTGCAATTAGGGAAAAAAAGGTGATCAAGGGTATCCAATAGGGTCAGAAGAGATCAAACTTCTACTCTTCGCAGATGATATGATCGTATATCTGGAAAACACTAGGGATTCTACTACAAAACTTTTAGAAGTGATCAAGGAATATAGCAATGTCTCAGGCTACAAAATCAACACCCATAAATCTGTAGACTTTATATATACAAACAATAACCAAGCCGAACAAACAGTCAAGGACTCTATTCCTTTCACAGTAGTGCCAAAGAAGATGAAATATTTGGGAGTATACCTAATAAAGGACGTGAAAGATCTCTACAAAGAGAACTATGAAACTCTAAGAAAAGAAATAGCCGAAGATGTTAACAAATGGAAAAACATACCATGCTCATGGCTGGGAAGAATCAACATTGTTAAAATGTCCATACTGCCCAAAGCAATATATAATTTTAATGCAATTCCTATTAAAGCTCCATTGTCATACTTTAAAGATCTTGAAAAAATAATACTTCATTTTATATGGAATCAGAAAAAACCTCAAATAGCCAAAACATTACTGAGCAATAAAAACAAAGCAGGAGGAATCACACTACCTGACCTGAGACTGTTCTATAAATCCATAGTAATCAAAACAGCATGGTACTGGCACAAAAGCAGAGAAGTAGATGTCTGGAACAGAATAGAGAACCAAGAGATGGATCCAGCTACTTACTGTTATTTGATCTTTGACAAGCCAATTAAAAGCATTCAGTGGGGAAAAGATTCGCTATTTAACAAATGGTGCTGGGTAAACTGGCTGGCAACCTGTAGAAGATTGAAACTGGACCCACACCTTTCACCATTAACTAAGATAGACTCTCACTGGATAAAAGATTTAAACTTAAGACATGAAACTATAAAAATACTTGAAGAAAGTGCAGGGAAAACTCTTGAAGGAATCGGCCTGGGTGAATATTTTATGAGGAAGACTCCCCAGGCAATTGAAGCAGTATCAAAAATACATTACTGGGACCTGATCAAACAGTGAGTAAAGCAAGCAGACAGCCCTCGGAATGGGAGAAAATATTGGCAGGTCATACCTCCAATAAAGGTCTAATAACCAGAATTTATTAGCAAGAAAAGAACACGGGACCCCATTTCAGGGTGGGCAAGGGATTTAAAGAGAAACTTCTCTAAAGAAGACAGACGCACAATCTACAAACACATGAAAAAAAGCTCATCATCCTTAATCATCAGAGAAATGCAAATCAAAACTACTCTGAGATATCACCTAACCCCAGTAAGAATAGCCCACATAACAAAATCCCAAAACCAGAGATGTTGGCGTGGATGTGGAGGAAAGGGCACACTTCTACATTGCTGGTGGGAATGCCCACTAATATGTTCCTTCTGGAAGGATGTTTGGAGAACACTTAGAGACCTAAAAATAGACCTGCCATTAGATCCTATAATTCCTTTACTAGGTTTATACCCAGAAGACCAAAAGTCACAATATAACAAAGACATCTGTACCAGAAAGTTTATTGCAGTCCAATTCATAATTGCTAAGTCATGGAAGAAGCCCAAGTGCCCATCGACCCACGAATGGACTAGCAAATTGTGGTACATGTATACCATGGAATACTATGCAGCCTTAAAGAAAGATGGAGACTTTACCTCTTTCATGTTTACATGGATGGAGCTGGAACATATTCTTCTCAGCAAAGTATCTCAGGAATGGAAGAAAAAGTATCCAATGTACTCAGCCCTACTATGAAGCTAAATTATAGCTTTCACATGAAGACTATAACCCAACTATAGCACAAGACTATGGGGAAAGGGCCAAGGCAGGGGAAGGGAGGGGGGAGGTTTTGGTGGAGGGAGGGCAATGGGTGGGGCCACATCTATGGTGCATCTTAGAATGGGTACAGGCGATTGCACTAATGTACACAGCTATGATTTAACAATAAAAAAAAAGATATGCAAGGAGGAGCCATATTTCAAAGTATCCACCAGATGGAGGAGGGAATTTATCTGACCATCCCCTCCAGCCTCCCATTTGCCACCCGTCAGGATGTACGCAGCAGTAAGCAAATGCTCTAGACTCCTGGATCTTCTAGTCTCCGTCACAAATCTCCAAATCTCCACCACAAATGACCAAATCACCGAGTGTGGAAGAGGAAGGACAACCCAGAACAGAATGGTCTGGGCACCAAACAAGAGAGAGAATGGAGGAAGTTGAGAGAATCCAAGAAAGCACATGAGGTTTGTGACCAATAGACCAGAACAAAAGAGAAAAAAAATGAACAAGTGACGATACGGAGACATTTCTTAAATGAAGAGGAGAGAAGCTGAGGAAATGAGCTTTGAGTGATAGTTGAAGTTAAAAAAGACAGAGCTCATTTCAACTATAGGAAAAGAAGGGATGGGAATGAGTATGGCTCCAAAACTGTAAGGAACTAACATAAATAAAAAATAAGTAAAATAAGTTTTGTTTTAATGTTATACTGTAGAACCCTAGAAATGCTGAGCTGAGCATTAGAAATTACTTTCCTCAACCCTTTCACTTGAAAGAGGCAACAAAGGACAGGAGAGGATTAGCAATAAGTAACTTCTGTACCATGCTTGCTGGTGAATGAGCATTTCTCAGTAACTGGTGTTTTGTGACCTTGTGTTAAGAAGTAGATTTAAGCCTGGTGGTTAAACATGTCTCCACTTACAGACATCTCCAGGAAATCAGGAGTTATGAGGTTGTAATCCACACACTCCCTGACCCAATGACACCTGCTTAAATTATAGACAGAGTCCAGGCAATGGAAAAAAAAACACAGAAGATGATCTTGGAATCCCCGAGGGAAATTTTCAGTGCTGAGACCTCCTTTACAGACCCAGACCAGCCTCTCATATGCTCACCTTCATCCTTAGAACTCAGTATGCTTCCCGCCTTTCTCTCTGACTCTGCACTTCCTCCTCTGCAGCTCCCTTTCCTGAGAGAAGAAATAGGAACTGGGGGGAAAGTAACAAGCCAGATGTAACAAGGTTGGACCAGGCCTGGTCCTAGTCTCTGATTCCTTGAAGACTTTCAAGATGGGAATGGAAAGGTCATCCATCCACACATAAGCACACCCTGTATGAACCACAGGAAATAAGACCTAATTGGCCTTTGCTCTTATTTTACTCTGAAAGCGGGGTCTCACCAACTTCAACTTCCACCCCCACAGTGGCTGTGCTTTCTGACTTGTCTGTAGAAAAGATCACGTGACCTCTCCCAGGATAAAGCCTCTGCTGGATCCAAACGAGAGCACCTGATGTCTCCCAGCTGGTTCTGGGAGGATCCCTCAGCAAAATTGATCATAGTCACATCTGAAATGCCAAGAATGAATTCATGCACTCATTTACCAAATCTCAGTGTCAGTACTAGAGGCAGATTTAAAGCTCAAAAAAAGTCAGTTTAAGGATAAAGAAAGACAAGAAAAAATTCTACTTTCTTCTCTAGTCGTGAAAACATCTTGGCAGTCTCCCAATAGGACACTGTCAAGCCAAGAGAAGAGTTTCTCATAACAGATAGGAGAGTATTAGTTTTCTATTTCTGCATAACAAATTTTCCCAAACTAAGCAGCTTAAAATAACCAACATCTATTCCTAAAGGTCAGAAATGCAGGAGCTGCACAGCTGGATGATCCTGGCTGGATCTCTTGTGAGGTTACAGAAGCTGTCCTCCAGGCCTATGGTCATCTAAAAGCATGGCTTGAGCTAAAGGATATCTAACAACCAGGATATCCTAGTTGTTGACTGGAGGCCTCGGGCTCTTTTTTATCTGTTTTCAGAGACTCTGTTGCACAGGCTGGAATGCAGTGGTGTGATCACAGCTCACTGTAACTTCAAATTCCTGGGCTCAAGCAATCCTCCCACCTCAGCACCCCAAGTAGCTAGGACCACAGTCATTTACCTGGCTAAGTTTTAAATTTTTTGCCAAGATGGAGGTCTCACTGTGCTGCCTAGGTTAGGCCTTGGGTTTTTAATGACTGTCAGCAGCAGGCCTTTGTTCCCCATCACAGGGATACCTGAGTGTCCCTATGACATGTCAACTGGCTTTGCCTAGGACTTGTGGTTTGAGAGGGAGCAGGACAAAAGCTTTATCTTTCATAATGCAACTTCAGAATTGATATACCAACACTCTGCTGTACTCTAGTGGTCATATAGACTGACCCTGATAACATGTGAGGAAGAACTACACAAGGGCACAAGTAGGAGAAGGCAAGGATCCTTTGTCTTCAGTATTCTTTAGGGGCCATTGGTGATAAATGCAATGGAACTCACCACTCTGATATATAGACTAAAACCAAACATGGAATTACTAATTAATGGTAAATATCAATGGACCTCGTATTTGAGCAGCCATCATAATTTGTTATAATACACAGATTGCTAAAATCCAGCACGAGAGTCTCTGAATTAGTAGGCCTTGGGTGGAACTGAAGAATTTGCGTTCTAAAAAAATTTCCAGATCATGTTGATGATGCCACTGGTCTAGGGACCACACTTGATATATAGCTAAATTCATCAAAATCTAGAATTTGGAGGAACACTAAAGGTCTTTTGATTCAATGGTTCCCAAATCCAGATGATCATTAGAATCACCCAGGGAAAATTCTAGATACTAGGGGACCCTCTCCCTCCCCCCAGCTCAAGAGTCCATGGTATTTTAAACTCTCCTAAGTGATAGCATGATCAATCAGGTTTGGGAACATGCCATCCCAAAGGTCCCCTCTGCCTAGCACCCCAAGCATCTAGCTTCCTCTTTTTTTTTGAGGGCGGGGGAATCATTGAGATCTAGCCTTCTCTTAAAGACTCTTAGCTTTAGGCCATCAACTCCCTCCTTAGCCAATGTCTGTCCCAAATGTGTTGCTCAGACTTAACTAAAACCTACTTGTCCACAATGTCCGCACATCGCTCACCAAGCACATGGATTCTCTCTCCCCATAGCCACTGTCCAGTTTCCTGAAGAGGACTTTCATTTCACCCTCAGTCTTCCCTTTTCAGGCATAATATTCTCTGTCCTTTCGATTCATCCTCAGTGTTCATGGTCACTACACCCCTCTGTGTCAATCCCAGACTTCTTTTTAGATACTGCTCAGAATGTGGCACCTAACCCAAGCATGATGTGACTCAAAGGAACATGGGGTGGCAGAATACCACCTTCTACTGTTAATACTATCTAATAGTACACCAACTTTATAGTCAGCCCTAGCACACTGGGGCAGGTAAATTATGACAAATGGGTATTTAGGGCACTCTCAAGCCTTCTGAGAAAGCATCTTCAGTATCTTTGAGGTGTTTAAGCAGCTGGAAAGATCTTGACTTTCCTTTCTCTGAGAACTAAAATCTTCATTCATAAAGATGAACTTTTAGTAGCCCTAGTAACAGCTGACTGGACCAAGATGTGAATCAACACAGGTTGGGGTAAGCAGCTTTTCTCTGATGAAGGGAGAATGGTCACTCTCTTCATGTGATCTAATAGGTAGTCTCAGGACCTGCCTTATCCATGGTGGGATAAAGAACTTCTCTGCAGATACAGAAAGAAAAGCCATTGCTCTGATTTAAAAAATAAAAATAAATAAAAAAGAGAATAAAAAGCAGGCAGCCCAATGGCCTCTGGGCTCTGCTACTGGTCATTTCTTAAAGTTCAGCTGCCTTGGATTCCATAACCCATCCCTACATCTCTATAACCCATCTTTTATATTTCTGCCAAGTTGGCCCTAATTGGTTGCCTTTTTTGCAACTGAAGAGTTTCAATGGATACAACTTCCGGAGACCTTTGGTACTACTGATGTTATTGTGTCTGTGCTGGTGCTCGTGTAGGGTAGATATTCCTTGGGCCTCTACACCTGCCCAGACCATTCCTTTCACCTCAGTCAGAGAGAAACTGTGTGCATTCTACCAAGCCAGCATCTTTATCATGCTTGGCACAATCCAGTCCAGGCCAAACCCAATTGGATATTTACCATTAAAATTAACTAAACATTTTTTAACTCTTTAGAAAATGTCCTTTGTCAAGGCCAAGAAGACACTATGAGAAAACTAAGGCATCAATTCATGCTGATTACATGTACTACACCTCACTCCCTCTCTCACAAAAGTCTAATCCCAGATGGAATTCACCTGTACAAAGTCTACCTTCCAGGCTGCTCTCCTGCTCCTACATATGCCAGTGCTGTGTGAAATAGTAGGGATGCAGAGACAACAAGGCAGTCCCAGATTCTGTCCTCAGTGCCTGTCTGTCACCATCAATCTGACCTTAGAGAGCTCCCTAAGGATGCCCTTTTTGCGGCCTTCAGAATCCCTCCACTCATACAGGTCACTGTTCAGACCCTCATCCTCATCGTTTTCCCATGCCCAGCTCTCTCTCACCTCCATCAAATTGTACCTGCCCCAAAGATCCATCCCCTCAAGGTCATGCTTTCTGGATAACAGCAAGTTTACTAAATGGCCTAGTGTCTGCTGATAACTCTATTGGGCCTTTGGATCGATACTGTTACACTCTGGCCTATCTAGTATCATTTCAAGCAAGACACTTGCCTTGTTCTTTCAAGTGTCCTATTCAAGAAAATTCTACTTCCCTGGGTAAATTCAAGGGTCTTGCCCAGACTCCAGTTCCCTTTCAGATGATGTTCCCCAGATTCCCTAGTCTCTGGAATCAGAGGGCCTGGGTCCAAGTCCTGATCCCAAGACTCAGTCATTAAGTGACGTGGAATATGTTGTTTAACCCATCAGAGCCTCACTCTGCTCATCTGTAAAACAGATCAGTACTAACCTCATAAATTGCTCGTGAGGATAATATGAGATAGTATTACTAAAAAGTGCATGGGGGAGTTACTGCTACCATTACTCCAAGCTGTGTCCCCACCTCCCCCCAACTCGGAGAGCATCCAGGAAAAGAAGCTGTGGAAAAAGAGAGTTCACCCACTCCAGGGTGCATGGCTGAGAAAGTGCTAACGAGAGACTTTCATCTTCCATGTACTTCACCAGCTGTCAAGGAAAGACAAGGAGCAACTGAAAATGCACCTCGAAAATATACCTCGAAAATAAATGCTGAGCCTATCCTGCCCTCCTCTGCCACTACACCTAGACCTAGGTCTACCTTGGATCTAGATGAGTGTCTGACTATCTTTCTGGGCTGACTCCAGACAGACAAGGATGTCCCTTGGGTTCCCAGTTCCAGGAGTTCCACAGAGCAAAGTGAGAGGGAATGTTGCCTCCTTCCCTCACTGTATCACAGGAGGGGCTGATGGCACAGAGCCCTGGCATCTATACACTGGAAGACTACAGAAATTAATGGGGGTAAGCGAGTGAATAAGGGGTTCTACATCCCTTCTACATTTCTGTATACCTTCTTTCCTCCTCTGTCTTTAACATGGGAGTCTAGGCCCACTTCTGGGCCCAATCTAAGACCCATTTGTCATTTCATACGGTCCATATTGGCTGTTTGCTCTGCAGCCAACCCTCTGCATGGAGCTAAGGCACAATTGCTCTCTTAAACCACAGTGGCTGTCTTCTTTCCAAGGAAGAGGGACTTGTAGCAAAGAATGATCTGAAATCACTCATGGAATCTGGGGCAGAGCAGGGGTTCCTGAATCAAACTGAGAAAAGGGATAAAAACATAAGCAAAGATAAAGGAGCCCCCCCACACCTTAACTGTAAGAATCAGGCCCCCTGCCTGAGCTTCTCCTTTTGGTCCTGAAACCCTGGGACAGCTAGAGGGGTGGGTCTTCACCTGGGGTTGGTGGGGCACTGGAGTGGCAGTAAGGACCCTGGAGGCAGCATTAAGAGAAAACTTCACATCTTGGGAGAAAGCCAGGTGGTACAGTAAAGGCAACTCTGGGGTCTCCCAGGTCTGTGTCTGAGCTTCTGTCAGAGCATGAGCACCTAGGAGGAAAGGAGTGTGGTCTCCCCACCGTCAGCTTTCCCTCCTGAGCAGGAAACATGGGCCTAGGAGAGCAGCTGGCTGGGGATTAAACCCCAGCCCTGTCTATCACCATCTATCTGACCTTAGTGAATTTGCTTGATTTTCCTAAGCATCAGACTTCATTAAAAAAAAAAAAAAAAAAAGCTAATATGTTAGAGCCTGACACTGACAGTTTATCTTCTGCTGTCCTCTGAGGGTCAGTGCCCCATTGGGTGAAACTTCCCTGCAGTTTTTTGTTTTGTTTTGTTTTTGAGACAGAGTCTCATTTTGTCACTCTTCGTAGAGTGTCATGGCATCATAGTTCACAGCAACCTCAAGCTCAGGGGCTTAAGGGATCCTCTTGCCTCAGTGCCGGGAATAACTGGAACCATCGGTGCCTGCCACAACGTCTGGCTACTTTTAGAGATGAGATCTCATTCTTGCTCAGGCTGGTCTAGAACTCCTGAGCTCCAGGAATCCATCCGTGTCAGCCTCCTAGAGTTCTGGGATTACAGGCGTGAGCCACCTTCCCTTTAACCTTTAACCACCTTCTACGTTTCACCCAGTATCATAGTTCTTTGTGAAATCTCCAATACGAATTTCTTCCGGCTAGCGGGTTAGCTCTGGGCAGGAGCTGTGAGCGTTCTTCCCTGAAATAACCACGAGAACTCAGTCCAGTGTCTGGAGCACATAGGTGATCAGAAAACACCTGTTTTCCTCGTCCATTCAGATACCTAACAGTAGACCCGCCCTGATTTTAAGGATGCACAGAGCCAGGTAACCGCTCTGCACAGCGGGAAGCTGGGGACAAGCCTGCTTCCAGCGCCTCTCCTCCCTACTGTGGCCGAGCTAGGCGGGGCCGCGACAGAGGCACTGGAAACCTGACAGCTCCCCGCCCTGTGACAGCAGCTGCCTTCAGAGTCCCACCGGCGGCGCGGGGAACCAGGGCGCGCGCTGCCTGGGAGTTCCGGGACGCGGCACCACAACGCTCTGTTAACCTTCTGGCTGGTTCTGATACCGAGGCTGCATAAAGGGAAAGATCCATGCAAATGAAGGCCAGTGTAGCGGAAGGCTAAATACTTTTAATTAAAGGAAGGCACCTGGAGACCTGGCTGGTGGGAGGCGGGAACTAGAGCAAGGCAGTGCTCCTTGGCAGGGAGGGCCCTGCTCTTCCTCGATGGTGCTTCTCCAAACCCCCTTTCTCTCTCTCTACTCCTCGCACCTTCAGCAGGCAGAAAAGACCCAGAGAAGTTTGGGGCAAGGCCTAGGAGAAGAGAGGTCTTTCTGTCCTTTGGAATAATTCTGACACTGTGCCACTGATCCAGAGCCACCAGGACTCAGCCCTCAGACCCCAGAACTGAAGATGTTGAAAGAGGAAGTGACTGGTACCAGGTCACCAGACAAGTGAGAAATAAAGTCAGGTCTTTCAGGGCCTTTGTACTGCCCCACTGGAAAATTCCAAGCACAGTGAAGCCAAGGATGACGTCTAGGGACACCTTTAGAGTTCTCCCTATTTCATCATCATCATCATCATCATCCTTTTCATGCCAAAAATTTGCAAAGCCCTTAACAAGCCCTGTGCCGCGTGCTTCATCAATTAATTTAATCTCGACAACCCTTGAAATGTAGACATTCTAATTATCCCCATCTCACAAGATGAGCCAATGAGGCTCCAAGATGGCTAAATCATTCATGAAACCTTTACAGTGAGTAGCACAGAGGAGTGCCCAAGACAGTCCAACTCCAAAGTTCAAGGTCACAGGATCCTTTTCCTTAGCAATAAGGGTGCCAAGAATGGTGAAAATGGTGGATACACAGTGCCTTTGACAGTACCTAACACACAGTTGGTGCTCACAGAGTAGGTGCTTGGTCACTGTATGAGCAATGTCCCTCACCCAGACTTTCCTTCAAGAGTCAGGGGTAGTAGGTGTGCTTTCATGGAAGACAACTCTCAAAAGACAAAACAAAAATCACCTGCTGGGCGCCAGGAGCCAGGGTCATGGACAAGGGCATCTCAGGTGCCTGGCTCTTGGCTTCTAAAGCCTTGTCTTTCCTGCAGGGGGAGGTGGGAAAGTATGAGAGCTGTTACTGTGTCTTCCTCTCTCCTTGTGAAAAGGTCTGATGAGGATTGGGGGAAAGGTAGAACGTGGGATCTCCAAACTCATGACAAATATCCAGGACCCAAAGTGGCCCTGGTTGACCTTAAGCTTCTTGATTCCAAGTCCCCTCTTTTTTTTTTTTTTTTTGTAGAGACAGAGTCTCACTGTACTGCCCTCGGTAGAGTGCCGTGGCGTCACACGGCTCACAGCAACCTCTAACTCTTGGGCTTACGTGATTCTCTTGCCTCAGCCTCCCCAGCAGCTGGGACTACAGGCGCCCGCCACAACGCCCGACTATTTTTTTTTGTTGTTGTTGTTGTTGTTGCAGTTTGGCCAGGGCTGGGTTTGAACCCGCCACCCTCGTCATATGGGGCCGGCGCCCTACTCACTGAGCCACAGGCGCCGCCCCCAAGACCCCTCTTTTTAATACGCACTACATACCAGGTGCTCAAGAATCTTGTAATGCACTTTGCAAAAGACTTTTCCTTATTTACCTGCCTGCTAGAATCAAGGTTGTTTTGACCGAGCTTTGCGCTACCATATCATGCCATCTCCCTTAAAATCACTCCTAATAAAAAAAATAAACAACCAGAGTAGGGCAGGACTTCCTAACAGCCACCTAATGGGCCTGTGGAGTGAAACCTACCAGTGAGCTTTGCCTGAGTGCTGCAGGGTGCAGTCCTGTAGAACTCCTCACTTCTGGGAGGACAGGAACAAAAATGGATGCTTACTATGCAGGCCAATGCTTTATAAACCTCACTCCATTTAAGATCACCAGTGACTGTATATGACAGACATCACTGTACCCATTTTATAGACGAGGCAACTAAGGCCCAGAGAGGTTATGTGGCTTGCCCAAGGCCACTTGGTTTAAAATTGGAAAAGTTGAAATATGTTCGTTCCTTCCTAACTCTGTTGGCATCTCCAGAAATGCATCCCCCATGCCATTTCCAAATTTGGCAGGGGTCACTCAGAGTTCAGTAGCCCCAAAGCTTTGTCTAGTGGCCAAATGATACCCAGTTATGTAAAGGAAGATTTCCCTCCAAGAGTGGACAGTGACTTGATGGGAATTTCTGGACCCAGTAATGATAGGAAGAAAACCTTTGGACTACTAAAAAGTCAATAAGTGCTCAATAATCTTCACCAGCCAAAGGGTATGCTGGACAATGGTTAATGCTAAAGTGTCACCAAAAGCCAAACAGTAGTGGCCTTGTCAGTGAATGCCACTCCTCGTAGTATCTGAAGCCAGGAGGGGCTTTTTCATTCCTTCTCCTATTTACTTCTCCCTGGATCTCAGAGGAAGCTACAGCCAAGTGAGTCTTGCAGAAGAGAACTCATCCTCCCCTGGGGGCATTTACACAAATCCTCCCCACCTCATGAGGCCTCTGTAAATCAAGGCCCCAAAAGAGTCTGGCAGCGCTGGAGTATTGGAATGGGGTGTGGCTTGGCAAGGGACCTACATGGTTAGTACAATAACCTGATTGTGCAGGTTGTTCCAACCCAGCAGCGCTTAAGTGGTCACATGTTCCCTGGGCAGCAGGTGCTGTAACCTTTGCCCACAGATTTGGAGCTCTTGGTGGCAGGACTGGGCGCCAAAGAGGAGGAGGATGGTTTGGCTGCCTTCCACTGTCCCTGGATTCTCAGGAGGGCCATTCTTTGGCCCTGCCCATGACCTATATCCAACTCCAACCCAGATTCCACTCAGAGGATCCTCAGGTACCCGGGAAAAAAAAGGAGAGGCAGCTAGCATCTGCAAGTAAAAAATTAAGAGCTCTAGAATTTCTACTTCTGCTACTAGCTGCCAGAAACCAATGAGGAGCCATCCAGTGTTTGCCTTGTTAATTGATGTGTATCTAGCACCTGAGTCATTGTGTTTCCCTTGCCACTCATGTTTCATTCCATCAAACACTCACGTAAGCACAAGTGCTTATCAGTTGTTGCCAGTGTGCCAGGCACTGTTCTAGGCACTGAGGGTACAGCTGTGAACAAAACTGACAAGAAATCCCTGCCCTCCTGCAACTTACCTTGTACTGGGGAAGTCAGAGGATAAACAAATAAGTCAAGTATACAACACATCACATGGTGGCGAGAAGTAAAGCAGAGTGACAGGGATAAACACTGCGCAGAGAGGTTTGCAGTGGGGAACTGAAGAGTTCCCTAAGAAGGTGAAAGCTGAGCCAAGAGCAGGAAGTGGGGGGTGAGCCTCAGGGTAATTGGCCAGGGATGGAGGGAGAAGAGCAAGAGGAAGCCTGGCGGGCTTGAAGAAAACAAGGAGGCTGGTGTGGCTGGAGTGGAATAAAACAGAGAGAAACCAGAGGGGAATGTAGGAGGGAAGTGGTAGGGTAGGACCAGCAGAGTTGATGCTGATGGAGTAGGTCTTTGGAAGCCATGGCAAGAATTTTGTCATTTTCTCTGATAAGAGAGCCACCGACTATGAGTTGGAGTATATTGGATTCTCATACCTGCTCTATTATACATTACATATGTATACACACATATAGTACATACACATATACATTATCATACAGTGGATACACATAGCCAGACATCGTAATATCACAAGTACTGACAGATGTATTCAGTGTGACAAAGGATACAGAAATGGCACTTACTCACCGTAAAGCCTTTTATCAGTCTACAGCATTATCACACTTTATGGGTTTTCAAAGTGCTGTCACACATACTGGCTCACCAGAGACAACTTAATGAGGTTAAAAAGGAAGATGTCTTTAAGCACATTTTATTGAAAATGGAAAACAGGAGTGTGGAAGTATTGAATGATTCTTGCTCAAGACACAACTCTAGAAAATACTCCTCTTACTCTCTCTTTATACACATGGGGAAACTGAGACCCAGATAAGTCGAGTGACCTCCCAAAGGTTGCAAAGCCTCAGTCCCAAGACTGAGAACCTAACCTGCTAACTGTAACCAGTGCTTTCTTTTTTTACTGCTCTGTATCAGTGGTAAAAATCTCTTGTATAACTTCCCATCCCCTTCTTCATCCCTTTCAAAGTCTTTCCATCACTCAGCCACAGGGATGCTGTCAATATCTAACTTGGGTAGGATTTGAAATCCCAGACTCTGAGCAACACAGGCACGTGGCTCATCCACACGCCATCAGTCCATCTATGGCAGTTGAGGGGTCCTGCACCAGTATCTCCCTCCACACTTGCCCAATCTGACAGGGCTGCAGCCTGTGACCACCAGCTAAGAATAGAATTGAGTCACAAGCTGGCTATGACAGCATTTCCCCACCCCAACCCAGCATTTCTCTCCATCCCTCAGAGAATTGTGAGAACACAACCCCCACCCCACCTGCAATCTGGCCTCCTCCAATCTGTTCACCACACTGCAACTAGGAAGAAAAGAGCTTTCCAAAACATAAGCTTGCTCCTTTCCTTCACCCCACTAAAATCCCTGTGCTTTTTAGTAAAAAGTCCAAGTTTTAACATGCTACAAGGAGTCCTGTGATCTAATCCTGCACACTTTCCCAGACGTGTCTCTCAGCTCTCACCATACACATGTAATACACACATCCTATTATTGTACATTTTCCCTCACTATAGTGAATTTGGTTCCCTAAATACTCCTGGCTCCCCCTGGCCCATGCCAGAACATTCCCTCTTCACTCCTCCCATTCTTAAATTTGCCTGGTTGATTCCCATTTCTGTGGTCTCCACTCAGAGGTCTCTTCTTCTGAACAGTGAAGACTCGCTGCTCGCCGCATCTCTTGCTTTCCACCTCAACCCCACCTCAACACACAGCATACCTCCATGCAAGGCCCTATCTATTTGTTGCATAAAGGCAGGGTTCTTGTTTCGGTCACCACTGCATTCTCAGGTCGTAGGAGAATGCCCAGCACTTACTAGATGCTCCGTAAGTGCTTATACAACTAAACTCAGAAGGGGAGAGAGAGAAAGAGAAAAGGCTATCCTGGTGAGGGAACCCTGGCACTATATTCATCATCATGATTGCCTCAAATTCATCATCCCATACACTTCTCCATTTAGTAACAGTTCACAAATGTCTTTTGCACAGCCTGCTGACAGGATGTGGATATTACATGCATAGTTTTACTAAATACAAAGAGTCTGAGAATACGAATGACTTCCCCAAGGTCACAAAGGCTTTCCCACAACCCAGGTCTCTTTGACTTTTGAGTCTAAGGTACTTTCCATACCCACAACTACTTAGCTCTGGAGTAGAAAGACTGAATCCTGAGCATGAGGACCCAGTTCTTTCTTTCATCCTGAAGGAAAGGCTATAAGACTGAACTCAGTTGCCCATGAACGTGGCCTTAGGATCTCCAGGAGCAGAGGTACACCTGTGTTTTATTCCCTGGTCATTTGTGGCCAGCCAAAGATCTCTCAGAATCAAGAGCATTTCTTAGTCAGGACACCCACACTGAACTTCTGTACCCTTTGGCTCACTGCCCAGAAAAGGGCAATATCCCTGGGTTGGGGAATCTCTCCAGGTAGCCCCCTCTCACTCTCCCCTACCTGCTTACCTCCTGTCTTTAAAGAAATGATCAAGAGCAATAAAAGAAAAAAGACCAGGCTTGTGGGAAGCTATTTTTTCCTGTCCATTCTAAAGATCTGACTTGTACTCCCATAATCCCACTTCTCCAGAAAAAAATATTCACATTGTAGAACAATTTTGATAAGAAAAAAAACTGAGATACATAAATACACAACACAAATGTCATTGAAAGGAGAGTGGTTAGACTCTATCATATCCACATTTGGGGCTATAATGGAGCAGTTCAGAAGAACTGGGTAAAGCTATATGTTCTGACCTAGAAAGATGGCTGAGGCACTGTGAGTGGATAAGAGTAACTCGCAGAGCAAGACTTTCATACAGGACACCACTATTTATGCTAAAACACAAATCTAAAAACAACAGTCATAATTTCTCTCATAACAGACACATGAGTATAAGCAGAAAAGGTCTGGAAGGATAAGTATCAATAGATAATAGGGTTACTTCAGGCTAAGGGCTGGAAGAGGTACATTAATCATTTGTGTTTGAATTATTTACAATATGTCATGTGAATACACTAGAAAATAAAATAAAATAAAAAGAGAAAGAAAACTAGAAAAGATGGTGGCTTCTCAATGAATCTCAATGAATTCAGCTCAGTCAGACATCACCCAGTGAGAGATTTAGCTTAGGATTTCATGGAAATCCTGGAAGTCACAGCAGTGGGGTCTTACAGTATATTCTGGACTCCACTCTCTAGAGACACAGGTACCGGGTGTCATGGAGCACTCTCTGGGAGGAGAGTTGCCAGGCAGTAAAACTTGGCAGCTCATTGAGGTGACTGGAGTAGTCTGTGGTCTATGAATGTAGTTTTGGACACCCTGCAGGGCAGGGGCCTGAGTCCCAGCAAGTGCATACTACATATCCCTAGCAGAAGGGAGGACACAGCTCACACCTGCCTGGGAGACCCTGACCTCAGTCCTCCTTCTCTTCAGCCCCCTCACCCTATTGCCACCTGAGGGACTTCTTAGTGTCTCCCACGTCCCTAGCATCACAGTGACACCATACCAAGTTCTGTGAACAACACTTCTCTCTCTTCTTCTCTATCATCTTTATTGGGCCTATCTTTACTTAGTCACTAACATTTATTGAGCACTTACTGTTCTCTTAGTACTTTTTCTGATTTAAGCATCATAATATCATATGAAAAAAGTATTGTTATTAGTTTTACACTTCAAATTTAGAAATGTTAGCTTAGAGAAGTTGGGTGATCCCCACAATGTCACATAGCCAGTATAAAGGAAAATGCCAGGATTCCAGCTTTGGCAACCAGCTTCCCAGCCACATATGCATTCTGGAAGAATGAGTGCCAGGATCCACATGGGAAACAAAAACCAAAACATACTCCCCCAGGACACCAGGTGCTCTCCACTCTGTCAAGTGATTCCACTTAGAAATCTCAGAGCAGATGGAATAAAAATCTATAAAGTGACAGAGAATGTGGACAACGTGAACAGAAATCACCAGGGCCATGACGTACAAGGCAGAGGTGCTTCATAACAAATAAAATGTAATGCTACCTGACATGACGGTAGTATGCCTGAAAATGGAGAATTTAAGACAATGTTCAGAAAATGTGGAGGTGGATGGCCCATACGTTTTTGCCCCTCATGTGTTCTGTGTGTGTGCTTTGCAAGTGCAGCCAGAGTTCAGCTGGGGAGCAGTGAGACTCACCGTAACCCCAGCCTTTGGTTTTCCTTTTATTCTTTCATTCACTTGGCCTCTCTGAGGGCCTAGACAGTATAGCCTTATTGCTAGGAGTCAAGCTTCCTCCTAACAGGCCCCTGGTGGCCCTGAAACTGATAATAATTTTTAGTTAATTTTCTAGCCTATTCCAATAGTTTCTTGGAGTTATAACAGTTGTCCATGCCCTAGAGAGACCTCATGGGGTAGTGGAGAGAATGCTGACTCAGGTGTAGATGGGCCTGCGTTCAGATTCCGATAGAGCAATCTTTATGCCCCAGATGCATCAAAACTCGAGTTTCACTAGGTGCTGTGAAAAATAAATGGGGTCATAGGCAAAGCACACCGCAGTTCCTGGAGCTCAGTACTACTGAGTAAACACTAGTAGTGGCAGCTGTTATTACTAGAAGGAAATACCATGCCTTGCACTCCCTTGGGGTAATGGCTTGCCCACCCTGGTACAGGGACCCCAGAGTGGCAAGGATGGTCACTGGAGCACAGAGAGGAAGTGGGGAGCCGGAACCTTGAACCCTCAGGGCTGGCCCTCCAAACACAGGAAAGGAAAGGGCTGTGAGGAGGTCCAACTGGCAGCAGCCAGTCCTGAAGTCAGTCCAGGCCCACAAAGGAGTGGGCATAACATTCAAGATTGCTCAGCTTGGAATGTGCCAGAAACTTTCCAAGGGCAGGCAGAGAAGGTTGGGGACAAAAGGTAGGTTAGATCTTTTGAATTTTCTTGATCCCTCAACCTCTTCCCCATCCTCCCACCCTACCCCAACTACCAGGGTCCCTGGTCCTTTTATCAAGACCCTGGGCACTGCCAGGAGTTGGGGAGGACATGCCCTGTTCTATGGTTTGTGCCAAGAGCAGGAACCTCTGGCATTCCAAGGCCAAGGAGAACAAAGCCAACCTTGAGTCTGAGGAAAAGCCCAGGACCTGGGTTTTTCCCTGGCTCCTCCCCAACCTGTCAGAAAGGCAGCCCACTCCAGTTCCCCAGCGCTGGCCCGAGAGGATACCTGTGTCTGTGTCCTGCCTCCTGCCGTACCAGGCTGGACTACAGGTGCCCAACTAGGGGAGGGCATTCCTGCCCAGTGAGCTGCTCTCCCTCTCCTGTGGCAGGAAAGTTTTCCGGCCATGGAAGTCTGACCTCACCTTGGCCACTCCCTGGGCTCCAGAACCTTCCTTCCTGGAGGGAGGGAGTAGATGCTGAGTAGTGAGAAGAACCAGACTGGAATAAGCAGAATTTCCAACACTTAAGGAAAGTCCTAGGTCACTAGTGCTTATTTGGCCACCTACTAGCTGAAGGATCTTGCTTATGTTACTTACGTACCCTGGGACTCAGTTTTCTCATCTGAAAAATAAGTTGCCAAAAGGGCTTAGCTCATTTTGTGTAGCTTTTTCAAAATTATTGTTACTGGAGGACAAACTTTTTTTTTTCAGCAGAAACAGTCTTTATTGGTTGCAACACAGTCTATAAAGAGGGGATAGGACACTCCAGGGGCAGCGATGGCGTCCACAGACCCAGCAGCCACCCTTGGAAAGCAATTGGAGGACAAACTTAAGCAGTGTTTATCCCCTCTCTGCATCCCTCCTTTCCTCTCCACCTGTCACCTCTTTTCTGCTTCCCTGTGAGGTGTTTTTCCTACCCATCCAGAAGCACTTCAGTCTTCTCCCAGCAGCCCAGGAGGCTGCCTCCAGGAGGCCTCAGGGTGGGCAAAAAGCCCAAGAAACAAGTGCCCAGAACACATCTCCAATCTAAAACAACTGGCCAAATGCCATGGGTGGCTTTTTCCAAACTGCCTTCTACAGCCAGTGGCCCTTTTCCTTTCACCTGCCAGGACCTGTATTTCTATTTCTGTGTTTTGAGAGCCTGGGTTGGGGGTGGGACATGGAATAATTAATGATTGAGTTTCAGGAGTAGCCACCAGGAGGCCCCAGGGCAGGCTGTCGGCCATTTCCAGAGTGTGGGGACAGGGTAGAAATCCCCCATGTGGCTGTGGCAGGACTGGGCAAGTCTGTAAGGGGAGAGGATAGAGTGAAAACTGACAGAGGAACCCTGAACCCTTGTTCTGGCCACCAAACCTGGAGGTTGTCGCTGGAAGCTCTTTCATGGTGCTGGCCACCCTTCTCCCATTGGCTCTCCCTCTCTCTGGGCTACAGGCAGTCCTGATCCTCCACCCCTGCACCTATTGCTACGAGGAAAAGCAGGGCTCACCCACCCTCTCCCCAGGGCTCACAGCTCAGATCGCTATTTGCAAAGCTCACCATGTTGTTGGGAAGGGATTAAAGGAACCGGCTTCCACAGCAAAAATTCTAGAAGCATTTTAACTCTGTCCTTCTTGGACATTTTGCCCCTGCCTTTGTTGCCTAATAATAATTAACTTTTGTACAGAGCTGTAGTTTTTAAAGGGCTTTCACATTCATAATTCTATTCATCCTCACAACAAAGCTATGAAGTGGGTTTTAGCCTCCCCCCCACCGCCTGCCTGCACCCATGTTCTACAGAAGAGGAAACTGAGGTTCAGAGAGGGGGAAAAAACAGCTCCATTCCATACAGACAGGGCTGGAACACTCATCTTCTAGACCCAAAGTACAGAGACTGTTGTTTTCTTCCTGAAGGAGGCACTTTAGTCCCAAGGGTGGTGCATTGTATAGGTAATGGTGCACTGGCAGGTAAGCAGGGAAGGTTGTTGGGGGCAGGGGTCATCCCCTACCGCTGGCTCCTGGGCAGTTTGCACAGAGAACACAGGGCACATGAGAGGGAGGGAAAGAGCCCCACAGACCTGTGCTGGAGTTCTAGAGGCCTAGCCACATGAGCCCACAGATGGTAGGATTCCACTGGTCCAAACACCCACCTCACAGTCAGCTGAAACCGAACTCTTATAAAAGAACTTAAACCATCCTCCTCCCCAACTGTAATCAGCTAGGATAACCAACACATCCTGGTGTGCTCAGGATAGTGCCAGTTTAACACTGAAAATCTCACAACTAGGGCAAGCCAGGGCTATTCTGTCTACCATCCATCCAGTGGACTTTGGCTGGAACCTAGAAAGACCATCTTTTGAGGGCTCATCAGATCAGCACAGAATTTTAAAAGTCACAGAATATTATGCAAACTCAAAAACATACTATAGCAAGGGAATTACCTAAGATTGTTAGAACGTTCAACCTGAAAGAACATTCATTTCCACGAAGAAACACTCAGGTATGTGGCTAAAATCTTTCACATTTTTAAAGGCAAACCAGAGTTTCTCCTTCTCTACTCATGTATTTTTAATACTGGCAATAAATTAAATTTCTCAGAAAAACACTGAGTTAAAAAATGTTAACAGCCAGTTAATTTATCTTGGCATGAAAATCTTATGGGCATGAAGTCAGAGAAAAAGAAGTAGAGAAGGAGGTGTTGATTTTTAAAAGTGAGTTCTAAATTTCCCATAGAACTGAAAGTCTCTTAGTCATGATGCAAATTTATTTTTAAATGGCAAATAACGTCAAATGAAGGCTTATGATTTTTATGCTTAATTAAAGGGATCATGGATTTTTAAAAGTTTTGAAAAAAAACTGTGAAAGTAGGTATCTTTTTAAAAACATGTATTTCGAATTCTTTGTTTTGCAGAGGAGGAGATAGATACCAAAGTTGTGGAGTTCAAGTTCTGGTGAATGACATTTCCCCAGCCTTGGTCTCAGAGAATTAAGAAGTACCAAGGAACCCAGGCCTGATTTCTGACTGTTAAGAGAAAGCAGGGCCAGTGTACAGGTCCATGTTTCTCTCTGCAACAGGGGTTCACTGAGTTCTTACTGCTCATCTTACTGCTAGTTGGTTCTAGAAGATTTTTGCCAAGTCTTCACCTGGTCATCTGCTATGTCAGCTGCAATCTGGAGAAGGGGTGATCTCAAGGGGTGGGTGCATTTTTCCTTAAAGAGTAACCCTGAACAGTTTCATTTAAGCCTTTATATTATAATGAATTTTGTTAAATGAGTTGATTAATGGGGACAGGAATGTTTTGATAACTTGCTGTTTAGTCCTCTGGGAAAGAACATTTGTCCAAAAAGAGGGGTGAGGGAGGAAGGGAGATTTATTTTGTTGGGAAGTAAGAGAACATTGGCAAGAACAGACACATGAGTTTAAGTGGTTATTGGTACCTATCAGACATGGCTTGGGTAGAACCTCTTCAGTTTTCAGAACTGTTTGGAGGAGGGCTTGTTGGATTTGTCCTGGAGCACTATTGCCTCCCTGGATGGAGAGGAGCCTGGGTGCAAGGGGAGAGTCTCTGCCATGGCCTTCAGATCCCACAGCTTCCCTGCAGCAGCAGACCATGGGCCAGGATGACAAACTGGCCCATGGAGTTAATAGGACCTATGCCAAGATGCATTTCCATTCCTAAGATCTTTCCTTAGATCTTCTCTCTCCAGGGGTGTCTGACCAGAGAAGTTGAGGATCTACATGTTTGGAAACCACAGAACAATTTTAAATAGAATTTTTGAGAAAACATTTAAAACAATAAATCATTGTTTTTGTTCAGAGTCCTTTGCAAATGTGAAAGACCCATTTAGGGACATAGGCATTCCTTTTTCTTTTCACAAAATGAATCAGGTTCCTTTTTTTTTTTAATTGAGAGAAAAGAAAGACTAAGTTAAAGGAAGCAGTGGCTTAATGTGAAAAATAAAATTTTTTTTAACTAAGCAAAACAGTTTGTGTGTTTTCACAATCCTCTGGCTTAGCCCCTCCCCTTCTAACACCTCAGTGTCTTTGTGTCCCAAAGCAGCCCTGCCAGGCCCACAGAGCTACCTCTGAAGAGAGCTGACTGTCTTCTCTATTGTAATGAGAGTCTGAGTCAGGCTGAAAATTGGGGGAGCACCCAGGCCTTACCCCATGTGCCTGCAGATGCCACAGGACATTTGCTTGGATCTACTCACACATGATCATCCCTACCCCAATTCCATGACAGAGAGAAGGCCCATGAGGAAGGATGGGGCAGCTTTGGCCATCACTGAGGGCCTCTCATTCTCACCTGAGAGGCCCTCAGTGATGGCCTCTTATGGCCCTTCTTATCCACACCCAGGCTCCCACATTGCCCAGGCTGCAGCAAGACTGGATGTCAGCTCAGTCCAGTCCCTTTCTAAAGTCCTTCCATGTGGAGGAGAAATCTGGGCCCTCACAGCTCCTTCCCTGAATGCTTCTCCCAAGTTCAAAATCTTCAAGGAGCAAGAAAAAGAGCAGGTGTGTGTGTGTGTGTGAAGGGAGAGGAATCTGGGCAGAAAGTGGTGTGGGTCCAATAAAGTGAGGGTGCGGATCTTGTCTGTGTGGTACAGAGGGGAACAGTTTCAGTGGCTATTTGGGATTCTGCTCTGCAAGAGGTCACACCTGTGGGGAGAAGGTGCCCTGTCTTGCCTGCAGTTCTGTGAGCAGGCTCTACTTTAAGAACCAGGCATAAACAAGAGTTCCTTCCTAGAAAAGAAAAGAAGGCCCATCTGACTAGAGGTGAGAGGGGGCACACAGGGTGTCCTAGAGAGACATGTCTTTCACTTGTGGTGGTCAGTGATTACAGGAAGACCCACAGAGCCTCATGTTCAGTTCCTGAGGCCTCTCACTCCCCAAATACTTCCAGGCCTGCTGAGTTAGGGCTCAGCTGCCTTCCCCTCTTTCCTCCGCTGGAAACAGAAGCTCCAGCGAATGTTTCTAACTCCTGAGTCCACTCAGCCATGTCCCCCTTGCAAAATCCTCCCCTTCCCGCACCCCCCTGCACCCAGCCAGCCAATCCGAAGCCTTCAAGCCTCGCCAGACCCATCTCCCAGGGCCTCGGCGGGATAAAACCGGTTGGCGATGCCGGGTGGATGGGAACTAACTTCAGACCAGGAGGGACGCAGGGCTGAGGGCACCCTCGCAGGCGGACCCAGGCAGTGAGGGCCTGCGGCCGGCCGGCCAGGTACGTCGCCCTGGGGTTAGCAGGAAAGTGGTTGGCAGAGATAGGACTTTCAAGACAGGACAGGGTCCCAGGAAGCCTGACAGCCTTTTCCCTCCCAAGCTAAACGGGATAATGTTGGGGCGGATGAGCTGGAGTTTGGGGCTTCCTCGGCGCATCTTCCATCCCCGGATCCTCCGGGCAGGCAAGTTAGCTAGGCCAGACTGAGGTTCATCACACTTCCCCTAAAAATCTTCCAACTGTGGCAGGTGGATGAAAGTCTAAGCAGGTTCGGGCCTGGGAAGGGGGTCTAAGGCTGCGGGCATCGAATTTCACGTCCCTTCTCTGGGTCTATGCAGGGCAGCGGCGTGGCGGCAGGCGCGGCCGGGACCTGCGTCAATAAGCCCCAACCCCTAGGCGGGCTGAGTGACTCCCCGGCGATGCCTCATAACTCCATCAGATCCGGTAAGAACGCAGCGTGCCCAAGACCCCCAGCCCCCGCGCCGCCGTGCGTCTGTGCGTGCGCTCAGACCGGTGGGGCTGTGAGTGTACGCGCGGGGCTCGCGGGATTCACCTGCGTAGGGACGCAGCTGCGGGCGCCTCGGCCTGGCTCTACACTGGAGCTGCTTCGCTGTTTTCGGGCTTTAGGGTCGCCCTTGGCGGGCCGAGCCGCCCTCCCCAGGCCTAGGTTACTGTGGACCACCTGGAGAGGATATTAGCTCTCTGTGGAGTTACCGGGGGTGTCCTTGGCGCTCCACGCCCGGTCTTGCATGGCCCCTTAAGGTGGATATCTTTCGCGCTCAGTCCCTGGGCCGCATCTGTTCTGGACTTGCGGCTCCCCTATATCTGACTTTCCAGCCCTGGTCCTCGGTGTGCGCAGTCCTTTCCCGTGACTCTCTTGGTGGGACTGTGAGCTCCCCGCATTTTTCAAGCCAACGGGAAAGGAGCCTGTGGTCTGGGGTCTGGGAGCCCGAAGTGTGCTCTGACTCTCGACTCCTCCCTGCCCGGCATGGGACAGGTGGGAAGCAGCGAGCGCGGGGCATTCGCCTGGTAAGGACTAAGCTGCTGGCGGAGAGAAACACCCCTCCCAACCCGTGCCGGGGCCCTGGGCCTTCAAAAGAGCTAGAACTCCCAGGCCACGGTGCCCACTCCTGACCAGGGCCAGGAAGGGTCTTTGCCGGGAAGGAGCCCTGGGGTCGTGGTTGGTGGGCACAGCCACCCTGGCGCGCAGCAAGTGCGGACAGCAGGCGGCAGAGGCGCAGTCGGCTGGCGGTGATGGATGGAGCCTGGCCGGCCTCAAGGAAGACAATTTATGGGGCCAGGGCGCATCGCTATCGATTAAGGCCGGCGAAGTGAGAGGAAATCAATATTTCAGATGAATTCTCGGCGAATATGAAGTCCCGCTCGGCAAACGGGACATTTGTTATAATAAAGAGGGTCGGATCGGGCGCTGCGTGTGGCTGAAATCTCTATTTAGCCTACTACGCCATGGGGTCGGGGTTTGTAGAGCAGTTGTGGGTCCCAGGGCCACTAAAAGGGGAGACCCTTGGGGCTCCAGGTTTCCACTCGGTTTAGCCACAGACCTAGCCACCTGGATGATCCCTTCCTATCCCCCATACCCGTCTGAGAACCGGGCCAGAGCTGTCCCGCCGCCCTCAGCTGGCGCGGGGTTGCTTCAGGAGCCGCGAGTAGAGACCCAGTGGCGTCTCCCTGGAGCTGCGGGATTGGCGAGCCCGGGGATGGAGCGGAGCTGCCTGGCACTCTTTCCCCTCCGTGCGCTAGAGACAGGCGTACTCCTAGGCCACTATCTAAGGTCAGGATCAGGTTTTAACCCCCTTAGTCTTTAGGGAAACCTGGATACGATCCCGGAAGTTGCCCCTGCCTCGGGTTCAGGACGGTCCCGAGACCAAGAGCACTGGTGTCAAGGGCCGGATCTCCCACTAGGCTGGTCCCGGCCACTTCCGCTTGGTTCTGGGGTTCAGGGTTCAGTCTTTCCCCCCTGACCTTCCCCTGACCTTTCGGGTGGTGGCTGGAGGAGTGGATGCTCTCGGACCTCGCATTTACCAGGCTGGGACGGACCCTTCCCCTCTGACACTACTGGAGAAACAAGAGGATGTCACAGTTCCCTGGGTTGGCTTATTTATTTTTCCCCCCTGCTACTTATCTTTATTCTAGAAGCGCTCATTAAAATAAATGGGAATAAAAAGGGAAGGATTAAAAAGGCACAATTTATTTTCACTTTAGTTTTAATCAGTATTAGTCCCAGATGATGAGACTCCTTCTATGCCGTTTGCTTTCCCAATAGCTTAGATGCAAATCGCCCTCGGTTTGGGGAGGGAGCCTCCTGTCTCTGGCCCTGCCTAGTATTTATTTATTTATTCATTTATTTTATTGTCTGGGGGAGGCAGACAGGCTTCTTCTACCTTCTTCCCAAAACAAATAAAGAAAGAAAGCTGTGAGGGAGGGAGAGAAAATGGGACTTTCTTCCTGAGTTTAATATAAATGATAATATAATAAAGCAGAGGAAATTTGCCTATAACACAGCACGGATCAAGGCTCACCGCTTCTTTTCTGAACCATCTCTTGGCAAACCTGAGCAGGAGACCCTCTGTCTTTCTGAGAAGTTTGCTTGGCTTTATCGTTGGCTATATTTACAGCTAAATTCCTCTATGTTTTAAAAGCTGACCCCTCCATTTTCTAAACGCCCATTCTCTCTTAGGTGTTAGCAACTTTCCCCTTTTCCTCAGGCACTTCCATTTCTGAGTTTGGCCCTGCAAAGGGAGCTTGCATTTAAGTTTCTTCTAGAGCAGAATCCGGGGCGCAGGCAGCCGCGCCTTTTCGCGGGAGCGAGGCCAAGAGCGCACGCTTTGCAAAAATCCCAGACGCTCCAAAAAAGTTTCCCGCGCTGCTTCTGCAGCTGCCCGGGCCGCCGGTGCTTCACCCTTGGCTCATCCTTGGCTGATTTTGCTTTGCAAACAGATCTTAATATTTTTCTTTCCTACAGTTTTATTCTGAACGAACGTTGAGAGTGAATTATTCTAACGTCCGAAGGTCAGGGATGGGCTGAACGTTCGGTAAATCCGCTGAGATGTTTGTTGTATCGGGGAACAAAATCCTGCAAAGCAAAAACATTTTTTAATAATATGCAAAGATGCATACTAAATGGCAAATGCCTCAAAATTTTTAAATAGAAATAATACTGTATCAATGAAGAAGAGAGTTCAGTAAAAGCAAGCAGGCTGTCATTAAAAGTTATGTGAAATAACGGGTGGCAACCCTGGTCCTGAAAATAGGTCAGTCAAGTGGTAAAATGAGACTTAAGATCCAAGAGAGAAGATGCCTCTACCTTTCTAGATCTGAAATCTAAAGCCCCATTCTCTCCTCTTGATTTTAGAATGGAGAAAAGGAGAACAAATGCATTTGGGAAGCTTCTGTTTTCTTCCCATGTTTCTTGGCTGAGTGAAAATAAGGTCTTTGGGGAAGGGGAAACAGTCTTGAGGAACATAAAGAGGTATTGGGCTTCTTCAATTCATCTTTGTTTCAAGATGATCTATCCCCCATCCTCCTCAATGCAAGTTAATTAGGAGATAATTTAGCTACCTTGTGAATTAGTTTTAAGATAAGTATCTTTTCAAGCTTTGTCACTTTAATTGCCCCATTGATTGATAAGAAGTAATTATTTCTAATTGACACTTTTTTGATGTCTATTGGAAGCATTTATTTAGGACTTTTGGGGGGTGGAAGGAAAGTTAATTAATTTTATCGGTCTGTACCCAAAAGGACTCTGCCTAATTTTGCTGAAGAGGACAAAGGAAGTGAGAAAAACAAAATAGAAATCAATCTCATGGAATTTTAATTATTAAGAGATATTCTGGTTCAAAAGAGAGGGCATCTACTAATGTAATGTGTCAAAACTTTGTATTTATGGCCTCAAATCTCTGATTTTAATGAGCTACATGTTTCATAGGTATACATTTTCCTGTGGACTTACTCACAAATCCTTTATGTGCTTCTTTCATTTTGGAGAAGGTTTCTCTGCCTTGTAATTATTTTTTGTGAAAAGTAAAATCAATAGAACTCAGTATGCTCAGAAGAAATGAAATCATTTTTGTCGGAGCTAATCATAAGAAAGATTTACTAATAGTCATCCTTGTTCTGTAATTATTGATGGAGTTGAGTATAAAGGTGAAACTTTACTTACAGTGACATGCCTTTTCATAGCTAAACCTTGGAGTAAATAGTTTAATCATTCACATCCTCCTGAACATTTTACTGTGAGAGAAAAAGAGTGAAAGAATAAAGAGAAAAATAAAGACACTGAAAAGAGGCAATGGGGGAGGGGAAGGAGAGAGTGGTGGGAGAGAATAAAATGAAAGCACTTATTTCAGAAACTAAGGTAGCCAGGTGCATGGAACCTTTGCCATTCAATATAAGAAAATCGAAATCCTGCTTTCCAAATACTTTTTTGGAATACAAAATCTCTACCACAACCCCAAGCAACCCATAACCACCACCAGATACCCCGACTTTTATTTGTGTATGCATAAAAAATGCAAGGTTTTCAGAACGTAGCTGGTCGGGATCTTGCATGTATGGGTGTTAAAGTCATGATTTGAATTCCATAAAAAGGAAGCAAGAAAATACGCATTGTGCTCTGGAGACTTAAAAAGAGATTTCAGTGCTGTTTTTATTTATTTTGTTATTTCATTTCATTTTATTTTATTATCAAAGACCCTGTAATCTTCATTACAAACCCGAGTTGTATATACACAATCCTTTTATAGATACACTTGTGACTTACTGACATAGGAAAACATTCCCACATTAACCCAAAGTGGAGACACACACCCACACCCCGACTCATGCATGTCTGGAATGAGAGAAACACAATCGCACAAGATGCACTCCTGTCAGGTTAATTTCAGCCAGTGCCTTTTTCAATCATTTATATATAAAATCTTGTCTGATTTTAATGATGTTTCTCCCAGATTACAGGGAGCTGCAAGAATGAGGAAATATTTTAAATGAAAAAGAAATTTAAGACGCACAAACAGCAGATAATATCACATACCAACCTCACTACTAGTGAACTGAAAAAATATATAAATAATGCAAAAAAAAATCAGCAAGGGAGAGTTTAGTAATGGAAAATTCCCCTGCAATTAAATGAAACAGTAATTTAGTAGAGATATGCCTGAATGAATTAGCATTTATTAATTGGTTCTCATAAAAACAATTTGTGTGTGTGAGAGAGGGAGAGAAAATTGAGAGAGAGTTGGGGAGGGGGGTATTTAAAGTATATATTTTCTGCAGGAAAAGATCCTCAAATATTCATATCAAATTGTGTCATTATCATATTCTATTTTGTGAAAAATTCCAAGTATCTCACTGGCAAGTTTTACTTTCACACAGAGAGCTTGAGAGCAAAGGAAAGAGCTCCCTTTTAGATCAAAAAGAATGAAGCGGTCTCCCCCTTTTCTTGGTACATTTCCAAATGTGAAACCAGTGGCGGACATGCTGGCTGAGTCTGCCCTGGGTAGGAACATCCAAACCAGGTCCGAAGAAGACTCCCAAGGGACCCAGCACCTCTGGGGTACAACTAACTGAGGCAGAGGAGGCTGCTTTGTGGATCTGCTCCCCTCAGACCGCTCCAGCATCCTTGCCAACTCCGGCAGGAACTGCAGTTTGTAATCTCAGCGAGGAGCTTGCTAGGGTTGACTGGTGCATGGATGTGTTTACTTTCCCTCGCCACAGTTGGTCTGTCTTCAGTTCTAAGCACTTTAAAGCTGCTCTATTTATCAGTCCAAGAGGTGCTGAGTTCTCAGTTGAACTGAGAGGCTTTGAGCTCTGTGGTTCTGAGTATACAAGGAGGGAAAAGATAAAAAGAAACTGTTCTGTTTAAGGGAGGGAAAGATGATTTTAAAAGGGCTGGGGGTGGGCAGGGGAATAAGACCCAATTCAAGATCGCAAATTGTTGTCACTTTTGTTTTTGTTGAGATTTGGAGAAAGGCTAGGATGCTGACCCCCATCTGTCCTCAGTCTTTTTGGAGCTAGAACTCCAGGGTGTAGGGGTGTAAACACACTTCTCTAAGAGAGGAGAATGTGCCCCCATGCTCAGAATTCTTTGAGGGAGGGATTCTCTCTAGCTTCAAACCGGAACACCTTAGTTAGGGCAGGTTCTTTGGGGAGGGAACTAGAACACATTCTGCCTAGAAAAATGCTTGCAAAGACTGCTCCCAGCAGTATACTAGCCATTTCTCTGTTTCTTTTGTGGGAGGGGGGAAGGAGTACAGAGAACAATCCAGGGGTCTCCTGGTTCCTGTAAACTCCACTCTCCCAGGTCAATCCCAATTCATCTAGTCCAGAGTGACTAGATGGAATCACTGGATAGCAGGTTGCGCAGGGGCATCCAACCTTCTTTATTTATTCACAGTCATGACACCTGTAAGTAGATCTTTGAGGGTTCATAATTATCTCCTTCAGTCCAAAGTTAGAGCCAACAAGCCCACGTGAGTTGCTGAAATTCCCCCTCCAGACCCCTCCATCTGTCAGATAGAAATATGATGAGCAAATGTCTCTGATGTGCTCTACCAGGCAGAGAAATTTTCATGGGGAGGTTTCTATTTTACACCCTAAATCACATCACAGAGTCTGGGCTTTACTTTGACTGGGATCCTTCCCCAGGATGGGCCCAAGTAGAAACCAGCATCTCTTTACTGAAGCATGTCCAACATCAAAGGGAGGGAAGTTCAGGAGTCACCCAGGGATACCTGGGTCCTGTTTCTGTGTTTATGCCTATAGTCCCGAATGCCATATAAGATGTCAAGTATGGCCAGGGCTCAGCACTGCCTCCTCTTTGCCATTGTTACTTCAACATCCAAAAAGAGAAACAATGCACAAGAGCTGAATGCACCCCAGCACTTCGTGAGTTCTCAGTAATGGAAGCTGCCAGTCTCATCTCTAAGGACTGTGTGATGTTACGCTGAGAGCCAGCATAGCCACTGTCTCATTTATGCTCACAACTCTGCCAAACAGGTATTGTCGTGGGCCCTTTTTACAGAAGAGAAGGGAACTGATGCTCAGAGAAGTGTTTGGACCCCTTTCATCTGTCCACCCACCCACCCTAAGTCCAGCTCCCTGCAGCCATGGATGGTCCACACCTGTAATCCTGGTGGAAATCCCACCCAGAACAGGCAAGTGCCTGGGCCTGTAATGATAGTCAGGGCTTTCAGTGTTTTCTTCATCTGGGTCTTCAATGCTCCTGCTTAATTAAAATGTATCCCTTTTCAGTATAGTTCTCAGTCTTCCCATCTGTGAAATGGGGAAATGGTTATCAGGTGTCCCTCCTGGAAGTGGCTGTGAGGATAAAAGAGATGATGAACCATTAGGACAGTCAGTGTGTGTGTGTGTGTGCGTGTGAATCTTCTTTCAATACGTTCCCCCAAGGCAGGCCTGTCTCTACTTGCACCAGAAAAAAGCAGTGATCCTCACATATCGATACAGATTGAGAGCCCACAGGGAACTTAGTTTTCTCCTTTGACATCTCCAAACCACAGTCGGCCTCCCTGCCAGGGGCCATTTTTGAAATAGCTTCAGAGTTACCAGGAAGGGGTGCCATGGTGTCAGGGGCCAGCACTGGTGTCCCATGCACCGGCAATGTTTACAACGTTAGCATCATTCTCTCTGCTCCCTCGGGATCCCTCTCACTCAGGAGCTCATAACCAAGGCATCTGCTCCTTCCAATCCTCTGCAGAGGTTCAATTTGTAACATTAGCTTTAAAAGGCTCTCATTTTCATGTTTTCACTTTTCCCTTTCTTTCTGTGGAGAGTAGCTGCTTAACCCTTGGGATGGTTGCATTTCTCTGATGAAAATCTATCTTTAGTTTAAGCAGAGAGAAAGCGAGATTGAGAAAGGAAAAAAACTATTTTCCTCCCTTCTTTTAACTCCTTTCTTCTCCTGTCTTCAACCACAATGCTCTTGAGTTTTGTCTGTTTTACTTGTTTTCCTAAGTGGCCTTAGAGTGACCTGAGTAGTTAGTGCTAATTAGTTCCCCGGAACATATTGTCACTGTCAGGGCAGCACAAGCAGAAAGGTCCAGGAGCTGGTTGGGTGACACACCTAAGAGAGAAATGGCTTAATCTGCTGTCATCTTGTGAACTGTGTTTGCACACAATCAGGGTCCTCTGTGTGTTGCAGTTTTAATTCTTCAGCATCTCCAGGAAGACAGTTGAACTATTATTCCTGGGACAAACTCAGGGGCCATGAGTTATCAAGAGGGTGAGATATTTTTGAAGTCACTAAGAAGCTAGGGCTATGTTGCAGCTTCCTCATCAGGAAAGCCCCTTCACCCCCACCCCACCTTGCCTGGCCCTCAGCCACCCCTCCTGGCTGAGCCTTAGAGGACACTTCGTTGTTGACCTAGACCTTGCTGTTTTCTCCCTGTGTGACCTTAGGAAAGTCAGCTGTCTCTCTGGGCTTGGATTTCCTCATCTGTATAAAATATGGGGATGCAGGGCTTCTGGGAAGTAATGTAAGTAAAGTCAGTATCCTCACCTAACCCTGGGAAACCACTCAAGACATCTTTTCCTGCTCCTTACAGTGGTCACCAGGGAGGTACATTCCCAGACGTCTTATTATCTTAGTGTTTCAAGTGCCAAAACTTTATTCCATTTAAAATTTAGGACAGAGCTTGTAATATTCCACCCAGAAAAATTATAGGTACCTCTAACACAGAGAAATATTTGGATTAAATTAAGAGATACATAGAAAATTCTGGCTAAGACTTCTGTGGCCATTATCAGCTGTTACTATGCCCAATCTGGAAAAGGATTCTTTACTTATTTTACCATAAAACTCAGTTACAGGGAAAGCACTGGGCTTTTAACAGAATGGGTTGTCTGTGGACTTTATATTGGAATCCAGAATACTCTAGGGCAATGATTTTCAACCTTTGTGCTGCAGCACACTGGTGTGCCATGAGAGGATCTCAGGTGTGCCCTGAAAACTTTTATAAGATCATTAATTAAATTAGTTTAAAAAGAAGTTCAAAGCATAGTGAATATATTCTTTTTGTTTCTTTTTTTGTCATTGTTAACATGATTTTAGTGTGTTCTGTGGAAGTTTAACTATAGGTTCAAGTATGCCATGAGATAAAAAAGGTTAAAAAACACTGCTCTCGGGGTTCAGGAGAATTGGTCTAAGAGCAAAAATGAGCTCGTGTGGGTTAGGAGTTGAGCCGCGTAAGCAGCTAAGACCGCAGAAAACTTGTCTTGGATACATGTTTTTAATTAGCACAGAACCACACTTATTTTTAAAAATTAATATTCACTAATCCTCTGCCCTGTTCTCTGTTCCTACCTCCCCACTTCTTGCTATCATGTATTTTCCTCTCTGTATAATAATAACCCAGCTTTGGCATGAGAGCAAACCCTGGTTGACATTTAAAAGTCTCTGTGATTAGCCGAGCACCAAATCTCTGACTTAAGCTCTATTTTGCTCTTTTGCTTTAACACTGAGATTCATTCTTGAGCAGTGTCAAAATGGAGGTGGCAGGAATGGGGTGACCTCCTGTCATTACTGGGGCCCATTCTGTGATGAGTGTCTGACTGGGACTTCGAGGTGGGAACTAGGAGGAAAAATGAGGTTGGGAGAGAGGGTGTCCAGATGGAAAGGGGCTGAGTCGAGCTGGGAGCCAGTTGCACTCTGATGGTCAAGCCCTCATACACAGCCACCAGCCATATGCAAGGCACAATATCAGTAATGGTGACATTTGTTGCCAGCGTAGTCAAGGTAAATGACTGGGCTTCAGTTATGAAATGAGGTGAGGGTTCCTCCTCAGCCCAGAGAACTGGAATCTTGCAATTCTCTTTCGAGATAACAATCCACATAACAAGGAGGGGAAATAATCAGACAAAATAATCCCATGGCAGGATGAGAACTGAATACTAACAGTTCGATCAGAACAGCCACCCAAGTGCAACCATGATATCACTGCTAACAGGCAAACCTCATCTGACTGTCTTGAATCTGGTCCATTCCTGGAGCACTCAATGTTCAAGCAAAGCAGCATGTAAGCTTGTGAGGGATCAGCCACCTGCATGATAGTCTACAATGGGGCTCCATCTTGAGGAGGGCTGCCCAGTTTGTGGCAAAATGTGGCAGAGCTTCAGGTGCAAGTGTCACAGAGACCTGCCCACTTCTGTCAAATCAATATGCTTTTTGGACACTTCTACTACTCAACTCCTGTTCCTTCATAGATGTGCAAACTTTGTAGGTCTTCCCCTCCAGGCCTCCTATCTCCTTGACAGTGTGAAAAGGCCGGGGTCTTTCTAGCAACGGGGACCTTCCTGGGTCCCCATATTCCCTGGGGACCTGGCAGTGCCCCATACCAGGAAGGCACCTGTGCCTCACAAGCCACCCCCTCCCCACCTCTACTCTGGCCACAGGGCTGTATAGACAGGTGCCCCATACTACAACAGGCCTGCCTGGGCCTCAGGACTCACCCTTTTGCAGGTGACACCTGCTCTCGTGAGTCCTGATGGCAGTGACATAGCTTTTGTGCTCTCCTTTCTTCATGCCCTGGCTGGATCCTCCTGACCAAAAGATGTCCATCGCCCTGAGAGATCTGAGGCCCAGGAGCACATCGTACACCTGCCCACGCAGCTTTCCATCCCCAACTCTCTGGAAGTCACTCTCTGTACCTGCAAGTGTAGACACAATTATGTATAACCTTCTATTGTCTGCAGGCTGTTTTCCCTACTCCACATAGATGGTGCTGTCTTGAGGCCAGGAAGCCTGTCTCTCCCCTTTGGTAGAGAATAAAAGGAGTGCTTAAGAGGGTCAGACACACCTGGCTTTGAATCACTATTTGACCACCTGTACCTGTGTGGCCCTTTCCCTTACCGGTCAAGTGAGACTTAACCCTCAGCCAAGTGAGGGTTGCTATGAGGGCCAGCCAGAGACATGTGTGCAAGCACTTGGTCATGTGCTCCCCATGTCCAGCTGTCCTTGTGTCCCCGCCCCACACGCAGCCTTCCCCACCTTCCCAGGGCCTCCCAGTGCTGTTCATATGGCATGCTTTGCAATCCACTTTGCATTGGAGTATTTCTGTCTGTGATTCTTGCCTTCCAGACCTGAGCGACTTAAGTGCCAAGGGGATGTGTGCCTCACCTACCCCAAAGCTTCACAGGTTCTCTTACACCAAAGTGCCTACCTAGACCCGGCATTGTTTGAGGCTAAAGAGGGCTCAGATGAGGTTCTGTCACCATGTTTTACCATGAGGAAACTGGGACCAAGCAATATGTGCCTTGCCTCAGATACTACAGTCCCGAGTAGGGACTGTATCTCATCTCCAAGGCTTTCTCCATGACCCCAAGGTGCCTTCCAGAGTATGTTAAGGGTAGAAGTGAGGCCTGACTCAAGCTGAGAGAATACTGACTTTGGCCCATTCTGAGTAAGCAGGACCCAGGGGAATGAGAAGAAGGGACCTTTCTCACCTGCTGATGGAGACTGGGAAGCCCAGGGACAGCTCCCACACACACACTCAAATGTGTGCACAGGTATACACACAACTCACATGCAAGCACAGAGACACACACATGTACACAGCCAGGCCTGGGTGAGGCATGAAGGTGCCCAGGGTGCAAAATTTAAGGAAGCTGTCCTCTTAGGCTCATGCAAAGGCAGGCTTGAGAGCAAATGCTCCTGAGACTCTGTAGCCTGGATGCCTGGCTGTCTTCACTCTAGTTCTCTGCATATGATACACTCAAATACCTGGTTACTCCCACACCCATCCACACCTGGCAGTCCTCACAGATACATGCATGTCATAACCCTCTCAGTTTCATGAACACACTAAGGAGTGAGCCTTTACAATGTTCATATGTCATGCAGAAGACAGCTGCAGGTCTGTGGATGATAAAAAGAGAGACCTTATTCTCAGAGAGATGCAGCTTCAAAATTACAGGTATAATTAATGAGTCCTGGATGAATCCACCTTTGTTAAGGAGGAAGTGATAATAATGGATGTGGCTGGGAAGTGGGGCCTGAGTTATCCAGGGAATCGACTCTGTGCTGTGGGTCCATTTAAGCATGAGGAAACTGACCTGTGACCTCTGTGTCTTTGCAACCTATAGCTTGATGTCTGAATAGAGGAACAGACATAGTGTCTAGCTATGACCCCCTCCAAGCTCCCCAACCACCCCCATGAAGTTACATGATATGATTGGTCATAGGAGTCCTGTAGAGACCTTTGGGCCCAGCCTCCCTTACTTTCACATAAGGCCCAGGGGAACTCCCTAGCACTGCTCCATTCCTAGAGTTTATGATGGCTCCTGCCAGATGGGAACAGCACTACCAAAAGTAGGCAGCAGCAGTAGCAGCAGGGATTATCCATTTCAGAATTGACTTCTTGGTGCCCGATGGTGAAGTGCTGAGGGCAGGCGGCTGAGGACTGACACAGGTCGGTCCTTGGCTCAGGATGTGAGAATACACTCTCTAAGGTCTTGTCCCTGCTCAGAATTCCAGCACTCTGTCCCTTGAGGCCCTTGGCTCCTGTTCACTAAGACCTAAAGGAAAAACATGAACAGGAACAATTTCATGCACAATACCAAGCTTGTTGCAGCACCCACATGGCCCTATACAATATGGTGTCATCATGACTGCTTTGTACATGCGATCCACCAATATTTGTCTAACTTTCATAAATCAGTGACTCTCAAACAATGTTTCTCTGTAGGGTGGACAGAGGTGCTTACTGATAAACTAAAATTGAACAACAGTGGCAGGAAAGAGGACATTTATGGATAAAACCTTCCAGTTTAAGGTGTACATTTTTGGTTTAATGGCCACTACCTCATCTTTTCCGTAGGATCTAGGATTCAATTAGCAGCGCATTGTGATTTCTGAGAAGTCAAGCAGACTACTTGGTGGTGGTGTTTGCAGAACACTGTGACCTTCTGGGTGCTCCAGGTGCTGACGAGTGTCAGAACAGCTGGTGCTGATGTGAGGCTGGACTCGCCTGATGTCCACATAGTGGCAATGGCTCCCTCATTCTGTGACATGCTGAGATTAATGCACCTCCTTTGGTCAGAAGGCGTCCCCAGCATTGCAGTCATGGAGAATGTGCAGTCACTATCCAAAGAAAGGAGCCGCATCTCGGCACCTCCTCCCACCTTCACTTTCCTGACAAAGCTCCCTTCTTCCCTGGTACATGGCATGGCACGTGTGTGTTGGTCATTTGAGGGCCCAGGTGCTTTGTGGAAGAGTAGGGACACACAGAGAAAAGGTGGGCTACTGCAAGCAGGGTCACCTGTTCGTTACTCAGTATCCTGGGAGCACAGCTGGAGCATGATCCCCCTCCTTGGGACTGCCCCATGAAGACCCTTGAAGTTTCCATCACAGCCAGCCATAGAAATCATGATTTCTTTTGTCTCCTCAGATGCAAAGACTTCTTGGCCCGTTGTCGGAAGGCTTTTAGTCCCAGCCTCCACTGTCCTTTGCTGAACCTCTCTCCCTCCCCCGGCCAGTTTCTCTTCTGAGTGGGTGCTCAGCCTGCACTCTGTGGCCGAATCACATCAGGTTTTGCTCCAGCTACTAAAAAAGAACACTGTGCCCCTTCTCTCTCTGCCTAGCACTTCGGCCTTGTTGCCTCTAGTGCCTGGCAGTGCCCCGTGCAAATCTCTCACTCCAAACCCCTGGCATGCCCATTTACCCCTAGCTTTTATGATGTGCCCTTACCCAATCATGCAACCTCTGGCCACACAAATTTTAACTCCAAATTATTTCAAATAGCATTATGACCTGATAGTCAATTCAGTAAGTAAATGTCTACCGAGCCCTTCAGTATGGCAGTTTGGGGCTACAGAACTCAAGAGCTCGTGCCTCTGCCTTCATGCTGACACCCTCAAGTGAGAGAGAAGCAAGCTGGACTTGCTTTGTTATTATTAAATCATAACTATGTACATCAATGCATTTATGGGGTACAATGTGCTGATTTTATATACAATTTGGAATGCTTACATCAAACCACAATCGAAGAGGGAAAGCAAAGGCTTCAATGCAGATAGACACAAAATGCTGAACGAGGGGGAGGATGCACTGGGCCTCGGCTGGGTAGGGCAGGAGGCAGGGGCAAGCCCCTGCAGAGGTGGGGAGTCCCAGGAGTGTGGGCAGCTTCCAGGGACCAACAGTCAGCCCTGTGTGAAGGAGACAGCAGTGGAAAGACAGACGGAATTCAGCCCTGCGTGGGGGCTCTGACAAGGGAAGCCAGGCTTTGGTGTGAATTCCAACCTGCTGTCAGGGTGCCTGAGTCGAGTGCACTCAGCATACATGTTTTAGGGCATTTTACTCAATTGTGTAGGAAACTTCCATCCTCACCTGGCTTGCCCTCACACTTCTGTTGTCAGCAATTTTTGTATTCTTTCTGGCTCTCTTGCCAGAGCCACATAACTACTGCCTCTGTCCTCTTTGGGCTTCGTGGTGTTTGTATTAAATGGAATAGCTGTGGCAATAATCGGTGATAGCGAGATTATTCACTTTATCAAAGTGTTCTGATTTCTCTCCTCTTCTGGCTCTGTTCCAGAGGAACTTAGCCTGGTGATTTTCCAAAATAATCTTAGATTCCTGCTTGCACTTCCTTTTCATCCAATCATTAACGAGCATTTTCAGGCAGAATGCCGGGTTACAATCCAAGAAGTCTCTAGCCCACCTCCCTAACTCAAATTCCCACTATTTCTGTATGCAAACCCATGTTCCAGCCAACTAGTCATTGTTTCCAAAACACACCGGGTGCATTCTAGTCTCTGTGCCTTGGCCCACTTAGTGCCAGCTGCCTGCAACCCCATCACCACCCCCACCCCTTTGACAAAGCTCTGCTCAAGCTCCATCTCTTTCATGAGACCCTTTAGTGACCCTTTATTCTGACTTCCATGGCACCTACCCTCTTCCCCTCCCTTGGCATTCAGTACCCATTACCAACATAGGAGTGTCATTTCACTTCTTACGGTGACATCCTGCCTCTGAGCTAGATGAAAACAAGAACTCTTCCAGGTCCTTCTATGACCCCAGCACCTCACACAAAATCCTATATGGACTGGGGACTCCACAGATGTCTGTGTTGGTAGTTTTCACCAAATTCTCCAATAACATGTTTTGGATTGACTTAACTCGCACATTTGAGTTTTATACATGAAGTTTTCCCAACAAGAAGTACACCTGATCTTTCCCCTTGATGTTGTTGCTATAATTACTTTCTGACTTGCCTTCTCCCCACCAACACATTGTTTTAGGAAAATCTATTTTCCTTGTAATTGGCAACTAAGGGACTGAGAAAATGAGGAATACCTTCTTTTAGGGAACCTGATGCAGTCATTGATGCCAGAGCTACCCCAGTGGGACACCTGTTTGGTCCTGAGGATGTCTTGTTGGCACAGAATCTGCCTATGCTTGAAGGCAAGGTAGCCATGTTGGGCAGCAGTGGCCACTGACCATAATAAACCCAGGCAGGCCTGGGAAGTCCTAAACCAACAGGAGACCTTCCTGGGATGCTGGGTGTCTGCTTGGCAGGGTGATAAGTCAGATCTAAGATGAAAGCATCTGTGAGGACCAAAGATTGCAAGATTCTTGTCATTCCTCTAGACTGGGAATAATAAAAGCTATACAAATAAAAGCTAGCACACGGTACACAGATACTAGGTGCTTCATAAATATTTGTTGAATGAAAGGCTCTTTCTTTTCATTTCTTTTCTTCTCTACCTCCCCTTCCTTTCTTCTTTTCTTTTTTTCTTGGTTTCAGAGAAGTGTTTCTCAAGAGTGGTCTCTATTTTTGCATTAGAAGCTTCTGAAATTCTGTTAGCAAAAGTGAAGCCTTGGATTCCGTACCCTTCACAAGCTCCCAGGAATTCTTTTGTGGATCAGCATTTGAGAAACTCTGATCTAGAGCTGGCTGGCCTAGCTGAGATCCACCAGGGGTTTTTCCCACATGGGGTCTTTCATGCCAGCACAGTGGGGACACAGCCCTTCCCCTGGATGCCCCTCCTTGCACAGAATTCTCATCTGGCCGTAGATGGGAGGGGATTAGACTAGATGTGTTCTCAAGTCTGCCCCTAGGTGACTGTGCATAAGCCACTTAACCCTCCAATATGGTGTCTTTATCCATAAAAGGGGACATAGTGCCAGCCCCATATCCCTCATGGTTTGTCGTGAAAATCCATCCCTGATGCAACCAGGGCACACTGGGTATCTGTTGAACTAAACGTAAGAATTACTTATCTAAAAGCACTTTGAAAGGGTCCTGTGGAGTTAATGAGTATGTGACCAACCTTTAGATGGGATCCAACATTAGAAAGTTCTTGAAAGAAGGAGAGAGTCTAGAGGTCCTGGTAGACTGAGGGGAAGCCAGCCTGGCATGGCAAGAGTAATAGGCCCTGCTGTGCTGATATGTTGATGGACTTCTATTAAAGAAAAATAATTGCCATGTGATGCGAGGATCAAGGCCAGAGAATGGGATGCTGCAGGGAGAATAGTGATGTTAAGGTGCACTTAGGGAGGGTCAGATGTCAGAAAGTGTTCCCCTCTGCCTGCCTAGCTGAATCCTGCCTTATTCTGAGGCACCCTGTGGAGGGAACTGGAGGGAATGTACCTCCCGGCCTCCTGGGAGAGTGGCCAACTCCAGGTCAGAGCCCTGTCAATCTGGGCATTCGTTTGCTAGAGCTGCTGTGACAAAGTACCACAAAAGGGGTGGCTTACACAACAGAAATTTATTATCTCCCAGCTCTGAAGGCCAGAAGTGTCAGACCAGTGTGTCAGCACATTAGTTTCTCCTAAGACAGAGAGAAAATCCATTCATGCCTTTCTTTCTTCTAGCTTTGGTGGGTGGCAGACGATATTTAGTGTTCTTTGGCTTATGGCAGGATAATTCCAATCTCCAAGTGGCATTCTCCCCTCTAAGAGGAAAGGACTTGCTCTCCTCTCCTCCCACCCCCCACCCTGTGTGTGTGTGTCCATATTTCCCCCTTTCACAAGGACACAGTCATATGGATTAGGGCCCACCTGATGACCTCATACAAACTTGATCATCTGCAAAGACCCTGTTTCCAAATAAGGTTAGGACTTTGACATATGAGTTGGAGGGTTGGGAAGACACAAACTCGTAAAAGCCTGAGTGCTGCGTGTTGCTGATCTGGCCCAGCCCTGGCCTCATGGGTGCACAGTCCCTGGTTTGGGACTGACAGAGCAGTGGAGAAGCTAACACTCACCTTCCAGAGCCTTTCCCATTGCTCCTGCAGAGGAGGGGACTCCACCTCTTAAAACCAGAACCCCAAAAGAGAGCTTCAAGTCTAGGTTGTACACTTAAGAAAATAAAAATGACAAGTAAACAAGCTGATAAGAGAAACCAAAATCTTTCAGGGTGGCTCATGTTTCAGAACAGAGTCTGCATAATCCCCACCATGCTCTTTTTCTCTTCTGCCCCGTGATGGCCTCAACCAAGATGGCACTGAGATCCCCAAGGGGCTCTTGGGATAAAGCTGGTCAGAACACTGAAGTTCAGTCTTGGTTCTGCCATGAAGTAAGTCTGTGACATGAGACAGATTGCCTCCCTTTCCCAGCTGGAGACACTCTAAGAAGTGCCCCCACAGCTCTGCCACTCCGTAGATACCAGACATATGCCCCCTCAATAGCTGAAGTAACCCATCCGTCACCACACAGGCCATGTGGCAGCCTGCAGGGGTGGACACATCTTCTTCGGGTGGCCTCAGCGTCACCCTTGTAGTTTGCTGCAATGTTTCCTCAGAGAGCTTTCTCTGCATCCTCCTCTTGGGGTTCTGACCTGTGTTCCTTGGAATGACAGCAGTCTTGGAATTGCAGTTATTAGATCTGGGAGGATCAGCTGCTTCCATCGGACCAGGCAAGGAAATTGAGGTGTAGACTGGTGCCCTCCCAAAGTGGGCAGAACCTTGGCCTCCGGATTCTCAGGATCTTATTTCTTTCCCTTAAAACACAATCTGCAGGCTGTGCCTGTCCCCCTCTGTGCCCTCCCCTTTCCTGCTGCAGGGGTGAGGGTGACTTCTAGAGTAGATAATTCCTTTGCTATACTGTTGACAGGTGTGGAAACCACACATGCAGGATTTTGTCACAGATTTGGTTCCCATGTGTTATTCAACAGCACAGTGCTTCTTCGTTCTCAACTGCTTTGCTCTTCAGGATGGCCAGGCCCCTTCTGGCTGCCACTCCGAGGGCCATGCATGTCTCTCTCTCTAGCGCGTCTCTCTCTACACACACACACACACACACAAAAAAAATCTTTTTAACTGTGCCTCTAATTCGGGCTAACCCACCCCACCCAACTGCCTTTTCCCTGAGCCAGTCAGTCAGGTCCTAACTTGGTTAAGATCTCAGAAGGGAGAGTCTCAGAGTGAGAAGGAAACCTTTAGAAGTCATTCAGTCCAAGCCTCTGGGTGACAGAAGAGTCCTTGTGTGACTTCACCATATTGGGGATCCCCTTGCCCTCTGGCCCTGCAGTCACTGCAGTCATGCCAGTACAGCTGCCGTCCCCTCCTCCCCACTCTCATGGGTCCCTGTCCCCAGTAGGGGCCCTTCTAGTCACCTCTCTATTGCCCTCCTAACTCATCTGTGGGTGATTTTTAAATCAGTGCCCACTAAGCCCACATTTAAAACATGGTGACTTCATGCTTTGGAACCCAGGAGTACCTTCTACTGTGTGTCATTGGGACCTGAGTCATCTACGGTCCACCCACCTCCCCACCACAAACTCAGACACTCACACAGACACACGCACTCACACAGACACGTACACACGTACCCATGGTATTCCATGAGGCTGCTTGTAGACAGCATCGAAAGAGACAGGGCAGGAGAAAGGATTGAAAAACTTTAAGGTTCTGTGACATGTTGGGCTATGAGTGTGTAAGTTTCTCAAGGGCAAGGACTTTTCTTCTAGTCAGAAACCATCTCCCCACACACAGCCTGGAGTATTTTTAGACATAGAGTGGATGCTCACTGATTTGAAATCTAATGAACTGAAAATTGCTTTAATATCAACCTTTTTTTTTTTTTTTATAAAAAGCATTAATAGCCATAGGCCTCTGACCCCAGGAGCAGTGGAGGGTGTAGAACAGAGATTTGTGCCGATGCTGAGCGTCTAAATGTGTATTCGGCAGGTGCCAGCACATCTGCCTCGCAGTGCCTCCCGCCACTAAATGCAGAGGCCCCGGCCCTTCTACTGCAGCCTCGAGGGTCCTTCCACTGCCCCAGGAGTCTGCAGGTATCTAGCCTAGCAGGAAAGAGGTGGGAATGATGACCTCTAGTAAACCTTCAGGGAGCACTGGGAAACTCCATTCACAGCCCTGACTGGAAGTTCATGTTTAATTAATAAATTATTGCTTTCAATATATATTTACTGACATCCACAGAGTGGATATAAACTTTGGGGAGTTAATAGTGAGTTTCTTAAAAAGGCAGATTCAGGGACACTGTGCCAAAAGATTCTGACCTAACAGAGCTGAGGTGGGGAGTTGCTGAACTCAGGGCGCAGCAGGGCGGGAATGACTGCTCCACTTGGGCTGTGCCTGTGAGCAGGTAGGTAAGATCTGCACCTGCCCTCAAGGAGTAAGCATCTGGACCTGAGCCTTGACAATGAGAATTAGAGAGAGAGCAAGGCATGGGGAGGTCAGAGGGAGCATGGAGAAGGTTCCTGAGCGCTGTTCCTGGGAGGCTTCTCTCCCTGGGTACGTGAAGGCCAGAGTGCAGAGCCTGGATGAGCCACATCCAAGCCACATCCAGAGGAAAGGAGCTTCACTGTTTCAGGAAAGGAGGGAGAGTGTCTTCGGCTTGGGAAATAGTGCCCAGTCTTAGGCAGAGGACGAAAGTGGTCCTTTTGCTGGTTGGCCTACTGATTCCATTTATAGGATCTCAGAAAGCTTGCAGAGGCCTCCAGAAATCTTTGAGAAAGCCCCAAAGGCAACCCTACCCAGAGCTTCTTGGGCCTGGGACCTTCAGTCCAGAGTGGCCTCTGTGTGTCTAATTTGCCTCCATCTCTGTGGCCCCTGTGTTCCTGAAGCCTCCAGACTGACTTCAGGAAAAGCAATACTTTTCTCAGGGAGCTTTGAGGTCTATTGACATTTGTAGCAGCTCCATCCTAGAAATCCACATGCTGAAGCCCTTCCTTGGAGGGAGGTGATAGGGTTAATCTAAGGACTGGGGGAGGTGGAGAAAGGCCTGGAAACCACACAGTGAAGCCAACCAGATTAATAGAGGAAGAGAGAGGGGGGTAGACCATTAGGAAGACAAAGAGAAAATCATGCTGGAGCAATAGAAAGGGAAATCTAATATCAACTAGGGAAAAATAAATGGAGATTAGGGCAAACAAATTAGCTTTAATGGGTTCAATGCTAATACAAGAATAACAGCCGAACTGCGAATGCCTTTGAGGGGAAGATGGGATAAAGAACCTGAGCAGTCATGCAGGCAATAAAGATTATGCAGGCAAGGGGGATGGCCAAGGAGCCAGTCAGGGGAAAGAGAGAGAGGGAGGACTAGGGTGAACCGGCAGGGGAGAGGTGGCCTAGGAGTAGGCTACCCTCCACAGGAAGGGACAGGGTGAAGAGCTGGGAAGAGCCCCGGGGAGGAGAAAGAGAGCGAGGCACCTGGACAGGCTAAGGACAGAAATAAAAGCCCAGGGCGCAAAAGACTGAGCAGAAGGGAGATGGAGATGGATGTAAACAAGGAGAGCAGAAGAGAAGCAACCCATATGGAAGGAGGAAGGAAAATATAAAGAAATGAGGTTCATTCTCTGACCAGAGAAAATCAAAGTTGGAAAAATTAGGTCCCAACAAAATGAAAACCTGGAGATGATTTCGAAGTGGGCTTTGGAAAGTTCCCACACTTAGCAGGTGGCATTGCTCTGAGGGAAGGGTCTGGCTGTCCCTGAAATGCTACGCTGCTGGCAGCAGGTGCCAAGAGAGGATGGCCAGAAGCTGGAGTCTCAGGCCTGCCCCTTTGTGAGGGTACAGCCTGAGGCCAGTTACATGCTGTCTCTGCTCCTGACCTTCTCATCTGTAAAATGGGGATAGTGTGCTTCCTACCACAAAGGGATATTATGAAAAGGGAAAAGAAGCATTTATACTGCTTGGTTTGCCTCAAGAATAAGTACATCCCATAATACTGGCTAAAAGTCTTATTCCTATGCATTGACTAACTGGTGAAAGGACCTAAATACTGAAGAGAGCCCTTCCTTCCTTCCTCCTTTCCTTCACTTTTAGGTCCAACATTGGTGATATACCAGCCAAATTTGGTTCTTTCCTGGCTCTTTATCCATCCTTTGTCTCCATCCCTCTGCCATCACCCAGCCCTCTCTCTCCCCTGGGGTTAAAGACTAGTGCTAAGCCTTCCCTTTCCAGCTCCCCTCTGGCATGATCTAAGGAAAGAGCATCCAAGGAAGCCAACATTCTTATGGTTCTGGGAAACTCTCTTAAATTTGCCAGAGCCTCAGAGTATAGAGACAAGGAGCCAGAGCTGGTCCTCACGGCCTCACACCCTGGGGTCCTCTTGAGATGCATAAAGGAAATAGCTGCCCACCAGAGCCCTACACCAGAAGAGCACAGCAATAGAAAAAGGCCAGGATTGGATGATAATGGCCTAGTCATGGGCTCCAGGAGGGGAAGAAAGAGCCAGGATTATTTTTTGCCCCTCAGGGCATCCCAGAGTCCTGCCCTTTTCTCATTACTAAGGATCTTAGATGAGTGAGAACAGAAATTGATCTAGGCAAGAAGAGGGGCAGATGGGTGGAGAGCTTTGTTATTTGCTAAGAAATAAGCTAATTAAATTGGGAAATATCACAGAAAGAACCTTCCCATAAAATCATAACCTTCAACAGGGTGAGACATTTCTGCCTGATCCTCCTTTGTCCCTGGAACCTGGAGCAGTGCCTGGCATGGACGTGGTGGTGGTCCTGGAGGTTGTGGTAATAGTGAACACATCGTGGGAGGGTCGGGAGGGGTCTTCTGAGGCCCAGGCCCCTTGTCAATTGCTATACGTGCATCTTGTTATTTAGATCTCACAGCACTTCTAGGAGGAAAGGCAAAGAGAGCCAAGGCTCATGCTGAGATCATGGCTAGAAGTGAAGCAGAGGTTTCTGAATCTCTACCTTACACAGCTTCAGAGAATGAAAATAAATGGACATATGAACCTCACCCACTCATCAGGGCAAGAGGACAGATTTGAAAACTGCCTCTCAGTTTGGACTTCTTTGAGGAGCTGATACATGAGCCACATAGCAGGTAGCAGACTGGAGGATGATAGAGGGACTTCTTTTTTGTTGTATGTGGTTCTTGTCACCATTGCCTTAGCAGTAGCAATGCCTCCCAGCAACAGCTGGGCAGTGCCACACCTCAGAGATCCAAATCCCTGCTCCACAGACCTTTTCTCCAACCATTTAGGTTCTGAAGAACTCCAGCCTCTTCCCTTTGCTTCCTGCAGCCCTAGGGCAGCAGCTACGATCTCAGGGTTGCTGCAGTGCTTCCTTTGTGCACTTACAGCCCTTCAACACCCAGACAACCAGTCCCCTATATTAAAGCCCCTCTGTTGAAATACCTAGGAACAGGTTTCTGTTCCTTCTGACTGGGCCCAGACTGATAAGTGCTTGGTGCCTGAAGATGTCTGAGGAACAGGATTCCAAGATACAATTGGTCTTGAGCTCCTTGTTAATGAGAGCTGGGAACTAATTTCTTTTTACTGACTTGACCCGTACAGACATAAAGGGGCAGCACTGTCCATGCAGCCCTGAGCCAGAAACTTCTCCTCAAGTAGGTCTCTGAGTCTGGGATGTCTGAGTTCTCGGGAGGGATAGCTTTTGTTGCCAATCCATTCCACTGTCCTCCTTAGCTTGAGCTGTCTCTCATGGTTCTTCAATGCATTTGAATTCTTCCCAACAGAATCTGAGTAAGCCACTGCCCATCATTCTCTATAGAGCCTCTATGGACAGGCCCAGAAGAAAAAGGCTTCATGGCTCAGAAAAGACCTGAGTTGTTGATAGTTTCTCATTGGTGTAAATTACAAAATAGTACCCATCCCCCAGAGGGCTCCTGAGGAACACCGTGCCACATCCCACTGGAAAGCTCCTCACAAACGTGTGGAGCTTTAATGGTGATGTCAAAGGCTTGATGTAAAAGCCAGCAAGAAGGCCTCTGCATTCATTTCCCAACTCTTTCAGAAGCAGGGCAAATCTGTCTTTTCCTGGACTTTGACAGCTAGACCCCTCTTCTTCAAACAACGCATTTCTATTAATAGGTGTCTATGGAAGACCAAGTTTTGTTTATGACAAAGAATGTGTGGGCTTCACTAAAGTTTTTGAGGATCTGCCTCCCTCTCTTTACCCTTCCTCTGTCATTCCCTCCCCTTTGCTTCCAACCTTCCTTCCTTTCTTCCCTTCTCTTCAGTCAGCACTTACTGGGTACCTACTATGCATCAAGCATGATCCAGATGTTAGAGTATCAGAGATAAAGAAGCTGTATATTCCTCCAAAGGGCAAACATTCCTCTATGCAGAGGACATGCCAATAAATAGACACTTATATTCTGCTAAATGTAGTAGTAGAGATTACATCCTAGCTTATTTAAAAGAAAGGATGAATGAGAGCAGGCAGGAAATGCCATGAAAGGCTTTCTGTAGGAGGGAGCTTCCTGAGCTACCTCTTAAAGGATGAGTAGAAATCAGTCAGAAGAAGGTGATGAAAGGCACTCTAGGCATGAAGGGCACACAAACAAGGACATAGGGGAGGATTTTGACGCTGTTAATGAAGAACAGCAATTCTGTGCGGCAAGGACAGGTTCAAGGTTCAGACAGGTAATAAATGTGACTACAGAGCAAAGGCAGGGCCAGATAGTGGTGGGCACTGCCCACTTGATTTAGTAGATTGGACTTAAGCATGACAGAGATGGTGCCAAGCCTCACAAAGATTCTTAAACATAAAAGTGACATGGCTGGTCTTGAGTTTAGTTCCCCAGCTGCATACCAAAGGGCCACTTTGGTAAGGTTGAGTGAGAAGACTAGTTAGCCTAGGTGACTAGTTAACACCTGTTCACCTTCCACTCAGACTATATGCCATGTAGAGAAATCCTCCTGATCACCTTGAACTAATTCTCTTTCTTACCCCCAACCCATAATTCTTTAACACTACACCCTGTTGTGTCCTTCTTAGCACTCATCCCAATTAGTAATTTACATTCATTTGTTTGTTTATTTTTTAAATGTTTATCTGCCCCTACACTACCTGTCCCTGAACTGGAAGGTGGGAATCAGTTCTACTAAAGTTCTTGGTACATAACAGGCATATACAAGATACGTCTAATAGATGAATGAATGTGTGGATGTTTGAATTCTAGGAAGAGTTAAGAAGGTAGTGGTCAGGTAAATATTTAGGAGGTAAAAATGACATAGTCTTGTGAGTATTCCATATGCAAATATGGAAGAAGCTAAAGCCTGTTAATTAATTCGTGTGGCATGTATTTATTGAACGAACATCTAATAGAATTTTAATAATGAACAAACAGAAGCAGTCTTATCTTCATGGAGATTTCCATCTTCATGGAAGAGATAGTCATTATTTATACACATAATCATGCAGAGAAATGTAAAACTAAACTCTGTAAAACTAAACTACAAATGCCTTTAAATGCATCTACCATGACTCCCTACATCCCCATCCCCTGCTGCCAAATTCTTCCTTTGACTATGAAACTTTTTTCTCTCATTTTTAACCAAATTTTTCAAAAATCAGTCACACTCAATGCTGCAATCCGATGAATTCCATGCAAAAGATAAAGAATATTAAGAGAACATCTAAGTAGAGACCCAAACCTACTCGGCAGTATCAAACAAAGCTGCCTGCAGAAGTGACATAGTGTTGAGCTCTACAGCATAAGCAGGCCTTAACTAAATAAGAGGGCAAGACAAAGCTCCAGGTAGTTCCAAGGACATGCAGAAGAGCAAGACGGTGCAGCACAGAATACGTAGTGGTGGGTGGTGGCAGGTGGTGGCAGATGGCTTGAGGTGAAGCGGAAGGGAAGGCCCTGAGCCCTCATGGCAGCTGGTGTTGATACCAACGAAGGCAACACTGGAGGAGAAGCTTCCTTCTACCTCCTTATCACTTCTTTCCATAAAAGTTGGATATAAAAGTTGAGGGGAAAACCTGCTGGATCCATCTGGATGCCCCTGCTGCCATCAGGACATAGGCAGTAGGTTCAATAATGAGAGTGGGGGGACTGCCAAGGATGGCCATGAAGCGGGAGAGAGACACCAGGATGGGAGAGGATCCAGGGAAAATGGGCTGTCATGGAGCAAAGGAGGGACAAGAACCTTATCAAAGAGAAACAAAAAACCTAGGTGAAGAGATAGGCAACCAGGAGAAAGCACTGTCACGGGAGCCTCTTCACAAAGGAGAGGATGGCCCCCTCCCCTCACCATCCATGCACAGCATCCACCCCCAGTGTCTGAACACGGGCAGAGCAGCATGAGTTGAATGCTGAATGGGAAAGGAGGAAATGGAAGAAATAGGAACTGTAAGTATGATGACTTTGAGAAATTGGGATGAAACCAATTTTTAAAAAAAGACTCTCACAGTCAAAAGAGAAATGATTTTGCAGGCTTTTATTTATTTGTTTGCTGGGAAGGTAGCATACATAAATTTAATTGCATTTGTAGATCCAGGGGAAGGACCTAGAAGAAAGAAAGAGGTAGATAATATAGAAGAAATGGGAGGGTTCCAGCCCAGGCAGAGAGTGAGGGGTCAATGACAGACCCAAGTGGCAGCTTTACCTAGCTACCATCCCTCTGCCTGGCTTCCCTGAGGAGGGCAAGCATAAGGCCCCAGCAAGGTGGGGCTAATAGCAGGAGCAGTTGTTATCCAGCAGGCTAGCCGGGAAGAGAAACCACCAGAAAGCATCGCAGAGACTGATTAGCATGGGCAAGGCTGTTCCTTCGTGGAAGGAGAGTAGGTCTAGCATGATTTCAAGGGCATCCTACAGTGGTTACCGCACTTCTCACTATAGCCCTGCCAAGATTCAAACTCTTTGGGACTAAAGCAAACATCTCCAGGTAGTTACATGGAAATTTTAGCAGAACAACACATTGAATCATTAGCACTGGGCAGAGCTCCAAGGGTCAAGCAGACAGTAAAAGAAGAAAACATTGGACTATGGAATGTGGGGATTCCATAATGGGGGATCCTGGAATCTATGTGACAACCATCAAAATGTAAAGCATTTTTCTGTCCATGTATATACTAAAGCACTAATTAAACTTTGTGTCATACACTTGGTAGACAAAGACAAACCCATATACCCTTGAGTAACTTGTAAAGGAATCTCCAATACAGTCAGTGCTATGGCAGGGCCTTGTGTGAAGGACTATGGGCACAGGGGAAGTATCCCCACATCCTAAGGGACTGTCTGGATATCACTGTGGGCAATGAGCCTTTCTCCTTTCCTTTGACCTTCTCTATGCCTCAGAAATCTAGAAGGGTGAAGAAATTATCAAAGAAAGTCCTAAGACCTCCCCAAATATTCTCTTTTCCAAAGGAAACATTTCTAGACAGGAAGCTTCACGGAGAGCTTTGTGGAGCTTCAAAGTCCTTTCCGGTAAGATGTGTCCTCTCTGACCCTAAAAAAGCTTGTGCACCTTCATTCTCAAAAACCTGCCTGCAGCCAGCCAGTTGATCTTGTCATCCTCCTCCACACCCATCCCTCCCCACCCACAATCCTCCATTCAAAGAACCTTTGCTTATGAAGCTTCAAACCTCTTCCTGGGTCACACCTATGCCCTCCATCCCTCACCTCCTGCCCAACCAGGGGGCTCCTACTCATTTCTTCCGGCCTCAAGGCCACTCTGTCCACAGTGGTATAGTAAGGTGGTCAGCCCAGTGGGCGCCCAGCCCTCTGCAGTACAGGAAGGAAGCCTGTACCCACCTCTGGGTGTCTGGTGGTGACTCACCCACAGGAGTCCACTCCCCCACACCGGACACAGGGAAGACAAAAGACCTTCCATTGCAGGAACTCAGCTCAAAACCTCAAACCATAGGGGCCCATCTCTGCAGCCAGCACCCTTTTAACAAATTCCTTCTTGCCTGTATATAGCCATAGTAAATGTCTTTCAATTTTTTGAACACACCAAGACTTTATGCATGGACTCATGCATGGAGTTTTATCCAGTGGAAAGTTCTTCACCTGGTTCTTCCTCCCTACGGCCTCCCTCTGACCACTTATGAGCTTCCCGTGTTCAGGACACGTCTTCCTTAACATGGCGATTTCTCATTTATCTGATTGTATATCCCAAACGGTTTTAAGCTCCTTGAAGACTAGAATTCCTGTCTCATTTAAAGTTATATCCCCAATACTTTGTGCTTAAGTCATGAAAGACACTTAATAAACATGTATTGAATTGAAGGAAAAGAAAAACCATAATATACTCACAATAATTATTATTCTTTAGAGAAGGTTGAATGGCAGGTGGGGGTGGAGGGCTGGTACAAAAAGTTATTCTCTTGAATTTTTTTTTCTCTCTCTTACATTTTCTTTACCAGCCATTGCCTATGCTAAACCAGGGGTTCTCAATGTGTAATCCAGAAGCTCCGTCTGGAAACTTGTTAGAAATACACATTCTCCATTTCATCCCAGACCTGCTGAGTAAGAAGCTCAGGGCATTGTATTTAGCAGACAGCTGTGTTTTAACAAATCCTTCAGGTGATTCTGATGAACACTCAAGTTTGAGAAACACCACCCTTGTCCTAGGGCCAAGTGTAGGCTACAACATCCAACCATGAATATTACAATTTAGAAAAACTTTACATTTATATCAAGATTTTCAGCTAGCCAAACACATCTTCATCTTCATTCCCCATCTTATTTCAAGTCAGCATTAGGCCTTAACAAGAAGTTTTGTTAAGCTCCATTCAATAGATGAAAACACTAACATGGTGGGGGGAACCACTTTCTCAAACAATAAGATTAAAATAGAGTCAAGGCAAGAATCTGGCCCAAGGCTCTTTCTGCAGTAACACAAAGTTATTCAGAAGCCATTAAAATAAAATAAATCTTCAGAGAATTCACATTTTGGGGCCCAGAAATGTGACTATATCTTTCCTTGCAGTTTGCTTGCTTATATGGTAAAAACCTTCTGGGAGAGTTTCTGAGGGTTTGAATTTCTAAGGAAACTACCTGAGTAAGTTCTTCAAGATATTTAGGATAATAAAGTAGACTTTAAAAAAAAAAAAAAAAGTGCAGGCTCTGTGCCTGTGGCTGAAGCAGCTAAGGCGCCACCCACATACACCTGAGCTGGCCAGTTCAAATCGAGCCCAGGCCTGCCAAACAACAATGACGGCTGCAACCAAAAAATAGCCAGTCGTTGTGTAGGGTGCCTATAGTCTCAGCTATTTGGGAGGCGGAGGCAAGAGAATCGCTTGAGCCCAGGAGTTAGTTGGAGGTTGCTGTGAACTGTGATGCCACGCCACGGCACTCTACCCAGGGTGACAGTTTGAGGCTCTGTCTCAAAAAAAATAAAAAGTGCAATTCCCCAACTCAAATCACCCCAAAAGGCTTATTTTTTAAAAATCTGCTGCCTTTCTAGGGGTGAAGAGTTCCCACCTGTAAGAAATCTCGCTTCCAGATGTAGAGGTCCTTGCACAAACATGCCTTAGTGGACACAACAGGGAAAGTTCTGGAAAAGGACAAAAGTGGGACCATGCTAGGCGTTGTGGGTTTGGGTGGCTGTCTGGTGCCCCCTTGTGCTCAGTGCCTGGACCCAAAAAAGCAGGGTAGGCAACAATGGCAGTAGTAGGAGGCAGGTGGCTACAGGAAGATGCTCCACAAAAGACAGCACGGCCAGCGAGGACCAGCAGCACCAGTTCTGGAGTGGGGCTGGGGCTGCTCTCCCCACCATCTGGGCTCTGCTGAAAGCCCCTGCGGACATCATTCCAGCCCTAGTGGAAGCACTCATTGGACAAGTTGTCTAGAAGCTGTGCCCAAGTTCACCCAGTGGCCTCCACCAGGAAGATGGGCCATCATGTCCCTCTTGCTGGGTGTTTGGCCAGTGGGCTTTTCCTCCTGATTTACTGCCTGGGGCAGAGGCTCACAGCCCTTTTTTGTTTTTAAGGGAAATTGACTGTTCTGCTGAAAACAGCCTGGGCCCCTGAGGAGACATTGCAAGGCAGTTCTGAATGTGCTAAGTCAGTGGGTGATAATGGGCACTGTGTGCCCAGCAAAGGCACTTCCCACTCTCGCCATAAATAGTCCTTAACTGGTTCACAGAAGACCTGATGTTGGTCCTTGCTTCTTGCCTGCCTGCTCCCTCTGGCTCCCACCCCCAGGGCTCTAGCCTCCCAGCTAGATCACTAAAATCTTGGCATGGAGAGATGTCTTTCATGCCTAGACCACGGCACCTTCAGCACAAGACTGCAGGACCAATCGCAAGCCTCTGGGGTCAGCACTAGCCATAGAACAAGGCTCCTCCCAGGAAGTAGCCCTGAGCTGAGACTTAAATTCTGGGTGGACCCTGGCTTCTCATGTAAGATGAGTCAGACAAGTCATAGAGAGTTGACTAAACTCAGACAGTTTTACACTAAGCGCCAGTATTCTCATGGCACAAAAGGAGATCTCAGCCCTGAAATCAGCCCAATGTGGATCTAAGGACTTTACAGAGTTGAATATGTTGGTAAATCTAACAGACGAGCACCTTCTTGCCTCTAAGTCTTTGCATGTGCTGTTCCCACTGTCTGGATCAGCTTTCTCCCTTCTCTTCCTTACTTGGACAGCGCCTCTTTGTCTTCAGTCTCAGCTTAGACTTCTCCAAGCACCCATCTGTGGTTCCCTGAGCCAGGGCTGGGTCCCCTCCATTGGTTTCGATAGCCCTCTGCATGTCCCCAGTCCAAGAAGTAGTCACAGGGTTTGCTAATTTGCTGTTTTCTGGTCTGGATCCTCACTATAATAAACCCCAGGAGGAATAAGCAAGGATCCCATCTGTCTTATTCAGCAGTGCCTGGCACAGAGTAGACACTAATACGTGTGGGGCTGGCTGGCTGGCTGGGCTCAGAACGAAACACAGTCTGGGTCCAGAGGGCAGTGGCTGAGTCAGGAAAGCAGCTAAGGGAATAAGGACATATAGCTATGGTGTGTGCATGTTCTGCACACTGTCTGCAGCCCACAGGTCAATCCAAGGGCACATGTGCTGTGAGGTCCCTGCCAGCCATATATAGTGCTCTCACCTATCAGAGAGAGAAGAAACCTGGGGGGTGGTTTAGGCAGCAAGCACACAGACAGGGCCTGGGCTTACTCTGCCCTAACTCAACCAAAAAATTTCTCCTTTTATTCTTTCATGTTCATGTTTCTGGATATAATTGTGTTTTAAAATCTGGTTTAAGAAGAGAAAGAGCAATTTGAAAGTCACTGATTTTATCCTGTGCCTTCATTTTGCAGAAAAGGAAAGGAAACCCAGGGAGGAGAGGGGATGTTCCCCAGGGTCACAAAGCTTAGTGCCAGTGTAGAAAGACCCTGAACCCTGGACACACTTCTCAGAGGGAGGGAAGAAAAAGGTGGATTATTTGGAATGAAGAGCTGAGGGTTTGAAGGTGACTTAGCTGCCCTGAAAAGCCCCCATATCACATGGCCAGTGGGGGGGTTGACATCACATACCACTTGTGCCAGCCTTCCTGGCAGTGGGAACTAGGAGGGATGCAGAGGGAGTTCCCAACAGCCTGTCCGTGGAGTGCACAATCACAGACACACATGTACAGCCCCACACTCTTGGTTAATTCCCACCCCAACCTCCTGCCTGGCCCCTGACAATGATCTCTGGGAATATTGTCTCCTTAGGCCATGGAGGGCTGAACCAGCTAGGAGGGGCCTTTGTGAATGGCAGACCTCTGCCGGAAGTGGTCCGCCAACGTATTGTAGACCTGGCCCACCAAGGTGTGAGGCCCTGTGACATCTCTCGCCAGCTCCGCGTCAGCCATGGCTGTGTCAGCAAGATCCTTGGCAGGTAAGCACGAAATTCACCACACACCACTTCCACTACAGGGCTTGCCTTCTCCACTGAACTCGTGGCAGCATGACCACTTTCCCTTCTGCCCCGGGGACTGGGGATTTGCTCCCAAAGTCCAGCTTTATTCCCAAGACCTGAACAAGGTGTGCGGAGGGACTTCAGGGCCTCTTCCCATCCAATGATCTGTTGTTTTCCACCATTTTTCCCTAGTTTGTCAATTTCACCTTGCTTTAGTTTCTCACTCTCCCTTCTCCTTTGCTCCGCATCTCATTTGCTATAGATTTCTCTGCCCCTGAGGCAGAAGAATCTTCCACAAAAGTCCTCCCCCTGCTGAGTCAACCTAGGAAGATAAAAGCAATGGGGAGGGGACACACAGTCAGACGGGCATGGCTCCAAGAGTCTCTCTGACCCCTGCCAGAAGGATGCCTAAGTTTGTGCTGCTTTAATTATAATTCCCAAATCGCAGAAGAACCAGGGTTGTGTGATGAAGTGCAGATTCCTAGGCCCCTGGCCAGACCTACTGAATCACCCTAACCAGGGGCCAGGCCTGCATGCTGTGGTTCTTATGAGATGTCCAGGAAACACTTTAAGGAGTGGCAACCAGTGACCTACAAAGCCCCAGAACAGTGTTTCTCAGCCCTGGCTGAGAATCCTTTGGACAGCATTGATCAAAAAGAAAAATTATTTATGCTTTAACCAAGACCAATTAAATTAGAGGAATTGATTAAATTAAGGGTATAAGCTCAAGTTTGGGGATATTGCTAAGCCTCCCCTCCTGCCAGATGATTCTAATTCTCCTCAGCCAGTGTTGAGAACCATTGACCCAAAGGTTCAGGCAGGGGTTGGAGGTACAAAGGCCTGCCTCAGAGCTGATGTGGCTACATATTCCAGTCTAGAGAGACTCTTCTGTCAGAAGTGTAACTGTGCCAGAGCTTTGAGTCAGCTCCATGTACGTGCACCTGTCCCCTTCCTCTGAATCATAGTGGATTTAACAGGATTCCTGCCTGGACCATTCATTGACCCATGAAAAGCCCTGGCTCCCTGCCTGAAGTGTTAGGGGAAAGTGTGGTACAGAGAGGGGACTTCTGAGAGGGTTGTGGTATGTCCCAGAGGGGACACAAGCTCTTGTCAAATGAATGGAGTTTTAAAGAGCCAGATTATTTTTCATGGCAGAGAGACAGTTTCTACAAGGAAGGGAGGATATCCATGGATCTGCCAAAGCCACTAGCTGGGGGCTGGAAGGAGGGGAGGAGTGGAGACCCTGGAAGAGGAGACTCAGCTTAATAGGCTGACATCCCAGAGCCCACAAGGAGCAGTTTTAACTTGAACCATGTAACTTAGTAGAAAACCACCAACCAGGGGGTAAGGGATATGGCTTAAGCTTGGACACAGCAAGGAGCAAAGGTGAACCAGAAAGACAGAGGAGCAGCCCCAGTGACCGAAGCTGGCTTCCCAGGTGGCCAAGGAGGATACCTGACCAGTCATGGTTTGGCCAAGAGAAGCTGGATGTAGCCAACTGCCACCATGAACCTATCTCTCATACAGCATATATGCCAAGATTTCCTTTCTTAGAAGGTGGGTCTTTTGTGCCCCATATGATACTTTCTGCAGGTGCTGGGGCACAGCAGACTGATCAGAGGAAAGGGAAGGAAAGGAGCCAAGGTGAGGCCTTTATGGACAGTTCTGGTTTGGCAGCAGCATGAGCCTATCCAAGCAAGAGACATGGACAGTTCTTGGAACATCAAGTATTTGAGGCCAGCCTTAGGAGCACATTTCACCCCCAGAATCCTCACCAAAAGCCTCAGGAGCCAGAGAAGCCCTGACTGAGTCCCCACCCAAAGACCCCACCTGCTTATCGGGTAATTCTTTGGGGTTCTCTATTGGAGTAGGTACTACGAGACTGGTAGCATCCGGCCTGGAGTGATAGGGGGCTCCAAGCCCAAGGTGGCCACCCCCAAGGTAGTGGAGAAGATTGGGGACTACAAGCGACAGAACCCTACCATGTTTGCGTGGGAGATCCGAGACCGGCTCCTGGCTGAGGGCGTCTGTGACAATGACACTGTACCCAGCGTCAGCTCCATTAACAGGTGAGTCTCTGAAATCAGCTAGGGCCCCTGGGCATTGGGGGCATCCCAAAAAAGACCAGAGAAGGGCCTAGTTTGGGTGTAGCCAGGGCTGGGAAGGGGCCTCATACTGAAGAATCAGTCTGGGAGCATCCCGATCCTGCATCAGGCAGCATCACACCTCCCTACCCCTCATCCATCCCATGCTGTGGGGCACCCTCCCAGCCCTGGCCATGAAACCTGATTAAAAAAACAGCCTTCAGGGCAAGAAACTGTGCTGTCTACAGTTTCCTTCCTCAAACACCACATCCTCTTTCATTCAATAAAAGAATCTTCTTGAATTGATTCTTTTATGAGTCACAAGACCCCTAACCTGGCCAAATTCAAGCATTCACCCATTTGTTTAGGCCTTCAATTATTCACTCTCAGTCATTTACTTAACACTCATTTCTTCATTAATTTGTTCACACATAATTCACTCATTCACCATATGCTAGGCACTGGACACACATTCCTATCTTTGCATAGTTTATCGTCTAATGAGAACACAAACACTAATCAAGTACCCACAGAAAACACTATAAAAGTGCAGCTATAATTCCTGCTAAAGAGAGGAACATCAGGATGTGTGAACTAGCACAGGGTGCCTTTCTTCAGGAAGGTTATGAAAGGTTTCCTGTAAGAAATAAGGAGAAAAAGTTAACAAGATGAGAGGACCAAAAAGAGCTCCCAGGCAGGACATGCAAAGGCCCTGTGGCTAACAGAATCTTACACAGGAAGCTGAAAGAAAGCCAGTATAGAGAGAAGAGGGGCATGAGGTAGACTGAGGTTGGCCATGTCAGTGGGCTGCACTGCAGGAGCTGGGGGCCGAGTAACATATTCTTGCCTTCAGTCTACGAGCAATGGGAAGCCCTTGGCAAATGGCTGACTGGCCTTTCAGAAAGTTCAATCTGACTGTGCTGAGGGAACCAATTACAAAGGGTCAAGCGTGGATAGGGTGGGCCAGGGAGTGACCCTTGAGAGAGAAAGCTTGTGGTGGCACGCGCTAAGGTGTTGACAGTGATATGCAGAGAGGGGTCAACACAGGTGAGGTTTACAAGGACACAGAACTCAATGACAGGTTTGCTAAGAAGGGAAGAGAAGGAGGCAGATGTTTGCCCCATTTGCATTTCTGCCTTGAGTGATTGTTGGTACCAATCATGAAAAGGGGACATGGGAGAAGACCAGATGTGAGCATGAGGATGACTGAGTTTGAGGTGCTTTGAAATACCAGAGTGGGGTGTCAAAGATGTGACTGGATCTGGGGCAGCCATGAGTCCTCTCTCCTCCTCTTCTCTCTCACGGCCTTTCTTCTCTTCCCATCAGAATCATCCGGACCAAAGTGCAGCAACCATTCAACCTCCCTATGGACAGCTGTGTGGCCACCAAGTCTCTTAGCCCAGGACACACGCTGAGTGAGTGCTTAGGGCCCCGGGGCACTCCTACCCACTTCTACACACCCACATACACGCAGGACACACAGCTGGCCTGGATCCCAGGGAAGAGTTCCTGAGGCACTGAGAGGTGGGAGCCCTTCAGATGACACTGATTCCAAGACTCCCCATGGCCTCCAGCCTCTTTAGGCCTCAGTCCGTGCAATGGCTTGACACCTCCTCCACAGTGGCAGCAGGGACGATGACAGGTGTCTCTCCCACATCCTGACCCTCTGCCTCTCACCCCAACACAGTCCCCAGCTCGGCAGTCACGCCCCCGGAGTCACCCCAGTCAGATTCCCTGGGCTCAACCTACTCCATCAACGGGCTCCTGGGGATCGCTCAGCCTGGCAGCGACAGCAAGAGGAAAATGGACGACAGTGAGTGTTGGGGACAGGGGGCTAGTATGGGGGTGAGGAAGAGCAGTTTGCTCAGGCTTTGAGGGGCAGATGCCCTATGTCCCAGGACTTTATAGGGGCTCTGAAAACCTCCCTGAAGTCACCTGCTCTGTCAGCTGGTTAAGGCCTTGGACCCAGGCGTCTGGTCCTTTCCCTTTCTCCAGGTGACATTTTGTCCTCTACTTTGGACTGGGGGATGGGTAGATGGGTCCACTGAAAGCTTTCTCCCCACCTGGGGCCACCAGGTGACCAGGACAGCTGCCGGCTGAGCATCGACTCTCAGAGCAGCAGCAGCGGGCCCCGAAAGCACCTTCGCACGGACGCCTTCAGCCAGCATCACCTTGAGCCCCTCGAGTGCCCATTCGAGCGGCAGCACTACCCGGAGGCCTACGCCTCCCCCAGCCACACCAAAGGCGAGCAGGTGAGAAGCCAGGCTGAGAAGTGAGCAGGGTTGGGCAGGTAGAGGTCAGAGCAAGATGTGCCCTCCTAATAAGCCTGTAGTCCGGCCATCAGAGCAGGTAGAATTCACTTCGTGGGGCTCAGGGCATGGGCTTCTGCAGCTCCAAGCCCAACACACACTTTATTTATTGCCCTGGCATCATCCTCATCTTCCAACCCTCTTGGCCTCCCTCACCCCAAACCTTTGAGCTTTGAGCCTGACCCTTCCAGGGAGGGCAACGCACCTGGTAGTGCCACCCCCTTGCCATCAGCATCTTCCCCAGACTGCAGGGTCAGGCCTCACAAGTCTAAAGTGGTAGCACGAAGTCTTCGAAGTCTTCACATGATGACCTCAGCCACCACTTCCTTGTCCCTCTCCAGCACTCACCCTGCACACCCCAAGGCCCTGCATTACTCATGCCCCTGAGCATGCTGCCCTCATTCACACCTCTCTGCCCTGCACACCATGTGCCCTCTTCACTGCGTGCCTTTCCTCCCACTTCTCTACCTGGAAAAATACCACAGCCAGCATGACTCAGCTCCAACATCACCCTCTCGGAGAATCCATCCCTGCCCCTCTGACATGAGTGGCCTCTCTTGCCCCCTCTGTGCTTCTCATGTCCCACAAACCACCCCTAATAGGTTCTCACAGTGTAGCCTAATGAGTTAGCAGACAAGTGTAAAAATATGCATATTTCTTTTTTTTTTTAATATCCTCCCTGCCCCACCTGTCCTCACCCAACTGAAACCTGGGTTCAAATCATGCCTCTTACTGAGCCAAATTCTCCTGGCTGATGTCCTGGCCTCTGTCCCCCATTGCCTCTCCACCTGCCTGTCTGAATGGCCTTTCCAGGTCAAGGAGGAAGCCAGATTCTATCCAATATCTTCTTGAGCCTGCAAGTAATCTTCTAGCTACCCCAGGCTTCCAAACATCATCCACTTCCAAACAGAATAATTCCTTTTGAATTGCCCACAGCTGCTCTGTGATTTTCTGCTGTTCAGTGATCTGTACCTCAGCCCCTGGCCAGGCCTGCCCCACCCCATAGAGCATTCAATATGCAGATTTCTTTTTTTTTTTTATTGTTGGGGATTCATTGAGGGTACAATAAGCCAGATTACACTGATTGCATTTGTTAGGTAAAGTCCCTCTTGCAATCATGTCTTGCCCCCAGAAGGTGTGGCACACAGGGAAGTCTCATGAGACTTGAAACATGGTGGCGCTTTTTTTTTTTAATTAAGTCATAAACACATAGATCATGTATACATTAATGCATTTATGGGGTACAATGTGCTGATTTCATATACAATTTGGAATGCTTACATTGAGCTAGTTAATATATCCCTCGTGGCTTTTATCCTCAGCATCTAATGTGGTGCCCTCTCCTAACAGATACTCAGCAAAGGGCCACTGAATGAATGAACAAATGAATGAGTTGAGAAGTCCAGAACAATCAGTCACAAGCTATAGGGAATTGTTTTTTCCAGTGCTTAGGACAGGTGAAATGAATTATAATGGGCTGCTTCTGTGAAAAGTTGACAGAGACATGAGAGATCCCTGCCAGAGGACAGCATATGCTCTGGTACTCTGAAGGAACCACTGAGCCCTCAGTCTACAGTGGTGATGTCCTCCTGCCCACACCCCACTAAGTCACCAGCGTAGGATCATCTTTAGGGTGGTGTCTGCCTGCCCCTCTTTGCTCACCTCACGCTGTCATTTGATCTAGGAGTGAGGTGAGTGTATACGCCTGTAACATCTGAGTGGGGACCACAGTAACAATGCCAATAATCAGCTGAACCACTGCCAATGGCCATCTGGGCTGCTGGCCCTCTGCCAGTGCCCACAGCTGGGCAGGCAATCTGCGTCAGCGATTTTATCAGCTTGAACTGTGGCAACCACGAGGGTGCAGGGGAAGCCAGCCGTCAGCAGACCTGGGGAGAAAGCCTGGGTGCTCCTCTAAGAGTCAGCAAATGGCTCCAAGAGGGAAGAGGACATAGTTGTGGGCCTGCAGGAAGCCTTCTATGTGAGGTGAACCTGCAAAACCCATGTGCAAGCACCAGCTGCCCTGTGAGAGCAAAGAAGCCTTACTGATGAGCCCCTGGGCACCTGCTGGGTCCCAGAGCCATTTCCTGGATCCATTCCCTAAGCCCCACAAAGCACCCTGCTTGGCTAAGAGCCCCTGTGCCCTGCTGGCAAACACTTGTGGGGAATCCTGGAATAAGAGAGTCTTAAGGCTAGCGGGGACCTCGGTAACCACATAGACCAGTGTCTCCAAATGCATAGAAATAACCAAGGCCCAAGGAGGGTTCAGAGGTGGCTCAGGGAAGCAGATGGATGGCTGTGGAGCTCAGGCTTGTGGCCCTGGTTTCATTCAGACTGGCCTACTGCCACCTGTTTCAGATATGGGGCTTCTATGTATGTCCTATTTGATGACTGCAACACAGCATTTAGAAACTGTTGAACTGCTCCCACTGTTCATCCTACAGATGAGGAAACTGAGGCCCAGCACAGTGCCTATAAATTATCCATTTCCTTGCTCTATCAGTAACTCACTCATTCACTCCCCTGGCATGGGGGGGTGGCTGGGAGAACCAGCCTATACCAAGGGCCCCTCGTGTCCCAGCCCTTGCCTTTCCTACCTTTGGTGACTGACTGTGCTGCCAAAGGAACACTCTGTGCTCTCTCACCCGGGCACGGGAAGGCCCTCTGGCCTGGGAACGAAGAGAGAAGCACAAGTACACACTGGCCTGAGGATGGGGCATAGACAGAGCCATCCCTTTTATAAAGTCAACAAGGGAGAAAGTGGTCAACAGAAACCTCATGTGACCTCATTCCTGGTTGCTATTTCACTAGGGACATAGTCGAGAGTGTACCAAGAAGCCTATGAAAAGAATGTGAATATTATGACAGAGACCAAGAATTTGGAAGCTTCCGACTCTTCCCATAATTCTAAAATAATAATACCGATGAGATAATAATACTTATTACAATTCTTATTGTACATCTGTTGTTATCAGTTTGTGCTAAGCATTTTATATATCAAATTTCAGCTGGACACAGTGGCTCATGCCCATAATCCTAGCACTCTGGGAGACCAAGGAGGGAGGTTGCTTGAGCTCAGGAGTTAGAAGCCAGTCTGAACAAGAGCAAGACCCCATCTGTACTAAAAATATAAAATTAGCCAACCGCCTCATAGTGTACACTCTGGCATGGTGGGGGTGGGGAGGGCTGGGAGAACCAGTCTATACCAAGTCCCAGATACTTGGGAGGCTGAGGCAGGAGGATCGCTTGAGCCCAGGAGTTCGAGGTTGCAGTGAGCTACAATGATGTCACTGTACTCTATCCAGGGTAAAAAAGCAAGACTCTGTCTCAAAAAAAAAAAAATCTCATTTAATGCTTACATCAGCCTTGCAAAGCAGATTCTATGATCCCTGTTATACAGGTAAGAAAATCAAGTCTTGGTGAGGTCCAAGCAGACTAAAGCTATGTGGCAGGTCATCACAGAACCAAGGCTCAAACTCGCTTATGTTCTGAAGCATTGTGCTGCTGTCCCCAATTCAAACTCAATCCCTGGTTTAAAAAAAAAAAAAAACAGTCATCACTGGGATGGTTAAGGCATTTGATATAAAATTTCCAAAATGTTTGACAATATTTTTATCACTTTTTTCCACAAAGTTGCCTACATTTTGGAACAGTCATAGGTTTCTGAGTAGATACTTTGCTAGGCAATCAACATATCCATGAGGCATTTTAAACTTTTCTTTCACTTTCCAGAAATTAGGTATTTTGTTCAATTTCACTAAGCTGGGCTGTAAGGAACTCCACCCTGCCTCTAAGTGGGACCCCTCGGAAGACATGGAACCAGAGCACCATTTAGTCAGTAATTGCCGCTACACACTAATGGTGCCCTGGTGGCCTCCAGAATTGACTACAGCTTCCAAAAGTGCCTGGCATGCAACTGGAAAGTGCTGTGGCTCTTTGGAGAACCCAGCTCTATGGAAATCACTGAAAACAACTGCCTTTAGTGCAGCTTACATAACCACAGAGTATTCCCTGATTTTAGTCGTGCACAATCTTTCCATGGTGCGTGTATGCCATGCATAACCCCATGTAGGGAACAAGTGTGTGTTTGTGTGTGCTGTCTTGTTCCCTGGTGGGAGGGAGCCATTGTGAGGGGATAGGGTACATTTGCCTTTAGTTAAATTCTTTTTGGAAGGAGCATCCAAGGCAATAGCTGTGCTCATGGCAGCACTTATTACAGAATATTTCCAACAAAATCAACTCAAGTATCATTTTCACGCTGAACCTGCACGCTTCTATTTGTTTGGATATGGAATGGGAGAAGAAATTTACCTGTTCTGGTGGGCAGAGCACCCGAGGCAGCACCCAAAGAAGTGGGTTTAGTCTCAATTATACAGCCCTGGGCCATTTACCCTTCCAGGTTTCAGGCTCCACATGGAAACTAGACATTATGCTCATGTCACACGGTTGCTGAGGGATTCTATCTGGATAACGGAGGCACATTGGTAATGTAAGAAGTGGGCATTATATTTTCCAGATTAGGATAGTGATTGAGAGAAGGACCACTGGGGCCTAACCCCTCGTCTGAATCCCGGAATCCTGTCTCTGCCCTATATGGATGTGTGACAAGTTTCTTAACCTCTCCGTGCCTGTGTTCCCTATCTGGAGGGAATTTGTGAATTAATAGAGTGTAAAACACTCTAGAGTGAAGTCACCCAACAGGACTGCTCCAGCCCTTGGCACCTTCCTGTACTCTGTGGGGAGGCAGGAAGGAGACCAGCCATCCAGCCTGGGCATGGTCCTCCGGGGCTGAGGGGGCACTCTCCATCCCATCCTGCGCGCCCATGCCACCAGCCCGCCTTAAATCCCAGGGATGTGGGGAAATGAGGAGATGAAACACAGCTGCCAGTTGAGGATGTACAGTAAGAAGGGCAGGATGAGGAAAGGAACTTTTCCTGGGGAAATTAAGGCCCCCAACTGCTAGGACAGGCTGCAGGGTCTGTAGGAAGGCTTGCCTGCCGGGGGACCTCTCTGTGCGCTGACTTCTCTCTGTTCCCCAGGGCCTCTATCCGCTGCCCTTGCTCAACAGTACCCTGGACGATGGGAAGGCCACCCTGACCCCTTCCAATACGCCCTTGGGACGCAACCTCTCAACTCACCAGACCTATCCTGTGGTGGCAGGTATGACGCCAGAGTCTCCCGGGCCAGCCGGCCCCAACTGTGAGAGCGGGGTGGAGGGCCGGGAAAGGCAGAGCTTGGCTGGCCGTTAGGAGGAAGATGTCTGGGGCCCTGGTCTGGAGAGGAGAGGTGGGCTGTGTCGGCGGGGCCTCCAGGTGGGTCAAGGGGGTCCAGCCTCCAACCCTTGGCCGCTCCTGGGACCCCTCGCTCCCTCCTGCGAAGAGCAGGTGCGAGGTACACGCGCGCACAGGGCCCATCTGCACTGCTAGAAGGCACAGCAGGGAGGCAGAACGTCTCTCTCCCGCGACCCGAGGACCACCTCTCGCCCTGGCGCCCTCGCTCCCCGCCCGACCCTGAGAGCAGCCGGGACTGCCTGCCCCGCGCCGCCCGCACCCTCCCGCATCTCCTGGCTTGGTTTGTGCATGTGCCCGCCCCGTCATCTCACACCCCTCTCTCCTTGTTGTCTCCCTCCCTCTGGCAGATCCTCATTCACCCTTCGCCATAAAGCAGGAAACCCCCGAGGTGTCCAGTTCTAGCTCCACCCCTTCCTCTTTATCTAGCTCCGCCTTTTTGGATCTGCAGCAAGTCGGCTCCGGGGTCCCAGCCGGTGCCTCGGTCCCGCCCTTCAATGCCTTTCCCCATGCTGCCTCCGTGTACGGGCAGTTCACGGGCCAGGCCCTTCTCTCAGGTACGACAGGGAGGTCCCGGGCCGTGCAGGTCTGCGGGGGGCGGGAGGGGGATCCTCAGGACCAGCGCCTCGACCCTCTCCCCTCTCGCTCCTCCCTGGCCCCAAGGATCTTTTCTGCCACCACTCTATTCTCTAATTGGTCCGGCAACTTCTGGAAGTTCTCCACAGGCCTTGGGAGGGGCAAGCACTCTGGGGGTGCCAGGAAGTGGGATATATCTCCCAGAGTCCATGGAAGAGCAGGGACCCTACGGCCAGGAGCCAGGAGTAGTAAAGTAGAAATACTTCATCCTTGTAAAAAATAAAATAAAAAAGAAGGAAGAACGTAGAAGACTTTGGAAGGAAAAAGATATTGGCTTCTGGAGCCAATTTCAGGATCAAATTTCTGCAAAGGACAGAGTTCAGTGCCAGTTATGGCTCCATGATGTAGCTATCTTTGTGCCCAGCTTAACAGCATTGCCCATGTAGGACACAAACATCTTTTAAACACAATACACCCAGAGTGATTCCACAGCTTGAGAGCTGGAGGAGTGGGGGACCTCCCATCAAGAAATTCATCTGCCTCCAAAAATTTAAAACTACAAGTGCCTTATGGGGCGTTCTGAGCAAACCTCAGGATACAGGCCCAGGGAGGAGAAAGGCCTGGCTAAGGTCTCTGGCTGGAAGCATAGTGTCCAGCAGAGACAGACCTTGGATGGATCTGGGGCTCCTTAGCAGAAGGTTGTCAGCCCACCCAGCCAGGGCCTGAGCAATAGCGGGGAAAAAAATCATGTCTTTGCTTTGGACAGAAGTCCTGAGTGCAGTGAGCATGGGAGCAGGGGCCCATAACTGTCATCTGATGTATCAAGGGCCTCCACAGGAATGAGACTAGTTTAGATTTGGGCTCAAGGGGAGGAGGCAGGACCAATGGAGGAAGCCAGCTCTCTCTCAGGTCAGCACTGGAAGAATCTACTTAACCTTAGTGCTGTCTCTTAGGAGTACGGGTGTTTAGTGACACCACTGCCCTGCCCCTCCATCATGCAACTACATTGAGATATTAGGGCAGAGATCAGTGGAAGGGTGGCAGGGACCCATCACAGATACAGCCCAGAGTCAGACAGTGCATCTGGACCCATGGTTTTCAAATTTTCTGGGCCTCTCAATGCTTCTGTGAAGTAAAAGCCGTTATAGTGTTGTGCCCAGATCTTGAAATCCCCCACAAAGACCACCAGGGAGCCGAGTCCAATACAAAAGCAAAAGGGTCGTTTATTGCAAGTTCGAACTTGGGCTCCCAGGGACTCCGTTGGGATCGGAGCCAGGAGCCCCGAGCTCTGGAGCAAGGGGTTCTTATGGTCCCACGCAGCGGGTGGGCGTGCACAGCTTGAAACAAAAGGGGCGCTTCTGGATTGGTTAGGTGGGGGGTCCCTGATTGGTGGTCGGTTGTCTCATGATTTCGGGGACTTGCCTGGGCTTGTCTGGAAAGTAAACCTACTGAGTGAAATGGTGGAGGGGAGTGAAACTTAACTCTTAAGATGGCGCTGGTCTGGTTCTTTCAATAGAAGCTATGTGTCTTCACCAGATCCCTGAAGATCTGCTCTATTCGAAGTAGGGTCCCTCCCCCCAGAAAGCTCTTGAACTTGAATACCATTGCACTACTGCACCGGAGGAGCCCAGAGGGACTCCAGGGGCATCTGATTCAAGTCCATGTAGTCTCACTTGTAACCCCACTCTGCATTTTCTGTATCTAAAATGGGAGGGCCTCTTGGAAGAGGTGGGCATCTAGTGTGTGGGCAGAAAGATGGTGTTTAAGGGTCTAAAGGGAGGAAGAAAATGTTGACTCAGAGTACAAAATCTCAAAAGAGGGTGAAGTCAGCAGAGACGGGTCATTTATTTTGACCAAAGTGATTAAAGGAGAAAAATCGTGAGCTGAGTGAAGTTATGTCAGCCAGAGAAAATGGGATAGGGAGGGAGGTGTGGAGGGAGCAAAGAAGGTTCCCGTCCATTATGTGGTTGTCTATCTGATCACTGGGAGGCCTGCAGGTCTCATGTGAATGGCAGACCAGCGCCAGGGCTGCAGTGGAGCAGGGAAGGGATGAAGGTGTGGAGGAAGCACCTGCTGATTGAGGTTTTACTCAATTACCAGCAAGAGGTAGACCGGTTTGATGTGACCAGCTGAGAGAAGAGGGAAGCACCTACAGCCGTTAAAAGCAGCTAGATGTGGCTTGGTGCCTGTAGCTTAAATGGCTAGGGCGCTAGCTACATACACCGGAGCTGGGAGGTTCAAATCCAGCCTGGGCCCACCGAATAACAACTACAACCAAAAAATAGCCAGGCATTGTGGCAGGCACCTGTATAGTCCCAGCTACTTGGGAGGCTGAGGCAAGAGAATCATTTAAGCCCAAGAGTTGGAGGTTGCTGTGAGCTGTGACATCACGGCACTCTACCCAGGGCAACAGCGTGAGACCTTATCTCTAAAAAAAAGAAAGCAGCTAGATGTATCAAAGCACAGACAAGGACAGTGGTATGAAGTATAGTTGGAGTGCCCAGAGCAATCTCACTGCCCCCAAATGCCCCCATTACCCCTATCAGTCCCCTTATTAGAGCTGCACATGTCCCTTGTCAATATGCAGTAGATCAGGGCTGACACTTGCCACTATTACCAGTTCTGAATTCAGTGGATATGCCCACTTTCCTAGCCAGCTGCTAGACTAGAAAGTCATCCAACTTTTAAGACAAAGCAGCTGGCAGCAGACACCAGGTGGTCATTCAGACAGCAGGTAGCCAAGTATGCAGCACTGGCACATCTTTCAGGCAGGTGGCCCCCAAGGCATGTGTGAGCACCTTGAAAGCTGCTGGCTGGCCACGGGGCCCAGCCTGAGTGTTGACAATTCAGCACAGAGGCAGGGGATCTGAGAAGAGTGAGAAGTGCCAGGCTTGGAGAGACTGGTCCAAGCAGAGAGCCAAGAGCAGAGAGCAAGTGAGGACTGCTGTTCCCTGTGGCACCCATAAAGGCAGGCGATGGCTGGTATCCATTATAGGGGAGTATCCATTGTGAGCTCATTGTCAGCCTCTCCACTATGGCCTCTGGGCAAGACTGAACTTAAATACCTAATGTGTGCCTGAGCCACCGTGAGAAGGCTGGGAGGAGGCAAGTTTGGAAAGAAATGATTTTAAGAGTCTGGGAGGCTTCAAACCTACCCCAAAGAGGAAGAGGTGAGCTTGAAAGGAAAGAAAGCAGAAACCAAATTATTCCTAGAGGGTGTTGCAGGCTGGGGAAAGGAGTGAGGAGCTGGTGTGTTTCATTCCATAATCAGCTCAGCGTCACCAGAACCTTCTGAGCACCTCAGAGTGACTCCCTAAGAGCCCTTTCTGCCATCTTCTACAACTCCTTTATCTGCTTCATAGAGTTTCTCCCTGAGTTAATTCATCCCTCAGCCTGGTGGATCTGATAGTGTGATTTCCAAGGTGACTATCATCTCAGTCTCTGCAAACAGCCAAAAAAGGGGGAAATGGCAGGGTTTGAGGAATAGTCAGATTGGCCCTGACATTCCTCCTAGGTCCCTTGGGACACCCCAGTCTGGACAGGACAGCAACATTGAGGTCATCCTGGTCCCAGCTGCTGCAGAGCTAAATCCAGCTCAACTAGTCAGAAAGCTCTGAGTAAGGTTTTATCATCAAAGAGTTCATTGCCCTCCTCCATCCTTTTGTACAAAATTATATTTCGTCCTGCCAAAGAGATTTCTAGGCTGCCATAAATTCTCCTTGCTATCAGAGCAAGATAAGGAGTTGAAAAGGGGTTATGTGGAGGGCAGACATCAAAGGGGGAACATAGTATAGTCTGGAATCACCTCTACCTTCACTGGCTTTTGGATCCTAGTCTCCACCAATATTTAGAATATTTAGCAATATTTCTGAGATTTAGAGTTTTCTTAGGGAACCCCACTCCATAGCCAGTCAACATGGGCTGTGCCTTGTGCCAACCTCTTAAAAACAGGGCTGCATTGTAAAATGCCCTTGTAAACCCAAAGCTCTCTGGTGTTGTCTCTGTATAAAGGTGTGGTGGAGCTGTGCCACTGTTGCTTGAAATAAAAAAAAAAAAAAACAGGGCTGCATTGGAAGGATAGTTGAGTATGGAGTGGCTGGGATATATAGTAAGGGTCAATTTATGATGAGCCTTAAAAACAGAAGTAAAAAACAACAAACAAACAAACAAACAAACCCCTCCCCCCCCCAAAAAAAAACAGAGAATTAAATATGAGGGCATGAATAGGCCATGATGAGGTGTCTCTACCTCATGGCGTCTGTGTTTTTGTTGCTAAAAAGATTGCAAAGTTTTTGCTTTGAAGAAAATATGTATTTAAAAAATTGCAGCAAAGTGTTTGTGGAGCTGTCAGGAGCATTCGGGGCACCATGGTTTGGGCAAGGGCTGTCCTGAGGAGAGTCTTACCAGCCTCTCCTGGAAGGCCAAGTTTCAGAAGGAAGCCTTCAAGGGTCTGCTCTGGTGTTTGATTTAGAAACTTCTTTCCTAATAGGAGAAAATTAGGGATTTGGGGGAGGTGAAGATTAAAATCTCCCAAGACAGGGGAGTGAGGCCAATGCGTTCCACTTACAAGAGTAATGTGGGGGCTAGTTCTCATGAGATGGGGCCTATGGATGGACTAAATCAAGCTGTGGCCTAAGTTGGGTATGTGCCCTGGAGCTCCCCCACTAAGCTGCAGGGCTCAGGCAACCCCAGGGCCAGGTGATAGAAAGGGACAGGATGAGGGCAGGAGGAAGGGGAGCATGAGGCCTCAGGCTGTGGGCTAAAAGGAGCCCCACAGAGCAGGAGGCTAGAGCCAGCACATAGGCAGCCTAAGAGCCACAACTTACCACCCACCTGCCCAGCGCAAGACCATAGACGTAGGTGCTGCTTCAGAATCCTCAACACAGGGTGCCGGGAAGATCCTCCCAGTCAATCACGCGGTCACCCCAATCTATAAGCTCTACTCCAAACTGCTTCCTCCTGTGACAGACAGGAAGCTGTGGTGAGGAGAATTAAGTAGCTTGTCTTTCATCCGGAGCTGCCCTGCATCTAGAGAGCTCTTGCTCTCCCGGGGAGGAGGAAGTAGAGAGGGAAGCAGAAGGGAGACGTTATCAGGCCTGAATCAGCCACCACCCCCTTTTAGCACCACTCCTTTCCTCACCAGGCTCTGTGCTGCTTCTGTTCTCACACACTTCACATCACTCTTTCCCTCTCCTGGTCCCCAGTGCCTGGTGCCCAGATGCTTCATCCCAGGGCCCAGGGGGCTGAGTCTGAGGGTCAGTCCTATGCCATCTTCTTCAGCATCTGTGTATTTCTCCCTCTACTTCTAAATACAGTAAAATCCCTTGTTCCCCTCCTGTGTTGCCAGTCCTTCATTTGTTCCCCTAACAACCCTGTGTCAGGTGAACTGAGCCCACCTGTAAAATTCTGGCAGTCCTGCCCACGGAGCACAGCTGGACACTGTGGTAAAAGTGAAATGAATTAGAAGGTGGTGCTGGCATTTGCCAACACCTTCCCATGGTTTTATGTAATCCACACTGACAGCTCATTTCAGAGAGGACTTCTGTCAAAGTTCCATCGACATGTATTTCTAGAATGTGCTCATCGCACTAATCAATGCCCACCTAAAGCAGGAAACCCTGGCTCTGAATTATGCTGATAACCTCACAATAATAGTAATAGGGTGTGTAAGGCTACTTTAATTTTTGTCCCACTTTGCATGTGAAGAACCTGAAGCTTGGAGTGCATAAGTGGCTGGTCTAAGGGCACTCAGACATAGAAGCAGTGTAAGGACCAAAGTTGCTCTCATTTCTAGGCCCTTCTTCCCTCTAGAGCAGCAGTTCTCAACCTGTAGGTCGCAACCCACAGGAACTGTATTAAAGGGCCGCATTAGGAAGGTGGAGAACCACTGATTTAGAGGAAGCACAGAGTTGAGTATGTCTGATCTTGTTTATTGACAGCCCCTAGGCTTAGCTCCAATTGTTTATGGCCTGTGCCCCTGGCCTTGCTAATTAAACTTACTTTTTTTTTTTTTTTACTTTTGCTTTTATTTTTCTGTCTTTGGGTTTTTTTTTAATTTTTTTAAATTATTATGGGTACATAATAGTTGCACTTTTTTTTTTGAGACAGAGTCTCAAGCTCTTGCCCTGGGTAGAGTGCCGTAGCATCACAGCTAACAGCAACCTCCAACTCTTGGGCTTAAGTGATTCTCTTGCCTCAGCCTCCCAAGTAGCTGGGACTATAGGCACCCACCACAACACCTGGCTATTTTTTGGTTGTAGTTGTCCTTGTTGTTTGGCGGGCCTGGGCTGTATTCGAACCCGCCAGTTCTGGTGCAGGTGGCTGGCGCCCTAGCCACTTGAGCTATAGGCGCCGAGCCAAAGTTGCACATCTTTATAGGGTACATGTGATGTTTTGATACAGGCATATGATGTGAATTAATCAAATCAGGGTAATTGGGGTATCCATCACCTCAGGCATTTATCATTTCTTTGTGTTAGAAACATTCCAATTTTACCTTTTTCATTATTTTGAAGTATAACCTAACTTATTGTTGATTATAGTCACTGTATTGTACTATCAAATATTGTTCATTTTATCTAACTATATTTTTGCACCCATTAATCATCTCTACTCTACCCCTCCCTCCCTGCTACCCTTCCCAGCCTCTGGTAATGATCATCCTCCTCTCTGTCTCCATGAATTCAATTGTTTTTCATATTTAGCTTCCACATATGAGTGAGAACATATGAGATTTGTATTTCTGTGCTTGGCTTATTTCACTTACCATGATGTTGTTTCACTTAACATGAGGTTCTCCAGTTCCATCCATGCTGTTGCAAAAGGCAGGATTTCACTCCTTTTTGTGGCTGTATAATATTCCATTATGTATTTGTGCTAAAATTTCCTTATCCATTTACCCACTGATGAATACTCAGGATGATTCCATATCTTGGCTATTGTGAAAAGTGTAGCAATAAACATGGAAATGCAGATACCTTTTTGGTTTACTGGATTCCCTTCCTTTGGATATATACCCAGCAGTGGGATTGCTGGGTCATATGGTAGTTCTATTTTTTTTTTTTTTTTTTTTTTGCAGTTTTTGGCCGGGGCTCAGTTTGAACCCATCACCTCTGGTATATGGGGCCAGCACCCCTACCCCTAGTTCCATTTTTTTGTTGTTGTTTTGTTTTGGATTTTTTGAAACAAAGTCTCACTTTATTGCCCAAGCTAGAGTGCAGTGGTATTATCATAGCTCACTGCAACCTCAAACTCATGGGCTCGAGCAATCTTTTTGCTTCAGCCTCTCAATAATCTGGGACTACAGTTGCCCCCCATTACACCCAGGTGATTCTTTTATCTTTTGTAGAAATGGAGTCTCACTTTTACTCAGGCTTGCCTCAAACTCCTGGCCTCAAGAAATCAATACTCCTGGCTCAGCCGCCTATAATGCTAGGATTACAGGCATGAGCCATGGGAACCTCTGGATGAGCTAACTAAAACTAAGACAGGGGTTACCACACTCAGGTGGTAGTTCCATTTTTAGTTTTTAAGGAGCTTCCATACTGTTTTCCATAGCAGTTGCACCAATTTATATTCCCACCAGCAGTGCGTGAGGGTTCCTTTTTCTCCACATCCTATTTTTTGTGTTAGGAACATTCCAATTTCACCCTTTTCATTATTTTGAAGTATAGCCTAACTTATTATTGATTATAGTCACTGTATGGTGCTATCAAATATTATTCATTTTATCTAACTATATTTTTGCACCCATTAACCATCTTTACTTAACCCCTCCCTCCCTGCTACTCTTCCCAGCCTCTGGTAATGATCATTCATTATTGCCTTTTTGATGAAAACCAATTTAACTGGTTATTGGACTATTTGATTGTTTTCCTATTGAGTTGTTGGAGCTCCTCACATATTCTAGTTATTAATACCTTCTCTCACAGGTAGTTTGCAAATATGTTCTTCCATTCTGTGGGTTGTCTCTTCATTTTGTGGATTGTTTCCTTTTCTGTGAAGATTTTTTGGATTGATGTTATTCCATTTGTCTAGTTTTGCTTTGGTTGCTTGTGCTTTGAGCATATTATTCAAGAAGTCCTTCCCCAGACCAATGTCCCAAAGTGTTCCACCAGTGTTTCCTTTCAGTAGTTTCATGGTTTCAGGTCTTAGATTTAAGTCTCTAATTCCATTTGGTTTGTTTTTTGTATATGGTGAGAGGTAAGGATCTAATTTCATTCTTCTGCATATAGGTATCCAGTTTTCCATTTATTGAAGAGATTATTTGTCCCATGTATGTTCTTGGCATTCTTATCAAAGACATGTTCACTATAAATATGTAAATTTATTTCTGGGTTCTCTATTCTGTTCCATTAGTCTGTGTATCTGTTTTTATACCAGTGCCATACTGTTTTGGTTACTACTGCTCTGTAGTATAATTTAAAGTCAGGTAATGTGATTCCTCCAGTTTTTTTCTTTTTGCTCAGGGTGGCTTTGGGTATTCTGGGTCTTTTGTGTTACCATATAATTATGGGAAAGAGTGTGATGGTTGATTAGCAATGTCTGTCAAAGGCCTGAAAAGGATAGTGACCATGTAAATTTAAAAATTATTTTTTCTATTTCTGTGAAGAATGTCTTTGGTATTTTGATAAGAATTGCATTACATCTATAGATGTACATTACAGTAGTATGGATATTTTAGCAAAATAATTCTTCCAATCCATGAGTATGGAATATGTTTCCATTTTTGTATGTGCTCTTCAATTCTTTCATCAATGTTTTATGGTTTTCATTATAGATACTTTTACTTCTTTGGTTAAGCTCATTCCTAGGTACTTTATTTTATTTGTGGCTATTGTAAATGGGATTACTTTCTTGGTTTCTTTTTTAGATTGTTCATTGTTCGCATGTCAGAATGCCATTGATTTTTGTTGATCTTTTAATCTATACTTTACTGAATTTGTTTATCGACTCTAATAGTTTTAGGGTGGAGTCCTTAGGTTTCTGTAGATGTAAGATCATACGTATCATCTGCAAACAAGGATAATTTGACTTCTTCCTTTCCAATTTAGATACCTCTTATTTCTTTCTCTTGTTTAATTGCTCTAGTTAATTTAGCATTCTTGCTTTATGCTGTATCCCAATAGTTTTTAAAAGTGCCTACCTAGTGCATAGTACTTACTCAGTATTTGTTGAGTGAATTAATTATCTTTAGGCAATCTCTAGAAAGACAGGTAAGGAGGAGGTAGCCACTGTGGCATTCTTGACTTACATGTTTCATGGTACATACCTTCCCTTCCATCATTACTAGGCACCCCTTAAAGGGGCTGAGGTATGAAGGTCCCAGAGGCATTGATGAGAGGGAAGTTGGGCAAGTAGTGCCACAGAGGAGATGGACTTGGTAAGTTCGTTATCAGGAACTCATAGGTGGCCCATGTAAGTCCTAGAAGAAAAACACAATCCCCAACATGGAAGAGGCAAAAGACATTTGGGTAAAACGGTCATAATATAAGACAGTGGTTCTCAACCAGAGACAATTTTACCCCTACTCCTCCCTTTGAGGACATGTTTGGAGACATTTTTGGTTGTCACACAGAATGGATAAAAGCCAAGGATACTGCTAAACAACAAAGCATTAAGGGATTTGCCAGGGATACTGCTTACAACAAACAATTATGCAGCCCAAATGTCAATACTTCTAAGATTGAGAAACTCTGTAAATATCACTAAGACCAAGGATGACCAAATAATTCATCAAACTGGAGCATTTTTACAGTGAAATGGGTATTATTAAAATAAATATGCTAAGATGGTGGTCAACATCTGGGCAGACCTGGGGAAAACCAGGATATACTGTCACCTTGCCAAGAGTCTTTGGGTAAGGGAGAGTCTGGTCAGAGCCTGCAGAACATAGGGGTGTTGGGAGAGGGGCATATGTGAGGGATTATGTTTTCTGGCACATGGGTAAATGGGGAGAAGCTTGCCAGGTCAGGTGGTGGTATCCAGAATGGGAAGGTTTGACTTCTTGATGTAGAGAAGAGGCAGAGCCAGAGAAATGGAGCTTTTACAGAGCTGCCTTGGTATCAATGAGACAGCAATTTACTCACAAGTTGTAGATAAACCAAGAGAGATTAGTGTCTGGTTTGCTAAAAATGGTTCTTTTCAGAAATGAAATTGAGAAAGGTATAGCTCGTGGTCACATTTGAAAGCTAAATATCTCTCAGCCAGATTGCCTTCCTAGGGCAAGGATAGCTGATAGGTTTCATGCTCCTTGCAACTCTGATTGATCCACCTGGAAGGTCAAGCTGGGGATCAGGAGTTCCCTCCACTGAATGGGAAAGAGTGTGGTGGTTGATTAGCACTGTCAGTCAAAGGCCTGAAAAGGATAGTGGCCAGCCCTTGGGCCATATGCCTGCCACCACAGAGCCTTGTTCTTGATTGTCCTTAGAGCCGGGGCTGAAAAGCATGAGCTCTGAGCCAAGTGGCTTAGAGTGTGTTTGTTGAGGGCAGCTGTGCCTGCTTCTGTGCTGGGTGTCATGGGACATAACAAAGACCAGAAGACATAGCCCCCAGCCTCCAATACCATGACATTTTTGTGGATGAATAAGATAACATTCACGTAAATAAAACCACTGGGGAACGGGGAACAGTACAGGGCTGCAATAACAAGTACTGCCTGCACAGTGGAGCTGCGGAAGACCAGACAGAGGACACAAGCACTGGGCTCAGAGGAGGGTGGTGGGAAGACGTTTGGAAATTGGCTTTGGAAAGAGTGGCAGTGGCATGGGAGGAGAGTGAGACAATAAGGACAGGAGCCCCCAGTGCCCTAACTGATGACTGTTTGCTATATTTTTCCAGGGCGAGAGATGGTGGGGCCCACGCTGCCCGGATACCCACCCCACATCCCCACCAGTGGACAGGGCAGCTATGCCTCTTCTGCCATCGCAGGCATGGTGGCAGGTAAGGAGAGGGCATTGAAAAGAGGAAGTGTTGGTGGAGGGAGGGACAAGAGCAGATGGAATCATGTTGCATCCCATTCATAGATTTCCCAAAGGACATGGAAAGATGAACCTCAGTGGGCATCTTCTTGTAAACGCCTATAGACAGTGCCCCGGTGCAGACCTGGCTCTGTTGTTAACTCACCCCAGCTTGGTCTCTATGTTCTCAAATCCCCCACATTTCCCACCTTGAAGAAAAGGGATGGACTGAGACAGAACTGTGGCCAAATCCCCACTCCCTCACTTCTTCCAGGACTCAGTAAGCATAATGGAGCATCCTCTGAGGGTCAGTGAAAGGCTGCAGCCAAACACTAGCCCTGCCCTTAAGCAACCCTGACCTCCCAGCATTTAACTCTGGTGAATCTTAGTGACCCCTGCTGCAAATCCTGAGTATGAATGGTCTTGTTGATGGTGAGGATGAGGAGGGTGAAATGATTGAAACATACCCTCCATGCTCTACCCTGCCTGGGTAGGACTAAGGATCTAGGTACACTCAGGGTACTATTGAGTATGAGATAAGCTTGGAGTGTTTCTCTCTCCTCGTTTGGACTGTCTAGAAGTCCTGCCTGCCAGTCAATTGGATTTCTTTGTCTGCCAGTCATCATCCAGTGGTGATCCAGGGTGTAGAGATCTGGACAAATGAAGACAATGAGAATTTCTTTGGACAAGTCTCAGTCCTTTAGGATCCTCCCTAGGAGATGGATGGAGTAGAACTGAACCATATTCACCACCCAGATGGGCCTGGGGACCTGGAGGTTCTGAAAGGGACTCTGAATTCAGGACATCCGTGACCCCCATGCCAGACCTGGCCCAGGCTCCCTGTCTCTGACCCCAAAGACAGCACATTTGCCCAGACCTGCCTCCCTCCCTCCCTAGTAGGGGTTAATCTTTGCCAGCTGCCCACTCTGGGCACCCTGTGCAGAGGCAGGTGGGCTGGCTCTCCTGGGCAGAGCAAGGGGAGGGAGAAAGAGAGGGAGGAAAAAAGCTCCGTGCTCCCTGGGAACCTGCTGAGCTGGCACTTGTTGCTGCCTGGTTACCGTGGCGATGTGCTTAATGCAGCGTTGAAAATACAGAATACTGACTCCTCTCTCCCTCCTGGCCCTAGACTCCCTCCCTCTCTCCCTTCCTCTTCTGGAGCGTGAAATGAGATTGGTCAAGATAAAAAAGGAAAAGATTCGGTTATTTTTTTAAGAGTGTGGATAATGGGGCCTCTCAATCAAAATCCCAGGCTCCAGTCTGCTCCCCCATTCCCCTTCCAACCCCTCCACCTTCCCCTGCTGCCTGCTTAGAGGAGGAGGAAGAGACATAAAGCACAAGGCTTTTCTCTTAATTATGAATCATTCCCTGAGGGCAAGCCCAGGGCAAGGGGCTCCTGGGGCCCAGAGTCTGACCTATGAAGTAGCTGGAAGGCTTGGGCCTCTCATCAAAGGCCCCTGGAAAGACTTCATCAGGAGTGGGTGCTGTGAAAAAAAAAATAGCACAACTAAGACTTTGACTAGAAGTGAATTGCAAAAGGGAAGGGCTGCACCTTACGTAGTAGATGGGGTCCCAGTAAATTGCATGCAAATCAGTTTTCAGAAAATGCAATACCATTTAAATGAATCACCTGGTTCCTAGCCATTGTTCAAGTTAGTTCTTTTTTTTTTTTGAGACAGAGTCTCACCATGTTGCCTTCTGTAGAGAGCTGTAGCATCACAGCTCACAGCAACCCCAAACTCTTGGGCTTACGTGATTCTCTTGCCTCAGCCTCCCAAGTAGCTGGGACTACAGGCGCCCGCCACAACGCCTGGCTATTTTTTTGTTGAAGTCGTCATTGTTGTTTAGCAGGCCTGGGGCCGGTTCGAAACTGCCTGCCTCGGTGTATGTGGCTGGGGCCCCAACCACTGAGATATGGGCACCAAGCCTGCAAGTTAGTTATTTAGGAATTTTTTTTTGCTGAAAAACTATGTATTCCTCTCTTACCACTGCCTGTGATCTCCTAGTTGACTGCATGGGGATCCCTGCCATTCAAATCAATAAACTTTCACTAGGCACCTACTGAGTGCATGTTAGGCACATAAAAAATGCTTAAAGCAAGACATGCCAGTGACATTCATCAATCAATTGTGGAACGAAGGAAATGATCATTTATTGCGCATTCTGCATGCCTGGCCATTCATACATTCAACGTAATTTCTCATTTTATCCCCACTATAAGACTGAAAGGCTGATAAACTGAGACTTAGAAAAACAAAGCCATATGTTCAGGATCATAGCCATACAAAGTCACTGAGTTGTGCAAACAAAGGTCTTTGATTTCAAATTGAGGGCTCTTTGCATTACACTGCACTGCCTTTTACCATACCAGAAATAAAGACACAAGCTACAGCAAAGTGGTATAGGAAAAGGACTAGGACAGATTTCCCTTGTCTCTTTACCTCCTATTTGCCTTCTCTCTCTCTCTATCTCTTTTTTTTGGGGGGGTTCTGACCATAGTAATTCAGTTAATGACCCTCATATCAGCTCCAGATACATGGATCCATCTAACCATCTATTCATCCATTTATCTTTACGTATATTTTCCCCCATACATTCATGCATTTCCTATCTATCCTCCCATCCATTCTTTTTCTTTTCTTTTCTTTTTTTTTTTTTTTTGTTTCTGTTTTTGAAACAGTCTCACTCTGTTGCCTAGGCTAAAGTGCTGTGGCCTAGCTCACAGCAACCTCAAACTCTTGGGTTCAAGCAGTCCTCCTGCCTCAGCCTCCCATGTAGCTGGGATTATCAGCGTCCACCACCATACCTGCATTTTCCTATTTTTAGTAGAGGCGGGGTCTCACTCTTGCTTAGGCGGGTCTGTAACTCCTGAGCTCACGGGATTCTCCCATCTTGGCCTCCTGGAGTGCTAGGATTACAGGTGTAAGCCAACACACCTGGCATATCCTTCTATGCTTTCATCATCCATCCATCCACGTGACCATCTTCTTATTCATCTGTCTTTCTGTCTATCTATCCAACTTTCCATTTATCTATCAATCCATCCTTCCATCTATCCATTCACTTCCCATCTATCCTTTCATCCTTTCATCACTAATTCTTCTACCATCACACTTTCATCATCCTTGCATACTTCCATCCATTCACTACTTTTTCACTTAAAAAGAATACTGGTTGAGGATCTGTTATATGTGTTGCTAGGGGTACAGTAGTCAACAAGTCAAATTCCTCTATTCATGGAGCTTACAACCTAATAGTGGAGAGAAACAAGTAAAGGAATGAATGAATGTGATAATTCCAGATGGTGATAAATGCTATGAAGACAATAAAATGGGATGATGTAATAAAGAGCCACAGGGAAAGGAGATAACTACTTTAGATTGGGTGATGAGGGGAGGCCTCTGTGAGCAGGTGTTCAAAGTGGTCAGCCAAGTGATAAACTGGGGCAGACCATCCCTGGCCCAGAAGAACAGTGAGTGCAAAGGCCCTAAGGCAGGAACTAGTTTAGCGTGGTAGCACACAGAAAGAAGGCAAGTATGGCAAAGAATAGTGAGTGACTGGGGGAAGTGCCAAAGGAAAAGAGAGGTTGGCAGTGGTGGATCAACCTTTTTTTTTTTTTTTTTTGTAGAGACAGAGTCTCACTTTATGGCCCTCGGTAGAGTGCCGTGGCCTCACACAGCTCACAGCAACCTCCAGCTCCTGGGCTTAAGCGATTCTCTTGCCTCAGCCTCCCGAGTAGCTGGGACTACAGGCACCCGCCACAACACCCGGCCATTTTTTTTTTTTTGGCTGGGTCAACTTTTAAAAGGCAACTCAGTCTTCTGGGAAAATAGATTGTAGACAGTATGGAGAGATAGCACAGAGACTAGTTAGGGGATAGTTGCAGTAGTTCTTGCAAGAGGTAACTAGCTCAGACTAGTGAGCCAGCAGCAAAGGAGGAGAAAACACACTGAGGATATATTTTGGTGGTGGACCTAACAAAGCTTTCTGGAGAATTGGATATAGGGATGAGAAAATAGAGGGAAGAAGGATCACTGTTAGGTTTGGGCTTGGGAGACTGCCTGGCTGATGGAGACAAGTCTACTACACGTGGGAGGCCAGGAGAAGATGAGGGGCAGTGGGTGACAGGTGGAAAGCAAGAGTTCTATTGCGCCATGTTGCTTGGAAATACCCACGAAACACCCATTTTTAGTAAGTCAGTCGGCATATGATATGAGTCATGAAAGAATCCTGACTAGAGTATAAATTCAGCCACATACAAAGCTGTTATTTCATGCCAAGGGATTAGACAACATCACTAGAAAGAGAATGTGGATGGAGATTCACAGAAGGCTCGCTGTCCAAGCCTGGGGTCCTTCACCATCGCTTAGAGCTCTCACTGAGGAGGAACAAGCAAGGAGAGTGGGTAGGAAAGATAGTGACTCACGACACAGGCTATCACCAAGCCAGGGGCACAAACGGAGTGGTGAGCTAGAGTGATGAGCTAGAGGAAATTGTGGCCATAGAAGTGACCATAGGGATGTTGGGTTAGAGGCTGTGGGGATTTAAGGGGCCTGGCATTGGCCTGAGTGGAAGAAGTGAGCTGAGAAAGCAGGGAGCATGGGGCAGAGAAAGAGGCTGGTAGCTAGCGAGGGGCATGATGGTAGAAGGTAGCAGAGTATATTTGCAGGCTGAAGGGAGTGATGGACTTACAAGAGAGAGGCTGATGAAGCAAGACCAAGGGGACGATATCCCTGCCCCGGCTCCAGCTGTTCCCCCTTGCTATCCCCAGGGCTTGCCCACTGCCAGGGTGGCCTTCCATAAACGTGGGGACCGTTCTTGTGGCATGAGCAGGCAGATTGACAGATCTTGTGGTGGAAAGACGCCATCCACAGGACTGTACCACCTCCCAAGCTCCATCTCCTACTCTATCCTCCATGTGACTGAGGCAGATGGCTATTCAGGAAGTGGGTGTTAAATAAATAAATAAGTGGGTAAGTGAGTGAATGCATGGATGAGTGACAAAATGAGAGGACAAACACATTGTGTTTTCTGCCTCTCTTCCTTGCCCATTAGAGCTTGCAATGTTTGGCACTGGGTAGTGTGGGGTAAAGGCCTGGGGTCCTTGCTGTGTAGCCATTGTAGAACATGTTTCTTGCAAGGGAACGCTGAAACCATGAGATCTGGGCTACACAGGAACAATTCATATGGTGAGGTCTGAGAGAGCACTGGTGGGAACAAGGCACCAGAATTCTAGTTCAGGCTGTCATCAAGCATGTGGCCGTGGACAGATGTCTCTTTCTCTCTCTGGGTTTTAGCTTCCTCGTTTGTTAAATAGATGGTTGGATTAGATCATTTCGTGGTTAAACTTTCTTTCATTTTATTTATTTATTTATTTTTTTTTTTTGCTTTGTTTCCTTTCCACTCTTCCTTCTTTTACATGTGTTCTTTGCCTTGTCTGTCTTAGACTTAGTCCCTGCCCCTAACGAGATTACTGTGTTCTTACTGTGTACTGTCACTGGCTCCCTAGATATGGGGATGATCTCGGAGCCTTTCTCTGCTTCACATTCCTCCTCCTCACTTCCATCCCTCCTGTGCAACCCCTCTCTGGCAAGAGAGTTGTCCCACTGACAGAAACCCAGGCCTTAAGACTGGCTGGATGATGGATACAAGTGTGCATTGAGCTTCATTGTAGCACCTGTTTAATGGGAAAATAATAAAAGCTAACGTTTATAGACTGCTTCTTATACTCCACACATGGTGCTAAGCATTTAATGTGTATTATCTTGCTTAATTCTTTCCAAATCCCATGGTATAGAAACAATAATTTGTCTCATTTCACAGATGAAAACAAGATTCAGCTGGTGCCCGTAGCTCAGTGGGTAAGGCGCTGGCCACATACACTGGGGCTGGCAGTTTCAAACCCAGCCTGAGACAGTTAAACAACAATTGCAACAAAAAAAATAGTCGGGTGCCTGTAGTCCCAGCTACTTAGGAGGCTGAGGCAAGAGAATCGCTTAAGCCCAAGAGTTTGAGGTTGCTGTGAGCTGTGATGTTACGGCACTCTACCGAGTGTGACATAGTGAGACTCTGTCTCAAAAAAAAAAATATTCGGAGAGGCTAAGTGACCTGTCCTCCCTGGATGTGGGGAACAGGGATTTGACTCCAGACAGGCTGGCTCCAGAGCCAGGGAATTTCAAGCCTCCCCCCTTAGAGAGCCTGGAGTCTCTTCACAATCACAAATCAGTTTCTGAAAGACTGTGTGAACATTCATTGGATCTCAGGGCTGGCAGAAACCTGGCTTTGTCAATTGAATTGTCTCACAAGTGAATAAAGAGATTATCTAGAATTTAGAGTCAAGAGCCCTAAGGTGGAGCTCTACCCCACCATTTACCGATAGTGTGATTTTGAGGCAAACGGCTTAATCGTGCTGCACTCCAATTTCCTCTGCTATAAATTGGCAGTATGGATGACTAGTTCATAGGATGGTTGTGAGAATAAAGAGATGTCATGTGTAAGAAAGTACTTTACCAATGGTAGACTCTGTACCAAGGTGGTCAGCTTGACTTTGTTGTTTTTCTGTAAGGAAATTCATTCCTAAGTAATTTCTTTGGTAAATAACTCCTTTGGAAAAGTCAAGAATTCACTGACAGAAGGTGATCTAATTTACTTTGTGTAAATTCATGCACTGAGTTTGCTTAAAGTGGTGGACCTGCGATGCAACAACAAGGTTCTCAGAACAATTCCCCAGACACAACTTCTTAAAGAGGTGGGGCCCTCCAGGACCCTCCTTCCTCCCATTGCCTTATCCTTGGCACCTCCCCTCATCCCCAGTGGACACACACTCAACACACTTATGCCTAGGGAGGCTCAAAAGTTCATATATACTGATTCCCTCTGACCAGTAACCCCCTCACCTTGCTACACCCTCCACCCCAGGAAAGGCCCCTCTGCAGAAGGTTCGGGCAGCAGCAGGAGCAGCATTTAGAACTTGGGCCCTAGAGTCATACCATAGCTTCCAAACTTCACCAAACCCTCCAGCTGTGCCAGCTCCTGCAGATACCAGAGCCTCATTTTCTTCATCTGAAAAATGGGGATAATCATAACGTCTACCTCCTGGGTCTCCTGGGAGGGCTGCAGTGTGTTAAGACAGTGCCTCCAGTATCTAGGGGAAAGGATACTGCTCCAAATGACCCCAGACCAAGAGGGCAATACCCCTGCCCTAGCTCCAGCTGTCCCTCCTTGCCATCCCCAGAGCTTGCCCACTGCCAGCCCTGCAGACCTCTCCATACCCCAGCAACACATGGGTGCTGCCCACCTCACAGGCCTCTCCCCTGTGTGCCTCCAACAGGAAGCGAGTACTCTGGCAATGCCTACGGCCACACCCCCTACTCCTCCTACGGCGAGGCCTGGCGCTTCCCCAACTCCAGCTTGCTGAGTAAGTCCCTGGGGCTGCCAGGCCTTCTGCTGGGTGGGTTGGGGTGGGGTGGCATAGGGGCCCCAGGTTTCATGGAGGGCCTGGGAGGTGGGTGTTGTTTGTAATCAAAGAAGGTAACAGGAGGGCAGTGTGCCTGGTGGTTTGGGGAAAGAGGGAAGAAGGCCAGAGACTTCCTGGCATCAGTTTTCCTCCTGCTTTCCAAGGCCATGTCTATGGGATCTTTGTTTTGTCTAAGATTCAGAGTTTAAGACTTGAGGCCGAGGGCAGGGGTGGATTGGAAAAAAGCCTAAGAGAGGACCTCCTGCCTCTAGGGGCTTACAGTGCAATAGTGGTAGACACCAGCAAGCGGCTATCCTCCTTCCTGGAAACTGATTTTTTTTTTTTTTTTATTGTTATTGTTGGGGAGGAAACTGATTTTTTTAAGAATGCCACCTTGGACTTGGCACCTGTAGCTCAGCTGCTAGGATGCCAGCGACGTACACTGGAGATGGTGGGTTTGAATCCAGCCCGGGCCTGCCAAACAACAATTACAACTACAACCAAAAAACAGCTGGGCGTTGTGGCTGTGCCTGTAGTCCCAGCTACTTGGGAGGTTGAAGCAAGAGAATCTCTTAAGCCCAAGAGTTTAAGGTTGCTGTGAGCTGTGACACCACCACCACTGCACTCTACCCAGGGTGACACAGTGAGACTTTGTCTCAAAAAAAAAAAGAATGCCAGGCGGCACCTGTGGCTCAAAGGAGTAGGGCGTCAGCCTCGTATGCTGGAGGTGGCGGGTTCAAACCCAGCCCTGGCCAAAAACTGCAAAAAAAAAAAAAAAAAAGAATGCCACCTTGTTGCCTCTCCCCCCCCCCACCCTTTAACCATCTAAATGGCTCACAAATAATCATGCTTAGACAGTCACCCTTTGTTCCACCACATTCCCCATATTTGGTTTGAGATGCAGACAACTTTCAGGGTCGAGGTCCAGAGAGAGATTCAGGGAGCTTCCAGGCTGCCTTTCTCTCCTCTCTGGCCCTGAGACCCTGGGCTGGGAAGAGAAGTTTTTTAGCAAAGCAAGCCCCACAGCTAGGGGACTGGAGGGATCCCACTAGAGCCTCCTTGAGTGGTGGCCATGGGGATGTCAGAGCAAATCTGAGTCAGAGAGAAGCAGTGGCCCAAGGGTGGCCAATGTTGTGGGGTCACAGTCTGGCAGGACCATCCAGTCCCCAAGACCCCCTCTCTTCGCATTAGCTCGTGGTGTTCCAGAAATAACTGGGAGGGTGGATGACTTGAGCTCTACTTGCCCAAAGAGGTCAACACCAAGCCACCTTTCTTTCAGTTTCACCAGAAAGGATGAGACACACTGGGGTCAGGAGCCTTCCTCCTGAGCCTCCCCAGGCTGCCCACCCTGTAAGTGTGCAGAGTGTCTGAAGGCCCTTCAGGCACTAATGTTTTAAGGGGAAGATTCTCTGTCCTGGCACTGTTTAGGCAAGGCTGGGGAAGACGCCCAGGACATCCCCACCACCAGTGTGTTTGGCTCTTTGGGGTTCCACAGTCACCTACTGCCTCCTGCCCCCTCCCTAAAACCAGGGTATGGAGGGTCAGAGAAGTCTTAGGGGAAGGGACAAGAAGCAACTATTCTCATTCTGGCCAGAAACTCAAAGGTGAGGCCAGAGGAGGAAATAGGACTAGAGAGGAGTTAATCTTTGATGATCAGATAGGCCAGAGGGATGAATGATTAACTTGTGTTGTCTTAAAGGTCAGCAGATGCAGGGAAGGCTGTGGTGCAATTTCCCCTTCTGACCGGCAGTGTTGTTGTTATTTTTTTTTTAACGTGTCCAGGTTCCCCATATTATTACAGTTCCACATCAAGGCCAAATGCGCCGCCCACCACTGCCACGGCCTTTGACCATCTGTAGTTGCCATGGGGACAGAGGGAACAACCAAGCAACAGGAGGACTCAGCCTGGGACAGGCCCCAGAGAGTCGCACAAAGGAATCTTTATTTATTACATGAAAAATAACCACAAGTCCAGCATCACAGCTCACTCCCTGTGTGGTTAATTTAATGAACCATGAAAGACAGGATGACCTTGGAAAAGGCCAAACTGTCCTCCAAGACTCCCTAAGGAGGGGCAGGAGTCCCAGGGAAAGAGAACCATCCCATTCTGAAAAAGACAAAATTGGAGAAGAAATGAGGCCCCCAGCTGGAACCACAAAGGAGAGAAGCGGGAGCACCCCGGGAGGGGGGATTGAGGACCTAGTGATTGGCCCTTGCCTGGGCCCCAAGGTGTGCACAGGGTGGGTACCTCCAAGGCCCTGTGGTCAACACTGCTCTAGAAGTTATGGAGTGTAAGCACTTCCTTCCAGCCCGCAAGTCACAGCCTGGAACCGAAGCTCTCCCCACCAGCCACCCTGGAGTCACCTCCCTCAGCTCTGCTAGCTCCAAACTCAAGGTTCTGGCTGTCCTCCTTGCCAAGGGCTGGGATGAGTCAATCAAAAACTCCCAGCCATCAGCTGACCTTCCTTTGCCTACTGCTGTGATGTGTGAGCACCACCCCAGGTTCTTCTACAAGTGGGTTATCCCTTTGGCAGCTGCCAACAGCCAGGCCAGCCTCAAGTGTCATGAGACAGACATTCCAAAGGGCCCTGGCCCCTCAGAGGTGAGGTGCAGATCTGCCCCAGGCAGAACCAGGCACAATTTCAGGGGACCCACTTCCCCTTCCCGAGAGCTCCTGCCAAGCCAAGCCAAGCGTGCTTCCTGTAGCTCAAGCCTACCAGCTACTGAAGAGATTCCCAGGCAACCCCCTGAAGCCAGCAGTGGAAGTTCCCTCTCTGGCTCCCCGCAGCTCCTGCCCGCAAGGCCTGACTGTATATACTGTAAATGAAACTCTGTTTGGGTCAAGCTTCCCTCTTTCCACCCCCCCCAAGACTTTGGCCTCTGAGTGAATTGTCTCCCTACCGTGTTGGGCTTCTCTCCTTGATGCTTCTTTCTTTTTTAAAGACAACCCACCATTGCCACATGACTCAATAAACCATTACTCTTCATCTCAGGCTTTGAGGTTGGCTGGGAAAGGAGACACCTCAGGGCTCCTGAGAAGCTCAGAGCTAAGCAGCCTGCAAACTTACTTTGGCACTGTGGGTTGGAAGGAACTATTTAGTGTTCCAGAGTCCTGACTTGGCATCCTCACCCGCCCCTTAATAGATGTTTAATGCTTGGTACATCACTTAGCCTAGTTTTTGAGTTCTTTAATGCTGAAGTCTGAGGCTGGCACAATGCCAGGCCAATCAGAGACTCCACATAGGTGGTTGTGTTGTTATTAACAGGAAGCCAAAGAATCAGAGGGTAGGTTGGTGAAGGATCCAGAGATAGCTGTAAAGTGGAGGCCACATAAACAGCTCTGGTGGCTCTTGCAGTGGGAAAGGAGAGAAGAGAGAAATGGGCTCTCTTGTGTGCCAGGCACAGTGTGGAGAGCTTCATAGAACTTACATTGGAATTGGCCCCATTTTGTAGATTAGGAAACTGAGACTTAAGAAATAATGAAATTGCTTGCCCATGGTAGTCCTCTTACCCTGAGTCCAGCACATTTGCCCTACATCATAGAACCCTCATCAGGGATGTCAGAGTGTTCTAGACCCAAGGGAGTTTCTGGAGCTGCCACTGAGGATCTAATTTCCTATGGTTTGGTCCCAGAAATTTGACCTGAATGCAGGAGATCCAAATGTAGAGGGGCCCAGAGGGGGTGAGGGAAGCTGCAGAGACTTAGGACAACTACCTCCAAAAAGTTTATGAGATGCAATGTGACAGCAGGGGCTCTGCCCTCAGCAGAGTGCCTGGCCCACAGGAGGCTGTGTGCTGTGTGGAACCCCGCTATATGGGACCCAAGTGGAATAAGGGGTGGAGGCCTGAAGCCTAGATGTCCAGGTCAATGTGGGCAGCTGGGCAGACAACTCTGGGATTGAACCAGGTGAGAGGGGCCAGGAACTCCAAGTCTGAGGGGCCAAGAGACAGGGCTGTTACCTCTTAGGCTCCCAAAAGGAGAAGCTGGGGTACTCCTGGACATGGCATGAGAATCATTGACCCTGGGGGAGCCCTTCCATGAAGAAGATCCAAGCCCAGGATCTGAGGGGATCAAGATGAGACTGGTTTTTCAGTGACAGGACTTCCCTCCTGTCAGTCAGAAGGGGAAGCAGCAGGACTCTGAATCCCATTGTATCCAAGTCTCTTCATGATCCCAAACTCTGGGTTCATGAGGCCCTAAGACCATCCCCACCAGGTTCTAGGGCCACAGCGAACCCCCACCCCTGAAGTACTTGGAGATGCATGGCATCTCAGAAGTCTGCCTAGCCATCCTTTGTGTTTGCAGCCAAAATCACTCTGGGAATACCCTTGCAGGCCCTTTCTACCTCACAACAACCAAGGGACTTGGGCTGGGCCTTTGCTATGACCATGGTTCCAAACTCACCTTCCTTTCTTTAAGGTGGGCTGGATGGGCATCCGAGGACACAACTCAGAGCAGGAGACTTTGGTAACTGTGGGCTGTGACCCAAGTGCAATGGGTCCTGGATAGTACCTACCTGGATGTTCTGTCCATGGTCAAGCTGAAGGTCCCCTTTGAGGCTCAGAAAATATAGTCATTTGTATATTGAGCAAGAGAAAGATGATTCGAGGTGCCCCAGCACTGGGGTTATTGTTGGGAGAAGCCAGAGTGGCACAGGAAGGGGGTGTGGCAAAGAAAGTAGCCTTGTGAGGACAAGGGACGCTACTAAGCCTGAGCTGGCAGGCCACTTTCACCTGGCCGCATGTGACCAGGGGTGAGAGGTGCAGGTGTTGGCAGGAGAATAGGAGATGAGGCATGGCCTGAGACATTCCCAAGGCATCAAGGTCCTCCCATACACACTGCACTTGAAAGACTCCATTTCACTATCTGTGCAGAGAGACCACCTTTGCTTCCAGGCAGCTCTCCCTGGTCCATCATCCTCACCCCTCCTCCTCTGGACCAGCACAGCTCGCCCAGCCCAGCATGTTAGGGGCTTACAGGAAAGCCGTATGGACCAAAAAGCCCCAGCAGGGTGGTGGGTTTCTTGTTGGAAGAGGGAGCAGCTCAAACCTGGCTTGGGGTCCACCAGATGGGCAGGCAGAACTGCTGGAACCACTGGTCCCTACCCTACAGCTTCGGGTGTGGGGTTGGGAGAGCTGGGTGCCTCCACAGCCAGAGCAGGCTATTTCCAGCCTCTTTTCTCTTCCCACCTTCTCTCTCTTCTCCAATATTCTTGCCATGTGATTTGTTACCAAGAAATTTTCTGCCCCATGTGTGCTAGACACACACTCAACCCCCAAGACAACCTCAGGCAGGAGGAGTTAGTGGCCACAGTCTCCAGATGGGGCACAGGATACTAGAAAGGTTTAGGCCCTTGCTAAGGTCTCCCCACACCACCTGCCCTCATCATCCTCCTACTGCTGTCACCCAACACACACACACACTTCCTCCCATCCATACCAACATACATCTTTAAAACAATGCCACTGTCTTTGCCCCTTGGGGGTGGCCAAAGGAGGAGGGGCATTGGAGACCTCAGTGCCCATGGTCAGCATGTGCTTCAGCAACCGCCCTGTCAATCAGCAGCAGATGAAGAACAGGAGGCTAGGAAGGTTTAGGTGGGGACGGTGGCTCCCTTCCAGTCCCCTCCTTTTCTTCACCCATGTCAGTCTCAGAAGCTGTAAACAGCCTTCAAACAGGCTTTGTTTCTTCCTGAGTACAAATTGCATGCACTTGCTTCTCAGATTCTGAATATTGGTCCCGTTTTACTTTGCACTTAGGGAAACTGAGACCAAGAGGTGACTTGACTTTTCTAAGGTCATTCAACTAGTCAGCAGAGAGACCTACCCTTTATCTGAGGCCTACTCTGCATTCTATTTTAAGGCCGTGGCCAGGCTTCTGCAGAGACCTCAGGCACCTTTCACTGGGTGGAAAGGGACAGAAGTTACTTAGGCAGTTAGGGCACGGCCACATGCTCCCACCTTGGCAAATAGCCCTGGACGGAGGAGCACAGGGGCCAGGCCAAGCTGCGCCATGCTGATTCCCTCTATCCCCCTCTATCCATGGCCCTAAATCTCCCCATAGGCTCACCACTCCCCAACATTTAGGATCATGAAGCTTCTCCATCTTCTACAGGGCAGCCGTGGCTCCTCTGCCCCAGGTTGTTACCTTCCAATGTGGCCACGGAGGGGCCATGGCTGTGATTTCAATAGAAGAACTTGCAGTCCCACAAAGACATCTCTCTTTCACCTGTTTCACTTTCCTTTGTTCACTTCTTCTAGTCTCTGATTATTCTCCTTCTTCTGCTGTCCCTAAAACAATTATTCCTTTCCCCCTCCCTTCCAGAGACCTTAGTGCCTCCAGGGCTCTGAACAGTGAGGGAGAAAAGGAATGTTTGTGAAGAGCTTCTGGATCATGAATGTGTTCAGGAAATTCCAGGAAGCACCCTTCTCCCCCTTGCCATCTCCCCCTTCAGCTTCTTGCTTTTTTCATTACTTTCTCCTGTTCCTTGGGTTCTTTGGGGGCCTCTGGGACCCAGACACTAGAGGTCGTTCCTTCGTGGGTGGCAGACACCTGTCCCTACAGCTCCTCTCTCTCTCTCTCTCTCTCTCACACACACACACACACTGCCACCATCAGTGCCATCCCCTCCCTGCATGTTCCCTCCTGTCCTGCAGGCAAAACCAGGGTGCCCACTTCTTCCCCAAAGAAGCTGTAGAAGACAGGCAGGGTGACAGGTCTTCACCCTGTCCCCCTGCTCTGGTCAGCATCCTCCCCTGGACAGCACCCTTTCTCCTACCCTTGAGACGCAGCAGGGCTAAGGCCCCACTGTGGAGAGGCTGCCTGGAGTGTTGGGGTGGGGGGCTCAGGCAAGGTGGAGGTGGCAAGTGGGGCTTTGGGTGGGGGGAGAAGGGGTGGTGGGAGGCCAGGTCCTCTGCATCTGTGCCCTGTGGCAGCCGGCCAGGCTGTGGAGTGAAGCGCTGCCTGCGGCTCTCCCAGGGAAATGTGATTTCCCCCTGAGTGAAGCGGACTGTGCAGTGTGGAAATTGGCTCTTTTCTGAGTGAGCTGCTGCTGTGGCTGCGGAGTCGGGGCGGGCCGACTGGCCCCTGGAGTGAGCCGGGAGCAGCCATGTGCTGAGAACTCATTAGGGATAAATCAAACTCGTAACAGCATGAAGCCAACCCCCTCCCACACTGCACCTCCTTTTCCCACCCCTTTGAGACCTCCCCCCCCAACTTCCCTCCTGCTCCCTGGTGCTCTCCCCACTAGAATCCTTCCTGCCTTCTCCCCAGTCAAGGCACCCTCCCCCCAGCAGAGATACACTACCCCAACCACGGCATCCCCCAGCCAAGGCACCTCTCAGCCAAAGTGTCCCCTGCCAAGGCACCCTCCCCGCAGCCAAGGCATCTTGCCCCCCTCAAGTTCCAGAAGCCCAAGCCCGTACACCTGCACACAACCACACAGGAGCACACACGCCCCCCGCACCTTCTGCCCAAACTCAGGGAGCATCCCTGACTGAGACACAAGTTCATTTACCAATACAGCTTTTTTCAATTATTTTTTTATTTCAAATTAATATAAAGGTACAATTTTTTAGGTTATATTGTTCTCACTTCCAGAGTAAAGTTCCAGTTGTAAAAAGCCCTTCACCCAGGGGGCGTGTTACACACCCTCACAATGTGCATATTAGGTGAGATCCCGCCTCGTGCCCTCCCTCCTTCTGCCAATCAGTTTTTCGATTATTTTATGTTTGCTTTTGTTGGTGGCGGTGGGGGCACTGGTAAGGAGCATAACTGGAAGCCACAGGCCTTGTGAGAAGCCCAGAGCAGGAGCCCACCGTCCAGGCCCACTTTTCTCCCACCTCGGTCCCATCATTCCCTGACCCGGCTCCTGCAGGGACCAGGGACCAGCTACTTTGGGTCCCCTACATATTTTCCCGGAGATGAGAGCCCCCTGAAGGCTTAACTACAGCAGGAAAGAAATTGTCCATGAAACAGACAAGCTTGGTCAGAATGGAAACTCATTTCTCTACCACAGGAGAAAAGGAAGAGAAAGAGAAAGGGAGGAAGAAGGAAGGGAAAGGCCTACCTCACTATCTCTGGGTGCTCGAGAAGGTGATGGAGGTTTCTGCCTGTGTAAGTGCAGCCATTTGTTCCCTACAAGCACCCTCTTTGCTGATCCTGGGGAAAGGGACCTCTGTTATTCTGAGTTTGTGGGTGTGTTAGAGCCTGTAGTTACTGTCACAACAACACCCTGTCATCACCTTTGTTTACCCCCTTAAAAAGAGTGGCTGAGTGATGTTGCTAAAAGGTCCCAGGTCTGGAGTGCAGGGTTGTGACTCCATTTCTGTTGCCTCCCTGCTAGTGACCCCAGGGGACTCCCTAGTTTCTTCAACTGTAAAATGCGTGGCTTATGCCAGAGTGATACCTAGCCCTAACACTGTGGCACGATAGTGACCTGGGTCAGTGAAAAGCATTAAGTCTTCATCTGATTGGCTGAAATATAAGCTCTCTCTCTCTCCCAGATTCCCCAGTGATTTTCCATCAGGTAAACACCCTATTTTCATGTTTGAAATCTGGGCTATGTTTGGGGTTGGGAGTGGCTTTTGGTGCCTCCACCCACCCACATAGGAGCTGGGGTCCTGACTCAACTTGCTACAACTAAAGCCAGGCTCTCAAAGGATTACAGGATAGGACTGAGACCAGAGGGGTGGGGCTAGCAAGCCCTAGTCACCGCAGGCTGATGTAAGGAAGCTGCTGCAGCCCTCCCATTGACTGCCTCATCCATTTACAAGTCTTTCACCAGCCACCTGCTCTAAGCCATTCCCTTGAGTAGGCACCTCAGAGAAAACAAGATGAGCTAGGTAGGATACCCACCTCCAAAAATAAATAAATAAGTAAAACTTAGAGGTGAGATTGTATAAAACTGTAGAGCAAGATAAGAAAGAAATGAGGTTTAAGGGAGCTGCATCTGAAGTGCTGTTGGATGTCAGACAATGGTTGCCAAGTCCTTCCTGCCCATCCAGGCCTTTTTTGGGAGTCCTGCCTTCTCCAACACCAGCTGCTGGGAACACCAACTGCAAACCCTAAATCTCAGGCCTTAGAGCCACTCCCTACTCTCCCATGCTTGTAAGTGCTGGGCAAGAAAGAATCAGACACCCCCTTGAACTATAGTCTGGTCACCCCCTCTTCCTGCCTCGCCCCAGCCCTGGCTAACTGGATGGGAGCCTAGAGCTGGAAGGCCTGAGCCTCTTTCTCAACTGCTGCTTTGTTCCTTCACCTGGATGGAGGAGGAAGGTGGTGCTTAAGGCCTGAAGACAGACCAAAGGCTGGTCCCCTTCTTTCCATCTTGATGGTCCCCTGCACCCGGGTAGGGCCAACCCAACTCCCTGACCCAGGACTGAACGGCATAGAGGGAGAGAAGGCTCCTCAGTGGGACAGTGCGAAATGACAAGCACAGGAGAGGTGGGGACATAACCTGGTTGTGAGTTGTGGGACCCTGGGGGTGGTGACAGTGAGTCAGGTCTTGGGGACAGGACTCACTTTCATGATTCCCTCTGCCATGTGCATTTTTTCAGAGCCCTCACTTAGTGGAAGGGGGAGGGAGGGCCTAAAGGAACTGAAACACAATGATGGGAGGTATGGTCCCCAGATGCCCCACAGGAGGAGGGAGGGAAGAAGAGAGGGAATTAGAGGAAGGGGGAGCAGATGCCTCCTCCCAGCCAGCCTGTAAGGAGGTGCTGAGAGTGGGCCCAGACCCAAGCCAAGGCTCAGGGCCCATCTGAGCATGTCGCCTGCTAAGGAGGAGCGGAGGCGGGGGAGGGGAGGGCGGGGAGGTGAATAAATAATAGGAAATAAAACTTCATGAAGCAGAAAATAAAAGGCAGATTATACAGATGTGGCAATTTGAAGGATCATTGCCTCTGTCCTCTTTTTAACTGCTGCATCTGGAGTTTTGAAGCAGCTTATCCCCTCCTTCCCTCTGTTAAGTCCCTGCCTGGCTAGAGGCCCCCATGGGGCCAAGGCACGCATGGGGACAGCACCTCAAATGCTTCAAAGGCCGGTGGCATTTCCTAGCACCATGCGTGGCTGCCCAGCCTGGGAGGGGCTTGTGGGCAATGGGGCAGGGGTAGAAGTGTGGACTGGGTATATGGAGGTAAAGCTCTGAGCAGGTGTGGCTAAGGCTTGCTGGTGAGCGTGAGTGTGGGTGAGGGCCACATTGGGTAAGGGGGGGTGAGCCTGCACCATCAGGAATAGGGTGAGGATATGTGTCAGGCCTTAGGAAGGGGACCCCCAGCCAGTGGGAGTCTGGCTGACTGTCAGCTGGAGGATGAGACCTAAGTCTCTGCAGCTTCTTTCTGCTGTTCATCAAAATTCATTTGTTAAGCTTCAATTTGACACTCTGCCAGGTGCTATACAAAAAGACATGGTCCCTGCCCTTAAGGAATTTTCAACCTACAACACACACACTAACATTTTGTTTATTTTATTTTAAATATTAATGTATTCCCCACCTTGTTCCAGGGAGGATTTGAGATAGCTCATAGGAAATGCATGCAATAAATTAGTAAACTACAAATAGAAAAGAAAGCATTAGGACCACAGAAAACATACCACGGGTGTAAAGTGGGCCCTTGGCTGGAAATCAGCCTCAGTCTCTTGGTGGTCAAGTAGAAGAGCTATCACAGTCATGTATATGGCTCTTATTCACAAGATAACAATATGTCAGTTCTCAGGAAACACAGCACTTTCCCTAGCACTTGGCTGTGAAGGATATTACTCACCTTAGCCCCAGCAAAGGAGACTAACCACAGATAATGGCCTCAAAAACACAGTAGCAAATTCAAGTCCAGTTTCCCAGGGCTATCTCAGGTAGTGTCCAGCAGGGAGAGCTGAGGCAGTCACTCCCAACCCCTGATCAGTTGGAGCATTGAAATCCAGAAAATCTTAAACAAAGAAGCACTCTGTATCCTTCAACTCTCCCTTCAGCATTGGTACTTCATGTGGGTTTTGGACCACAGACTAGCCCATGGCACGAGCAGAGTCTCAGAAGTTAGGGTTCTAAGCTTGGTCAGGTCAGGGTGGTGAATGGGTGCCTATAGTGGAGAGAAGGCTGGGGGACATGGGCCAGACTGTTCAGCAACCCTGAACAGGGGAGGTGTCCCTTCTCCAGCCACGTACCTCCTTCTGACTCTGTGTCATACCATAGATGAGGATAATGAGATCAGAAAACCAGAAGCTTCTACCCTGATACCAAAGATGAAGCAAAGGCCCATCTGAGTCTTGTGTCTCCTTACTGGTATATTGTCTTTTAGAGAAATGGATAAATCACTGCAGAATTATTCATAAAAGCAGGGGAGTCAGAAGAGGACAAGTTTTGGGGAGATGACACTAAGTTGAGTCTTACAAGGAATAAGAAAGCCCTTTGCAGGACAGTACTTTATAGTCTCTAAGAAGATTTATTGAGGGGCCACATCTTACAGTTAGAACTCCAGGTCTAAAGTGTAGAACAGAGGTCAGAGCTGAGGCTTCAACCAGAAACTCCCCTAAGGCCCTACAGTCAGCCAAGTAAGATCTCTGAGGCTACATGCTGTGGAAAGACTCAGTTCAGAGGTGGGAAGAGGAGCAAGAAAGAGTAGTAGAAAAGACAGAAAAAGACCAGCAAGACAATAGAAGAATCAGGAGAATGTGGAGTGCTGTAGGCCCTACAGGAGGACAAAGTTTTAGCAGGCTCTAGGAATGCAGTGGAACCCAACAACCCCACTTCCTTCTCTTGGGAAGCTTGTGTTGCTCTGAGAGTGGAGAAAAGGGAAAGGAGGGGAAAGGAGAGGTAGGGAGGAAAGCTGTTTGCATCTCTACAAAATGCGGATAAAATGGGGGAAAAGTTATATTTTTGATGTGACAAAGAGTATCTGGAGGAAAAAAAACCTAGGAAGGCAATGTGGAGGAAACATCATCTAGATAGTGGTTATCTAGTACCTCTTGGTCTGTCCTTGTAGTCCTCAGAATTTCTCAGATACTGGCTTCACCACACCCCCATCTTCAAAGGTGGGCTCTGATTACCCTATGCCCCTGGCACTAGTAATTAGCGTAGACACAGGCACAGGGCCCCAGGCAGTCTGCTCAAGGAGACTTTATTCCTGGATTTGAGTTTGAAATTTCCAGGAAGCTGATAGTTTCTATCTGCTAGATTTATACCACGAAGAGGGATCTTGGGAGCTACTGGGGCCATCTTGTTACCATGAGGGTTGCTCCTGCCTCCTAGGCCTGGGAGGTGGAGTCTCAGAGGAGATAGAGAAAAAAGCCCCCTGGTTCAGTGTGGAGCCCAAGATGAAGCTGCACCTGACCTGGACACAGACTGTGCAGTGATTTGAGACATCCCAAATGTTGTTATTACCCATTTGAGCTAAGATGCATTACTTGCAACCTCCAGGCCCAGGAAAAGCCAAGGGCAGAGGCCCAGCATCAAAGCAGGATGGCAGGTCTGAGGGGAGGACCTGAGCTAGGGCCCAGAAGAGGGGAGGGTGCATGGGGGAAGTCCAGAGAGGCTGTGTGCTAATAACTAACCTCGCCAGGCTTCCCTTCTGTGCCAGGCATTGTTCTGAGGTGCTTACGTGCATAATTTCACTCAGTCCTCACGAGGATCCTGTGACATAAGTAGGGTTATTATCCCCATTTTGTAGAGAAGCAAACAGCCCAAGAGCCTAAATAACTGGGCCATGGTCAGACAGCTAGAAAAGGTACAGCTGGGTCTCAAGCGCACACTGTCCAACTCCAAGGCCTGGCTGCTGTGGCCAGATCAGCTGAACTTCGGTACAAGGTCTAGCAGGGTATGTGGCCAGCAAGGTTAAAGGCCACTGAAAGGAGAGGGAGTATGAAAGCTGGGGAGACACAGGATTTGAAGTTTGAAGGTTATGAGTGGCCCTGGGAGGGTGTGTTTCAGGAAGGAGTGGGGTGGAAGCCAACTTGTAAGGTGTAATTGACAGCCAGGTAGGAAAATGAAGAAGGTGAGGGAAGAGAACAGCTGGCGAAGATCACACATAGGAAGGAAGGAGCAGATCTCAGCTATAGGCAAGCAGTGGAGTCTAAAGTGGGCTTTGATTTTTTTCTTTATCTACATGATAGTCTTCCTTGAAGATATTTGCAAGGCAAGAAAACAGAGGGGGCAGAGGTAGGCCCAGAGACTCCTGAGGGGACCCTGAGGGAGAGAGCTCCATGGCATGCAGAAGAGGGGCCAGTTGGTCACAGGTCTGCAGAGGGCACTTCTTCCTCTGGAGGAGGGAAAGGGGAGCATGGTTAGATGGTGAGGGGTGTGGGCATCCAGAAGACCTGGGGGCAAAGGTGCTGGCAGAGGGGCTGGTGGGCAGGGAGCTTGTGAGAGGGGCCATTTGGGAAACCCTTTAGCCTTTGTGCCCATGGGGGTAGCCCAGGAAGACCAGGGAGGGGGAAGGATCAGGTATAGACAGATTTTCCCAAGGTCCCAGGCCATTGTACTTTCCTTTTAATTTTTTATTTTGAAATAATTTCATATTTACATAAAGGTTGTACAAATAGAACAGTGCATTTCCAGGACATACTGTAAACCTGCCTGTCGGCCTTGCTTATTTAAGTCATTTCATCTTCTTAAAGCTCTCAGGCCATCTCCCAAGCCCTGAGCTTGTTACTCCTCTGCTTAGAAATTGCACATTCAGAGAAAGCCACACTCCTTGACTGCACTCAAGACCCTGTATGATCTGGCCTCAGGCCACCGTGACTGCCCTATTTCCTTTAGCCACCCTCACCCTGACCCTCCAGCCCAGTTCCATTCAACCCTGACACAACTCTGTGTCTGTCTCCATCTCCAGAAGAGTATGAGCCTCCAAGAGAAAGGATCTAGGCCTCAGGCCTTAATGATCTTTTAACCTTCCCTGGTACCTGGCAAACAACAAACATGAATATCATCAGCAGAATGCCAGGTCAAGCAGAGATGGTGAGAGGGTATAGAGGGGTCGCAGCAAGGGTGTCATCCTAGGTCACAGCAGGCCTAAACCCCTGGAAACTGAGCTCTCCTGGATGGGAAGGGAAGGGCTGAAGCCAAACTCCAGCCACCCTATGGAGCCAGAGTGCCTCACCAAGCACCTGTGCCCACTGCCTTCCCCTGCAAAGAGAAGGACTGACCCTCCATGCAGGGGGAAGGGAGGGTGGGGTGGAGACAAGGTCAGATGCAGGCCTCCGAAGGTTCTGTGATGGTTTGATCTGTTCCACACCCAGGATTGGGACTGGGAACCACCCAGTGTCCACTTCCATGGGCCCCTTGGAACATCACCTTGTGAAGCTCTTGGCTGACTGAGACACTTCTTCCTCTCCATCTGCAGGAAGATGCCAGAGTCCGACCCCTAGGCTTGGGAGAGGCTTCCCAGATGGAAGCAATCCTGGCACAGACCACTGTGGGTTTTAGGAAGCTGAAGGCCCCAGTTCTCGTATTAGCACAGAAGCACACGGAATAACTTCCTGCCTTTCCATGAACAGTGCTGTAGCTGAACAGACACCTGAGCAGCAGGAGCTAGAAAGCTAAAGCCTGCCCCCCAGCGGCCCTATGCCACAACTGCAGCCCACGGCCCGGGTCCTGTCCTCAGCCCCACAGACAGGGGTGCCCTGGCAGCACCGGCTGGGGAAGCCAGGCAGCCACCTTCATCTGGTCTGAAGGCTCTATGCGCCCAGGTGAAAGGGAGGTGCCCATTCTACACGAGCATAGGAGCATCGAAGTGTCACACATACACAAACAAACCTTCACCTTCTATTCTGGTTTTAGAAATAAGGATACATGTCCTTATACATGTCCAATGAGGTCAAATCACCCACTCAAGGTCATTTGGCTTGTAAGTACCAATCCTGGGCCAAGTCATGTCCACTTGGATGCTAGGAATCCATCTCAATAAATGATACACCTGGACATGACTCTGGCTGCTGCTACTATGTGTTGGAGCGGCCCAAGGGGCTGTAAGCATATATATCCATTCCTGACTCTGGCCTACTGAATCAGACTCCTAAGGTGTGGGCCAGGAATGCATCCTTCAGCTTCCCCAGCAAGATAAATTATGTCTGCATACTGACAGCTGGGAACCAGTGGGCAGGACTGTTGGGACATGTTTAATTCATCTGTGAATGCCCTAGTACTGGCCCATAAACAGTGTTCAGTCATATTGGTGAAATGAAAGATGAAGTGCAGAATACATGATTCTGAGGGCCCCTCCAGCTTTGGTGGCCTGTAACTGTGCGTATGCATGAGCACACAGACATACACTGTGCACACTGGCATGGACAGCCAGAGGCACACGGGGCAGGGGGGACGGAGCCTCCACACCCACCCTCCTTTCTTCACACACTAATGCACTCCTCCTTCTTGGTTGGTCTGTATTTATTGCCATGGCCAGAGACACTGCAGACCAACCCCACTCTGGGAGTTCCAGGCCTCGGGCTGATCACAAGCATGGGAGAGAGGATGGTGGCCCAGCAGGAAGGCAGGAGAGGCAGTGCGTCAGCGGCAGGCAGTGGCAGCGGGCAGCAGCAGCAGGCCCCTCTTGGCGGGCTGCCTGCTCACACACTTGGCTGAACAGAGACAATGGTGGCTTCTCCCTCCAGCCCAGCCTCCTTCCCACAGGCAGAGCCCCACATCCATGAGTCTCCGGAACCTCCCCCAAGAACAGGCCCAGCTGGGAGGCAGCCAGAGGGCAGGGCAGGGGGATTTCCCAGGCGAGAGCAGCAGAGCCCCTGTGAGCTAGCCCCAGGGTAGCCAGGGGTCCTGGCACCACTCAGGAAAAAAGCTTTCAGGACTGAGTAGGAAGGAGCACATGAAGAGGTCTCCTGAGCCTGGCGTAGGCCTCCCTGGTCCCTAGCCCCCATCCCACCCCTCACAACTCTCCACAGCTGTATGCCCACAGACCACCAAGGGGGAACCATCACCTCTTTACTTCTCCATACTCTCTAGTGGTCTGAATCTGGAGAACCTTCTTCCCTGCTCTGGGGAAACAAAGGCTGCTTGTGCCAGGGCTCCAGGGCTCTCCACCCTCCTGGCTGTTGCTCACATGCTCGGCTCTGCTCTACTGATCAGCAGTTGGGCATGTGAGGCTCTCATCTGGCCCTGCACATGGATGATTATAGGGGGAAAGGAGCCAGGAGACAAAGACCTGGGGCTTCACAGCCTCACACAGCCCTTGAAGCCTGCAGAGGTCCCTGTGCAGAAGGCTGTCCGCTCGGTGGCAGGGCCTCAGTGACCCTGCTCCCAGGAGTCCCTGACCTGCTCTCCTGGGGCCTCCCTGGGCAGACCACCTATTTCCCACAGAAAGACCATCTTGGGGGCTGTGGGTCCCCTGGCTGGCCTGCTCAGATGCCTCTGCTGACCCAAACTCTCTCCCAGAAGCCAGGACCCACTGCACATATGCTCTAATTCTCAAATGCCAATTGCCACCAGGCCCAGGAAATGAGCCCACTTTAGATTCCAAGGATGGAGGGCGACATAGGACAAACTCTGGGAATAGAGCCAAGTCCTAGACTACCTCTTCCCTTGGGAGTGGATATGAGAACTACAGGGAAACAAGGGTTGTTCTTCAGCAGGGAAGGGACGTAGCTCATTTCTTGTCATGGACCCACTGAAATAAGTCCCCTGCCCACAACACACACAGAGGTTCATCTCAAGTGTACCCCAGAACAGGGACCAATGTCTGTGAGCAGTGCCAGCTTCACAGCTGATTGCGGTTCCGCTTGGGGATAATCTTCCTATAGGTTCTGCGCTCTGAGATGTTGCGCTTCACCTTGGCAGTGGTGGGGGCCTCATCCTGGTGCAGGGATGGGCTGGAGTGGGACTTCTTCAGGCTGAGCTTGGGCTCCCGCATGCCTCCGGCTTCTTTCCCCAGCTGCTCCTCCCACAGGTCCAGGGCTTCAGAGGGGCAGTGCAGTCGGGCCACCAGCAGCTGCACATAGGTCTCATAGCGGGATTTCTGTAACACACAGGCACCACCACCTTAGCACCATCACAGCTGGGTCAGGAGGATGCTGGAATCTTGAGACACAGCCCCCCAACTGTATAAAGCTATGGCGATTTGGACCTCTGCAGAAAGAAGGCTGGATCAACAGCAAATGTCTGTGTAGCTCCTGAGCCACTAGACTTTGCAGGGCATACCTCTAAATAGCACTATAGTGACACATATCAGCCCAGTCCTTTCTAATAATAACCAAACAACATTTTGCACCATGTTACATCTCCAAAGAGGCAATAAAAAGTATAACCTATAGGCCTCAGATCTGTGCAGACCTGAGCATAGCTCACAACTATACTGAGGCCTAATTGAGTCTGAATAGCATTTTAACAACTGGCATCTGTACAGTGTGATACTAACTACTCTCATCTGTTTAACACGGGCTTCTAAGGCTGCTGTAACTGGCATCCTTACGATACAGTTCTCAGTTTATAAGGTTCTTTCCCACCATCCACCCCACTGGCTCCTCATCCTAGTCTGGGATGTTTTTTGGAGGCAAATATCTGTGGGGAGGAGGGCCAGTGGCTTAGTAAAGGTCCCAGCTTGTCAGAGGGAAGGAGAGTTTGGGTCTCCACAGCCATGGATATAATCAACAAGCCAAAGGATGGTCAAGGCCTTTGAAAACAGGCAGAAAGGGTGGGAGAGGGCTGCAGGAGGGCCTGTGGGCATAGGTAGGAGCTGCTGTTGATGCCTCTCCCCGGTCTCTAGTGATCACACCCTGCACCTTGCCTGCCCTCTGTGCCCTGCAGGCACCCCCACCCTAAGCAGGACAACACCTAGGCCCCCTGAAGTGGGCACTCAGTATTAGGTGCCCAGAATGAGCACTGACACAAGGCCAAGCAGAACTGCGGTGTATAGGTAGGTAGGGGGAGGGGAGACCAGCACATAAAACATTTCGACAATCATCATAGAGCTATTAAAGGCTGTTCATTCTGGCAGGGGCAGTGGCTCATGCCTGTAATCCTAGCCCTTGGAGAGGCCAAGGCAGGTGCACCAGCCTGAGCAAGATCAGACCATCTCTACTAAAAATAGAAAAATTAGCCAGGCATTGTGGTGGGCACCTGCAGTCCCAGCCACTGGGGAGGGTGAGGCAAGAGGATCTCCTGAGCCCAAGAGTTTGAGGCTGCTGTGAACTATGATGCTATGACACTCTATCCAGGACAACAGAGTGAGACTCTGTCTCAAAATAATAATAATAAATAAATAATAAAAAAGTTTGTTCATTCCTTAGTTAAGACCACAAATGAGGCATTTGGAGCAGTATATAAATGTATCAGGTTTGGACAAGTTGTTTAATCTACCTATGCCTCAGCTTCCTCATCTGTAAAATGAAGGTAATAGTACTTACCCCAAAGCTGTAAGATAATTAAATGAAATAACCCATGCAAGTAATACAAGCTCCATAAGTACTACGGAATAATCCAGCTAAAATAGTTTTTCTTTTCATTTAGGAAAAGCCATATATACTCTTAGGAGTGGGGGAACTGCGTCCCCTTATGAGTGTTCCCAGAAAAGCAGTTTCTATGTGCCCATAGGACAAAAGGTGAAGGGGCGTCCGTGCAAACGAACACACACAAACTCAGTGCACATTTGCAGAGGGTGCGCAAGGGCCTGGGGCGCCTAAGACCGAGGCAGCCACGAGAGGGCGCAGCGGGCCGGGGAGGGAGGGCGCAGTCGGCTGGGGCCAAGAGCCTGGGCCGCCTCACCTCGTACTCTAGGTACTCCTTCCGCAAACGGTACTCCTCCAGCTCGCGGCTGCGGCCCCGTCGCTCGGGTAAGTGCCTCTGCAGGTCCAGCAGGTCGTCTGAGGCAGCATCCAGGCAGTTCTCGTGGGATCGATGCTGCTCCTCCTGGGAGTCGAATGGTGGAGGGAGCTGTCAGGGCCCGCCCCTCCTTTCCCGGCCCGGCCCAACGTGCATCCTCCCCACCTCCGGGCCGGGCTCCAGGCGCACACCCCGCTCCGCCCACCACGCCCTCCCGGAGGCGGTACCAGGGAACTCCGGGCCGGGCCTACGGGCAGGATGGGCCGCACGAATCTGCGCTGGGAGCCCACGGCGGCAGGGAAGGGTGGAGCGGAGTGCGTGGCAGCGGCCAGGTTGATGCGCGCAATCCAGGAACTCATCTCCTTGGCAGTGCTGTGGCCAGAGGAGGTCGTCAGTCCCCAGGGACAAAGTAGGTCCCCTAACGCCCCCTTCACCCCACCCACTAGCCGGCCACTAGCTGTGTGCTTGACCTCCGCCCAGGGCTTTTCTTATTTGTCAAAGCAGGGCACAATTACCTGGGTCTCTACCTAACCAATGTAAACATTGTAACCTAGTTGTTTGTACCCTTACATTAACCTGAAATTGTGTGTGTGTGTGTGTGTGTATATATATAAAGAGGACCATCTGGCAAGGCAGTAGATTTTATATCAAATACCAACAATGATCAATTGTCAGTGCCTTCCTGGAGTCCCTTGTTCAGAACTGGGAGGCCTGATCTGATTTACAAGGAAAAGGCTAATGCGCTGGCAATGGCAGCCACGTGGGCAGAGGGCAGAGGAGGACGGCAGGAAGCCCCCAGGTTCCATCCTACCACTCTTCCTGGGGCAGCAGTCTAAGGTTTCCTGGTCAGTAGGACATTCCCACCATGGCCTGGGGCAACAGGGTCAGAGGGAGGAAAACAAGGGACTTACGGAGCTTGGAAGAGGTAGAGGCGCCAGTCAGCAGTCCGCAGCTGGAAGACGTGCGGCTTCTTGGTGTAATGGGTGGCTGGAGTGGCCAGCGAATGGTGTACCCCCACAGGCTCATCCACTATCTGCCCCACCAAGCTTTCCCCGTCGGGACAGTGGTCCTCTCCCTGCACCGGGCACAGGGACTCAGAGGAGATGGCCTTGTTAGCCGCCCACCCTCCCCACAGTACAGTTCCCACCCTGGCCTTATTCCGCATTCTGCAGGGATAGGGGGTAAGGGGGTTGCGGACTCCCTTCCTACCTTCAGGAAGTAGAGAACCATCCCTCGCAGTAAGGTGTGAAACATCTTCCAGCCACGCTTGCCCCATGGTGCTTTTCCAGGAACAGAACACAAAGGTGGGTGGTAGCATTCACATCCAGACACACACAAGAGTGCACAGTCGCCCCCCCCCACCTCTCACACATCCTCCAAGTCCCTCTAGAATGCACAAAAATACAGAGCAAAACAACACAAGGAAACACATGAAACACATACAGTCACAAACGTGCACAGCTCTCCACTTGGCAATCCTGCTTGGGCACAAAACCAGACAGAACTACTCACTGACAAATGAGGATGTTCATACAGACCATCCCCTTCCCTTCACACACCCATAACCCATGCAAACACACCAGCCACAAAGTTCCACTCAGACACTTTTCTGGTCCCTGCAAGATAGTCTTGGTGTTGGGTACCCATGCAGAGGGGTTAGGAGCTCAGGTCGCAGCCTTGGATGTGCTTCCCCATGTACCCTACTCTGAGCAACCACCCCCTTTCATACTCCCACCCACCTCCCCACCTATGTGTGGTAAGACCCATTCTAAGCTCCGTGGGCAGAAGACCTGATTCCCTGTGGTCACCTCCCTGGGGCCTCACCCAGGACCCTGTGGCTTCTCACAGCCAGTGTAAGTTCCCTTCCTAGTGGCCCCACCCCATTCAATCTGTGATTCTACATTAGTCTGCCTAGATCCTGCTCCGGTCCTATTGCTGCCCTGCTCAAATACCTTCTCTGCCTGGGGAATGAGGCCTAAATGCAGACTCTGGAAAATTCTCCCTAAGCACACTTCCCAATATTCCCTTTCACACACCTCACATCCTGAGCAAACTCTGCTTACCCTTTTTTTCTGTGGGCATTCCTTCTACTCAATTTCAAAAATCCAGACCCTCTTACCCTCCAAGTTCAGTCCTGCTCCCATGATTTCCAGAAAACTTACCTAGCCCTGTCCCCGCATCCTGCCTCAAAAACCAAAACCAAAACCTTTCCCTCTTCACTTGATCCAGCCCTCCCTACACACTCAGCTCCACCCTTTATCCAAGACATTGGTGTGCTTGTGTAATCTCTGCCACAGGAGCTCTGTGGCTCAGAAATAATTGGGCTACCACATCCCCCAAGCCTTACATTGCACCTGGCAGTCACCGTTCTGGACGCATTGAGGAAGGAACATGGGCTGCCTGTCCTAGACACAGGCCATCTCTCTGCACACCCATGCATTCATCACCACAGGTGCCTGAGCAGGACCACTATGAGAACGCCACCCTGTTCTGGGCAGCAGACACTCACTCTTCTTGCCATCTGCATCATGATGCATCTTCCGAGCTAGGATGCCCTGCTTGTAGGTGGTCACCATGGGATCCAGGGCCAGCTGGAGGAAGGGGCTGCTCATCTTGCCAGCTGGCGAGGATGGCAGGGCCTTCTCAGGTCTGGCTGAGTCTTCTTCATCCCTGCACATGAGAGAATTAGGCTGTGAGTGATGACTGGGCAAAGACCACTGGGAGGTGTCTGTTACTTCCCAGGGCCTCCGTGTCTGCTCCCTTGCTATGGAGCTACACCCAGGACCCCCAAAAGGAGTCCTCCTTCAAAGCCAACCCAACAGTTTCTGAAAACACTGCCATCACCTCCCACCCCCGAACCTCAACTACCTCTGGCCTCTCTAGTTTTACCTAGGCTTGTGGACCCTCTCTGAGCCCAGCCCAGCTCCCTGCCCCTGGCTCCACCCCATTCAGGAAAACTCTAGGAGCTTGAGCTTCTCCAGCTCTCAGGTGGATGACAAAGAAAGGACAGCCCACAGATAGGGGCAAGGGAGATGGAGAGGGACGCTCACTCACACAGCCCATTCGAGCTTCTCGCTGCGGATAGACCAGTAGAGGGCCTGGAACAGAAGCACACAGGTGGGCAGGGAACTTCTGTCAACTATGATAGGATAGGGGCATGTGCACAGCCTGTTACCTCAAACCCGACACAGCTGCCTTCTTCTTCAGCAGGCAAGCATCCACTCATCCATCCTTCCATCCAGGCATTAAACTACCAAGTATTTCCCATGTGCCAGGCACTGTGCTGGGTGCCAGAGACATAAAGATGATCAAGACAGCCAAGTCCCTGCCCTGCCTGAGCTTAGTGAGGGCTGAACTAGTTTCCTGAAGGGGAAATGAATCACCCACATACCATCCTACCGAGAGGAATTTGATGGAGAAGGATTAGTTGTGCTAGAAACAAATGTGCTAGAACTTTGAAATAATAACAAATAGTATTAATGTAGATATATCGTGCTTGTTGTTATAGCCTTTGCAGTGGCTAGCAAGTGGCTATCTGTTTTAGTAGAGATGGAATCTTGCCCTTGCACAGGCTGGTCTCTAACATCTGAGATCAAGCAATCCTCCCACCCCAGCCTCCCAGAGTGCTAAGATTACAGGTGTGAGCCTCCGGCCTGGCCCAAATTTTAGAGTATTAAAAACAAATTGTAAAAAACATTATTGGTATTTTGATAGAAATTCTAGAAACCCTAACCCTGGCCATAATAAATGTGCCAAATATTCACACATGCTACATAACAGCATAACGGTATTTCAGTCAAGGATATGCATGTGATGGTGGTCCCATAGGTTACAATGGAGTTGCCCCAAACAGGTACCTTTTTTATCTTTTAACCTATATTTTTAGTGTACCTTTTCTATGTTTATACATACATATATAAAAGTAGCTAATTCTTGCCATCATGTTACAGTTGCCTATAGTATTTGACACGGTCACATGCTGTCCAGGCTGGTAGCCTAGGCATGTGTAGGTTGTATCAGCTAGCTCAGGGGTCCTCAAACTTTTTAAACAGGGGGCCAGTTCACTGTCCCTCAGACCATTGGAGGGCCGGACTATAGTTTAAAAAAAAAAAAAAAAACTATGAACAAATTCCTATGCACACTGCACATACCTTACTTTGAAATTAAAAACAAAACGGGAACAAATACAATCACGCCGCCTCATGTGGCCCGCAGGCCGTAGTTTAAGGACCCCTGAACTTGCACACTGTGTGATGTCCACATTATAAAGGAATCGCCTAATGACTTGTTTCTCAGAACCTGCCCCTCGCGTTACTCAATGCATGAAGAGGAAATGACCTAATTGCCTGTGAAGCACATGCTGTGTGCCAAGCCCTGTGCCAAGCACCTGGCCAGTTTTATCTCATCTGGATAATGACATTTAAGGTGGTTATGCCTCCAGGAGGAACTTGAGTTGGCCAATGGGTAAATTGTCCAAGATTAGAATTCAAACTCAGGAATACCAGACTCCTGAGTCTGAGCTCTAGACTTTTGCCATCGGAAGCTTTGCCCTTTGTCCACTCCAAGAACCAATAAACCAGTGTTTCTCAGACTTCAGAGAGGTAAGAATCACTTGGAAACTTAATAAAACACTTCAGGGGTCCCACTCTCACAGTGCCTGAGTCAGAAGGCCCAGGACAAGGGGTCTGTGGATTGGCATGGCTAACAAATTCCAATATTCCACTGGTGAGGTCAGCCAGAGACCACTTTGTTAGTAATCCTTCCATCAACCAGCCCTGTCCTCTCAAGGATATTTCGGCAGAGCCTGGCCTGAGCTCAACACTACCCTTGGGATAAGGAACAAAGGCTTCAAGGCTCAAATGGGGAGAAAATCCTAGTGTGCTATACCTTCAGCAGCCCCTTGGGGAAGTTGCCACCATCCTGCAGGCCGTTCAGGTTGGTTATGAATTCCTGGCAGCTCATGCTCTTCCCAATGTTCTGTGGCCATGGAGGGAAGGGAAATGGCTCAAGCACACACCCCATTTGATAGAATAACCCCTAGCCAGGCACCCCAGTTCCCCAGGCCCACACTCTTCCCTGACCTATCCCAGGCCTCTGGTCTCCTCCCCTCACCTGCACACTGGCCCCTGCCTCAATTCCCACAGGCACTCTCCCCACCTTCCTACCTGTCCATGCAGGTCTGTGTTAAGGAGCATGATTGCACATGTCAAGGTATGTACAGAATCTGCACCAAAGAAATGAGGCAGAAAAAGCTCATTGGAGCCAGGGCTCCTCTGTTTCCCCTGCCCGTGAAGCATTCCAGGACGGCAGCATCCCTGCTGACCTGGCCACCCTGGAATACTTCCCTACTCCATGGCCCCCAATACTTTCACCAGCTGCCCTCCAGTGAACTCCCCCATCATGTCTGGCCTCTCCCTACCTGCCGAGGGAAAGACCCCTGGATTGCAGTGGTGGAAGCGTCTAGAAAACTGGTAGAGGATTCGTTCTCGCTCCTGCGTCTCCCCACTGAGCACCAGGGCCTGGAGGAAGCCCCTGCCAAGGAGGGCCAGAGTCAAGGACAGAGCCCCAGGACTATCCCTCCCCCATAGCCTCCCATAAGAAAGGCCCAAAGGCATTACCGGAGGGCTCGGTCCAGACTCTGGCCTCCAAACTGGAAGAAGGACAAGTATTCCTCAGCCACTGCCCTGCTAAAGTCGTTGCTGCAGAGGGGAAACAGAGCTGAAGCCTGCACCAGGGTCTGGGCTGGAGCCACAGAAGCAGAGGGCTCCCAGGTCTGGCACATTTCATGGGTCTAACAGGGTGGGAGCTGAGCAGGAGAAAGGCACAGCCAAGCTGGACCTCAGGTCCCAGGAGCGCAAGGGGGCGACCAGGGTCTGGTCTGGCCTGCACCTGCATCCAGTGCTGAGTGGGAGGGACCGTGCAGTCTGGGTAGGCAAGCTGGCAGGGTCCAGGATGCTAAGCAAGGATGGCAGGTATGGAGAAGGAATGATACGAGGGAGCAGCAGGGATGGCCAGGGAAGGGGAGAGTGAGGATGGGGAATAGGACCGGACAGGAGGGGATGATGGGATGAAAGGGCAGAGGGGACATCAGGGTGGCTAGTGAGGCAGCCCAGCGGGAGCTCCTCCATCTCCTGCCTCAGCCTCAGGGCCCCTTACTTCTTCTGCAGGTAGGCAGCCACTTCAGACTTCCGGAAGCCGTCTAGGTGATAGAGCCGTGAGGCCAAGTTCCAGGCCACCTTGTCGTTCCTGATGCCATTAGCCAGCTTATCTCCAGCTGATGGCCTCTGGTCCTCCTCTGGGGACCGTGCTTGGGGCATGGGGTCCTCAGGAAGCCTGAAAAAGTCCAGTGGTGCTCTCAGGATCTTGCTTGGAATGGAGATGCAGGGCCTCTGGGTCAAGTGTGCTTTCAGGTCATTCGTGGTAGGGGGTGTCCCAGCCTCAGGGTCGGAGCTGGAGCTCAAGAGCCTTGACTGAAGGGACCTAGAGGAGCAGGAAGAAGGCAGGGTTACAGCCAAACCAGCCTGGCCTGGCCAGGACCAGTGGAACCCAGACAGGAAGGTATTTACACAAGGCAATGAGGGTTGGAGCCAAGCTGCACTTCCTCAGGTAAACTACAGGAAGTTCTGGGCTTCTCTCATCTCGGGTGGCAGGAACAACCCTTTGAGGACTCCAGTGGTATCTATCTAACCCAAGATAGATGGGATTGTCTCTCTCCCTCACCTGTGATCCTTACACATCTCCTTGTCCCTTTCCTACCTCCCAGCTCCCGCCTCCACTCCTAGATCTGGAGCCTACATGCTGGAATTATGGGCAAAGAACAGGAAGTTCGACTGGCTTTTGAAATGCCAGTAGCTGAGGGAGTCCAGGAGGTAGTCCCCAGTCTCTCCTTCCCCACACCTGGTAGTCACACAACAAGGAAAGCAGGGGGTGACCTGTGAAAAGTCCAGACAGGGCAGCAATCCCCAGCAGACTTAGAGGACACTCTGAGTTTAGCATTAAGACCCTCAGATACCACTCACTCTAATCTCCCCTTGACTCTTCTTTTTCCCCTCCAATATAAACAACCAAGTGTGGGATATCCTAGTTATTTAAACATTCATTATCCAGTTACCATAGTTAGGGAGTTGTACAGGTAAGCAAAAGTTATCATAATATGAAAATATTCACTGATCAACTGACCATTTATAACATTAGGCTTCAATCAACCATCCTCTCCCCCTAAAACGAATGGGTCAGGGTCTTTGCTGATGACTTCTCACTGCTTCCTGAGGCTCATAAATATCCAATAATGCAGGATAAATGTAACAGAAACTAATGAAAAAGTGAAATTACAATTCTGGTTAAAAAAAAAAATAAGGATTTCATAAAATCCATGAAAGAGACACTGTATATAAGACTCCAGGACATGGAAATCCACTGACAAATGAGGGACCAGAACAGTAAGTCCAATGAACAAGGAAGAGAAAATAAAAATAAGGACCCAGTTGTCACATACAAAGAGAATTCCTTGAAGCCCATATTATAGGTCAGGCACAGTAGTTCATGCCTATAATCCTAGCACTTCGGTAGGCCAGTGGATTGCTGAACCCAGGATTTCCAGACCAGCCTGAGCAAGAGGTTGGCATTGTGGAGGACACCTGTAGTCCCAGCTACCCGGGAGGCTAAGGCAGGTGGATTGCTTGAGCCCAAGAGCTTGAAATTGCTGTGAGCTATAACACTATGGCACTCTACCAAGGGTGACAAAATGAGTCTTTGTCTCAAAAAAATAATAAATAAAATATAATACAGTATTATTTTAAAAATGACCAATTAGGGCAGCGCCTGTGGCTCAGTGAGTAGGGTGCTGGCCCCATATGCTGAGGGTGGCGGGTTCAAACCGAGCCCCGGCCAAACTGCAGCAAAAAAGTAGATGGGCGTTGTGGCGGGCGCCTGTAGTCCCAGCTGCTCGGGAGGCTGAGGCAAGAGAATCGCCTGAGCCCAGGAGCTGGAGCTGTGACACTACAGCACTCTACAGAGGGCAACAAAGTGAGACTCTGTCTCTTAAAAAAAAAAAAAAAAGTGGGGCGGTGCCTGTGGCTCAGAGGAGTAGGGCGCCAGCCCCATATGCCAGAGGTGGCAGGTTCAAACCCAGCTCCCGCCTAAAACTGCAAAAGAAAAAAAAAAAAAAAAAAAGACCAATTACCATTGTTACCAAAACAAGATGGGGAAGTACTTTGGAAAAAAATAATATGCAAATATAAATGATCATTGAATTGTATACTTTGAGTGAATTGTATGGTATGTGAATTATACCTCACTAAAGCTGTTTTTTAATAAATGACCTTTATGACCTCACTGGGAAAGTCAAACATGAGTGAAAGAGATCTCAAACCAGCAAATTTGTGCTGGGAAAATTAAACTTCCTATGTTGTATTAAATATAAGATTAAATAGACTTATTTATATAATGTTCAGTGTCATTTACCAAGATGAATCACCAATTAAACCTTTTTCATCATTTACTGTGAAAGTATGGTTCTCATATTGGAGGAATTTACTCTTGTTTGGGGTTGAATGAAGTTAAATTTTTGGCTCCCTTTTTAGAGGCTGGGGCTTCTCTGGTTACCAAGCCTCTGAACATCCCCAGGCAGCCTAGTTTCCAGGTGCATAAGGAAGATGGCTCTTTGGTTTCTGGCACTGATTTAACATTCTGTCACCATCACCCAAGGCCACTAAGATGAGAGAGTGGGGTTAACCCTCCAGTTACTGCCCCACATGACTTGAACCATTGCCAGTTCCTCCATGTCTCTTCAATATGATCCCTGTTCAGCCAGCCAAAGAACAAAACCCCTTTTTCAGCGTAGAGATCCCAGGGGCTGATAGTCTTGATGCAGCACACTGGGCAGATGGATATCTAGCCTGGCTTCCCAGTTGGCCCATCCCTACCACTGGTCATAGCCCTGAGGTTACACAAGCCTATGAGGGGTCCTGATATCCATTCCCTTGGTTCCCACCAGACCTCTGCTTGGTGAGCCCTGAGCCTGCATCCCAGGCCTGCACTCTTTGGTAAGTTCCTCCTCAAATTCAAAGCAGAAACCTCCTCAAATTCAAAGCAGTTTCTAATGCTCAAATCACAAGCTCTCCCCTTGTACTCCCCAACCTGCTGAACACAGCTCCTGTTTTTCTGATCACGTGGCCCTGGCTAGGCTCCCTGAACACCTCTTCCTCTTCCTCCGTTCCTGGTTGGTGTCTACCTGTGGGCACTTCTCTTGTGGCCCTGCCCAGCACACCAAGATGCTGCCCCCACAGGTATGACTATCTGCCCTGTCGTTTCTGATGCTTTTAAACCCCATCCTTCTTAACAAATGGTAGTATGTTAAATCCCAACGTGTATTTCTTATGCTTCATCCAGACTAGGATATTCTTTTTTTTGTTTGTTCCCATTTTTTTTGAGACAGAGTCTTGCTTTGTTTCCCTAGGTAGAGTGCTGAGGCGTCGCAGGTCACAGCAATCTCAAACTCTTGGGCTTAAGCGATTCTCTTGCCTCAGCCTCCCAAGTAGCTGGGACTACAGGTGCCCACCACAACAGTTTAGCTGGCCCGGGCCGGGGTTCAAACCCACCACCTTTGGTGTATGTGGCTGGTGCCGTAACCACTATACTATGGCTACTGTGCCCAGACTAGGATATTCTTAATGCATCCATAATTAGGAGCCAGAGGCCCTGTCAGTCTCAGACTTACCCTTGTGCAGGAGTCAGGTGAACGCTGGGCTGGGAGCCTCCAGCCTCTGTAGGGCTGATGGTGACTTCACTCCTTACTTCCTTCCCTGGGCTTGGGGCCTCCCCCACCTCCTCTTTCTCGAGGAAACTTGGCTCTAATCCATCTGTCTCCAAGAGTGAGGAGTATGAGGCATCTAGTGTCCACTTGGGAAAAGTGCCCAAGCTGTGGCGCTGCAGCTTCGGGCTGCCCTCCTGGGATGATGCTGGGCTAGGCCTGGGACCAGGGCCTCTGTCCTCAGACTCGGGGCTGCTAGGATCCGGTGAAGAAGCTGGGCTCTCCCAGGGGTTGGGGGCAGCCAAAGTACAGGGAGCAGATTCCTGGGGGTTCCCAGCCTCACTGTCACCTGAGGAAGAAACTAGAATGAACCAGGTTAAGGGGCTGCAGGCGGGGCCACCACCTCTGGCACTCCTCCCCTGGAGCTGGGCAGCAGGCCCTATCTCTTTCTCAGTCAGTGACCTCCCCCACATGCAGAGTAGGCTCCTGGGCTCTTGCCCTGAGGCAACTAAGGGCAGGACTTCTGCTAAATCACTAAGCCTAGGGCATCAAAAATGCTGAGTCTAGAGGCCCAGTGGCTCACACCTGGATCCCAGACTCAGGAGGCTTAGGTGGGTGGGAACCTACAGTGAGCTATGATCCTGCCACTGCACTCCAGCCTGGGTGACAGAGCAAGACCCTAATCTCTTAGAAAAAATAAACAGATGACGACTCAGTGCCTGTAGCACAGTGGTTACAGCGCAGGCCACATGCACCAAGGCTGGTGGATTAGAACCCGGCCTGGGCCAGCTAAACAACAATGACAACTGCAACAAAAAAATAGCCAGGCATTGTGGCCAGCGCCTGTAGTCCCAGGTACCTGGGAGGCAGAGGCAAGAGAATCTCTTAAGTCCAAGAGTTTGAGGTTGCTGTGAACTATGATGTCACAGCACTCTACCGAGGGCAACATAATGAGACTCTGTCTCAAAATAAATAAATAAATAAATAAATATAAACAGATGAGTCTTTTGTACATTTCCTTCACTTATCTGTAAATATTTAAAAACCCATTTTAATGTTGAAATCCCAGAGGCAGAGGTGGGTTTAACTCCAAGTCTGTCTGGCTCCAGTACAATGCAGTGTGACACCCTTAAAGACATAGATCCAAGAACGATCTTTGTCTCCACTTCAAGTCCTAAAATCTGTTACCTCCCAAGTTCTCGGACCCCCATATCGGGTCTCACCTCTGTCCTGGAAAATAAGAGGCACCTGAGGCCTAGAAGGACCTTCTTTGGTCTGCCAGCTCTGAGGGTTGGGAGGGTCCTGGGGAGAGAGACACAGGTGTTTCAAGAGCCCTGGAGGCCCTGAGGGGGTGAGGAGAGAGGCCAGACAGAGGGAGGGGAAAGGACTCCAGGGGTAGCAGAAGCCTCTCCCTCCTTGCCATCCTTCCCCCCAACCATGTGGGCACCAGTGAAGGATCCTGGATATCCAGGAGAAGACCAATATCCTAGCAGTAGTTGGTACCAGGCTCCCATTCCACCTTTAAAGATGGAAAAGATGAGGCCCAGAGAGGGGAAGTGACTTGCCCAAGGTTGCACAGGATATGTGGCAGGACTAAGGTGAGATCCAAGGTGTTCTGTTTCCCAGGTCGCTTTATCCACAAGGTGTGCTCCAGATAGGGCAGGACCAAGCCTATCTCCCAGAGAAGTCTAAAAGAGAGACAGAGGTTTGCCCAGAGGAAACTTGCTCCCAGGGCCTTTCCCATAACCCATGAGGCCTCCTCCCTTCATGGTCTGCCCAGATAGCTCTGCCTCAGGTCCTCAGGTGGGCCAGTCCAGGGAGGGGCTGTTTAGGGAATAGCATCAGGCACTGGGCGGGAGGGGGCTCTGCCATCCCAGAATAGTGTCAACCTCCAACTTCAAAGATCTTCCCTCTGAGAACTTTAGTGCTTAGAGCAAGGAGGTTCTGAGAAAATGCCCCTGCCCAGGACAGAACCCTGACGACCCATACTGGGACCCTTGGCCAGCAGTGGAAGGGATGCCAGACAATACCAGGGAGGTCCCCTGATCTTGGGAGTCAGGTGAGAATTACTCTGGTTAAGAGCTCTTCTCCGCTGTTCTCAGGGAATTGAGAGATTAGAAAGTTACAGCTTCCTCTGCCATCTTGAGTCTCCTTATCTCTTAAGCAGAGGCCTCCCTGGGAAATCTGTCCTCATCCCTAGGCTATACGGGGAATCTCCACCCTTGTCATACAGGCTTGATCTACTGTCACTGGATGGGGAGAATGAAAGATGATCAGCAAAAAGTAACAAAATGCTGAAATCTCTCATGGAAAGAAAGGACAGTTCCTAAAATAGACATCTCTCTCCTTCAGGCTAGGGCAGGTGGCAGCCTGAAAGGGTGCCTGATACAGTTGGGAATGTCTTGGAAGTGGGAGGGGAAGATTCTGAGAACAGCCTGGAACACGCTGAAATTGAAGGAGCTGTTTGTTCTCCGAACATATCTAGACATAGCCCCTTGGAGCTGGAGAGATGGAGACATTTGTGGACTTAATTGTCATCATGTTCAGGTGACATCATGGCATTGATAAAATTCCCTATAATGCTGAAAGCCACACTGGTCCTGATTTTCTGCTGTATTACTCCAGATCCCGAAAGGCCCTTACATCAGAAAAGAATGTTCTGGGCCTGATGAGCCCAGAGGAAGACCCTTCCTTCTGGGTCCCCAGCACACTCCTGGGTCAGTTCCCAGAATGGGGCTTACCTCACTCTCCCGCTGACCGGGAGGGGCTGTGAAAGTCCCCTCAACAGGGAACACTGGGGCACAGCAAAAGGAGTGTGGTTTATAGATGGGCACAGGAAACGGAGGGGTGCTGTGTCCACTAGCATCAGCAGAGCTGTCCTCCAAATCTGGCTCACTTCCCAGCTCCTGTGGAACTGAGCCTCCCAAGAGGGGCGTCTCCAGGGTCTGTGGGCTCTCAAGTCCAGTCTTCACATCTGCGTGGGGGTCTGGGAACCCCCAAGAAAAGCATTCTCCAGAAGCATTGGCCTCCGAACAAGGGCTCTCCAGGAAGAGGGGATTATTGAAGAACAGACTCTCCTCTTCAGAACCCCACTCTGGGGAAAAGCCTGGGGTTCCCTGTCTTGGCCATGTCTCATGCTCTACCTCGGGTCCACTGCTGTCTTCCCCAGAGTCCTCATCCTCAGGGGCACTGCTGCACAGGCCTACGTCCCCAGGAAGGTTTGTTGGGACTGTGGGGAGGCATCGTCTCAGCTCAGCCCTGAGCCCCTCTGTCTTCTCCAGCTCCTCCTCCAGGTCCAGGACACACATCTGGGCCTGCAAGATGCCTGCCCAGAATACTACCTGCGTGGATGTGCCTGGGTTCTGCCCTGGGCTCCCCACAGGATGGCTGTCACCAGGTGCCCCTCCCAGTGCTGGACTCTGCCTGCACTCCTCCTGGGAAGAGCAGCTGCCCAAATGCGTGAGCTCCATCCCAGAGCCCTGGGAAGCAGCATCTTGCCTGAGGGGTCCAGAAGGATCCTGATGGTGACACATGTCCCTCAGGCTTGTGCCTGGGTCAGGCTGAAGGTTGTCTCCCAAGTAGATGTTGAGAAATTCCATGGGTTGGGGGTGGTCAGAGAGTCTGTAGTCGTCCATCATCCACAAAGTGAAAGCTGCACAGGAGCCCCCCAAGCGAGTCTGGCATCACGGCCTCATTGTATGGATCAGAGGGAGTGCTGGCCCAGGGTGTAACTGAGAATCCACATCTACCCTGGAAATGACCAAAGCAAATGCAGGTTAGAAAGGGCTGGCAGGCCCAGATGCACCTGTGTGATGTGTCAGACATGTATGGGTAAATGCCACATCTGTGCCCACTGCTGAGGAACACTGCCCTCCACAGCCCTGCGGGGGGGAAGGGGTGTACCATACATGCACCCAGGCAGCATCTGCCCCAAAGACACCTATCTGTTGGCTGAAGGTGACCCATGTGGCTTGGCTGAAAAGGATGAATTGGCCAAATCAGATCCTTCTCTAGGGACTTAATTGGAGAGTGGAGAGACCAAGGTGATAGGCAGCAGGAACAGAGGTGGGAAAGCAGCAGCAGGCTACATGGGCATGTAGACCACGGCATACGGGAGCCAAACAGACACAGGCTAGAGGTGAGGACGCTGAAACAGACTCGTGGGAGAGGCAGCACCCAGGAGGGAAAGGTCATGGCCTGACTTATCTCCACTTTCCAAGGCCCTTGTCTTTGGGACCTGTGCCATTCACAGGGCTAGCACACAGGCTGGTTGCAGTCCTTGTAAACTGTTGACAGTTGTGCAATTTGGTGCAGGTGCAAAAGTAAAGGGCTCTCCATGAAGCTCAGCCTGGGCCTCACAGAGGGAGGATGTTTCAGCTCTACTGTCTGGCACTGAGCAGACCACCCGCTGCTTGGGGAGGAGCCCCCTGCCTTCTGGGATGTGGTGGCCGTGTCTGCCTGGAGCTGCAGTACCTCTGCCCAGAGCTGCCTTGTGCTTTGGCCACACCAACACTTTGGGTGGACCCTTATCAGACACAGCCAGGGTATCTTCTAGAAGCATTCATCCCCTGCATCGGGCCCACAGCTTACATGGCTCCCAGAGTGGCCCTGCTTCCTCTAAGTAACAGGCTTGTTTTGATCCAGTGGACACAGTGAAACTGGTAACTCATAATCTGTTTCCCTTGTGGCGCTGGCTCTCCAGAAATTCAGAGTTAAGTACACAGGCCCCAGTGGCATGTCTGAAACACACCACTGGCTTTAGCACGTCTTTCCTCATTTTCTCTTTGCCTTACTTTCTTTACTCACAGATTTCTACCTTGAAGATGGTATGTACTGATAAGCTACACTGAAGTATCTGGAAGTACCAGGGCATTAAAATACACACACACAAACACTCACAGGCTCCCAATTTGTACCCATGTGTGACTTCCAGATACCCAAAAAGGACAGCCCCTCCCATGTGCACAGCTCAAAAAGCCCACCCCACCCACCACTCACCCAACCCCACACCAGCAAGGTGAGCAAGCCCCTGTTGTATCCATTTCACAAATGAGGAAGTCAAAGCCCAAGACTGGCCTAATGACCCACAGCAGGTTAGGGAGGCCAGGCCCTGAGCCCAGGCCACTGCCCTCCAGTCTTTGGTGCTCTCTGGACTGACCCTGCTGCAGGTACCTCTCCCGCCAGCAGGGAGAGCATGGGCCCAGGCAGCTTCCCCCTGCACCAGCCACCCTCACAACCACGGCTTGTCCTTTTCTGGGACTCCAGACGGGCCTGCCACCAGTGGGCTATCGGACAGGCCTGACACAGCTTGGAGAGGCCCAAACTACACATGTAACAACCCATGGGGGACTAGAGAACATGGGTGGGGCTAAATGAATAGCCACATGGACACACCTGGGCTCTAACCCTGGCTTTGCCATTTATGGTTGAGTGTGTGAAACGGGAATGCTGCTTAGCCCCTGGGAGCCCCCCCTCAAGGGGAGCTGGGGTTAATGGAAGTGAATCATGCCAGCCTCAGCCAGGCCTGGCCCACTGATAGACACTCACTAAGTGGTAACAATTCCCAGAGCTCTCAAACAAGCTCAGGTGGGGGCCACCTGTTGTTTAAGATCACCTAGGGAACATCCTTTGCACTGAGAGAAAAGAGCAATGTTGGGTTCTTACTCATCTTGAAAGTATCCTTCTAAAAATCCCTCAGAAAGAAAATTCTTTTCTGGGTTTTTACCCCTTGCTCTGTCCCAACCTCTACCTTTCTCACTTTTAGAATAAGAAGAATCTGGACTTGCTGAAAGACAGGGCTTGATTCTGAAGTTATAGCCCAGCAGGGCCCTTCTACCATGTAGTTAAAAAGTCAGCCTCCCTAAAAGGCTGACATCCCGGAAGGGGGGCCTGTTCTTATGTTCAGTTGGTACTTGATGCTCAGGGTCAAACAGCTGGGATTGGTCTTGCCATCTGCCGTCGGTTCAGCCTTCACAATTCATTCTAGGTTCTGTCCCTCTACCACCATGTTTCAGGCTGAGGAGCTTGAGGTTTGCTCCAAGTCTGAGAGTCGGTAGCACTACCTGTTCCACGTAAGCAGTGGCCTATTTCCCACCCAGTACTCTCTGAGTGAGAGGAGTGTAGTAATCCTATTTCCAAAGTGGAAGGGGTCAGTGAGACTCAGGACCCATTCTCTATACTCAGGTAGCCCTTCCCTCTGCTGGGTTCCCAACTTCCCCCCCAGGCCTGCCTAATCCTGCCACTACTGCAACCCTAAGTAACCACCCATGGGGTACAGGAAATGACACTGGGAAGACATCTGTCTCCCAGGAGATGGAGGGGAGAGCTGGGGGGACGCACATGGTTTACCAGGGCCTGAACACAGGACAACGCCTGCTCCACCCAACTGCCTCCCTTCCCAAGCCCCAAAGCCCTCTCCCTGCTAAGGCCTGGTCAGTCTAGGCCCACCTCATCTCCCTCCCAGGCACAATAACTCCTCTTGTCTTCATTCCCCACACCCCACACACTGAATCTGAATAGGTGACAGCCTGGCGTCTCTGTGCACATTGGAGCATTTTGCCAGGACGGCATCAGCTCACCTTCACTCAACGGTGAACTCACTCGACAGAAGTTCCCATGCCAACAGTGGGAACAAGAACAGGTTGACATGTAGGGCCCACTGGAAAGGGCACCCTGCATTTTTATGAGATGAGGGGGGGCCCACATGTCTCTTAGCAACTATATACTTGTAAATGTTGGGGGTCGGGAATCCAGGTTCCCCAAACCCAGTTAACCTGGTTTGATTACTCAGTTGAGCTAGAAAGTTCAACTGAGGCACAGCAATAACTGAAAACAAAAATGAGTGGAAACTGAAAATAAAACTGGAGCACCACAGGCAGTGTAGATAAGTTTTTCTTCCACCTCCCTTGAAGCCCCTTTCTTCATATCCCATCTCAGTAAACAAACATGCATCTGTATATAAAGCAGCAGCACAAGCAAATGCTAGGTCTATGCTAGACGTAAGTGAGGACACCATTTGCCCTCCCAGAAGGAATTCAGTGCTCCTCAATGAAGTTTTTTTGGAGGGAAAAAAACAAACAAATTAGCAAAAAGCACAGAGAAGCTGTAGCACCTTTCCAGAGAACAGATGTCAGGGCAGGAGCCCTCTGAGTAGGCTGGAGGGCATGGTGGGGAGTGGAGGGGAGCCCAAGGCAGGGTTGGGGGGTGGAGAGGGACCACAGGATTTAGTGGGGGACAAGGTGTGTGGTTTGATTCTTTACACCAATTAAACTGAATCTCACCATGCTCCATCCCTCACATTTGCTTCCAAAGCATTTATCCAACGTTCCTTGAGTGTTTGCTCACACAGTTCTAGTTTACCTAGAAGATAAACACCAAGAACGCGGGCCATCGTGCTCCCTGCTCACTGCTGCGTCTCAGTATGTAAATACTGAATGACTAAGACGGTGACAGACTGTCTTAGTCCACTCCCACCCACAAAGTCCTGGGGGGCAGAGTTATACTGTAGTTCAAGTAGATTAAGAAGTTAGGGCGGTGCTCGTAGCTCAGTGGGTGGGGTGCCGGCCACATACACTGAGGGAGGCAGGTTTGAACCCGGCCTGGGCCAGCTAAACAACAATGACAACTGCAACAACAAATAGCCAGGTATTGTGGCAGGTGCCTGTAGTTCCAGCTACTTGGGAGGCTGAGGCAAAAGAATCGCTAAAGCCCAAGAGTTTGAGGTTGCTGTGAGCTGTGGTGCCACAGCTCTCTACCGAGGGTGGCATAGTGAGACTCTGTCTCAAAAAAAAAAGAAAGTTAAAGGTTAGTGTTGCCTTGAAACTTTCAGGCTGGCATGCGGCCTCAACTGAGGTGTAAGTGAACTCCTCCAGGTCTAGAGCTCCGTAAGCCTCCCCCTCCCTTCTCACCCACCAGCCCATTCCTATGGACATGACTGAATTCCCTTGTGAAGCAGTCACTCCAACTCCTATTTTCCCACTGCCAGTGTAATAACTGCTTAGTTGAAAGGCAAACAAAAATGATTTGTGAAAATGAAAGAAAGGGTGGATGGATGGATAGATGGACAGATGACAGACAGATAGGAAAGATCCTCAGAACTCTCCCTCCACAACAACCTGACCAGAGGATGGGAGACTGAGGCTTAGAGGAGAATTAGCATCACTATAACATGATGGGGCCAGTCTGCAGTTGAATGAATTGCCTCTTCCTCCCAAGAGGCCCTGCACTCTGAAAGCCACAGAGGTAGACCCCTGCCAGGCCAGCAATCAAAATGTCCCCATGGACCTCAGCTCCCAGGAAGCAGCCTGTACAGGAAACAGGAGATTTGAGGACCCATTCAATTACCTTGGTTGGGTCTCCACTTGTGTAATTCCGTGTTTAAGAGATTCTTTCCTTCCTTTCTTATTTTTTTAGAAACAGTGTCTCATTCTGTTGTCCAAGCTAGAGTATGGTCACAACTGACTGCAGCCTCAAACTCCTGGCTGAAGTGAGCCTCTTGCCTCAGCCTCCCGAGTAGCTGGGACTGTATGTGCATGCCATCACACCTGCCTATTTTTTTTATTATTTATTTAGAGATAGAGTCTCACAATATTACCCAGGCTGATCACTTGAATCCAGAGTTCAAGTGATCCTCCTACTTCTCCCTTACAGTGTTGGGATTACAGGTATGAGGCACCATGAGGTATGAGGCACGTTTTTTTCTTTTTTGAAAAAAAATTTCTTTTTGAGACACAGTCTTACTTTGTCACCCTTGGTACCTTGGTAGAGTCCCCTGTTGTCCTAGCTTACAGCAACCTCAAACTCTTGGGCTCAGTGATTCTCTTGCCTTAGACTCCCGAGTAGGTGAGACTACAGGCGCCTCCCTACCCCCCAACACCCAGCTCTATTTTTTAGAGACAGGGTCTCACTCTTGCTCAGGCTGGTCTTGAATTCGTAAGCTCAGGCAATCCACCTGCCTCGGCCTTCCATAGTGCTAGGATCACAGGCGTGAGCCACTGCACCCAGTCTTCAGTCTTTTTTTTTTTTCTTTTTGAATTTTAATTGCTGCTCCCTGGTGGAGGGATGGGATGACCGAAAAAGGGTGAGATCACTTCTTATGGCCATCAAGGCAATCCTACCAGTCCCCTAGTGAGAGAAGCCTGACCCAGGAAGGGGCAATGATGGAGACCAGCCTTTGATCCCTAGAAGTAGGATGACATCTCTTCATGAGAGGCAGGCCAGGAATTGGGGAACACAGCCCAGGTCTTATGCATCTAAAATTTTCTTGACTTACTTTGTCTTCCCCCCCACCCCCACCCCCGCCCTTGGTGTTTAGTAAAACCTCTTTTGCAATTTCCTGTCTCAGTTATCCTAACCAGAACAAAGGCAAAAGCAAGGGAATCCACAATCAAGAATCTGCACATGCCACTAAAGTGGCTCCTGTTACCTGTACAATAAAGTGGCCTTTCATTTTTCTGAGCACTGTGATGGCTCAGGATGTCTAAGGAGGGTACAGAGGGGAGCAGGAGGGAGCTGGGTGGGAACGTGAGACTACTGCCCCACTGTGCCTCCTTCAGCTCTTCCATCTTCAGCTTAGCTGACTACATTTCAGAAAATGTTCACCATTTAACAGAGTATGTGTTTCTCATGGAGAATTCTGCAGGGGCTAAGCTGTGTATTCAACCAGCAGGAGGTGAAGGACACAGAAAATGATGGCTGAGGAAGCAAGAACAGAGTGCCTTGCATCTCACCCACCCCACACCACCCTGAGACTTCAAGGCACTCTCTTTTTTGATCTTAGAGGGCAAGGACTGGGCACAGGTAACACCTGGAGGATGCTTTTGAATAGTAGGTTTGTTTTCCACCTTCAGCTTGGGAATGCAGCCTTGTACTCTGGCTGAGGAGCCAGGCACGGAGGCTGGGGCACAAAGATGCCCTGAGCAGGAAGGGAAAAGGGTGCAGCCCAGGACCCCCTACACTGCTGCCCTCTGCTGCCCACTTGAAGGTCATGGTGAAGAACACAGACAAGGAGGCTCCCATGCCAGACTCCGACCCTACCTCTACAACTAAAGATCCATGTCACCGGGCGCGGTGGCTCACGCCTGTAATCCCAGCACTGTGGGAGGTTGATGAGGGAGAATCGCTTGAGCTCAGGAGTTCGAGACTCGCCTGAACCACAGTGAGACCCTGACTCATGAAAAAAATGGAAAAACCCAGCCCGGCGCCGCAGCGAGCGCGTGTAATCCCAGCGGCTTCTGGAGGCTGAGGCAGCGGGGTGCCTGCAGCCCGAGTCTGAGGTTGTGGTGAGCTACCACACTCACTGCACTCTGCTCAGGGGCATAGGGTGGGACCCTGTCTCAAAAAAAAAAAAAAAAGTAAAGAAATAAAAAATAAGCAACAAAGTAAAATTTTAAAAAAGCCAACAAAATAAAATAAAATAAACAAAAACAAAAATAATGAACCATGTCACTGGGGGTAAAAACTTCACCTGGTTCCTTTTCTGTAAAATAGGGAAATAAGACCCAGTTAACCACTCTGCAGGTTTATGATAAAGCCAGAAAGAATCTGAGTGCTAATGCTGAGCGTGGCCTTTGGTAAGTGGTCAAGAAATAACACATCTGCCAGTTTAACTTTGTTGTTTTGTATGTCAGTTCAGAGAGGCTAAAAATAAAAACAAATAAACAGCCCTTTGGCCAGGCTCAGCCTGAACTGCACACACTGGGCTCTCAGCCTCTGTGGGGACTCAGCCCTGAGCCTTCCACCCCCAGGGTGCCTTTCTCTGCGTTGCTGCCTCTTTGAGCTGTCAGACTCAGGAGGCATACATTCTTTTACCCTGGAATGTTTTTCCTTCCTTCAGAAAAGCATGAAGGCTTCTGGCCTGTCCAGGACTTAGGAGGTGACCTGGCCTGTCCCTGTGAAGCTTAGAAAGCCACCAGACTGGGCGGCGCCTGTGGCTCAGTGAGTAGGGCGCCAGCCCCATATACCGAGGGTGGCGGGTTCAAACCCGGCCCCGGCCAACTGCAACCAAAAAATAGCCGGGTGTTGTGGCCGGCGCCTGTAGTCCCAGCTACTCGGGAGGCTGAGGCAAGAGAATCGCTTAAGCCCAGGAGTTGGAGGTTGCTGTGAGCCGTGTGACGCCACGGCACTCTACCGAGGGCGGTACAGTGAGACTCTGTCTCTACAAAAAAAAAAGAAAGCCACCAGACTAGCGATGCCACTGCGGGCAGTAGCTATGAGGGAAGTGCCCCAGCCGGTGGTGCAGGGCAGCCCTCCTGTCTGAACTGGGGCCTGTAGCACCATGAGACAAATGACTGAAGGAGCCCCACATCCTGCCCACACGGAAGGAGCCTTCATGCAAATGTGTACGGAGAGAGAGGGAGGCCAGCGTCACTCAATGGCCTGTGGTAGGCCAGCTGGGGCTCAGGAGGGGTGCGGAGAGGATAGGACTGCTGTGGGCAGAGAGAAAATGGTGGAAAGAGAATGGGGGCCACAGAGCACCAAAGGGGCCCCTGGGTAGCTGCTGGCCTGGAAGGACAAAGACCACTGGGAAGTTCAGGGCCAAGATAGGGCCTCTCCTCCCTCTGTCCCCACACCCCTTCCTTAGACCTCTCCCCTCCCTCTGTGCGTTCTAATCCCTATGCTGGGTGGTTCCTTCTCCAGAGAAGGAGGTGGTGATGTGATGCTCTAGGGCCCAGGAAACTGGGGAGAAAGGCCTACTGGGGCCCACTCCTTCAAGCTGGGCTAAGGCCCCAGGCACCTGAGGGGTGTTTATCATTAGCTGATGGCAGCTGCCCTTCCCTACATTTTAGCACAGGGCTGACTCCAACTGTGGGATTTGGGGCCCTAGAATGAGGGACCATGACTGGGGGGCTTCCTTCCACAAGGCTGCCTTCACAATGACAATAACTACTGTAATGAGTGGGCCTCACTGCATCCCAGACAGGGAGTCAGATAGTTCCCAGTGTTCATGAAGACAACAAGCCTAAACCATGGTGAAACTGGCAAGAGGGGTCCCTGCTTCTACCCGAGTCTCTCTGCGAGGGGCCTGGAAGGCCAGGGGAGGCTGGAAGCCCCCAGTGGCAGAGTGGACTCTGAGCTTCTACAGAGGCCATACCTAGGGTGGCCCACTCCAGGCCCAGGCCTGCCCAGACTCCCTTTCTCAGGGTCTATGGTCAAAGCTCACTTGAAGCCTCTGGCCACCAAAGCTCCCACTGAGTATTGAGCCATAAGAGTAACCGGCACCCCGGGAGTTCACAAGAAGTTAAGCAAGAGACTTCCTTCACCCTTCCCTGTGGCAGAACTCCAAAGGACTGGGACCTAGGAAGGGAAATGGATGAGGTTAGAGAAGCCAGGAAACAGTGGGGAATCGAAGAAGGGCCCAACGGAGAGGAGGGGAGGAGTCAGCTGAGGGATGAGAGGGCAGAGAGAAGAAAGGGGAAGGCTAGGAGTCTAGCCTAGGCCAGACTCACTCATGGCAGGTGCACACACACAAGGGACATGCTGCCCTGCACTTACTGTTCCCAACCCCTTCATGTCCCCTGCTCTCCAGAAGCTCCCCCTGCTGCACCCTAGGAATGCCCAACTCACTCACCTCCAGAGGGCCCAAGAAGGGATGTTTGGCCTGGGATCCCAGGAGCACTTCCTGGCTGCACAGTGAATATGGCTGTGGTGGCTGGTGCTTCCTCCTTCCGCTCCTGCTCACCACAACACACACCCCTCCTGCGCCCCACCGCCTCCCCAGGGCCCTTGAGCTACTCAGCACCCGCACTTCCTGCCCACAAGACAAGAGTCTCCATTCCCAAGCCCGGCACCTGGGCCTTTTCCCCATGTCCCCGCTCTCTGGAGGCCCTCTGCACACTAGGTCAGAAGGACCTGCCAACGATGGCACTGGCCTTCTCCCACAATGGAAGGCCCTGGGAGAAAGAAGGGGGAAGGGGCCGGGCCTGGACTGTGAGCAGGCCCCACCTCCTTCCTCCCTATGGCTCTGCCCAGGCTCTCTGTCCCCTGCAGGACACCCAGTGGGAGACAGGAGGGCTCCAGGCCAGGCAACTTTTCTTTGTTTGTGTTTAACATTTCAAATTTTGTGTGGCTATGTGTCCAGTCACCTGATACAGCTGCCTTGTAGTTAAAAGGTGTCCCCCAATAGGACCTCAACCATTCCTCATACCTACTTTATGAAGCATAACTAAACCCATTACGCAGATCCAGATCCCAAGACCAGCTTGGAGAAGTTAAGCCACTGCCTAGGGATGCACAGCTGGGAAGTCACACAGTTGGAGTTGGAGCCTTTGACTACATGCACTGACTGTCCACCCTTCCCACAGCTGTATTCTCTGCAAGTGTAAGATCGGGGCTGGTGGGGAATGATACTCGTGCACCATTCTCTTCTCCACCCCTAAGATCTACTTCTTCTGCCTCAACTGCTAGACTTCTCTGCTGAGGGTCCAAAGACCCTTCCCTACCCTACAGTCTTGTTACTAACCCAGCTGCTCAGTGGACTCCTCCACTTGCATGCCCAACCAGCAGTGGCTTCAGACCAGGCTACCCAGGCCTGCAGGTGACAGGAGTGGGCTCTAGTTCTCCCTCCAGCCGCATCCCTCCCCACAGTACACAGAGTCCACAGGGCCATCCCACCTGGAGCCTGCACACCCCCTTACTCCACCATACTCTGAGCTTCAGGATCCCGGGATTCTCTGCTTCTGGGGCCTGAAGGCCTTTCTCATGGGCACACTGCACCACTGCTCCGTGCAGCCCTAGACTGCGGCATGGTGGGGACAAGAGCGCTGATAGAGAGGCGGGAGGGGGGTGGCCAGGGCTTGGACCTGTGGACAGGCTACCTACCCACATGCTCGTGTGAGTGGGGCCATGGCAGAGGCCAAAGGCTGGGGTGGAATGTACCACAGCAGCCCATTCAGAGGAGCTTGAGAATCTTTTTTTTTTCTTTTTCTTCTTCTTCTTTTTTCTTTTTTAGACAGAGTCTCACTCTGTCGCCTTGGGGTTGAGTACTGTGGCATCATCATTACTCACAGCAACTACAAACTCTGAGAATCTTAAACCTGGACCACCAGGCATGAGGAAGGTGGGGATTAGGAGACTAGGACAATCCATGACAGTTTGTCAGCTTTGGTCGTAACTTCCACATTCGGAAATGTCAGATGGAGCCTCCACTATTCGCTCCCTATGCTGGCTAATTTGGGGGGCAGGCTTATCTCAACCGACCTCAAACTCAGTGTTTTTAAGGGAGACCTGATTCCTTCTTTCCCCCAACCTGCTCTTCCTCCCATATTTGGGTTTTTACAACACTTTGCCCAGCTGGGTAAGCCATAAAGTCACCAAAACCTAAATCCAACCCTCTACTCAGGGTGGAGAGCCCATTGGATGCTTCCAGAACGTTGCCACAGCGTAGGTCAGCGCCTATTCGATGTGGTCCCTATGCTAGAAGCTGCTGACCCATCAGGAATAAAACACACAATCCTTTTCTCAGGGAGCATCCAATCCAGTGTCAGAGACAGAAATAAACAAGATGACTGATGAATCAACACCTGATCATAAACTGGACAAATGCTGGAGAGGGAGGACCAGAGAGAAAACAGAAGCAGCAGCAGGGGTGAGGGCACCGTCACGGGGTGGGGAGGCCTATGCGTGGCGCCCCTCTGCCTCCCTCGATGTAGGCTGCTTCCTGTTTGCCCCACAGAGGAAGCTGCTCAGCACAGGTGGTGATGTGGCTTCTCGTGCTCTGAGCACAGGAGCGGGAGTGGAGCCACCTTCCAGGAGAGGTGCCCTGGGGATTTCAGCACCCAGTCTGGGTCTGCCCTGCTCTTGGGATGCAGGAGGGAGGGAGGTCCCCTTTTCTGAGCACCTCTCTGGGCTGACTTGCACCAGCAGCCCTCCTCAGGCATCATTTCCAGCTCTGAGAGGTCTTGGCAGGGGAAGGGCAGGGCACTATTATCCCCACACTACAGACCAGATGAGGACTGGAGGGTCACAGCAGTTATTCAGGCTCTAGGGCTGTGGAGCCCCAGCAAACACCCTTCCTGCTGACCCCGTTACCACCTCCATGCTGAAGATATGGAAACTGAGGCACAGAGCAGGCCTCCTCCCCAAGCAAGTAGAGTTCCTGACAGCCTAAGCCTGACTCAGTTCTGCCAACTCAAAACTTATAAAAACTCTTGGAGCTAATGGAGCTTAAAAACTGTCCTTGTGGGCAGCGCCTGTGGCTCAGTCGGTAAGGTGCCGGCCCCATATACTAAGGGTGGCAGGTTCAAACCCGGCCCCGGCCAAACTGCAACCAAAAAATAGCCGGGCGTTGTGGTGGGCGCCTGTAGTCCCAGCTACTTGGGAGGCTGAGGCAAGGGAATCGCTTAAGCCCAGGAGTTGGAGGTTGCTGTGAGCTGTGTGAGGCCACGGCACTCTACCGAGGGCCATAAAGTGAGACTCTGTCTCTACAAAAAATAAAATAAAAAATAACTGTCCTTGTGGGCACCCTCCTGAGCAGGGTGTGTGGGAAGGCCTGAAGTATCTCAGTGGGTCCCCATGCCCTTGAATGCGTCTTCATAAAAGTTCTCCCCTTTAGGGAAGCCTGGGAGTAAGGAGGCAGCCACACACTCCTTCCTCCAGAAAAGGCCTCATCCCCTCCCAGTTCCCAGCCTGCGCCCTTAGGAAGAACACACAGGGCCAAGTTTCTCAGAGCTAGGGCACAGAGAAAAGGGAGAACAGAACCATGGTAGCATCACCAACCTTCCAACAACACCACATGTGTGCGCCACTGCTGCCCTGGGCATCTAGGAGGAGGGCAGAAAGTGACCACAGGCACAAATGACTGGCTCTGCCTCTGTACTTGCTTTGCCAAGCCTGTGGGGGGTACAGCAACCTTACAGTTGTCACTACCCTCCCTGTAGTCACAGGAAACACTCCCAGCTAGTGTGGATAGATGTCCAGGCCACAGCTCCCTGACTCTCACCTGCCCCAGCATGAAAGTCCACCCTTGCCTTCCTCTCCCAAGGCCACCCTCCTTGGCTGTCCCCAGTTCTATGCTGTGTAGATCAGCACTTTCACTGTAGCCACTTGTCAGAGGTTTGTTCTTCTCACCTGAGCAGAGTTGGCTCCAGGCGGCATCCACCAAACATCTGCTGAAACACATGTGCACGTAGCTGCTTATATTGGCAAAAATGCTCTCCACCTCAATACCCACGATAGGGAATCAGATAAATCGATTAAGACACAGCCATATAGCCATGTGATGATCCGTGGGCTACCTTATTTTGAAAACTATCTAACAAAGTGGAAAGATGTTCTAGCATATTATTAAGAAAACTATTCATATTATTTTGTAGCCCTGAGTAGAGTGCTATAACATCACAGCTCACAGCAACCTCAAACTTGGGCTCAGGTGATCCTCTTACCTCAGCCCCCTGAGTAGCTAGGACTATAGGCTCCCGCCACCAAGCCCAGCTATTTTTTTTAGAGACAGGGTCTCACTCATACTCAGGCTGGTCTCAAGGTTTATAGGCGTGAGCCACCACTCCTTGATTTCAATTTTTTACAAACTTGTTTGTGTATCTAGGCAATAAGCCAGTAAAACATTGATTAATTGTAGCTATCTGTGCCTGATAACAGTCTACATGATTTTTTTCTTTTTGAGACATGGTCTCACTATGTCATCCTCAGTAGAGTGCTGTGAGCTCACAGCTCACAGCAACCTCCAACTCTTGGGCTTAAGGGATTCTCTTGCCTCAGCCTCCCAAATAGCTGGGACTACAGGCACCCACCACATCTGGCTATTTTTTGTTGTAGTTGTCATTGTTGTTTAGCAGGCCAGGGCCAGGTTTGAATCCTCCTGCCTCTGTGTATGTGGCCAGCACCCTAACCACTGAGCTACGGGCGCCAAGCCCAGTATACGTGATTTTAATTTCTTTTTGTTTTCCTTTTCTTTTTTTCTTTTTGGCTCACCTTTGGTACATCTGGATAGACTTTTTTTTTAGTCAAATGAGGATACACTTTCTTTGTTTGATATGTAATTTTTTAAATAAATATTTATAATGTTTATTATCCACAAAAAACGTAAATTTATTAGCACATTAAATTTGTTAGATCAAATAATGATTGAGTTTCTGTGCTCACTTTACAGACTGGGAGATCCTTTGACAACCTCTGTTATCAGTAGAGGCTGAGAATTACTGTGGGAGGGTTGAGGGCGTGACAGGGTCTGCACAGTTCTGTTTGTGTGTGTTCATAGTTCATGACCCTCACCACCACCACCTCTCAAATCAAATGGTTGCCAGGTTGCCAGTAGGACCTCTCTCTCTCTCTTTTTTTTTTTTTTTTTTTGGTTAGAGACATGGTCTCCAACTCTAGGCAAGAGTACAGTGGCGTCATTATAGCTCACTACAGCCTCAAACTTTTGGACTCAAGTGATCTTCCTGACTCAGCTTCCTGAGTCAGTAGGACCACAGGTATGTGCCACCACACCTGGCTTATTTTTTTTTTTTTTTATTTCATGCATGCAGGTACTGAGACAGGACAGGTGTGGTGGTTCATGCCTGTAAGCCCAGCACTCTGGGAGGCTCAGGCAAAAGGAACATTTGAGGCCGGAAGTTTGAAACCAAAGTAGGTAGCATAGAGACTCTGTCTCTACAAAAATTTTTAAAATTAGCTCGGTGGGTCTTGTTATGGCCAATGTGACCTCTCTGATGCAGGTATGAGGACCCACTTAGAACTCCAGAGTTGGTATGAAGATTAGTTAAGGTGAAGACATTTGAAATTCACAGATGTAAAAAAAAAACTTTCTCAGAACTTCTTTTCTGTGACTAAAAACAGTAACTTCTGAAATAGGGCTGCCATAAATTCCTTCTTCAAGGCAGATCTACTGCCAGAAAGGAGAAAAGGAATAAAACCCATCCCAAATCCCTTCTCTAGGAGAGTTTTACAGCCCTCAAGGAGACAATGTGACTGCTTACTCATACCTGTACAGCCAAATGTTATCATAAAATTTATCTCTCATTTGTTCTCCAAAACCCCTTTTTCCCCTAAAGAAACTCATTTGTTCTTCCCATGAAAGACTTTTTGTGCTCCCTCCCTTTCCCCTACTAAGTTAGACATATAAGCCTAAACTTTAACCATTTAATAAATCAGATATCCCTGGCTCTCACTGGCAAGTGAATAAACCTTTTTTTCTATTAATCTGTCTTTTGTTAGTTTAATTCACAGATCCCAGTCACTAAACCTAATGGAGTAGAAAAAAAGGGTTTTTCCCTCCTCAATATAGGGTGGGAGGAAGCACCTGACCCAAGATTACCTTCTCTAATCACCCACAAATCTAAGGCTGTGTTTGCCTCCGTGGGCATGTACACATAATGAACATCTTTAATAGTTAAGCATTTATTTCAATATGCATTAGAAAAGAATATAACTGGTGCGACAAACTAGTGATTTATAGATGTTATTGCTTAGAAACACATTAAAGTTGATAGTGCCTACCTCGTGTTGTATAAATGAAAAGAAAAAAATTAACAATATCATAGGTGTAAAACTCTCATGCCAATAATCATGACAACGATACGTAATGAGAAGACACTTTGCATAGCTGGTTCTGACCTTTCCTGCATTTACTGCTTTGGAGAAAGAACTGAAAGTCTTCCTTCTAATGCTCAGTGCACAGGAATTCAGCGGTGGCATTAAACAGAGAACAGGCGTGCTTTGATGAGGTGAAGGAGGAAGAGACACTCAGAGCACGACATTTCCTGGGCCACCCAAAGGGCTATTTATTCTCCTCTGGGTGCCCACATTTAATTCTGCCCTTAGCAGCACACCCCTGTGCTTTCAGTGACCTCTGCAGCACTAAGGTCCAGCCCATGCCCTATCCATTGTCACCATCAGGGGACAAAGGGGCAGCCTGGCTTAGCACCTCTCAGCAGGAATAGCACTGGGACCTCTGAGCCGAGACCTAGGGAGCAGAGCCTACACATCTGAGCTTCCAGAGCCATTTCCCTCCTGTCTCTATACTACTATTTTTTTCTTACTTTTGTTTAAGAGAGGGTCTCACTCTGTTGTCCAGCTTGGAGTATAGTGGGGCATAATCATAGCTCACTGCAACCTCAAATTCTTGGGCTCAAGAATACCTCTGCCTCAGCCTCCCATGTAACTAGAACTGCAGACACCTGCCACCACACAGAGCTAATTTTTTTTTTTTTTTTTTTTGTGGTTGTTTTTTTTTTGGCCGGGGCTGGGTTTGAACTCGCCACCTCCAGCATATGGGACCTGCGCCCTACTCCTTGAGCCACAGGCGCCGCCAACACACAGAGCTAATTTTAAAAATTTTTGTAGACAGAGTCTCTCTATGCTATCTACTTTGGTTTCAAACTTCCAGCCTCAAATGTTCCTTTTGCCTGAGCCTCCCAAAGTGCTGGGCTTACAGGCATGAACCACCACACCTGTCCTGTCTCAGTACCTGTATGCATCCTCCAAGGCTACACTGAGCGCCCCTAGGAAGACAAAGACTGTTCCTTTAGCCTTGTTGTATTTAACTATCCTCTACTGCACCCCACTGAGAGGGTGCTTTCCTGAGGTCAACTAGCCAGGAAAGGCAGAGCTCAAAAATGCACCAGGTCTCCTTGGCTGGTTCAGCCTGTCTGTCCACTTCTTCTATACCCCTGCCTTGGGCTCTGTTCTGGCTGGGACTCTCTCACCCTCATACTCTTCCAGGGGACTTCATCTACTCCTACATGTTCACCTCTCACCTGCTCACAGAGGGTTCACAAACCCCTCTCCAGCCAAGGGTCCTAACTGCCAGTAGAAATCCTCTAGCTGAATGTGCAGCAGTTCATCAGACTTCAGAGCCTGCCCAAGGGCCCCAAAGCACCCTCCCCTGCCTGTGCCCACGCCTGCCCCTCTCAGGTCCTGTCTGTTCACTGGCAGATCTGCTGGCCTCCCAAGTTAGCAGCCTTGTCACCAGCCCAGGCTCCTCTCCCCTCCCAGCACACAGATTCCCCTCCTCTCTTATACGGAAACGTGCAGCGACCACCTGCCTCTCATAATGCATACCCACAGTTCACCTTAATTCTTTGCCGAGAGATCATTCCTGCCCTGGAAAATTTTTATTCATCCAACACCCCATCCCCAACACTGATCCCACTGCCCCTACCCTAAGGCTTTAGGGAAAGTCCAACCTGGGCATCAAGGCTTCTCCAGCCTCTCCTATGACCAAACACCCTTGTCACCCTGAGGTATGGCCCTGGCAGAGCCCAAATGTTCCTGGTGCATCCATATGTTTCCTTAGTCAACTCCATTTCCTTTCCATCCCCCTTTCCATCCATCCAATCCTCCTCAAGGCTCACCCCATAAGGCTACTTCTCCATAGAACCTTTATAGACCAATCCAGTAAGAATCAACTGTTACAGTGTACACATGTAACAAAAATATTTGTACCCCCTTAACATTTTAAAATCTAAACAAATAAATAAAATTTTAAAATGGGGATAAAATTATTTTAAAAAATCAACTGTTAAGATAATTCCATAACTCCAGCTATGGGATACAGTGGAGAAATCAGAAGGAACAAACCAAGTGTACACATTGCAGTCAGATAGAGCTTTTTAAAAAAGCACTGGTTTAAAAAGAAAAAGATAATATTAAAAAATGAAGATCATGGTTCAGCTCCCGCAGCACAGTGCTTATGGCACCAGCCACAAATACCGAGGGTGGTAGGTTCAAACCCGGCCTAGGGCCAGTTAAACAACTGCAACAAAAAAATAGGCAGGCATTGTGGCAGGCACCTGTAGTCCCAGCTACGTGGGCACCTGTAGTCCCAGCTACTCAGGAGGCTGAAGCAAGAGAATCATTTATGTCCAGGAGTTTGAGGTTGCTGTGAGCTATGATGCCACGGCACTCTACCAAGGGCGACATAGTGACACTCTGCCCCCCCCCAAAAAAAAAAGAAAAATGAAGGTCATGAAGATTTATAGCACAACATAACATATGTAAGTTTAAAATACATGCATATATCTTTCTAGAATACATCATGATCCAATGATAAATCTATCATATCACAGCAGCTGCTGCACATGAAGATATGGGCAGGTGGCAGGCATAGGGGGCAGCTGCTGGGACTGGGAATGAGGGATGAAGAGTAAATAATAAGACCCTTAATTCAATGACAAAAATATTCCAATTTATTTAAAGCATAGGCCACCCACATGAACAGTCCACAGAAAGACAAATAGCTTAAAAATATGTACAACTCATGACACCCTTCACCAGAAAGAAACATCTACTAAAGCTATAGTGCAATGAGTTTTTCAACTGTCCAGTTGGCAAGAACAAAAAGTTGACTGGCACGCAGAGCTGGAGGAGCTGAGGGGAGATCGGCATTCTCCCAACCACAGAATCACACGTGCATTTGGAAGGCAGGCTAGAAGCAGCCATCAAAATCTCAAATACTTTAATAAGTATTTCAATAACTTTAAAATACATTTATGAATTTCTCCTGCTGAAACAATCACATAAGTGAGAGATTATATAGGTATACAAATATGCTTAATGCGTTATTGTCTATCACAGCAAACAAAAAAAAATAAGGAAAATATCCTATAAGCCCAGAGTACACAGGCTAAGTAAATATGGTAGACCCATTCTACAAGGCACGGTATTATACATTTACTTAAAAGAAGGAAGTCCACGTGTATGTCTATTTTTTTTTTTTATTTGAGACTGTCACCCTGGGTAGAGTGCTATGGTGTCATAGCTAATGGCAACCTCAAACTCTTGGGCTTGAGCAATCCTCTTGCTTCAGCCTCCCCAGTAGCTGGGACTACAGGCGTGCATCACCATACCTGGCTAGTTTTTCTATTTTTAGTAGAGATGGGGTCTCATGCTCACTCAGGCTGGTCTTGAACTCCTGAGCTCAAGCAATCCACCCACCTTGGCCTCCCAGAGGGCTAGGATTATAGACGTGAGCCACCTCACCTGGCCCACCAGTATTCTTAAAGCAGAATAAATATTAAGCATGTTAAACTGAAAAAAAACAAACAAGGCCTATACCTAAGTTTTATTCTCTAAATTTGTATATTAAAAAGAGGAAAACAAATGTATACATACATGCTTATTTACAATTAGAATGTCTTCCTGGAAGTATTCTCAAGAAATTGCCTCAAGGAGGAGAATTGGAGATTAGAGGACAGGAAAGGGAGGTTTTTCACTTTGTTTTTTGTTTTTTTGTAGAGACAGAGTCTCACTCTATGGCCCTCGGTAGAGTGCCGTGGTCTCCCACAGCTCACAGCAACCTCCAACTCCTGGGCTTAAGCGATTCTCTTGCCTCAGCCTCCCGAGTAGCTGGGACTACAGGCACCCGCCACAACGCCCGACTATTTTTTGGTTGCAGTTCGGCCGAGGCCGGGTTTGAACCCGCCACCCTCGGTATATGGGGCCGGCGCCTTACCGACTGAGCCACAGGAGCCGCCCGGTTTTTCACTTTGTATGCTAAGAGCTGTTTGAATTAAGATTTTTAACATGTCCGGCGGAGCCTGTAGCTCAAGTAGGGCGCCAGTCCCATATGCCGGAGGTGGCGGGTTAAACCTAGCCCGGGCCAAAAAACCAAAAAAAAAGAAAAAAGATTTTTAACATGTCTTACCTATAAAAATATTTTTTAAAGAATTTTTAAAACTCTAGCCTGTAATCCTAGCACTCTGGGAGGCAGAGGAGGGTGGATTGCCTGAGCTCACAGGTTAGAGACCAGCCTGAGCAAGAGCACGACCTTGTCTCGAAAAATAGTCAGGCATTGTGGCAGGCTGTAGTCCCAGTTACTTGGGAGGCTGAGACCAGAGAATTGCTTGAGCCCAACAAGCGTTTGAGGTTGTTGTGGACTATGATGCCACGGCACTCAACCAAGGGCAACAAAGTGAGACTCTGCCTCCAAAAAAAAAAGAGAATTTTTAACCTGGCTGGGCGTGGTGGCTCATGCCTGTAATCCTAACACTCTGGGAAGTCAATATGGGACTGCCTGAGCTCAGGAATTCAAGATTAACCTGAGCAAGTGTGGGACCCCATCTCTAAAAATAGCCAGGTGAAGTAGCAAGTGCCTGTAGTCCTGGCTACTTGGGAGACTGAGGCAAGAGGATCATTTGAGCCCAGGTATTTGAGGTTGCCGTGAGCTATGCTGCCGAAGCACTCTACCAAGGGCAACAAAGTGAGACTCTGTTTCAAAACAAAAAAAAAAAGAATTTTTAACCTGTCCAAGTACCATATCTTGCCATGTATTATGCCCACTTTTTGCCCAAAGTTTTGAGGGAAAAATAAGGATACACATGGGTAAATTAGTTCATACCTATATAAACACTTTAAATTCTTTTATTTATGGTTATGCATTCAAATTATCAACTCTATGTTTAAAAATAAATGCTAGGATTTCTTTATAATACAAAAACAAACACCTAAATATGAGCACATAAAAATTTGAATTAAAACAATTTTTTTCCTGAAAGTTTGAGTCAAAAACAAGGGTGCACATTACGTATAGCAAAATGTGACACTAAAGCTTAAGAAGGAGAGTAGTGGCATATGGTGGAATATGCTCAGTCCCCGCTGTCCTCTCTCTAGCCACCCTGTTGTCATGCACTGTGGAGCCCTCTCCATAATGGACAAAGCTACCCCATCCCTGGCCATGCCTCCTGCAGCCTCACTTCAACCCTGTATGCCGGCTTCCCTTGCTCCTCCAACGGCACTCCAGCTTGTCCCCACCTGTCTCCCCATCACCCTTATCGTTTGTGTGAAAATAGAGGAACCAAATGCCAGCTGCTCCAGACCACTGCTCCTCCCCTTGGCTAGACTGCAAGGATGTCCATGATGTAGATGGCCCAGCTTGGAGTGGCGGGCAGGGCATGCAGAGGAGAGTGATAGAAATAGGGCTGACATCCAAGGGGAGTGGGGGCAAGGTGATGGCCAAAGGCTCCAATACCCCGTAGGGAAACCGGACCCCAGGCACAAGGCTTAGCCCCAGCACCAGGGCAGAGCCAACTGGACCTGACCTGCTGATCAACTATACCATGCATAGTCTTCACCCTGCCCGTGCACCCTCACCACAGCTAGGGACTGGCAATTGTGGGAATTAGCTACTAGTCCTCAACTATTTTATAAAGGAATCAATTTCATTTACCAAATCTGTGTTTCTCAGAAAACTGGGGCAGCAGATGGAACTCTGTTTTGGCAGAATCTCTTGGCAGGTTGGGCCCAAGGTAGGGTCTCTGACATCGTTGTACTTAGTGTTTAAGTGTACTTGGCTCAAAAATGGCACCACCTGATGGCATATTCTGATCTTCATTTATTAGCCATGAAAACTTGGGCAACTTTCTTACTCTCTCTAGGCCTCAGTTTTGTCATCTGTGAAGGGGGACGTATGTACCTCACAAACTTGCTGCAAGGATTATTTGTGTTTTACTGCATGTAAGGGGCCCAGAGACGGGTCTGGCATACAGTACATGCTTAATAAATGCTAACTAGTATATCTTCTCATTTTTTTTAGGCCTGCTAATGAGATTGCCTAATTAAGGATGGAAAAAACAGATTATTGGAGGGCACATTTTTCTCCTCATCCCCAGTTCCCAGGTTGTTTACTGATCTGGAAACTTCAGGATCTGCCTGTGGCTTTTAGTTCTCTCTGTTTGGGCCCATGATGTTTTTTTTTTTTTTTTGTAGAGACGGAGTCTCACTTTATGGCCCTCGGTAGAGTGCCGTGGCATCACACAGCTCACAGCAACCTCCAACTCCTGGGCTTAAGTGATTCTCTTGCCTCAGCCTCCCGAGCAGCTGAGACTACAGGCGCCCGCCACAACGCCCAGCTATTTTCTTTTTTTGGTTGCAGTTCAGCCGGGGCCGGGTTTGAACCCGCCACCCTCGGTATATGGGGCCAGCGCCTTACCGACTGAACCACAGGCGCCGCCCAGGGCCCATGATGTTTTGAGGAATGAGGAGTGTGAGTACAAAAGTAAATGATACCTCTTCTGCCAAAAGACTATTCTTCCATCTCTGGTGATCATCTCTTGCTCTTCTTGGTGTAAACCACCAGGACAGACCCAAGTTTGACTGGGAGCTTGTAAAGTCTTCCTTTCACAGCAGCTGGGGACACTATCTGCTCTCCTGCATGCCTTGGGTCCACAGACTAAGCCCCGCCCCTGAAAAGCAGAGTCCCTGAGATGTATGCTCACCCCCCAGAGCTACCCTGGCCTTCTTCCAGTAGTAGCTCCAGCATGCCTACCACACTGATGCCTCACTCATGCCTCAGGGCCTTTGCACCCGATGTTGCCTCTGCCTAGAATGATCTTCTTCCAGATAGTTTCATGATTATATTCCATCTTCATTCAGTCTCAGCTCAAAGTTCATCTCAGCATACCCTATCCTGACCACTCTATTGAACATAACAGCCCCTAGACAGGGGTCCTCAAACTACGGCCCATGGGCCACATGAGGTGGTGTGATTATATTTGTTCCCATTTTGTTTTTTTACTTCAAAATAAGATATGTGCAGTGTGCATAGGAATTTGTTCATAGTTTTCTTTTTTTAACTATAGTCCAGCCCTCCAACGGACTGAGGGACAGTGAACTGGCCCCCTGTTTAACAAGTTTGAGGACCCCTGCAGGGACCTTCTAACTCAGTGTTTTTCAACTTTTTATCTTACGGCACACTTGAACCTATAGTTACACTTCCTTAGCACACTTAAATTATGTTGATCAAAAAAAAAAAAAGAAGAAAGGCTCGATGCCTGCAGCTCAGCAGCTAGGGTACCAGCCACATACACTGGAGCTGGCAATTTCAAACCCAGCCTGGGCCTGCCAAACAACAATAACAACTACAACCAAAAATTAGCCAGGAGTTGTGGTGGGCACCTGTAGTCCCAGCTACTTGTGAGGCTGAGGCAAGAGAATTGCTTAAGCCCAAGGGTTTGAGGTTGCTGTGAGCCATGATGGCACGGCACTCTACCAAGAGCAACATAGTAAGACTCTGTCTCAAAAAAAAAAAAAAAAGAAGAAAAAAAAAAGAAAGAATATACTTACTGTGTTTTGAATTTCTTTTGAAAATAATTTAATTAATGATCTTTAAAATTTTTTGTGGCACACCTAAGATCCTTTCACAGCACACACGTGTGCCATGCCACATGGTTGAAAATCACTGTTCTAATACCTTGAGTTACTTTACTTTTCTTCACAGCATCGACCTGACATGACATTAAAATTGTTGTTGATTATTGTTCATTTCTCCCATCAGAAAATAAGGTCTGTGAAAGGAGGACTGTCTTATTCACTAAAGCATGTATCCTGAAAACCTCGAATAGTGCCTGGAACAGACAGACCCTCAGTAAATGTTTGTTAACTAAACATACAAATGAGTGAGTTAATAGAGCATGTCTTCTGGATAATCTTAAATCCCTGTCTTAAATTTAAGCCTCCCAACAAGAAATATACTCTTAGAACTTGAGAGGGCTACTCACCACTAGTTCATTGCTCACTGATCCCTTATTAACAGTTTAAAATTACTTGTTCAGAGAAATAGAGGACACCCTATCTGCGTACCTAGGATCTGAAAATGGGACCATTTTCCCAACTCATTTACAAAGTCTGCTTGCTACACTTTGCAGCTAACGACCAATTTCTTTTATTTGTTTCATTGTCATGTCTCTCAGCTCCCCATTTTGGGTGTTTTTAGGTTTTTGTTTTTATAGCATTTTTATCACTTTCTAAAATAATATGATTCAACTGCTTACTTGCTTATTTTCTCTCTCTAACCTGTATGTAAATGAGAGCAATCATATTCCTATTGCCCAAGTGCCTGATTCATAGTTGGCACTCACTATACAGTTGCTGAATGAATGACCGAATAACTCTTCATACCTTTCACATAGAGGAAATACTACATCTGAAGGAAAGAAATGAATCACTCAACTCTGTGCACTGCCTAAACTTGATCTTGGCATGTTCTTTAGGTAGAGGGGCTCCTAGGCAACCCTACAAGTTAGTTGCTAATTACATTCAATCAGCTCTGGGCTTGGGGAGGGACAAGGCTAACAAAATTCAAAGACAGGAGGGGCCAAGTTGCCCAGGCCTTCACTTTGAAGCCTCCTGACACAAGCATGCAGAACACAGATACAGAGAGTCTGGTAAGTGCAATGATCACAGCAGCAAAATCCACCTTGCAGCCTGGAAAAATCCGCAAAGAACTCACATCACTACCTAACAACCTACCCCAAAGACAAGCCAGACTCAACTCTAGGGCTAAAAAGGAACCAGAGGGATGCGAGTTTGTCAGCTGAGTAGACACTTTTACCTTCCCAGGACTCTCTCTGATACCTTCTCACCAGACACACTTGGGAGAGCAGCCAGAGTCCACTGAGGTGGGAAAGAGCTGCCTTCTCCTCCATCCCAGTGCCCTCCTGGGAGGCAGCTCCTACCACAGCGCGCCAAGGAGTAGGGTCCAGTCTGGTCATGGGTGCCAGGGACCACGGAGGCTCAAGACCGGGACAGATTAGGAGCAAAGCCCTCAGTGTTGCCTGGTTCTGATACCTGATAGCTTTAAGGGGTCCGCCCGCTTTTCTACTGGGTTTGGAGCCCCAAATCCTGCAGCCCAGCTGGAGGAGCCACCGCACCCTAGGTCTTGTTGACTTTGCCAATGGGGAGAGCGTCCCCTCGCTGCCCCTGCCCCAGTCCCCGCCACCCAGTTAGGCTGGATTCTTAGGCTCCCTTGCCTGCTCTCAACCCTACCGCAGGCTCTCCCCGGCTCTCGGCCCGCACGACCTGGGCGTCCTGGCCTGACAGCCACTCCACAGGAGCTCGGCGACACCCGCGAGTGCCACACAGTCACAGTGGAGGGCGCCGGCGGGAGCGCCCAGGCTCCGCCCTCGCCACCAACCCTTACCCATTTCCCGCCGGGCTCCTGCTCCGGCCACCCGCCGGCCCCGGCGCCCCACAGCCCCGAGCCCAGGTGCCGGCCGGAGTCGGCGAGGGCTGCGGGGCGCGGGCTGCGCTGGGGGCTGGGCCGGTCCAGCTCGGGGCGCGCGCTGGAGGGAGTCGGTTTCCGGGAGGACGGGCGGCGGCGCGGGGCGGGGCGGGCCGGGGCGGCAGAGGCGAAGCGGTCCGACTGGTCTGACCGCGCAGAGGCCGGGCCGGGCCGCCGGGCAGGGCCGGGCGTCTATGCGCACTGCGCGCGGCCTGCGCTCTGCAGAGCTGTGGGCACTCGAGAGCCCGCTGTTTATTTTTTTCCAGCTGCTCAACCAGAACCTGAGGAGGCCGGCTCCAGATACGTGCACTCCTTGAACAGGGCAATGATTTGGAGTCCTTACAAAGCCATCATTTATGTACTGTTTATTTGCCGGGCAAGGAAAAAAATCGCATTATTTGAGTTGAGAATGTCAACTCTCTCTGTAACTGCTGACTTACAGTGAACTTTTCACTAGCAGATTTGGCGATTGGTGGCATGGTGGCAAATTTATGACTTGAAACAAACATTTTTAGCAAACATTATCTTCAGACATAGTTTGGCAGTGGCAAGAAGTACTTATTTGTCAGTATTCCACTTGATAGCACTATCTGGTTTCTATTTCTGTAACTATGTAACACACTACATGTGACATTTTAAGTTAAATGATGTCACATTTCCTTTCTATCCAGTGACATTTTAGCTTCCAGAGGGATAGAGGCAAACTGGAGAAAATCCATCTCATGATTTGATCCTGCCTAGAATGGAGTTGATCAGACAACCACAATATCTAATATATATTATTGCTGTGTGGGAGGCACAGCCCTCTGAGATGGGAATTAAAAGCCCTTACAAATTCATGAAGGGCTGCAAGGTGAGAACTGGAAGGACCCCAGAACTCTGTGGAGGAACAGGCTCAGCTAAAGTGATGGTAGCCAGTAGCCAGCGACTGTCCACTTGTTGCTTCTCTATAATTGCTATTCTAGAGGGCACAACTGGTACTTATTAACTATTCTTAATTTTTCTCCATAGATATAACATCCCCTGTTCAGAATCTATGGGTAGTTTTTGTGATATCTTCCCGGTCCTGCATTCCAGTGGATTGACTGACCACCCAGACAGCAGCCCATACCAAATGACTGATGGTTCCACCCCAAAACCAGCCAATTAACAGACCATTGCCTACTCCTCTGCCCAAAAAACTCTTTAAAAATACTGTCTCCCCAATTCTTGGAGAGGCAGATATGAGAAATTCTTCCCATCTTCCTGCTTAGCGTTATACTAAATAAACTCTTTCTCTGCTGTAAACCCTGCCGTCTCTGGATATTGGCTTCTTCTTGGGCAGCAGGCAGATGAATGGAAACTTTTCACATAATGAGGAAACTGAGACACAAAAAGATTAAGACACCTGATCAAGACACACTGTCAGACAATCAGGACCAGGGGTTATGCTTATCAGGGGTCCTCAAACTGCCGCCCGCGGGCCACAAGACACACTGTGATTGTTATTTGTTCCTGTTTTGTTTTTTTACTTCAAAATAAGATATGTGCAGTGTGCATAGGAATTTGTTCATAGTTGTTTGTTTTTTTTAAAAAAACTATAGTCCAGCCCTCCAACGGTCTGAGGGACAGTGAATTGGCCCCCTGTTTAAAAAGTTTGAGGACTCCTGCTAAATCCTAAAACCAAGGAGTTTTCCGAAAGTTCACAAAAAATGTATAATATGAAAAAAACCCAACTATGCGTGTATTTCAATTTTTTTCACCAAAATAAACTGTTACTAACTTACCATAATTTATCTGAGCAGTAACTAGTTTGAGCCACTAAAAAGGATAAAACATCAGTTTGAAAAAAGCCCCTTGGCTCGGCGCCTGTGGCTCAAGCGGCTAAGGCACCAGCCACATGCACCTGAGCTGGTGGGTTCGAATCCAACCCAGGCCCACCAAACAACAATGATGGCTGCAACCAAAAAATAGCCGGGCATTATGGCAGGTGCCTGTAGTCCCAGCTACTTGGGAGGCGGAGGCAGAAGACTCGCTTGAGTCCAAGGGTTGGAGGTTGCTGTGAGCTATAATGCCACGGCACTCTACCCGGGATGGCAGCTTGAGGCTCTGTCTCAAAAAAAAAAAAAGAAAGAAAGAAAGAAAGTAAAAAGCCCCTTTTAGACTGGGCATGGTGGCTCATGCTTGTAATCCCAGAACTTTGGGAGGCTAAGCTCATAAGTTCGAGACCAGCCTGAGCTAGAACAAGACTCCATCTCTAAAAATAGCCAGGCGTTGTGGCAGGTGCTTATATTTCCAGCTACTCAGGACGCTGAGGCAAGGGAATCACTTGACCCCAAGAGTTAGAGGTTGCTGTGAGCTATGATGCCAGGGCACTCTACCAAGGACAACAAAGTGAGATTCTGTCACAAAAAAAAAAAAGAAAAAAAACCGTTTTTAGAGCAACATGAATTCTGATAAAATTGAAGCAAGAACTAGCATTGAATTTATGATGAAGGTTGGGGGGAGAATGGTGAAATCATTGATGCTTTACAAAAAGTTTATAGGGACAATGCCCCAAATAAACCAGTAATTTATAAATGGATAACTCATTTTAAGAAGGGACAAGGTGGTATTAAGATAAAGCTCATAGCACCACACCACCTGTATCAGATTACAAGGAAAAAAATTTCATCTTGTTCATACCCTAATTGAAGAGGAATAACAATTAACATCACAAACAGCCAACACCATAGACATCTCAACTGGTTCAATGCATACACAATTCTGACTAAGAAATTAAAATTGAGCAAACTTTCCACTCAATGGATGCCAAAACAATTGTATCCAGATCAGCTGCAGACAAGAACAGAGCTTTCAGTGGAAATTTTAAACAAGATCAAGATCCTGAAGTATTTCTCCAAAGAATTTTAATAGGCAATGAAACATGACTTTATCCTGAGATCCAGAAGACAAACATAATCAAAACAGTGGCTACTGAGGGGTGAAAATGGCTCAGTCAAAGCCAAAGCAGAACTATCAAGAGCAAAGGTCATAGCACAGTCTGGGGGCATGTTTAAGGCACTTTGCTTGTTGACTTTCTGGAGGGCCAAAGAATGACAGCATCTGCTTACTGAGAATGTTTTGAGAAAGCCAACACACTAAAAGAAAATTGCCCAGGAAAGCTTAGAGAGTCTTTCTCCACCATGACAATCCTCCCATTCATTCCTCTCCTCAAACAAAGGCATTTTGCTATAGTTTTCGTGAGAAATCCTTAGGCATCTACCTTACAGTCCCAATTTGGCTCCTTCTGTCTTCTTTTTCTTTTTTCATCTATTTATTTATTTATTTATTTATTATTTTGAGACTGAGTCACACTCTGTGGTTCAGGCTAGAGTGCTGTGGCATTGGCCTCATTCGCAGCAACTTCAAACTCCTGGGTTCAAGCCATCCTCCTGCCTCAGCCTCCCGAGTAGCTGGGATTACAGGTGTCCACCATAATACCTGGCTAATTTTTCTATTTTTAATAGAGATGGGGTCTTGCTCTTGATTAGGCTGGTCTTGAACTCCTGAGTTCAAGGGATCCTCTTGCCTTGGCCTCCCAGAGTGCTGCATTACAGGTATGAGCCACTGCACTCGGACTTATTTTCTCATCTTAAAAAAATCTTCAAAGGGCACCCATTTTTCTTCAGTTAATAAAATAAAAAAGACTGCATGATATGGTTAAATTCCCAGGACACTCAGCTCTTTAGGGATGAACTAAATGTCTCATATCTTCACTTAGAAGTGTCTTGAACTTGGTAGTGCTTATGTGGAGAAACAAAGTTTATATTCTCTCGTTTTCTCTTTTAATTCTATTTTTTCCATGAACTTTTTGAAGTTGCCTCATATTAGTCATATTTGTTCACTCTAAAAATATTCATCACGTACTGTTACATGTGTGCCAAGTGTTGGCTAGGCACTATGGAAAACAAGAATGAACTAAACATTCCAAAAGCTTCAGCCTAGCAGGGAATATAAGTAGTTTTTTTTTAACAGGAAAATGTAAACTGTTAAATTGTAAATTGAGGGGGTAAGGGAGTTCCCAAAGAGAAAAAATCATGGAAAGGAGGGAGTCACAGAGGGGTGAAGCCCAATATCTGCATACAAAATTCCTTTAACTACTTCAACTCCTGAATAAATATGAATGGGGCAGGAATTTATGATAAATAACACAAAGAAAAACAATAGTGAGCAGAAACTTGTGCATTTAGTTGCCTGTTCCTGGACAATAGAGTTCAAGTCCTGCCATCTGAGAGGGACTTAGTAGTAATACCTTGGGCTTTTATCCGTTGAAACCCTATAATGGACACATCTCAGAAAGAAAGGTCAGTATCTACTAGCATTTGTTTTTTTGAACAGGAAGCCAGACATTTTGAAATAGACAAAATCTGAGAGTATTACAAGAAAAGTTAACATATTCTTCAAGATGAAGAGAATGATACAAAATAAAAATTAGAACGTATGGAGAAAGAATAAAAGAGCACTGAGAATGATAAGTAAATGGATAAATACAAAAGACTGTTTTCCTTGTTTGTTTTAAATTATTTAAAAGTTCATTGACCACTTAAAGCAAAAATAGTAACAGACTGAGTGACTTACAACATATGTAGAAGCAAAATGTATAACTAGAAAAGCACAAAGCATAGAAGGAGAGATAAATGGAAATATGGTGTTGTAAGATTCTTATATATGAAATTGTATAATATTAACTCAGAGTAAAATCCAGTAGGGGATATAAAAATAATCACTAAAACATAACTAATACAGAGAGGTCAGGAAAGTAAGAAAAATAAAAAAGAACCAAATGTTACCAAAAAGGGTTAGCTGCCGGTCACTGTCAGCCAATATGCAGAGACAAGGATATTGCACATCCACCAAACTTTGTCAGAAGGCCGGAATTCTGGAGAACAGTGAGAGTGGCCTCTCCAAGACTGTTGTGGTCTTCTGTTTCCTAAATTACAGTTTTATACATAGAAGTTCAAAGCAAAGACCACACCAACCCCTATTCCAAATAATAATCAGCATAACTCAGTGACCTATTACAATATTCCAGTTCAAAATTATCTCCTTAATCAATCCACCTAAACTCCTCAAAATAGGCATCTTTAGGGTGGGAGATAAATTTACAAAATAGTAAGAATGGGAACAGGGGGTGAAGATCAGGCAGGACCTTAAACCACCAGACCAGCTGTGTCATGTGTGCCCTAGCCTGACAGACTCCGTCTTATTCTCACTATATGCTCTTTCAGAGGGACATATGAAACAAATGGCAAGATAGAAAACTTATCAATAATTAACTTAAATATCCTAATTAAAAGGCAGAGCTGTCCAATAAGCTAAGAAAACAAGACCCACCTCTATTGTGTTTATAAGAGACACAATTGAAATATAAAAACACAAACTACTTGAAAGTAAAACGATAGGACACATATATTATGTAATATTAATCTTAGACAAAGTAGACTTTAAAAAAAAGATGTTACCAGAAATGAAAAGGGTTACTTTAAAATGATAAAAGGATCGATTTAGCAAGAAAACATAATCCTAAATGAGTATGAACTTACCAACAGAATTTCCAAATACATCAAGCAAAAATCAAGAGAAATAGAAAATGCATTATTGTCAAACATTTAAAATCCATTTCTTTTTTTCTTTCTTCCTTTTTTTTGCAGTGTTTGGCCGGGGCTGGGTTTGAACATGCTACCTCCAGCATATGGGGCCGGTGCCCTACTCCTTTGAGCCACAGGAGCTGCCCCTAAAATCCATTTCTTAATAACTAATGAAACAAAGACAATCTCCTCCCCACCCCTCACCCCCCAAAAAGCAGGAAGGATACAGGAGATTTGAACAACACCTTCCTTCACCTTCATTCAACTTAACCAAACTGACCGTATAGGATCTTACACCACCAATGTCAAAATACACTTTCTTTCAAGTGCTTATGGAATATTCACCAAGACTTACCATACAATGGACTATGGAGAAATCTCTAAATTTCAATGGAAGAAATTATGAGACCATATTTTCTGAACACAACAGAATTAAATTAGTACAATGGAATTAAATAATATCCTATCTTGAAAAATATCAAAATATTTGGAAATCAAGCAATACATTTCCAAATAATTGATCAAAGAACAAATCACAGGACATATGAAGAAATACTTCAAATTGAATTGGCATGAATATAGAAGAATAGGTCATTATAGCAGAATTGGAGCGTCCAAATACAGATCCACACATCTTTTGACAAAGGTGTCAAGGTAATTCATAGAGAAAGGAAAACCTTTTCAACAAACGGTGCTAGAACAACTAGAAATCCATATGGTTAAAAAAATGAACCCTGAGACTTGTATCTAATATCTATTTAAGTAATTCTTATAACCCAATCATAAACAGAAGAATCCAATTTAAAAAATAGGCAAAGAGCTTGAATAGACATTTCTCTAAGGAAAATATACAAATACAGGGTATCTTCTAAGGGCGATATCCAAATGGCCAATAAACAAAGAAAATACACTCGCTATCATTAGCTAGCAGGGAAATGCAAATGAAAACCATAATGATATAGCACTTGGCTGGGTGCCGTGGCTCATGCCTGTAATCCTAGCACTCTCGGAGGCCAAGGCGTGTGGATTGCTTGAGCTCACCAGTTTGAGACCAGCCTGAGCAAAAGCGCAGCCTGAGCAAAAGTGAGACCCCTTCTTTACTAAAAATAGAAAAACTGAGGCAAGAGGATTGCTTGAACCCAAGAGTTGGAGGTTGCTGTGAGCTATGACGCCATGGCACTCTATGCAGGGTGACAGCTTGAGGCTCTGTCTCAAAACAACAACAACAAAAAATAAAAAAATATAATGGCTCAGAACCTGTAGTTAAGTGGTTAGGGCACCAGCCACATACACTGGGGCTAGCAGGTTCGAACCCAGCCTAGGCCTGCTAAACAACAATGACAACTATAACAAAAATATAGTTGGGCATTGTGGCAGGCACCTGTAAGTCCCAGCTACTTGGGAGGCTGAAGCAAGAGAATGGCTTAACCCCAAGAGTTGGAGGTTGCTGTGAGCTGTGACGCCATAGCACTCTACGAAGGGTGACATAGTGAGACTCTGTCACAAACTAATAATAATAACAATAATAATGATATAGCACTGAGCTGGCTGTTATCAAAAAGACAAATGACAGCCAGGTGAGGTGGCTCCTGTAGTAATCCTCGCACTCTGGGAGGCCAAGATGGGTGGATTGCTGGCGTTTATGAGTTCCAGACCAGCCTGAAGAAAAGCAAGACTCCGCCTCTAAAAATAAATAACTGGACATTGTGGCAGTTACCTGTAATCCCAGCTACTCAGGAGGCTGAGGCAAGAGAATCACTTGAGCCCAAGAGTTTGAGGTTGCCATGAGCTGTGATGATATGATGCTTTACTGAGGGCAACAAAGTCAGACTCTATCTCTCCCCCAAAAAATAAATAAATAAATAAAGGCAAAATAATGGCAAAATAAATAAATAAATAAATAATAAGTAATGGCAAGGATATGGAAAATTGGAACCCTTACATACTGCTGGTAGGATTTTAAAATAGTGCAGCTATTTTGGAAAACAGGCTGGCAGTTTCTGAAAACATTAAATATAGAGTTTCCATATGACCCAGCAATTCTATTCTTAAGAATATACCCAAGAGAAATGAAGATATATATCCTCATTAAAACTTGTACATAGTGGGCAGCACCTATGGCTCACTGAGTAGGGCACCGGCCCCATATACCGAGGGTGATGGGTTCAAACCTGGCCCCAGCCAAACTGTAACAAAAAAATAGCCAGGCATTATGGTGGCGCCTGTAGTCCCAGCTACTTGGGAGGCTGAAGGAAGAAAATCACCTAAGCCCAGGAGTTGGAGGTTGCTGTGAGCTGTGTGATGCCCTGGCACTCTACCACATGATAAAGTAAGACTCTGTCTCTATAAAAACAAACAAACAAACTTGTACATAAATGTTCATAGCAGCATTATTTGTCATAGCTGAAAACAACCCTAATGTCTATTGACTGATGGACAAACAAAATACAGCGTATTCATAAAGTGGAATATTATTCAGCCACTGAAAGAAATGAAATACTAATACATTCTACAACATAGACAGACTTTCATAACCTGATGCTAATGAACGTACTCAGTCACAAAAAGACCACATTTATATAATATGTCTAGAATAGGCAAATCTAGAGAGAAAGTGTATTAATCGTTGCTGAGGCCTAGGGAGGATGAAGAGAACAGGGGGAGGTAACTGCTAAAGAATGTAGAATTTCTGTTTAGGTCATGAAAATGTAATCAAATTGACTGTGGTTATTATTTCATGGCTCTGAGAATATATAATAATGAAAACCATTGAATTGTACACTTTTATTTTATTTATTTATTTTTTTGAGACAGTCTCACTATGTCGCCCTCGGTAGAGTGCTGTGATGTCAGAGCTCACAGCAACCTCAAACTCTTGGGCTCAAGTGATTCTCTTGCCTCAGCCTCCCAAGTAGCTGAGACTACAGGTGCCTGCCACAATGCCTGAATATTGTTTTTGTTATTGTTGTCGCTGTTTAGCAGGCTCTGGCAAGGTAAGAACCTACCAGCCCCAGTGCACATGGCCGGCACTCTAACTACTGAGCTATGGGCACTGAGGCTGAATTGTACACTTTAAACGGGTAAATTATATGTTAATAAATGTTATTACATGTTAATATATTGCATTATATAATTACGGAATATTGTTACAAAACAAACTTTAGCTCTTTCTTCACTCCACATATAAAAATTAATTGAAAAGTCCAGGCATAGTGGCTCACACCTATAATCCTAGCACTCAGAGAGGCCAAGGCAGTTGGATTGACTGAGCTCATGAGTTCGAGACCAGCCTGAGTAAGAGAGAGACTCTGTCGCTAAATAGCTGGGCGCTGGGTGGGCACCTGTAGTCCCAGCCACTTGGGAAGCTGAGGCAAGAGAATCACTTAAGCCTAAGAGTTTGAGGTTGCTGTGAGCTGTGAAGTCACAGCACTCTACTGAGAGCAACAGTGACACTCTGTTTAAAAAAATAATTATAATAATAACTGAAAATGTCTCTATCAAAATTAAAACTATAAAACAACTAGACAAAAAACAAGATAAAATCTTCGCAAGTTTATGGAAAGCAAAGTTTTTTAGAAGAATAAAATAATTGATTAACCATATTTTTTAAAATTCTGCTATTCAAAATACACTGTTAAGAAAATTAGTAAGCTAGGCAGAGGAAGTGGGAGGATGGATGAAGAGAGATGATTAATGGGTACAAATATAAAGGTCGATAGAAGAAGTTAAACCTAGTGATAAGTAGATCAGTAGGGTGACAATAGTTAACAATAATCTATTGTACATTTCATAAAAGCTGGAAAAGAAAATTGTAATATTTCTAGCTTCAAAAAAAGATAAATAGTTAAGGTGATGGGAATCTCAGTTATCCTAATTCAATCTTTATATATTGTATGACTATATCAAATTATCACACGTACCCTGAAAATATGTTCATATATTATGTATCAATAAAAAATGTTTAAGAAGGAAATAAGAAAATGAAAAAGCAAGCTACAGAGAAGGAAAAAATATTTTATAAAAATATACAAGTGCCCCACGATCATACTAATGTACACGGCTACGGTTTAATAAAAATAAATAAATTAAAAAATATATACAATGATGTGGCAAAAGAATCATATCTACAGTATTTAGAATACCCATAAATAAATAATAAAAAACAAATGGCCAACAATCACATGAAAAGATGCTTAATATGATTACTGCAAATTCAAACACAATGAGATACTACTTTACCACCACCCCCAAGAAAGGCTAAAATTTAAAACATTGGTAATACCAAGTATTAATAAGGATGTGGAACAACCCATATGCTCATACTTTGCTGATGAAAATGTAAACTGGTGCAACCACTTTGAAAAACAAGTTGGCAATTTCTTGTAAAATTTAACATGCAGCTACTGTTTGACCCAGACGTTTATTTACTCAAGAGAGTGAAAGTCCACAGAAGAGCTTTATAAAAAATTAGTTGTTTTATCTGTCATAAACAAAAACTAGAAAAAACCCTAAGTTTATGGGTACACTGTTGTGATTTATTCTTATTTGGAATACTACTCAGCAATAGAAAGAAACAGTCCTCTAATTTCCTGCAACATAAATGAATCTCAAAAACATTGTCCTGAGAGGAAGAAGCCAAATAAAAAAATAGTATGTGCTATATGATTCTGTTTAAATGCACAAATAATCTATGGGAATAGAAACCAGAACTAGGGTTACCTCTCGAGTGGACAGAATTGATTAGAAAGAAACATAAAAGAATTTTTAGAAGTTATGGAAATGTTCTACATTTTCACTGGGATTAAATGAAAATGTACATTTCTCAAAACTCAGGGAACTGAACATGTACATAATATTGTATATAAAGTGTACTTCAATAAAAACGTACTAAACCAATCTGTTTACCTTTTAGCTTAAAACACTTGAGTGGCTCTTGTTTGCCCAGAATCTAAACTCCTTCCCATTCCACATGAGGGCTTGATTTTGATGAATAAACGAATTTATACTAAAAGAAAAAAGAAAAAATCTCACATAATTCTAAGGTGACAGACACCATCTGAAACTATAGTGGGAAGAGTGTAGGCATAATTTTATTGCTACTGAATTAACTGGGGATAGAGGGTTGAGAAAGCTGATGGAGATGTTGCTTGGGACATAAAACCATCCCTTAGACCTGGATTGCCAGGCTTTGGGGAAAACATCTTTCTTTACAAGGATCACTGCAAGGAGAAGCACTCAGCTCTGAGGCAGTGGAAGTCAGAACTTGGACTTCCCCTTGGTTCTAATCTCAACAACTTACTGTGGTTGGTTGAATTGGAAAATTTCCTTTCCCAAACAGCAAGTGAATTTTGTCTTAAGAAAGATGAAAACTGGGCGGCGCCTGTGGCTCAGTCAGTAAGGCGCCGGCCCCATATGCCGAGGGTGGCGGGTTCGGGCCCGGCCCCGGCCAAACTGCAACCAAAAAATAGCTGGGCGTTGTGGCGGGCGCTGTAGTCCCGGCTGCTCGGGAGGCTGAGGCAAGAGAATCACTTAAGCCCAGGAGTTGGAGGTTGCTGTGAGCTGTGTGAGGCCACGGCACTCTACCGAGGGCCATAAAGTGAGACTCTGTCTCTACAAAAAAAAAAAAAGAAAGATGAAAACTTGGGGATCTATTTGGGGTGGACAGATTGGGTCCATTTGATTATACATCTGCAAAGCAAAAAAAAATCCCCCCCAAATAAGCCTAGAGTTGTTGTGCAGAGGATATGATGGGAGAGAGGCCCTGCATGGCTGCCCACTGCTGCTGTGGGTTTCTTTGTAAGTCTGCATCAGACTTCACTGTACCTGCAAATATTGTAGCTCCTAGGGAATAGGTGTCTTACTGAAACTAGTGATCCCAGGCCTGTTTTCACTGGAGACTTAAGGTAGCACTGAGTGCTATACGGTGACACAAGTGCCACTGAATGGTTTGAGAGCTGGGAAATGGATGTTCTGTCCCCTTCTCAGAACCTGCTTGTGTACCCTGAGAACTAGAGGCTCTGGGATTATCCAAAGAGACCACCCTTGGCACAGACATTAACAAATAAGGAAAGGAGGGAAGTGGTGGAAGGTGAGGTCCCCCTACTGGGTCATGCCAGAAATACTGTAGCGGGGGCGTGTGAGGGGAGCTGCGTCAGGACCAGCATGTTTGAATGGTCCACGGGCTGAAGACATCTGGTAACACTCAGGATATAACCTTTTCAAAGCAGTTTTTATAAGCAAGCTTTTCCCCTGAGCACTCTTGTCTGTTATTTAATTGTAACAACAACTCTGAGAAGTATTATGATCTTGATATTCCAAATGAATAAAATGAGCTTCAGGAAGTTTCAGGAGCTAGTTCAAAATCACTCAGCTATTAAATGATGTAGCTCTGGCCTCACAGAGGAGTCTCTTGTTGCTCTCTACTTGCAAAAGTCCTGTCTGGACACCGGCTCGGTCTGTGGCTTCCTCCCCTCCCCTCCCACACTCACTGAAGCAGGTTATTCCTGGCTGAGTTTCTGAGAAAATATGTGTCTGGGGGGTGGGGGGGCATACTTTTAGCAGGAGGTTTGCTGTGGTCTGAAAGGGGTGAAAATTCTGCCCAAGAACTTGATGCTAAAGGTAACGGTAACTCTAATATGGCATAGATGGCTCCACGTTTAGCTGAGCACTTTGGTCGGTGTTTGGAGAAACAAAGGGGAGCCCTGGACCCACTTGGGCTGGGAGGAGGTCAGGAGATGTGAGCTCCTTCACAGAAGACAGCAGCAGAGCTATGGGCATCGGGAACTGGTGGCCAGAAAGCAGTGGGGCAGAAAGCAATGGTCCCCAACAAGGACATGGGCAGATCCCGCGTGGCCGAACAGTTGGGGAAAAAAGAGAGGAGCAGAGACCAACCCAGAGCCTGCCCTACAGGTGGTGGGGTGGGAAATGTCTAAGACATTGACATCTCATTCAGGGTCTCCTTTATTTATTATTTCAAACCTTTTTCATTCTTGTTGGTTTATTTTACACACCCACCCCCTCATTCCCACACCCCCATGAGATTTTTTGGCTCTCTTTTTCGGAAAGAAGTGTGGGAACTGTAAGTGGAGTATGGTGTGGTCAAGGTAGATTTCAGAGTTCAAGACCTGTTCCTGCCTCAGAACAGACTGAAATCCTTACCATCACCCACCAGGCCCAGCAGGATCTAGCCCCTGTCAACCTCTCCCCTCCTCCCTGTGCTCCAAAGGCCTTTGATGAAAGGAAAGCAAACTTCTATGACTTACAGAGGATACCGCCAAGGAGGGAGGGTAAAGGAGCCAGTGTGACTCCATCATGCTCAAGGAAGATGGGCCTGGCTTTGGGACAAGCATGCCCATCTCAAAGGGGGGGTGGACGACTAAGATGGGGCAGCTTGAGTTCACTGGCCACTAAGATCCATCCTCTACTCTGACTCCAAGTCAAATTTTCAGAGACATCTGACTTGGTGTCAGCTGTCCCTGGGGAAAGGGTACAGGCTAGTTTGTCTCCTGGATAGCTCCATTCCTCATTGTAATGAGTGTCTGAGTTTTTTGTCTGTCTTTTGTGAGCTTTGTCCACCACCAACACAAGAAGGTACGTCTTCTCTCACAGGCATTTCCCTCGGAGGAATGCTGCTGGCTTCCTTGAGTTCTGGCACGGTAGGTGTGCGTTTCTTGGGGTGAGTGGGGTTAACTCCACACAGTAATCTTCCAGGTAAGAGGTCTTCAGCAGGAAACAGGACCCCAGAAGGTAGACTTTAAAGCAGATACAGAAGACTCTCAGAATTTCCCAAGCCTAACCCCTTAGAGAATATACATTGATTTTTTTTTTTTGAGACAGAGTTTCACTTTGTCACCCGCAGTAGAGTGCTGTCGAATCATAGCTCACAGCAACCTCAAACTCTTGGGCTCCAGTGACCCTCTTGTCTCTGCCTCCCAAGTAGCTAAAACTATAGGCATCTATCACAACACCCAGCTATATTTAGAGATAGGGTCTCACTCTTACTCTGGCTGGTCTCGAACTCCTGAGCCCAAGCTATCCACCCGTCTCAGCCTCCCAGAGTGCTAGGATTACAGGTGTGAGCCACTGCACCCTACCCCTAGAATAGACATTGATAATAGACAACATTTACTGCCCATTCATCGGGGGTCAGGTCCCACTTGTACATCATGAGGTAAATAGCTGAAATTATAGCTATACTACAGCTCAATTGATAGATAAATAAAAATAAATTTTCCTTGGGGCAAAGAAACCCAGCTTTTTCTTACAAGGTCTTTAAAAACTAACCTTTTTACCAATCAGAGAGCATGAACTTAACTAAGTAGAGTAGAATCTCCATAGTTGACCACTTCCGTACATTGACGACCTCTTTAACTTGACCTAACTTTCATAAACTGATGTGCACCACATGTGTGTATCAGTACAGTAGGCCTAGTTCCTTATGTTGACCATCTCTGTCTATTGACTAGTTTGTTACAGTCCCTTGGATGGTCACCTCATAGAGCTGTGTATTAAGATTCTTTCCAGAGCAGAGATGGATAGAAAATGCTGACCTCTGGTGGACATTTTTACACTATGCTCTTGTCTCTGCGTAAAGGAGACTCAGAGGCTTATTTTCCATTTTCCTTCTTCCTTTCTTTTGGGATACACAATTCAAGAGATCTCCTGCCTCAGCCTTCCCACTAGTTGGGACTACAGGTGTCCGCCACAAGGCCTGGCTATTTTTTTTTCTATTTTTAGTAAAGATGGGGTCTCTCTCTTACTCAGGCTGGTCTTGACCTTCTGACCTCAAGGGATCCTCCCACTTCAGCCTCCCAGAGTGCTAGGATTACAGGCATAAGCCACCGCACCCGTCTTTTAAATCTTTTTTTATTTTCCTTCTTTAAAATCTTTCTCAGGTTTAAGGCTAAGGATCCAACATATATAATTTATTATCTCCCTAGACATTTCTGAGATAACTGGATTTAATACCTAGCATGTCGAGATCCGCCACTGTGGCTTAGGGATTTTAGAAATTTCAGGGATCCAAAAGGTCTCACCGCCCTGGGATGCTCAGGGCTTCTTCTGCTTCCTGAAGCAGAATCTCTGGGTTGGGGGAGGCCAGGCATTTTTGTTAAAAAGCTCTGGCCCTAGCTGGGCGTTGTGGCGGGCGCCTGTAGTCCCAGCTACTCGGCAGACTGAGGCAAAAGAATCGCTTAAGCCCAGGAGTTGGAGGTTGCTGTGAGCTGTGTGATGCCGCGGCACTCTACCGAGGGCCATAAAGTGAGACTCTGTCTCTACAAAAAAAAAAAAAAAAAAGCTCTGGCCCTGCAGGTCAGCATAATGAGAAAGCAGATGCAGTTGTGCCCCCTCTTTATATAAGAAAGAAAATCAAGGCCTAAGGAGGGGAGGTGCTTGGCTGAGTCTCCAGCTAATTGATAGGGAAAACCTGACGAGCCTGTGAAAGCCTGGAAGACTTGAATTCAGTTTTGAATTTTTGAATAGTTGGTCTGCGATTCCAAGTGTTATATAGTTTATCAGGCCTAGAAGTGACAAAAAGGTCACATTCCTCTTGGGTGCTTGCTCATTTTCCCTGTCTATGCTTCTCTCTCCTAACTGTGCCCTTCCTGCCTCCTGGTCACCTTCCTGCTGCCTCCTGATTGTACAAAAGCCTCACCTGTGCACTTCCCCAGGCCTGGTCTTCCTGCCCTGTATGGTGTAAGTGAGCCAAAGGTAGCTCTGTGTGCCAACCTTTCATTTGCTGATTTCTCCACTGCAGGCTCAGAGCAACCACTTAGCTCAAAACCCTGCCCACTGAGAAACTCCAATGTCTCTATTGCTATTCTTTTAAAATGTAACCCAAATAAGCAGAATTTTAGCCATTTAGACCTTGCTTGCTTTGCATACCCTGTAAAACTGTTTGCAGTATCTGCTAGCCAAGGATAAGCCTACATCCATAAAGACCTCAAGACATTGCTGCCCTTTGGCGCTCTCTAACCCAGAGACTCTCCTCTGTGCTGCTGGGTGACATGTAAGCCCCTTTCCAATTCCCTTCTTCCTCTGGAAGTTCCCTTGCCTCTTCCCTTTCTGACTAGTACTGCACCTCCTGTTCTACCCTCTGGATAGACTTTTACCCTAAGGGACCTATTCGAGTGCAGACTGGTCAAAGCTTCACCCATAAAGCTTGAGTGTGCTACCGCCATCTCGTGGTCATATCCTTTCCTTGCTCCACCCTCAAATCCCTGGAAGACTTTACACACAGGACTCTTCCCTTTTTCTAGGCTTCCTTCAGAATTTCCCTGGTCTGAGTCCCCAGTCTTCTCAAATTTGCCAGTCAATCTAAAACATTAACCCTTATTTATGTGTCAGTGGCCAATTCATTATTCATCCTAATAAATTAACCCCTATTGATATGTCAGTGGCCAATTCATTTATTCACCAAATATTTATTGAGCACCCAGTAGATGCCAAACATTGGGATACATATTAGAACAAAACACATGAAAATCCCTGCATGGGTTGAGCTGACATTCTAGTAGGATGATGAGGGCTTAATGCCTATTATTGTAGGAATATTTTACTGAACACTTCAAGCCAAATAAGGAAGTGTTAAGAGGGGAGTTTTCAGTGGTGTCACTGAGTTGTGAGATGGCGAGTAAGGACGTGTTTGGCTTTATAATATGAGGATCCCTTTGATAAATACGCCAGAGCTCACACATTGCATGAGTGCTGCACTTTAAAGCAGAAGCAGCAATTCCTAAACATTAACCTGCATGTGACGTCCTGGAGACCTGGTTAAGATGAAGATTGTAGGACAGTTAAGTCTGGTGCAAGGCCTGGGAGTCTGAATTTTAGCTCCCAAATGCTGCTGATGTTAATGATTCCTGGACCCTTCTTAAAGCACAAGGCTTTAAAGCAGATTCCTTTGAGCCCTGACTCTTCCAGGACTAGAAATGGTAATAATAATATATCACCTGCCACAGAGAGCTATTGCAAAGATTAAATATGATAACTCAGGCCTCTGCATTTAGAAATGAGGAAACTGAAGGCTTTGAGATCTTAACTAGCTCATCCAGGAGCACACATGGCACACTGGAGAACCAAAATGTGACTCCAGGATCTCTTTGAAATTATGAAATAAAATATGGACCTGCTGGATTATTTTGACCAAGTCACCTCCCTCCTTGGGACCTGCTCCTTATTTGTTCAAGATGAGTATTGACTTGGATGGAGGTTTTCCAAACAGAGCTCCTTGGACCTCTCTCTTCAAGGTTCCCAGAAATGGATAGCTCAACAGAAAACAGGATTCTGGCTGGACTCTAAAAGTCCCCAGGTGCTCCTGTCTTTCCTTCCACCTTCCTGGAGCCGGCCCCCACCCAGCTTTCAGGAAGACCATGTTCTTACTTCTCTCTGCACCACATATCTTCACGTTCCTCCACACAACAGCTCACCGTTGCCTAGTTGGAACTTAATAGAAATGGAATCATCCTCCATGTGTGCCTTTGTGATTCTTGTTCCCACATCATGTTTGTAAGATTCATCTGTTTTGCTGGGTATAGCCTACTGTGGTTCCTTCATTTTCTTTACTGTCGACCATTGCATTATATGCAGATACACAATTTATATATTCATTCTTCTGTTGGCATTTGGGTTGTTTCCAGTGGAGGTTATTGTGGAAAATGCTGCTCCACACCTTCCAGGAAGGGAGAGTGAGCCCCAAGGAGTAAAGAGACTTTCAGAGGAGAGGCAGCTGGCCCCCAGCCCCTGGGGTAAAAAATAAATGGTATATTTCATGTAGGCAAATTGTGTGGTATGCAAAATATTTCTCAATAAAGCTATTTTTTTTTCAACAACAACAACAAAAATACCTTTTGGCTTCCCTGTTTCCTCAGCAGTCTAAACCCTAAGCCTGGCAAGGCCAAGGACATAGTTGATAAAGTAGGTGTTTTCAAGGTTTTATTGTGAAACAGAGCTGAAGTCACAGCGAGTGGGGAATTTTGCACCCAATATGTACAACACACATTCACTGAGTACCTGCTAAGGGTCCCACAGGGACATGAGACACATACAAGCCAGGTGCCCTGTCCTCTGGGCCCACAGCAGGAGACAGACAGAGGCACAGCTGTCTCTCATTCAAGTCTCAAAAGGTCAGCAGTGCTACTGTGGTCAGGAAGCAATTTGTCCCTCCTGACAGAGGAGGAAAGGACTCCCAGGAGCCATGTTTGAGAAGTCCCTGGGGAGCTCGGGAACGTTCCATGGGAGGCAAAGTGCTGCAGGCGGCTGGAGAAGAGCTGGAGTGGAGATGGAGCTCAGAGCAGGGCAGAGGGGCCAAGACTATGGGAATGTCTCAAAAAGGGAACAAATTAGGGGCCAACATAGTACACTAAGTTTTAATTTGTACAGGTTGGAATATTGGGGAAAGAATGGAAAAGCTACCATCTACTTTTGCCATCATTCTACAAATTCAGGGATAGCCCAGCAACTTCAAGAAAGAACATAGTCCCCAAATAAGGGACTCTCCTTTACACTGAATAAAGCTGGCTTAATTATAAAAATCATGAAATACTTAATTTCCATTTCCCATAAACCCTTAAGAACATCCCGATGGAGTGGCATCAGTGTAAGTCAGGGTGTGGGGCCACTTGGTGGAGGGTCAGTGAGTGGCCTAATGGATCTGGAGATGCGTGCGGCAGGGCAGAAGTCCAGGCTAAACAGGTGGCCTGGATTTTATGCTGAATGCAGAGGTGACATGGAAAGGCTTTGGGCAGGTGACTGGTATGATCGGATTTGCTCCTTACAAAGACCATTCTAGAGGCAGCATGGAGGCTGGGTCAGTTGAGAGGCTGGAGGCAGAGTCCTGTTACCAGGGCTCTTGTGCCCCCTTCTGAGGGCCACTCTGCCAAGGCTGCTCCTCAGTGCCCCTGGGCCTAGAGCCCCAGGACCAGAAGGAAAGGTAGTCCCTGGAGTCACAATGTGCAGGAATGGGAAAGACAGGCTTGAGCAGTGCTACTAGTCCTGCTGGAAGTAAAACTTGGTGACCATGACAGACTCTTCAGGAGTATTGGTGAAAGTGACAGGCTGGTCGGCTTCCAGGGCTGTGCAGAGGAACCAGCCCCGGCAGGCAGCGGACTCGAAGGTGGTAGTGGGGCCACTGTCTGAGCGGATGAAGGTGAAGCGCTTGTCCTGCTGTCTGCTCTCACTCAGTTCGGTGATGTTAACTGCCTGGGGATCAAGAGATGGGAGTGAGAGCTGAGACCTGGGAAGTGCTGTGCTGCCTGGCTCTCCGCCCCCCACCATGCAGAGTACATGGAGACCACTGGCAGGAGATGCTGGGTCCTGGGTTTCTTAGGACACCACTGACACAAAGTGGTGTCCTACTGTCACACCTTGATTTGGGGTGATCTGGCACTATAGCCACAGACCAGTAAGTATGGCAAACACATGGCACCATCAGCAGAGGCTGGTACTTTGTCAGGTCTGAGTGTTCAAGGTTCAGAGTAGCCAAGCTGGGGAGAAATTCTCACAGCTCATTGAGCAGGTTATACATAATATTGTGGCCACCCTTGCTCCACACTGGTAGAGGGCCATGACAGTGCTATGGTCATGACCATGTACATTGGGGTAAGGTCATGTCCAACAAGACCGGGGCTGGGCAGCCCATTGACTGAGATCATTGATGGGATCATGGCATGCAGGGCCCTGGATGGGACTCTGACTGTGAGTAGGTGAGGAGTGGAGGAGAGGTCCTGAGGGTTGGCTTTTCTAGAAGAGGGCAGGGCCAAGTGTGCCAGGGTCCCTTGAGCAAGAGAGTAGCACACAGAGATCCAGGCCATGTGGTAGGCTGCTAGGGGAGTGGTGCCCACTGACCACACCGCTTAGCATGTACATCCTCTGGAAGTCCCTTCCAAGTGAGTCTGGACTTGATCACATGACTGACACGGTACAAACAGAAGTTTAATAAGCGTCTGCACATCAGGGCTTGTCTTTTTGGAATAGTCCCTCTCGAAGGGGGACCCCATGCTATAAGGAAGCTCAAGCTGGCTATGGAAGGGCGAGGGACCATGCAGAAAGAGAGCCTGGAGGGTGAGAAACCATCCTGGCCACCCCAGCACCAGCTAGGCGCCCTGCCGAATGCAGCTGTGGGAGCACCCCCAGCATGTTTCTCCACATGGACCAGACTGCCTGGTTAATTCACAGAATGATAAGAATAAATCAGGGTTGTTTTAAGGCACTGGATTTGGGGGTGATTTGATATCCAAAACCGGTCCTTACCTCCAACTGGAGTCTGATCTCATCACCAACCCTGACACAAGACAGGCACAGCTTGCCCCCGTGGATCCCCAGGAACATGGAGTGAGGATTGATGGGCACCACATCTAGCTTTTCTGCAGAAGAGCAGAAGGGAGGGTCAGGTTAACAGAGAGAGAAAAGGTAGAGATGGCGAAGAGACCCTGGGTGTTTTTCCTACTCTCCCCAACTAAAACCCCAACTAGACCCCTTCCTGGTCTGCATCCGAACAGAAAATCAGAGCAAGCATGTGATCTAGTAACTCCTAAAAGACTGCCCTTTTAGGTTCTGCTCCACATGATTTCTCTCCCTCCCTCACTTTCCCCAAGATCCCTGTGCTCTAGGACAACAGATGTGCAGCCAAGGGGCAGGAAAAACAGCACACAAGATCCAAATGGGGTTCCACAGAAGCCCTTTGAACCACCTTTCCCCTCTCGGGTCTCTACCCTCATGGAGCAATGAAAGATCAGCCTCCCTGAGCTTCTGAGCTCCCATTAGGAGAACACCAGAAAGGAGGAAAGGAAGCTCTGGGAAAGCAAAGGAATGGGAAGGCTGGGGAGATGGACATAAGGCCACCCCACTGTACCAAACAAGGCAGTGAAAACATCTAGAAGTCCAATGCAGAGAGAATCTCACATCTCATCATCCAACAGCCTCACCTTACTAAAGGAAAAACTATAGAACGGAGTGGATAAAGCTTGCCCAGGCTCATCCAGCTTATTTAGAACATGGGCCAGAATATAACTGAGTATGAAGTCCATGAATAAGGGATATAGCCCAGCCTTATATGTGGTATATTAATTCAGACTGGCCTTAGGGTTTGAAGAGCACAGGAGCGTGGGAGCCGTAGGCATAGGGGGAAAGGAAGGGTCAGTCTTTCCTTCTAGGCCCTGTCCCCGATGGCTGTGACCCTGGGACACTGTGCCTGTAGGTGGTGGCTCCTGACCTAGACACTGCCCTCCCTGTCCTCCTAAGGCTGCCCTCGTAGGGCAGGACACCCCAGCTTCAAACTTAGGTACAAAGATCCAGCAGGGATTAGAACATCACACCTAAGATTTGTGGGGGTAGACAGTGATGCCACACACCCCAGGAGCAAAGCAACCTGAGGGCCACTCCACATTGGATTTCCTGTTATCCACTCACCTTCTAACTTAGTATTTGGTCCTTGCAAATATCCAGCAACCAGTTGGTTGTTCCTCAGGTAGAAGGTCTTCTGGTTTATATCCCAGATCCTAAAAGCAAAAGGACCTGGCTGAAGTGGACAGCCACTATCTGCCCAGCCCTGTAGTGGGCACTTTCTCACATCCCCCAGAGCTCACGGAATCAGCATCTGCCTCTTCCAGGGATGTGGTATTTCAGTGTACCCAATGCACTGGTGAGAAGACTGAGGTTACCAATGGTTAAGAGATGGGCCTAACTCATACAGCTGGTGAGTGCTGAGCCCACATTCTGTTCCTCTTCTCATCTTGCTCCTCACCTCAGATTCCCAGGTCAGGCACCTTCTGTTGTAGCAAAGCATGCTATAGAGCAGCACCATCCAACATAACTTTCTGGGATGCAGAAGTGTTTTCTATCTGCACTGTTTAGTAAGGTAGCCACTAGCCACCAGTGGCTATTGCCCTCTCGAAATGTGGGTAGTGAAATGAAGGATCTGAATTTTCATTTTCTTTTATTTTTATTCATTTAACCAGTCTCCTGATACATGGCTACCACAGCACAGAATGAGAAGTTTCAATGGACAGAGCACCTTGCAGCTGACTCACTCCCAGCCTTGGACTGGGATGGTCTGTCCCGAGAGCCTTCCCTCCATCAGCCAGTGACCCTCTCTGGGTCACCCAAGAACAGCTGTCCCATGGCTGACCCCAGGAAAAAGTCGGCTTCCACTCCTAGCTCATAAGTGAACTGTTTGTGGCTCCTGATTCTTTCTTCTTGGTAAAGGACCCCTCTGGTTGAGAGCCCACAGCTGTAAGATGTGGTAGACAGAGCCCTGGCCAGGTGACCTGGGACCTGTGTTTCATCTCCCACCTATGAAATGTGGCTATCTATACCAATCTCCTCAGGTGACCCCATGAAGCCAGTGAGAATGGGGGGCAACCAGATGTGCTTTGCATGGGTAAGCCTTGGCCCTTTTGTGAGGCTCTAGTTTCCAGATTAGTGTCCGTATGAAGGGATTGTACATGGCTGGCTGGAGGCCTTGGGGGCATCTCCTGGATCTCCTTGCTGATCAGAGGAGGTTGAAGCAAACCATGTGAAGCAGACAGACCCCATGTCTGGGAAAGAAGGGACTTGTCACTCACAGAGTCCTGACCTGAACACAACTTTCAGGCCAGAAAAACATGGCAGTCAGGAGGAGTCACTGCAACAGGGCTCCACAGCCAGGGTGTCACAGGACAGAGGGTGTGCGTAGATGGCACTCTCATTCCTACCAGCATCACAGACTGTTATTTTTACAACAGTGATGGTGACATCCCATAAAGCCCAAGATTTGGTTTTAAACATCATGATAGTTTTCAGGCACTTTACCATTCACAGAATATTGTCACACGAGTATCTACACATTTCATCTTCAAGCCACCCTGTAAGGCACACTGCGAGTTATTAACGGACTGCATGTCACAGATGGGGAAACTAAGATCTTGGGACAGTGGGATCCTCCACTGCGGCAACACAGTCATGAGTTGCTAATAGTCAGCCCCGGCCTCTGGGCTGCATGCTGTCCACAGTGCCCCTCTCTGCTTCTCTCCAGCACACTCTGCAGTCTCTGCCTCCCTCCTTGGCATGCGTCTGTCACTCACTAAGCTAACAGTCACATCAGGGATATTTTGAAATATAAGCCCTGAAGCTTTTGCATGTAGCAGATTCTTTTTTAAATAGTGGACATCTCTTTCTAGCCCAAATCCAGTTCTAAGGTCCTGTGTGGACTGGCAGCCCCAAAAGGCTATGATGTGATCCCATTTTCTAGCAGGTCTACTCCATCTCCTCGGGGTAGCCTTACCTGAAGGCTTGCATCTTACAGGGTCTTTTCCCATAGGGGCGGCAGGCTGTCTCTGAATGGAACAGGAAGAGGAGGAGAGAGATTAGGTGACCGCAGAGGCCCCTGCCGATGTCCATCCTGTGGCTGCAGCAAGGCACTGGACTGCCATTGTGGCCCAGAGTTGCTGCTTATAAAGAAATAGTCACTCACCCAAGCAAGGCTGCTGCCCCCGTCCCACTCGGAGAAACGGAAATACCCTCCTCACATTTCCAAAAAGAGAAACCCTTACTGTTGTCACTTTCAACCCTGCTGAATGTTGCAATGGAGTGTTGAAACTTAATCCCTCCCCTTTTTCCCCTGTGCAATTTCCCCAAAATTGAGATTTGTTTCCCCTTCATTGAGTTCCTAGGAAGAAAAGCACAGTGACAACCAAATGCCCTCATTTGCCTAACAGGTACTGCTGAGGGTTTATGAGAACAGATTTGAGCAGGAATGCCCCCATCCTAATATATTAAGCCAAGTGATAGTTCTGCCCACACACGGGACAGTTTCGTGCACGTGGAAGGAGGAAGAGCTTTGGACTCTGGACCATGGATTGGCAAACATTCTGTAAAGAACCAGATAGTAAATATTTTAGGCTTTGTGGGTCACACAGTCTCTGTCATGATTACTCAACTCAGCTCTCATTTCACAAAAGCCGTCAGAGACCCTGTAAATCAACCCACCTAACTGTTCCAATACAACTTTATTTACAAAAGCAGGGGGTGGCCTGGATTTGAAGTCAGCTGACTCCTGTTCTAGGGAAAAGCGAGTTCTTCCTGAGAGCTGCTCTTAAACCACTATCTTTTTTTTTTCTTTAATTTTTTTTTTAAGACTAGTCAAGTGCAGTAGTGAGAAGAAGGGAAAGAGTAGAACAAGAAGTTCAATCTGTAACTGACTGTGAACAATTGAGTGAGATAACTCCCTACCTTTGGACCAGTCTTAAACCACTATCTTATATCTTTATATCTTTAAAGTGATGGTCTCTGGAAAGTGGGGTGAACTCAGCACTTTAGCAAAAATTGGTCCAAATCAAAGCTCTGCCACTCTCTGTGTGCTACCTGTGTGACCTTGAAGGAGTCACTTTTTAAGGCTCTGCCCTCTCATTCTCAGAATGAGAATGATTTGTCTTCCTCACAGGTAAAAGGAAGGAAGGAAAGGAGGGAGGGAGGGAGGGAAGGAGGAAGGAAGAGGGGAGGAAGGAAAGGGAAAGTTTCTTAGTAGACACTAATAAATAATAACTTCCCTTGACACAATACTCTAGACGGGGAAAAGATAAGCACGCTCCTATTCTGTGGGCAGAAAAGTTTGAAGAGGGCTTGTACATAGTCTGCTTGATGGCTAAGTCTAGCACAGAAGCATAGACTGTAGTGTTTTAGAACTGGGTGGGAGCTTAGCTATCATTGTGTCCCGCCCTAGCATTGTTCTATAGAAAACTCAAAAAACTCCAGAAAAAGGAAAGGATCTGGGCAAGGTCATGCAGTTTGTTAACAGTAAAAGTGTGCTTGGGTTTCCAGGTCTTCTGGCCCCAGCCCGGGTCATCCTACTACAGAAGTTGATCTTGATGAATCTGACTTTATTTTCAGCCAATGAATCAGAGCCTGTGTCCAGATGAGGGTTCCATTCTTCAAAGGAGGAAGGCTACAAGTGAATTTCCCAAATCTCTGAAGACCTCCTCTTCCACAGTAAACAGAACATTTTGAAAAGCCTAGATCACCTCCCTAGAGAAGGCTCTGACCAGCAAATGGCATGTCATTTTCCTGCACTGTCCTCACAAGTTGTGTGACCTTGAGTGAGTCACTTACCCTCTTTGAAACACATTCAAGAAACAGTATCTCCCTTGGCATTTTGTTTGTTCATCTATTTGTTTTCATGAGGGTTAGATGAAGGAGATGATGAATATGAACCAGCCAGGTTATTTGCCACGTTGATGAATTTGTTGAGTTAGAGTTTACATTTTTTGGAACATTTATTAATCATCAGCTACATAACTTTGTCATTGCAGCTGCTTAAAGAGAAGGCAGCTAGTGCCCAACTATGACAGGTTCTGTGCTCCTTATCTTTGTTATGCTACTTCTAGAGTCCTCCTGAATTTTTAAATCAGCATTCTGATATGTCTTTGAAAAAGAGAAGTGGCAAGTGGCCTACCAAGGTGGGATCCTGGCCACCACCCTCAGACAGAATTCTAACCAATTGTCCCACCTGCACTGAGTTTCCCAGGTAAAAGCTTCCTCAATCTGCATTCAGAGAGAGAGCGAGCTGTCTGCTGGAGAACAGAAGCTCTGGGCTCCCAGAACTTCCCTGGTCAACGTCCTTTTCCCACCATGCCCTGAGAATGACCCAACAATGGCCTTTCCTGGTATGGGGGGTGGGGTGGGAATCCCTGGGGACTTGGCTGTGGAGTCAGGCCGGTCTGGGTCTGAATCTTCTCATGTCACTTTTGAGCTGGGCCACCCCCAGACCATGTGTAAAGCTGTCTTGGTCTCAGTTTCATTATCATTAGGAAGGCTAATAATAGAAGCCACATCAGGAGTTACGATAAGGGTCAAATGAGACAGTGCACGTTATCTGTCATGCTCTGACCCTGGCATGTCGGAAGCACTCAGATGCAGCTCTTGTGTATGCTTCTTTACCCCAGGTAAAGTGGGGTGCTTGGTCCCCGTGCCCCAACCCCTTCACCTCTGCACGACCTCCCTGGTGTGCTGGCCCACACTCCCTTCGCAGTCCTGTCCCAGCCTGCTCCCCCTCCAGAGGAGGGGGCTTTCACTCTCTCTGGGTTGGGGGGCAGAGGACAAAGGAGAAGGGAAGCATTCCTCCTCTCCTCACACTTCTGGCCACAATTCCACTCTTGGTTCCGTCTTATCTCACCAACACAGTTGGTGTCCTATGATTTCTGACCACAGGAAATCTCTGACTAAACATAGTCTCAGTTCTGGGTACTCAGCCCCCCACTTTGCTTCCCGAAGGGAGCTCAGGGCCCACAGCACGCAGTGGGCTCCATCTTCACAGTCAGCTCCTGCGACTTCCCTCCAAGCTTCTGGTCACCATAGCTGTAAAGAGTGCCTTCTACATGCTGAGTCCTGAGCCCACCCCTAGACCCTCTTAAAGGGACCTGGCCGAGGCAGGGAGATAGAGAAGCCAGGCTGTCAGTCCATGTCCTACACCGCCTTACGGAGGCATGTTTTGTGTTGACACCTGTGAAATTTGGAGCACAGGAAGTGTTCTTTAAGTGTTGGCTATTTCTCAATTTCAGTTAATTGCATCTTTCAGTGCTAGGATTTCCACTTGGTTCCTTTTTTGTAGTTTCTAGTTCTCTGCCAAAATTTCCAATCTTGTCTTTTAAATCTTTGAACATATTCTCCATGGTTCTCTTAGAGGCTGTGTCTGACAACGCTGTGATGTGATCCCTGCTGGCTCTCCTGTTGTCTGTCTTCCCAGCACACAGGTCATCTTGCCTGCACCTTGATTACTTCTCATTGACTGCTGGATTTTGGATGTCAAAATCTGCAGTGATTAGTCGACGCTCTGGGTCATGTTATCTTTGTCCTGCGACAATGCAGTTTTGCTCCTGCTGGGCAGGTGGGCTGGAAGCACAGCGGCCCCAGGTCACCTCCACCCAAAAAGGACTCCAGAACATTTGGGGGTGGGCTTCAGTACCTGTGAGGGCAGCTCCACATTTCCAAACTGATAAGAGGGGTGCTTATCAGGGCCCCTCCTTCTAGGCAGCATGTAAAGTACAAGTTTTATCTCCCTCACCAAGCTCCATGAGTTTTCCAAAATTCAGCTGCAGAGGCTGAGTGCAGTGGCTCACACCTGTAATCACATCACTCTGGGAGCCCAAGGCGGGTGGAATGCTTGAGCTCAAGAGTTTGGGACCAAACTGAGCAAGACTGAGACCACTTTCTCTACCAATAAAAAGAAAAATAGCCAAGTGTGGTGATGGGCACCCGTAGACCCAGCCACTCAGGAGGCTGAGTCAAGAGGATTACTTGAACCCATGAGTTTGAGGTTGCTGTGAGCTAAGATGATGACACAGATGAGGCCACAGCACTCTACCCAAGGTGACAGACAAGACTTTGTCTCAAAACAACAACAACAACAAATCTCAGCTTAAGTATTTGAAACCAGCAAATGGCTTCAGGCATAAAGGGCCCCACTGCTAGGCTCCACTTCTCTGGACCCCAGTCTTTCAGAACTACATTTTGTCAAGCTTTTCTAGTTATCTGCAGCAGTGGGGTTAGTCCTAACCAACCTAGGCCAAAAGTGGTAGCTGAAATCTACTTTTTAAAAGTCTCATTATTCAGGATGGCTGAAGTTTGAGTGACATTTGAGTGTAGGAGCAGAAGTGATTGAAAAGTTGAGTGGAGCTGGGGATGATCATTCATGACTGTAATCCCAGCACTTTGGGAGGCTAAGGGAGGATAATCACTTGAGGCCAGGACTTTGCGACTTGCCTGGGCAACACAGTGAGACTCCATCTCTATAAAAAATAATTGAAAATTAGCTGGGGGTCTGTACTGCCAGCAACTTGGAAGGCTGAGGCAGGAGGATTGCTTGAGCCCAGGAATTCAAAGTTACAATGAGCTTTGATATCTCACTGCACTCCAGCATAGGCAACAGAGTAAGACACTTTGTCTTAAATAAAGAAATAAATAGGGCGGTGCCTGTGGCTCAAGGAGTAGGGCGCTGGCCCCAGATGCTGGAGGTGGTGGGCTCAAACCCAGCCCCGGCCAAAAACTGTAAAAATAAATAAATAAACAAGAAAAGTTGTGTGGGAGCCAGAGGAGGAATGTCCTTTAATACCATCCCCAAAGAGCTAGAAAATTGAATCAGGGGGAATGTTGCTAGATCTGTTTTGCTAAGATCATGTTAGGGACAAACGACAGATAGATTAGACTTGGACAGGGTAATTTAGCCTGAAGACAAGGCAGTGGCATTCTGGTGTTTAACACTGGCTCTCAAAAAAACATTTTAATTCGTAGGATTTGCTGATTTCTGTGGTGTAAATACTCTTGCCAACATGACATCTCTGAATGAGGAGTTGGGAGAAATGCACACAGTCAGATCTTACTGACTCCAGCACACACAGAGCTAGGGAGATTGAGTTGTTCTTCTGACGCAGGCGTCCTCAAACTTTTTAAACAGGAGGCCAGCTCACTGTCCCTCAGACCGTTGGAGGGCCAGACTATAGTTTAAAAAAAAAACAAAAACAGGGCGGCGCCTGTGGCTCAACGGGTAGGGCGCCGGTCCCATATGCCGGAGGTGGCGGGTTCAAGCCCAGCCCCGGCCAAAAAAATAAAAAAAATAAAAAAAAAAAACAAAAACAAAAACTGAACAAATTCCTATGCACACTGCACATCTTATTTTGAAGTAAAAAAACAAAACAGGAACAAATACAATCACACCCCCTCATGTGGCCCGTAGTTTGAGGACCCCTGTAATGATCCCACCTTTCCCAACTCCAAGTTCCCTCCTCAACACAACTGGCTAACCCGACGAGTCCTGCCTCCTGGCAGAAAACAGTACTTATTAATCCACCTACTTTATGGGGAACACTTGAATAGTCTCCATGCAAACCTTTTCAGCTGTGCCTCCTGGAGCTGCAATTGTGTCACCCAAGCACCAGTTGTAAAGTTCTGACGCTCGCTTTGGGGGAGGGAGCAGATGTGTACCCTGAATTTGTAATGGCTTGATCTCATAGTTTAGAGTCTTCAGGCAGCTCTTGAACCCTGAGTGTCACAGCACACACCACACAATACAGGCAGTACTGTTGTCCAAATCTCATACCTTTCTACTCAGATAATGATACAAAGACTCCAGTTGCTCTTTCTGAGCCATGAGTAAATGTATTAGTACATAAAGGAGGAAAAAGGATAAGAAATACAACCCCCCACAGTATAAACCAGTGTCTTCTTTTTGTCAGTCTCCATAGACCCCACCCTGCCAGGTAGCCATGCTAATTTTAGCCGAATCCTGCAGGTTTTTTTTGTTGTTGTTGTTTTGAGACAGAGTCTCACTCTGTCACCCTAGGGTTGTGTGCCGTGGCATCACAGCTCACAGCAACCTCAAATCTTGGGCTCAAGTGATTCTCTTGCTTTGGCCTCCCTAGTAGCTGGGACTATAGGCACCCAGCTATTTTTTTAGAGACAGGGTCTCACTGCTGCTCACACTGCTCTCGAACTCCAGAGCTCAGGCAATCCACTCACCTCGACTTCCCAGAGTGCTAGGATTACAGGCATGAGCCACCGCACCCGGCTAAATCTTGCAGCTTAACAGAAGCTCCCAATGACAAGGGGTCATGTCTGGACATCTCTGCTCACTCAGCTCCAGCCCTCTGATCCTCTGCCATCAGAGTGGCCACATTGTCCTGGCTAGTGAAGGGCAGTCAGGAGGTGGTGCATGCGCAGCTGCCAACTATTAGCTATCCCTGCTGTATAGGAAGCTTGCTCTTCTTCCACATCCAAATGATAAACTTAACTGCAAATCCTTTCTGAGGCTCAGAGTGTTTCCGAGATGGTTTTTGCTTCAGCAGTTTATGGATTTGATATGGATCTGCACTGAAAGTCATTACTTGCCTAGTTATCTTGTGTTTTCAAAGGTACGTGTTTGCTCTTGCCTTCCTGGCTTCCACAATTAGCTTTCTAGTAGAGAAGATAGAGAGGGACAGGAGCTCAGAGGAGGGGACAAAAGTGTTGTTTACCTGCTGTGTTTTAGGTTCATGTTACACTCAGACTAGGATGACCAATCGCCCTGGTTTGCCCAAGACTTTCTTAGTTTTAGTACTGAAAATTTCTCATCTCTGAAAACCCGAGTCCCTGAAAAAGTGGGATAATTGCTTACTCTAAGTTAAAAACCCATAAAAGTCACTGACACCTAGTGGCAGGGACCACAAATTGAGGGCACAGTTAAGTGTTAATCTTTGTACATTGCTAGTTTAGCTTGTTTTTTATTGGCAGATATATGATGCATCTTTTAGATAGATAGATAGATAACACAGAGTATCTAAAAACCTTAGTGACTTTGCCACTCAGGAAAAGAGACCATAGCAGATATGCTTTCATTCTGATCCAGTTAATTATTATTATTATTATTTGAGACAGAGTTTTACTCTGTCACCCTCAGGCTAGAGTGTCATGGCCTCAGTCTAGCTCACAGCAGCCTCAAACTTTGGGTTCAAGTGATCCTCCTTCCTCAGTCTCCAGAATAGTCCCAGTTTTTGGCACTACAAGCACCCACAACCATCCCTGCCTAATTTTTCTATTTTTAATAATAGAAAATATTCACTTTACTCAGGCTGGTTTCAAACTTCTGAGCTCAAATGATCCTCCCACCTTGGGCTCCCCGAGTGCTAGAATTACAGGTGTGAGCACCATACCTAGCCTATCAAGGTACTGTTTAAGTGAGCCTTTCATTTTTAAATGCCTCCAACTATATAGAGCATGCAATCAAGCATTGTTAACATCTAATAGTATAAAACTGTTTTTAAATTTAGGTCCTAAAAGGGATTTACACTTTCCATGTTCAATGCCTTTACCTTCTGTTTCTTTCCTCTTCCTCTTCCTCTTCCTCCCTCGCTCCCCACACACGCCAGCTGTAAGTAAGTAGTAGGACCCATTGCACAGAGAGGAATGCTCTCTACAGAGGTTAATGCCTCGTCCATGATAACAGAGCATGTGAAGGTGGTCCTACATCTCCCCGTGCCCTCTGTTCTCACTCTCCCAAGTCTCCAGTCAAACCATCCATCCCTCTAACTTCTCTGTGCTGAGCAGCCCTGGATAACTTATACTCATGGCCTTCGAAGGAGAATGCAGCTCCTCCTCCCAGGGCATGGTCTCTCCACTGGGCTTACTTACCCTTGTTTTCTGAATTCAATCTGATTCAAGTTCACGCACACTAATTTGTCACCTACTATGAGCCAGTTCATAATATTTTGGAATGAACCATGGTTAAACATAGTGATTTCTTCACAATATATCACTGTCTGGTTCTGGGAGTGGTTCCAGAATCCTACTTTACACATTGGAAAAATACATAAGACCATGGGCTAATGTTTTAACACACAGTGACCACTACACCCACTGAGAGGAAGGGGAGGACCTGCTACCCTGTGAATTACTGCTCGTGGTTTACAAAGCAATCTCCCCTCCATGATCTCATTCAGTCCCTACACCCCCCTACCATGGACGCAGACTGCCTGCCGTCGGCCCCAGCTCCTCCTCTTATAGCAGCTGTCTGACCACAGGCAAATTACTTAATCTCTCTATTCCCATTTCCTCTTCTGAAAATGTGAGCAATAATAGTCCTTCCTCATAGGGGTGAGAGGATTAAATGCAATAAACTGTGTAAAGAGCTCAGCAGAGTGACTAGCTTGTAGTAAGCACTATGAAAGTATTTGTTAGTGTTTCTGTGAACTCTTCAGAGTTTGACAGCCTCTGCTGGAGGAGGAGGCAGGTGAGACCCAGAAAAGACACATGGTCTTCTCATTAGGAGCCGACTTCAAATTACAAAATTACAAACTGGGTCTTCAGACCAATGATCCTAAGATTTTTTTTCTTTGCCCCATACATATCCTATTCAAAGATTGAAAACCAGTGGCCACAGATTTAAAAAAAATTTTTTTTGACACAAGGTCTTGCTCTGCTGCCCAGACTGGAGTGCCATGGTGTGATGATCATAGCCCACTGCAACCTCAAACTTTAGGCCTCAAGCAATCCTCTGGTCTCAGCCTCCCAAAGTCCGATGATTACAGGCTAGAACCACTATGCCTGGCAGATTAAATATTTTATTTGCTTTAGTGTTTTATTTAATTGTATTATTATACATAATGAAATCAGAATATCTGGTTCTTCTTGAAAAATGAGAAGTTCTGGCCACCTCCGCCTGCATTCTGACAACCACCTGCTGGAACTGACTTTGGCAAGTCCTTAATTCTCCACAGTCCCCACCTGCTCTGTCACCCCTCAGACCTTGTGGCTTGGTGCCGGATTCTAATATTATTTCTCATTGAGCTCACACTGCTCTTTCCCTTGTTTTACAGAGCTATGTCTCCAACTGCTCTGTTTCTATTGACAGTGGAAAATGACCACCCCACTCCAAGAACACCTTGACTTTTTACACCAGGTGCATCCTTCTGTCCCTTGCTGGCCAGCAGAGTGTCTGCATGGCCCCTCAGACAGGTCTGCATCTCCATGCACTTCACATTTCCCTGGATGCTTGCTCAGTAGAAAGCATTTAGTAAACCAGTGGTAGACATTTTCCTCTCACATTTTTCCAAAGGAATAATAAGAGTGGAAAGATCTTACCTAAAGCCATGGGGAGGCCCTGATTAGATACAGATCTTCCAACGTCTTCCAGCCTCTGGCTCCAGACTGAGCTGCCACATATAAAGGAGCATGGAGGTAGTACCTGGGCCATAGTCCCTCCCCGGGTGGAGCCTCCCCTCCTTTCTGAACACCTAGGAGAGCAGGAGGAGGAGCCTAGCCTCCCTTCCCACACACACATACAGGGTTGGGCAGCCCCTGGAGGCGAACGGGCTGACAATTGACCTGACGCCAAGCCTGGCCCAGCTTCCAGAAGGTTGACTCAAGCTAGCAGAAACCAAACTGGTTCTTATCTGCATAAAACTGAAGGTCACGTGTGTGGAACTGAGCTATACCTTGTGCCCACCCAAACCCCAAGTGCCACCATCTCAGGCACGCATGTGTGCTCCATCTAAAATGTGTGTGTGCCAGGCACTTTTCCAGGCATTGGGAATGAGCCAGACAAGGGCCCCTCCACTAATGGAGGAAAGCAGATAAGAAACAAGTTAGCAAATAAACAAATGTCATGGGGCCATAAGTGCTACATGGGAGATGAGAAGCATAATGTGCTTCTGAGGGACCTGGAGCTGAGTGTCTGTTTTAGAGAAAGTGGCCAGGGGAAGGCCTCTCTGAGAAGGTAATCTTGGAGCAGAGACCTTAGGGAGGTCAAGGAAGGGACGAATATTCTAGGTGGAGGGAGCGCAAGGGCTTTGGGAACCTTCTGGTTTGTTTGAGTGCCATGGAGGCCATGGTTAGGGAGCAGCGGGGTGTCCATCCCTCTTCCAGTTGCCCTCAGGCTCCACACTGGACTGCTTCAGTGATATTGTCCTCAAGGCTCTCTGGAAGCCGCTGTTGTTCCAAACACTTCTCCTCTTTGCCATTCAGAACCTGCATATTCTTAGCTTCATGCCTCTGCACCCTGCCATCAGAGAGCAGGTGACTCAAAAGTACTTAGAATCACCTGGGCCAATGCAAGAGCGCAGCAAAAGTTCTCTGGGCAGGCTGAAGCCCTGGGCTGGCCCCTGGTTTGCAGCCAACCAGCAAGCCGTGTGGTTCTGGGCACTCCACTTCCACCCTCCTGGCCTTACTTTAACAGCTGCAAAATGGATCTAATGCTCCCTGCCCTACCTTAGACGTGGGGCTCACTAGAAGGAGGAATGACACACAGACAATAAAATGCTTTATAAATTGCCTTGCTGTGGGCAATGCCTAAATACACAAGTAATGGAGAGAGAAAGGGCCACGCCAGACTACTGGCTGCCTCCAATCCTGCCACCTTCCGTCTGTCCCTCCTGATGGGAAGGAGAGTCCAGCTCTGCTTACAGAAGGGCTTATAAATCATAACCTTCTCAAAAGAGATCCTGCAGGAGCCCTTCACTTTCTCCCACACATGAAGGGGACTAGCCTCATTCCCAGGGTCTTTTCGTTCAACTCACTGGGCCTGAATGGGGCTGGGCAGGGACAGGACAGGCACCCTTCTTGGGTGCTCCTACAGGGACTTCCCACAGGGCCACCACTTCCCTCTCTCTTCTGCCTTGGCTCACCAAGCTAGAATACCAAGGTCTCTAAGGCTTATCTGGGAATTTCTGAAGCAGCTTTTATACAGAAATGCCTCTTGGCTAAAGAATCAGGAACTAAACTGGTAAACCTGGAAACTTTGTAAATGTCAACTTCATAAACCTAGAAAGCTGGGCTTTGGGGTAGCCTGGGCAGCCATTGGGGAAGCCCGTCTTGTCATCATGGTGCTGTGCTTATTTGTTATGACAACAAGAGGACGACTTCGTGAGGTGCACTCTGGTGGATGGAGGTTCAAAGTCTGGCCTGATGAACTACAGCTTTGTGATCTTGACAACATCCACAAAATGAGGGTGAGACGATTTCCCAACTATAGGTGGAAAGACTATAAAATAACCTTTAAGTAGTTTCATTCTGAGAGAGTAAGTTGTAAGTCTTTTGAGAGTAAGGAAGGAAAAAAACTGCATAGAACTCCATATGTGGTGAAGGATCTAATCACATAGATGTGATTTAGAGCCTAGCTTCGTGGGGGCAGACCTGCAAGCAGATATCTGTATATCTCAGGATTTTCCAAACTACTCCCTGAAGATGAATGACTGCCTCCAGATGGTCTGTTAAAAGTTAAGCATTATAACTGTTTGGCCCCCCAGAGTTCTGTCTTGAATCCATTTGACCTCCCAGAGCTTTGGTTTTTAGCGTTTGTTACTTTTAGTTACTTAGCATAAGAAACAACTTTAGATAAAGTTAGAAGTGTTGTTATCAGCTAAGCTGTAGATATCCAGGCACCAGGTGGTTAGGGCATGGGTCTTTGAGTTAGAGCTAGTAGATTATTGATTTATGATGCATATGTGTAGTACTGCCTATAAAAGTTGTGGTAAAATAAAAATTTCTTGTCATACACAAAAGAGAGCGGTGATCTCCTTTTCTTTTTTTTTTCATTATTATTAAATCATAGCTGTGTACATTAATGCAATCACGGGGCACCATACACTGGTTTTATAGAACGTTTCACACATTTTCATCATACTGGGTAACATAGCTTTCCTGGCATTTTCTTAATTAGTATGTTAAGACATTTACAGTCTACATTTACTAAGTTTCACATATACCCTTCTAAGATGCACCGCAGGTGTAATTCCACCAATCACCCTCCCTCCCCTCCCTTTCCCCCTTCCCTTATTCTTAGGTTATAACTGGGTTATAGCTTTCATGTGAAAGCCCTAAATTAGTTTCATAGCAGGGCTGAGTACATTGGATACTTTTTCTTTCATTCTTGAGACACTTTACTAAGAAGAATATGTTCCAGCTCCATCCATGTAAACATGAAAGAGGTAAAGTCTCCATCTTTCTTTAAGGCTGCATAATATTCCATGGTGTACATATACCACAATTTATTAATCCATTCGTGGATCGATGGGCACTTGGGCTTCTTCCATGACTTAGCAATTATGAATTGGGCTGCAGTAAACATTCTGGTACAAATATCTTTGTTATAATGTGATTTTTGGTCTTCTGGGTATATACCTAGTAGAGGAATTATAGGATTGAATGGCAGATCTATTTTTAGATCTCTAAGTGTTCTCCAAACATCTTTCCAAAAGGAATTTATTAATTTGCATTCCCACCAGCAGTGTAGAAGTGTTCCCTTTTCTCCACATCCACGCCAACATCTCTGGTCTTGGGATTTTGTGATATGGGCTAATCTTACTGGAGTTAGATATCTCAAAGTGGTTTTGATTTGCATTTCTCTGATGATTAAAGATGATGAGCATTTTTCATATGTTTGTAGGCCGTGCGCCTGTCTTCTTCAGAGAAGTTTCTCTTCAAGTCCCTTGCCCAGCCTGCCATGGGATCATTTGTTCTTTTTCTTGCTTATACGTTTGAGTTCTCTGTGGATTCTGGTTATTAAACCTTTGTCGGAGACATAACCTGCAAATATCTTCTCCCATTCTGAGGGCTGTTTGCCTGCTTTACTTACTGTGTTCTTGGCTGTGCAGAAGCTTTTTAGTTTGATGAGGTCCCAGTAGTGTATTTTTAAGCTGCTTCAATTGCCCAGGGGGTCCTCCTCATAAAATACTCACCCAAACCGATTTCTTCAAGGGTTTTCCCTGTACTCTGTTCTAGTGTTTTTATAGTTTCATGTCTTAAGTTTAAACCTTTAATCCAGTGAGAGTCTATCTTAGTTAATGGTGAAAGGTGTGGGTCCAGTTTCAGTCTTCTACAGGTTGCCAGCCTGTAGAAATGATGCCCAGCATCATTTGTTAAATAGGGAATCTTTTCCCCACTGAATGTTTTTAATTGGCTTGTCAAAGATCAAATAACGGTAAGTAGCTGGATTCATCTCTTGGTTCTCTATTCTGTTCCAGACATCTACGTCTCTGTTTTTGTGCCAGTACCACGAAGTTTTGATCACTATTGATTTATAGTACAGTCTCAGGTCTGGTAGCGTGATTCTTCCTGCTTTGTTTTTATTTCTGAGTAATGTCTTGGCTATTCAAGGTTTTTTCTGATTCCATATAAAACAAAGTACTATTTCTTTCAAGATCTGTAAAGTATGACAGCGGAGCTTTAATAGGGATTGCATTAAAATTGTATATTGCTTTGGGTAGTATGGACATTTTAACAATGTTGATTCTTCCCAGCCATGAGCATGGTATGTTTTTCCATTTGTCAACATTTTCAGCTATTGCTTTTCTTAGAGTTTCATAGTTCTCTTTATAGAGATCTTTCACGTCCTTTGTTAGATAAACTCCCAAATATTTCATCTTCTTTGGCACTACTGTGAATGGAATAGAGTCCGTAACTGTTTTTTCAGCTTGACTATTGTTGATATATATAAAGGCTATCGATTTATGAATGTTGATTTTGTAACCTGAGATGCTGCTGTATTCCTTGATTACTTCTAAGAGTTTTATAGTAGAATCCCTGGTGTTTTCCAGATATATAATCATATCATCTGCAAAGAGCAAAAGTTTGATCTCTTCTGACTCTATATGGATACTCTTGATCGCCTTTTCTTCCCTAATTGCGAGGGCTAAAACTTCCATTACAATGTTAAAGAGCAGTGGAGACAATGGGCAGCCTTGTCTGGTTCCTGATCTGAGTGGAAATGATTTCAGTTTAACTCCATTCAATACAACATTGGCTGTGGGTTTGCTGTAGATGGCCTCTATCAGTTCAAGAAATGTCCCTTCTATACCAATTTTCTTAAGTGTTGTGATCATGAAGGGATGTTGGATATTATCAAAAGCTTTTTCTGCATCAATTGAGATAATATATGGTCTTTCTTTTTTAGTTTGTTTATGTGCTGAATTATACTTATAGATTTATGTATATTGAACCAGCCTTGAGACCCTGGGGTAAAACTGACTTAGTCATGATGTATAATTTGTTTGATGTGTTGCTGGATTCTGTTTGTTAGGATCTTGTTGAATATATTTGCATCTATATTTATTAGTGATATTGGTCTATAATTTTCTTTTCTTGTTGGGTCTTTTCCTGGTTTGGGGATCAGGGTGATGTTTGCTTCATAGAATGTGTTGGGTAGTCTTCCTTCTTTTTCTACATTTTGAGACAGGTTGAGTAATATAGGTACTAATTCATCTTTAAAGGTTTGGTAGAATTCTGACGTGAAGCCATCTGGTCCCGGGCTTTTCTTTTTAGGGAGATTTTGTATAGTTGATGCTATTTCAGAACTTGATATAGGCCTGTTCAACATTTCCACTTCATTCTGGCTAAGTCTTGGTAGGTGGCGTGCTTCCAAGTATTGGTCAATTTCCTTTAGATTTTCATATTACTGAGAATAAAGTTTCTTGTAATAGTCATTAAGGATTTTTTGAATTTCCGAGGCGTCTGTTGTTATTTTGTTTTTGTCATTTCTGTTTGATGAGATTAGAGATTTTACTCTTTTTTTTTTTCCTGGTTAGGTTAGCCAAAGGTTTATCTATTTTATTGACCTTTTCAAAATACCAACTTTTTTTTATGATTTCTTTTTTTTTTATTAAATCATAACTGTATACAATGATATGAAAACCAACTTTTTGATTTATTGATCTGTTGTATAATTCTTTTCTTTTCAATTTCATTTAATTCTGCTCTAATTTTGTTTATTTCTTTTCTTCTACTGGGTTTGGGGTTGGAATGTTCTTCCTTTTCCAGTTGCTTGAGATGTCCCATTAAGGTGTTAACTTCCTCTCTTTTTGTTCTCTTGAGGAAGGCTTGCAGTGCTATAAATTTCCCTCTTAGGACTGCCTTTGCAGTATCCCAGAAGTTCTGATAATTTTTGTCCTCATTGTCATTTTGTTCCAAAAATTTGGCAATTTCCTTCTTAATCTCATCTCTTACCCAGCTATCATTAAGCATAAGCTTATTTAACCTCCATGTTTTTGTATAAGTATGCAGATTCCTGTTGTTATTGAGTTCAACTTTTATTCCATCGTGGTCCGAGAAGATGCAAGGAATACTTGCTATTCCTTTAAATTTACTGAGGTTAGACTTGTGACCTAAGATGTGGTCAATTTTGGAGTATGTTCCATGGGCTGATGAGAAGTATGTGTATTCAGTTTTGTTGGGATGAAATGTTCTGTAGATGTCTGCTAAATCCAAATGTTGGATGGTTAGGTTTAAATCTAAAATTTCTTTGCTCAGCTTCTTATTGGAGGATCGATCCAACACTGCCAAAGGAGTGTTGAAATCTCCAACTATTATGGAGCTGGAGGAAATCAAGTTGCTCATGTCTGTTAGAGTTTCTCTTATAAATTGAAGTGCATTCTGGTTGGGTGCATAGATATTAATAATTGAAATCTCATCATATTGAGTATTACCCTTAACAAATATGAAGTGACCATTCTTATCCTTTCTTACTTTTGTTGGTTTAAAGCCTATTGTATCTGTAAATAAAATTGCAACACCTGCTTTTTTCTGATTACCATTTGCCTGAAATATGGATGACCATCCTTTCACACTGAGTCTGTATTTGTCTTTTCAGTTAAGATGTGACTCTTGTATGCAACAAATATCTGGCCTGAGTTTTTGTATCCAGTCACTAACCTGTGCCTCTTTAGAGGACAGTTTAAGCTGTTCACATTAATGGAGAATATTAATAAGTCTGGTGAAATTTTGGGTATCGAGTTTTTCAAAAGTCCAGTGGGCATTTTTAATCCTGTCACCAGTGTGGAAATTGGAGTTTGATCTGACGTTTCTGAGTGAGTTTACTTTTGTGGTATAGGATTGGGTTGGTCATTATGGAGGATAGGTCTGAGAATATCCTGAAGAACTGATTTGGTTATGGCAAATTTCTTCAACATATGAATGTCATTAAAGTATTTAATTTCTCCATCATAAATGAAACTCAGTTTAGCTGGATACAAGATCCGGGGTAGAAAGTTATTTTACTTTAGGAGATTAAAAGTCAATGACCACTCTCTTCAGGCTTGAAAAGTTTCAGCAGAGAGATCTGTAGTTATTTTAATATTCTTCCTTTTGTAGGTAATGGATTTCTTATGTCTGGCTGCTTTCATAATTTTCTCCTTCGTATTAACTGTGGTGAAGTTAATTATGATATGCCTGGGGGGATGTCTTATTCGGATTGAGTCGTGCCGGTGTTCTGAAACTGTCTGCTGTCTGAATTTCAGAATCTCTTGGCATGTCTGGAAAATTCTCTTTCATAATTTCACGGAGAAGGGCCTCTGTGCCTTGCAAGGTCACTTCATCACTTTCAGGGATTCCAATGAGGCAGATATTAGCCTTCTTCAAATTATCCCAGAGCTCTCTGAGCAAATGATTCATTTTTGCTCTCCATTTCTCTTCCTCTTTGAGAGTTTGGGAGCGTTCAAAGGCTGTCTTCAATGTCAGAAATCCTTTCTTCTGCTTGTTCCACTCTGTTACTGAGGGCTTCTACTGTATTTTTCAGATCTTTGAGGGCTGCAAAATCTTGCTTCCGTGAGTCAAAATCTTTGGTGTTTTTTCTTTAAATTTGTTAAATTCTTGAGACAACTTTTGAATTTCTCCTCGAATTTCTCATTCCAACCTTCGAATTGCTCCTTCAATTTCTAATTCCAAATTTTCCTCCATTCTATTAATCTTGTTTGCCTTCCAAATTATGAATTTGATTTCTAAAATCTTGGCCAGCTGTTTATGAATGGGATCTTCAGTTACATCTGCCATATCTTTCCTTGGGGGTGTTGATCTATTCTGGTTATTCATGTTACCAGAGTTTTCCAGTGATTCTCCCCCATGATTGTTTTACACCATTTGATTTTTCCCCTGGAGTTTTATTGAGGACCCGTACAGTGCTATAGCCTGAGAATCTGGGGACCTGTTTGGTGTGGTGGGGCTAAGTGGTTCTGTCTTGTTTTCAGCTGGTCTCTGGTTGACCCTAGTGAAACAGTTACTCTGGGTTGAAGTCTCAGCTGTGGAGAAATACCAGCAATTAAGTCACCCCGCCCCCTACAGGCAACAATTGGAAAAGGAAAATCAAACCTTCCTACAACAACACACCCAGGGCACCACCTGAATAGTCCTCGGGCAATTGGCTCAGTTCAAAAAGTCCAAATCAATTGCCTCAGTCAGCACCTGTCTCAGGTGGGAGAGTTTAAAAGGTCTCTGGCAACTGGATCGCAGGGGTCTGGTGACTACTCAGATATGGCTTGCTCCAGTGCTCAGTAGAGTCAGGAGGACCCACCCAGCAAATAGATCAGTCTGGGAAGGTTGATGCCTCCTTCTCCACCTTGCACCTCTGTCACACCCCATCACTGATAGCCCCGCAGGGCTGTGACTCAGTTGCCTGTTGTGAACAGATACTCCAGGAGTTTGCACCTGCCTGAATCACAAGGAAATCTATTTCTGCTCAGGCAGGCCACTGCACTCTGCCTCTATCTAGCAGGGGGAGGTGAGGCCTGACAACCTCGCGTGCTTGATGGAGGCTGGGGGGTGTTCACTCAGTTCCAGCCCCACCCCGATTGATGTTTCTGACAGAACAGAACAGAACAACTTTGTGGGAAGTTGTTTCTGTCCCTGCTAAATTCCCCTGCAGAAGAGAAGCTGTTTTGAGTTCCCAGAGCCTGCACCTCAGGCCCTGTCTTTGCTCCTGCAGGTTTGTATTCAGTTACCTGTCAGTTCTAGCCTCCTGTCTTCCTTTGTCTATAGGCTGACGATCCCTCAAGGGACGGGTGCATCTTAGGCTCAGTAAAGCGGTCCTCTGGGTCAGCCCTACCCTGGGAACTTCTCGGCTCTGCGCGTACATTTCTAGTCCCCGGGCTCCACCAAGGCTGGTACCACCTCAGGCAAACCCTTTACTCACGGGGCCTGCATTTCTGTCCCAGATCTGTTCCATGGTGGTTGCCACCTGAGTAGATGCCCAGCCTCCTCTGGTTGCCCAGGGAGACAGGGGGTGTGGCTTCAGAATATCCGGGAATGAGCTCTATTGTTGCCAAAATATGGCTGCTGCTCTGTGCCTCGGGGCACCGTCACTCCAGTGTGGTTCCCTCTTATCCGACCATCCTCTCCTCACTCCCATGCCATAGAGTCAGCACTGACCAGCTGTAGTTTAGGCCCTGTCCACACTCCTCAAGAAATCACCCAAGAATCTGGACTCCTGGGGAACAGGCCTCCAGACCTCAGAGTGAGAGTGGAGGGGAGTGCTGGGAGCTCAGAGTTGCAGGTAGAGAATATATACAGTGGTGGTACCTGTAGCTAAAAGGAGTGGGGCACCAGCCCCATATACCGAAGCTGGTGGGTTCAAACCCAACCCTAGCCAAAAAAACTGCAAAAAAAAAAACAAAAAGAGAGAGAGAATATATACAGTTTTATACAGTTTTATGGCTGGCAGGAGAATGGCGTGGCTCCCTAGTAGGGGAGGTAGGTCCAGTTTTTAGAGGGTCTCTCCCGTGGAGTGTAGTGGGAGGACCTTTGAACTCTGCTTGTTTATTTGTGGGGCACTCTGAGCCGTTCTCATGGGGGAGGGGACTCCCATCTGCTTGGTGATGGATTTCATACCTTTTGTTTGTATCCTTGGGGTTGCAGCTCACCTCAACAGGGTTGATGTGCATTCTTCAACCTTCTCTCTTGGTGCAGCTCTAATCCACCAGGTTACTTGCTAAATTTCTGTCCTTTAACTCTCCTTCTGGACGGGAGCCTCTGTGGAAAGCTGGCTTCAGTCAGCCATCTTGTCTCCGCCCCTGTGATCTCCTTTTCTGTTAGACAATTTCATTTGCAGGACCTATACTCTGCGACACTGCTTGCATTCACATCCCATAACACCACTGATGAGGTTGTTGTGGGGATGGAGCTACAAATGTAAGGTGGTTGGAACACCATAAATGTTATTAAGAATCAGCTATTATTATCACAGTGTATGGGTTTGATTTTTTTCCCTGGAGTGTTAAGGGCCTCCTTAGTCTGGGGTCAGTCATGAGAGAATAAACTAGACTTATAGTCAGGGCCAGAGTCACATTGATCAGTGCTCAGAGCTGGGGAGTCCCTGGAAGCCCCTGCACTAGCCGTGTCCAGGGTAAAAGGATCATTTATGAGAACTGGCTCATATCAGAACTCCTCTCCTCCAGGCTGGGAGGCTCTGAGGGGACCAGTTCCTTGGCCTAGGGCACTCAGAGCCTTTGAGAAGCCTGAAACCCAGTGTCCTGGAGATGAAAACTAGGGATAGGGGGAAAAGCTGGCATTAAATAGCTTGGGAACTCCAGGTAGCTGGGAACACTTAGGAAGGGGAATCCTAAAGAACCCTGAGGAATCCCAACCCCAATAATGATAACTGACCACTCACTCCAGCACTGACCTGTCAGTCTGAGGAGGAAAAGGTAGAAGGGAGGAGGTGAGGAAGTAGCAAAGGAAGAGGCATCAGGAAAGGAGGAGCAAGGTACTGAAGGTGAATGCAATTAGAATCTCATTCTTGGGCTGAGATAGTCCCAGATAATGTCCCTAGGCAGGGGACACCCCAGGGTTCCCAAAGGGAAGTCATATCATGGGTACAGAAGTCTAGCCCATGAGGTGGGTTCAACATCAGGGTCCCTGTATTATGGGAAGACTAACAAACTGGGTGACTCCCTTCACCGCAGTCAGAGGACAGGTGCATCCTGCTTTATGCTTGTCTAGGCACATGAGGCCAGAGTAATGAACCTAAGCTTTGAAAAGAAATGGGATCAGTTTCATATTTCATATTTCATATTTCTTTTTGTGTTTTTTTTTTGAGACAGAGTCTTACTATGTCGCCCTTGTTAGAGTGCCTGGCGTCACAGCTCACATCAACCTCAAACTCTTGATCTTAAGCAATTCTCTTGCTTCAGCCTCCCAAGTAGCTGGGACTACAGGCACCTGCCACACCAGCTATTTTTTTTTTTGGTGTTGTTCTTGTTCTTTCAGTAGGCCCTGGCGGGGTTCAAACCCACCAGGCCCAGTGCATATAGCCAGCACCCTAACCATTGAGCTATGGGTGCCAAGCCAAGTTTCATAGTTCTGATGACTGTAAACCCTTGAGTTGTTTGCCATGGTCATAAATTAACTTGAAATCCTCACAGAGTCCACAAGTGTCTGGCCAGCCTGACTCCAACTCAGTTTGTGAAATGACCCCACTTGTTCTCTGACCTCAGCCACACCATCTTTCTTTTGGTTCCTCAAATTCACCTCTTCCTCCTATCTCAGGACCTGGACATGGGTTTGTCCCCTGCATGGGACACCCTTTCCTCCCATGCACCACTGACAAGTCAGCTGTTCTTACCCTTCAGACCTCTGTTCAGATTCTTCATCTGTGTGATCCTTCTGTGCAATATCTGCTTCCTTGAGCAGGGCACAGCAAGGACCTGGTCTGTTTTTTTGACCATTATATCCCCAGTTCATATCGTAGGATTAGGCCATAGAGAAATGAATGGGAAACCACCACCCATATGCTCTCTCTCACACACACTTGTGCTCATACATTCTTTGCAGATGAATGAGACCCCTGAGCATAACTTCCTAAGTAGTCACACATGGATATGTGCAAGTTCACATCAACTGAGGTCAAGATCTGCAGACTCTGCTTAATTTCTGATCCACTCTTCTGACAACTTCCCTCATCACTCACAGGGCCAGTCAGGTATACAGGGACCTGACCTTTTCCTTGGGCCAGGGCTGACTGAACGTGTGGTGGGCAGCTTCCAGGGATAAGGAACTAGAACTCACAAAGGCTATGCAATGTGTACCTGCTCTCAAACTGAGGACTATCAAATTCATAAGCTTTTGGGTAGCCACCTACATAGGCATACAGAGAAACAGTCATTGTGCAGAGAGGGAAGAAAAAAACAGAGAGATGCAGGAACGATAACACTGTTCCACTGTTGAGGAACTTGGATAGAGAGATAATTATCACTTCCTGGATTTCTCATAACTCTCCTGTTCCCAGCTGGTGTCTCTCCTGAGGTCTGGCTGCACTTCCTGTGTGTCATGTCTCACAAACTCCCCAGTATAGCTGATGCTAGCTCAAGCATGTCTATCCCCTGCAAAGCTTTACTTAAATAATTCTGAAAAAGCAACCAAGCAACACTTAGGTAACTGAGGAGTCTATAAAAATGAAAACACAGAAGAGAAAGAATCCAGTAAGGCATAAATTGACAAATGAGAGGAATCCTTACTGCATTGGTGGGTCAGAAGGCTCATTGACGTAAATCTGTTTGGTAGCACGTCTGAAGTTTTGTCTGCCTTGTACCCAGAGCCTCGTATCAGTGAGCAGCTTCTCTATTTTATACTCTGAACATTGTTTATATCTTTTTATTGAAGTATAATTAGCATATAAAATGCTGTATATATTTAATGAATACATCTTGATTAATTTGGGAATAAGTACATGCCTATAAAATCATCAATGCCATCAAAGCCGTAAACATATTCATAACCTCCTAAAGTTTCCTCCCAACTATTTATTATTATTCTACTATTATTATTGTTAATGACACTTAGCATAAGACTGACCCACCTAGCAATTGTATTGTACAATGCAGTATTGTTAGTAATAAACACTATGCTCTATTGTAGATCTCCAGAACTTACTCATCTTGCATAGCCTAAACTTCATAACCTCTAACCATACTCTTTCCATTTTCTTTTTACCCTACCCCCTGGAAACCACCATTCTATTCTCTTCTTCTATGAGTTTGACTATTTTAGGCTCCACATATAAGTGGGATCATTCAGTGCATGTCTTTTTAGGTCTGTACAGGCATCCTCAAACTTTTTAAACAGGGGGCCAATTCACTGTCCCTCAGACTGTTGGAGGGCTGGACTACAGTTTAAAAAAAAAACAACTATGAACAAATTGCTATGCACACTGCACATATCTTATTTTGAAGTAAAAAAACCAAAATGGAAACAAATACAATCACACCACCTCATTTGGCCTGCGGGCTGCAGTTTGAGGACCCCTGAGTCTTAGCATAATGTCCTCCACATTCATTCATGTTGTCCCAAGTAGCAGGATTTCCTTCTTGTATTTATTGATTTATTTTTTGAGACATGGTCTTCCTCTATTGCCCCGGCTAGAGTTCAGTGGTGTCATCATAGCTCACTGCAACCTCAAACTCTTGGCCCCAAAGAATTCTTCTGCCTCAGCTTCTTAAGTAGCTGGGACTATAGCACCTACCACTATGACCAGCTAATTTTTCTATTTTTTGTAGAGCAAGGATCTCATTATGTTACCCAGGCTGGTCTCAAACTCCTGGCCTCAAACAATCCCCCCTCCTTAGCCTTCCAAAGTGTTAGGTTTACAGGTGTGAGCCACAACACCTGGTCTCCTATTTCAAGGCAGAATAATATTCTTTTGTGAGTATATACCATAATTATTTTTGTCTATTCATCTGTTGATGGACATTTAGGTTGATATCATATCTTGGCTATTGCTGAAATCACCATCTTACCTTATCCTCAGCCACAGAACATTGGCCAATTCAGATCAATTCTAATCTTCTTGATATTGTTCAAGATGAAACTGAATGAAGAGGAGTGGTTCCTCTTCCTTTCACAGTGGTAATACTGCAAAGCACAAGTTGTCAGAGCTGTCAGCTAGTCCAAGGTGGGATTTCGTCACTTTCAAAAGCCAGTATCCCTAACCAAGAAGTCCTTCCTAATGTGCATTTGCTCCATGAATGTTTACTGTCCGCCTGCATATTAGGGCCAATATTAGATCCTGAGAACACAGAGGTGAGCAAGGTAGATGTGTATTTATCCTCAGGAAGTTTTAGTCTTCACAGCTCCAGAACAACATCACGATGTAATATATGGGAGGATGAAGGAAGCACTGGGTTTTGTGGGAGCACAGAGGAGAGATACTCCACCCAGGATTGGAAGAGAAGTCAGGGGAGAAAAACAGGGCAAGAGGAAAGAAGAGAGGTCCCCAAATAAAAGAAAGCATGGCTAGGGGATTCAGGCAATTCCAAGGAAGTCATCAGAGTTCAAGGGTAACATTCCAGGGAAAAACCAATGGGAGAAGCTTACAGGGTGGCAGGGACTCCTGGCCTCCAGACTCATCCCTTCACCTTGTTAAGGGCTTTGGGCTTGAGGCAGAGTTGGTGATCCAAAAACATCCAACAAAAGAGATTTGGAGTAGCAATCTGGTTGGAAGTAAGGGAAGGCTAGCAGTTCTTCAATTTGTATTTCCCCTCACATTGTATGCTTATTCAGAGGAAGGGGAGCTGGAGAGCGGAAGACAATTATAAGGTCCTAACCCCCTAAAAACAACTCTGGCCAAAGAGTATCTCTATTGATTGTTTCATGTAACACCCTGGCTGGGCTGCAGAAGCCCTGCCCCAAGTGTTGGTCACCTGCACTAGCTTCCTTTTCTGAGGCCAGGGGCTTTCACAGGCAAAGTAGAAGCATTTAGACCCTGGGATCTTACCGTGTGTCAGAATTCCTGAAGAGACCAAGCTACAAGGCTCTCTGTGCTCAATAACAGGAACGTGCGAACAACCTGTGGTCTGTTGTAAAGAATTGCATCATTGGGGAAAGGAGGCTGCACCAAAAAACAGAACAACCCAAAGTCTGGGGTTGCATCATACATAAAGGCTGCCTCAGTTGGCTGGGTTCCAGAGCTGGAGGCCAGGTTCATGGACTTATACCTCAGAAAGAACAATCTGCGTTGTTGTATTGCAAAAGCACACGGTGCACACCTTGCCCAGACTGGCCTTTCTGCACTCCAGGAAGGGGCCCTGACTGACAGAAGATGGTTTTCATGTACTCACACAGAACCTAGTGTGCAATAGGTTAGTATGCAGAGCATCTGTTGGGGAATTATGGCAAGATCCACACCTGTGTGGGTGTGACAGAAGGATTGAGAAGAAAGAGGAGTTGAGCTGCAATGCAGTCACAACACAGGCCTCAGCCCATTCTCCAGGAGTTCTGGAGCTGCAGTGGCCAGCTTTGTATACTCACATTGACTAGTCACTGGATGAAGACTTTCTTTAGGGATGGGGTATAACCTCTTTAGCTGTGTGCCATGGGTAGTGCTGAGGCTTGGGATCCAGGCAGTTTACTATAGCATCTACTACAGCACCAATAATAACTGTCATGCCACCACAGGGACTATCTCATTGGATTGTCACAACAGTCTTCAGAATATATTGTTATCATCATCATTTTTAAGATGAAGAAAATGGACCCTAGGCATGTAATGAGGTTGTTCATGCCTGTAATCCCAGCACTCTGGGAAGCTGAGGCAAATGGATAACTTCAGCTTAGGAGTTCAAGACCAGCCTGAGCAAGAGTGAGACCCCATCTCTAAAAAATATATGTGAGTGTGGTGGGCACTTGTAGTCCCTGCTACTTGGGAAGCTGAGGCAAGAGGATCGCTTGAGCCTAAGAGTTTGAAGTTGCTGTGAGCTATGACACCATGGCACTCCAATAAGGGCAAGAAAGTGAGATTCTGTCTCAAAAAAAAAAAAAAGAAAGAAAGTGAGAGTCTGTTTCAAAAAAAAAGAAAGAACTAAAACTGATTGAAGCTATCTATGACAAACCCACAGCCAATATTTTACTGAATGGACTAAAACTCAAAGCTTTTCCTCTTAGAACTGGAACCAGACAAGGTTGTCCTCTGTCACCTTTACTATTCAACGTAGTGCTGGAAGTTCTAGCCAATACAATTAGGCAAGACAAGGAAATAAAGGGAATCCAAATGGGAGCAGAGGAGGCCAAACTCTCCCTCTTTGCTGACGACATGATCTTATACTTAGAGAACCCCAAGGACTCAGCCACAAGACTCCTACAAGTCATCAAAAAATACAGTAATGTTTCAGGATATAAAATCAATGTCCACAAGTCAGTAGCCTTTGTGTACACCAATAACAGTCAAGATGAGAAGCTAATTAAGGACACAACTCCCTTCACCATAGTCTCAAAGAAAATGAAATACCTAGGAATATACCTAACGAAGGAGGTGAAGGACCTCTATAAAGAAAACTATGAAATCCTCAGAAAGGAAATAGCAGAGGATATTAACAAATGGAAGAACATACCATGCTCATGGATGGGAAGAATCAACATTGTTAAAATGTCTATACTTCCCAAAGCAATCTACCTATTCAATGCCATTCCTATCAAAATACGAACATCGTACTTTCAAGATTTGGAAAAAATGATTCTGCGTTTTGTATGGAACCTGAAAAAACCCCATATAGCTAAGGCAGTTCTCTGTAACAAAAATAAAGCTGGGGGCATCAGCATACCAGATTTTAGTCTGTATTACAAAGCCATAGTGCTCAAGACAGCCTGGTACTGGCACAAAAACAGAGACATAGATACTTGGAATCTAATTGAAAACCAAGAAATGAAACTAACATTTTACAACCACCTAATCTTCGATAAACCAAACAAGAACATACCTTGGGGGAAATTCTCCCTATTCAACAAATGGTGTTGGGAGAACTGGATGTCTACATGTAAAAGACTGAAATTGGACCCACCACCTTTCCCCACTCACAAAAATTGATTCAAGATGGATAAAGGACTTAAACTTAAGGCATGAAACAATAAAAATCCTCCAAGAAAGCATAGGAAAAACACTAGAAGATATTGGCCTGGGGAAAGACTTCATGAAGAAGACTGCCATGGCAATTGCAACAACAACAAAAATAAACAAATGGGACTTCATTAAACTGAAAAGCTTCTGTACAGCTAAGGAGACAATAACCAAAGCAAAGAGACAGCCTACACAATGGGAAAGGATATTTGCATATTTTCAATCAGACAAAAGCTTGATAACTAGGATCTATAGAGAACTCAAATTAATCCACATGAAAAAAGCCAACAATCCCATATATCAATGGGCAAGAGACATGAATGGAACTTTCTCTAAAGACAACAGACGAATGGCTAACAAACACATGAAAAAAATGTTCATCATCTCTATATATTAGAGAAATGCAAATCAAAACAACCCTGAGATATCATCTAACCCCAGTGAGAATGGCCCACATCACAAAATCTCAAAACTGCAGATGCTGGCATGGATGTGGAGAGAAGGGAACACTTTTACACTGCTGGTGGGACTGGAAACTAGTACAACCTTTCTGGAAGGAAGTATGGAGAAACCTCAAAGCACTCAAGCTAGACCTCCCATTTGATCCTGCAATCCCATTACTGGGCATCTACCCAGAAGGAAAGAAATCCTTTTATCATAAGGACACTTGTACTAGACTGTTTATTGCAGCTCAATTTACAATTGCCAAAATGTGGAAACAGCCTAAATGCCCACCAACCCAGGAATGGATTAAGAAGCTGTGGTATATGTATACCATGGAATACTATTCAGCCATTAAAAAAAATGGAGACTTTACATCCTTCGTATTAACCTGGATGGATGTGGAAGACATTATTCTTAGTAAAGCATCACAAGAATGGAGAAGCATGAATCCTATGTACTCAATTTTGATATGAGGACAATTAATGACAATTAAGGTTATGGGGGGGAAGCAGAAAGAGGGAAGGCGGGGTGGGGCCTTGGTGTGTGTCACACTTTATGGGGGCAAGACATGATTGCAAGAGGGACTTTACCTAACAATTGCAATCAGCGTAACCTGGCTTATTGTACCCTCAATGAATCCCCAACGATAAAAAAGAAAGAAAGAAAGAAAGAAAGAAAGAAAGAAAGAAAGAAAGAAAGAAAGAAAGAAAGAAAGAAAGAAAGAAAGAAAGAAAGAAAGAAAGAAAGAAAGGAAAAGAAAAGGAGGCACAGAGCTGTTTAACTCTAAGCCACTTAACCATGGTAGTGTTTCCTTCATGAAGAAAGCACTAGAAACTTCAGTTCAGACGACCTTATCTCTGCACTGTCCCTTGTACAAGTCTTTAAACCTGAGATTCAATTTTCCAGGCTCTAAAATGAAGATGATATTGTTTAATGTACCTTTCACTTCTCTTAAAGAATTTATAGATTCATTACAATGCATTTATGTGTGAATTTATCTATGTTTCTAAAATCAATTAGAAACGAGCCCATGTATGTGCTTTGTGAACACCTAATCCCTAAAATGTAAGATAGAATTCTTAGTACATATTAAAGGCAGTACAGTTCTAAGAGATGGCAGTGTAAGGCCTCCCCAAAACCTCTATGGGTGATCAGGTTGCTTAACCTTTTGGTTATTCCAACTGGCTGAGGCCAAATGCAAACATCTCCTTTTGGTAAATGGAGAGACAGAGATAAATATCAGGGAAGTAAATAGGCAGAAATCCATCCAGAAATTAGTCTATAGGATCCATGTCCAACACATGGACTTAGTATGGCAATACTTGTTTACTGATTTCTTGGATTGCCATTCTTACCTTCATTCCAGATCTCCTGTGGTAAGCAGAGTACTGCCCTTCGCCTCCCTAAAATATTCACATCTGACTATGTTAATTTACATGACAAAGAAAGAATTAAAGTTACAGATGGAATTAAGGTTGGTAATCAGCTGACGTTAAAATAGGAAGATTATTCTGGCTTATCTAGGTAGACACAATCTAATCACAAGGTTCCTTAACACATTGACTGCCACACTACAAAAAAAATTTTTTAAGTCTTTAGTTAAGGCTGGGTATGATGGCTCACACCTGTAATCCCAGCACTCCAGGAGGCCAAGGTGGGTAGATTGCCTGAGCTCACCGGTTCAAGACTAGCCTGATCAAGAGCAAGACCCCATCTCTAGAAATAGCTAGGCATTGTGGTGGGAGTCCCAGCTACTTAGGATGCTGAAGCAAGAGAATCACTTCAGCCCAGGAGTTTGAGGTACTGTGACACCACAGCACTCTACCAAGGGTGACAACTTCAGAATCTGTCTACCAAAAAAAAAAAGTCTTTGTTGATTAATTCTCTTGTGAAAAATCTACACAATGACTATAGATAATATCATCGTAGAGTCTTTTTTCCTTCATCTGTTACCAACCTCCAGCTCACATTTTGCCAGCACAAATATTAGCCTTTGCAGTCCCCGTGACTTTCCTCATTCCATTCTTGCATTCCTTTGCGGTTTCCTTGAGGTCTTTTCCTTTTCATACAGGCCATGCCTTACAAGTCTATGTTTGGGTTCATTTTTCTTTGCATAATCCAAGGAATGGTAAACCATGCCAAAGCCCATCGTCTTGTAACCACCAAAGTGAGTTCTGAATCCTAATACAAAGATGACATCGGGTGTGGTCTTGTACATTTTGGCTAGTTTTCCCCTAATTTCTGTCTTTGGTATTGTTGCCTTTCCAGGGTGAAAGACATCAATGACCATTTGTTTCCTCTGAAGTAGTTGGTTGGTCGTGAACTTCCTGGTTCAGATAGTTACCATGTAGTTCATAATGGCCATTAATCCTCAAGCAAAAAATTTTCCCCCCTTTGGGATTGTAGTGTTTTATTAGGTCAAGAGATGTGTGAGTTATATGTTTCATGAGGCCCTGGGCCCAAAACTAGCATAAGTTAAATAGAACTCATATATGACAGTTAATGTATTAAAAGTGGGAGAGGGCAGCAGAAGAGGTCACAGTAATGAGATTTGAAAAGGACTCAACTGCATTGTTGCCTTTGAAGATGGAGGAGGGAAGCAGGAGCAAAGGAATCACAGTAGAGCCATCTAAAGCAGATGGCTCTAGAATGTAGAAAAAGGGTCAGGCATGATGGCTCATGCCTGTAATCCTAGCACTCCGGAGGCCAAGGCCGGTGGATTGCTTGAGCTCAGGAGTTCAAGATCAGCCTGACCAAGAGCAAGACCCTGCCAGGCATTGTGTCGGGCACCTGTAGTCACAGCTACTCAGGAGGCTGAGACAAGAGGTTTGCTTAAGCCCAAGAGTTTTAGGTTGATGTGAACTATGATGACATGGCACTCTATCCAGGGCAACTGAGTGAGACTCTGTCTCAAAAAAAAAAAAAAAATAGAATGTAGAAAAAGCAAGGAAACAAATTATGTTCCAGAGCCTCCAGCAGCCCTGCCAATGCTTCAATTGCAGCCCAAAAAGATGTGAAAGATAATAATCTTATGTTGTTTTAAGTCACTAAATCTGTGGTAATTTGTTATAGCAGTTAGTAGGAACTAATATACCCCTTTCTAATTGGGGGATCATTTTCCTGCTTTTGGAAGTACCCTTTAAGTTATTTTTTTAGGAGGTAGATTCATTCATTGTTTATCTGGAAATGTCTTTATGGTGTATTGAAAGACTTTTGATAGGTACAATATTCTTTTTTTTTTAAATTAAATCATAGGCGTGTACATTAATGCAATCATGGGGTACAGTGTGCTGGTTTTATTTATTTATTTATTTTTTTATTTTGGGGGATTCATTGAGGGTACAATAAGCCAGGTTACACTGATTGCAACTGTCAGGTAAAGTCCCTCTTGCAATCATGTCTTGCCCCCATAAAGAAGTGTAACACACACCAAGGCCCCACCCGCCTTCCCTCTTTCTGCTTCCCCCCCATAACCTTAATTGTCATTAATTGTCCTCATATCAAAATTGAGTACATAGGATTCATGCTTCTCCATTCTTTTTTTTTTTTTTTTTATTGTTGGGGATTCATTGAGGGTACAATAAGCCAGGTTACGCTGATTGCAATTGTTAGGTAAAGTCCCTCTTGCAATCATGTCTTGCCCCCATAAAGTGTGACACACACCAAGGCCCCACCCCGCCTTCCCTCTTTCTGCTTCCCCCCCATAACCTTAATTGTCATTAATTGTCCTCATATCAAAATTGAGTACATAGGATTCATGCTTCTCCATTCTTGTGATGCTTTACTAAGAATAATGTCTTCCACATCCATCCAGGTTAATACGAAGGATGTAAAGTCTCCATTTTTTTTAATGGCTGAATAGTATTCCATGGTATACATATACCACAGCTTCTTAATCCATTCCTGGGTTGGTGGGCATTTAGGCTGTTTCCACATTTTGGCGATTGTAAGTTGAGCTGCAATAAACAGTCTAGTACAAGTGTCCTTATGATAAAAGGATTTCTTTCCTTCTGGGTAGATGCCCAGTAATGGGATTGCAGGATCCAATGGGAGGTCTAGGTTGAGTGCTTTGAGGTTTCTCCATACTTCCTTCCAGAAAGGTTGTACTAGTTTCCAGTCCCACCAGCAGTGTAAAAGTGTTCTCTTCTCTCCACATCCACGCCAGCATCTGCAGTTTTGAGATTTTGTGATGTGGGCCATTCTCACTGGGGTTAGATGATATCTCAGGGATGTTTTGATTTGCATTTCTCTAATATATAGAGATGATGAACATTTTTTTCATGTGTTTGTTAGCCATTCGTCTGTTGTCTTTAGAGAAAGTTCTATTCATGTCTCTTGCCCATTGATATAAGGGATTGTTGGCTTTTTTCATGTGGATTAATTTGAGTTCTCTATAGATCCTAGTTATCAAGCTTTTGTCTGATTGAAAATATGCAAATATCCTTTCCCATTGTGTAGGTGGTCTCTTTGCTTTGCTTATTGTCTCCTTAGCTGTACAGAAGCTTTTCAGTTTAATGAAGTCCCATTTGTTTATTTTTGTTGTTGTTGCAATTGCCATGGCAGTCTTCTTCATGAAGTCTTTCCCCAGGCCAATATCTTCTAGTGTTTTTCCTATGCTTTCTTGGAGGATTTTTATTGTTTCATGCCTTAAGTTTAAGTCCTTTATCCATCTTGAATCAATTTTTGTGAGTGGGGAAAGGTGGTGGGTCCAATTTCAGTCTTTTACATGTAGACATCCAGTTCTCCCAACACCATTTATTGAATAGGGAGTCTTTCCCCCAAGGTATGTTCATGTTTGGTTTATCAAAGATTAGGTGGTTGTAAAATGTTAGTTTCATTTCTTGGTTTTCAATTCGATTCCAAGTGTCTATGTCTCTGTTTTTGTGCCAGTACCATGCTGTCTTGAGCACTATGGCTTTGTAGTACAGACTAAACTCTGGTATGCTGATGCCCCCAGCTTTATTTTTGTTACAGAGAACTGCCTTAGCTATACGGGCTTTTTTCCGGTTCCATACAAAACGCAGAATCATTTTTTCCAAATCTTGAAAGTACAATGTTCGTATTTTGATAGGAATGGCATTGAATAGGTAGATTGCTTTGGGAAGTATAGACATTTTAACAATGTTGATTCTTCCCATCCATGAGCATGGTATGTTCTTCCATTTGTTAATATCCTCTGCTATTTCCTTTCTGAGGATTTCATAGTTTTCTTTATAGAGGTCCTTCACCTCCTTCGTTAGGTATATTCCTAGGTATTTCATTTTCTTTGAGACTATGGTGAAGGGAGTTGTGTCCTTAATTAGCTTCTCATCTTGACTGTTATTGGTGTACACAAAGGCTACTGACTTGTGGACATTGATTTTATATCCTGAAACATTACTGTATTTTTTGATGACTTGTAGGAGTCTTGTGGCTGAGTCCTTGGGGTTCTCTAAGTATAAGATCATGTCGTCAGCAAAGAGGGAGAGTTTGGCCTCCTCTGCTCCCATTTGGATTCCCTTTATTTCCTTGTCTTGCCTAATTGTATTGGCTAGAACTTCCAGCACTACGTTGAATAGTAAAGGTGACAGAGGACAACCTTGTCTGGTTCCAGTTCTAAGAGGAAAAGCTTTGAGTTCTACTCCATTCAGTAAAATATTAGCTGTGGGTTTGTCATAGATAGCTTCAATCAGTTTTAGAAATGTGCCACCTATGCCTACTCTTCAGTGTTCTAATTAGAAAAGGATGCTGGATTTTATCAAATGCTTTTTCTGCATCTATTGTGAGGATCATGTGATCTTTATTTTTGCCTCTGTTAATATGGTAGATAACGTTTATAGACTTGCGTATGTTAAACCAGCCTTGCATCCCTGGGATGAAGCCTACTTGATCATGATGAATGACTTTCTTGATGATAAACTGTAATCTATTGGCTAGGATTTTGTTGAGAATTTTTGCGTCTATGTTCATGAGTGAGATTGGTCTGAAATTCTCCTTTTTGTTTGGGTCTTTTCCTGGTTTTGGTATTAGGGTGATGTTTGCTTCATAGAATGTGTTGGGGAAGATTCCTTCTTCCTCAATTTTTTGGAATAATTTCTGCAGTACAGGAATAAGCTCTTCCTTGAAGGTTTGATAGAATTCTGGAGTGAAGTCATCTGGACCAGGGCATTTTTTGGTTGGAAGCTTTTCAGTGCTGGAAATTGGTCTGTTCAGGATCTCTATTTCTTCCTGGCTGAGTCTAGGGAGAGGGTGTGATTCCAAATATTGATCCATTTCTTTTACATTGTCAAATTTCTGGGCATAGAGTTTCTGGTAGTATTCAGAGATGATCTCTTGTATCTCTGTGGGATCAGTTGTTATTTCCCCTTTATCATTTCTGATTGAGGTTACTAGAGATTTTACTTTTCTATTCCTCGTTAGTCTGGCCAATGGTTTATCTATTTTATTTATTTTTTCAAAAAACCAACTCCTTGTTTCATTAATTTTCTGAATGATTCTTTTGTTTTCAATTTCATTGAGCTCTGATTTGATTTTGGCTATTTCTTTTCTTCTACTGAGTTTAGGCTTAGATTGTTCTTCTTTTTCCAATTCCATAAGATCTCTTGTGAGATTGTTGATGCGCTCTCTTTCTGTTTTTCGAATGTAGGCATCTAAAGCGATGAATTTTCCTCTCAAAACTGCTTTTGCAGTATCCCACAGGTTTTGGTAGCTTGTGTCTTCATTGTTGTTATGCTCAAGGAAGTTAATGATTTCCTGTTTTATTTCTTCCTTCACCCATCTTTTATTCAACAGAAGATTGTTTAATTTCCATGCCTTTGGGTGGGGTCGAGCATTTTTGTTAGAGTTGAGTTCCAACTTTAGTGCATTATGGTCTGAGAAGATAGAAGGTAAAATTTCAATTCTTTTGAATCTGTTGATATTTGTTTTGTGTCCCAGGATATGATCAATTTTGGAGAATGTTCCATGGGGTGATGAGAAGAATGTATATTCTTTATCTTTGGGATGGAGTGTTCTATATGCGTCTATCAAGCACATTTGTTCTAGGGTCTCATTTAAATCTCCTATATCTTTGTTTAATTTCTGTTTAGAGGATCTGTCCAGCTCTGTAAGAGGAGTGTTAAAGTCCCCTGTTATGATGGTATTATCAGATATCATATTGCTCAGACTGAGTAAGGTCTGTTTCAAGTATCTGGGAGCATTTAAATTGGGTTCATAAATATTTAGAATTGAAACGTCTTCTTGTTATATTTTTCCCTTGACCAATATAAAGTGACCATCTTTGTCTTTTTTGATTTTAGTTGCTTTAAATCCACATGAATCTGAAAATAAGATTGCAACTCCTCTTTTCTTCTGAATTCCATTTGCCTGAAAAATTGTCTTCCAACCCTTGACTCGGAGCTTTAATTTGTCTTTGAAAGCCAGGTGTGTTTCTTGCAGACAGCAAATGGATGGCTTGTGTTTTTTAATCCAGTCAACCAATCTATGTCTCTTCAGTGGGGAATTCAAGCCATTAACATTTATTGAGATAATTGATAAGTGTGGTAGTATTCTATTTGTCTTACTTTGTGAGAGTCCATTGCTTAGTTTTATCTTTTGCATCAGTGTGGAGGTTTGGTTCTGTCCTTTAATTTCTGAGTTCTTACTTTGCTGCTGATCCATTGTGGTCAGTGTGCAGAACAGGTTGAAGTATTTCCTGTAGAGCTGGTCTTGTTGTGGCGAATTTCCTCAATGTTTGTATATCCGTAAATGATTTGATTTCTCCGTCAATTTTGAAGCTTAGCTTAGCAGGGTACAGAATTCTGGGCTGGAAATTTTTCTGTTTAAGTAGATTAAAGGTAGATGACCATTGTCTTCTTGCTTGGAAAGTTTCTTTAGAGAAGTCTGCATTCACTCTGATGGATTTGCCCCTGTAGGTCAACTGGCGCTTACTCCTGGCAGCTTGCAGAATCTTTTCTTTTGTCTTGACTTTGGACAGGTTCATCACAATGTGTCCTGGAGAAGCTCGGTTAGAATTGAGGCGACCCGGGGTCCGATATCCCTCTGAAAGCAGTGTGTCAGAATCTTTGGTGATATTTGGAAAATTTTCTTTTATAATATTCTCTAGTATGGCTTCCATTCCTCTGGGGCATTCTTCTTCCCCTTCTGGAATTCCTATAACTTGTATGTTGGAACGCTTCATAAAGTCCCATAATTCTGACAGTGAACGTTTTGCTTTCTCTCTCTTCTTTTCTGCCTCTTTTACTATCTGAGTTATCTCAAAAACTTTGTCTTCTACCTCAGAAATTCTTTCTTCTGCATGGTCTAACCTGTTGCTGATACTTTGCATTGCATCTTTAAGTTCCCTAATTGACTGTTTCAGTTCCTTCAGCTCTGCTATATCCTTTTTATATTCTTCAGATGGTTCATCTCTTATTTGATTTTGTTTTTGGATTTCCTTTTTGTTATTTTCCAGTTTATTAGCAGTTTCCTTCATTGTTTCCATCATTTCTTTCATTGTTCTTAACATGTGTATTCTAAATTCCCTTTCTGTCATTCCTAACATTTCTGTATAGATGGAATCCTCTGCAGTAGCTACCTCATGGTCCCTTGGCGGGGTTGTTCTGGACTGGTTCTTCATGTTGCCTGGAGTTTTCTGCTGATTCTTCCTCATTAGTGATTTCTTTTATCTGTTTCCTTGCCCTAATTTTCCTTTCACTTCCTCTTGCTCTTTAAGTTCTCGTGCCTGTGGACTAAGGGTTACAGGACCAGAAGGGTGAGAAGGTTGAAGAGCAAGAAAGGGATGAAAGAAAGGAGGACTGAGTGATAAGAAAAAAAAGAAAAATAGAGAAAGGAGAGGGGGTGGGTAAAAAGAATACTGACAAAAAGAAGAGAGGCACAGAAAGAGGGAGACAGAGCAATATAGGTGTACAGTAGGGTACTGTGATACAACCTTTAAAAAACCCCACCTTCTAGGGGTGCCCAGTTGGGTGGTTCCCTTGAGGTCAGCAGCTCTTTGCTAACCTGATCAGACATAGTACCCCACCTCCACCAAGTAGAGAGGAAAGACAAGAATGCTATAAATCAAACCAAAACAAGCAAACAGAAAACTTTACAGGATAAAATTGGGTGGAAAGCCAAATAATAGCGGTAGAAACACTAGCAAAATGAAGTTCTAATTATTGAAATAGGCAGCAATGGGAAATTGTAATTAAACTAGAAAAATTGAGAAAGAAAAAGGATCTGTATGGAAAAGGTTGAACTTAAAAAACGAAACAACATCAACAACATCAAAATAAACAAAAAAAACCAACCAAACCAAAAAAAAAAAACACAACCAAAAACAAAGCTGTATGTATATGTTATTGAATATTGTCTGGCAACACGTGGTCTTCTGGAATATGAGATGTTAATCACAGTTCTGATACGACTGGAGGATGCTGATTTCTCAAACCCCAGTAGGTAGACACCCTAAATCTCTCTTCAGCCCACTTAAAAGGCACTTTGAACTTGTTCACTTGCTGAGCAGAAGCTTTCCCAGGAAAGTGTTTGTCGCTGGAATCACTGCTGAAGTGGCTATCCACTTACCTAGTGTGCCAAAACTGTTCTCCCTCTGCCCCTGAGGGTTAGGGCTGCAAAGCGACTCAGACCCTGCTCTTAGGCTACTTGGTCGCTGGGTTACCAGCTCCCACCCAATTCTAGCTCTGCAACCATGAGGGCGGAGCTTGCCGGGGCAGATTGCTCACAATGGCTCCCTGTGACCCACAGCCAAACACTATTAGCTCCGACTGGCTCAGCGGCTCAGAGTGGGGCCTTAGACAACAGCCAAAGTTCTCCGCACTCCCACTCAGTTGAACTCAGTTCAACTGAGTGCCAACTCCAAAGACACCAAAACAATTCACAGGTAAGGCCTTTCCAGTTTGCAGTCTCGCCTGCTATTGAACTTACAGTTGCAGGCGGGTTTAGACAGATTGAACACATGCGACCACTTGCCGGTTTTCCACTGCTTTAGTCCTCCTCTTGGGGTCCAGAAGTCTCTTGATGACTCCCTGTATCCTCTCAGGGGTGATAATAGGCAGATCCCACCAGCCAGAGATGCCTGGAGTCCTCAGTGTGCTGGTTTATATATACAATTTGAAATATTTTCATCAAACTGGTTAACAGAGCCTTTACAGCATTTTCTTAGTTATTGTGTTAAGACATTTACATTCGACACCTAGTAAATTTCTCATGTACCATTGTAAGATGCACTGTAGGAGTGGTCCCACCAATTACCCTCCCTCCACATCCTCCCCACTCCTCTCTCATCCCTTTCCCCTCCCTATCCCCTTTCCCCTTCTTCTTGGGCTATAATTGGGTTATAGCCTTCATATGAAAGCTATAAATTGATTTCATAGTAGGGATGAGTACATTGGATACTTTTTCTTCCATTCTTGAGATACTTTGCTAAGAAGAATAAGTTGCAGCTCCATCCATGTAAACAAGTAAGAGGTAAAGTCTCCATCTTCTTTAAGGCTGCATAGTAATCCATGGTGTACATATACCACAATTTATTAATCCATTCGTGGGTGAATGGGCACTTGGGCTTCTTCCATGGCTTAGCAATTATTAATTGGGATGCAATAAATATTCTGTACAAATATCTTTCTTATAATGTGATCTTTGGTCTTCTGGATATACACCTAGTAGAGGAATTGTAGGATTGAATGGTAGGTCTATTTTTGGATCTCTAAGTGTTCTCCAAACTCTTTACAAAAGGAACATGTTAGTTTGCATTCCCACCAGCAGTGGAGAAGTGTTCCCTTTTCTCCACATCCACGCCAACATCTCTCGTTTTGGGATTTTGTGATGTGGGCTAATTTTACTGGAGTTAGATGATATCTCAAAGTAGTTTTGATTTGCATTTCTCTGATGATTAAGCATGATGAGCATTTTTTCGTATGTTTGTAGGCCATGCACCTGTCTTCTTCAGAGAAGTTTCTCTTCAAGTCCTTTGCCCACACTAAGATGGGATCACTTGTTCTTTTCTTGCTAATATGTTTGAGTTCTCTGTGGATTCTGGTTGTTAAACCTTTGTCAGAGACATAACCTGCAAATATCTTCTCCCATTCTGAGGACTGTCTGCTTGCTTTACTTACTGTGTTCTTGACTGTGCAGAAGCTTTTTAGTTTGATCAGGTCCCAGTAGTGTATTATTGATGCTACTTCAATTGCCCAGGGGGTCCTCCTCATAAAATATTCACCCAGTCCGATTTCTTCAAGAGTTTTCCCTGAAATTTCTTCTAGTATTTTTATAGTTTCATGTCTTAAGTTTAAATCTTTAATCCAGTGAGAGGCTATCTTAGTTAATGGTGAAAGGCGTGGGTCCAGTTTAAGTCTTCTACAGGTTGCCAGCCAGTTCACCCAGCACCATTTGTTAAATAGGAAATCTTCTACCCACTGAATATTTTTAATTGGCTTGTCAAACATCAAATAACAGTAAGTAGCTGGGTTCAAGCCTTGGTTCTCTATTCTGTTCCATATATCTACCTATCTTTTTTTGTGTCAGTACCATGCTGTTTTGATCATTATTGGTTCATAATATAATCTGAGGTCTGGTAGCATAAGTCCTCCTGCTTTGTTTTTATTTCTGAGTAATGTCTTGGCTATTTGAGTTTTTTTCTGATTCCATATAAAACAAAGTATTATTTTTTTGAGATCCTTAAAGTATGACAGTGGAGCTTTAATATGGATTGCATTAAAATTGTATATTGCTTTGGGTAGTATGCACATTTTAACAATGCTGATTCTTCCCAGCCATGAGCATGGTATGTGTTTCCATTTGTTAACATCTTCAACTATTTCTTTTCTTAGAGTTTCATAGTTCTCTTTATGGAAATCTTTTACATCCTTTGTTAGGTAAACTCCCAAATATTTCATCTTCTTTGGTGCTACTATGAACGGAATAGAGTCCTTGACTGTTTTTTCAGCTTGACCATTGTTGGTATATATAAAGGCTATAGATTTATAAGTGTTGATTTTGTAACCTGAGATGCAACTGTATTCGTTGATCACTCCTAAGAGTTTTGTAGTATTTTCCCTGGTGTTTTCCAGGAATACAATCATATCATATGCAAAGACTGAAAGTTTGATCTCTTCTGACCCTATATGGATACCCTTGATCGCCTTTTCTTCCCTAATAGCGATGGCCAAGACTTCCATTACAATGTTAAAAAGCATGGGAGACAATGAGCAACCTTGTTTGGTTCCTGATCTCAGTGGAAATGATTTCAATTTAATTCCATTCAATACAATATTGGCTGTGGGTTTGCTGTAGATGAAATCTATTAGTTTAAGAAATGTCCCTTCTATACCAATTTCTTGATCATGAAAGGATGCTGGATATTATCAAAACTTTTTCTGCATCAATTGAGAAAATCATATGGTCTTTGTTTTTTAATTTGTTTGTGTGCTGAATTATATTTATAGATTTACATATATTCAACCAGCCTTCAGACCCTGGGATAAGACCCAATTAATCATGGTGTATAATTTGTTTGATGTGTTGCTGGATTCTGTTTTTTAGGCTCTTGTTGAATATTTTTGCATCAATATTCATTACTGATATTGGTCTATAATTTTCTTTTCCTGTTGGGTCTTTTCCTGGTTTGGGGATCAAGGTGATGTTTGCTTCATAGAATGTGTTGGGTAGTATTCCTTCTTTTTCTATATTTGGGAAAAGGTTGAGTAATATAGGTACTAGTTCTTCTTTAAAGGTTTGGTAGAATTCGAATGTGAAGCCATCTGGTCCCGGGCTTTTCTTTTTAGGGAGATTTCGTATAGTTGATGGCATTTCAGAACTTGATATTGGCCTGTTCAACATTTCCATTTCATTCTGGCTAAGTCTTGGAAGGTAGAGTGCTTCTAAGTATTGGTCATTTTCATCGATGCAGAAAAAGCTTTTAAGAATATCCAGCATCCATTCATGATCAGAACACTTAAGAAAATTGGTAAAAAAGGGACATTCCTCAAACTATAGAGGCCATCTACAGCAAACCCACAGCCAACATCATATTGAATGGAGTTAAATCAAAATCATTTCCACTCAGATCAGGAACCAGACAAGGCTGCCCATTGTCTCCATTGCTCTTTAACATTGTAATGGAAGTTTTAGCCATGGCAATTAGGGAAGAAAAGGCAATCAAGGGTATCCATATAGAGTCAGAAGAGATCAAACTTTCACTCTTCACAGATGATATGATTGTTTATCTGGAAAACACTAGAGATTCTACTACAAAACTCTTAGAAGTGATCAAGGAATACAGCAGTGTCTCAGGTTACAAAATCAACATTCATAAATTGGTAGCCTTTAAATATACCAACAATAGTCAAGTCGAAAAAGCAGTTAAGGACTCTATTCCATTCACAGTAGTGCAAAGAAGATGAAATATTTGGGAGTTTATCTAACAAAAGACATGAACAATTTCTATAAAGAGAACTATGAAACTCTAAGAAAAGAAATAGCTGAAAATGTGAACAAATGGAAAAACATACCATGCTCATGGCTGGGAAGAACCAACATTATTAAAATGTCCATACTACCCAAAGCAATATATAATTTTAATGCAATCCCTATTAAAGCCCCACTGTCATACTTTAAAGATCTTGAAAAAACAATACTTCCTTTTATGTGGAATCAGAAAAAACCTCGAATAGTCAAGACATTACTCAGAACTAATAACAAAGCCAGGGGAATCACATTACCAGATCTCAGTTTATACTACAAATCGATAGTTATCAAAACAGCATGGTACTGGCACAAAAACAGAGAAGTAGATGTCTGGAACAGAATAGAGAACCAAGAGATGAATCCAGCTACTTACCGTTATTTAATCTTTGACAAGCCAATTAAAAACATTCAGTGGGGAAAAGATTCCCTATTTAACAAATGATGCTGGGCATCATTTCTACAGGCTGGCAACCTGTAGAAGACTGAAACTGGACCCACACCTTTCACCATTAACTAAGATAGACTCTCACTGGATTAAAGGTTTAAACTTAAGACATGAAACTATAAAACACTAGAAGAGAGTACAGGGAAAACCCTTGAAGAAATCGGTCTGGGTGAGTATTTTATGAGGAGGACCCCCTGGGCAATTGAAGCAGCTTAAAAATACACTACTGGGACCTCATCAAACTAAAAAGCTTCTGCACAGCCAAGAACACAGTAAGTAAAGCAAGCAAACAGCCCTCAGAATGGGAGAAGATATTTGCAGGTTATGTCTCCGACAAAGGTTTAATAACCAGAATCTGCAGAGAACTCAAATGTATAAGCAAAAAAAGAACAAGTTATCCCATGGCAGGCTGGGCAAGGGACTTGAAGAGAAACTTCTCTGAAGAAGATAGGCGCACGGCCTATGAAAAAATGCTCATCATCTTTAATCATCAGAGAAATGCAAATCAAAACCACTTTGAGATATCATCTAACTCCAGTAAGATTAGCCTATATCACAAAATCCCAAGACCAGAGATGTTGGCGTGGATGCGGAGAAAAGGGAACGCTTCTACACTGCTGGTGGGAATGCAAATTAATACATTCCTTTTGGAAAGATGTTTGGAGAACACTTAGAGATCTAAAAATAGATCTGCCATTCAATCCTCTAATTCCTCTACTAGGCATATACCCAGAAGACCAAAAATCACGTCATAACAAAGATATTTGTACCAGAATGTTTATTGCAGCCCTATTCATAATTGCTAAATCATGGAAAAAACCCAAGTGCCCATCAATCCACGAATGGATTAATAAATTGTGGTATATGTACACCATGGAATATTATGCAGCCTTAAAGAAAGATGGAGACTTTACCTCTTTCATGTTTACGTGGATGGAGCTAAAACATATTCTTCTTAGTAAAGTATCTCAAGAATGGAAGAAAAAGTATCCAATGTACTCGGCCCTACTATGAAACTAATTTAGGGCTTTCACATGAAAGCTATAACCCAGTTACAACCTAAGAATAGGGGGAAGGAGGAGAGGGAGGGGAGGGGGGGAGGGGGGCAGAGGGAAGGGGATTGTTGGGATTACACCTGCAGTGCATCTTACAAGGGTATATGTGAAACTTAGTAAATGTGGAATGTAAATTTCTTAGTACAATAACTAAGAGAATGCCAGGTAGGCTATGTTAACCAGAGTGATGAAAATGTGTCAAACGGTCTATGAAACTAGTGTATGATGCACCATGATTACATTAATGTACACAGCTGTGATTTAATAAAAAAAAAAAGTATTGGTCATTTTCCTTCAGGTTTTCATATTTCTGAGAATAAAGTTTCTTTAATATTCATTAAGGATTTTTTGAATTTCTGAGGAGTCTGTTGTTATTTCATCTTTACCATTTCTGATTGATGAAATTAGAGATTTCATTCTTTTTTTCCTGGTTAGGTTATCCACAGGTTTGTCTGTTTTATTGACCTTTACAAAAAACCAACTTTTTGATTTATCCATCAGTTGTATAATCCTTTTGTTTTCAATTTTATTTAATTCTGCTCTAATTTTGGTTATTTCTTTTCTTCTGATGGGTTTGGGATTGGAATGTTTTTCCTTTTCCAGTTGCTTGAGATATCCCATTAAGTTGTTAACTTCCTCTCTTTTCATTCTGTTGAGGAAGGCTTGCAGTGCTATAAATTTCCCTCTTAGGACTGCCTTTGTCATATCCCAGAATTTCTGATAAATCATGTCTTCATTATCATTTTGTTCCAATAATTTGGAATTTCCTTCTTAATCTCGTCTATGACCCACCTATCATTCAGCATAAGGTTATTAAACTTCCATGTTTTTGTATGAGTATGTAGATTCCTGTTTTTACTGAGTTCAACTTTTATTCCATGATGGTCTGAGAAGATGCAAGGAATAATTTCTATTCTTTTAAATTTGCTGAGGTTAGACTTGTAACGTAAGATGTGATCAATTTTGGAGTATATTTCATGGGCTGATGAGAAGAATGTGTATTCTGTTTTGTTAGGATGAAATGTTCTGTAGATGTCTATTAAATCCAAATGTTGAATGGTTAAGTCTAAAATTTCTTTGCTTAGCTTCTTGTTGGAGGATCTATCCAACACTGCCAAGGGAGTGTTAAAATCTCTGCCTATTATGCAACTGGAGGAAATCCAGTTGCTCATGTCTGTTAGAGTCTCTCTTATAAATTGAGGTGCATTGTGGTTGGGTGCATAAATGTTAATAATTGAAATCTCATCCTGTTGAGTATTAGCCTTAACATATATGAAGGGATCATACTTATCTTTCCTTACTTGTGTTAGTTTAAATCCTATTGTATTTATGAATAAAATTGCAACACCTGCCTTTTTCAGATTTCCATTTGCCTAAAATATAGATGACCACTCTTCACCCTGAGGCTATATTTATCTTTAAGGTAAGATGAGATTCTTGTATGCAGCAGATATCTGACCTGAGTTTTTGTATCTAGTCAGCCAACCTGTGCCTCTTTAGGGGAAAATTTAAGCCATTCACATTAATTGAGAATATTGATAAGCCTGGTGGAATTTTGAGTATCGAGTTTTTCAAAAGTCCAGTGGACATTTTTAATCCCTTTGCCACTGTGGAAGTTGGAATTTGATAACAAATTTCTGACTGAGTTTACTTTTGTGGTGGAGGATTTTGCTGATCAATATGGAGGATAGGTCTGAGAATATTCTGGAGAGCTGGTTTAGTTATGGCAAATTTCTTCAACGTGTGAATGTCATTAAAGTATTTAATTTCTCCATAATAAATGAAACTCATTTTAGCTGGATACAGGATCCTGGGTTGAAATTATTTTGTTTTAGGAGATTAAAAGTTGATAAGCAACCTCTACTAACTTGAATGGTTTCAGCAGAGAGATCTGCAGTCATTCTAATATTCTTCCCCTTGTAGGTTATGGTTTTATTACATCTGGCTGCTTTCAGAATTTTCTTCTTCATCTTGACTTTAGTGAAGTTAATTATGATGTGCCTGGGGGAAGTCTTATTCAGGTTGAGTCGTGCTGGGGTTCTGAAACTGTCTGCTATCTGAATTTCAGAATCTCTTGGCATGTCTGGAAAGTTCTCCTTCACAACCTAATGAAGAAGAGCCTCTGTGCCTTGTGAAGCAACTTTGTCACCTTCAGGGATTCCTATAATGGGAATATTAGTTTTCTTAAAATTACCCCAGAGCTCTCTGAGAAAATGATCTATTTTTGCTCTCCATTTCTCTTCCTCTTGGAGAGTTTGGGAGCATTCAAAAGCTTTGTCTTCAATGTCAGAAATCCTTTTTCTGCTTGCTCCATTCTGTTACTGAGGGATTCTACTGTATTTCTCAAATCTTTGAGGGCTGCAAATTCTTGTCTCACTGTGTCAAAATCTTTGGTGAGTTTGTCTTTGAATTCTCGTGACAACTTTTGAGATGCTCCTTGAATTTCTAATGCCAACTTTACCTCCATTCTATTAATCTTATTTGCAATTCAAATTCTGAATTCGATTTCTGACATTGCTGCCATTTGTTTATAAATGGGATCTTCAGATGTGACTTCCACGTCATTCCTTGGGGAGGTTGATCTACTCTGGTTATTCATGTTCCTGGAGTTTTTCCACTTTTTCTTCCTCATGATTATTTTACACCATTTGGCTAGATGAACAGATAAGGTGAAGTTGGGTTGGGTGACTCCTGGAGTAGTGATTAACCAGGCCTTTGCCCAAGAGCTGGGACTGGTGTCTGTACCTTTTCCCCTGGTGCTTTGCAAGGGACCCGTACAGTGCTATGGCCTAAGGCACTGGGGACCTACTTGGTGTGGTGGGGCTAAGTGACTCTGTCTTGTTTTCAGCTGGTCTTTGTCCTACCCTAGTGAATCAGTTACTCTAGGTTGAAGTCTCAGCTGTGGAGAAATACCAGCAATTAATTCACCCCGCCCCCAACAGAAAACAACTGTAAAAGGAAAATCAAACCTTCCCACAACTACACACCCAGGGTACCACTTTGGATAGTACTCAGGTGATTGGTTCAGTTTGAGAGATCCAAATAAGTTGTCCCAGTCAGCACCTGGTCTCAAGTGGGAGAGTTCAAAAGGTCTCCTGTAACTAGATATCAGGGGTCTGCTGACAGCTTGAGTATGACTTGTTCTGGTGCTCTGTGGAGTCAGAAGGATCCCCCCACAAGCAAATGAATTAGTCTGGGAAGGTTGATGCCTCTTTCCCCACCTTGCACCTCTGTCACACCCAGTCACTGGTAATCCCACAGGGCTGTGATCCAGTTCCCTCCAATGAGCAGATGCTCCTCCTGCAATTTGCGCCTGCCTGAGTCACAGGGAGATCTATGTCTCCTCGGCCAGGCCTCCACACTCTGCCACCATCCAGCAGGGGCAGATGAGGCCTGACAACCTCAAGTGGTTCACTCAGTTCCAGCCCTGCCCATGATTGATGTTGCTGACATTTATATTTTCACAGAATTTGTGATTCTATCCTGGCTATATTCCCCTATGGACCAGGCGCTGTTTGAGTTCATACAAACTGCAACTCAGCCCTGGTTTGTGCTGCTGCCCTGAGCTGTGTATCTGTCTCCACTGCTGTCTGTGTTGTGGTGGCTGCAGTTAGAGCTCACACTCAGCTCTGGGTTCCAGCCTCTGGCCACCTGCCTTTGTCTCAGCTATGATCCCCTGAGGGCCAGGTACTTCTTAGGCTCACTAAAGCAGTCCTGGCTTAATCCAACCCTGGGAGTATGCTGTTTCTGCCTGAGCATCTTCTATTCTCAGTCCCGCTGCGCCCACCCAGGCGGGTACCTCCTCAGTCACTGGCAACCCCGCCGGGCTGTGATCTTTATTCATGGGGCCTGCATTTCCATCTCAGATCTGTTCTGCCAGTGGCTGCCACCAGAGAAGATGCCTGGCTTTCTCTGGTTGCTCAGAGATACAGGGAGTGTCTGTCCAAAATATCCCCAGGGGTGTGAGCCCTATTGTTCCTGCTGCTGCTCTGTGCTGTGGGGTACTGCCTCTCCCTCTCCCATACAATTCCTTTAGTCCGTACCCCTGTGCCATCTTCTCATTGCCCCTGTGCTACAGAATCAGCACAGACCTGCAACAGCCCATGCCCTGTCCACACCCCATGAGAAAATGTCCAAGAATCTGGACTCGATGGGGACATGCTTCCAGACCTTGGGGTGAGAGTGGAGGGGAGTACTGAGAATTCAGAATTGCAGGTAGAGAATATGTACAGTTTTATATAGTTTTATGCCTGACAAGAGAGTGTCATGGACCCTAGTAGGGGAAGGAGGTCCGGTTTTTAGAGGGTCACTCCTGTGAGATAAAATGGGAGTATGTTTGAACTCTGCTTGCTTGTTTGTACAAAGTATACTGTGAGCTATTCTTTTGTGGGAGGGGACTCTTATCCACTTGGCGATGGATTTTGTACCTATTTTTTGTATCCTTGGGATTGCAGCTTGCCTCAGCAGGGTTAATGTGCATTCTTCAACCTTCTCTTTTGGCTCGGTTCCAAACCATCAGCTTACTTGCTAAACTTTTGTCCTTTAACTATCCTTCTGGACAAGATCCTCTGTGGAAAGCTGGGTCCAGGTGGCCATTTTGCCTCCACCCCCATAGGTACACAATTCTTTTTTTTTTTTTTTTTCTTCTTTTTTTTATTGTTGGGGATTCATTGAGGGTACAATAAGCCAGTTACACTGATGGTACACAATTCTATACTAACAGTTACTTTTTCAGTGGTACCATAGCTCAGTGGTATGGTGCCAGCCACATACACTGAAGGTGGCAGGTTCAAACCTGGTCCAGGCCAGCTAAAACAACAATGACAACTGCAACAAACATATATGGAGTCTAAAATAGATAAACTCATAGAAGAAAAGAGTAGAATGGTGGTTTCCAGGGGCTAGGGGAAAAAGAAAATGGAAAAAGTGTATGATTAAAGGGTATGAAGATTAGGCTATGCAAGATGAGTAAGTTCTGGAGATCTACAATAGAGCATAGTGTCTACTACTAACAAAACTATATTGTACAATAAAATTGCTAGGTGGGTCAGTCTTTTTTTGTTTGTTTGTTTGTTTAATTTGTAAGTTTTGAGTAGAAGAGGAAATCGTATTAACTGTTCATCAAGTAACATTCAGGCATCAGAGCTTAATCACGGAGTTTTCCTTAATCTTCATTACATTAAGTCTTTTTTTTCTTTATTCTTTTTTATTTATTTATTTATTTTTTTATTATTAAATCATAACTGTATACATTGATATGATCATGGGGCATCATACACTCGCTTCATAAACCATTTGACACATTTTTTATCACAGTGGTTAACATAGCCTTTCCGGCGTTATCTCAGTTACTGTGCCAAAATATTTACATTCTACATTTACCAAGTTTCGCAAATACCCCTGTAATATGCACCACAGGTGTGATTTCACCGATCCCCCTCCCTCTACCCACCCCCCCTTTCCCACTTCCCCCTATTGTTAAGTTGTAGCTGGGTTATATCTTTCACGTGAGAGTCCCAAATTAGTTTCATAGTAGGGCTGTGTACATTGGGTACTTTTTCTTCCATTCTTGAGATACTTTACTAAGAAGAATATGTTCCAGCTCCATCCATGTAAACATGAAAGAGGTAAAGTCTCCATCTTTCTTTAAGGCTGCATAGTATTCCATGGTATACATATACCACAATTTATTAATCCATTCGTGGATCGATGGGCACTTGGGCTTTTTCCATGACTTAGCTATTATGAATTGGGCTGCAGTAAACATTCTGGTACAAATATCTTTGTTATGTTGTGATTTTTGGTCTTCTGGGTATATGCCCAGCAGAGGAATTACAGGATTGAATGGCAGATCTATTTTTAGATCTCTGAGTGTTCTCCATATATCTTTCCAAAAGGAATGTATTAATTTGCATTCCCACCAGCAGTGCAGAAGTGTTCCCTTTTCTCCGCATCCACGCCAACATCTCTGGTCTTGAGATTTTGTGATATAGGCTAGTCTCATTGGAGTTAGATGATATCTCAAAGTAGTTTTGATTTGCACTTCTCTGATGATTAAAGATGATGAGCATTTTTTCATATGTCTGAAGGCCGTGCGCCTGTCTTCTTCAGAGAAGTTTCTCTTCAAATCCCTTGCCCAGCCTGCGATGGGATCCCTTGTTTTTTTCTTGCTGATGCGTTTGACTTCTCTGTGGATTCTGGTTATTAAACCTTTGTCAGAGATACACCCTGCAAATATCTTTTCCCATTCTGAGGGCTGTCTGCTTGATCTGCTTACTGTGTTCTTAGCTGTGCAGAAGCTTTTTAGTTTGATAAAGTCCCAGTAGTGTATTTTTGAAGCTGCTTCAATTGCCCGGGGGGTTCTCCTCATGAAATACTCACCCAGACCAATTTCTTCAAGGGTTTTCCCTGCATTCTCCTCTAGTATTTTTATAGTTTCATGTCTTAAGTTTAAATCTTTAATCCAATGAGAGTCTATCTTAGTTAATGGTGAAAGGTGTGGGTCCAATTTCAGTCTTCTGCAGGTTGCCAGCCAGTTCACCCAGCACCATTTGTTAAATAGGGAATCTTTTCCCCACTGAATGTTTTTAATTGGCTTGTCAAAAATCAAATAGCAGTAAGTAGCTGGATTCATCTCTTGGTTCTCTATTCTGTTCCAGATATCTACTTCTCTGTTTTTGTGCCAATACCATGCTGTTTTGATCACTATCGATTTGTAGTAAAGTCTGAGGTCTGGTAGTGTGATTCCTCCTGTTTTGTTTTTATTTCTGAGTAATGTCTTGGCTATTCGAGGTTTTTTCTGATTCCATATAAAACGAAGTAAAGTTTTTTCAACATCTTTAAAATATGACAGTGGAGCTTTAATAGGGAGTGCGTTGAAATTATATATTGCTTTGGGTAGTATGGACATTTTGATAATGTTGATTCTTCCCAGCCATGAGCATGGTATGTTTTTCCATTTGTTAACATTTTCAGCTATTTCTTTTCTTAGAGTTTCATAGTTCTCTTTATAGAGATCTTTCACGTCTTTTGTTAGGTAAATTCCCAAATATTTCATCTTCTTTGGCACTACTGTGAATGGGATAGAGTCCTTAACTGCTTTTTCAATTTGACTGTTGTTAGTGTATATAAAGGCTACCGATTTATGAATGTTGATTTTGTAACCTGAGACGCTGCTGTATTCCTTGATCACTTCTAGGAGTTTTGTAGTAGAGTCCCTAGTGTTTTCCAGATACACAATCATATCATCTGCGAAGAGCGAGAGTTTGATCTCTTCTGACCCTATATGGATACCCTTGATCGCCTTTTCTTCCCTAATTGCGGTGGCTAAAACTTCCATTACAATGTTGAAAAGCAATGGAGACAATGGGCAGCCTTGTCTGGTTCCTGATCTGAGTGGAAATGATTCCAATTTAACTCCATTCAATATGATATTGGCTGTGGGTTTGCTGTAGATAGCCTCTATCAGTTTAAGAAAAGTCCCTTCTAGACCAATTTTCTTGAGTGTTCTGATCATGAAGGGATGCTGGATATTATCAAAAGCTTTTTCTGCATCAATTGAGAGAATCATATGGTCTTTGTTTTTTAATTTGTTTACGTGCTGAATTACATTTATAGATTTACGTATATTGAACCAGCCTTGAGACCCTGGGATAAAACCAACTTGGTCATGATGTATAATTTGGTTGATATGTTGCTGGATTCTGTTTGTTAGGATCTTGTTGAATATTTTTGCATCTATATTCATTAGTGATATTGGTCTATAATTTTCTTTTCTTGCTGGGTCTTTTCCTGGTTTGGGGATCAGGGTGATGTTTGCTTCATAGAATGTGTTGCGTAGTCTTCCTTCTTTTTCTACATTTTGGAACAGGTTGAGTAATATAGGTACTAATTCCTCTTTAAAGGTTTGGTAGAATTCTGATGTGAAACCATCTGGTCCCGGCTTTTCTTTTTAGGGAGGTTTTGTATAGTTGGTGCTATTTCTGAACTTGATATGGGTCTGTTCAACATTTCCACTTGATTCTGGTTAAGTCTTGGAAGGTGGCGTGCTTCCAAGTATCGGTCTATTTCCTTCAGATTTTCATATTTCTGAGAATAAAGTTTCTTGTAATATTCATTAAGGATTTTTTGGATTTCTGATGAGTCTGTGGTTATTTTGTCTTTGTTGTTTCTGATTGATGATATTAGAGATTTTACTCTTTTTTTCCTGATTAGGTTGGCCAGAGGTTTATCTATTTTATTGACCTTTTCAAAAAACCAGCTTTTTGATTTATTGATCTGTTGTATTATTCTTTTGTTTTCAATTTCATTTAATTCTGCTCTAATTTTGGTTATTTCTTTTCTTCTACTGGGTTTGGGGTTGGAATGTTCTTCCTTTTCCAGTTGCGTGAGATGTCCCATTAAGTTGTTAACTTCCTCTCTTTCCGTTCTCTTGAGGAAGGCTTGCAGTGCTATAAATTTCCCTCTTAGAACTGCCTTTGCAGTGTCCCAGAGGTTCTGATAGTTTGTGTCTTCATTGTTGTTTTGTTCCAAAAAATTGGCGATTTCTTTCTTAATCTCATCTCTGACCCAGCTATCATTCAGCATAAGGTTATTTAACTTCCATGTTTTTGTATGGGTATGCAGATTCCTGTTGTTACTCAATTCAAGTTTTATTCCATGATGGTCCGAGAAGATGCATGGAATAATTTCTATTCCTTTAAATTTACTGAGGTTAGACTTGTGACCTGAAATGTGGTCAATTTTGGAGTAAGTTCCATGGGCTGATGAGAAGTATGTGTATTCAGTTTTGTTGGGATGAAATGTTCTGTAGATGTCTGCTAAATCTAAATATTGGATGGTTAGGTTTAAATCTAAGATTTCTTTGCTCAGCTTCTTTCTGGAGGATCGATCCAACACTGCCAAGGGAGTGTTGAAATCTCCGACGATTATGGAGCTGGAGGAAATCAAGTTACTCATGTCTGTTAGAGTTTCTCTTATAAATTGAGGTGCATTCTGGTTGGGTGCATAGATATTAATAATTGAGATCTCATCATATTGAGTATTACCCTTAACAAATATGAAGTGACCATTCTTGTCCTTCCTTACTTTTGATGGTTTAAAGCCTACTGTATCTGCAAATAAAATTGCAACACCTGCTTTTTTCTGATTACCATTTGCCTGAAATATGGATGACCATCCTTTCACCCTGAGTCTATATTTGTCTTTTAAGTTGAGATGTGACTGTTGTATGCAACAAATATCTGGCTTGAGTTTTTGTATCCAGTCAGCTAACCTATGCCTCTTTAGAGGACAGTTTAAGCCATTCACATTGATGGAGAGTATTGATAAGTCTGGTGGAATTTTGGGTATCAAGTTTTTCAAAGGTCCAGTGGACATTTTTAATCCTTTCGCCAGTGTGGAAGTTGGAGTTTGATCTGCAGTTTCTGAGTGAGTTTACTTTTGTGGTATAGGATTGGGTTGGTCATTGTGGAGGATAGGTCTGAGAACATCCTGAAGAGCTGGTTTACTTATGGCAAATTTTTTCAACATATGAATGTCGTTGAAGTATTTAATTTCTCCATCATAGATGAAACTCAGTTTAGCTGGATACAAGATCCTGGGTTGAAAGTTTTTTTGCTTTAGGAGATTAAAAGTTGATGACCAGCCTCTTCTGGCTTGAAAAGTTTCAGCAGAGAGATCTGCAGTTATTCTAATATTCTTACCTTTGTACGTTATAGTTTTCTTTTGCCAGGCTGCTTTGAGAATCTTCTCTTTCATGTTAACTTTAGTGAAGCTAATTATGATATGTCTGGGGGATGACTTATTGGGGTTGAATCATGCTGGGGTTCTGAAGCTGTCTGCTATCTGAATGTCAGATTCTCTAGGCATGTCTGGAAATTTTTCTTTCATAATTTCATGCAGAAGGGCCTCTGTGCCCTCGGAGGCCACTTCATCGTTCTCAGAAATTCCTATAATCCTTATGTTGCTTTTTTTCGAATTATCTGAGAGTTCTCTGAGTGAGTGATCCGTTTTTGCTCTCCATTTCTCTTCCTCTTTGAGAGATTGGGAGCGTTCGAAGACTTTATCTTCAATGTCAGAAATCCTTTCTTCTGCTTGCTCCATTCTGTTACTGAGGGATTCTACTGTATTTTTCATATCTTTGAGGGCTGTAAGTTCTTGCTTCAGTGTGTCTAAGTTTTTGGTGGTTTTGTCTTTAAATTCGTTAAATTCTTGAGACAGTTTTTGAATTTCTCCTCGAATTCCTAATTCCATTTTATTAATCTTGTCTGCAATCCAAATTCTGAATTCGATTTCTGACATCTCAGCCAGTTGTTTATGAATGGGATCTTCAATCACATCTGCCGTATCTTTTCTTGGGGGGGTTGATCTATTCTGGTTATTCATGTTACCAGAGTTTTTCCGCTGATTCCGCCCCATGGTTATTTTACTCCCTTTGGTTTTTCCCCTGGGGTTTTATCGAGGGCCCGTACAGTGTTGTGGCCTGAGAAACTGGGGCCCTGTCTGGTGTGGTGGAGCAAAGTGGTTCTGTCTTGTTTTCAGCTGGTTTCTGTTCGATCCTATTGCAACTTCTACTCTGGCTTGAAGTCTCAGCTGCGTGGAAAAATCAGCAATTAAGTCACCCCACCTGCCCACCTCTGGCCCCAGTTGGAAAAGGAGAATCAAGCCTTCCTACAATCGCACACCCAGGGCACCACCTGAAAAGTCCTCAGTCTATTAGCCGAGTTCAAAAGGTCCAAATCAACTATCTCAATCAGCACTTGTCTCGGGTGGGAGAGTTCAAGAGGTCTCTGGGAACTGGATCACAGGGGCCTGGTAACTCCTCTGACACGGCTCACCCCAGTGCAGCGTGGAGTCAGGAGGAGCCACCCAGCAAACAGAGCAGTCTAGGAAGGTTGACGTCTCCTTCCCCACTTTGCCCCTCCATCGGACCCAGTCACTGGTATCTCTGCAGATGACTAACCCAGTTGCCTGCAGTGAACAGACACTCCAGGGGTTTGCACCTGCCTGAATTGCAAGGAAGTCTGCCAGGCCCCCGCAGACTGCCACTATCTAGCAGGAGGAGATGGGGCCTGACATCTTTGAGTGTTTGATGCAGGTGATGGGAAGGAGGTGTTCACTCAGGCTTAGCCCCATCCCTGATGGATGCTGCTAACAGAACAGAACAGAACAGACAACTTTGCGGGGTTCTGTCTCTGTTCCTGTCGAAATCACTTACAGAAGACGGGCTGTTTTGAGTTCAAACGTCTTTGCTGCTGGAGATTTGCGTCCGAACACCTCTCTGGGTTGGCCCCACCCTGGAAGCTTCCCAGGTTTGTGAGCGGTGTCAGGAAATCCCCCGCTCACCGGGGGCCTCCTCTGGTTGCCCAGGGAGACAGGGGGTGTGGCCTCCGAATATCCAGAAGTGAGCGTTCTGCTGTTAAAGAAAAAACAGCTGTTGATCTACCTCCAGGGAACTGCTGCTCTGGTGTGGGTGCTCAGGCAACCCTTTTCTCCTCTGTCCCGCGCCCCAGAGTCAGCACTGAGCGGCCGCAGTTTGTGCTGGGTCCACACCCCTCAAGAGATCCCCCAAGAATCAGAACTCTTGGGGGATGGGCCCCCAGACCCCGATTGGGAGTGGGGGGGGAAGCTAGAGTTTCATTCAGTTTTACGCAACACTACGGCCCGGCCCGGGGAGGGCTCCTGCACTGCACCACAGGGAAGTGCCGCCAACGCTTGATTTCCCCTCAGCCCGGTGCCCTCTCCTCACTCACGTGTCCCAGAGTCAGCGCTGACCTGACGCAGCTCAGGCACTGTGCACTCCCCTCGAGAAATCACCCAAGGATCCAAACTCCTGGGGGATAGGCCCTCAGACCCCGAGTGAGAGTAGGGGCTCTCAGCTCTCAGCGGGGAAGCTAGAGTCTTATTCAGTCTTGTGCCCCATAATGTTGCCCGGGGAGGGTTGGTGCACTGCACCGCAGGGAAGTGCCGCGAGGCGTGACTCCCCCTCAGCCCGGTGCCCTCTCCTCACTCGCACGCCTCAGAGTCAATGCTGACCAGTCGCAACTCGGGGACTGTCCACTCCCCTTGAGAAATCACCCAAGGATCCGAAGTCCTGGGGGACAGGCCTCCAGACCTCAGTGGGTGGGAGGGGAGCACCGGAAGGGTTGCCGGCGAAGGATTCCCAAAGTTTTATTCAGTTTTATGCCTGGCAGGAGAACACTACGACACCCCAGTAGGGGAGGTAGGTCCAGTTTTTAGAAAGTCTCTCCCATGGAGTGTAGTGGGAGGGCCTTTAATTTCTGCCTGCTTGTTTAATTGTGGGGCTCTTGAGCCAGTCTCATGGGGGAGGGGGACTCCCATCCACTTGGTGGTGGATTTTGTACCTTTTGTTTGCGTCCTTGTGATCACAACTTGCCTCAGCGGTGTTGATGTGCGTTCTTCAACCTTCTCTCTTGGTGAGGCTCAAGTCCACCAGGATACTTACTAAATTCCTGTCCCTTAACTCTCCTTCTGGACGGGAGCCTCTGTTGAAAGCTGGCTTCAGTCCGCCATCTTGTCTCCCTCCCCGGTGGGTCAGTCTTATGTTAAGTGTTCTTAACAATAGTAATAACAATAATAGTATAATAATGAAGGGTTAGGAGGAGACTTTGGGAGGTTATGGATATGTTCATAGCTTTGACGGCACTGATGATTTTATAGGCATGTACTTATTCCCAAATTAATCAAGATGTATTCATTAAATATATACAGCATTTTATATGCTAATTATACCTCAATAAAAGGATATAAACAATGTTCAGAGTATAAAACAGAGAAGCTGCTCACTGATATGAGGCTCTGGGTACAAGGCAGACAAAACTTCAGACGTGCTACCAAACAGATTTATGTCAATGAGCCTTCTGACCCACCAATGCAGTAAAGATTCCTCTTATTTGTCAACTTATGCCTTACTGGATTCTTTCTCTTCTGTGTTTTCACTTTTATAGACGCCTCAGTTACCTAAGTGTTGCTTGGTTGCTTTTTCAGAATTATTTAAGTAAAGCTTTGCAGGGGATAGACATGCTTGAGCTAGCATCAGCTATACTGGGGAGTTTGTGAGACATGACACACAGAAAGTGCAGCCAGACCTCAGGAGAGACACCAGCTGGGAACAGGAGAGTTATGAGAAATCCAGGATATGATAATTATCACTCCATTCAAGTTCCTCAACAGTGGAACAGTGTTATCGTTCCTGCATCTCTCTGTTTTTTCTTCCCTCTCTGCACAATGACTGTTTCTCTGTATGCCTATGTAGGTGGCTACCCAAAAGTTTATGAATTTGATAGTCCTCAGTTTGAGAGCAGGTACACATTGCATAGCCTTTGTGAGTTCTAGTTCCTTATCCCTGGAAGCTGCCCACTACACGTTCAGACAGCCCTGGCCCAAGGAAAAGGTCAGGTCCCTGTGTACCTGACTGGCCCTGTGAGTGATGAGGGAAGTTGTCAGAAGAGTGGATCAGAAATTAAGCAGAGTCTGCAGATCTTGACCTCAGTTGATGTGAACTTGCACATATCCATATGTGACCGCTTAGGAAGTTATGCTCAGGGGTCTCATTCATCTGCAAAGAATGTATGAGCACAAGTGTGTGTGAGAGAGAGCATATGGGTGGTGGTTTCCCATTCATTTCCCTATGGCCTAATCCTGCGATATGAACTGGGGAGATAATGGTCAACAGACCAGGTCCTTGCTGTGTCCTGCTCAAGGAATCAGATATTGCACAGAAGGATCACACAGATGAAGAACCTGAGCAGAGGTCCGAAGGATGAGAACAGCTGACTTGTCAGTGGCACATGGGAGGAAAGGGTGTCCTATGCAGGGGAGAAACCCACGTCCAGGTCCTCAGATGGGAGGAAGAGGTGAATTTGAGGAACCAAAAGAAGGATGGTGTGACTGGAGGTCAGAGAACAAGTGGGGCTGTTTCACAAACTGAGTCTGGAGTTAGGCCAGGCAGGGTTTTATGGACTTTGTAAGGATTACAGGTTTATTTATGACCATGACAAACTACTCAAGGGTTTATAGTCTCAGAACTATGAAACTTGGCTTGGCACCCTAGCTCAGTGGTTAGGATGCCAGCCACATGCCCGGGGAGTTGAACCCCATCAGGGCCTACTAAAGCAACAAGAACAAAAAAATAGCTGGGCGTTGTGATGAGCACCTGTAGTCCCAGCTGTTAGGGAGGCTGAAGCAAAAAAAATGGTTTAAGCCCAAGAGTTTGAGTTTGCTGTGAGCTGTGATGCCACAGCACTTTACCCAGGGTGATAGCTTGAGACTCTGTCTCTGAAAAGCAAACAAGCAAACAAACAAAAAAATCAGTTATTTTTTCTCTAAGCATCTTGAAGATTTGAAGATGTCATTCAACTGTTTCCTTGGTTTCCTTGTTTTGTTTTTGAGAAGTCAGCTGTCATTCTACCTGTGAAATAGTTTCTTTAGCTATGGTGATTTACAGATTGATTACAATGCATCTACGTGTGAATTTATCTTTATTTATCCTTCTTTGTATAATCTATGTTTCCAAGATCTATTCATCCATCTATTTATCATCTATTTATTTCATCTATTGAAATATTCTCAAACACTAACTTCTTTATTATTTTCTCTTTGTCTTTTTAACTTCACCATAGGGGTTTTGACTAGGTATATATTAAGTCTTATTTTATTCTCAGTATCTTAACATGTTTGCCTTGTTTTACTGTTCTGCATTCTGTGTCATATATTTTTTGATTCTTCCAGTGCAATAGTTGTCCTTTAACTATACTCATGCTGCTGTTTAAGCCTATCCACTTGAGTTTTTATTTCAACAACTATGTTTATTATTTCTAAAAGGTCAATTAATTCTTTCTCAGATCTCCAGCTCATTTGTTTTTCTTGCCTCTTGCTCATTTTTTAATTCAATTTTGTACTTTAAATATTTCAAACATGGTTATTTTTAAAAACAAATTAATTTTATTTTATGTCAGAATATTATGGGGGTACAAATGTTTTGGCTTCATGAATTGTTTTTGTACAATTTGAGTCAAAGGTACCAATGTGCCCATCATTCAGATAGTGTGCATTGTACACATTGGTGTGATGTAACCCATTCCTTCCTTTCACTTGCACATGATAGATTTTTTTTTTGACTTTTTGTTGACTTTTACTTCCATATGGTGTACATGATGTTGATCATTTGGTTTCAATATAATAGTGAGAACACATGGTGCTTGTTTTTCCATTCTTGTGATATGCCATTTAGGAGAATGGTCTCCACTTCCATCCAGGTTGTTACAGGATTATAGGCATGAGCCATAGCACCTGGCCTATTTGGGGATTTTTTTCATAAAAGCAATTCTCACTTTTAGGAATTAGGTGATATCTCATTGTGGGTTTGATTTGCATTTCCCTGACAGTTAGAAATGTTTAGCGTTTTTTTCATATGTTTTCATAATGACCATTAATCCATTTCTTTTGAAAAGTTTCTGCTCATATTTTTTGGCCACTTTATTATGGGGTTATTTAATTGTTTTCTTTGATTTACTTGAGTTCTTTTTAGATTCTGATTACCTATGCTTTATCAGATGTTATAGCATAGAAATATTTTCTCTCATTCTGTAGGATATTTATTCACTTTATTGTTTATTTCCTTGGCTGTGCAGAAGATTTTTTTAATTTAATCAAGTCAAATATACTTATTTTAAAATTTGACTCTCTGATACATCTAGTCTCTGAAGGCCTCAGTTTGTTATTTTGTTTTAGATTCCAAGGCTTCCTATTTCTGGAACCATTTCATATCTGAAGTTGAAGACTGCAGTGGTGAGATCAAATTCCCCCCTGGACTTTGAAGCCCACTTAGTGATAACCTCAAAACTCTCAAAAAAAAAAAAAAAGAAAAGAAAAGAAAAAGAAAAAAAGAAAGGCTACATTAAATTATTTATAATATTAACCTTCTTTTCTTTTTTTTTTAATTGTTGGGGATTCATTGAGGCTACAATAAGCCAGGTTATGCTGATTGCATTTGTCAGGTAAAGTTCCTCTTTCAATCATGTCTTGCCCCCAGAAGGTGTGGCACGCACCAAGGCCCTGCCCCTCTCCTTCCTTCCCTCTCTCTGCTTTTCCTTCAGCCCCCCCATAACATTAATTGTCATTAATTGTCCTCATATCAAAATTGAGTACATAAGATTCATGCTTCTCCATTCTTGTGATGCTTTACTAAGAATATTAACCTTCTAATACAAAATATAACAATACAGGGACGAATAAGCAATAATTAAACAAACATTTTTATTAAAGCAGTTATTATAGAGCCAAGATTCATAACATGAGAGGGTTTGATGGCTATACTTAAGGGGGGGTCTAGGAACTCATTTAAATTTCTTGGTCAGGCTTATTTGGGGGGTAATGATCCATAGCTCAAAAGAATATAATCTCCAAAAGCTTAAGAATCACAACCCTGAGCAAGATTTAAATATATAAATAAACTCTAAGCTATTATTTTATATATTTATTCAATATCTCTTTGGTGTTCTTATTCCTAGCCCATTTTCTTCATTTAGCTCCTAAGGAGACCCTTTCCTTAATTTATCATATGTGATTTTGGAGTCATAAAAATTAAAAGGAAAAATATTAAAATTCTAGTAGATAAGTGAGCAAGGGAAAATGAGCAAAAAATAAAAATATAGAAAACATTTAACTTTGTCATTAATAACAGATCATGGCTAAATAAGCATTTACATCTAATGAATTAGCAAAAATTAGAAAAAGCACACTTTCCAACATTTATGAGATTGCAGTGAAATTTGATTCTGGTGACTCTTTTAGAAGGGGACATATATCAAAAGCCATAAAAATACCATTATTAATACCATTTTAGGGAATATTTCAATATAAAATAACTCAGAGGATAAAACCTTAAGATTATTTCAGCATAAAGGAAAGTAACAAAACATTCAAAGAAATTTCATGTACAAAAAGGAAAATTAATAATTAGTTAATAATTCTACATTTATGAAAAATTATGCAGATATTTGAAATGCTTAATTTTTTTATTGTTGGGGATTCATTGAGAGTACAAGAAACCAGGTTACACTGATTGTGAAATGCTTAATTTTAAAGACTAGATAGTAAACACGAAGAATGTTTGTACTGTTAGTGCCATCTCACCTAACTGAGGATCAAAAAAGGGAAGGAGATTTCGGAAGTGCACAGTTCTCAGAAGATACAGAACTAGGATAAAATTTCTTTCTATTTAAAGAAAATTCTGAGCAGATGGTTATGCCTCATGATGGAATGACCACATTATATTAATGACAAACTGGGAAGCTCATGATTCTATATCTAGAGTTTAGATATGTTGTCTGATCAAACAATTTACCCTGACATATTTAATGAGTAACATAATGATTACAGAGAAGGATGATAAGTAAGTCCAAACGTTCACGATTTTCATGAGAGATGATGTAGAATCAGCATAGATCTAGGACTTACCTGGAAATGTTAGGGTTTTCTTTTCATAGAATCTTCTGTCATCAACTATGCCAACATTAGCCCCTGACATCATAAGCTCCTGACTCATCGTCGTGTTTGTCAGCCTACTCACTCTTCCCAAATGTGTCTAACATCTCCACATCTTTGCATAGGTTCTCCTTCTACCTACATGCCCTTTTAGCCAGAAACTCATCTACCCTTTTCTTGAGCAGAGATATAAGGCCACCTCCTCTGAGAAGCCTCCCCCATACATTTCTCTATCTACATTAGAGCTTCTTATCAGGCTTCTCATGCCTTTAATTTTATTTCTACATGTTTATACTGTTTTATGGTAACTTGTAATTCCATCTGTTTTCCCACAGGGACTGGGAGTTTTTCAAAATTTAGACTCATATTTAATTCATAGAAAACTGGATCAAATATGAGATTTGGAGTTGTATAAACCTAGTTTTAAATTTTGGCTGCATCGCTTACTGGCTATGAGATCTTGATTAAGTTACTGGGCCTTTCTGAACATCTGTTCCTTCACCAGTATAATAGGAATAGAAGAGAACTGGTTTCATAAGCTATTTGGCACATACTAAGTATCCAATAAATGTTAGCTATGTACTCAGGCTTGTGTAGACCAACACCAAAATCTTTTGACCTCCATCTCAGCAACATACCATGTCGATCAGGAGGAGGTATAAGAGCCCAGAACACCCCAGCTCCTGAAGCCAACTCCAAGTCTAGAAATCAGGAGTTATTTTTTCTGTCTCCTTGGAGCCTTCACCAGTATAATAGGAATATTATACTGTTGGGGAAATTCAATGGCACACCTTTTTCCCCTGCAGTGAAGACAGATAGACACTGTGGGGGCAGGAGAAGTGAGATCCTCTGACCACTGCCTAGGCTCTCATCCCTCCCTTCACTGAGCCAACAGACAGTGAGTCACCACTAACATCATCCGGAACACCCACTGGTCCTGAAACCAATGATCTCATGATGTGAAGAAATTTTCTTTCTGAGAAGCATCTCTCCCAGGTTACCAGAGATTCATCTCCTCTGCCATCACCATTGCTCTGAACTTTACTTACCTCCCACCTCTCAAAGTGATCTATTGACCCCAGCACTACCTCACCTTCTGTGTTACTGAGAAGATTGGGGACCTCTGTCAGGAACTGCCTTGACTTCCTTCCTCACTGCTATAGTAGAACTATACATAACACCACTTCAGCTAGAATAAAAAGGATAAAAATCACTTCAGCTAGAATCAGACTGGACACAGACGTGAATCTGGATTCTGTCTACCATTAGCTCAGTAATCTTGGTCCCATCTTTTAGCCCTTCATCACTTACCTTGGCCACTTATCTGGGAAAATCTGGTTTAAAAAAAATCCTCCTGGCATGGCACCTGTGGCTCAAGCGGCTAAGGCATTAGCCACATACACCTGAGCTGGCGGGTTCAAATCCAGCCCAGGCCTGCCAAACAGTAATGATGGCTATAACCCAAAAATAGTCCCAGGTGTTGTGGTGGGAGCCTATAGTCCTAGCTACTTGGGAGACGGAGGCAGGAGAATCGCTTGAGCCCATAGATATCTTTGGGGCTGTGATGCCACGGCACTCTACCCAGGGTGACAGCTTGAGGCTCTGTCTGAAAAAAAAAAAAATCCTCCAGGATGTCATAAGGATTAAATAAAATAATGGTAAAATATCCCAAAACCTTGCAGATATTCAACAAATGTTATTACCCACTTCTCCTTTCTTTCTATCCCTGAAGTTCCAGCTATTGATGAGCATTTCCCCAATAAATGCATATGACATTTAGAATGTCCAAAAGAGAATTCATCAGCTTCCCACCCTACCCTCAGATCTCCCCAGGAAAGCCTCATCTTCCTTTTGATTGCTCTACTTCTGTTGATGACTTAACCCTTCTTGTATTATTTCCTATTGCTGCTGTAACAAATCACCACAAACTTAATGGCTTAAAACACAAATTTATCATCTTGCAATTTTATAGGTTAGACGTTAGACATAGATGACATTGGGCTAAAACCAACATGTTAGCTGGGCTGTGTTTCTTTTAGCCTTTTAGAATCTGTTTCTTCACCTTTTCCAACTTCTAGAGGTCACCCACATTCCTCGGCTTGTGGCCACATGGCTCAGACCTCTCCTTTTATTATCATGTCTCCTTTGCAAGCTCAGTCTCCTGCCTTTCTACCATGAGGTCCCTTATTAAATGGACCCACCAAGATAATACAGGATAATCTTCCCATTGCCAGATCCTTAGTTTATTCCCATCTGCAAAGTCTCTTTTTCTATATAAGATGTGTTGATGGGTTCTATACATTAGGACATAGATATCTTTGGGGGCCATGATTCTATGTATTGCACTTCTCCCAAACTCCCTGGCCTGTGACACTAGGACATCTGTACCCCTCCATCTACATTCCAATCCCACATCTCTTCACAGGGTGTAGTGGTAGCAAAGAGGTTTTGGGTCACTGTGCACTCTAATCTGCAAATATAGGCTGCCTCGAGTATGGTGGTGAGAAATGAGTCTCTGATCCCAAGAAAGAGTGGTCTCCTCAATGTGTTGTGTGTGCTGTGGTCATGGAATGACTCTGCACACAGCACGAACACTGTACACGTCCATCCTGGGTCCTGATCTGACTCCTCCTCCCCTGCCCACAGGCTTCCCTTCCCCAATCAGAGCTGCTATTGCAGTGGCTCTGTGTGGACTGCACATGTCCTTTCACCATCCAGATACTGAAGCCCTGACCCCCAGTGTGGCTGTATTTGGAGACAGAGCCTATAAGGAAGTTGTTAAGGTTAAATGAGGTCACCTTGGGTGGGTCCCTGAGGCAATAGAATTAGTGTCCTTATAGAAGGGGTAAAGATACCATCGGGCTGGCACTGCCCCATTCCCCATACAAACACCAAGGAAAGGCTGTCAGGAGAAAATGCTGTCTGCCAGGCAAGAAGTGGGCCCTCTCCCCAAACCCAACACTGTTGGACCTTGATCTGGGACTTCTGGCCTCCAGGGCTGTGAGCAAACACATTCTTGGTGTTTAAGCCCCCTAGCCAGAGGCATTTCATTGTGACAGCTGGAGCTAAGATGAGCTCCTTAGGAACTGAAATCTCTCCTCTCCCTATAATGTTCCTTATTGCCAGATCTGTCAGAGCAGTGCCTTCCACATGGTGGTCCTGACACCAGTGCCAGTTTCAACAATGAGCCAAATGAAATGAGAAAATCAAGAGCCCAGAGCTTGACTTTTAAGTATACCAGGGTGCTGTTGTTGCTGAACCGAAAGGGGCTCCACCGCCTGTCATTGCAGCCAAACACAGAAAGGAGGTAGGGTCCAAGCAAGCTTTAATGACAGAAAAGCCAGCAAATCTGGAGAACAGCAAGAGTAGTCTCTCAAATCTGTTCTGTCTTGGTCACAAACACAACAGTTTTTATAGAAAGTTACAAAGAAAAAGGCATCCAGAGAATGATTACTTAATCCAAAACTTAATTTACAGCAATATCAAAGTAATCTTTAACAGTGGAACAATCTCTTTTTCCTCCCTGTGCTGTTAACCTCCTAGGATTATTTGCTCAATTCCTTAAGATATACATCTTTATGGTCTGGTGGTTAGTGTCAAGGAAAAAGAACATCCCTTAAGCAAGGTAGTGGGGTAGGGGGGTCATATAGTCCTTTAATTTTGAACTATTCCCACATTAGCCCAACCAACTCCATTTTCCTATTTCTCCTCATTAACATTGTCAACTCTGCTTCCTTGAGAAAAGCCATCAGGCGTCCTCAAACTTTTTAAACAGGGGGCCAATTCATTGTCCCTCAGACTGTTGGAGGGCCAGACAATAGTTTAAAAAAAAAAAAAACCACTATGAACAAATTCCTATGCATGCTGCACATGTCTTATTTTGAAGTAAAAAAATAAAATGGGAACAAATACAATCACACTGCTTCATGTGGCCTACGGGCCTCAATTTGAGGACCCTGTTCTAAGATGTCTCATAGAAAGGATGAGGAAATGTAAAACTAGCCTTTCTTTTATGAAATAATGGTTCTAGAAGGTGCAATTTGTTGTTTTTATTAATGTCCTTATAAAACTTAAAAGTGGTTTTCCAACATTTTAAAAAGATCCTGGCATGAACTATTAAAATATCTGTGAAGAGCTGTTTTAAATTATAGCTCTGATTGGGCGGCGCCTGTGGCTCAGTGAGTAGGGCGCCGGCCCCATATACCGAGGGTGGCGGGTTCAAACCCAGCCCCGGCCGAACTGCAACAACAAAAAAATAGCCGGGCGTTGTGGTGGGCGCCTGTAGTCCCAGCTGCTCGGGAGGCTGAGGCAAGAGAATCGCGTAAGCCCAAGAGCTGGAGGTTGCTGTGAGCCGTGTGACGCCACGGCACTCTACCCGAGGGCAGTAAAGTGAGACTCTGTCTCTACAAAAAAAAAATTATAGCTCTGATTATATCAGACCTCTTACCCCCAACCTTATATTTGCAAAGGCCTACTTTTCCAGGCAGAGAGAGATCCCTACCCCTTGTGCTGGCCCAGGGCCTGCCCCATAGGGTCTTCACTGCCATGGCTCCTCCATCCTTCCCTGCCTTCCAGAGGCCTGTCCCAGGGACCCTTCAGTGCCTCTAACACCCAGCTTCCTTTGGCTTGTTTTGTGCCCTCCAACTCCCACATATTCCCATAGGTTTGTGAAGGAAATCAACTCGATTTCCTTCACAAACCTATGGGAAACCAGAATATGCCACCCTTAAATGTGTCTCTTTTGTATAAGGATTGTTCTGAGCTGAAGGCAATTACCAGAAAGCCCTCTGCCCTCCATCACCTGACAGAAGAACACAGATTTAGAAAAGAAGAAAATGCATTGCCCCCATCCCGCCACCCTGCCCTTCTACCAGGAGCACCAAGGTTAACACTGAATACAACTTTAGACTCTCATTCTGCCTGAAGGTGGCACCTAAGGAATTTACATTAACAATGACAGACTAAACATATAAACATGTGTGTGTGTATACATATATATATATACCCATACACATATATAAGTATACACCTTTTTCTTGCCTTCCCATAAGTCATTGCCTCTAGAGACTCAAAGTCCTTTTCCTTTGTCTTGTCGCTTCTCCAAAAACTAACTCTTCTTTATTAGGATGGCTGTATAAGCTGGCCTTCAAAGCCAACTCTTTTAGAACTCCTCAGTTCCTCCATGTCTCCCATGGGTATATGAAATACGCATGTTAATAAATGTCTGTTTGTTTTCCTCTTGTTAGTCTGTTTTTTATTACGGAGTCCTTTCCAATGAGGAACTCATGAGGATTGAGGAAAGAATTATTTTTCCTCCCCTGCAAAGCTTTCCTGATCCCCTAGGCATTGCAATCTCTTCCTCATCATGGGTTATTTGGAAGTTCTTTGTGGCATTTAAATCATGGCCTGATTGAGTCTGTTAGACACGGTCTGCTAAGAAGGAGCGTGAATATGTGGTGATTACAATCATGGCTGGCTGTCAGAAAGGCCTGAGCTTGATTCAAAGGTCTGGGCCCTATCTACCCTACTTACTAGCTCGGGTGAGTTACTTAAGTTCAAGTTCTCTGAGCCTCAGTTTCTTCATCTGTGTGAGAGGATGATGAAGATGCCTTCTCAGTGCCACAGGAAATACAGTCGCACAGAGCTCGCAAGGGTGGCCACCAGGCCAGCTTCACAGATGTGGGGACCCAGGCCTGTCCTCCTGTGTCTCCCTCAGTGGCCAGCTCTTGGTGTGGCATGTTTGCAGCTTCTCTTGTGACTAGTAGCAGGCTCAACTAGTATCTGTTGGCCTGAACATGAATGTGTCTAACATCAAAATAATCTCCAGTCTTCTGGCTCTTAAGAAAGAACATAACATTACAGCAGAGTGCTCCTTCTTAGAAAGGCCTCTCTTCCTCTACCTTCCTCGGCTTTTTCCAAACCCCCTACAAAAAACCTTCTTTGATTTCTGTCCATTTTCTGAGCTAATTCTCCAGCTTTCCTATTGATTCTGGGAACTAACCTGATACCTTTTTAATAAATTGTGATATTTTTTTCTAAAAAAATGTTCAATTGGTTTATGTTTTAATTAGTCCAAGCCCATTTTCACTGCTTGTCCACAGAAAACTGATTGTTACTTACAGATCTACCAACGAGTGACTTGTAACATAACATGGTCTATGCGTCACACGATATTTATACATTTGTATTTCCAAAGTGTGATGTGTATCGCTGGTGGCACATGAGATAATTTCAGATTCTAGAATATATTTTTATGTTTTTTTTTTAAATTAAATCATAGCTGTGTACATTAATGTGATCATGGGGCACCATACACTAGTTTCATAGACCATTTGACAGATTTTCATCACACTGGTTAACATAGCCTTCCTGGCATTTTCTTATTGTGCTAAGACATTTACATTCCACATTTACTAAGTTTCACATATATCCTTGTAAGATGCACCGCAGGTGTAATCCCACCAATCACCCTCCCTCTGCCCCCCTCCCCCCTCCCTCCCCTACCCTCCCTATCCCCCTTCCCTCTATTCTTAGGTTGTAACTGGATTATAGCTTTCATGTGAAAGCCATAAATTAGTTTCTATTTTTATGTTTTAATAGCATAATTATGTGTTTATTTTAAGATGCAATTAAAATAAATATAGTTGGCATATTAAACGTGTGATTTCATGGACATCAGTGCCCAGGAGGAGGCCAAAGTAGGCAATCTCTACTTAAATATGTACAGAATTATGTAAGTGTAATGTAAGTATAATTATGTAAGTATGTAAGTATAAAAAGCATAGTGGCTTTTTTATTTTCTATCCATCAACTAAACGTGTTTTCACTTGGGATTAACCCCCCACTGGTCACATCTTGGTAGAAGATAGGGCTCGGGCTTCTATTTTATAAACAGAAAAAAACAAATACTCTCTTCCTCCTCCCTGCAGAGTGAGATGGGTGTGGGCATGTGGGCAAAGATAGGTCATGTGGATGCCCCTCTTGAAGACTTAGAATTTGAGGGAGTGGCACAAAGACACAGAAAACATTGAGTCATTCATGGCAGTGGAGTGGCAGCTTCCTGATCCCTCCCTGTACAGGTGAACATTTTGACGTTAATAAAGTGCTGAATGAGAATCAGGATATTGAAGTAGTTTGTCCAGTGTCACACAGCTGTTGAGGAACAGGGTTCAAAGTGTAACAAAACCTTCTTCTCCCCGTCCTGGGCTCTGCCCACTACACACCCCCACAGGAGGGGAGCAGATTTGTCATTGTGAGTCATTCACCATATGAGTACTACTCCAGACATGCTGGTGCTAAGCTGAGCTCTAGGTTGCATGGTGGAAACCCAGGAAAAGACCATGGGGATTTACGGAAAAGAATATGAGAGTGTTGGCTCAGCTTTCCGCCATGGGCATAAGGTAAGGAAACTGCACAGTCCCACAGTTTGGCCGGGAGTAGGAGGTGAAATAATTCTCCAGGGAGCTTGGGCTTATCGCTGCCGTCATGCACAGGCCATTTCTGGTTACTACAACTCAGCACATGTCGGGAGAGGTAGTGCAAGAAGTAGCCTGACTCTTCAAATCTCTTTTAGCATTTCCAGTTTGTGCCTGCAGAGCCTAATGGCCATATTTCCCAGACTCCCTTGCAGCTAGAGTTTCAGATGTGACTTCAGTTCTGCCAAGCAGACACATTTATACAAGGCTTAAATTTGAAATGCACTATTTGAGAAGAGCCATCCATTTCTGTAGTTCAGATTTTAGTACATGCAGAATGCTTTAGGGGTAGTATTCCAATCTCTAGACATTTTCTGGAGCTAACAGCTGAGTGATCCCTGCACAGGTTCCCCAGCTGTGAAGCTGGAGCCATGGTGTGACAGCATCCTCCCCACTGTGACAGAGGGGATAGCTCTCCCCCAAATCAGTTCTGGAGTGTTCCTCTGGGACTTACTCCTGGATGTCCAGTCTAAAGCCCATTTTCTCTTGTCCCCCAGCTGATTCCACAAGTGATAGGCTAAAAAAGAAAATCTCAGCTGATGCTGAGTGCAGGATGAGAAAAGAATTTCTCTAGGCTAAAATTAGGACATAAAAGCATGTATTGATTTTATATTAGAAAAAGGGAGGGTGAGATGGTAAATTCTTTATTATTTCACTATAAACATGACCATCCTTACAGTAAGTACCTAATTCTCTATATGGAAACATTTCCCAGTTAAACCAGCTAGAGTCCTTTCCATTATCTGCCACTGAATTCTGACAGATAAACCAACATTTCACCATTTTCCTTCTCTCCATGCTTCAACACGTTCTTGGCTCTGCCTAAAAGTCCTCTTTTCCTGACTCTGCCTGCATGACTCCTCCCTTTGCCTCAACACTGAGCTCAACCAACAATGCCTGTTCCTTGGGGCCTTTACTGCCTGTCTGCCTTTTAAGTTAGTTATTACTTCTCTTTATTCCTGTGCACTCTATGTGTCTCTCCTTTTCCTTCTTCTTCTCCTTTCTCCCTTCCTCTCATTCTTTCTTCCCTTTTTACACATATTCATTTATCACGCATGTATCGAGTAGCCACTACAAGTTAGTCCCTGCAGATAGAAACACACAGGGCCCAGCCCTGCCCTGAAGCTGGCTGCAGGTTAATGGAAGAAGCTCATGATGTACATGCAGTTTGGGAGTGCTGTGCTGGGGGTGACCCAGTGCCTCATGGCTGCATAGAAAAGGCTGCAGGGCAACACGTGGTTTCCCAGAAGGGTTGAGTCTTCAGCTGAGCTCTGTACTATGAGTAAAATCAGCCAGGGAAGTGGGAGAAGAATGGTTTTCTAAACAAAAGGAGTGTCAAATGCAAAGACAGAGCTTGTGAGAGACTGCAGTGTCCTGGGGAATTTGCAAGCAGCTCATAATGGCCCTCATTAAATATGACACATGGCAGGGAGCTGTGAGGACAATGAAGAGATGACTTGGGGGATTGGTAGGGCTTGGCTGAGCTAAAAGTATGCGGGGAGCCATGGAAGGAGAGGCAGGGTGGTGCCCAGATTCAGCAGTTGTGTTGTGTTGGCCAAGATTTAGAACAAGGCAAGACCTGGTGGTAAGGAGACTGGCTGGTTTGCCTCGGTAACCCACAGAGAGGGGACAAAGGTATAAGCAGTGGACCTGACCATAGGTGGAGAGCCAATGGGATCTTGTGAGCACTGAATGCAAGAGGTGGCTATTGAAGGTGGAGGGATAGTAGGAAACAAAGATATTCTTATTTGGGGGTTTAGGTAACTGGGATGGGAGCATTAGCAACATTCAGTGAGCAACATAGTTGATTGGAAAGGGAAGATGGGTTGTCTCTGAGGGTAGTGAGGGAAGATGGTAACTCAATCTGAGCTGTGTTTAAGATTCAAATGAGACAGCAAATGGCAGTGTTTAGTTGGCAGCTGGATGTACTAAGCCGAAAGATGGAAGAGAAGATTTGTAAGTGATGGCTGAAGTCTTGGAAATGCCTGAAAGACAGACTGTAGGGTGAAGGGAAAACCAACATTTAAATTCGTTTGTAATGCTATTCAAAAAATTACCTGTTCTCCCTGCTGGGTTATGAGTTGTAACATTTTTATCTTTAGGTCCCTATGTTCTACAATAGTATCTTGAATACGATAAAAGCTCAGAAGTGGAACACATGAGGCAAGAATAAATTAATTAGGTGGTTTTACAAGAAAAAGATTTTAACTATAGCTAGAAAAAAATGTATCTTTCTCATAATCTCAAGAAGTGGCACAGGTTCAGAGAGAATCAGGAAAGAAGACAAGAGGACTTGTGATAAAGAAAATCAGAGAAGGGAGGGACCAATCTGAGCCTGAGTGGCATTTCCCATGCCCTGGACAGGTAGGGAGGCTCAAAGGAACCCACGAGGCTGCTGATCCTGGGGCCACCTACTATGAGGGTACCTCCTAAATATCTCCCACTCTCATCACCAGTCAGTATAGCTCCTGGTCTTTCTCTGACCTCACTTAGCTGTTAAGAACATGAATTTCCTATGTTTACTAACCCCTGGTGAAGTAAAACTTTCTTTTCTTAGTCCTAAAAAAGTATCCTGCAAGCCTCAGTAAGTGTCATGTCTAAAGTGTTAGCCACTTCCCTTTGCTCAACTCTGAGAATGCCATTGCTTCCTGAGCTGTGCAGACTGCCTCGGGGAGGCTGCCTCCAATCCCCACACAGCAGCGTCTGCTCTGCGATCTATGGGGCTGTGGGCAGGGTTTGCAATTGTCTGTCTTTGGCCTTAAAGTCAAGCAGGTAGGGGAGATACTGCACTGACCACAGCTTCCCCCAGAGGGCCACAGTGGGACTGAACTGCCGTGAGAACGCGGAAGTTAGTCTGCAAAATCACACGTCTCACAGTGATGATTTGCAAACCCTAATGCACTTTCTTCCATCTGCTGCTCAGTAAAGCTGTTTATTGTAGCAAGCATTAATCCAATAAAATCTATCTAGGCTTGCCATCAACCCAGCTCCCACGGCTCCTTCCATTCCCTTTGGAAGAAACAATTTGTTACAAACCCCCACTTCCTCTGCACAACTTTGGGCTCTCCATCTAAAAGTGCTGTTTTTTTTTCCTGCACAGCCTGTATTACTACCAAAAATTATATTGAGTGTATATTTGCTCAGGTATTCATTGCCTGTCTCTGACCACTGGACCGTGAACTCCTTACTCTGCGTCTTATTTACAGATGCATCTCAATGCCCAACACAGTGTCACATGCAGAGCAGGTGCTCAGTAGTCAGTCTTTAAATGAATGAATCTTATCTATCTTTCCATTATCTTTTCTAACTATTTCCCTAAATCTTTCCTTGGCCGGAATCTGGCTGTTCTCTGGGACAATACTTTCACTGCAATTTTCTCAAGGAGAAAGAGCTCAAGCTCCTACCACTCAGGTATCTCACTGCTGGATCTGGGGCCAATAGGGGATCATCTCCCTCCTGGCATTTTCAGATGTGGCTTCTTCAGCCTTTGTAAAAGGAAAAAACAGCCCAAACAAACAAAAGCCCCAGTCCTTTGAGGTTTGTACCACCATATGCCTCTCTTTATAGCTTTGACCTGCTGACCACTTGGTCATTCTCCTCTTTGTCCTAAAACCTTGGGGGATCTTGATGTCTATTAGGATGCCAAACATGAGCTCTCCATTCCTGGATTTCTCACTTCCAGTGACTTTCGCCCCTACTCCCCCTGCTCGGCCACTCCCAGGGTCACACCCTGTGCCTTGGCATCACTGGTAACCTCTTCACCTCTAAAAAGTTCAAATCCAAACATCCTATTCTCTGACCACACTGGCCTCTCTCCCCCTACCCCCATTAGTCCTGCTGCTCTGGTATTTCTGCCCCATGGAGACACCACCACTCCTTTGACTGCTGACTTTGCTCCCACACCTCCTGCAGGAGGAGGTCTCCACATCCTTTTAGTAGCTCACTCGGATCATTCTCTTTCGGATATTCTCCCCGGCTTGGCTCCTCTCCCTGCCGCCGCACTGTGGGACATAGCTCTGGATCTGCCCAAGATCTCTGCTCTCGGATCCTTCCCTGCACCCACTGAGCCCCTCTGCAGCACGTGGGAGACGTTCACCCTGCGCATCCATGACCTCTCAAGCCAGCAGGCCTCATGGCTGCTCAGCAGCCCTTCTGTGTTTCTGTAATTAGCTGTGTCCCAACACATCTTCTTCACTCTTCACTCATTTCTAGCCAAATAACAGAAACTAATAGAAGGAGACTTTCTTCTTCCTACCAGCCCACATTAAAACCTGTTGAATCTTCATTTATCCTCTACTTCTGTCTCATCCACAGAAGTAGCAACCCATTCTTACCCAAGGCCAGTGCCTGCACTTTTGCTCTGGGGGCATTCGCCTCCTCCAGGCACTCACATTATCAGTCACTTAGAGAGTACCCTCTGTGTGCCATGCTGAGGGCTTGGCATGCACGCTCTACCAGTCTTCCCCCACAAACCTATATTAGTGTATTAGTAAACCATGTGCACCCACTTTACCTACCCAGGCTTACACAAGAAAGATATTCAGTGCTCTTTATCCTACTGTTATTAAATATAATCCTATTTAGTTCCTTACTTCGTTTCTACTGGGAAAATCTTAAGCTTAAAGGCCTGATTTCTTTTCCTTATCATTCAAATAATATTGCTTATAATGCTGCCATTTTTCATAATTAACAACCAAACAAAAATTTCTCAGGAATACAGGGGGCATCCCTGATTTCTTGTATCTTTGGTAGAAGCAATGTGTTTCTGCAACATAAACTTGTTCAAAGAATCCATTCAAGAGGCACAAGATTGAGGACAGCCACAGACTAGCACTTCTTTTTTTTTTCAAACGTTTTATATTTGTTTCAGGTTAATTGAAGGTGCAACAAATTAGGTTATCTTTTTTGCATCTGTTAAGTAAAGCCCTTCTTATAATGGTGTCCCACCCCCAAGAGGTGTGCCATAGACCCTAACATTGGGCCCATTAAGTTGGAGCGCACAGACTAGCACTTCTTTGTGTGTGCATTATGAACACACATCACCATCACCAAATTTTCTGTTCTTCGTTAAAACAAATATGCCCTTTTCAAGTACTTGAACAAAAGAATCTTGTAGGATACTGAAAGCTTCAGAAATTGGGGTAATGGCTTGTAGAAATAACACTGGACAAGGAAACTTCACAAATTTTAATTTGCTATCTTAACTGGCAGTGTGTTGTCATAATGGTGGTTTTAAAGCACAAATTCTCTGAGACTTTTCTCAGTAAAAAATGGATTCTGATTTTTGTCCTTCTGAGGGAGGGCTGGCATTAGTGAATAAACTGAATGAGGCAGAAGGTATGCTGATGACCTCTGAAGGTAGGTCATCAAAAGTTGTAGGGTTTCTTTCTGCCTGGCTTGCTTGCTCTCTAGACACTCAGTTTTGGCACCCAGTTGCCATATTATGAGGAAGCCCACATGGCAGGAAGAGGTCGTGTGAAGGTGATTTAGCCCCTAGGCCCACCAAGGTCCCAGCAGAGAACCAAAATTAACCTCCAGACCTGCAAAGGAGCCATCCGATTAGGCAGTGCTCACCCTTGGAGCCCCTCAGCTATAGGTAGGTAGAGCAGATTCAAAATGTCCCTGCCTAGTTATATATTTACAAGCAGAATAGGTAACCGTCTTTTTATTCTTAAGCCACAAAGTTTAGGGGGTGGTTTATTCCACAGAGATAGATACATGAAACATAGACAAATTGGTAAATGGAAATAACACTGAAAAAGCATTTCCATATCTTTCAATAGTGTAAATACTATTACACTATTTCTTGCTAAGCCTAAGATGGTGACTGGCATTTACTTTTCTCCCACACATATCAGAAGATAGAAAGCATGTGACTCACCACATTTATAATTTTAAAAGAAACTTGAGGACTTTGTTTTTATTCCATTTTCCCTGATGAGCTATATCAGAGGAGCAATTTAAATCCAGGTTTACACCAGAGCCCGTGATCTCATCCCTAACCCAACCTGCACCCTCACCCTATTTTCTCCAACCTGTTCTTTATTGGGTCCTTCCTATCAGCTTTTACACTTGTTTAAACCTATTGCATCCTGCCAATTTCTTCCTTTATCCCTGTATCTCCCTCCAGCTACACCCTTCTCTCTCTCCTCCCCTTCTAACAATTGTTAGATACCACCATGTCTCAGCTAGAGTGCTGGTGAGCAACACTGGAGCAGGGAACCCCCTCAGAGGTTGTACCAGCAGTCCAAATACTGATCAGCAGCCAGGAGCAATTATTTTAGGAGGTGAATCTGATCACGTCATTCCCCTACTTGAAATCAACCGTGGTGACTCTGTAATGCCCTCTGGATAAAGACCAGGAGTTTAGTAAGCCTCAGTAAATTCCACAATCTGGTTGAACTTTTGCTCTAACTACTTTTGACTCTGTGGAGGGAATTAGCAAAAGGCTTCTTTTTCTCATTTTATTCCCACCAACTAAAAAGTCATTAGAAAGGCTGGTTTTGTGTAGTACAAGGTCATTTATACTCAACATCATAACATTGTCATAATCACTATTCCAGCCTATGACCCCAGAGTGTGGGTGGTACCCTCTGGAGTTATACAGTGGAAAGTGGCCCAACAGCTTCATGCTCATCAAATACAGTCCTTGCCACATAACATCATTTGGTCAATGAGGAACCCCGTATACTACAGAGGTCCCATAAGATTATACCGTACTTTTAACTGTCCCTTCTCTATGACTAGATATGTTTAGATACACAAATTGTTACCATTGTGTTATAGCTGCTGACAGTATTCAGTACATAACATGCTATACAGGTGTGTAGCCCAAGAGCAACAGGCCACACCACACAGCCTAGGTGTGTAGTAGACTGTGCCATCTGGATTTGGGTAAGTACACTCTGATGCTTGCAAAAAGCAAAATTGCATAATTATGTAAGTCTCAGAATGTATCCCTGTTATTGAAAGATACGTGACTGTGTGCAGAAATACAAATGCCCAAACCCTGCTCCTTAGGAGCTCACAGTCTGGTGCCATAATAATAAAAGTGCCGATAAAAGGATGAAGGTCTACCCACTGCCAGCTGGGAATTTGGGAAGTGGAATACAGTTCTGCCCCACCCATATGCTCTTGTCAGGATCTCTTTCGGAAGAGTGCCTGCCTCTTTTGCCAAGTGATTGGCCAAGACCAGAGAGTGCAGACTACAAGGTAAAACAAAGCTGTAGCAAGGACAACATGGTAAGGAGACGGGCCCAGCCTCCAAACGAGGACGGAGGCAGCACTCACCCAGAAAACCACACCCCTGGCTCCGCACCAGCCAGCCTGGGCCAAGCACCTCCTGCGCTAGTGGAGTCCAAATCCTCCGTGTTCCTGTCCCTTGTGTTGGGAGGTGATGGAACTCTCAGAACCGAACTTCCCTGAATTTCCAAACCGGGTCACCTACTCTGCCTCTCAGGCTGGGTGTGTGGGGAGTGATGACTGAGGCGCGTCCTCTCACAATGAGGATGATTTTCCATGCTCTCCTGTGACTAACAAGCGTGAGCCCAGAGTGACATGTTTGGTCACAATTGTGGCACAAGCTTCTTTATAGGAGGGTTATGTTTTGATTTTCAACTTCCTGTTTTAATTATTCCCTTTTTGTCATGGAAACATGCTTACACTGAGTGATGTTCCCTGACTGGGACCTAACGTCTGTGGGGATGACTTGTGATTTACCACGGGTGGTTTTATTTTCAACTCCTGTGACAAGCACATCTTAGAGCTGGTGGTGGTGGTAAGGAGAAATTCTGTCTCTTCAATAGGATCAGGAGCAGAAATCATCACAGAAGAGGTGTCATTCAGTAGGTGCTGGGTATCCTCAGCCTATTCCCAAGAATCATCATTGTGGAGGCTTTCTGGACATTGTATCAGCCAGCTGGGAGCAGTGCCCAGAAACCTTTTTTTTTTTTTTTTTGGAGATAGTCTCAAGCTGTCACCCTAGGTAGAGTACCGTGGCGTCACAGCTCACAGCAACCTCAAACTCTTGGGCTTAAGTGATTCTCTTGCCTCAGCCTCCCAAGTAGCTGGCACTCACCACAACTCCTGGCTATCTTTTGGTTGTAGTTGTCATTGTCTGGCAGGCCCGGGCTGGATTCAAACCCACCAGCTCCAGTGTTGTGGTGGCACCCTACTCACTGAGCTATGGGCACCAAGATAGAACCTTCATTTTTAATTAGCATTTCAACTGATATGTGGTCAAGAGAGATTCTCTGGTGCCCTGAGGGCAATTTATTATTTAACTTAGTAAACATGCAAATATATAATATCAGCAGCTTCCTCAGAGCTGACATAAAGGACAAGCCGTGGAGAAAATCTCAGATGGGGGACAGGCTACTCTTGGATATATGGAGGTGCCAAAAAATGTATACACATTTTAAGAAAGGAAAACATTGTTTTAAAATTGTAATACTTACGGGCAGTGCCTGTGGCTCAAAGGGGTAGGGCACGGGCCCCATATGCCGGAGGTGGTGGATTCAAGCCCAGCCCCGGCCAAAAAAAGAAAAAATAAAAAAATGCAAAAAAAAAAAAATTGTAATACTCACTATATACCAATAACATTTTGTTACCTTTTATATTGTATCTTGTATCTCTTATAATTGCAGAAGTGAAACGTGACTTGGGTATTATAATTTTCATAATTTTTTCCTTTCTTGAATAGTGTATACATTTTTTGGCATCCTCTGTATCTTTGAAAACATTCTTTGATCTTCCTGGCAGGTTGCATCTGTGGCTCAGAATCATTCAAAGCCACTGATGAAGCTCTCACTATGTGCTCAATATAGAATTCGGGGCTTGGGAGTGCAAGAAAGAACATGTGGCAGTGCGTGAACTTGAGAAGACTGGGAAGTCAGTCCTCACACGGAGTAAGTACACATGGGAGGGAGGGAAGGGGGAAAAAAGCCAAGGAAGGAGCATTCGAGAAAGTCGCACAAGTCCCTTTATCATAATGATAACTGGCAGGGGTTAGGCACTGTGAGGCAGAAGAGGTTTGTCCACTTCAGAACCCATTTCTCTGGCCACAGATCCTTTGCTTTCTGGTGTTTCTCCTCGACATTGCTTGAATCCGGGACACTCCACCTTAGCAACTTGCTAAGCATTATGTCTGCAGTGTTTGCCTTTGGAGAACAGTGAGGGGGTCAGTGTGTCTGGGGCAGAGAGCATGAACAGGGAGAGGTGTGTAGAAGAGATCAGAGGTGACCATTTTGGCCATAAACCTATGCGCATTTATTATGACAGTGTCCCCCGTCACAGTGTCTGCTGTGTAGACAATTAGCCTACACAGTGCACAGCTAGGAGGTATCTGACCCTGTGGTCCGTATGTAGATAAGCTTACATGACCTGTGCTATTTTTTGTGTCTTGGATCCTATGTCTACAGACTCTCAGAAAATGCCTATGAGAAATGTTCTAGTACGTAAGAGCCTTTGCCAGAACTAGGGTCCCAAGTCTCCTTGTCACTCTGGTTCTGTGACCAGGACCTGGGTAAGGGTGACCCAAGGGAGTTTGAGGGAATGAATATACAGGAGAATGGTTCACATCAGCATCTTTGTCATGGAGAGAAGGGAGGAGGCATACTTCTTGTGCTTCTTCAAGTATGTGCAAAAACTATAAAAGTGAGTATATATTTAATGTCTAACTAGGCCTTAAGCTCTAGAGACTAGAGTTGTCCCTTGTCAAGGAAGGGTAAGAAATGGTTACCAGAAAGAAGGAACACGCAGAGCTTTGGGAATTCTTCACTTGGTTCAGATATGCACTTACAAGTTGTTTGAGAAGGATGTATCTATTGTAAGTGAGGCAGAGATTTGAGGCACTGGGGCTGACGCATAGTACCTTCTAAGTGCTTGAAGAATTAAGTTTAAGGGCTCACACAGCTCCCAGGCCCCCAAAGGCAGTGACAATATTGATCTCTGTTGCCACCTGCAGCTGAAAGGCCACACTGCAGGCTCCCAGAGGCAGAAAAGGGCTCAGGGATGGTGCCGGCCCCTGACTGGTTGGGGTCTGTGCCTTTTAGAGGGAAGATTGAAGTTTGCTGTGTGGTAGATAGATACACTTTTTGTTTCGGTAGAGCCCTTTTAGTTATCAAATGTAAAATCCAACTGGAAATAAAGACAAATAATGTGAATGTAGTGCTTGGTTCAAAGATGTTTACTTCAATGTTTATATTCTTTACTTTTATTTCTGTCTGGCTCAATGATGACATGGTGTGCCTTTTAGAGAATTATATACAGGGAAATTTAGTATCCATTACAGTTTCCTTCACTGTTATTTTCCCTCCCTAAATCTAGATTTGGACTTCCCTGGACCATGGAGTTTTGCATGTGGAGTTTTGAGCAGTTGCTCATAGCAGGGGCTATAGCAATGCAGGGCATATGACTGAAGGTGAAAATCTGGATCAAAGGGAAGTGGGGCTAGATTTTGCATCCTGGCTGGAATGGCTTCAGACACACAGGTTATAGGAGACACTGAACAGACTGCCCTTCTGTGTAAAGCTGATCTATACCTTCTTCCATGAGTCTGTTGCAGCCTATGTCTGGGGCCTCTTATGAACACATACATGGCCTGCAGGCACATCCAGGCACACCTGCTCCACACACACACTGTACGCAGGCACATACAGGTACACATATGCACCCCCAGCCCCACCCCCTCCCTGGTGCTCAGCCTGACTGAGAGAGGCACAGGACTCCAACTGCGTGGTTATCTGTCTCCAGACCTTCCAGTTCACCCTGAGATGCAAACAGTAGATAGGACCTACGGGTGTGCCTCTCCCTCACATTCATGTAATAATAGCTCTCATGACCTAGTTGTGGAGTGAAGACTTTGGTGTAGTCTCCAGGAAGGAAAAATTTAAGGGACAAGCCTTGGGATGTTGTGGGGGCAGGGGGAGGGGGGGAATATTCTTGGCATCCTTTAACTGCACCTGTCAGAAGCTGCCTCCATTTCATGCTTTTAAGTCCCCAGTGCCAGAACATTCCACTATTTCTACTACAGTCCTGCAGAAATTTGAATCTAAGGTCCCCAGAGTGCTGTTTGAAGTGTTTTCTAGTCATTCATAAAAAGCAATCAATAAACGTTAGCTTTTATACATAGGGTCTGGTCTTCCCACCTGTACCGTGTGACCTTAAAGTGTAGGGATTATACCTTCTAAGTCTTTGTGTTCTCTCCCTCTTCCAAGCATGGCTACAAAAATAGTATATATTAGATGCTTGCCATATTTTTTACTTATATAGAGAACATGATCCAGAGGGGAGCAGGGCCCACTAGCAGGAGGAGGCCTAGGTTTACCTCGGTAGCCCATGGGCACAGTTGACAAGGGAAGGGCCATCAGAAATGAGTTAACATGAGTTAGAATAATAATTAGGAGGCTATTAAGCTGAGGTGGCTACAGTACCTTGGGTTCCTACTAAGCAAACTGAAGTCTAACCCAGAGTGAATGGTCATAACCTGAACAAACAAAACTGGAGCTTAACCAGTCAGGAACCTCTAAGTAGGAACTTTCCACTTTAACCAATCATATCTTTTCTTACTCTTGTTTTCTAAACACCTTATAAAATTTTCCCCATGCCCCCCTGGCAGAGCCCTGAACTGCTTGCAGTTTGGTGCTGCCTGATTCATGAATCACTGTCTGCTCAGAAAAGTTCTTTAAAATTTCAATGTGCCTAAGTTTATCTTTCAACACATGCTTGAAGGAGATCAGATAACTGCCCCAAAATGAAGCAGGGGTCAAGCTGACTGCAGATCAGAGCACCAGAGCTGACCCAAGGGCGGTGCCAAAAAGCAGGCAGGTAGACAAGGGAGGAGGAGGCTGACAAGAGCCCAGCCTCTTTCTGGGGCCCTAGTAGCCTCTGCGTCAGCCTGACGTAGATCTCAGGTGCCCTGGATTAAAATCTGGGTTCTGCATGTTATAGTTGGATGACTCTTCCGGGCCTTCTGGATAAAAGACATTCATAATCAAGCCCCACCCATCTTGCCATCTGACTTTTCAGCAGCTCCTCCGCCACAAGCCCTTGGTCCCAGGCTCACTGCTGACTCACCCTGCCTGGACATGCTGGGAGCTCTCCTGCGTCATGCTTTCCTGAGCTGTGTTTTCTGCCCTGGATGCCCATCCCTGAGTTGTCTATCTGGAATACCTACTTTGTTTTCTCTTCTTTTTTTACTTTTTTGAGGCCAAGATTAAATACTTATTCCTCTGTTAAGCCCTCCAAGCCCTTTGTGCCAAATGAGGGACATCCATTCACCTTGCACCAGAGCTGTCCTCACATAGTATCATAAACGTGCAGCAATGAACCAAGGGATGGCCCACGAACTTGTTCAAGATTTTGCACTCACTCAGTACGTTCTATGTACCAGCCACTGTTTTGGCCATGAGTGACACAAAATTCAACAGAACATGCCCTCAGATAGCACATAGTCCCAATGTGTAACATATGGTCACAATAGGCTATCCAGGGGATAAAGTAACCAGGGCACATACAGGCTATGGAGCCCATCACACTGTACCTCTGCTCAAAGCCTTTTGTGGTTTCTTTTGCACATAATCCTCTGAGCCCACCCTGCTGGTCTTGTTCACCACCTAGGCCTCCCTTCTCTCCTACCCTACCTGCTACTGTCATTTGAACACACCAGCTCCTTTCTGCCCCAGGGCTGATGCATTTGCTATCCCTCTGCCTGGATCATTCCCAGCCCCAGTTCCTTTCTGCCCTTCAGCTTCCTCTTAAATGTCACCTCTTTAAAAAATCACCTCCCTGAACACCCTATCCAGTATTTCCACTGAATTCCTGCTGTCCTCACCTTCTACTTGTGAAAAGTGCCATTATTTTTTTCTCTTCATTTGTTTTCTTATTTAGTATCTCTCCCACTCTATTATCAGCTCCAGGGAAGTTTGGTTCTGCTCCCAGTTCTGTCCCCAGCTCTCGGAGTGGAATAAAATTTGTGGAATGACATTGGGCTCAGACACACCAGGTTTTCTCTTGGGCTCCAACATTTATAGCCTGTGTGATCTTTAGCAAGTTATTTCACTTCTCTTAGGACAGTTTCCTCATCTGTTAAATACAGAGAAGAATGCTTGCCTTGTGGGGTCATTCTGAGGACAACTATCACCTTTTTCTTTTTTTTTTTAAGTTCTGACATGTGAAGCTGGGCACCCATAGCTCAGTGGTTAGGGTTCCAATCACATGCTCCGGGGCTGGTGGGTTCAAACCTGGCCTGGGCCTACTAAACAAACAAAAAAAAAAGGTTCTGACCTGTGGTTGGAACTCAGAGCGTGCTGGGCGGTCATTGAGTAGTTAAGGGGGAGCACCAGCAGCCCACGCCTCCTCCGAGCCCTGATACCATGTGCCGTCTGCTCCCGCCTGAGCCTGACCACAGATACTCTGTGAGATGGGGAAACATTAGGGCTCTGAGGATGAGTGTGAGTTCCAACAGTGAACTCTCAGCCAAGTTCCAGCCATATGTTCCCCTGTCACCTAAACTGAGGGATTTCATTGCCACGATAACCTCAACACATCCAGGACATGCTCATTGTCTGCCCTCACTACTCCTCCTGGCTCGTCACACACCAAACCAGCAGGCAGATGGCAGCACTAATCAGTCAATTGAAGAACTGATTCACTGTAAAGTATCTGGTCAAAATTCAAGACACTTGAATAGGAGCTGAAATGGTAAGCAGGCTCTGTCCCTGCACAGAGGAGGAGACTGGGTTCTGCCTGGGGCTTCGGCACTATTTCTAGAGGCTCCGGAGCAGATGGACTAGAGAGGCTATGGGCAGCCTTCCAAGGAGAGCTCACCATGCCACCCAAGACCCCTGCGTTCAGCGCTGCACACGGGTAGACAGGGGCCCCGTAGAAGTTTCCATGGCTGCTGTGACAAATTACCACAAATGGAGTAGCTTACAACAACACAGTTTTATTAATTTACAGTGTTGGAGGACAGAGGTCTGAAATGGGTGTCAGTGGACTAAAATCCAGGTGTCAGCCCAGCTGTTTTCCTTCTCCAGCCTTCTCTAGAAGACAACCCACTCCCTGCCCTTTCCAGCTTCTAGAAACTGCTGCACTTGCTGGCTCATGGCCCCTGGTATAGCATCTTACAACCTCTCTCTGACTCTCCCAGCCAGCCTCCCTCTCACGAGGACCCTTGTGATTATGTCTGGCCCACCTAAAACTCAACAAGTGCCCAGATGTTCTCCCTACCCCAAGATCCCTGACACAGTCACATTTGCAAGGCCCCTTTGCCACATAAAGTAATGTATTCACAGGGTCTGGGGTTTTGGATGTGGACATCTTTGGGGGACCATTATTCTACCTACCACAGGCCCTGAGCAGGATGAGCCTGTTTGGGGGTACCAGGCTGGACCTCAGCCTCCTGCCTTCCTACCGGCTCTGTTCAAAGTAAAACTTGGTGCGGGCCGAGGGCTCACTCTCTTTGGTGAGCTGTACTGGCTGCTGGGGCTCAGCAGGACCACAGAGGAACCAGCCAGGCCAGGCAGCTGCCTCAAGCCTGAAGGCAGAGCCGGAGCTGCTCTGGAAGAAGGTGAAGCGTGTGGTCTCTTCACCGCCCTTGTATAGGTCCTCGATGTTCACATCCTGTTGGGCAAAGTGGCCAGCTGCAGGAGGGGGTGCTGACTGAGATGTCAGCCCTAGAGGCTCTCAGGGCATGGCCAAAGAGGAACATGGCAGAAAGAACCACTTTTTTCATATTTCAGAGGGCAAGGAGCTTGGTGCTGGGTGCAAAGGGGGAGAGAGTGGAAACGTGGGGGAGGAGCACATGTGGACTTGGCCAGGAATTTGCAGATGGACACAGAGATGCCAGAGGGTCCCGAGAGCTATGCCAGGTCTACAGCACCCTCAAGAGTGGGGAGGGGTCTCTCACCTCCAGCTTCAGGGAAGGCCCCTCTCCTGTCTCAACACACGCCAGGCAGCAACTCCCTCCCTGGACCCCCAGGAGGATGGGGACCTTGGCACGGTCCAGGCCTCTGTTAGGAAGTATGCAGACCTTCTCTGGTAGGGGAGAGAGAAGAGAGTCAAGGGATGGAGACCCCGGGTTGCAGGCCCTTGGCAAACAAAGGCTAGGTAAGAAGGACTGGATGTGGGCACACTGGGCCTGGCTCTGCCTCCAGGCTTCAAGGAAAGCTGGGACTCCTTACAGGGGTCATGCCACCTCACAGTCACCTGCTGGTAGAGGCCCCAGAAGCTCACCTGCACAGCAGTTGTCTGCAGTGGAATCTCCCACGAGGAGCTGGCCATCTCTCATGCACAGAGCCCTCTGATCTGCATCTTTAATTCTGCAACAATATGACAGTGTCCATCGCCCACACCCTCAGGCACCACTTACCCCCATGCCCTTCCACCCCCATGCTCTGAATCACCACCCTGAGCACTTGGAGGATCTTCTCTCCTCTGAAGGTGGGAAATGAGGCACAACTCCTCCCAACAGTAGGTAAAGTCCAACTCAATCTTAAAGCAAGGAAGGCCTCCTCAGCTCCTGCTTTCAGAGGCTGGACTTCCTGCCTTCACCCGGCTTGGGCAGCCACGAGGCCCTAGGGCAGTGTGGAGAGCCAGTGTCCTCTCATGGAGGACTGAAGAAGCTTTCCCTGGCTTCCTGGGACATCTCCTAGTTTTAGGTTCAAATGAGTTTGAGTTTCAGGGAGCCTTATCCCAGATTTTCAAGGCCTGCCCCACTTTTTTATAAATATTTATTTTCTGTAATAGAAGGATTGATTGAGTGTATATAGAAGTGTGATTTGCTTTTCACTTATTTTAAAGACTTTAAAGTTGGCTTATTAGCTCAGTTGCCTGACTGGTTTCGAAGAAGCCTGCCAGCTGCTCTGAGGACCTAGGGAGCTCTCGTCCATCACCTTTTAGGGCAGAACCTCTGGACCAATGCCACCACCTGCAGGAAACTTTTCTCTCTCAATGACAGCTAATTATAATACCTTAGCTAATGACTACATGTTTAAAGTAGGTTTACTTGTACCATAAAAATAAAAGTCTGGAAAGATCCCAGGCTTGTCAATACTCATTCCTTTTGGTAACAACAGACCTGGCAATTCATCTGCCTACAGCATTCTATTTGAAGACTAGGACACAAGCCCGATGCTCTGAAGTGTTGACTTCTGTTTGTCATTTGCATATTTCCTGTATATGCATCTTGCCTTCCCAGCCAGGCTATCACCTCCTAGAGGCCAGGACTGCACTGCCCCTCCCGACCCCATACATACACACACCTTGTCCAGGACAGTACAGGGCCCAGGGTGGGGATTGAGGTCCTCTGAGGATGAAATGCATCTCAGAGGTCAATCCTATTCTTTTCATTATCCCCTATCTCTTCTCCAAAGGACTTGAGGAAGCTCATGACAAAATCACAAACAATAAAGTAAGGATGCAGATCTCACAAATAGGAGTTGGAAGCCCACACTGGGAGTAAAGACCATGGAGGCCTCAAGAAGATGTCATTAAGATTCAAAATTGTCTGGCTTGGCACCTGTAGCTCGGTGGCTAGGGCGCTGGCCACATATACCAGGGATGGTGAGTTCAAACCCAGCCTGGGCCTTCCAAACAACAACAACAAAATAGCTGGCTGTTGTGGTGGGTGCCTATAGTCCCAGCTACTTGGGATACTGGGGTAAGAGAATCGCTTAAGTCCAAGAGTGTGTGAGGTTGCTGTGAGCTATGATGCCACAGCACTCTACCAAGGGTGACATAGTGAGACTCTGTCTCAAAAAAAAAAGAAGATTCAAAATTGTCTTTGAGTTTTCAGAGGCAGATGGAGCTGCACAGAGGACATGTCAACCCTGGCTATTCCTTTGGTAGCTGGGTGACATGAGGGAAATTTAACTTCTTTGAGCTTCAGTTTCCATTGGGGTTACTTATAAACTACTTAGGACAACTGAGGCAGTAGCATGGCTGGCATCCAGAGATATTCAGAAAGAGAGCTGTTGCTACTGTGGTGATGGCGATGCTTAATTACAGGGCATTTGAGAAACCTAAGGTGAGAAGAAGCCTCATCTGCTGACTCAGCCTTTCTTCCCTCCTCCCACGGGATCCCCAGACCCCCTGTTGGGAAAGTGGATTGGCCAGGACAACTTACATGTAGTATCTTGCCATGGGGAGGGAACACATTCCTGCAATCAGGGGTGTCTGGTCCCTGGCTGAGAAGGAGAGAAGGACTGTTAGAGAAGAAAGCGAGTGGAGCTAGGGGAAAGCATGCTGGGGGCCAGAACCACTCAGCCACAGGTTGCAAAGGTTGCCCAGGCCTTTATCTATAAGCAGCCTCTGGGGACCCACCAAGGTCTTGCCAGCTCAGCAGACTGCAGGCAGCTTTGTCTCTCCCTCCCTGGGGCCATTGGGAGCAAGTCTAGCTGGCAGGGGTGTGAGCCTAGGACCTGTGTGCAAACCTGATGACAGGTTGCCCTAAATAGCTGAGCTGGGATACTTCCCAGGCTTGAGAGTGGGGTGGGGTATGCTCTAGCCTCTCAGTAGGCAGATAAACCCAGCTCAAACCCAGCCCCACTGCCCATCCACCTGAGGGTCACCACACGCCCTCCCACTACCTAGTACCCAGAGCCAGAGTGGAAGAGAAGGCACAGCCAGGAGGGGTCTCCAGTCACAGCAGAATAGGCAAGGCCTCCCAGGAGAGGAGAAGACCATCCTTCCTAGCATGGTCAAGACTACCAAAGACAGCCCATCCAAACTCCCCCAGTCCTTTCCAGATGGAAAACAGCACTGGTGTTTTTGAAAGTAAAAAATCTAAAGTGAAGATTATGTCCCTGTAGAAATACCAGTTCACACAGTGTCTTGTGAACTCTGTTCCTTCCTGGTAGATTATCTTGACTGAGAGCTGTTCCCTAAAATGACCCCCCTTTGGAAAGGCCAAAGCAGAACCTTCCATGGAAAGAAACCCAGAGCCACATGGAGCTGCAAATTAGCCCAGGAAAGCAAATGCAAGGATGACTGTTAGGGCTGAGGTTTACCAAGGAGATCTGACTCTCACCAAGCAAGAAGAAAAAATATAAGACAGCAGAAAATAAGAAGAGATGAGAGAGAGTGAAGAGAGAGAGAAAAGGAGTGGGGTACAGAGAGGAAAGGAGTAATGCTGAGGGACATTTGGGGAGGCAGAAAAGGAGGGAAGGAGGAAAAGTGTGAGCTGGGGGTCGGGCTTCCAACCACCTGAGCACCTGAGCTCCCTGGCATGATTTTAAATGAAATGGGGCAGTAACAAGGTGACTTTTATTACTGGATCTGCCACTCTGTCACTGTGGACAAGTCATTTTTCTGTCCCTGAGCTTTAGGGTGGGACTTCAAGAGTTAGTGAGAGTGAAGGTAATAAGAACTGATACGGGTGCAATCCTGGACAGGTGTCAGTTCTGTGAATCAAAATCTTCAAGCATTCCACATACTCTGCCATTGCATGTGTTTCCCTTATTCTAAGGCAAAATGATGGATTGCCCTAATGTTAGTTACAAAGATGTTCGCTGCATTATTTTTTACAATAGTGAGAAGTTGGAAATAATGTAAATGTTCAATAATAGGCTAAAAATTATGACAAATTCAATAAAGAATAAAGTGTGTGTTTGTTAAAGGTGATCAGTTGTTGAAGCCTGTTTTATGACATAAAAAGTTTCAAAATGTATAAGGTAAAAAATGCAGATTATAAGTCACATGTACATTATAAACTGTTCAACTCCCCACACACACACAGACACATGTACATAGAAATAAAGATAGCTGGTATTGTATAGCATTTGCCTATGGCTGACTAGATTATGAGAATTTTTTAAGCATCTCAACATTTTTCCTGTAATGAACATGTGTTTCCTTTGTAGTATAAAGTAAATTTAAGTATTTTAAATAGAGTATTCAGTCAAAGTCATTGGCTCCCTCACATACCTGCTCTTTGAATCACCCGAGCGATTTCTCATAAGTACTATTTTCCAGGCTGAAGGTTCTTTTTTTTTTTTTTGGTAGAGACGGCGTCTCACTGTACCACCCTCGGGTAGAGTCCCGTGGCGTCACACGCCTCACAGCAACCTCTAACTCTTGGGCTTACGCGATTCTCTTGCCTCAGCCTCCCGAGCAGCTGGGACTACAGGCGCCCGCCACAACGCCCGGCTATTCTTTTGTTGCAGTTCAGCCGGGGCTGGGTTTGAACCCGCCACCCTCGGCATATGGGGCCGGCGCCCTACTCACTGAGCCACAGGTGCTGCCCTGGGCTGAAGGTTCTGATCTGGTAAGGATTGACGTGTTTATCTGCCTTGGGAACTGGTATACTAGCTCAGATCTTCCCACTCTGGAATAAAGATACAAATCACCTGCAGCCCTTATTAAAATACAACTCCAGTCTCTAGGTCTGAATGGTGCCTGAGACCACATTTAAAACATGCAACCAGGCAATGGCTGGTCTGGGACAGCAGCTGGAGTGGTCAAGGGTAGATGACACCTGACAGGTCATTCAATGACCCTGCAATGACCCTCCATGTAGGCCCACTTGTGATGTGCTCTCCCTCAGACAAACCACTGAGGCTCCACTGGTGGCAGCAGCAGGATGGTGGGCAGCCTGGCAGCTGTGTCAGACCTAGGTGGTGCAGACCAAGTGGAGGGCCCCATAGGAGGCTGGACAGCAGGCTGATGACCCCCACTCTTGGTTGTCATAGAGCTGGCAGACATTCAGCACTGGTCCTGTCCAGCTGGATCCCTTGGTCCCTAGAAACTTCCCATCCTGGCATAGCCAAAAATTCCAGTATCTCCTTGATTAGGCCTCCCTGCCTGGGCCCTGGCTCAATTGTGATGGGTGAGCAGGAGTGGGGAGCTGCCTCCCGGTCCGTCAGAGAGCCTGGGTCTGATGCTGAGTCTCTGCAATGACCCTCCCAATGTGCCATGCACTCCATCCCCAAAGTTTTCCCTTCCCTGTCGTCTCCAAATGACTTTTCACTAGACTTCAGCCTGCATCCCACTTTTGTTACTCTCACTTCTCCCCAAACATGGCTCTGGCTGTCTGAGAACTCTTTAATTCCCCTGTCCTGTGTCATATACCATGCTGGAATAGCCCTGGGCTTTCCCATGTTCTTTCGCACACCCACCTGCCCTGTCCTGTCCTCATTCTTCTGCACTTCATCTTTATGGGGTGTTCTCTTGAAGACCAAATGTTAACTTCTGTGGAACCAAAGTCTCTTTTTTTTCCTTTGATGTTTGCTTGCTGCCCCCTGGGAACCCTTGACATTGGTTGGTTCCCCACCGCTCCTTTTCCCTCCTTCTCAGCCTTATCATAGATGTCTCCTCCTCCTGGGGCTGTCCCTAATGCTGAAGTGATCAGCACTTCTACTTCCTACTCCATGGGGCTGAAATTAATCCGTTCCTATCACTGCAATGATCATCTTGTCTAACCCCTAAACCCAGACCAACACCCTATTTTACGCACAACCCCAGAACGACCCCCTTGGATATCCTGCTGATGCTGATAATCTGCCTAATATAACATATCTAAAGTCAAGTTCATTGTTTTCTCTTTTTCCCAACCCACTTACTCCTTTCAATTTCATTTCTCTCACTACCATACCATTCCTCTCAGCAGTGATGTTCAAAACCCGAGAATCATTGACAGTATCTCCCATTTCTCCTGACCTAATGTTTGATGTGTCAACAAGCTCTGAAACATTGTTCCTTTAAAATATAACTTTGTAGGGAGGCACCTGTGGCTCAGTGGGTAAGGCGCCGGCCCCATATATGGAGGGTGGCGGGTTCAAACCCAGCCCCGGCCAAACTGCAACCAAAAAATAGCCGGGCGTTGTGGCGGGCGCCTGTAGTCCCAGCTGCTCGGGAGGCTGAGGCAAGAGAATCGCTTAAGCTCAGGAGTTGGAGGTTGCTGTGAGCTGTGTGAGGCCACGGCACTCTACCGAGGGCCATAAAGTGAGACTCTGTCTCTACAAAAAAAAAAAAAATATATATATATATATATATAACTTTGTAAGAGGGACTTTCTTTAACAAATGCAATCAGTGTAACCTCAATGAATCACAAACAATAAAATAAAATAAAAGGAACTTAATTCAGCATAATAAAGGCCATATATGAAAAGCCCATTGCTAGAATCATTCTGAATTGTGAAAATCTGTAAATGTTTCCTCTAAGATAGGAAGAAGACAAAGAGCCCACTTTCATCATTTCTATTCATATACAAAAATAAACAAAATATAATTTAGTATTCTTAATCCTCATTACAGCTCTGCTTGTATTCCTGCATTATCCACCTTCCACCCAACCTAACCTAGGTGAGGTACTGGACCCACATTCTGAGGACTTCTGCTACGTCCCTGCCCAGATCTAGGGTCTGCAATGACTGCCCATTTTGCAACCGTCTGACCCTGATTCACTCATATGAAAATGTCTCACTTCTCTGTGGTCCCTAAGCCACCCCTTCAGGCAACGTGACTTCCTTCTTATCTTCTCGGAGGGCATCCTCACAGTTGCCTGACTTTCTTGCCTCAAAAGCTAACCCTCCCCATCTCTGCCCATTCAGATCTTTCAGTACTAAGATCACAGACATGGTATCAGCATACACAGGCTCAGTATCTAGTTATGTCAAGTCAAGCATCAGTCAGGAGTAACAGTTCAGACACGCAGGGCTATGTCGCTCAACCTCCAATCCTCAGTTACAGCATCTATAAATTTATGGGATTAGATAATGTGGTCGTTAAGGTTCTTTTTAGGTCAAACTGTCAACAGTTCCATGACTCAGAATTTAATAAATCTTTCTCTTATTGTCGCAACCCTATTCTGAACTCCTATTAAATTGTACTGTATTGTTTATTGTTGTACATAAAGACATTTGTTTCCCTTATAAAAGTTAATAAGATCTGGACATCATGAACTATGTCTTTATAGCTCACTGGACTCTTTCTCCGGCCACCCTGACCAACAGAGCTTGGTGCTCATGGCAGGACCCAGAAACACACACAGCAGACTTTTAATTGCAAGACTGGGTTCTAGATTCAGCTCTGTTAGCAATTTATGTTGCCACCTTTTGTCCCCGGTCCTTTAATTTATCATCACTGGAATAAGAGGTTGGTTAGTATCTTTTAAAACTGTTTTAAGTGTCACAATGAAAGTTTACACAGAAACCTAATGAATGCAATATGGGTAAGAGAGACCCACTTCTTCTGATCTGGAAAGCTCTGCAAACACTAGAACCTTGGTAGTATTTCTCTTGCCCACAAAGCAGGCACCAGGGGGCCTCCCAAGAAGCTAAGAAATGCTCAAGCTTCACCAAATATGATTTGAGTAGCACTGACCTAGATGATTTTGTCTGAGATACTTTCTAAAATCTGTGGTTCTAAATATTTTAAAATCTTGATTTGACAGAGTCTATTCCTTCTCAAATCTATGTGCTCCTAAGCTTACGCAGCACCCCACTATGTTCTGCAGAGGGGATGCCTTGTTACCTGGAGAGCATGACAGGAGGGGTAAAGGGGAAGGGAATGAATCAGAGATAGTGACAGAGGGGAGAAGAAAAGAGAAAGAAAGAGAGAATACTACTTGTCCACCACTGACCTGCAGATCCTGGTGGCCTGGTACCCTGATGCTGGGAGCCTCTGACTGATTTCTCCAGGGCATCTGAACTGTGTTTATACCATCTGGTCAGAGTAGGTCACGCCTGTAGCAATCTCTATAATTGGATCCAGGATAGGGAAGAAGAAGAACCTAGAGATTTCATAATGACTCAGGCACAGTCTGGATAATAAGAAGGTAGGACACTAATGAGTGTTTGGTGAAGGGGGAGAGAGTCACCTATAAAGCCTGGGCAAGGAATAGAACCAGCCCCCTGTTCTGTAGCTACTATCATTGACTGTGTTATTAGTGGTTTCACAGACAGATAAACAGTGCTGGGGCAGACCTCTCTGGTGCCCCATGGGGCTCCATCCTAGACTTAAAGAGGTAATAAATGCAAAAGAGAGTATGTCTGGTGGCCCCAAGGACAGAACAACCTTTGATGGCTGAAGCCAGACTATGGCCAGAGAGCCACAGTGAGAGCAGGGCCTGACAGGATGGCCCTATTGGGAAAGATGAAAAGAGAATCTATGCCTTTCAGTAGGTCTAATGAGTTGGTACCAGGCTAATAAAACAGAATATCTAGGGGATCCCAGTTGCAAAAGACAATGGTCTTAGATTCATTCTGGGATTGGACGAATATCACGCATCCTTGACCGCTAGGAAATATGACAGTGTGAATAGTGCAGGGGGAGAGAACACTCAGGTCTCTAATTGATACTACTTAACTCAGTCCATCCATACAACCATCTGTCCATCCTTCCATTTGTCCATACTTCCATCCCTCCATCCATTCATCCACCTATTCCAAAAGGCAGAGAAATTGAGTATAATACTATCTGAGGACCAACAGCCTTATTGTAATTCTCCCTCTCAGGTTATTTGTGAAGTTTCACAAAGGGCTTGCTGAGGAAGGGGAGGGATCAGCCTAGGACCCAAATGCCTACAGGATGAAAAATGAGAAAGGAGGGGCAGAAAGGGGACTATATTTCTACTTTGGAAAGGCAGTGATCATTCCTCACCTCTCCACAGTCTCTCACTCCCCCATGGGAAGGGCCAAAGCGTGGGTCATTACATCAGGCGATCAATGAGTATTTACAAAGCATCCACTTGCTTGCTACGTGTAAAAGACATTGAATATACAGCGCCTGTTGTTAAATCACTTTACAGTCTAGCTAGAAGGAAGTCACACACACTTGAAAACGTAATTAAGAAGACACGACTCTCTAAGCCCTGGACCAAGGGGCATGTTAGAGACAATTGCACGGGAGTAACTCCTTGGGCAAAAGAGTCCTTAGAATTTAAAAGACTTTATAGTGACATCATAGTCCCCCTTCAAATGGAGAAACCCATGCTAAGGCATCTCTGAGAAATAGGTTAATTCAGCTCTGCCTCAACACCTCTTTAAAAAGCACTACCAGTGTTTATTGTCCTTGTGATTAAAATTTGGAAGTCCTATAGGAAAAACAGCCTCCACACAATTTCAATCCCATTGGTCCTGCATATGCTTTCTAAAATTACACAGAAAAAGTATATTCTTCCATTTGCAGGCCTTTGGGTGCTTGAGAGGGGCTCTCTGCCCATTGCTCCTTCAGGATGAAGACCCTCAGCACCTCAGCCTCTTCTTTATGACCTGGTCTTCGGACATTATCTGTTCTTCATTGTCTGCAACTGGTACAAACCCCATAAGGTATGAGCATTCCACCTCTGCAGATGTAGGCCCAGGCCACTGGTTTATATCAAAGTTTCAGATATCAAAAACCACTAGGTTATTTTTTTTTTTCACTTGAACAGTGGTGATGCCAGGATCCATCCCCAATGTTTCTTTTTAGTATTATTATTTTTACTCATCAAGTTCACTGATTCTACACCCTTATGTTTCTGAAGGTAGCCTTTTCTATTCCTCCCTTTGCTATTGACTTATAAATGTCTGCTCATCCTGGCTAAAGCCCTTTTGAATCCTGTTATTCTACAGATGGGAAAACAATCACTTCAGGTCTGAGAAACCTTCAAGGATGAGGTGGAATTTAAGCTGCTCCCTGACCAGGGTGTTGGGGCTGGGGCTGTTTAGATGAGTGGAGGAGAGGAATACAATATTCCAGGGTAGAGGAACAGTTTCCACACTCTATACTCACAGGGTTGCAATTATGTGTCAAGCATTATACTAGATGCTCAGAAACAAACTGATGCAGCCCTAACCTTAAGATCATGCCAGTGACCACAGACTCCAAGTCAAGTGACTACAATGCTGGGAGGTGTGCCCAAAGCCTTCCCACAGCAGATGAGCAGAGAGCTCATTCATCAATGGCATCTCAGAGGAGGTGGCATCTTAGCAGGATGAAGGATTTCTCTAGGCAGAGAGTAGGTGTGGAGAGTACAAAATTAGAGGGAGCAACATGGGGCTGTGCTTGGGCCCATAGAGAGAGACAAAGAATGTGAACAGGGTCTGAAACACAGCTGCACCCAGAGCCCATGTTCTTGACTGCCCTGGGAGGCCTAGGGAAGGAGCTGTGCTACCCAGGACTTCAGCTGCATCTGACCTCCAGCACTGAGGCACATGGAGGCAGCTCCTTCTGTCCTGGCCACCTCCTTACCCTCAGCAGACTCTGAACCTGCCAGGCCTGTCCAACAGGTGAGGTGCGGGTGGAATACCTGAGGCTCAGGTAAGGGCCCCTCCTCTGGTTCTGCTCTCATCCTCCCGGGTTTAGGCCGGGACACTGGAGTCCGTCCCTGGCACCTCAAGGCACAAAAGCATCCAAAGAAGACTTAAACCTTGTGAAACTGAATATTCAACCAATTTAGTATGATCAGCTTTTCTTTTCTTTCTTCCTTTTTTTGCCAAAGTTCACAGAGCTGGTAAGTATCATCAGCTTTTAAATAGAATATTTGGGTAAATAAAAGGGTTGTTGCTCATTTGGAGAAGCAAAACGAAAATATTGGCGACAATTGAGATCATAATACATATGTAAACCAAATCAATTTATTTCTCTTTGCATATTAGTTATCTACGCTACAGAACAAGTTAGCTCCAAACTGAGCAACTTAAAATACCAGAGTCATTATCTCCCTGAATCTCTGAGGGGCAGGAATCCAGAGCAGCTCAACTGGGCAACTCTGCTTTGATTTCCCATGAGGCCATAGTTGAGCTGGTAGCTGAGGCCATAGTTGAGCTGGCAGCTGGGCTACAGGAGCAGAAGGCTGGAGGGGCTGGAGGACCTGCTCCTAAACTCATTCATGCAGCTGTGGGAAGGGGCCTTCGTTACTCACCACATTGGGTTTCTCTATGGGGATGCTCATGGCAAGGCAGCTGAATTCCCCCAGAGCAAGTAAACCAAGAAACTGAGAGAGTGGGAGAGAGAGAGAGAGAGAGAGAGCACACGAGTGCACACTCAAATAGAAGCCACAGTGTCTTTTCTAACCTAATCCTGGAAGCTGCATACCATCATTTCCACCAAGTTCTGTTGGCCACAGAGACAACTCCAGTGCAATATGGAAGCGGGCATAGGAGGTGAGCACTAGGAGGCAGGGATTGTTAGTGGCTAGTTGAATTTCCTACAGCTGTTGTGAACAACTGTCTCACACTTAAAACAACAGGCATTTATTCTCCCTCAGTTTAGGAGGCTGGAAGTCTGAAACTAAGGTGTCAGTTGGGCCACCACAATCCTTCTGAAAGCTCTAGGGAAGAATCCTTCCTTCCTCTTCCTAGGTAAAGAATTCAATTGTAGCAATGTCCAGGTGGTGGCAGTTTAGGTGAAGTTTTCATATCGCTTTTTTTTTGTTTTTTTGTTTTTTTGTTTTTTTGTAGAGACCAAGTTTCACTTTATGGCCCTCGGTAGAGTGCCGTGGCATCACACAGCTCATAGCAACCTCCGACTCCTGGGCTTAAGCGATTCTCTTGCCTCAGCCTCCCGAGTAGCTGGGACTACAGGCGCCCGCCATAACACCCGGCTATTTTTTTGTTGCAGTTTGGCCGGGGCCGGGTTTGAACCCACCACCCTCGGTATATGGGGCCGGCACCCTACCGACTGAGCCACAGGTGCTAAGTTTATTTTCTTTTAGAGAGAGGGAAGAGAGTGGGGGGAGGGATGAGAAGAGAGAAGAGAGCAGGGAGTGAGAGAAGGGAAGATGGGGTGGAGAAGAAAAGGAGCGAGGGAATGGGTAAATAAAAGGATGTTGCCACAATCCTTGGTGTTCCTAGGTTTGGGGCAACATAACTCCCATCTCTGCCTTTGTGGTTGCTTGGGCTTTTCCCCCTGTGTCTCCTTTGTGTCTCTGTGTCCTCTCCTCCTATTGGACTTACATCCACCCTAATCCAGCCTGATCTCATTTTAACTGATTGTATCTGCAAAGATGCTGTCTCCAAATAAGGTCAAGTTTGAGGTTTCAGGAAGCATGTACATTTGGGAGGACACTACTCTAATAGTACAGCAGCCCTCTTGGAGGGCTTTCCATTCCAGGAAATAATTACAAGATGATCTTTTTTCCTGTAAATTCCTTACCCAAGAGATTCCAGCCACACAAGCTCATCACATCCTTCTTCTTAGTGGCTTTGCTGAGGACTATTTCCTGATCCCTGCTGCTGCCATCTAGAGCAGCAGAGCACAACTCAATTTGCACATTTCACTCTGGGGACGTGGAGTCCCAAGGACAGGCAAAAACCACGTCTGCTGTGCTTAGCCCAAGGTTAATTTCTTATTGTTATACAAGTAATCCATCCTCATTGTATAAAGACTAGGAAATTCAGATAAATAAAAGAACAAAGCATCTTCTTTGCGTTGCCACACCATTCCCTCGCTCCTTTTCTTCTCCACCCCGTCTTCCCTTCTCTCACTCCCTGCTCTGTTCTCTCTTTCTCATCCTTCCCCCCACTCTCTTCCCTCTCTCTAGAATAAAATAAACTTATACTTTTATAACCTAAAAAAAAAAAAAAAAGTGAAAACTTCACCTAAACTGCCACCACCTGGACATTGCTACAATTGAAGTAAACTCTTCTAGGCTTTTTTAATGCAGAAAAATAAATTAAAATAAAATTACAAGATATGCTACTTTATAATTGCTCTTCACACTTAATATGTCATTTGCAACTATTCATGTGAATAGGGATCCCCATCTGGGGTTTTTATTGCACCTTAGGTTTTGAAAATGGAAGGCATGTCCTGCCCATCTTCTACCTTGTGAGCTGGAGCCATTTCCTCTGACACCACCATCCTCTCATGCCCACAGGGAAAGGAGGAAGGTAGAGATAGAAAAGCTACCCTGTTTCCCCGAAAATAAGACATCCTTCGAAAATAAGACCTACTTACAGGAAAGGTAAGACGTCCCCTGAAAACAAGACCTAGCGCATCTTTGGGAGCACACCTTAAAATAAGACACTGTCTTATTTTCAGGGAAACAGGGTAGCATAGTATGATGATAGCAGCAGGACTAATGGGAAGGAGAAGGGAGCCGGGCTGAGGACCATGGGTCCCTAACTCTGTGACCAGCTCCCTCTCCTGCACAGCAGTGAATGACAGGACCTCATGTGGGGGCTGTTGGCCCCAGAAGGCTCAAGTGCGGCTGGGCTGACCAATGAGGTCTGGGAACACTGGGTCAGTTACCACTCAGCATGAATAATTCCCACCACTGCCCCACCCACCCCCTTGAAATCTTTTTGTGTTTCTCCAGTTTATCCCATGTAGTTTTATAAGTTTCCACACCAATAGCATCACCCAATGGGGGAGGAAACTGTGAGCTGAGCCCCAAATCTCAGAATTTACCCAAATTTACCCAAACAGAGAGTAGCCATGTGCCCAGTAAGTCAGAGGTGGGGGCCCTGAGAGTAGAGGGGTGGTTGCCAAAGGGTCTCCTCCTCCACTAACACCCTGCCCAAGCTGGCCCCACCTAGAGAATCCTGGGGGCCACCCTAGTCACACTGCTGGAAGTAAAAGTCCACGATGAGTGTATCCCCATTAGGGTTCTCAGGAAGCTGGGTGAGACTGACAGGCTGGTCAGCCTCAGGCACAGTACACAGGAACCAGCCTGGGTAAGCAGCCGACTCGAAGCTGGAGGTGAACCCCCTGTCCCGCCGGTAGAAGGTGAAGCTCTTGGATTCCTTGGCTCCGAGGTAGAGCTCCATGATGTTCACTGGCTGCCAGCAAAGGGACAGGGCAGGTGAGGGGCTGGAAGGGGCAGGGGAAGGGCTGGGTGGGGCCAGGGCAGGGAGGAGGTAAAGCCCATAAAGAGAATCCTGATGAGCATAACCAAGAGGTGCAGGGTCCCAGCCCCAGTGCACTCTTTGTCTGTTGGCTTAGCCACGAGTTGACAAGGATGTCCCAACTAGACTCACCTCCAAGGTCAAAGTTGGTTCCTGCCCTGTCCCACATGACAGGCACTGGCTCCCTCCCTGGACACCCAGGATGACTGGGGATAGACTGGCATCCAGCCATCGATTGGGGACAACGTTGATCTCCTCACCTACGAGGAGGAGGCTAGATTCAGGGACCTTGGCCACCCCCACCCCTTACCCCCTTCCTGAAACCTAAGGTGCAGGACCAGTGGAAACCATCCTATCCCCTGCTGGGCAGAAGGAAAGCTTCTTGGTGACTGTCATAAGGGCAAGGAGGGGTGGTCTCTGCCAGCTGGCCCAGTAGACATCAAGTTACAGTAGCACATTGTTCCACCTCCTATCTCAACCCCTTGTTCAGGTCAAATTTTCAAAAGGCTTCTCTAAACCCCAAGGCCAATTCAACCTCCTCCTTTAACGCCCCCTGGCTTCAGGCCTCTTTTTTGAAACTCATCTTGATAAGCCTCCCATTAGAGTTGTTTGAAGGTCCTTCTACCCTGTGAGATTCCAGAGAGCAGAAGCAGGCCTCACTCCTCTCTGGACATCCCGCCACAGGGATTCATCCCCATACATGCACACATGCACACAGAAATACACACAGAGATATACAATGTACACGTACCACATGTGCATATACACACATGTATACACATGTGCACATGCTCACACAGGCATACTTATACACATAGATACATATATGTGCATGAATATGCTTACACACATGCCTACATGAACACCCAAATATATACACACACTCATACATACATACCTGCACACACACACTTACATACATAGGTGCACATACATGCCTGTGTGTACACACACATGCACACACATGAACACATGGCCTAGCAGGGGGATCCATTGTCTCTGTGCTCAGTGAGGGTCCCCTGGGTGGGCAAGTGAACACTGTTTTAGAGCAAAGAGCCCTTCACAGGGTTAGGAGCAGAGTAAATAAGAGGCCAAATGGTGCCACCTGTTCTCTGCCACTCTGAGTGACTGGGGACCCAGAGTGGAGGGACAGAAACGTACTCCCATCTGAGAATAGAAGCATAGAGAGCCTGCTGTAGTTCTCTCCTCAGCACCAGTTTCCAGAAAATAGAATGTTTGTATATAAGTATATATCTATGAGGAAATGACAAGATGCCCTCTTGGAAAATAATCCCACCTCTGCACAGAAGCTTCAGGTAGCAGTAGATTTTATCTTGACTTTGTTGAGAGGTGGAGTATTTTATTTGCCCTTGGGAGTCTGACTAACAGTGCCCCATCTAACACTTCAGGGACTGGGGGTCTATAAACCTATGCTAATTGGCAGGACTATTGCAAACTCTCTTCAGGCACCCTCCCCTCAGAGTAGGCAGAGACCCAGGAATGTTGGGCCGCATTTTGCCACCAACCTTTAATAACCTTCCCTGCATGCAGCCCTCCGGCTAGAAGTTGGTTATTGTTCAGATAAAGCACCTTCAATGCGGAATCCTTCATTCTGAAACATTAAGAAGGGTTGAGACTCCATTAGGGGAAGGTGGGCACTCCAATGTGTCCTGTCTCCAGAGAGGCCCCTAATCTCATGTACGTTGCTTCCCTATCTTTCCACCATGTCATCCATCCCAACCCTGCTGGGCTCATTCACTACCAGAGCTTCCCATCTGAATCTGAGATTTACTCCTTTACCTATCTAACCTCTTCTACTCCAACAAGTCTCCTCTGTGTGCTGTGGGAAGAGAATCCGGACTAGAAGTCAGAGACCTGGGTTCCCATCCCAGCTCTTCCCTGGCTGCTGCCAAGTCGCAGGAGACAATTCCCCTCACCCTCTCTGGGCCTGAGCTCCCCATTGCTGAACTCAGATGATGGGAGCGATAACTCCAGGCTCTTCCAGATTAAAATCTGATTCTTCAATTATCACCGAAGACCTCAGGGTACCGTACTTCCAAGTGACCATATAGTCCCTGCTAAGTGAAGAATCTCTGTAAATTTAAAATTCTTTCATTTTACTTCTCAAAGTTATTTCTCATCTATAATCTTGGTTGATTTTTTGACATCTTGTGAGGTGAAAGATGTATCCTAAGTGGCTTTCTCTGTAAGTCATATGGGAGAAAAGCATACAGTATAAAAATTAATGTGTGGCCAAACAGGATTAGACAAATTTAATTTCTTCAGAAAACCTTAGAGTCACTAATAAGCTGAGTTGTGCTGTGGTTCTGTTATAAGGGGATGTGGAAAGCAGCATTCCTCACATTTTGTCAGAAAGCTCCAGAGCTAAAGCATCTCCTGGGTCGGGAGTCCCATGGAATACACATTAGGAAGTGCTATTCTAACCCAGAGAAAGGGCTGCTCTCATCCACCATTGTAAGGTCCAGGGCAATGCAGAGTGTCTTCTTAGTAATGCCAGTGGCTAAACAAACTGGCCAAATAGTGGGTTTTGTTTAATTTTTCCCCCAGTGAGCATTGAGAAGGTATGGACACAGAATGGGTGAGTGGACATCAATCCACTGTGCTGGGTGGCAACATGAGAGCTCTGAGCACGTCCTTTGACCCACTTCCTCACTGTGGACAGACCAGGCTGCAGCTCTCAACTGGGTGTTTCATTGTCCCCCTTAGTGTCAGAGCCTTCCTGAGGTGGCCTTCCCCAGTCCTGCTCAATCTAAGAAGGCCGGAAGAACCTCTCTAAGGGCAGTGAGGAACTGGTCACAACTTCCAGCTGCAATCACAGCCCCTCTTCCCTTCCTCTCTCCATTCCTCAAAAAGCTGGACGACAGGTCTGCCCCAGGGTCTCTGCCAAACCAGAGCTTCATATACTCACCGGAAGCACAGTGCCCCACTCAGGACCATCTTGAGCTCCACAGTGTGTAGACTCCCCTGTTTTAAAACAAATAACAGAAAATCTAAGGTAGGGACAGAGGCTGAGCCTCCCAGCATGTGAGGAGCCTCCACAGAGCAGGGGATTCTGGGTGTGGGGTCAGGAGAGAGCTCCCGTCCTGCCAGCATCCCAAAGGATACCTGGGAATGCTCCTTTCTCCTGGCAGGAGCCTGCAGAGTCTGCCTGCTCTTCCAAGGATGCCTCAGCCCTTTAAGCAAGGGAGGCACCCTGAAACTGCTGCAGCCTGGGGAGGAGCAGGGTTTCCCCAGTGATTTCACACCACCCTGAGCCTTCAGAAACACCTGCTGCTCATTACCTCTCTGGGGGAGGGAAATTTCTGGAGACAGTTCCTTCCCGCAGTTCTGAAGACCTTCCTATGGGGCTTTCTAGACATCTCTGAGCACTCAGCTCCTACACCTCAGAGGCATCCAGATGTGAGCGAGCTAGTGCAGATGGCAGCTCAACGAAAGCAGATTTTAGAACAACCTCCGTTCCTTCCTTCCTTTTCTCCCACTTTCATTCCTTCTCTTCCTCCTCCCTCCCCTGTCTCTTCTTTCCTTCCCTCTGTCCCTCCTTCCTTCCTGACTTTGCCAGGCCTAGAAAGATGCTGGAGGTGGGGCACTCCTGCTTAGGGGCACTCCTGCTTCAGGTCTTTCCATGTTCACAGTGGAAAGACCTGAAAATCCAGATCAGCAAAAAGGAAAACATGAGTACTTGTCTTCTGTGCATGCATTGCCAGACGGCCAATGACAGCGCTTCTCCCACCACAGGCATGTGATATACAGAGGGTGCCAAAAAGAGGGATAAACATTTGAAGGGAGGCAAAAACTATTAAATTGGTAATATTCATGTCACGTTTGACTTCGATTATGCAAATGTGACTTGTATTCATCTTTTGTTATCAGTATATAGCAACTATGACAATTTTAATACAGTTTTTCCTTCTTAAAATGTGTATACAATTTTTGACACCCTCCTGTACCTGTTACTGTAGACAGTTTTTCATACAAGGGCATTATAGAATCTACACTCTTTCCAACATGGTTTTTTTAAATGTAGCAAAATAGCAGAATATCTTTCTGTACCACATATGGATCCAATGAGTTATCCAATGACACCATAAGTTTGAGTAGCTGTGTAATATTCCATTGTATATCAACAGCATCATTTCCACCAATCTATTATCATTGGTCCTTTTTATTGTTTTCTTATTTTTCATGCTTTCGTTTTTTGCTATTGAAAACCATATTGCAATAAACATCTTCATATCAACATCTTTGCTCATGTGTGTGATTATTTCTTTAGGAAATAAAACCTAGTTTATTCTGTCTGTTATTCCATAACTGACCTTCCTTAAATACCTAATCGGTAAAAATAATATGTGATGATAAAATGATTAATGCAATTTCAATACCTCCATGCACTCTCTGTGATGGGTTTGAGTTAAGGAAAGGTCCGCACATAACAATTTTAATTATGTCTTGAGTACCGTTGATAAAGTATTTATTGTTAAAGAATAAATTTAAAGAAATAATAATCAGACATATGGGCCTAAAAGCCTTTCAAGTGTTCAGGAATAAATGAGATATCAAGTTATCCAAAACAAGGAAAATAACCCAAGATTTACCTAATGCTACTAAAATGATAAATGCCTTTCACAAAATAAAATTAATGTAGAAGCTGCCTTAGACAAAAATATTAAATTGGCCAAATGACAGTTGCAAAGAAAAAAAAACAAAACTCCAGAAAGAGTTGGTCTGTAGACAAAGCACTTTTAAGCAAACAGGCTTGCCTTTGCAAAGTGATTGTAGGAAAAGTAGATATTGTTTCACCTAAAAAATCTAAATGCCACCTACCCAGGCTGCCCTACTTGATCCCCTAACCCCAGTGAATTGCAGCTGTGGGTTCACAGGACACGCCTGTGGGGTTAATGAAGTTCTTTCCACAGTCCGCCTTCAGTGGAATGATGCCTATATGTGGCTGGCCTCCTGGAGATGCAGTGAATTTGCTGAAGGTACAGGGAGATGTCTCCTCACAGAACGAATGAATGGCGGGATCCATGAATGAACAAGCAGATGAAAGTGAGAAAATAACCCCAACTTCTTTAAGAAAAATTCTCTGGACTTCAAGTAAAACAAAACTGTAACTATGAGGGCTTTCCTTGTGAAACAGGCCCCACCAACAGTAAGTTCCCTAGGGAGCAGAGCTCTTTGCTTACTAATTAGGCCCCAGACCCTGTGAAGTTAGATGTGAACTAAGAGAAGATCGATAAACTGCAAATTCTTCCAGTCCAATGGAAAAAATAACTCCAAAGTGTGCAGTGTTACTGCCTTACACATCATAAAGCAGCTTTTCAATATGTAACTTAGATTCTCTATACCAGCATTTCCTTCTTGACTGATCAAGTCAACCTTGAATTATCTTGATAATCAGCTTTACCATCCTGCTGAGTCCCTCACTTATGAATAACATTAAATCTCTGACATGCGCTCAGTTTTGGACTTTTGAAAAGTATGTCTGGCCCTTCGTAAGGACAATACCCCAAATTCAAACACCTATGTTGTGATTTTAAAATATGTACCCAAGACTGGGTGGTTAGCGCACTGGCCACATGCACCGGGGCTGGTGGGTTCAAACCCAGTCCGGGCCTGCTCAACAACAACAACAAAAATAGCCAGGCATTGTGGCAGGCGCCTGTAGTCCCAGCTACTAGGGAGGCTGAGGCAAGAGAATTGCTTGAGCCCAAGAGTTTGAGGTTGCTGCTATGTGCCCAAGTTTTTTGGATACCTCATCCTTTAAGAGGTGGTGTTCAACTGTCTTTTGCTGAGTAGGGACTGAACTTAGTGACTTGTTTCTAATGAACATGTGACATGGTAGAAGTGGCAGTATGTCACTTCTGAAGCCAGGTCACAAAAGACATTTCCTTGCTCTTTTTTGGATCACTCACCTGGTATCTGGAAGATACCTTCAGATGGCTGCAGCCATGTTTGATACCTCACCTGCAACCTAATGAGAAGCCCTGAGCTAGACCACCCAGCTCAGCCAGTTTTCTGATTCCAGATTCTCAAAGCCTTTGTGAAGTAATAAATGTTTCTTATTTTCAGTTGTTAGGTTTGCAATAGTTTGTTACACAGCAAGGGGTAACAAATACACCTTGTCATCATTATTAGCAGTGTCTTCACTGTCTTCAGTGGGTATCCTCCCTTGTCAACAAACATCTCAATTTTTTGTGGACATTATATACCCTAGAAAGTGTCACAACCTTGTGAGAGGCAATTTCCCCCTAATGACTTGTCACCACCTTTGTAAGAATGGCAGTGCCCCCAGAGGTAGATATGCCTCCTGTTCTTGCTTTAGAGATGAGACCTTAACAGTGCTGGTGAACTCAGTTGTATGAGTGTATAGGTTGAACAATAGTATATTACAGTGAGATAATACATTCTTGTTGTGGAGATGAATAGTAATTAAAATAACTGATATTCATGTGTTCTCTATGTCTCTGAATTACATTTAATGGCTTACCTGAATTTTTTCATTTTAGGCTCCTAACTGCCTTATGCGATAACTACAATTGTATGGATATAGCTTATGGATATGAAAATCAGACATAGGAAGATTAATTATATTAATCCTATATTGGATTAATAATTAGTACTAGAATCAGAATCAAATTCAGGAAACCTGAGTCCAAAGCTATTGACACCAAGATACAACATGGCAGTCGAGTAATCCTTTTACTCCCTGGGTCCGATCAGGTCATTGCTTGGGTCCCCACTTCTCTGAGAGTAGATGTCAAGCCCTTGCCTTGTCCCCAAGGCCCTGTACAATCAGGCTCCCATTAACCGTTGGCCTCTTTTCACCCATGGATCAAACTTAAGCCACATGAACCTCTTGCTCCTCCTTGGACAAGCCAGACAAATTCCCAGTACGGACACCTTCTATTTTCCCAATGCCTCTGGTCAGCAGGCTGAGCCCTATCCCTGCCTCCTTTAAGGAGAATTTCTTGAGACCCCTACTTATCCCTTAGAGCCATGTTGCCCTCCTCCTCCAGCACGTTCAGCTCGCCCAGCATGTTCATGCCTCACTCTCATCTTGGGGCCTCTGCACCAGGCTATTCTCCCTGCCTGGATAACTCTTCACCAAGATGTCAGCATGACTCATCCCCTTTCCTCCCTTAGATATTTGGTGCAATGCCCTCTGTTCCGTGAGGCACACAAACACCATTCCACACTTCCCTCTCCTGTTCTCACATTCCCCTTCCCGTGTTCCATCTCTTTCCATGGCACTCACCACCTTTGAGCATACTATATAAGTCATCAATGAGTTACTTTATTTTATTAATAAAGCTGCTGTAAGATATATTCACACAAGGGGATGTGCTTCCAGTCTAATTTGTTGATTGGTGTATCCCAAACACTTAGAGTAGTGCCTTGTATACAGTATGCCTTTAATAAAGAATGTTGCAAAACACTGAATGAATCGTATACTATGTCACATGAGAAAGTCCCAGGAATTGTTTAATGCTTTGTTCATGGTTATTATTTAATTTCTTAGAGAGCTTTGATGTTTGTAGGTCCTCATTCTCTTAGTGTAGCAGTTAAGACTGTGGGCTGGCAAAGTAGCCTGTGGACCAAGAACAGTCCATTGTCTATTTTATAAATAAAGTTTTATTAGAACACAGCCATACTTATGCTTACATATTTTTTAGGCCGTTTTGCACTGCAATGACAGAGTTATTTGTATCAGAGATTGTATAGTCTGCAAAGCTTAACATATTTGCTACATGCCATTTTATAGAATAAGTTTGCCAAATTCTAGTTAAGATCATCTTGGTTCAAGTCCTAAACATGCAGCTTACTAGCATGTATCTTTGATCAAGTTATTTAACCTTTCTGTGTTTTATAGTTTTCATCTACAAAAAGGGGATAAAAATAGTACTTACTATTGTTGTTAGAATTAAATGAGTTAATATACGTGTACCTTTTAGAACAGTATCTGGCATATAGGAGGTACTTAAATGTTCACTTCATCATTGTCACCACCATCATCATCATCATCTTTGTGGCCTTGGTAAATTTGCTTCATCTCTAATTTGATGTTTTATTCCAGCTCATTTGTTGAGAGGACTGGATGAGGTAAGCTGTGAAGAGCTGGGTCAGCGCCTAGCACAAACACACAGTCACTTGTTCCTGCCCCCTCTGTCTTTCCCCCTCTCCTGCACCTTTCCTAGTTATGTGAGGAAGACATTGGGAACAGGGCAGAGGCCAAATTTACACTGACCTACATCTGAGGCTGGCTCAAGACCAGCCATGTGCTAGCATAGCTCCACCAGCCCAGAGAGGGAAAGGGCCCAGATGTAACCCCAGCAGCCAAGTTGAATGACAGCAGAATGTGCTGTGGGGTTTTCAAATTGCTGACAAGAAAAGTTAACATTTGCCACCTGTTCTCTGTGTAGCTGTTGTCCAAACTCACTGTCACGTCATATCAGTCCTATAAAGTAAGTGCTATTCTTATTCTAATTTAACTGCTAAGACAGAATGAGGCTTATGGAGGTTAAGTCACTCAAAGTCATAAAATTAGTAAGAGATTGCTCTGGTATTTGAAGGGTGGGGGATCTCTCTGACAGGAATCCCACATAGGACCAACTGGTGTTTTTGAGAGGACAATAAAAACCATCAAAGTTGATCCAGCAGAGTGTGACACATTTTGGGATAGAGGGAATCCCTCACTCCCTGGGGTGACTTTTGGTACCTTGAGACATCCATGAAGGTTCTTCCCTGATGGCAATGCAGGTGGTGCCAATGCAGAGGCAAGCCTCCAAGGAGCTGTGAGCAGAAGGGGACCTCCAACTGTGGCCTCTGGCTCCCTCCAGCGCCTGCCACGTGAGAGGGGTAGAAACCCCTTGGCTCATAGCACATTTGAGAAACATTGGATGCCCAGGAAGTCAAAGGGAGGCTGTGGGCCGGTCCTTAGCACTGCAGCTGGGTGCTGAGCCAGAGGCTGTGGCCTGGTGCCCTTGCTTGGTCCTGTGAGGGTGCTGGATCTCGACAAGGGCCAGATCCATAGCCTGGATCAGAATAGTGTGTGGTTAACATACAGGAGGGTGAGGCTCTGATGTGTGTCACACCCACAGGTAGTTTCTCCTGAACTGAGTCATGGAGGGCTGTGCCAGAGTCAACAGCAACATCCTCACCTCAGATCCAGGTTCAGACCCTTCCCTCTTCTGAACCTCAGAGGCCTCACCTCCCACAAATTGCGTAGTGTGACCATTACTGGAGGAGTTGAGCATGAAATTGGAAATAAGCCAACTGTGAAAGGAAAGCACCAACAAATCAAAAGGGATAAAAGGGATCTAGCTCTGTTCTCCTTGGTGCTGGGCTGGCCCTTCCTTCCGGGCCAGAATGAGTGGGGAGCACGCTGACCACGACCGCCTCGCCACAGAGGGGGCACACTTGGCCTGGCCCAGTCCTTGCAGTCTTTCTTCCTCTTTTCCGTCTTTCTACAAAGGCTTTGAAGCTGCTCACCCAGGTAGTGAGCACCCACAGCAGAGCTAAGCAAGGGAGCTGCCCAGGGTCACCCCGGAGAAGTCCCAGCCCTCCTTGGCTCGGTCATGATGCCCGGCACCGAGGGCGTGGGATTGTCCTCCTTCACCAGGTTCTCGTGAAAAACAGAAACTTTTTTTTTCCCCTGTTTTTGATAACTTATTTATAAGGTAGGTATCTACACATCTGTCTTTTTTTAAAAATTACTATTATTTTTATCTGTGCTAAAATACACATAAAATAAAAATTATCTCAGTGGCACTAAGTATATTCACATTGGTTCTGCAACCCCCTTCATTTCCAGAACTCTTCTATTTTGCAAAAGAGAAACTCTGTACCTACTAAACAATCACTCCCCAAGCTCCTCCTCACAGCCCCTGGCAACCACTGTTGTACTTTGCATCACAATGAATTTGACTACTCTCGGTGCTTCATATAAGTGGAATTACACAGTATTTTTGTGTGGCTTATTTTTGTTTGGCTTATTTCACATAATATAATATTCTCAAAGTTCATCCATGTTGCAGCATGTGTAGAATTTTATTTCCTTTTAAGGTTGTGCTTCACTTTTTTTTTTTTTTTTTTGGTCCATCTGTTGATGGACACTTAGGTTGCTTCCACATTGGGCTGTTGTGAATAATGCTACCATAAACATGAGTATTCAAATAACTCTTCAAGTCTCTGCCTTCAATTCATCAAGTATAAATCCTGAAGTAAAATTGTAGAATTATCAGATATGGCAATTCTATTTTTAAATTTTCAAGGAACAACCAAATTGTTTTCCATAGTGGCTGCACTATTTTATGTATTCCCAACAGCACACAAGGATTCCAACTTCTTCCTCAACATTTGTTATTTTCAGATTTCTGTTCCATTCCATTGTTTTATGTCTGTCTTTTTGCCAGGACCACACTGTTTTGATTACTGTAGCTTTCTAGTAAGTCTTAAAGTCAGGAAATGTGAGACCTCTGACTTTGTTCTTTTCAAGATTGGTTTGTATTAATACGATTTTTTTTTTTTTTATTGTTGGGGATTCATTGAGGGCACAATAAGCCAGGTTACACTAATTGCATTTGTTAGGTAAAGTCCCTCTTGCCATCATGTCTTGCCTCCAGAAGGTGTGGCACACACCAAAGCCACACCCCTTTCCCTCCTTCCCTCTCTCTGCTTTTCCTCCCCTCCCCAAAACCTTAATTGTCATTAATTGTCCTCATATCGAAATTGAATACATAGGATTCATGCTTCTCCATTCTTGTGATGCTTTTGAAAACTGAAAAAAATCCATATAACAGGGTATCCAATGATGAAAGACTTATTTTACCTCATTTTACTTAATGATGTTTTATTTCATTTCTCTAAAGTGTAAGAAATCACCAAGTTTGGCAACCACTTCTGTTTCTGATGAGAAAGTTGATGAACTCTACAGATACTTTTCTGGTTAGTGCTTAAAGAACTGCTAAGCAGTTCATTTCATTTCAGTAGTTTTCAAATAATGTTCTGGAAGAAGAGCACTACTTTCTAAAAAGTTTATTTGGGCTTGACAAATGGTATATCTTTTAGTTTCTCTGCTTTTCTGTATAAATTTTAGAGTCATCTGGTTGCGTGGAGAAATGGGCAAATTTGAAGAGGGGCTAAGAAGGCTTCTGAAAGATAAACAACACTTTATTAGAGTATAACTGAAGGATTGAGACAACAGCATTGCCCCCTCTTTCATTCATGGAACTTGTATTTTGCCTTCTGTCATTTTTTCTTGTTTTTTTAATAGCTAGATTTTAGTTTCATTCATATTCTCTATTGCATTTTACTTTAAATTTTATTGATTTTTACTCTCATCTTTTAAAATTGTCTTCCCTCTACTTGCTTTGGGCTTATTTTGCTCATTTTTTTTTTTTTTTTTTTTTTGTAGTTTCTTAAGGTAGAATCTTAAAGTATTGGTTTGGCACTTTTCTTCTTTTCTAATTTAAGCATTTAATGCTAACATGTTTTTATTTTAATTTAATTCAAAATATTTTAAATTCTCTTAAGGCTTCCTTCTTGATCCATGAATTATTTAGAGTGTATTGTTTAATTTCTAAATATGTGAAGTTTTTTTCAGAGGTCATTTTGTTACTAATTTCTACCTTATTCAGTTACCATCTGAGAATTCACATTATATGGGTTTGATGTTTTTAATTTTTTGAGATTTATTTCATGGCCCAGAATATGACCTATTTTGGTGAATGCTCTGTGTGCACTGAAAAAGAAAGTACATGCTGCTATTTTCAGATAGAGATGTCAGTTAGGTCTAGTTAGTTGATGTCTTCTACCTTCTTACTGATTTTTTTTGTCTACTTGTTCTATCAGTTATGGAGAGAAGAGTGTCAAATTCTCCAACAATAATTGGAAATTATTTCAGCTATTTCTCTTTCAGTTCCATCATTTTTGCTTATGTATTTTGAAGCTCTGTTGTTAGGAACATATATATTTATGATTGTTATATGTTTTTGGAGAATTGACTCCTTTATCATTATGGAATGTTCTTTATTCCTAAAAATCTTTCTGGGTCTTAAATATGCTTTTTTCTGTTATTTATATAGTTTTCCAGATTTCTTTGGTTTAGTATTTACATTGTTTATCTTTTCCCACACCTTTACCTTTAAACTATCCAAGAACATTATGCTGAGTGAAAGAAGCCAGACAAAATATATTGTAGGATCTACTGTAGGATCATGTTTCTATAAACAAAAAGTAAAAACAAACCTACTGAAAGAAGAACAGTAGATTGCTCGTGAGGAAGATAGGGGGATGGGAGGGAGGCAAATAACAGGAGACATGAAGAAACTTTTAGGGATGGTAAATCAATTTATGAACTCAACTGTGGTAATGGTTTCACAAGCATATGCATATGTCAAAACATATCAAATTTCATATTTTAAAAAATGTCCAGTTCTTTGTGTGCTGATTATTTTTCAATAAAGTTGATTTTTTTTAAAGCCTGAGCATGGGATTTGGGGGATATAGCAAGAAAGTTCAGGGCTTTCTCTTATGTGTTCCTGACTGCTGCCCTAACAGACGTTCCACTCTGAATATAAGGTGGGTACATGAGTCATCCACTGGGGGGAAACTCCTAGGCTCCCTGCCTGTGTGAGTCATTCTCTAGGGATGCTCCTCCCTGAATACGGCATTGGAGAGCAAACCCAGTTCTTCTCCATGAGGCAGCAGAAATTTGCCTCTCACCACTAGTGATGCCCTCACTATGAGGCAGCCCACTCCCTTTCTTTTTTCCCTGTTGTCCTCTGACTCACAGAACACTATATTCATTTATTTGTTTACTCAAATATTTATTAATTCATATAGTGGGTCAGGCACTGTTCTAAACATTGAGGGCATAGTTCCTTGTTCCCACAAAGCTGGCATTTAGTTGATGAAGACAGTAAACAAATACATTGCCCACAGCCATGGAGACACCCGTTCTATGAGGAAAATAATTGATCAGAGTAAGGGACTAGGGCAGGAGTGAGGGGCCCTTTAGATAAGTTGGCCAAGGAAGATTTCAGTTAGAGGCTGGCTTTTTTGCACGTGAGTAGAGGAAGTGAGGAAGGAAACCACATGGTGATCTGGAGAAGCCCATTCCTGCAGAGGAACAGGGAAGGCTATCAGCCACAAGGAGCTTGCAGACAGGAGACTCAGCAGGACCCCAGTGGGGCTAGGGCCAAAGAGGGTGGGTAGAAAGACAAGCCAGATCCTGTGAGTTTGAGTGGGCTGCCAGGAGAGCTTTTGTTGTGTTATTCTGATGTTAAGCAAAGCCATTAGAGCAGTGTTTTTCAACCTTTTTATCTCACTGGTTCACTTGAACCTCCAGTTAAACTTTGGAGGCACGCTTAAGTTATCATGATCAAAAATAGAGCAAAACAAAGAATATGCTTACTATGCTTTGAACTTCTTTTGAAAACAATTTAATGATCTTTAAAATTTTTTGAGGCACACCAGTTGAAAATCATTGCATTGGAGTAGTGGTTCTCAACTTTCCTAATGCTGCGACCCTTTAATACAGTTCCTCATGTTGTGGAACTGTAAAATTATTTTTGTTGCTACTTCATAACTGTAATTTTGCTACTGTGTTTTCCAATGGTCTTAGGTGACCCCTGTGAAAGGGTCATTCGATCCCCAAAGGGGTTGTGACCCACAGGTTGAGAACTGGTGCATTAGAGGGTTCGGAGAAGGAGGGTCAGGTGACAGAATAGGCATCTTTGATCCTGGTTACTGCTGAGTAGACATTCCCCCCCTAAGAAGGCAAGAATAAAAGCAAGGAGGCCAAATAGGAGCCATTGAGACCCTCCAGGGAAAGGAGTCAGTGGTGGATTCAGAGGGCAAAACCACTGCCAGTGGCTGGTAATTACATGAAAGAAATCTGGCACAGAATGAGTGGGAATTTTTTAGCAATTAGGACTGACAACAATATTAGGTTTCAAGATTAATGATCCCCTTTCATTGCTAATGTTGAAGCTGCATCTTGTTCCTAATTCAGAGTTAGGAAGACCCAAGACCTCCCAGGTCTCTCCTCCTATGTGAACCTCCTCTCTTGGATATATTGCAGGTTTTCAATGTCCGCAGCTAAACACAAGACCTCTTTGTGCTTCAGCTAGTGTGGTGTGCAGGAACCCATAACCCAGATGGGGGTACGTCACACAGAAACATAAGAACAGAGAGATATAGCTTATAAACCAGCTAGATTCCTTAATCACGGTATGACTATAGGTAAATTCTATCATCCATTGCCACTATGTTCTCTTGTTTTCTTACATGAAAAATAAAGATTAATGACTCCTAAATGGTTGGTGCAAGGATTAAAGGATTATTCAGGTGAAGCTCTTACATTATCAGAAACAAAAAATGCAAAATCAGAAACATATTTGTACAGTATGAACATGGCAGAGTGGGTATGTTAAGCTCCTGAAAGGATCCAGTGATTTGCCCAAGATCATATCCACATGGAGCTGCTATGGATGGAAAGAGGACCTGTGTAGGGAAGGCAAGAATGAGGGACTGTAAAATGGCCCCTGGTGAGATGGGACAACAGGAAGGCCACAGCCTTACAAGTTGTGCAATCCGCATGCCACAATCCCCAGGAAGGGGAGATGGAACCTTGCACCATAAACTTCATGACACCATAGAAATGGGTGAGAGGTCAACTGAAAAGTAGTGGGACCATGGAAATGGGTGAAAAGTCAACTGGAAACTATGCATTCCTCTATCATGTATGTTAGAAGCAAGTATGGTGACAGGCCACAATATGGAATCCTTACTTTGCACATAGAAAGAGCCAGTCAGGAAAAGGGAACATATGGGGAAAACATATGGCTTTGCTTTCTTTTCTTCTTTCTTTTATCTATAATAAAATCTTTCACTTTTACTTACTTGTGGTCCGTGAATTCTTTGATTCCCAAGACTAAAGACCTGGCGGGAAAACACCAGTATCACTATGGCTTCTTGCAGTTCAGTGAGTCAAGATAGCCACACCTCTGCCTCCAAGACTGCCCAGAAAAGGTATTCTCCTCCTTACCTCAGCAGCTGGCCTACTCTGCATTTCCTTGTGCTATTTCTTTGCGTTGGTTCTGCTCTTGCTGCTTAAACAACCCATCCCAGTCATGCCACATTTCTCTATTCCTCATCCACAGTCTCACGAAACCTCCATGCCACACCAACTGTGGCAAAGTGGGTACACCCAGAGCCAGGAAACAAGGCTCCTCCCTTTCTTACTAAAGGACCTCAGCATCATAGACCAGCTTTTAAAAACCTTTGGGTGCAGCTAGAGCCTTAGACAAGGACAAAAGCATCTCTGGAAAAAAGTAATCTCTGCTGCTCAGAAGCTGTGTAGGGAGAACCTTTCACTTCTCTGTGCCTAGCATTGAGGTGCTTCTGGGAGCCCTGAACCAAGGTACAGGCTTTTGGAGGAGCTGGAGCTGCTTAAGGAGTACAAGTGGGTGATTTGCTTTCTTCCTGTCTAGGGGCAACTAGTGATAAAGGCACCAAGATTGTGAACAACTATTCTCATTGTACAGAATCTGCAATCTTCCTGGGAAACAGTCCTGGTGCTCTAACCAGAAAATTAGAGGCACATAACCCCTAATAGTAAAAATACCTCATGGGGCCCATGGATGGCCACATGCAGGATCCATAGAGATGCCGCTTTGGACAGAGTCAGAGAAATAGGGAAAAGTGGGAGGTCACCTGCTGTGTGGAAGGATAGATTCATACTCTCTCCCTTCCTCTAAACTCAGAGACTCAGAGCACTAGAAGGGGCCTGAAGTGGTGTTCTGAAACCTCCTAACAATTCTAGATGTGATGGATGGAAGACATGCCATGATCATCACATCCTGAAAAACCAGGGCTACACCAGCCATGGCAACAATGACAGCTTCCATTTGGGTCTTGTGATACGCTCTCCTCATCCTTATTCTCGAACATGGATCTGGGACAGAATCCCAGGGAAGCTTTCTCTAAAGAAATTTTATAAGCCAGGTGTGCTGGCTCACGCCTGTAATCTTAACACTCCAGGAGGCCAAGGTGGGTGGATTGCTTGAGCTCCAGAGTTTGAGACTAGCCGGAGCAAGAGCAAGACTCCATTTCTACTAAAAATAGAAAAAAACTAGTGGAGCGTGGTAACCCACATCTGTAGTCCCAGCTACTCAGGAGGCTCAGGCAAGAGGATGGCTTGAGCCCAAGAGTTTGAGGTTGCTGTGAGCTATCATGATGCCACAGCACTCTACCCAGGGTAACATAATGAGACTGTGTCAAAAAAAAATTATAATAAAAATTTCAGGGGAGGGGGGAGAAATGGGTGACATGTTTTCCTTCTTCTCTCCCTCATGTAGCCTGCTATTGACAACCTCCTCCCACCATCTGATGTACTGGCACAGAAAGCTCTGAAACCATGCTGTGCATCCCACATAGTAAGTGGTGAATTGAAAACCAGCTTGGAAATGTTATCCATCCTCCTCACCAAAGACAATGGGATACAAGGGCCCTTATCATTTGCTCAGCTATAAATGTACAGTATTTGCTCTTACCAAAACACGGATCATAAAACCTGCATTTGAAAATGTCAGGACATCTAGCTCTTTTGTTATCATATGTATTTAGAATTGCTTATTTATTTTGATAAAGAACATAAAAATACTGATGACCAATTTAAATATGATATTTGGGTGGGGGAGTTATTAACTACCCAGAGATTTTAACAATCAGGAAAAAACAAGTCACCAATAGCCCTAGGGTAACAAAGAAGAGTCTTGAAAATCTTTTGGAATCCTGAATGCTTAGATCCTTTCAGATGTTGTAATTTACAAAGTAGCCCCTGCCTATTTCCCTTCCCTTTTTACTTGTAACCAGTCCTTCTCAGAGCAGGAGCCTACCCTCAGGAACTCAAAAGCCATTAACACCAGGATGCAGCTTGAGTTCCAAAGTTGATAACAACCTCATACATTTTGTGCTTTTCCGTGGCCTGGCAGTGGTGGAAAGGCCCACCTGCTACAGTATTCATGACACTCTACAGATGGTGTGGGTCCTGAATGGAAAATCTTTAATAATATCTCCCTCTACCAACAATGTCAAGCCTGGTGAGTGACAATCTATGTGGCTGTTAGTCCTTGAAAGGATGCTTACTCCCCTGGGGCTGGAGCTGAGCTTCATGGGGTTCACTGCCTCTTCTGCATTTCCTAATGACTCCACTTTCTTGCTGATATCTCCAAATGATTGGGACCCTCGAGGATTAGTCTGCGATCATTCACATTCCCCATGAGGGACTGGTGAGCTGGTTCCTTGGATTGATGTACCAGCTCTGTGCTCATGACTACTGTTCATGCCTCCAACAGAGGTCTTCTCTCTGAATAGTTGATCTGTGTCATCTTGATATCTCCCCTGGCATCTCTAACTTCATGTATTCCAAGTGAAACTGTGGATCTGCTTCCTCAAAACTATTAAGGTCTCCATTAATGGTGCTACCATCTTCTCCATTCCTCAAGCCAGAAATACAACAGACTTCTTGACCCCTCCTTTTCCTCATTTTTCCATTCAATCCATCAGCCAAGACTGATGAGTTTATACACAAAATATATCTGATTTCTACGATCATATCTTCTCCCACCTGGACCACTGCCATCACTTTCTCACTGCCCTCCCTTCAATTTTATCTCTGGATCCCCCATTTTTTCTCCACAGAGCATCAGGAGTGACCTTCATAACATGTTAATTGAATAATGTCATGCCTATTTGTTTGTGCTTATAGGTGGAGGAAAGGTGGTGAGAACTCAGGTGTACCAGATTTCTTCTGGAGCCTTGAACTTGAAAGCTCTTTTCCACATAGGGGACTTTACCTAAACTTTTATTTTCACTGAAACACTTTCCTTTCAAAGCCCCTCCACCACCCAATTTCCATTTCTTCATGTAACAGTTTTCTTTTAACTCTAAGGTCTTGATTTGAATTTCACCTCTGCAGGGAGATCTTTCTTGATTCCTCTGACTAAATATGGTCTTTTTCCTACTGTCCCAAGCTTTGTCACTTCTTCCAGAGCAAGTATTGCAATTTATTGTAGTTTGGGTTATTTCTCTATTTACATCTTTTCATCTCATTTGGGAAGATTATAAGTTCTATAGGGGCAACGAAAAGTTTCTCTTATCCTCAACTAAATCTCCAGTGCCCTATAGTGCCTTGTCCTAAGTGGGCATTCAAAACATAGTTGTTGAATGGTTATTGAATGAATGCTCCCCTGCCCAGAAGGATAGATGCAGAACACCCAAGTGCCTGGGAATTACCTGCTAAATTAGTTGGGAATTAAATTCAGTAGGTAGCAACATAAAGCCCACATAACCCAGCCTTAAATGGGATAGAAGCTTCTTTCTTCCTCATGTATAGAAAGTAGGAGTGGACCAGCCTTAGCTGGTGTGGTGGCTCCAGGCTGCCTCCAGAGGCCAAGGCTCCTTCTGCTTCACCAAACTCAAGATCCTCAAATGTTTGAGGTGAGCAGTAAGACAATAGGGATATAAGAAATGAACTCCTCCTAGCTGAGTCACTCCTCTTAAGGAACATTCTTAGAAACCCATACAACATTTCCACTTATATCTCATGGGCCACAATGTAAGCATTTGACCATTTAGCTGTGGGGGTTGTGGGAAGTTTTATTTTTAGGGAGCAATGTGTCCTGGTAATAACTGGGGTTCTGCCAGTTTCAGGATGGTGACAAATGGCTAGTGGGAGGAACTTGTCTAGGTGAGTCCTGGACACTCAGTGTCCCCTAGCTGGGAGGAGTAACTGGATGTCAGGCCGGAAAGACTGGACGTCCCCTACTGGGAGCCTAACGTCGTCTCCATTTTCCCTTGTGTTTCTAGTCACTCTTGGAATAGTAACATGTAGAGACACAGAATTTCACAATGAAGAAAAAGGTAATATGGTTTACCTAGAAATCAAGGGCAAAACTCTGTACCTCTTCTGTGAAGAAATTCAAGGCAAGCCTACTTTGCAGCTTAAGGTGAGTGGTTGTGCAGCTAAAGAGGGAAGTGCTGTCAAATGGACTTTTAATTTTATTTAATATGTTACTGAATAAAAATAATATTCTTACAATCCTGGACTATTCAATGTGAGGAAGAAAACCTGACCTAAATGATTCTGGTAAATGCTGCCTTTGAGTGGGCATAACACATTTTAATGTCAGAGCACGGATCTTCTGAAAGACAGAGAATGTTACAGAACAGCCAAGGGATGGTCTTCATTCTTGGTCCTGAGTTACTTGTCTCCTAGAAATGCTTCCACGTAAGCAAAGGCCCCTGCATACCAGAGAGCCAAAGGAGGGAGAACGTCAGCGTGGATTTTGTAGCTTGCATGTTTATGGTCTGGGTACTAAAAGCAAGGGTTGTAATTACGAAGTTAATATTTCTGCTAATGATGGAAGTTATAATGTATAAACCTACTTAGAGATTCAGAATGCAGGGAGACTGGCCTGAACCTGTGAGTGCACACCAGAAGTACCAAGAAAGGAATTTAAAACTCCCTCTTTTCTAGGGAAGATGAGGCCTTAAAGAATCAGAAGCCCCTTTTGTCAGGGAATCTTGGGGTGGAGCCAGGCTTTTGGAAACCAGTGGTTTCCCTGTTTGAGCAGCCTAGAGCCCTCCCTTCATCTGCCAGTCTGTGTCCCTAGCCTTTGTCTCTTCCTTTGGGAGCAGCAATCACTCCCCTTCTGTGCCCTCAGGACTGAGCCAGTTGAGTTCTCCCCCTCCCAACCTTCTTTTCTAACAAACCTCTTTCCTTCCCCCAGGAGAAAAAGATCATGGAACTGCTTGAGGAGAAAGCGCAGAAGCCTTTTCTCTTTTTCCACAATAAGGAGGGTTCCACCTCTGTCTTTGAGTCAGTTGCCTACCCTGGCAGGTTCATAGCCACGCCCCCTACAGCAGGACAGGTTGTCACCCTCACCCAGGAGAGGGACATAACTACCAACACTAACTTCTATGGCTAGCAGGTTCCAGGACAGAGAATCAATCTGTCAAAAAATGTTTAGGCTCAGCGCCTGTAGTTCAGCGGCTAGGACGCCGGCCACATACAGCAGGGCTAGGAAGTTCTAACCCAGCCTGGACCTGCCAAACAACGACAAGTACAACAAAAAAAATAGTGGAGAGTTGTGGTGGGTGCCTGTAGTCCCAGCTACTTGGGTGGCTGAGGCAAGAGACTCACTTAAGCCCAAGAGTTGGAGATTGCTATGAGCTATGATGCCACGGCACTCTACCAAGGATAACATAGTGAGACTCTGTCTCAAAAAAAATAAAATAAAATAAAAAATAAAATAAATGTTTTGTTTGAAAATGCAATTAGTCATGTTAAGAAACTAGCACACACTGAGTTCATTAGCATTTCAGCCCAACCCCAGCTCATTCACACCACCCCCAAACATCCACTTCTGCACCATGTCCCTATTTGGATGTCATCCTCCCAGCACAAAACCTACGAAACACTTTTCATTGTTTCTTGATCATATCCCATTATCTACTCAGCTGCCACGACTGGTTTGGTCACCTTGAAATGCTTCCTGCACACAGCCACCTTTCCTGTTCCTTCTGCCAAACCGTCAAGAAAAGATGTCCCTTATTAAATCTATGCAGATCTACTATAAACATTATAATAAGTACCTCAAATGATCAAGCTAATGGATAAAATAAATGTGAAATAAAAAATGTAAATGTCTTGATAATCTTGATGGATGGATAATATCATTAGTTAATACCTTGACACACAGTATATACTAACCTTAAACAACACAGGTTTGGACAGCACAGGTCCACTTATATGCAGGTTTTTTTCAATGAAAACTACACCAAGTGTGCCCACCTCTCCTGCCTCCCCTTCTACCTCTCCCACATCTTCTGCCTTTGCCATCCCCAAGACAGTAAGACCACCCACCCCCAGCCTACTCAAAGTCAAGATGACAAGAATGTAGACTTTTATGATGATCAATGATCCTCTTCCCCTTAATGAACAGTAAATACATTTTCTTTTTTCTTTCTTTTTTTTTTATTAAATCATAGCTGTGTACATTAATGCAATCATGGGGCACCATGCACTGGTTTTATATACAATTTGAAATATTTTCTTTTTTTATTAATTTATTTATTTTTATTGTTAAATCATAGCTGTGCACATTAGTGCAATCAAGGGGTACAATGTGCTGGTTTCATATACAATTTGAAATATTCTCATCAAACTGTTCAACGTAGCCTTCATGGCATTTTCTTAGTTATTGTATGTAGACATTTGTATTCTGCCTTTAGTAAGTTTCCCCTGTACCCATTCTAAGATACACCGTAGGTGTGGCCCCACCCATTACCCTCCCTCCACCCTAACCTCCCCCTTCCCTTTCCCTTCCTTGAACCTTTCCCCATAGTCTTGTGCTATAGTTGGGTTATAGCCTTCATGTGAAAGCTATAATTTAGCTTCAGAGTAGAGCTGAGTACATTGGATACTTTTTCCTCCATTCCTGAGATACTTTGCTAAGAAGTATATGTTCCAGCTCCATCCATGTAAACATGAAAGAAGTAAAGTCTCCATCTTTCTTTAAGGCTGCATAATATTCCATGGTGTACATATACCACAATTTATTAATCCATTCGTGGGTCAATGGACACTTGGATTTCTTCCATGATTTAGCAATTACGAATTGGGCTGCAATAAACATTCTGGTACAAATATCTTTGTTATAATGTGATTTTTGGTCTTCTGGATAAGTAAATACATTTTCTATTTCTTATCATTTCATAATAACATTTGCTTTTCTCTAGCCTACCTTACTGTACAAATACAGTAAGGTATTTGTATGTGATCCAAATAATCTATGCAGATTTACTATATTTAATCAACTACTTGTGTTATTGGTAAGGCTTTCCATCAAGATTATGCTATTAGTGGTTGAGTTTGGGAGAAGTCTATATTTAAATTTTTGACTATATAGAGAATAGCACCCCTAACCTGTGCCTTGTTAAACAGTCAAGTTACTTTGGTTAAGATTAATTGTTGACCATGGTCAATGTAAATCAATCTATATTTCAAAGAATTGAGTGCTTATCAGGTAGTTCCAATTTAATAGTGAGTACACCATTTTGGGTTTTTTTGTTTGTTTGTTTGTTTTGTTTTGTTTCCATTGTTATGATACTTCAGTTAGAAGAACAATCTCTACATCCATCCAAATTGTTTCAAAAGTCATTATTAATTCTTCCTTTTATGACTGAGTAGTACTCCATGGTATACATATGCCACCTTTTGTTAATCCACTTATGCATTGATGGACACCTGGGTTGATTCTACATCTTTGCAATTGTGAATTGTGCTTCAATAAACATTCAAGTTTTGCTGTTTTTTGATAAAATGACTTTTTTCCCCTTGAGTAGATACCCAGTAGTGGGATTGCTGGATCAAATGGTAGATCTACTTTTAGTTCTTTGAGGAATTTCCATACTGTTTTCCATAGAGGTTGTATTAATTTTCAGTCCCTCTATTAGCATATAAGCATTTCTTTCTCTTTGTATCCACATTAGCATCTATTGTTTTGAATATATACTTTTTTGAAACCGAGTCTCACTTTCTTGCCCTCAGTACACTGCCATGGCATCATAGCTCACAGCAACCTCAAATTCTTAGGCTCAAGGAATCCTCTTTCCTCTGCCTCCCAAGTAGCTGGGACTACAGGCACCTACCACAACACCCAGCTATTTTTTGGAGATGAGATCTTGCTCTTGATCAAACTAATCTCGAACTTGTGAGCTCAAGTGATCCACCCACCTTGGCCTCCCAGAGTGTTAGGATTACAGGCGTGCACCACTGCACGCAGCCTCGTTTTGGACTTTTTAAAAATTAAGTCATATATACATAGATTAGGAATACATGTATGCCTTTGTGGGATTCAATGTGTTGATTATTTGTACAAATTGGAGCACGTACATCCTACTAATTAACATAGCTTTCACCTCATTTACTTAATCACAGTGTTAAAACATTTGTGTTCAATACTTGATAGATTTAACTTATACCCTTGCAATATGCTCCATAGGTGTGATCCCACCATTAACCCTCCCTCTATCAAACCACCCCCCTCCCTTCCCATTCCCCTCCATTTCCCTCCTTCATCGTTGGCTATAGTTGTGATTCATTTCTCATATGAAAGTGTGAGTGATTATACATTGGTTTAATAGTAGTACTGAGTAATTTGGATATTTCTTTTCCATTCCTGAGATACTTTACTAAAAAGAATATTTTCCAGCTCCATCCATGTAAACATAAATGAGGTAAAGTGTCCATCTTTTTTAATGCTGCATTGTATTCCATGGTAATCCATTCATGGGTTGATGCGCACTTGGCAATTATGAATTGAGCTGCAATGAATAATCTGATGCAAATATCTTTGTTGCCAAGTGATTTTTGGTCTTTTGGATATACATCTAGTAGAGGAATTGCAGGATCAAATGGCAGGTCTACGTTTAGATCCCCGAGTGTTCTCCAAATTTCTTTCCAAAAGGAACGTGCTAGTTTGCATTCCCACTAACAGTGCAGAAGTGTTCCCTTTTCTCCACATCCACGCCAACATCTGTAGTTCTGGGATTTTTTTTTTTTATTGTTAAATCATAGCTGTGTACATTAGTGCAATCAAGGGGTACAATGTGCTGGTTTCATATACAATCTGAAATATTCTCATCAAACTGTTCAATGTAGCCTTCACGGCATTTTCATAGTTATTGTATGTAGACATTTGTATTCTGCCTTTAGTAAGTTTCACCTGTACCCATTCTAAGATGCACCATAGGTGTGGCCCCACCCATTACAGTTTGGGGATTTTATGATGTAGGCTACTCTTACTGGAGTTAGATGATATCTCAAAGTAGTTTTGGTTTGCATTTCTCTGATGATTGAAGATGATGAACATTTTTTCATGTGTCTGTAGCCCATGTGCCTGTCTTCTTCAGAGAAGCTTCTGTTCATGTCTCTTGCCCACAATGAAATGGGATCACTCGTTCTTTTCTTATTAATAAGTTTGAATTCTCTGTGGATTCTAGTTATTAGACCTTTTTCAGAAATATAACCTGCAAAAATCCTCTCCCATTCTGAGGGTTGTTTACTAGCTTTACTTACTGTGTTCTTGGCAATGCAGAAGGTTTTTAGTTTGATCAGATCCCAGTAATGTATTTTTGATGTTCCTTCAATTGCCCAGGGGGTGCTCTTCATAAAGTATTCTCCCAGGCCAATTTTTTCAAGTGTTTCCCCCTGCACTCTCTCCAAAACTGTTTATAGTTTCATGTCTTAAGTTTAAGTCCTTTAACCAGTGAGAGTCAATTTTTGTTAGAGGAGAAAGGTGTGGGTCCAGTTTCAGTCTCCTACAAGTTGCCAGCCAATTTATCCAGCATTATTTGTTAAATAGGGAATCTTTCCCCCAATTTATATTTTTGATAGGCTTATCAAAGATCAAATGATGATAAGTGTCTGGGTTCATCTCTTGGTTTTCAATTCTGTTCCATACTTCTGCCTCTCTATTTTTGTGCCAGTACCATGCTGTTTTGATCACTATCAATTTATAGTATAGTCTGAAGTCTGGTAGTGTGATACCTCCTGATTTGTTTTTATTTCTGAGTAACGTCTTGGCTATTTGAGGTTTTTTTCTATTTCCATATAAAATGAAGTACTAATTTTTCCAGATCTTTAAAGTATGACAGAGGTACTTTAATAGGGATTGCATTAAATTTGTAGATTGCTTTGGGAAGTATAGACATTTTAACAAGTTGATTCTTCCCAGCCATGAGCATAGTATATTTTTCCATTTGTTAACATCTTCAGCTATTTATTTTTTCAGAGTTTCATAGTTCTCTTTACAGAGATCTTTTGCTTCCTTTCTTAGGTATACTCCCAGATATTTCATCTTCTTTAGCACTATTGTAAAGGGAATAGAGTCCTTGATTGTTTTTTCACCTTGACTAGTGTTGGCATATATAAAGGCTACAGATTTGTGAGTATTGATTTTGTATCTTGAGATGCTGCTGTATTCCTTGATCACTTCTAGGAGTTTTTTAGTCAAGTCCCTGAAGTTTTCCAGATATACAATCATATCACCTGCAAAGAGTGACAGTTTTGTCTCCTCTGATCCTATTTGGATATCCTTGATTGCCTTCTCATGCATGGTTGTGATGGTTAAGATTTCCATCACGATGTTAAAAAGCAGTGGAGACGATGGGAAACCTTGCCTGGTTCCTGATCTGAGTGGAAATGATTTCAATTGCACACCATTCAATATGATATTGGCTGTAGGTTTCCTGTAGATGGCTTCTATCAGTTTAAGAAATGTTTCTTCTATATCTGTTTTCTTAAGCATTCTGATCAAGAAATGATGCTGGATATTATCAAAAGCTTTTTCAGCATCAATTGAGAAAATCATATGGTGCTTGTTTTTTATTTTGTTTATGTGATGTATTTATAGATTTGTGTATACTGAACCATCCTTGGGACGTGGTGGTCATGATGTATAATTTGATGATGTGGTCATGAAACCCACGTGGTCATGATGTATAATTTGTTTGATGTGTTGCTGGATTCTGTTTTCTAGGATCTTATTGAATATTTTTGTATCAATATTCATTAAAGATATTGGTCTATAATTTTCTTTTCTTGTTGGTTTTTTTCCTGGTTTGGGGATCAGGGTGATAGTTGCTTCACAGAATGTGTTGGGAAGTATTCCTTATTTTTCTATGCTTTGGAAAAGGTTAAATAATATAGGTACTAGTTCCTCTTTAAAGGTTTGGTAGATTTCTGATGTGAAGCTATCTGCTCCTGCACTTTTCATTTTGGGGAGATTTCTTATAGTCGATGCTATTTCAGAACTTGATATAGACTTGTTCAACATTTCCACTTCTTTCTGGCTAAGTCTAGGAAGGTGGCATGTTTCTAAATATTGGTCTATTTCCTTCAGATTTTCATACTTCTAGGAATAGAGTTCTCTGTAATATTCATTAAGGATGTTTTGAATTTCTATGGAGTCTGTTGTTATTTGGCCTTTATCATTTCTGATTGATGAAATTAGGGATTTTACTCTTTTATTTCTGGTTAGGTTGGCCAAAGGTTTATCTATTTTATTGACCTTTTCAAAAAAATTTTTGATTTATTGATCTGTTGTATAATCCTTTTATTTTCAATTTCACTCAATTCTGCTCTAATTTTGGTTATTTCTTTTCTTCTGCTGGGTTTGGGATTGGAATGTTCTTCCTTTTCCAGTTGCTTGAGATGCCCCATTAAGTTGTTGACTTCCTCACTTTCCATTCCTTTGAGGAGGGCTTACAGGACTATGAATTTCCCTCTTAGGACTGCCTTTGCAATATCCAAGAGGTTCTGGTAATTTGTGTCTTCATTATCATTTTGTTCCAAAAATTTGGTAATTTCCTTTTTAATCTCATACATGACCCAGCTATCATTCAGCATGAGGTTATTTAATTTCCATGATTTTGTATGAGTATGCAGATTCCTGTTGTCACTGAGTTCAACTTTTATTCCTTGATGGTCTGAAAAAATACAAGGAATTATTTCTATTCTTTTAAATTTACTGAGGTTAGACTTGTGACCTAAGATGTGATCAATTTCCATGGGCTGATGAGAAGAATGTGTACTCAGTTTTTTTAGGATGAAATCTTGTGTAGATTTCTGTTTAATCCAATTGTTGAATGGTTAAGTTTAAGTCTATAATTTCTTTGCTGAGTTTCTTATTGGAAGATCTATCCAACACTGCCAAAGGGGGTGTTAAAATCTCTGACTATTATGGTGATGGAGGAAATCAAGTTGTTCATGTCTGTTAGAGTCTCTCTTATAAATTGAGGCTCATTTTTGTTGGGTGCATAAATGTTAATAATTGAAATCTCATCATGTTGAGTGTTGACCTTAATAAATAGTCCTTATCTTTCATTACTTGTGTTGGTTTAAAACCTATTGTATCAGTGGATAAAATTGCAACACCTGCTTTTTTCTGATTTCCATTTGCCTGAATTATCCCTTCACCCTGAGTCTATATCTTTTAAGGTAAGATGAGATTCTTGTAATGCAGCAGATATCTGACCTGAGTTTTTGCATCCAGTCAGCCAACCTGTGCCTCTTTAGAGGACAATTTAAGACATTCACAGTAATTAAGAATATTGATAAGCCTGGAAAAATTTGGGTATTGAGTTTTTCGAAAGTCCAGTGGACATTTTTAATCCTTTCACCATTGTGGAAGATGGAATTTGATTCAAAATTTCTGAGTGAGTTTACTTTGGTGATAGAGGATTGTGCTGATCATTATGGAGGATAGGTCTGAGAATATCCTGGAGAGCTGGTTCAGTTATGGCAAATTTCTTCAACATGTGAATGTCATTAAAGTATTTACTTTCTCCATCATAAATGAAACTCAGTTTAGCTGGATACAGGATCCTGGGTTGAAAGTTATTTTGTTTTAGAAGATTAAAAATTTATGACCACCCTCTTTAGCTTGAAAGATTTCAGCAGAGAGATCTGCAGTCATTCTAATATTCTTCCCCTTGTAGGTAATGGTTTTATTACATCTGGCTGCTTGCAGAATTTTCTCCTTCATATTAACTTTGGTGAAGTTAATTATAACGTGTCTGGGAGATGTTTTATTTGGGTTGAGTCGTGCTGGGGTTCTGAAACTGTCTGCTATCTGAATTTCAGAATCTCTTACCATGTTTGGGAAGTTCTCCTCAATTGTCTCTTGCAGTAGAGCATCTTTGCCTTTCAAAGCAACCTTGTCACCTTCAGGAATTCCTATAAAGTGAATATTAGTTTTCTTCAAATTATCCCAGAGCTCTCTGAGAGAATGATACTTTTTTGCACTCTACTTTTCTTCCCCTTTGAGCATTTGGGAGCGTTCACAATCTTTGTCTTCAATGTCAGAGGTCCTTTCTTCTGCCTGCTCTATTCTGTTACTGAGAGATTCTACTGTATTTTTCAGATCTTTGAGGGCTGCAAGTTCTTGCCTCAATGTGTCAAAATCTTTGGTGATTTTGTCTTTGAATTCATTGAATTCTTGAGACAACTTTTGAATTACTCCTTGAATTTCTAATTTCATCTTTAACTCCATTCTGTTGATCTTATTTGCCATCCAATTTGTGAACTCTATTTCTGACATCTCAGCATTTTGTTTATGAATGGGATCATCTGATGTATCTGTTTTGTCATTTCTTGGGGGAGTTGATCTACTCTGATTATTCATGTTGCCAGAGTTTTTCTGCTGATTCCACCCCATGATTATTTTTCACCATTTGGCTAGATGGTCAGGTAAGGTGAAATTGAAATGGGGGCTCCTGTAGTTGTGGTTAACCAGCCCTTTGCCAAGGATCTGGGACTGGTGACTGTAGCTTCTTCCCCTACAGCTTTGCCAAGGACCTGTACAGTATTAGTCTGAGACTCCGGGGACCTACTTGGTGTGGTGGGGTTAGGTGGCTCTGTCTTGAATTCAGCTGTTCCTTTTCCGATCCTAGTGGATCAGTGACTCTGAATTGAAGTCTCAGCTGTGGAGAAATACCAGCAACTAAGACAACCCACCCACCACAGGCAAGAAATGGGAGAGGAAAATCAACTCTTCTTGTTGCACACCACCACGGTACCACCCGAGAGGATACTTGGGTGACTGGCCCAGGTTAGGAATTCCAAATCAATTGACCCAGTCAGTACCAACTCTCAAGTGGGAGAAGGTCTCTAGCAACTAGATAGCAAAGGACTACTGGCTGCTCAAATGTGGCTCACTCTGGTGCTCTGTGGAGTCAGAAAGGCCCACCCAGTAGCAGAGTTGGACCAGGGGGCTGGTATCTTTTTCCCCACCTTGCACCTCTTTCATGCCCAGTCACTGGCAACCCCATGGGGCTGTGGTGCTGCTTCCTCCAATGAGCAGATGTGCCAGAGCTTTGTGTCTGCCAGAGTCAAAAGAAATTCAATGCCCCCTCAACCCAGCCACCACCCTCTACCACCTGCTGACTGGGGGAAGTGAGGCCTGCCTGCCTCAGGTACTCAGTGGCAACTGGAAAGCATCCCGCATGAGCTCAGTCCAAACATCAGGATAACAAGTCAGCAAATGATTTTGTCCCTCAGCCACTGCACCTTTGACCAAGCTGCTCCGTAGCACTGGTATCCCAATTGGAGGAGGTCTGGCTTCCTCTGGCAGTCCTCAGAGTTGGGGAGGTGTCTCTCCGAGATTAGACCCTGGTGGGATGGCTCTACTGTTGCTGAATCTTCGTGAGAGGTGTCCCTGTTTAGCTCCCAGGCAGCTCACATGGCCAGGGATGTGGCTGTAGTGACCGCTCCTGGAGTTTGAGGTGCATGGCTCCAGCACCATGTGGACCATGAGGAGCATGGCACATTGTTCTGGCAGGGTGGGGCAGCCAGAGGCTTCAGCAGGGTGGAGCTCAGGTGAGTGTCTCTGGCTGGGTGGAGCATGGGGGTGCAGCTCTGCCAGGGTGGGGCACATGGCATGTGGCTCTAGCAGGGTGGGGCACAGAGCTCCTGGGTCTGGCAGGGCGGCTCTGGCTGGGTGGAGGGCATGGCTCTGGTAGGGTGGGGCACTGTGTGCTCGGTTCTGGTAGGGCCAGGTGGCTCACAAGCCTCCTCCCACAATTGGTTTGCACTTTTGCAGAGCCAAGCCCAACAGCCTCCCCCTCTTTGTTTGCACTACTCCTGGGCTCACTGTTACAGTGTAGCTTTTCTACCACAGCCATTGCAGTGCCTGGACCTGGTAATGAGCTGCAGATATTATGGTCTCTGCAGGGGTTAGGCTTTTGGACCACCAGGGATGGAGGGGAGGGTGGACTGGAATTTCAAAATGGCAGGGAAAACATTAGGTCAACTTTCATGCCTGGCAAGAGAGTGCTCAGGGTCACAACAAGGTCCCTGTGAATAAATAGTCCCCACTTCCTGCAACTCTCTCCCATGGGGTGAGACAAAATGTCCTCAGTTCACCACTCACCTGTAGAAAACCTACAGTGAGCCAAAAAGAAAATAAAACACTCTTTGGGGAGGGGGCAGACACTTTTCCTTTGGGATGAGTTTTGTACCTGAAATTCGCTTTCTTGGAGTCTCAACTTGCCTCAGCAGAGGTGACAGGCAGTTATCACTCCTCTCTCAGCTCAGTTCCCAGTCGGCATTGTTGGGTACTTTCTGGTTCTAATCCTTCCCTCTGCATGGGAGTTTCTGTCAACAGCTGGCACAAGTCGACCATCTTGCCCCTCCTCCTTGTTTTGGACTTTTTAATAAGAGCCATTTTATTATTATTAAATCATAGCTCTGTACATTAATGCGATCATGGGACACTATACACTGTTTTCACAGACCATTTGACGTACTTTCATCACACTGATTAACATAGCCTTCCTGGCATTTTCTTAGTTATTGTGTTAAGACATTCATATTCTACATTTACTAACTTTCACATGTACCCTTGTAAGATGCACCGTAGGTATAATCCCACCAATCACCCTCCCTCTGCCTACCCTGCCCTCTACCTCCCCTCCCTTTCCCTCCTCACCATATTCTTAGGTTATAACTGGGTTATAGCTTTCATATGAAAGCCATACATTAGTTTCATAGTAGGGCTGAGTACATTGGATACTTTTTCTTCCATTCTTGAGATACTTTACTAAGAAGAATATGTTCTAGCTCCATCCATGTAAACATGAAAGAGGTAAAGTCTCCATCTTTCTTTAAGACTGCATAATATTCCATGGTGTACATATACCACAGTCTATTAATCCATTCATGGATCGATGGGCACTTGGGCTTTTTCCATGACTTAGCAATTATGAATTGGGCTGCAATAAACATTCTGGTACAAATATCTTTGTTATAATGTAATTTTTGGTCTTCTGGGTATATACCTAGTAGAGGAATTATAGGATTAAATGGCATATCTATTTCTAAATCTCTCAGTCTTCTCCTAACATCTTTCCAAAAGGAATATATTACTTTGCATTCCCACCAGCAGTGTAGAAGTGTTCCCTTTTCTCCACATCCATGCCAAATCTCTGGTTTTGGGATTTTGTGATATGGGCTAATTTACTGGAGTTAGATGATATCTCAGAGTAGTTTTGATTTGCATTTCTCTGATGATTAAGGATGATGAGAATTTTTTCATATGTCTATAGAAATATGACTGTGACCCTGAGCACTCTGCTCAGTGCTATGACCCTGAGCACTCTCTTGCCAGGCATGAAAGTTGACCTGATGTTTTCCCTGCCATGGTCTGTAGATCATGTGCCTGTCTTCTTCAGAGAAGTTTCTCTTCAAGTCCCTTACAAAGCCTGAGATGGGATAACTTGTTCTTTTCTTTCTTATACATTTGAGTTTTCTGTGGATTGTGGTTATTAAACCTTTGTCGGAGACATAACCTGCAAATATCTTCCCCCATTCTGAGGGCTGTCTGCTTGTTTTACTTACTGTGTTCTTGGCTGTGCAGAAGCTTTTTAGTTTGATCGGGTCCCAGTAGTGTATTTTTGAAACTGCCTCAATTGCCTGGGGGGTCCTCCTCATAAAATACTCACCCAGACCGATTTCTTCAAAAGTTTTCCCTGCACTCTCTTCTAGTATTTTTATAGTTTCATATCTTAAGTTTAAATCTTTAATCCAGTGAAAGTCTATCTTAGTGCATAGTGAAAGGTGTGGGTCCAGTTTCAGTCTTCTACAGGTCTCCAGCCAGTTCACAGAGCACCATTTGTTAAATAGGGAATAATTTCCCCACTAAATGTTTTTAATTGGCTTGTTAAAGATCAAATAATGGTAAGTAACTGGATTCATCTCTTGGTTCTCTATTCTGTTCCATACATCTACCCCGTCTTTTTTTGTGTCAGTACCATGCTGTTTTGATCACTATCGATTTATAGTATAGTCTGAGATGTGCTAGCAGGATTCCTCCTGCTTTCTTTTTATTTCTGACTAATGTCTTGGCTATTTGAGGTTTTTTATCTTATTCCATATAAAACAAAGTATTATTTTTTCAAGATCTTTAAAGTATGACAGTGGAGCTTTAATAGGGATTGCATTAAAATTTCATATTGCTTTGATACTATGGACATTTTAACAATGTTGATTCTTCCCAGCCATGAGCATGGTATGTTTTTCCATTTGTTAACATCTTCAGCTATTTCTTTTCTTAGAGTTTCATAGTTCTCTTTATAGAGATCTTTCACGTCCTTTGTTAGATAAACTCCCAAATATTTCATCTTCTTTGGTACTACTGTGAATGGAATAGAGTTCTTAACTGTTTTTTCAGCTTGACTATTGTTGGTATATATAAAGGCTACCAATTTCTGCTCTCAGGTTTTTTTTTTTCATTGTTAAATCATAGCTGTGTACATTAGTGCAATCAAGGGATACAATGTGCTGGTCTCATATACAATCTGAAATATTCTCATCAAACTGTTCAACGTAGCCTTCATGACATTTTCTTAGTTATTGTATGTAGACATTTGTATTCTGCCTTTAGTAAGTTTCGCCTGTACCCATTCTAAGATGCATCGTAGGTGTGGCCTCACCCATTACTCTCCCTCCACCCTAACCTCTCCCCCTCCCTTCCCATTCCTTGGCCCTTTCCCCATAGTCTTGTGCTATAGTTGGGTTATAGCCTTCATGTGAATGCTATAATTTAGCTTCATACTAGGGCTGAGTACATTGGATAATTTTTCTTCCATTCCTGAGATACTTTACTAAGAAGACTATGTTCCAGCTCCATCCATGTAAACATGAAAGAAGTAAAGTCTCCATCTTTCTGTAAGGCTGCATAATATTCCATGGTATACATGTACCACAATTTGCTAGTCCATTCGTGAGTTGATGAGCACTTGGGCTTCTCCTATGACTTAGCAATTATGCATTGGGCTGCAATAAACATTCTGGTACAGATGTCTTTGTTATATTGTGATTTTTGGTCTTCTAGGTATAAACCTAGTAAAGGAATTATAGGCTCAAATGGCAGGTCTATTTTTAGGTCTCTAAGTATTCTCCAAACATCCTTTTAGAAGGAATGTATTAGAGTGCATTCCCACCAGCAGTGTAGAAGTGTGCCCTTTTCTCCACATTCACGCCAACATCTCTGGTTTTGGGATTTTGTTATGTGGGCTACTCTTGCTGGGGTTAGGTGATATCTCAAAGTAGTTTTGATTTGCATTTCTCTGATGATTAAGGATGATGAGTTTTTTTCATGTGTTTGTAGATCGTGCGTCTGACTTCTTTAGAGAAGTTTCTCTTCAAGTCCCTTGCGCACCCTGAGATGGGATTACGTGTTCTTTTCTGGCTATTACGTTTGAGTTCTCTGTGGATTCTGGTTATTACATCTTTTATTTATTTATTTATTGTTAAATCATAGTTGTGTACATTAGTGCAATTGCCTGTACATTCTAAGATGCACCATAGATGTGACCCCACTCATTACCATCCCTCCACCAAATCCTCCCCCCTCCCTTCCCCTTCCTTGGCCCTTTCCCCATAGTCTTGTGCTATAGTTGAGTTATAGTCTTCATGTGAAAGCTATAATTTAGCTTCATAGTAGGGCTGAGTACTTTGGATACTTTTTCTTCCATTCCTGAGATACTTTGCTAAGAAGAATATG